>NC_090936.1:622858891-624108891 GCF_040938575.1 Ambystoma mexicanum
TAGTAGACCATGCTACTAGATACCCTGAGGCAATTCCTATGAGGACTGGTACAGCTCCGGCTGTGGCTAAGGCCCTCCTTGGTATTTTTACCAGGGTTGGGTTTCCTAAGGAAGTAATATCCGACAGGGGGTCAAACTTTATGTCCCACTACATGAAAGCCATGTGGAAAACCTGTGGAGTTACTTGCAAGTTCTCAACCGCCTACCACCCCCAAACCAATGGGTTGGTAGAAAGATGTAACCGAACCATGAAGAGCATGATAGGTGCTTTAGAGGAACCTCTGAAACGAAAGTGGGACCTTCTACTGCCATGCCTTCTCTTTGCTTATAGAGAAGTCCCTCAGGAGGGAGTAGGTTATTCTCCCTTTGAACTTCTCTATGGCCATCCGGTCAGAGGTCCATTGGCTCTGATTAAGGAGGGGTTGGAAGGCGCTCCTCCCCTCAAGCCAGTCAGAGTGACTGACTATGTGATGGGTCTCCGAAGGAGAATGTCACACATGATGGCAGAAGCTAGTGATAACCTGAAAGCTGGACAAGCTTTGGTCAAGCATTGGCATGATCAAAAGGCTAACATGGTTGAGTTCACTCAAGACCAGCTAGTTCTCGTTATGCTCCCAACAAGGCAGAGGGCCTTGCAAGACAAATGGATGGGACCCTTCAAAGTTGTGGGAAAACTTGGAGAGGTCAACTATCTGGTGGATCTGGGCAGACCCAGGGAAGCTCCTAGAGTCTTCCACACCAACCGACTGAAAGCGTACATCTCCAGACCTGAAGTAGGAGCCTTGCTTCTAGCTTCAGCAGCAGAGGAAGAAGAGAGTGAGTCTCTCCCTGATCTCCTCAGAGGTGTACCTTTAGATGAAAAAATTGAAGGAGTCAATCTCTCTTCAGATCTGACACCTGAGCAACAAGAGGAGTGCAAATCTATGTTAAATCAGTTTGCCTCCCTGTTCTCACTCTCACCAGGCTTGACCCCTTGGGGACAGCACGAGATACTCACTGGTGACTGTCTGCCAGTCAAAAGCAGAGGATACCGAATGTCAGAAAATGTGAGAACCCATATCAAGGGGGAGGTCAAGAAGATGCTTGATCTCGGGGTAATAGAACTCTCTACTAGTTCATGGTTTAGCCCAGTTGTGTTAGTAACAAAGGCTGGATCCAAAGACTTGAGATTCTTTGTGGACTATAGAGCTCTTAATGCAGTCACCAAGACTGATGCCCACCCTTTACCAAGACAGATGAGTTGGTGGATAAACTTGGTGCAGCCAAGTACCTCCGCACATTTGACCTTACGTCAGGCTATTGGCAAATAGCCTTGACAGACCATGCCAAGGAGAAAACTGCATTTTCCACCCCAGTTGGCTTGTACCAGTTTAAGGTCATGCCTTTTGGATTAAAAAATGCACCTGCTACATTCTAAAGGATGGTGAACCAAGTTATAGCTGGGATGGAGGACTTCTGCATGGCATACTTGGATGACATTGCAGTCTTCAGCCACTCCTGGGAAGATCATGTGAACCACCTAGGACATGTTTTGCAGGCTCTTGGACAGGCCAATTTGACTATCAAGGCAAGTAAATGCCAGATAGGTCAAAGTAAGGTGGTCTACCTTGGGCATGAGGTAGGAGGTGGAGAAATAAGGCCTTTGCTCAGCAAGATTGAAGCTGTGCAAAATTGGACAACACCTACTACTCAAACCCAAGTGAGAACCTTCCTAGGCCTCACTGGGTATTACCGGAATTTCATTGAGAACTATGGGAACATAGCTTCTCCACTGAATGTAATCTCCTCTCCAAAATGCCCTGAAAAGGTCAAATGGAATGAGGAGTGCAATCAGGCCTTTGAAAAACTGAAGAAAGCTCTTTGCCAAGCTCCAGTATTGAGAGCTCCTGACTACCACCAAACTTTCATTGTACAAACTGATGCTTCCAATGTAGGTATAGGTGCAGTTCTAAGCCAACTGGATGAGAAGGGTAGGGAGCACCCCATTTGCTTCATCAGCCGTAAGCTGAAGGATCCTGAGACAAGGTGGGCAACAATAGAAAGAGAATGCGCTTTGCTATTGTGTGGGCACTGAAGAAGTTTAGGCCATACTTGTATGGTTCTACCTTTGTCATTCGGACTGACCACCAACCCTTGAGATGGTTAATGCAAATGAAGGGGGAAAATCCAAAACTATTGAGATGGTCAATCTGCCTGCAAGGGTTTGATTTCACCATTGAGCACAGGTCAGGGTGTCACCATCAAAATGCTGATGGACTCTCTAGGATGTATGTCATCGACTAGAGGTATGAGGTTCATCCAGGAGTGGATTAAATCCTCCTGTCCCTTAGTCTGGGGGGGCGAGTGTTAGGGAGAATTCTCTGTTTAGGCTGAATTTCCTAACCTAGTGAGTCCCCCAGCAGCTTTGCTGGATTTTTGGGGTTTATTTTTTTTCTCCTGCCAAGAGCGAGACTCTTTTACCCTCACTCTTGGGCATGATTTGAGTGTGTTTCTTTGAATCTAGATGTGTTTAATGGGCTATGGGGTCTTTTAGTCCATAGGGCTTCATGTGTTTTTGTGATGTGTTATACAGCACCCTCAGTGCAGTGACACGGGTGTCATAGTGACCCCCCAGTATAGACTCCATACCCTGGGACTGACTACTGTTTCCCAGGGCATTTAAAGTCACCATTGACTTTACTAGTCTTAAATTCTGAACAGAACCAGTACAAACCATCATATTGTGGACGTACTGGCTGGGGCACTTCAATTGCCCCAGGTTCTGTTAGTCGAGGGGGCACGTCTCCGTCCCCCCTGATCGAGTTTTGGCTGGTGGCAGTGGATGCTACTTTTTATATTCAACCGCGAATATTTACCTATGGGATTTCCCATTGTTTTAGGCTACTATCTTTATTTAATTATTTACGGTAGCCTCGAACATACCGCCGGTTTATTTAATTAATATTAATTCTCCGGTTGGTATTTTTTGCCAAAACTTGATTCTAAAATGGCGTTTGTGTTCTCTTCTGTGACTCCAACCCAAGTCGAGCCCTTTGTTCCACTTTTTGGCGGGCTTCTCCACAGAAGCCCTCCAAAGTGGTGCCACTCTGTCTGGGGTTCGTAGGAGGCGTGGAGGGGAATTTAGGCACCCTGGACTGAGTCGCACTCCATCCTGATTGGCCCAATTGGTGAGCCGGCCGGCTCACCACTTAGCATGTTTGAGTGACAGCTAAGCTGAGTGAATGGGGGTTTTCTGCATAAAAGCAGGGCTTTGGGGACTGGAACTTCAGAAGTCGCCACAGGACCTAAGAATCCGACAAGGGAGAAGCTGAGCCGACCTGCAACGACACCACCACCGGTGGAGCCCTGCTGGACCGCCTCACCACTTTTCCCAACGACAGAGGAGATCTCCCGCCGGAGAGTCTTCTTCCTTTGACTGGTGGAGATAACCAGTTTCACCATCTTTTCGCCTTCCTGACGTACCTCGTGGCCGCCTTGCCTGTGCCAAGCACCCAGTCAACCGAGATACCACGTTTTACCACGACCGCGAAACAAAGGTACCACCTTTAACCGGAAAACTCCGCGGCTGGTTTTTTCCCTGGTAGTGCAACGACCTTCATCTTTCCTCCAAGTCGAGATCTTCTCTTCCCCTGGACGACGACGCAACTTGCACCCACTACCAGGAACAACTGCCACCGCTGGAGGATCCTTCCCACTTAAGGTACCGTGTCCCGCCTGCCTAACTCTTCTTGAGGGAAGTCTGACTGCTCAGCCACAGCTACCAGGTAAATCTGGGTGGTACAGACTGCTACCAAGTGGGTTTACTGCCAACACCTGTAGTCTTAAATCTCTTGCAGTGGTCCCTAAGGGAACTGCACAGGTTTCTGCCTAACAGCCCCTAAGGACAAGGCCAAGGTGATCACGTAGCCCAAGCAGGACAAGGGTCCTGGCCTCACTGTGAAGGCCCAGGGACACCAAACGAAGGTGACTCCTTCCATTGAGGTGGTGGTGGTGAGCCTTTTGAAGGCCGCGGAAGCAGACCCGCAGGGCACCCTTCCGAAGGCAAGAGTGTTCCTCACTGCCAGGAGGGAGTCTTCATTCCAGCCCATTGAGAAGACCCTGGAGAAGAAGATGCTGGTCATCTCCCCGAGACAGTCCCCTCTGCACACGAAGAAAGGGGGGGGGAGACGCTGAAGTCCTGCAAGGCACTGATATCTCCTCTGCTGAGGAGGAGGTACTAGTCTACCTCCAGAGCATCGAGGAGGTTGATGGCGATGAGGGAAACGTCGGGGTTATGCCCTACGACGAGGGCGCTGATGAGGGTGACAGCGAAGGCAACTATGACAGAGATACTGTCGAGGAAGGCGACGGAGCGCCTCTGGACGACGAGACCCCTGCGCCTTTGCCCTGGCGGCCTGTCTGTACACCGCAGATGCCACCTAGAGATCTGTCGGTGGACATTCTTCACACCCTCCACGCTCTTGCCTCTGAGATACAGAGGAGGATGCCAGCGACACCGCCTCCCGCTCTCCCAGCGGCACCGGTGCCTGCCACCCCGACGACGATTGGGGACCCACCGGCCAAGAAGAGGAAGAGGCACCCGATGCCTCCTTGCTACCCATCTCCTCCCTCTCCATCGCCACCAACAGGTGAGGCAGTAAGACACAACGACGATGATGGGCATGGACGACGATGGCGGGTTGGGGGACCTCCCGTCGCCTCTGCCCAGATCCTCTCCTCCCAATGACATAGAATCGTTTCATGCAATGATCTTCAGAGCATCGGAAATCTTCCAGCTCACGCCAGAGGAGAAGGAGAGCTTCCTATATCAGCGGCGCGAGGCGAAGCGGAAGACCATCCTTTCGGTCCCGCTCTTGGACGACATTTGGGCTGAAGGACTGACGCTCATGAAGAACCCTTCTACGGCCCCAGCAAAGATGGATCGCCTTGAGAAGAAACACAGAGTGCTGTACTCAGTGCCCAAGTGCTTGTGGGCCCAACCGCCACCCGACACGGTGGTCTCGGCAGCGGCCAAGAAGAAGTAGTCAGGCTCTTCATCTTCGGCAGCATCCACCCCTCCCGACAGCGATGGGAAGAAGTTGGATGCGATGGGATGACAAGTTATCTACTCTGCAGCCACGACCATCAAGGCTGCCAACGCCCTCGCTATCGTAGTGTACTATGACCAGGAGCTTTGGTTCAAGCTCGCACCTCTGCTGGACTTCTGCCCTGACGACAAGAGGTCAGAAGCGTTGGAGATTCTGCAAGAGGGCGAGGTGGCGTTGGATCACGCCATCACTGTGGCCAAGGACATCGCTGATGCGGGTTTCTGCCAGATGGGCAACAACGTTTGCAGCCGTGGCTGGCTCAAGGCCACCAACTTTCGACAGGAGATCCAGACAAAGGTTTTGGACATGCCCTTTGACAGAGATAATCTGTTCTGCAAGGCTGTAGATGAGTCTCTACTGGCCATCAAGGCGGACCGGGAGACAGCACGTGCCCTGGGCAAGTTACAGCAGCGAGGGCCATCCTTTCGGTCCTTAGGAGGCAAGTCTCCACATTCTTCAAAGGGTTACGGCAGGGGCTCTGCTTCTTACTCCTGCTGCTCGGCCCAGGAGACCAACAGGAACCGCTCCAAGGCCTTCGGAGGAGGGCGTCGTCGTCGGGAACCCCAAGGCGTCCCGTCGATGTCCAAGCAAGAATGAACCGGCCATGACGTCAGGCCCCCACCCGTGCACCCCGGTGGGAGGCTGGCTGGCAAACTTCGTCAGCATGTGGAAGACCATCTCCACCGACCGCTGCGTGCTGGACACTCTCGCCCACGGACACACTCTAGAGTTCCAGCGGAAGTGTCCCCGGTAGCGGCCCACTGTCATCTGACCGCAGGAGCGGATTTCCAGGTCCCACCGCACCAGGAGACTGTAACGACTTAGGCTTTCTTGGACGGATGGGGAGCCCACACGGAAATCTTCATGCCAGAGGCCTGTGGCTGGCGGAGAAGCCATTGCACATCAACGTTGTGGAGTTGTGGGCAGTGTTTTGGGCCCTCAAATTGTTCCTGCCATCCCTCAAAAACAAGGTGGTGCAGGTCTTCACAGACAATACCACCACAATGTTTTACATCCGGAAACAGGGGGACACCAGGTCCCCAGGGCTCTCCAAAGAGGCGGAGGACTTATGGTGCTGGGCCGTCGCCTAGGGGATGCTCCTTATCCATCTGGCAGGAGTAAAGAACTCGGTCACCGACTCTCTTAGCATGGAGCTTCGCTCTTTCCACGAGTGGGAACTTCAGCAGGACCTACTGGATAACCTGTTCCTCAAATGGGGCAATCCCCATATCGACTTGTTTGCGACAGCGATGAACACCAAGTGGCAGAGGTTTGCTAGCAGGTTTCCCCAGCGGGCGCATTCTCATTCCCTTGGGAAGGCCTCTTTCTGTATACGTTCTCTCCGTTACCATTGTTTCTTTGAGTCATCAGTCAACTCAAACCGTGCCAGTGCCGAATGATCCTCGTCGCACCGGCGTGGCTGAGGCAGATCTGGTACCAGTACTTTCTCAGCATGTCAGCGTCTCCACCAGTCAAGCTGCCAGGGGTCACGGATCTTCTCGCCAAGGAAGGAGGCACCATATTTTTTAAACAATTTTATTGATTTTATTTCAACAAACAACACAAACCAAGCTTGCAGTGCATATAGTAACATTTTGAATTTACATCACTTCATCTGTGTCCACTGCTTCTCCCGTTCCCTCCCCCCTATCCGTGCCTACTCTTATTCATGTTCTATTTCTTCGTCTTGAAGTGGGGATTCCTCTTCCATGGTCTCTGTTGGATCCCGATCACTTGACTGGTCTTGTGTGGGCCCAAATAACACAGCTATTAGTTGTTTCCAGGCTATCAAGGTTTCCCCATTCCTACAACAGGTATACGAGGAGGTACTTGAATCCGGATCACTACCCCCGACCCTCCGAGAGGCCAACATGATACTACTCCACAAAGCCAATAAACCCCATGAAGAATGCGACTCTTACAGGCCAATATCACTGATTAATTTAGATAACAAAATATTATCCAAGATCCTAGCATCCAGGCTTATCCCCCTTATGCCTGCATCGGTACTAGCGGACCAAGCAGGATTTGTGCCAGGCCTCAATACCACTTTCGGCATTAGACGCATGTTCGGGGTCATGGAGGCGTTGGACCCCTCGCTTCAAGCGGTGGCGGTCCTCTTGGATGCCGAAAAGGCGTTCGATTCCATTGAGTGGCCATTCCTCTTTGAAATCCTTCAGAGAATGGGTCTCGGGAAGAGATTCCTCCAACTAACAGCCCTATTGTATAATCAACCCCGCTCCCATATAATCCTAGGGAAAACCAGATCGACGGCAATCAACCTCCAGAGAGGTGCAAGGCAGGGGTGCCCACTCTCCTCCCTGCTCTTTGCACTGGTGATGGAGCCCCTCGCCTCAGATCTTCGGGCTAGACATATTCAGAGAGGCCTGTTCTTCGGTCCCCATAAATTAATAATCTCCCTGTACGCAGATGATATTGCCCTCTACATACGAGATCCGTCAACAAATCTGAATCTGGTAATTTGTGATATAATAAAATTTAGCAACTTCTCAGGCCTAAAAATAAATCACAGTAAGTCAGTGATATTCCCTCTCACCCCAGAGACCCAGGAATTTCAGGATGACTATGGCTTTTAATGGGAACACACAAATGTGCGCTACCTAGGGATTCAACTGGCCAGAGACCACCAGACATTGTTTCAAGACAACTACAGTAAAGTTATACAATCACTGCAGGGGAAAGTGGACAGATGGAAATCACTACCACTTACCCTATGGGGCCGGGTGTCATTGGTAAAAATGGTGATACTCCCCAAACTTCTGTACTTATTCGTAAATCTCCTGCTACTAGTCCCCCAAAAACAGCTACAACATATCAGGAGCATAATCCTGGAACTTCTCTGGGCGGGCAAACCAGCCAGAATAGCCTACACAGCACTCACCCAGCCGGTAAACAAAGGAAGCATGGCACTCCCCGATGTGGAGCGCTATTACTGGGCAGCTCAAGCCCAATTCCTGGGGCACTGGTACACCACACAATTCATCCGTCCCCATGTCCAACTAGAGCGAGCCTTGGCATCTCCTAATCTGCTAAGGGCAGCTATTATAGGCCTGACAAATATCCCACATCAAACCCTAAATCCATATCTCTCCACCATAGCAATATGGAAAAAAATAACGCTGAAATACAAGATTCAGACCAGGTTCTCCCCCCTGCTACCGGTAAAATTAATTCCCGGAGTCCCACTAACTGCAGAAAAAATCTACCTGAATTGGGTCGACAAGCTAAAATTTAAAACTTTAGGCGACCTCTTCATCGAAGGGCACTTCCTCATCCCCCCCAACAAGCCAAAACCTGCAGAGCTTACACCGCCCTAGATAAATTTATCTACATTCCCCTCAGAGGAGCCCTACAAACCTTACTGACCAGGTTTCCACAACAACCCACGACGTGGCAACTACTTCACGGGGTCATCCAATCACAAGGGGAGGGTAGGCTGGTCTCGATGCTATACAAGTCCCTACTAACAGACACAGTCCCGAACCCGACAACATCAAAAGTGAGA
The DNA here is from genome assembly GCF_040938575.1 of Ambystoma mexicanum. Taxonomy (NCBI): domain Eukaryota; kingdom Metazoa; phylum Chordata; class Amphibia; order Caudata; family Ambystomatidae; genus Ambystoma; species Ambystoma mexicanum. The sequence goes on from NC_090936.1 coordinate 622,867,505, forward strand.
TGGAAAGAGCCCTCCGGACCTCAATTCCATATGAAGATTGGGACTATATCCTGGCACAGACCCAAAAGGTGTCACCAAACACCATATATAAACTAATCCACCTAAAATACATTCCGCAGGCATACCACACCCCTGCTAGAATCCAGCATTACCACCCCGCGACCCCCCCACAATGCGGCCGCTGCGGTGCACCTTTGGAAGACTTTCTCCCTCGCATGGGCCTGCCCAATAGTGCAGTGAGCGATACTAGGAAAGACCGCCGCAATAGTAGATACACCCGTTGCACCCGACCCCAAGATTACCCTATTGGGATTTACCAAACACTTTTCCCCTACAACTCGCAAACTAGGAGGACTGCTGCTACTAATGGCACGTAGAAGAATTGCAATGACGTGGGGAAAGGGGCCCACACCGACCACACAGCAGTGGCTGAAGGACATCTCCTATTGCCAAGACACAGAAACGAATTTCATCAAACTATTACCCCTGCACGCTCGACCACCAGACATATGGGGCCCATATATCGCCTACTTGCTGTCCACCGAAGATAATGCCTCCTCTCGAGGCACGACCCCAGAACCTCAGCGGAGCCCCACGGTCTCATGTCCCAACATGAACGTCGCACTTAACCACGAGCTACTACTGACTCGGGCTCGGGTGTAACCCAGGAGGAGGGGGAGGGCGAGGGAAGGGAAGGCAGGAAGGAGAAGCATAGGTTACTTCCATGTTTGAAATGTTATGTTTTTGTTTTGTGTAAATACCAAAAATAAAGTTACAAAAAAAATGGTATATAATATACTGTCCCGCATGTAACCCTGTTTCCTCCCCCAACATCTCAGTCTTTTATACTCCCCTCTTGCCAAATGTCGCCCATTGTTGCTATCCCTACCGTACAGTGCTTGATCCTCATCCTTAATGGTTTTGCTTTTCCCGCCAGTGCAACTAGTGGCACTGGCAGGGAACACAGGGATGGATTCTTCATTACCTGATAGGCCCTAGGCCATATCTCCCACCCTAGTTTCATCATCTTTGGGCGCCCTTCCATATCCGATCTGGGCAACCACATCATTTCCTTTAAGAAGCATGGGGCACAGTCCAATCGAAACAGCCTGGACTCTGAGGTTGGTTCTTCAGAGAGCTATTTAGCTACATATTGTAATAGATTTCATAGTTTGGCAGTTTTATACCCCCTTTCTCGTGTGAGTTTTGTAGCTTCCAAAGGGCCACTCTGTTCCTCGTCCCATGCCAGAGGAATTCCCTGCAAATGCTATTTATCCTAGCAAGGAATTGCCTTGATATCAGGTATGGGATATTCCCAAAATAGTGCAGAAGTCTTGGCAGGACCACCATTTGCAGCATTACCCCTCGTCCCATGATCGCCAAGGGAAGCTTCACCCAGAACTTCATACTATTTTCAGTACTCTTGATCGCTTTCTCAGTGTTATGTTGGTGCTGTGCTGACCTCCCAGGGTATCTGTAAAACCGGTAACTGCTCTAACGGGATTCCTTTATATCTGCCCAGTGGAAATATACAAGATTTTTTAGGATTCACGGCTATGCCAGACAGCCTTGCAAATCGCTCCATCACTTCCAGAACATACTGGAGGTTTTCTTCCGGGTAACGTAGATACAACAACATATCGTCTGCGTATAAGGAGATTAAATGCGGTAAGGAGGTGACATTCTTCACCATGATCCAGGGTCTCTGAACCTGAAGGCCTGGCTCCTGCAGCGTTATAATTTGGTGTCTACGATCTCCCGGCGGACTGCAAGGAAGTTCTCTCCAACGCCAGAGCATTGTCTACTTTGAAATGCTACACACTCAAGTGGAAGATATTTGCTATTTGGTGTCGTTGCAAGAAAATGGATCCACTGAGGGTCAAGGCTCCTCAGGTACTTCCATATTTGCTGTCGTTGGTCAAATCGGGGCTGGCCCACGCCTCCGTCAAGGTTCATCTGGCGGCTATCTCCCGCTATACGAGATCCCTAGGACGACCATCCTTGTGGTCGGACTGATTGGTAAAAGAATTCGTCAAGGGACTATTCCGCTCGTTTCCGCCGGTGAAGGCCCCTTCCCTGGCGTAGGAGCTCAATATGGTGCTTACTAGGCTCATGGGACCTCAGTTCGAGCCTATGCATTCTGCACCACTCATGTTTTTGTCATGCAAAACCGCTTTTCTCAGGGCCATCACCTCTGCACGACGAGTGGGGGAGATCTAGGACTTCTCCTGTAAACCACCTTACCTGACTTTGCACGAGAAGATGGTGGTGCTGAGGACGCACCCCTCCTTCATGCCCAAGGTGCCGTCGGACTTTAACCTAAGCCCTTGGTGTTACCTGTGTTTTTTCCGACGCCTTCGTGCCGGCTGAACGGACTTAGCTATCGCTGGATGTGGCTATATCGCTGAAGTTTTATGTGGCCCGCTCGAAGAGTTTCCGGTAAACCTTTCAGCTCTTTGTGAACTTGAGTCCTGTGAACCATGGGAAGGCCCTGTCCAAAGCTTCTATTTCCAGGTGGCTCTCTGGCTGTATCACCCACTGTCACCAGTTGGCAAACCGACTGCTGCCTGGGATCTCCGAGAGCCCACTCAACCAGAATGATCACTGCTACAACAGCGTTCCTGTCTGGTGTGCCCTTGCTGGACATATGCAGGGCTGCGATGTAGAGGTCGACGCACACCTTCACGAAATTCTACTGCATCGACAGGGATTCCAGGGAGGAGTCCAGAGTCGGCCAAGCAGTGCTGCAAAGCATGTTCACTTGAGGGTGAGCCTGGTGAGAAGGTAAGAGATGCTTATGTTGAGCCTTGCCACCTCTCGTGGTTGTGCATGTGTGTACTGCTATGTAGTCTTTATTCATGAGCATGTGAATCCATGCCAGACCCCATGCTGGAGAAGGACCAAATTACTTACCTGTAACTGTTGTTCTCCAGCATGGGTCTGGCATGGATTCACATGCGAACCCTCCCGCGTACCCCTCTGCAGCTCTTCTCTTGGTCCTACTGCCACTTTACGTGCTACCAAATCTGAAGATGGCTACCAGAGGAGGGGCTTAGGTAGAGGGTAGTCATTGGCTGGGGGCAGTATGACACAGAGCTCAGTGATTGGTTGTTAGGAGAAAGACAGTTCAGAAATTAAACTGAAACCGATTTTTTCTTTACAGAGGATTCCCAGCCTGATAGTGGGGAATATTCATGAGCATGTGAATCCATGCCAAACCCATGCTGGAGAACAACAGTTACAGGTAAGTAACTTGTTCCTTATCGAACGAGTGGAAAATGGATGTAAACCTCTGGCCGAGGCTTGCAAAACTCCTGATGTGGGTCGAAGACAAAGGAGGTCCATTGCAGATAGTGCCTGTGGCTAGTGCAGAGCTTTGATTCAGAAACAATGGCATGAGAAAAGTTGGAGAGAATCAGCAGTGCGGATGAATCTTTGATGTGCCAGGAATGAAAGATGGGACAGTGGTAATAATGGATCACTACTGGGCCTGTGGATCCAGAGCTTACATGAAGCTGCCCAGAGATTGGGGAGGACTATGTTCTATAGTGATCGTTCATGTTCCAGCATTGGTGATTGCTAAGAGTAACTTGAACATTGGCGAGTTTCCAAAAGCAGATGCTCACCTGAGGAAGAAGAGATCTGCTAAGATTGTGAATCAAAAGAAGAGGGAGAACTATTTCTCAGCTAAATCGATAGAAGCTTTTGATGCCATCCCATATGAACATAGGTTGTTCAGTCGGACTTCAGCAATATTCACGACAATCTTTAAGCCCAGGATCCAGGTGATGACGAAAGCCAAATTTGTTACAAATAACCAGATGGGAGCTTCTGTAGACGATCAACACCACCATAAAGGGATTCAATGCAATCACGGAGGAGCTGAGAGCCATACGACGGATGACTCTTCAGAACAGGTAGGTCTTGGATATGATTACAGCTATGGATGGAGGTGTGCCAAAATCGGAGAATCATGTTGCACATTTATACCTTCTCACGACGGCGAGAATGGCACCTTGACAAGAGGCCATAACGATGCTGACAAACCTACACGTCAAGATGGAAGAATAAGTGGACATTGCTGGTTTGTGTGAATCTTCTCGTGGGTTCCACAATGGATGGCAAAAATTTTTAAGTTCCTTGGAGCCCTGTTGGTGCTGATCATGTTTGGATTCTATGTGATCAATATAGTAATCGCACAATGCAAGAAGACTGCAAAGAAAGCAGAAGGAATGAAGATTGTGATTGATGTTGAATCAGGATTTGAACCTAAAGAGCTGACGGGTGAAGAAATCAGACACTACGTAAAGGCCAGCATTCATGCACCTGAGGGAACTAAGTTCTTCTATCCGAAGAACCACAAGAAGTATGTGGTCAGAAGGATCTACTGCAGTCCCAATGGACAATGCATGCTTATGACCTGGAGTGTTGATAAGCATGTGAAATCAGCAGGATGCCTCAAAGGAGTCATATAGATATGGGTCCCAAAAAAACACTTCTTTAGACGTGGATGTTTAGATGTGAAGGCTGATGAGAGAGTGGTCGATGATTCGCCCAATTGGGGGAGTGTAGAGGAGGAATCAAGTTCCCCCACCAAAAGCTCTGCCCCCATGCTGCCTATATGTTGGGAACTAGAAATTGAGACACGTGCAGTGTCTGTACCGCAAAGAATCCTTGAAACAAGGTATCCATTAAGAAAACCCTATATGCACTCACGAAGATATGAGTCTTTTGGACAAAGTCCCGGAAGAAGTGTGAAAATGAGTGAGAAAGACGACTGGTGATGTCATGCGGAGCAGAACTGACGCACCCAGAAAAGATACATGAGGCAAAAGAACATACGTTCTATAAGATCTGAAGAGGAGGTGTCAAAGATGAGCAACATTTCAGGGCTCAAGATGAAGATGCTCCTGCTATGCTATGAAATGCTGAAGAAAATGCAAAATCAGTTTACACTTGTACAGATGCAGTAATGCAAGTAGACAAAGTAATCTTGAGGCTAGCTATGTAGTGAATAGATTGCGGCGATGCGCCAACGTATTTACATAGGAATGTATAGAATCTGGATGTTCCACGATGCAATTTAGCAAAGCTTAAACCCCATGAATGGAAAGGGTATTCAGTATGGCGCAGTTGGAAAACAGCTAATGGCAAAGGAGAAATCAAGAAAGGCTTGGCTGGCCCAGCACCAAGAAGTCAAGGCCACCGTGAGCCTGGTTGTCCATCCAGTAGTTACATGAACGTGAGAAAGGAACACACTTCTGTTTGAGGTGGAATGGAAAAACACTGAAGGCATCAATAGTTTGTCATTTAATAGTATTCAATGCAGTAAAGAGCTCAAACGTGGTCTGGAGTCACGTGGTCAGATCAAAATGGACAATGGGTCAAGCTACACCAAAACTAGAAGATAAACTATGCCTATACTTCCTTTTATTCCCAGGCACAGAGCTTCTGCAAGCCAAGTTCAAAGCCTTAATTGACTGGCAGACTGCAAGAGTGATAATAGATGTTGGGCTAATTGGGTAGGGAGGCATGACCAGGCCAACCCCTCAAACCCCTGCGGTACCAGTCTGCGTGCTGCTGGCGTGTGGAATATTCCAGAAGGGTGCAAGTGTGCCAATCAATTGTCGAGGGCCACGTAACAGAGAGCCCTTTAGTTTGTATTACCAATGAATCCTATATTTCGAGGGGATTGGGTCCTCCAACGTATTCCATATCTATGACGGGTAATCACCACAGCTGTGCTGCTTCGGAAACTTTTTTCTGCGTCCTGCGTCGATGACGTCGATGCGCCGTCATCGAGGACCTCCTCCGACGTCCGATGTCATCCGATGTGATAAGTAGGACGCACGACGCCCGTAGCCTCAGTTCCGTTTTTTCCGCGAACGTGTTGCTTCGTGAATCTCGGTTAACGCCTCGACTCTTTGGAGTTCTGTTCTTCTTGGTTCTTCGAACCTGTTCGTTTTTGTGAGAAAATCCTTTGTGTGAAGATGTCTTCTACTTCGTCTTCGAACCCGCGTCCGGGCTTCAAGAAGTGCGGGGAGTGTGGGTCCAAGATGTCAGTGACGGACTCGCACAACGCCTGCCTCTGGTGCCTCGGGGAGGCCCACGACACGGAAGACTGTATCGACTGCCAGTCGCTCACGTCCATAGCCTTACGAGAAGGTAAGAAGTTGTCGGTAGGTCGGGTGTCCTAGCCCCGGAAGTCAAAGTCTGCGGGCTTTCGACGGATGATTCGAGAGGTGACTGTCCGCGTTGTCGTCGGAAGTCTCGTGGGTCTCCTTCTAGGAGTTGGTCTCGCCACTCCTCGGGTATTCTCGGAATACCTCGGGCATTCTCGGAAGTGCTGACAGCGGTCGTCTTCCAGGTCCTCTTCTGAGGACTCTGCCCGGCACGTCGCTTACCCCACCAGCCGTGCGACGCCGGAGGAATGGGCTTCCTTCGGGAAGAAAATGCTGGCGATTTTCGAGTCGCAGGGTACTAAGCCGTCCGCGCCCCCGAGTGGGGTCTGCCGTGAGAGGTCGAGAGACACCGCTCGCAAGAGTGGCCGGCACGAGTCAGGGGAGAGGTCCCGTTCGGACAAGGGGACTCGTTCTCGACGTACCCGTTCCAGATCTCGGTCCTCGACGCGTTCGAGACCGTGTGCACCTGTGATGTCTTCGAGGAAGACATCGACGTCTGAGGCGTCGAGGGCGTCGACAGGTTTTCTCGAGGCTCTGAGGAAGTCGTTGAAGCCGTCGACGCTGAGGTCATCGAAGGACACGCTCGGAGCTCCGGCTTCGAGGACTGTGTCGACGCCGTCGATGCTGGCGGGGCTGCATCTGACGTCGACGCCGATCCTCTCAGCGCCGATGCCTGTTCTCTCGACGCCGGCGCTGATTCAATCAACGCCTTTCGAGGCCGGGGTGTCGGAGGGAACCCCCTAGGAAGGCTCTGGTTAAGAGCAAGCACTCTCGGGTGCCTTCTTTTCGTCACCTGGAATATATTTCGGAGGTGGATGAGGATTCTGATGGCCTGGTTCCTTGTCAGGTTCCAGATGAAATGGCCTCGGGCCATAGTCAGTTTGACGATTTGCGGCAGTCACTGCATGATGCCAGTGGACTGGACACATCTCTCCGGAGGTGGAGTTTTGTAGGCCTGAGCCTGGCTTTCATGCCGATTCCTCGTACCGACGCCTTATGGCTAGGGTTTCCGAGTACTTGGGATGGTCTGCTCCCCCAGGGGAGTTTGTGCAGGATGATCTCACGGACATCCTTGATGTTTGGTCCCCCAACTGACCCGGTACTGCCGTTTCATATGGCTCTACAGAGAAGGGTGGCGGTGGCTTGGACTGCTCCGGAGAGTCTCCCGGTGGTGGGCAGGTCCTTGTCGCGAAAATACCATCCAGCCAGTAGCGACCCCTGCTACTTGACCAGGCACCCCACTCTGGAGAGTTTGGTGGTGCAGGCGGCCACGGCCCCGGCGAAGCAGGCGTCGTACCCTACCATCCCTCCTGATAGGGACGACAAAAGTTTTGATGGCTGGGGGAAGAAAGTGTTTTCTTCTGGTGGTATGGCGCTTCAGGCGGCCAACTCCATTTGTGCCTTGTCTCGTTTCACACACACTCTGTGGAACTGTGTTGCGTTAGCGGCTGAACATATTCCCGAAGGGGACGAACGGGATGGTTTCCTTGCTATGGTCCAGGATGGTAAGGATGCCATGTGAGTCTGTTCGGTTGGGTTTGGACATGGCTGAATGCGTCAGCAGGTCCATGGCGGCGAGCACCGTGATACGCAGGTTTGCCTGGTTGTGGAAGTCAGGGTTTGCTCCTGATGTGCAGTCCCGGCTCCTCAACATGCCCTTTGACAGTGAACACCTTTTTGGCAGCAAGGCTGACGAGAGCCTTGAGAGGTTGCAGACCTCCAAAGCTGCAGCGAAGTCGTTGGGCGCTGCAGTTCGCCAACCTCCGCCTTTTCGTCCTAGGGGACAGCAATGGAGGGTTGGTTCCTTTCGCTATTACTCATCCTTGAGTAAAGCGAGAGGAGCTGGCAGTCAAAGAGACCAGCGCAGGGGTACCAGAGGTGGACGACGGGGTACCCGTGGTGCCAGTTGCCTCTTTGCCCTCAGGTAACGCCGCAGCCGCTACCACTCAGTCATGAGGCCATGTCCCATGTTTCGCCGGTTGGGGGAAGGCTGGCGCAGCATCTTGTAGAGTGGCAAGCCATTACTTCAGATGTGTGGGTTCTGGAGATCATAACCCACGGCTACTGTCTTCCCTTTCGGCAGAGGCCTCACGACAATCCACCGGGGAACCTCTCTTTGCAGAGTTCGGATCCTTGCGCAGGAAATTCAAGCCCTGCTGGAGAAAGGCGCCATAGAACTGGTCCCTGTAGCGGAGAGGAACAAGGGATGGTATTCCCCTTATTTTTTGATTTCAAAGAAAGACTGGGGATTGAGACCCATCATGAACTTGCGCGGTTTGAACAAACTCCTCAGGAAGGACAAGTTCAAGATGGTTACTCTCTCTCAAGTCCTCCAGGCCCTTCAGCTTCAGGACTGGTTGGTGTCTCTCGACCTCAAGGATGCTTACTTCCATGTGCCGATCCATCCCAAGCACAAGAAGTACCTGAGGTTTGCGGTTGGCGACTCGCACTTTCAGTTTCGGGTCCTGCCGTTCGGATTGACCTCCGCCCCAAGGGTTTTCACCAAGCTCATGGTGGTGGTGGCAGCGCATCTCAGGCAAGGGCAGATTCACGTCTACCCCTACCTGGACGATTGGTTGATCAGGGGGAGCTCTCCCGAGCAAGTCCTGGATCATCTGTCCGTCACCTGCCACTCCCCACAGGCTGGGCTTCTCCCTCAATTTAAAGAAGTCTCATTTGACGCCAACACAGCAGCTCCAGTACATCGGAGCAGTGCTCGACACTTCCCTGGGGCAGTGTTTTCCTCCCCAGGTGAGGGCCCTTCACATTCAGCAGATGGTGCACAAGTTTCAGCATGCCCAGACGCTCCCAGCGTTAGAGTTCTTGAGGTTGCTCGGCCTCATGGCATCCTGCATTCTTCTGGTGCCAGAGGCTCGCCTGCGGATGAGATCTTTGCAGTGGGCACTCAAGATGCAATGGTCGCAGGCCTCCGGCAGGATGTCGGACCCGGTTCAGGGCCGCCCTCGGTCGCCTGGGACCTTCTGTGGTGGGCTGTCGAAGGCAACTTGATGAAGGGGGCTCCATTTTGGCTTCCCTGGCCGGAGGTGACAATCGTGACGGATGCATCCCTCACAGGATGGGGAGCTCATGCCAACGAGCTGACAGTCAGCGGTCGTTGGTCTCCGTCGGAGTCCAGACTCCATATCAATCTGTTGGAGCTGAGGGCCGTCTGGCTAGCCCTGAAGGCTTTTCTGCCAACTGTGCGAGGAAAGAATGTCCTGATCCTGACGGACAACACAGTGGCCATGCACTACCTCAACAAAAAGGGGGGGGGGGCAGGGTCACTTCCTCTGTGCAGGGAGGCGATGCAGCTAGAGTTCTGGGCCATCCAGCTGGAAGTTTCGATCTCGGCAGTTCATCTGGCCGGAGACGAAAACGTGACGGCGGACGCTCTGAGCAGGCAGAGCACGATCTCTCACGAGTGGGAGTTGGCTCAGGAGATTCTCCTGGAGATCTTCGCCCTTTGGGGACCCCTCAAGTAGATTTCTTCGCCTCCAGTGTCAACCGGAAGTGCGAGAGGTTCTGCTCGCGGGAATTCCCTCCAAAAGGAGCCTTGGGAGACGCGTTCATGGTGGAGTGGTCATTCCCGCTGCTGTACCCGTTTCCTCCAGTCCCCGTCATCCCGCAAGTGCTGCGGAAGTTACGGAAGTTTGGTTCTCGGATGATCCTCATTGCTCCGGCATGGGCTCGGAGGACGTGGTACCCGGACCTTCTCGACTTCTGCCCTCCACGTTGTCTTCCCTACCGACGATCTGCTCTCACGGGAGGGGGGTCAGGTTCTCCATCCAGAGGTCAGATCCCTCAACCTTCACGCTTGGCTTCTGAAAGGTTGAGGTATAAGGATTGGGACCTCCCTGAAGACGTGATGGAGGTGTTGCTCTCGGCCTGATGGCCAGCAACAAAGTCTCTGTACCGTTGCCGTTGGCGTAAGTTCCGCGACTGGTGCAGAGTTCAGAATGTGGATCCTTTTGCATGTGACATCCCCATGGTTCTGTCCTTTTTACTTTCTTTGGCCCAGAGGGGCTTGCAAGTGGGTACCATTAAAGGTTACCTGGCGGCGCTGTCCATCTTTAAGCGCTCGTCTTAAGAGTGTTCCTATTTTAAAATCCCTTTAATTTCACAGTTTTTGAAAGGGCTTACTAATGTGTTCCCTCCGTCACCTTTCCTGGTGCCCGGTTGGGATTTGAACCTTGTTCTTAAGTTTCTTATGGGTGCTCCGTTTGAGCCTTTGCATTCTTGCCCTTTGAGGCTGTTAACTCTGAAAACTGTGTTTTTGGTTGCGGTTACTTCCGCTCGCAGAGTGAGTGAGTTACAGGCACTTTCAGTTAAGCCACCCTTCACTGTATTTCACAAGGACAGGGTTGTCCTTGGAGTTCGTCCTTCTTTTTTTCCGAAGGTGGTTTCGGAATTTCATTTGGCCCAGAAGGTTGTTCTTCCGGCATTCTATCCTCCTCGGCACCCTGGTAAGGAAGAGGAGAGGCTCCATAGGCTTGATCCTAGGAGAGCTTTAAGCTTTTATGTTTCACGCATGTCCCGGGTCAGAGTGGACGATCAACTCTTTATTGGTTACGCTAGAAAGCTTTTGGGACCGGCTGTGACGAAACAGACTTTGTCTCGCTGGATTATTTTGGCCATCTCGGAGTGTTACCGCTTGGCGGATAAGGACCCGCCGGCTGGCTTGCGGGCCCATTCTACCAGGGGTATGGCTGCATTTACTGCCCTGCAGAGTGGTGTTCCTATTCGCAACATCTGTGATGCAGCCACCTGGGCTTCAGTACATACATTTGTACGTCACTATTCCCTCGATTCCATCCGAGGACAGGATCTGGCCTTTGGCAAGGCGGTCCTTTGCTCTGCTATTTGATTGGCAATTCTAAATTTTGATTCTAAATTCTTTCCCTCCTCCTTGCTCTGGTACTGCTTTGGGAGTCTGTCATAGATATGGAATACGTCGGAGGACCCAATCCCCTCAAAGAACAAGTTACTTTCTTACCTGGTAACGTTCTTTCGATGGGATGGTCCGACGACGTATTCCATATCGCTCCCTCCCTGCCTTCCCCGCTGCAGAATTTCTTTTGCGATTGCAGCTTGTGTTCCGCAAGGCTTTGTGTCTGACTGGCAGTTGACTAATGTCACACGTTCTGGGGGAAAAAACTACAACTGAGGCTACGGGCGTCGTGCGTCCTACTTATCACATCGGATGACGTCGGAGGAGGTCCTCGACGACGGCGCATCGACGTCATCGACGCAGGACGCAGACGCCGAAAAAAGTTTCCGAAGCGGCACAGCTGTGGTGATTACCTGTCAGATATGGAATACGTCGTCGGACCATCCCATCGAAAGAACGTTACCAGGTAAGAAAGTAACTTGTTCTTTGTGACGATGAAGATGACTTACACTAGAGGAGTGCTTCGTTGCCCACCTGATGTTAAATCACTACCGCGTTAGTAATGAACGCATACTTAGATGTTCCCTATAAGCCTATCACATCCACAAGTAGGTTTTTGTAGTTTGTCACGTAGTGTGATGTCATTGATGACAAGTTTTTACTATAAAGTTTGTGTTTTTTATAAAATATGTTGAGAGAAATCGAGTGAACATCTGTTGATGTCCGTTGTAACTCCCTGTTTTAGATAGTTGCAAATAAAACAGTACCTTGTTTTGCTAACTGAGTTGGTTTGATTATTGATGTATGAGTAAAATCTGCATCCCCATGTAGCTCTAAGTATTACTACCTCATCTTAAAGGGCCCTAGGTCAATGGGTTCACCTGGTAGGCACTCCCCTGCTAATCAGGGGAGTGCCAGCATAAAGGCCCAGGCCATGGGGGTTTTGGGGCACAGAGACCGGGTTTTAACAGGGTTTCACCGTTATCTCAGGTACTCCGGTCGAGCTTCAATTTTTCTTCTTGTTAAGTGTATAGGGACCCTCGAGTGGGCACGTGCGGGGGGATACGATTTTCTTTTGGAATCCTTGGCATGGCTAACCGTGCTGGGGATCCTTTCATTAATCCCTGACCGGGGGTTACATTGAGTCCTTTAATGCCATAGCCAGCCATCACTAGTCATGCACGTTACTACAAGTTGACTCCCGGCAACCCATCTCCACCCTTCTTGGGTGGCAATTAATTGTCTGCAAACTCCATATTCTCCCATTCATGGGGGCTTATTCTGTGGAACATAGGGTAATAAATCATATCCCATTTGCCGTAAATTGTTTGCTTCCTTTAACAACGCTTCATACACTGCCTTCGATGGGATGTGTAGTGTAACAGGTCATCCCTTGCCGGATCTATCAACTCTTGCAACTCTGTATCTTTGCTCATGATTAATCTCAGACTAAGAATAATGCAAGTACGGCTGATCTATTACAAATACCAGCCCCTCCCCCATTTCAATCAAATATTCCAAGAGCAGTGTAGAAACACCCTGCAACACCTGGTTGCACGGACCAGTCCCCTTAGTCATCACACATGAAACATCCACACTGTTCTTTGAAGCGGGTGAGATTTTCTTAGGTTGCAAACTCGATCCTTGTCACTGATGAGCCCTGCAGCGGCAACAGGGTAATTGTCTGGGCCTCCTGCTGGGTGGATAATGTTGAAAGCTATGGGAGTCTCCCTGTGGGCATACCCGGAGACAAGCGGGGACAGCAGTGCGAGTCTCTAAGTTTACCCTAGATACAAGATTAGTTTCAAGTTCAGTGGCACCGGTTTCTTTAGGGAACATGTCCCCTACCTGAGGCCAGGACCAGACGTCCACACACCAAAATCATATTAACCCTTTTTGGCCCCAGTCCCATCTTGGCGTCAAGGTGCCTGGGGCCGACTCCTTATGGGTGTGTGCATTAGTTAAGTCCCCAATTTTTACAATTGCGCTATTCTCTTCAGAACTCTGACTCACATTACTCATCTTGCAGTCATCAGTTATTCTTTGCCCTTCCGATACGGGTGAGTGCTGGATTGTATTACCACCTATGACTCCAGAAAATTCATGTTCTGGAGGAATTTCCTGGATTATTTATTCCCAGGCTTTTTTTTGCTTTCTTGTTTTTATACATCTTCCACCCCGCTTCCGTGGTATCTTTCATTTCTTTCAGAGGTGATCCTTCTGTTGAGCCACCCACAAAGCTCAAGTACTGTTTCCCTTTGCGCCACAGATTGTCCCTTATTCCCAGTAAAGGTCTGGAAAGGCTCACTATGGGTAAGTTAACGTTTACAGGAGCGGAGGGAGCTGAATTGATTGACCCATTATCCCTCTTCCAAACCTCTTCAAAAGCTGCCAATCGGGGAGAAATGCTGCTCAAATTGAGGATCGGCCACACCAATTCACATTGAATGGATTCACAGATATTCACAAGTGATAGAAAAAATACATATGGAATCAACCATGGTATTTACTGAGTCATCTCCTTTGCGTTGCTACTGTTCCGAGTCCCCTCTGTGTTAGTTTCATTCAACATAGAATGTGAGGCCTTAAATCCCCTTATTTCAACAACAGTGAAGATGGGGAGGTGAATTGAGGAGAGATGAATCCATGGGTGGTAGGTCAATACCTTTGCAAATATGGATATTGCTCCCCTCCACCCCTTGCCCCATCACATCTCCCTAAAATGTTATCAACCAATGGCGGGAGATCATCAAACTCACTCTCCTGCGTCCCGACAAGTCTCCCCACATGTTTTACTATAGGCAGGAAATGATCTTCAATTCTGGTTTGTGTGAACTTGTTAGTACCTCCTGCTTTTGATGTAAACCCACTGTAGCCATTACTAAACTTAGTCAATCCTTTTTGGTGGTAAAGAGAGGGGGCCACTGTAATATCCGTTCTAGAAGATGCTTTAATCTCTGCTCCTCAGTTCGTACATGCTGATTATAGATTGCTTTTGGTCTTGACAGCGGTATCTGGGCACCTATGTCTTCACATCGTTATTGGATAAGAGGTTTATGTCCGTGTAAACCGTTGTTCCTTCCAGCTCCTGCAGGTAACTGCTGATAAATGCACATCAGCAACTCCACTTACACTAAGGTTGGTGAATTCAGCTCCATCACGGCGCCTGACCGGGTCGGGATTGCACTTGGCCTCGCTCTTCGGAATGCCCACCGGTCGACAGTACCTAAAGTACCAGAAAATATTGGTAGCACTCGCTTACCAAAAAACAGCTGCTGAAACTGCAAAACCGCCACAGTTCTCTATTAAATAAAGCACAGCTCAAAGGATCTCTATCAAAGGATCCTGCAGTCACTGTGCCGACACCTTACTTAGACAAGAGCAGTAGCGGAAAAAAAAAATACAATATGTCGACGCTCAGGCCATGCATGTAATATGTATGTGTGTATGTTTGTGTGTGTGTGTGTGTGTATAGGTGTATAGAGGCTTGTGGAATCTGCTTAGAGCACATGCTATGCATAGGCCGACATCTAGTAGAAGCTGAAGAGTATTGCTGCTGTTTTTTTTTCGAAACCCGAAAAGGGACGTCAACAAGGCGTACCAGTAACACTATTCCTAGTGTGACATCTACTGTGCCCATGGTGCTTCACGCATCGAGGTCCCTCAGATTGTTTTTTTCTGCTCTCATCGTCGGTCGGTCATAGCAGAGTTCCTTCTGTCTATTGCCTTTACTTACAAAAATAATTCATTCTAGTACTCTTTCTGTCCTTTGTTAGCCGTTCTCCCGCAAGACCTTCGGCAACGGCATCGAGGACTACTTTCATCGACGACTCAACTCGACAAACCTTTCAGGAGGCCTTGGAAGGCTGTCATAGTCACCGGATCACTCAGACCCATCAGTGGCAGACTCACCAGTCGAAAATCAAATTCAGTACAATGACCTGCTCCTAAAAGCAGCAGAACATTTTAAGATCGATACACAGGTAGATAAGGACTTTGTTGAAAACATACTGGGAGATAAAAAGTCTGCTACCCAATTAATTCCCATTCTTCAATCAGTACAGAGGCAAATTAAACCCTCTCTACTTATTCCAAATTTAAGAGATTTGGGTCTGGCTAGGGTAACATTTAGGCTCTTCCAATTGGGTAGGGGGATATTTTCCACTAACCTCCCCTGCATTTTAAAGAGGAGAGAGAGAGTCTGTCGGAAAGCAGCCAGTAGAGGCGTTTCCTGGTGCGGCTTAACTGTTTGTGTGCAATTGTATTACCCAGATAGGTCCTTTCCTTTCGTCTGGAAGAACCGATTGTTCGGACGGCAGCGAAGGTGCAGATTGAAGAAAGTGGACTGCAGTTCAACAAGCAGTGGCGTGAAGTGTAAAGTGGTGGCAAGTGACCGTGCCGTGCCTTTGCCTCCAGACTGCCCCTTCTTACAGCCTGCCACTGGACTTGCCAGCCGTGCACTTCTTGTGGAATGGCTGGGTGCCGGTTGCGAGTATACTGATCATGTGTATGCCGGCCAACAATAGGAAACTTATGAGCAAATGTGTGATCCCATTAAAATAAAAATATATATATATATCGAAATTCAAAAAGGGACGTCGACGGGGCATACCAGTAATACTATGCCTAGTGTGGCATCTACTGTACCCATGGAGCTTTATGGATAGAGGTCCCTCAGATTGTTTTGTTTCTGACATGAGGTTGCCTGAAGTGTAGCAGGAGTACAGGTGTAGTAAAGCAGATTATGTATCGGATAATGCCCAGAAAACCTCTATGCACCTTCTACTCCAGGGGAGGAAGGGTGAGCGCATGTGAATCTAAGCAGATACATGCATCAGAAATACGATTACTGTCAGTAATATATCCCTTCTGAGGCTTGTGGAATCTGCTTAAATCACATGCTATGCATAGATTAGCGAGCAGTGTGTGGCGAAGGTGATGGGTTGTGAGGAGGTACAGCGGCAAATAGATGTTTTAGCACCTCTTGTGCCACCTGAGAATCTGCTTTAGAGTGAGTGTCAATGCAGTAGTGCTGTATGAAAATGTGGACATGTAGCTGCTTTGCAAAGGGCGTCCAGCGGGACGTTTGCGATAAAAGCCAAGGTAGCTCCTGTACCCCTAGTGGAGTGAGCTCTTGTTGTGAAAGGCAGTGTTTTGCTTGATGGAGAGTAGCAGAGCTGTATGCATCTGGCTATCCATCTGGAGATGGGGTTTTTGGAAACGCGGTCTCCTTC
This sequence comes from Ambystoma mexicanum, assembly GCF_040938575.1. Lineage (NCBI taxonomy): Eukaryota > Metazoa > Chordata > Amphibia > Caudata > Ambystomatidae > Ambystoma > Ambystoma mexicanum. The sequence continues at coordinate 622,883,809 of NC_090936.1, forward strand.
CCTGCCTGGAGCTATGGAGACAAACAGTTGGTCTGTTTTCCTTAGCGGTCTGGTCTTGTTTACATAGTAAAGGACTGCCCTCCTTACTTTTAATGTGTGGAGTTTTGTTCTCAGCTGAGCTTGATGGAATTTGAAAAAAAGCTGGTATTTCGATGGCCTGATTGACATGGAACTTAGAAATGAACTTAGAAATGAACTTAGAAATGAACTTAGGTGAAAACCTAGCGTGTGTTCTTAATACCAATTTGTATTTGTGGATTAAGAGGAGAGGGTTTGAGTGTGAAGGAGATGGTCACATCTGGAGGAAGAGGTTACATCAGGGGGAGGTGACCCCACCTGCTGGCTTGCACAAAAAATGGGGAGGTTAACAGCAATAAAGCCTTCACCAACTGGACTGCAAGAGAACATAAATTGGATTAGCAATGGCACAATAGTTGAAAGGGTTCCATGTTCTTTTGCCAACAGTAATTACTTTGTGGTTCTTTACCACAAAGTAATTACTCAAATTGTTTAATCAAATTATTTTTTTTATTTTGGGTGGCGGCATTTCTCCCCTTCCCCTTTGTTACTGCCTCTACCCTAATCCGTTCTGCATCCCCTTTTAATACTTACCCCAGAATTCCCTAAAAGATTTGATGAAAATGTACGGACATTTCCTGTCATTGGAAGACTTTAAAGCTAATGGGGAAGTGACGGTATTGGATGCTTTCACTTATTTTAGGCTGTGGGTAGGGTTGAGAGACTGGTTTACAAACTTCCCAAATGAGCCACCAATGGCCACGCTGTTGCACAAGATGATTAGTGTAGGGGACAGGACTAGTCTAGTCTCCAAAATATACTCTATTATGATTAGTGGGTCCAGTGGGTGGGCCGCAGACTCTCGCACCAAATGGAGGAAGGCACTGGGTGTACCGCTAAGTGAGAAGGTTTGGATTTATTGCTGTTAGCCCACTCGGAAAGTAGAGATTAATAGTAACTTCAAATTGATTCATTTTAAGTCCCTGCATCAGTACTACCTGACCCCGAAGGAGGTTCATAGGTTTTTTCCAGAATCTCCTCAATCATGGCAGAGGTGTGGTGCCTCTCCTGCAGGCTTCTGACATTTGGCCTGGGCTTGTCCCCTTGTTCAGTCCTTTTGAATTAAAGTGTTTGATATGATTGGAGGAGTGGCTGGGGGGGGGGTGGTATGTGACCCAGTCCCCAGTGATGGCGCTGCTGGGACTGCCTAAACAAGGCTGGTACTTCCAGCACTTTGCACAGTCAATCTTCTGGACCAGGTCTGCATTTTCCGATACAGTTAAAAACAAGACCAGGCGGAAAGACTCCCTTCCGCTGGCATCTCTTCAGAGTACTTGAAAAGGATTCAGTTTTCTCACCAGGTGAATGACTCCCTTCTCCAGCATGGGGTCTGGCATGGATTCACATGCTCATGAATATTCCCCGTCGTCAGGCTGGGAATCCTCGGTAAAGAAAAAAACCAGTATCAGTTTCGTTTCTGATCTGTCTTTCGTAGTAATATCCAATCACTGGTCTCTGCGTCATACTGACCACAGCCAATGACTGCCCTCTACCTAAGCACCGCCTCTGGCAGCCATCTTCAGATTTTTACCGCACGTTCATGTGTTGGGATCCTCGTGCTATTGCTCTCGAGCGTTAGTGCTATTTTTTCACGTTTTTCTCAAAAAACTTCTTGATTTCGGTCAAAAGAGCCTCAAGCTCCACCGACTCTCCATCCGATCAACGGGGACCCGTGTCGGATTCGTCTGCGCCCCTCAAGGGTGAAGATTTCGTCGAGCTACGCTTTTGGAGAACTCCAGAAGTCTCTCAGGCCCGGACATGGCCCAGGAGAAGGGATGCTCGACGCCCGGAAAGCTGTTCAGGGTCTGCCCTGGATGCCAGCTGCAGAACGTCTTTAAGGAGGACGAACACTCCTTTTGTCTCTACTGCTTACATGAGGACAAGACGCACGTGGAGAAGGACTGTGCGTTTTGCGGCAACATGTCGGAGCGGACCATGAAGGACCGCCATCAACGTCTCGCCAACTGGCTGGAAGGGAAGAGCCCGTCAGGCGAGAAGAAGAAGAAATCCGAGCGGTCTTCTAAGACCTTTGAGGACGCCCCGGCGACGGGGGTCCAACACAAGGCAAAGCACCGCGAGTCCGCTGGCACCGGGAGCGCCGAACGGTCGGGCTCTACGGGCGCCAGGCAGGGCGCACCCTCCCCGGCACCATCAACCACGAGCCAACGCTCTGGGTCGGGTAAGAGGAAGGCCGAGCACCCGGCGAAGCTCCTGGAGAGGCCCCGGTCGAGCTCGAAGGCCCCATCGGAGGGGGAGCGAGGCAGTGTCCCCCCCCTCAAGGATAAGGTGGTGAGCGCACCTAAGGTGGTGAAGGCCTTAATCCATCCGGCCAAGCCCTCTATCGAAACTGTCGCGGCGGCCCTGGCTCAGCCTGTGGGGGCTACACCAGTGGTGGCGACCTCGGGGCTCAGAGTCTCCCTGCCACCTCGGAGGGAGTCCTCTTTTGTGCCCATCGATAGGGCCCCCGTGAAATCCCCCGTGGGGAAGAAAAAGGGGGGGCAGGGCGTCGTCGTAGAATCGGCTTCAACCTCGGAGGAGGAGCTGGTCGAAGTCTTAAGCCACGGCCTCGGCGTGGAAGAAGACCGGCCCGTCGGGATGGATCCCGACGCAGGCGACGACGACGACATCGAGGGTACCGACGGGGCCCCTGATCGCCCGTCGGATTCCCCTCTGCCAGCGCCGCGAGACAGCTCGGCGGCCATTTTGTTGGCTATACAGTCCTTATGCTCAGAGATAAGGACGAGACTACCGTTGCCGACGGAACCTCTCCCGTCGGGGGACCCAGAACCGGGACCTTCTGGTGTTCCCCCTACCAAGAAAAGAAGGATCCACCCTCCGCCTCCTTTTCAGCCGTCGCGCCCCTTCCAGCCCTCCTCCCCGTCCACCCGAGGGGATGATACGGGGACTGACACGGCAGCGACGGGTACGGACGAGGTATACGACGAGGATGTACCGTCGTCGCCTCCCACCAGGGCTTCTCCGCCCGACGAGATTGGATCGTTCCACTCCATGATCACCAGGGCATCCGAGCTTTTCCAACTCTGCCCTGAGGAGAAGAAGAAGGAAGGTTTCCTTTATCAGCGGCGCGAGGCCAAGAGGAAGACGGTCCTCTCAGTGCCTCTATTGGACGACATTTGGGATGAGGGTCTCACCCTCCTCAAGAACCCTTCCACGACGCCAGCTAGAAGGGACCGGTACGAGAAGAAGTACCGGGTCCCGGACACGGCCCCCCTGTGCCTCCGGGCGCAGCCTACCCCGGACTCCGTCGTCTCCGCGGCGGCCAGGAAAAAAGCGGGGGGGGTGCGGCCTCCACATCGACTTCCCCACCGGACGGCGAGGGAAAGAAATTGGACGCTATGGGACGCAGAGTCATCTCGTCTGCGGCGACGACGATTAAAGCGGCCAACGCCTTGGCTATCGTGGCCCGCTACGACAGGGAGCTCTGGTACAAACTGGCTCCCCTACTGGACTTCTTGCCGGACGACAAGAGGGCAGAGGCCCTGGAGATCCTGCAGGAAGGTGAGGTGGCTTCGGACCACGCCATTACCGTTGCGACGGACATCGCCGACACCGGGTTCCGCCAGTTGGGCAACGGCGTTTACCTTAGGCGGCGTGGATGGCTCAAGGCTACGGACTTCCGTCAAGACGTTCAGACCAGAGTCCTGGACATGCCCTTCGATGGGAACAACCTGTTTGGGAAAACAGTGGACGATTCCCTTCAGGCCATTAAAGCGGACAACGAGACGGCCCGGGCCCTTGGAGTCCTGCAACAACGACGGACGCCCTTTCGGAGCAGCGGAGGCAAGGGCGCCTCCAAAAGTTCAGGCGGCGGTCTCTCCACCTACCGTCAAGCGGCCCGCTCGTCGGCTCAGGAGGCCTACAGAGGACGAGGCAAGTCTGGCGGACCCCGCCGTCGTCGCCAAGGAGGTCAAGGCGGCAAAGCCTCGTCGAAGCAGGATTGAACCGACCGTGGGGTCGGGCCCCCACCGAAGCACCCCGGTGGGAGGCCGGCTGGCGAGATTCGTCAGCGTGTGGGAGTCCATCTCCACCGACCGTTGGGTGCTGGACGCCTTGGCCCGGGGCCACGCGCTCGAATTTGAAAGAAGGTGTCCGCGCGTCCCCCCCGTGGCCAGGAAAGAACTTCACGTCCCTCAACTTCTCCTGGAGGTAAAGGCGATGCTGAGGAAGGGCGCCATCGAACTCGTCCCAAAGAGACTTCGGGGCTCCGGAGTTTACTCGAGATACTTCCTCGTGAAGAAGAAGACGGGGGGATGGCGCCCCATCCTGGACCTGCGACGTCTGAACAAGTTCATCAAGGCGCAAAAATTCCGGATGGTCACCCTCCAGCACGTCCTGGGTCAGCTGGAGGAAGGAGACTTCCTGTCGTCGTTGGATTTGGAGGATGCCTACTTCCATATTCCCATCCTAAAGGGGCACCGAAAATTCCTCAGGTTTGTGGTCCAAGGGCGTCACTACCAGTTCAAAGCCCTCCCCTTCGGACTACGGTCGGCCCCCAGGGTATTCACCAAGTGCCTTGCACCGGTGGCGGCGCAGCTGCGCCGCGAGGGGATCCACGTCTACCCCTACCTGGACGACTGGCTCATCCGAGCCAAGTCGAGGGAGCTCGCCCTGGATCACACGGCAAGGACCGTCCGACTTCTCACGGACCTGGGATTCTCCGTGAACTACGCCAAGTCTCACCTGGTACCCGCGCAAAACGCACTGTTTCTGGGAGCGAAGCTCGACACAGTGTCTCTTCTGGCCTCCCCGTCGGAGGAAAGGACCAGGTCCATCCTGGGCAAGGTACAGCGGATGTTGGTTTCCGACGCGGCCAAGGTGAGGTCCATCAAGTCCCTCCTCGGAATGATGTCTTCCTGCATCTACCTCATTCCCATGTGCAGGCTCCGGATGCGCCCGTTGCAGGAGTTCCTGGACGCGCGCTGGATCCAAACGACGGGCAGCTTCGAGGAGAGGATCACACTCGACGAGAGTTTCCGCCGAGCAGTCCGGTGGTGGGGCAACCGCACGCATCTGACGGCGGGCATGGACTTCCAGACCCCAGATCACCAGGAGACAGTGACCACCGATGCCTCCCTGGAAGGGTGGGGAGCGCACACCGAAAATCTGCACGCGAGAGGCCTTTGGCTCCCGACGGAGAAGTCCCTCCATATCAACGTCCTGGAGCTCCGTGCAGTGTTCTGGGCCCTCAGGTCCTTCCTTCCGTCCCTCAAGGGCAAGGTGGTGAGGATCTTCACCGACAACACCACCACCATGTTTTACATCAGGAAACAGGGCGGAACCAGGTCCCCAGCGCTGTCCAAGGAGGCACAGGACCTGTGGCATTGGGCCGTCGCCCAAAGGATGTTTCTGGTGCCGTTTCATCTGGCAGGGATAAAAAACACCATCGCCGACTCACTCAGCAGGGAGCTGCGCTTGTGCCACGAGTGGGAACTACGGCAGGATCTAGTGGATCGCCTCTTCCGACGGTGGGGCACACCCCAGATCGACCTGTTCGCGACGGCGACGAACTCCAAGTGCCGAAGGTTCGCCAGCAGGTTTCCCCAGGCGAGGAGCATGGGCGATGCCTTCTCGTTCCCCTGGGAGGGCCTGTTCCTCTACGCGTTCCCTCCTTTGCCACTGCTAATCCGGCTCGTCAGCCAGCTCAAGAGGTCACGGTGCAGGATGATCCTCGTCGCACCTGCGTGGCCGAGGCAGATATGGTTCCCGGACCTTCTGGACTTGTCAGCGTCCCCGCCAATCAAGCTGCCGGTGGACGCGGATCTTCTCTCCAGGGAAGGAGGCGCCATCCTCCACCACGACCCGAAATCGCTGAACTTGCAGGCCTGGCTCCTGCAGCGCTAGAGTTTGGAGGATACGACATACCGGCCGACTGCAGAGAGGTTCTTGCAAAGGCCAGGGCGTCCTCGACTCTTAAATGCTACGGACACAAATGGAAGAGGTTCTCTGTCTGGTGCCACGCACAGAAGATTAACCCTCTACGGATTACGGCTCCCCAGGTACTGCCGTACCTGCTGACGCTGGCCAAAGCTGGACTGGCACACGCGTCCATCAAGATTCATCTTGCTGCGATCTCCCGATACACCAGAACCACGGGCCGGACGTCCTTGTGGTCTCATCGTCTGGTGAAAGAGTTCATGAAGGGACTGTTCAGATCGTTCCCGCCGGTGAAGGCTCCGGCCCCGGCGTGGGAGCTCAACGTGGTGCTGACCAAGCTCATGGGACCTCCGTTCGAGCCTCTGCACTCGGCCCCGTTGAAGTTTCTGTCGTGGAAAGCAGCGTTTCTTGTGGCCATCACCTCCGCACGACGGGTGGGAGAGATCCAGGCCCTTTCATGCAAGGCCCCGTACTTGACTTTTCACGACACGAGGGTAGTGCTCAGGACGCACCCCTCCTTCATGCCCAAGGTACCGTCGGACTTCCATCTCAACGAACCCTTGGTGTTGCCTGTGTTCTTCCCGTCGCCTTCGTCGCCGGCTGAGAGGACTTTGCACTCGCTGGATGTGGCTAGAGCGCTGAAGTTCTACGTGGACCGCACGAAGTGTTTTCGGAAGACGTCACAACTCTTTGTGAACTTTGGACCTGTCAATCAGGGGAAGGCTCTCTCGAAGGCTTCCATTTCCAGATGGCTCTCCGGCTGTATCATGTACTGTCATCGGTTGGCAAACCGACCGCTGCCTGGCCGTCCGAGAGCCCATTCCACCAGAGCGATCGCAGCTACCACGGCGTTCCTTTCTGGTGTGCCCCTGCTGGACATATGCAGGGCTGCTACGTGGAGGTCGACGCACACCTTCACGAAATTCTACTGCGTCGATCGGGATTCCAGGGAGGAGTCCAGGGTCGGCCAAGCAGTGCTGCGCAACCTGTTCGCCTGAGGTGAGCCTGGTGAGGAGGTAAGATGCTTAATGTTGAGTTGGATGTACTGCTTAATGTTGAGCCTTTGCCACCTCCCGTGGTTGTGCATGTGTGTACTGCTATGTATTCTTTATTCATGAGCATGTGAATCCATGCCAGACCCCATGCTGGAGAAGGAACAAGTTACTTACCTGTAACTGTTGTTCTCCAGCATGGGTCTGGCATGGATTCACATGCGAACCCTCCCGCCGACCCCTCTGCGGCTCTTCACTTGGTCATACTGCCACTTCACGTGCTTCCAAATCTGAAGATGGCTGCCAGAGGCGGTGCTTAGGTAGAGGGCAGTCATTGGCTGTGGTCAGTATGACGCAGAGACCAGTGATTGGATATTACTACGAAAGACAGATCAGAAACGAAACTGATACTGGTTTTTTTCTTTACCGAGGATTCCCAGCCTGACGACGGGGAATATTCATGAGCATGTGAATCCATGCCAGACCCATGCTGGAGAACAACAGTTACAGGTAAGTAACTTGTTCCTTCTCCTGGTGTTGGAGAATACTTTTACAACTTGGGTTTTATCTTGGTATTTTTACAACTTGGGTTTTATCTTGGTATTCTTTCACTGGATCTTCTACTTTTCTCAGACCCTTCTCTGGTGGTCAGTGGATTTAGCCCTGCCACTGTTATAAGGCAGATTTCCTCAGATCCGCTATTCTCTTCTGTTGGTGTACCAAACCATTCTCTGGTGGTTAGTGGACTTATCCCACTTGTCTTGGGAGAATAGCTCAGTGGCAACATGCTCGCCTTGGAAGCAAAACGCCACGGAGCAACACAAGTTCGATCCCTGTGTCCGCGCTTCGAAACCTCTAGGTATTAAGCACGTTATAAATAACCTGTCATATCATATCCCTGCCACTGGTACGAGGAATATCTCCTCTGATGCACTCTACTCTTTTGTTCGGGTCCCAGACCTTTTTCTGGTGGTTGGTGGCCTTTTCAATGGATTTCCTTTCTCCCACAGATTACTCATCTGATAGATATCCTCATTCACTTCTGCTGCTCGGAAATAACTTCGACAGGGGGCGTAGTGGACGTCGACTCGGCCGTCGATCCATCTTGCTCAGTGCGTAATCTTCGGCTTTGCACATGACGTTGGGCGTTGTGTATATATACTGCCTCACTACGCCCCATACCTCCGTTCCTTTTTTCCACTAGCTGTACACGTAGCTCTTGAGGAGCATAGTGCTCCGAGTCCTCGACTCTCTTTTGATGAATTTTTCGTCCGTTTTTGATATTTCTTGACCGCAAGATGTCTGCCTCCTGTATTTCAGGGTTTAAGCGTTGGACGGATTGTGTTTCGAAGATGTCGGTGACCGAGCCGCACAATATCTCTGTGTGGTGCCTCAGCACGGGTCCCAACACCGAGGGGTCGTCTTTGTGCATATAAAATTCAGCCAAAGTCTCTTTGGGAGCGGGCAGGCAAAATCGCGTTGGCTGACCGCCATCAAAATCACTGGCACGGTCGACTGTTCAGTCCTCAGAGGCTGAGACAGAGGGGCCTGGCAGTGAGAAGGTAAAAGAAAGACATTGGCGCAAGAGGAAGCCACTCATGGAGCCACTCTTCCTCATCCCATTAAAAGAAGAGGCATCATCGGCACCAATGCGATTCCAACTCCTTGTCGGAGCGAAATAAGCAGTCGGTGGGGCCAACAACCTGTCAGGAATGATAGGAGTTCAAAGCCCAAATGTTGATGTTAGAAAAGGCAGCTGTAGGTGCAGGTACGCCCCCCAATCAGCAGGCCCTGTGGCTGCAGCAGCGCTCGGCACCCCCGACCCTACGCAAGCACTGATACCGACGGCATCAAAGGAGCCTCCAGGCTAGCCACTTAAAAAGTCGGCTAAGCCCACGACACTGGCACCCTCTTGTTAGCGTCAGGGCTCGGGTATTCTCGATGCACCCTCAGTGCCCAAGCCTCAACCGCGGCGGATCACCCTTTCAAAGTTGAAGGATAAACCCTCGATGCCAACTACCAGCAATGGTTTATTCGTCCCGCTTTCCCGGTCCAACTTTTTCAGATTTATGCAACAGATTATTTGGGGATGGGGGCGGGGGTTGGGTGACCAAGGAGACGTCGATCCAATTATTGCAGGGCCCGTGGCGTCGACTATTTTGACGACCAGGTAGACGTCCTGGCCTCTTTAGCACAGGGGCTGCATGATGCAAGTAGTTTGGATACATCCCCGGATGTGGAGTTCCAACAATCCCAACCTTGCACCCACGCACATGCCAGCTGTAGTTCGTTAGTAGACAGGGTGATCGCCACCCTAGGGCTGAATGCTTTGGCAGTTCCAATCCAGGGTTATGTGTTAACCGACATCTTGGACGAGGGTCCCACTAGGGAGAATCTAGCTATAACTGATCCATTAGCCTCCTTATGGCAGCAGCCCTGTTCTATCCGGTCAGCTCCACAGCGACCAGTAAATACAGGCTAGCAAGAGGGGACCTGTCATTTTTGTCCTCTCGCTTTTCCCTGAAAGGGGTAGTTTTTCAGGCAGCCACTGTCTCCACCCAGGGCAGCTTCATCAACCTCAAACTTGCCCCTGACAGAGAAGGAAAGAGGCTGGAAAATGTTTACATATGGCAACATGGCCCTGAAGGGCACTAATGTGTCCTGCAGGATTGCAAAGTGTTCTTTTAGCCTCTGGAAGGCAGTGCAACACGCAGCCCAATGCTCCCCAGAAGGAGAGATTCAGGGATGGCTTTGTATAGCTGGTGGAAGATGGGAAGGAGGTGGTCAGGCAGTCGCTGCAGACTGGCCTGGACGTGGCAGACTGCGTTGGCTGCGTTGGCTGTTTAATGGGATTGGCGGTAGTTTTCAGGAGACAGGCCTGCCTGCACTTTTCAGGCATTTCACTTAACGTTCAGAACAGGCTGCTGGACATGCCTTTTGAGGGAGACTTTCTCTCCCTCAAAAGCACAAGTTTTCCCACCATTGCCTACTTATTTGACTGATTTTTGGCCCTTCCACCGTTGTTTTCTTTGTTGTGAAGGCAGGCTGGCTGGGCTGCCTTTCCCTGTGCAGCACTCCCATTGGTTGCTGAGTGTTTTCTTCCATCCAAACAGTGACCGGCACGCTTTAGCCGGCCCTCTCAGCAAAGGCCCACTTCTAAGGCTCCTGTCTGCTCCCGGTCCGCTTCCGGAACGGTAATTGGGGTCCTCCCTGCTCCTTAACCACAATGATGCTGCCACCTCACTCCTCTAAGGAATCCGGATTGCCTTGACATTGTCACCTCCAGAACTATGGGTTAGTTCCCTCTTTCTGTACTCACTCCTACCAACTTTGACTATCACTTTTCTTTCTTCTTGTTTCTCCCATGTTGTCACTCTGATGTGCAGTGCTTCTTAAAACCCTTTGCTAACATCTGAATCCCTGATTGGGAACTCAAATCTTGCTGTTTTTGCTTTTTGCTAGAAGGTCACATCTTGCTGTTTTTTCTTTTTGCTAGAGAGTTAGATCTTGCGGTTATTTCCTTTTTGCCAGAAAGTCAAAGCTTGCTGTTTTTATTTTTTATTAAAATGATTGTTTGTTGCCAAACTTTTTGATTATAAAAACATTTTACATTCACATCAATGAGCACAACAACCAATAATCGTAACAGAAAACACATCGTCATCAGTCAAGCGTTGTTTAACAAAATAAGCAACATAACCACTAGCGTAAGATGGCAATACAAAACTTATTGCACATTATTCACAATTATGAAAACCAATTATTCACAGAGCCGCAGCAGGCCACACCATACCAGTCAATTCAAAATGAAAAAACAATCGATAGACCCAAAAGGTGATACGTCCCAATACATTTTCCAGAAGATGTAAAGAAACGTTTGACCCAACACTAATACATTCTAAGACAAATTCAACGAAAAATGCTAGAAACATTCCCTTACCATGAGGCCACATAATCAGAGCAGATCAAAATTGCACCTTATTCCGGGTCACACACTGCATTTTAGTTCTTAGAAATGGGCAGCGTACATACCACACTGAGTAATTTAGGCTGAGATGATGTTAGCCTCACACAGGGCGTCTTCAGTCTTGTACAATAATTTAAGGACAAAAGCAAAGCAGCCGAGTGCTATCTCCCTGTAAACATCTTGACCAAAGGATTGGCGTGCAAGTTTAGTGTGTGCTGGATAGAACATGCCAAGAAGAATAGATCTGTCATGTTAAAAAAACAAACCGTATAAAACGAGATGTTTCAGTGTTTCAAGTTGGACACAGTCATTGCAAAAACTACAGATTTTTTCGGCACTAGACATAGATGGATTTTGCCAATGTTTGAATCGCTCGCAAGTGGGGAATTGGTTTAGTTTAAACCGCATATAGCACATTCTAGCTTTATTGCATGGAAATTGTGTGATATAAGGAGAAAGAACTTCTCTTTTTCTTGGAAAAAGGGCATACTCAGTCTAAGTTTTATGAGATTTAATAGAGTCAATGGATTTAGACCAAACCCACTCATACAATTTGCGTTTTACGTTAGGGAGACCTTGACTCAAATCATCAACTCATGATTCGATGTCCACTAGAATTAATTTAAGCTGCATAAATTGTTATTGGCGTTGGATTGCCATCTTGGAGAAGATTGTTAATGTCTTGATAGAGAGAATTACGGGAGGGAACCAACATTTTGGCATACGTTGATAATCTACGCCAATGCGAGTCTAGACTAGAGAGAAGACAACCCTAATTTGTGCTGTATGATCGACTGGGGCACGGCTGCTGTTAAACCCAGTGTGTGCTTCCAAATTTGTGATTGAATACAGTAAAACAGTGTCCAAATTAAGTAAGCATAAGTCCAGCCAAAACAAGAAAATTGTTTCCATCTTCATTAGATAGAAGTTAATGATGGTTAACAGAGAGAACTTAAGTGTTTTTTAAGTTTAAGTTTCACCTGAGACGCCAAAGGGGCGAGCTTTGTCCTTTAGCCACATAGACCATGTTTTAACTGAGTTAGAATCGGAAAGAGAGTAGCCTAGATATCTAAGAGCGTTCCCAGATTCAATAGGAGTGCCAGCAATGTTCCATCAATAAGACGTCAACCTTTTCCTATTTGCGAAAATAATGATTTTAGATTTGACCCAATTGGCCTGAAAATTATGATGAGTGGCATATTCTTGTAATTTGTTAAGTTTCAGCTGAAGACCAGGAGGAGTCGAATAGGATGACATTGTCCGCGTACCAGAACCAGTGGAAGTTTAGGCTGCCCAATCTCACTGAATACATGGAAGGGTTTGTCCACAGATTGTCCATGTCACAGATGTATAAATTGAAGAGCGTGGTGGCGCGATTGCACCTTGTTAGACACCAGTCTTTGTCAATCGATGGAGTGAGGGCACCGGCTTTGCTTACTCGAACTTGGAAGGTTGTGTTGACGTGAAGCATCGCAATCAGCTGAACGGGATGGCTAGGAACGCCCAAGTTCAGCATCTTGAACCACAACAGTTCCCTAATGACCGAGTCAAAGGCGGATGATAAGTCTAATGCAGAGATGTAAATGGGACCAGAATTCGTTGTTCTCGACTTCGCAAGTACATGAGCGATCATGAAGGCATTTAACGAAGTTCCCATTGCCTGGCGGAATCCCACCTGGAGTTTTGAGAAGATGTCGTTTTCATGGATATAGCTTTCTAAGAAGAATTGCGAACACCTTTACAGATGCATCCATCAGAGCAATGGGACGGAAATTCGTGGGGTCCTGGAGATCACCCTTCTTATGTATGGGGATAATGATGGCATTGCGCCAAGAGACGGGGATAATGTTAGTTCTAAGAATGAGATTGAATTAAGTGAACAATATTGCTGCCCAGAAATGCAAATCTGATTTCAAGATACACTAGGGTATGCCATCAGGACCTGCGGCCTTTGGTGTTTTAAGTTTTCCAATAGCCCAAATGATTTCATTTACGGAAAAGGCATCGCACTCAGTCTTAAGTGCAAAATCCCTGAATTGCAAGTTGAGTGCTGAGAGGGAAGGTTGAATTTTACACTCAGATATTTTTCACAACATTTTGAAGAAATCGCAGAAGATAGATTGTGTTGGTCATTGTAGATGTTGCCTCTAAGAATAGACCAGATGCTGCGAGTATCTCTTTTGCATAACAGGGATAACATCTTTTGGTTGTACATTAGATGGATCTGATGCTTAAAGAATTTGAGATGAAAGCTATATTTTGTGCAGATGCTGTGCTTCCTTATACCATATTGCTTAAAGCTCAAATTGAGAGAAGATCTATAACGGATGCTACGATTCTTTTCATGTTTGAGCTGAGCTATATTTGCGTTGTAGGTGTGACGATGGGAGGCACAGAAACTTTTCGTTGAGCAAGAAAAAGATGGCTTTTGATGACCAGATTGTTCCATGCTTCTCTTTGAGAGGCAGTAAATGACAAATGCTGGTCATCATAAATGTGCCACAAGTCTCTATTGACCAGAAAAGTTAGGTCCCTGCAAAGTCTGGGGTGCCATTGCACTGAGAATAGAAGCCGATCGGTGCATACCAATGCCAACAAAGGGTCAATCGCTAAGGCCGCGGTCTTAAAGTGCACTTGTAGTAGAATGGGATAGTGGTCACTACAATGTCTGTCCAAAACTAAATAAGAGAATGCTCAGCCACGCGACCAAGTTCCAGTGCTAGAGGTACTTTTAAAGTTCACCATGTGCAGATCCCAATCAGTCATATATTGGTAAAGATGTTTGCCTCTATTCAATGACTTGGACGTGTCGCCCTCTGAGAAACCGAACTGATAGGACAAAGATTGCTTCAGACACAGCAAATTGAAATCCCCACCGATGATGATCAGATGGTCAGGATTCCTGAGAAGGGCATCCTCAAAAAAAGTCTAAAGTATTTAAAAATGTGTCAAGACATGTTTTTGCTGGATTCAAGTATATGCACACTATTCAAAAAATTGTCGGTGGACTGCTAGCTTGCGAGTATTGTATAGCCAATATATCATTGTCGCACAAGAGGAGAACAGATTTATAATTAACAGAGTTATTTGTTAGGATGGCCAGGCCACCCATTGGTCTACCCAAAGTACCTTGCACCGCTGGCAGACAAAAGGTGCAGTAGCCATCTTTCCCTAGAGATTTTGTGCACATTGTTTCCTGCACAAACAATATAGAAGGAAACAAATCATTTGGCACCAATTTAGACCATACATTAAAGTTTGTGACGCCACAGCAGTTCCACAATATAATTGTTGATATAGGAGGTTAGGACTGTTTGTTAGCTTTCGTCAGTTCCGCTATCGTGGTCAACAGCGGAGCAAGCCAAGAAAAGTTTGGATGATCCAACTAGCGAAGATATCTGCGTAATTACCTCAATGTTAGATGCAGTAGAGTTCTGATTATCCTCAGTACTGGCATTGATAGGAGCCTCTTCGATTGATTTAAACAAACGGTGCAAAAGACCTCTCATTCCAAGATCCATTCTATGGTTCCACAATAACATGGTAATAATCCAAGATTGGGGGCCACAGATCATATGGAAGTTATTGTGATTCGCCAATCTGATACACTCGATGTCATCCGAGTGCAACGTGCAGAGTTGAGGACTACTACAAAAGGTGTTGAATAAAAATGCGCAATTTGGTCTCTGGGGACCATTTTTCTTGCAGTCACTCACTCATCCCAGGATGTTGGGTGTATCCGATGGGAATTCAGTCTCGTTTGAGATAACATGTTGGTAAACGCCCCGAGTTGTATCAGAAATAACATGTACATTGGAGTCAGGGCCAGTGTTGACCGTAGGAGGCGTCTGTAATGGCTGTGGTCGCGATCGGCACTGTGTGGATCGTCCTGGACCCGGAAGACACATGCACCATCGGGCCCAGGATTCACCACTTTTGATAGAAATAACTCAACAGTCGGAGCTGGGGTAGTTGTAGTACTGACCTGAGGAGCTACCTGTTGGTTGCTTTGTATCATTTGTTGGGTATTGCTGCTGGGTAAAGTCGTAGCCAGCATTCGCTTACCATTCGAGGATTGAAGCAAAGGAAGACTTGTGTGTTTGTTACAGTAAAAGTGAGATCATTTACATTATTTTAGAATAGGAGCTGATGGGATTGTGGATACACTGACTCCATCACCCCCCATAAGAGAGCATTTTGAGGTCGAAGCAACAGCTAGCTCATTAGATGTTGGTCCTCCATGATTGCTAGCCTGGAGGTCGATGTTAAGCACTGTTTTGGATTCTTCGTTTAGTTGATTTAGATCAATTGCAATATCATCCTTTGAGATGTTACACAAATGTTTTGTGTTGGAATTGCGCCCTAGCACTTTGCCTGGCGGTTATTTTTTGTTGTTGTTGTTTTTTGTTAAGTGTGGCAATACATTGTTTGTTTTTTTGTTCTTAGCATTATTTTTACGTTTGAGAGCCCTTGCATGCGCTCTGCTCAATTTACGCAAGCATAAGTGCGCTAAAGAATCGATAGTTGTTGACAGCGCAAATCTCGTTTTGGTCGATAACTTCACCTAGCGTAGGTCCATTTTGATCCAGACGCTCGGTGAGAGGCGAAGGGCCATCAGGCGAGTCACCCTGCACCACACTTATGATTACAGGCTCATCATTAGTATGGTCACATTCCTTAGAGACTTCCTGCAGGTGATGTTTTTGTGTGATTAAATGCCTGAATATGTCATCTAATTTGAGAGCATTCAGTTGCAACATGGGCAGCAGATCAGAAGCCAGAGATCGAGCCACTGACTGATCCTTTTGAGGATTGTCAGAGAGTGCTGCAGCATATGATTGCTTGGTGGTGTACTCAAGACGGTATCGTTAGAAGTTTGGGTAAATTTGCTGATGGCTGTCATCACCTCGAGTTTTTCAATGAGGGAATCTAGAACAAAGACTTTTTCAGCGTGAAAGTTTGCTTGAGCCAACATGAAGCCCTCCAATTTACAAAGTTTAGCTGTATTGTCAGAGATGGAGGATTTGATGTTGTCCAACCAGAGATGAGTTTGCTCATGTCCCTTGTCAAGAAGGTTGAGGATCTGAGACCTAACCGGGATGGAAAGAGCATCAGGGTCAGGATTTGCACAAGAATCCGGGCTACCACTAGGGCGTACCGATAAATTATGCGTACATTTATTGCACGCGTGACTTGTGCCTACTTCCTTTGAACCCCTGTGCGAGTGGCCATAATCATTAGAGCGTGACTTGGAAGAGGAGGCTTTACTAGGCAGAGTTGGGGAACTTGTCAAAGGACACTCCCCCAAGGGTGCATGGGCTCTACCATGACGGGAGTGAGCTTACACAGTGTTCTCCCCAGGCATGTTATGTAAGCAGATTTCCCCAACCTCTGACGGCAACATCGAGCAAGGAGAAGCCGCCCTGAGAGAAATTCTACAAAGTTTCCCCCATTCCGCTTGCAGGGTAGAAGCCAGGATTTAAACATCAGAGATACAATTGGTAAAGGGCTCTTCAGCACATAAGTCCGACATTGACGTAGCCACACCAGTCACCACCCTGTCCCCAGCAAGAGAATAACCTGAAAATGAATGAGGGCATAGGGGTGTGGTTAACAAATTGAACATAATGCCGCAAGGCTACGGGGTTGGTGTGCATGCAAATGCTGTCATTCGGTTTGACCACCAAGGATTGCTGACTGTAAGGAATCGTGGCCACGTCCATAATGCGTTCTGAGTGCCGCAGATTGTGGGGGCTCTGAGGACCTAAGTCGTTGCTAGAGTCATGGTATTGAATATGGGCTGAAGTGTTCATTTAATTTTGAGTTGAAGAATTTGAGATAAACTTACCGCTACGTAAACTGCCTACCATAATTGAGTAGAAAAGGTCTTGCAAATTGCACATTACCCACACAGAATACATGTGGGATTGAGGCCAAGCATGCACACGTGAGCTTCAGATTTGAGTGCTATCTCTAAGAGAACATAAATTGCTTGCCTGGCCAACAAGCAATACAGAACAGACCCACTGAGAATCTCGTCAAACCAATTCAGTAGGAAGCAACAGACAAAAGCTACAGTGCAGCAATAGGTACTACATTAAAGCTTCAAACATTGGCCATACTATTCTGCTGCTTACTGAGGGGGGGTACCGTGGACTGAGCGACATAGAAGTAACGTTTTAGGATTGAGAGTGGTAGATCAGAACAAAACAGTTTAGCATCAAAAAAGAAAGTGCACCGTTGAGTATTAAGATATAACAGCACTCAGCCTCACCGCCATACAGCCCAACAGCACACTTTGGTGCACTTCGGGTGTGTGCGCTACGTTGCGCGTGCACCAGGCTAATGAGGACTTCTGGGAGGCGGGAGGCAGGCAGCAGGGCCAAGAAGAAACTAAAGTAAAACAAAAAAGAAAACAATTGGGGACTCCATGCTAGAAATATGCCACCAGAAATAACAAGGTGAATATTATGTGAGTTATGTCAGTTCCTCTTGCCGACTCGTGCTGCAGACACTGGAAAATGATCGAGTAGAAGCAGGAGAACGGAGCCACAAGCAGTCCAGCCCAACAGCACACTTTGGTGCACACTTGCTGTTTTTGATTTTTGCGTGAAAGTCAAATCTTGCTTGCTCCTCTTTTGAATGCCTTGTCTGTAGGCTTTCTCTCTCTCCTACCCATTCTCTTTCTGTGGCTACCATCTACTGGCCTCCTGGTCAAATCACCTAATTCCCCCGAGTGGGCGGACCTCTCCTCCTCCCTCCTGGTCTCTACCACTCAACTCCTCCTCATCGGTGACCTCAATATCCATTTAGATTCTCCTTGTTCCTCCTCTGTACTGTTCCGTGACCTATGCGACTCCCTCTCCCTATCCATCCTCCCCTGTGGCCCGACTCACTCTGCAGGGCACTCACTCGATGTCTTGATCTCCTCTGACCTCCCCCTCTCCATCCCTCTGACCACTCCTCTCTCCTGGAACAATCATTCCCTCCTCTCCTCATCTCTCCTCTCTCTTCCCCCCAAGCCAAGCCTACCCCAACATTGCCACCTACCTTCTCGGACACGGGCCCATGAAGCGTGTGTCAGTTGAGACTTTCGCAGCCACCTTCTCTCGCCCTCCCCTCCTCCCCACCTCTGGATGTCTCACATCCTGACACAGCCCTCTCCCTGCTCTACTCTTCAATTTCTGATACTCTTGATCAATGTTCCCTCTAATTATTTTTCTCTATGAGCGGAACTGGTTGGCTGTTGTGCGCACATTATATTCCATGGGCGCAACTGAATAATAAGGTAAACCACTTTGTGAACATGCGTAGTTAGTGAGCTACTGTCTTTGTCCGCTTTCCATCCGCTGCAATTCTTTAAAAATCTGTGAAAGATGCATCTTCCAACAATGTTTCCAAACACACAGGCTACAACAATATTGTATATGTTATTATAAAGACAACTCATCAACTAGTCCAAGACTTCAATATTTGCCACAGTACCTAGCAAAAATACTCCTGTGCAGAGTAAAACGTGTTTTTTATGCCACTGGAAAACACTCATGTGTAGTATAAAAAACAAATATCTCTTTTCATAATTGCAGTGGCTATCAAAAATCCCTCACCGAATACAATATTTAGAGATGAAATAATGGCAACTAAAAGGAATGTGTCAGAAAACATGGCAATAGGGGGGGCGCTGTTGAGCAGCCGACAAGATGGCCGCTTAGCGTCTAAGCTCTGTGACCCGCGAGATGCAAATCCGCCGGAATCAGCGGTTCTAAAGACAAGCTATCGCCGAGACCTCACGCATCCTACTGCCCATTGACACTGCTACACACAGCATTTTTTCTGGGCGAAAACGGACATCTGAGGCCATCATTTCCACCTCTGAAGGACTCCGGCCCGCGTGACGCTGATTGCGGCCCATCCCCCATCATCGGCCCGCCGGGGTGGACGCTCCTGCGGCTCGGGTCCGGCCGCCTGAGCCGCCCCCTCTCCACCCTCCGGCCCTCTGTGTGCCATCGAAATCTGCGGGCCGCGCCCCGTCTGTGGAGCTGCCGGAGCCGTTGGCCACCCGCCGAGGCACCGCTTCCGAGCGCTCCCGTCTCTGGCTGATAGGAGGGCGCCGGCCCCTGGCGGTCGAGGTTACGGTGGGGGCTGCCGGAGCGGCCCCCGTGCGCACACCCGAGCGCCCCGTGGCCTGCGCCACTGGCCCCTGCGGCGGCCCGCTCCAGCTGCCTGCTCCGAATCGAGGCCCCCGTCGACTGTTCTGCTGGTACCTTCTGCCGGCTGCGGCGCGGGGCCCACTGGGGCTCGGGGCCTTGATCCTGCCTCAACACACTGCCAAGCTGGGGGCCCTGCTACGGCCCGGACAAACTACGGCTCTTCGACCCACAGGGTCCCAAGGTGAGAGGAGCGAGGGATCTGTCCGTTGCACATCAGGCTCTACTGCTCAGCCTCTTCTCTGGGCTGCACCTCCGCCAGTTCTGGGGAGGTAGGGTGCCGTCCTGGGCGCCCAATACTCTGTGCTAAGGGGGGCTCCCTCTCACTACGCCTTAGGGTACCCCGCGCCCCTGATTCTGCTGCTTGCCACTACTGGCGTCCTCGGCCCTGGCCCCTTGGGTGGACTTGTCGTCCCGGAACACAACAAGGCTGGGCGCTGATCACGGCCCAAGCCCCTCTCTAACCTCTTGGGGACCATTCCTGCCTCCCCGCGGAAAATACGCACTCTCTCTTCAAGGCGCTCCCTGAGAATGTCCGGCAAGGCACGTGGGGCCAACAAGGCTGGGGCAATGGACAAGTTTGCTAAAGCCCTAGCCAAGCAAGACCAAGCTCAGGCCGAGGCTGCCCTTCCTCCTGACAACTCGGATGTTTCCTCTTGCCCCCCTCAGTCAGACCTTACGTCGCTCATGGAGTCTATGGCCAAAAACTTTGCGTTATTTCACAAAAAATTAGACGACATAAATGCCAACGTAGCCTCCCTGCGCACCAAATTGGATCAGCATGGCACCAGGTTAGGTGAGGCCGAAACTAGGATTGGAACAACCGAGGATGAGGTGCACGTGCTCCAGAATATGGTCTCGGACTTGGTGCGTGATATGAAGCAGGTCAAGGCGAAGTGCGATAACTTGGAATCTAGGTCCCGCAGGAACAATATCCGCATCGTCGGGGTTCCCGAGTCGGCTCTCAAGGGCAAAATGGAACTGGCATTCGAGGCCCTCCTGAGAGACCTCCTGGGAGATCCTCCACTTTCCCCCTTCTTTACTATTGAGCGGGCTCACCGATCACTGGCCCCTCACCCCAAACCGGGCGACTTCCCCAGACCAATTATTGCCAAAGTTCTCAGCTACAGCGATAGAGACCACGTCCTCCGGTTGGCCCGCGAAAAGGGGGAACTAAGACTTGAATCCCAGATCATTTGCATTTTCCCGGACTTCTCTGTCAGTGTCCAAATGGAGCGAAGGCAATTTAATGGAGTGAAGAAGATGCTCAGAGAGAGGAAGGTAGAATATGCCATGTTATTCCCCGCCAGGCTGAAGCTCAATCACCGTAATAAACTGTACTTTTTCACTGTCCCTGAGGAGGCGGTGAAATTCATCGAGGCTCACATTCCTAGCGCGGGCCCCGGGACCGACCCTAGTGATGAGGATTGAGCTGGCCTGTTACACACCTGATACCTGCCTCATTGTGGTACTGGTACCATGCCTGTTCTTTGTGATCTACTTGTTATTTCATGTATCCTCCTGTTATGAATGCTCCTATTGTCGCAACTCATTGTTGAATGTTTAAGACATGCTATGAGGGTCGCAGATGTGTTGTCCACGAAATATGGCACCTTTACGTGAACTATATACCCCTACAACCCTTGCTCACTGGGCCCTGCTATGCGGTCTCCTCTCACGATTTAACTTAATCACCGCTACACACTATTTGGTGTACTCCACCGTTCAACTATGTTGACCGGGTCACGGCAGCAGCTACCCCCGCTGCAGTTGCAACTCCGAGTTTGGCTTGTTCAGTTCATGGGCTGCCCCCTTGTTTGGTTTGGGGGTTGAACCAGCCACGTTGGCTTTGGTATGAACGCCATGAGAATTTGGGTGGGTCTCTGGGCACTGCTAGGTTGGGGGTGGCAGTGAGGGTGGGGGGAGGTGGTATTCGGGGAAGTTATATTAACAAAAAAGGTGAGACAGTGGCAGCTTCTGAAATGACACATCAGGCCACCGCACTAGTGGCCGGCATCTATTTGGCAAGGTTTGACACACACTACTCGGATCCCCCCTAAATTGCTATAAATGTCCATTAGGCTAATGTCCTGGAATATCTGGGGGCTTAGCAACTACACCAAGGCACGCAGGGTCACGGCCTACGTCCAGAGGCACGGGGTCAAGATACTCTTCCTACAGGAAACTCATGCCCTTGCACAATTATCGTCCTCGCTCGCCCCGGCTTGGGGCCCTAATAAATATTTCACTGTGTTCTCCTCCCAATCCAGGGGTGTCCTCACCTTGATTCACAAGTCGTTGGAGTTCTCCCTTCGCACCAGCCATATCGATGCCCAGGGCAGATATGTGATCCTTCATTGTTTCCTAGCCAACTCAGAGTGCCTTTTGGTCAACACATACGCTCCATGCATTGACACACCCAAATTCTTTGACCATATCCTTAATATCCTCCTTGGCTATGTTGGGGTTCCCATCATTTGGGGGGGGGGGTATGAACCTCATCCTGGACTCCGACCTGGACAGATCCGGGGTTGCTCCCAGAACAATGTCCAGGGCGGCCCGTCGCCTCCACGCACACATGCTCGCCGCTGGTCTGGTGGACGCCTGGAGGATTCTCCACCCGGTGTCAAAAGAGTTTACATTTTACTCCTCTGTCCATGACAGTCACTCCAGGATTGACCTGTTCCTTCTCTCTGCGGGCCTCATGGGCAAAGCACTCACCTCACAGATTCTCCCTCGCACACTCTCCGATCACTCCCCGATCACGCTGGATATCGCCCTGCGCCCTGCCCTACCTCTGCATTCTAACTGGAGATTTAAATCTGACACACTACACGACATTGTATTCAAGGCTGACATTCTTGCAGATATCACCACGTTTTTTGACAGCAACAAACGCCATGACACTACGGACGGGGCAAGGTGGGAGGCCTTTAAAGGTTTCATCAGGGGCATGTGCATCTCTAGGGAGGCCAGGGTACTCAAAGATATTAGAAACTCCCTGCACCGCTCTGAGACCAAGCTTGGAGACCTAGAGCGCGAATACGCGGTCACCCCGACTCCGCCCATACTAGCACAGATTAGAACCGAACTAGACACGTTCGAGTCCCTTGCCCATAACGAGATAAACTACCTCGCCCGCCCCGTCGCGGCCCGGAAATACGGGGAGGGGGAGAGACCAGGCCGAGTGCTGGCCCGTCTCGCCCGGGCCGAGAGTGGTAGGGCACGCATTGATAGCATCATAGATAGCGATGGAGTGCGACACTGGTCCGACAGCCCCATCCTTGAGACCTTTGCAGAGTTCTACACAACCCTTTATGCTCAGCAATCGGAGCACAGCCCACAAGACCTGGACGACCTCCTAGAATGCATCCCAATGTCCCTATTATCCCTTGACACCAAAGAACAACTAGATGCTCCCTTCACCCTTGACGAGATAACTGCAGTCATCTCGGCCCTCCCTAAGGGAAAAGCCCCCGGTCTGGATGGCCTGACCGCTGAGTTCTATCAGGAGCACGTTGCTCTCCTCGCTCCACGCCTTCACGAGCTTTGGGAGGAGTCGCTGCGTCTTGCCGCCCTCCCCCGGTCCCTTCGGGAGGCTGTCATTACTGTGCTTCCTAAGCCGGGCAAGCCCCCAGATGAGTGCGGATCCTACAGACCTCTATCCCTCTTCAACACTGACACCAAGATCTTCGCCAAAATCATAGCTAACAGGTTCCTCCCATCATGAAATATCTCATCCACCCTGACCAGAGCGGATTTGTGCCTGCCCGCTCAACTGCCTTAAATATTCGACGGTTGTTTAATGTCATCTCCAGAATTGATCCCCAAGCCAACGCTGTGGCCGTGACATTGGACGCCCAAAAAGCGTTCGACATGGTTTCTTGGCAATATCTGTGGGCGGTGCTTGGAAAGATGGGAATTGGCCCATACATGCTGTCCTGTATTAAACTACTATACACTAATCCGGTAGCCAGAGTCCTGGTCAACTCCCGCTTATCGGCCCCCTTCTCCCTCCACAGAGGGACGCGGCAGGGGTGCCCTTTCTCTACCTTGTTATTTGCTATGGCCATAGAGCCCATGGCTGGACAGCGTGCGGAACAACCACATGCGCAGAGGGATTCGCCTCCGAGACACCCCCGAAATTATATCACTGTACGCAGATGACGTGCTTTTATATGTCAGAAACCCCTCAGTCCACCTCGACCCGATCATACGAGAAATCATAAAAATTGGCACATTCTCAGGCTTTGCCATAAATTATTCTAAATCAGAAATCCTTCCCCTTACTCCTGCTACCCCCCAGCCTGCATGTGAATTTCCTCTCAAATGGGCACCCAAGGGCATCAAATACCTGGGGGTCCATGTGGCCCTCTCGAAAGCCTCGTTAGTGTCTGATAACTATGGGGCCGCCGCACAGTACGCTCGTACCAGAATAGAGAGATGGCGGAACCTTCCCCTCTCACTATCAGGGAGACTATCCCTAATTAAAATGATCATCGTGCCTAAACTCCTGTATGTGTTCGCTAATGTTCCTCTTTGGCCCGGGAAACAATACTTTTCGGACCTACACTCTGAGTTCGCCCGTTTTCATTGGCACTCGGGCGCCGTGCGCAGGAAGTGGATGCACATGACCCTCCCCTACGAGAGTGGGGGCTTTGGAGCTCCTGACCTCACCCAGTACTGGACGGCGGCCCAAGCCCAGCATGCCACGTATTGGTATCACCACCACGAACCCCCCCGCCCCCTGCATGTTAAACTCGAAATCCTAGCAACCGAGGAGGTGAATGTCATGTCCCTGATCCTATTTCACTCGTATCAGACGCATGCCCCTGCCGACCCAGTGGTCTCCACCATCAAAGCATGGAGGCAGATCCTTACGCATAATTCGGACTCCCCCCCCCCCCCACGTACTACAAATGGCTTCCCCTCTGGTCTTTCCCGGGCCTCATCCCCACACAGGATCAGCTCCTTATACGCCACTAGTCGGACCTGGGATACAGATCACTTTCTGATCTGTTCCCTGACGGGAAATTCATCACCCCGGAGACGTGGAGGCCTGGCCACTCCAGATCCCCAGTAGAACTGCTGCAATACTTCCGCATTAGGGCGGCGGTCCAGGGCCTGTGGCCTTCATACCCGAACGAACCCCCTGAATCCCCCGAGGTCTGCTATATTGCCAATTCCGCTGGTTGTAGGGGTATCGTATCCTACTTATATAAAAATGTTGATGACACGGGCTGCTGAACCCCCCCACACTGTCCGGGATGCCTGGAGCCGGGACCTGGGATTAGACATCACAGACGATATGTGGTCCAAAATGTGCATGCACACCCGCAGGGTTTCCCTTAACTCCAGAGTTAGGTGTATCCAATACAAGCTGCTTAACCGCCTGTACTACACCCCTTATGCGATTGGAAAATTTGCCCGAGATCAATCACACCCATGTCAGAGATGTAGGGCTAGCGATGCGGACCACGCACACATGTTCTGGTCGTGCGGGGCGCTGGCCCCGTTCTGGAACGCGGTACTCAATGCCCTCTCTGAAATTGTGGGGTTCCGTGTGGATCCTGAACCCCTGCCTCTCCTGTTTGGGCTCTGGGAAGGGACTGAACCAAAACGGGTAGCCAAGTTCTTAAATGTGGCGGCGAGTGTGGCCAAGAAATGTATTTTGCAGTGCTGGAAGCGCAGGTCCCCTCCCTCTCTGGAGATCTGGCTCAAGGCCCTCACCTGGACACAATCCTGTGAAGAGGACTATGTTAAAATGCTTCCGGGTAATGCTCGCCCTAAAAACATTTGGACTGAGTTCTGTAGTTACCTGAATAATAAGGTGGACCTGGAGCTCCGGTCTTCCCCTCCCTCTCCTGATCGGGGGGCTGATCTTGTTACATGAAGCACGCCTCTACCGCGGATAACCGCAGTTGGCACTGTATATGACCCTCTGTAATACCTGTATGCCATGAACCATGCTTTATTGTGAAATGTGTGTTATTGTGCTAATTTACACTGTACCGGCTGCTACTTCTTGCCAATAAAGAAAAGTTTAAAAAAAAGAAAAAAAAAGAAAACATGGCAATAGGAGTTCATGTGCCACTTTAATGATGTAATTCAAAGGCCAGCAGAACAGTTATAGTTTGTGTAAGGATATGAAATATGTAATAATAATTGCATCAGAATAATTGCACCTCAGTATCTGATGAGCAAAATCCATGCCCTCTGCTTACTGTCCACATTACATTGTCCTGTGACAACACTTACTCCAAAAAAGCCCTAGGAGGCATACACACTATCAATTTATATTCCATAAAAACAGGCAAATGTGCTCAACAAAAATGGGAAACGATGAACACAACCAAGCCTACCCCCGGCTTTACCCACAAAGCTGCACTGATATTTTTTTAAGTTAATTACCAGCTGAGCGGTGGCATAGGCAAGAACTCTAAATTGCTGCATGATCTCAAGAGGAATTGTAAGAGGAAAGCTTATTTTTTAATAAGCATAAAATATCCCCATTACTTGATTACTCTCTGAACAATCATTTGAATCCAAGTAGGGAGCAAAATCCTATCAGACCCCTGCTTGCAACCCTGACATAGGAAGTTAAAGACAGGGCTTCTAATACAGATCATAGTTGTACCGCCGTTCTTCACCACAGACAAAACAAAATTCAAGAAGAGCCTTACTGAGGTTTCTTATGGATCCTTGTTTAAGAAAATAACATATATAGGCCTTTTAAGTTAATGGCAGCAATGATCAGTGGCACAACAGACTGAGTGCCTTCTTCTGTAACCACGGACCCCTCTTCTGTAATTCATTGCTAACACTCAAGCATCCAGCTGAAACTTATTTGAGTCACTAAACAAATAACCCATGATTATATAGAAAAGCCCTCAGCAGTGCAGCATGGATACAAACAGAAGGTGTAGTTTTCTACCCTTTTAGAAAACAAACGCATTTCCTTCCCTGTACTGCCGAAACGTTTGACTTGATTTTTTAACTTTGCTGATTTGTTCATCATTAAGGAGTGTTCTCCTTTGCTCTTCTGCCTGTAACCCTGGTTGCCCCGGCTCTTGTGCTGTGTTCTGATACTAGTTGACAGAGCACTGTAAAATGTGAGGGATTGTAGCAGTAAACACTCATTGGGATATTTGCATACCAACAATACTTTGCAAGCAAAATATATGCAAATATCCCATTACAATATTATGTGCATTTTGAGACAATGTCATGAATCTGCACGTACACATTTATTCTGCAGTTCATTTCTTGCAACATACGCCTACAACCCTATAGTATTATACAAGTGCTCATTGAAGCTGTTTTTGTATAGCAGCGAGTTAAGGTGTATGCCCAATGGAACTCTGAACACTTGGAAAAGATGCACATTGTGTGAAAAGCATTCTAATAATATAGAGGAGAAATGCCAGGCACAGTCCATATCCTTTATCCTTTGTAGGCCAAGTAAATGATATTGCAATGTTGCTCTCCACTTATAGGGTAATGTTAGCGTCTACTCAAAATCCTTAGATGGCAAATTTGTATTTGAGTTTCATGTGTTAACTTGCAAGGGGACCGCTGCAAAGCACTTGCATAACATATGTACAAAGAAGAGGAAGCATTGAATGAGGCTACACATCCAAGTAGCCTGCTTACTGACAGTCAGTTTCCAATATTTGGCTGACAGTTGGGTTACCTAGTATGGGTGATGCTTTTGGTAAGGCATCAAACGCAACAGAAATGATGGCACTTGAATGTTATTCATACTACAACAAATATAAAGCAAGTGGATGTAGGTAAGTCTGATAACCTTTCGTAGATCCAAGCGAGGAAGAGTCTATGTTGATATCTGAATGTGTTCAGGGGGCAGAAGTTGATATGGTAAAAGCGTGGTAGAGTCAAGTATCAGAGTCATGGGTGGGGAGGGAACATTATTTGGTTAATGTGTCCAGGCATATCTTGGTTAGATTCTTCTGTTCATGGAGCCAGTTTTTCATATTCGATTTTAACCTCTTGTGAGTGGATTCTGTTGTTGGTGTTTTTATGTTTTTTAGGTCACACTTGGATAGTATGGTAATGCAAATGAGCTGTACCAGAATATCAAGATTAGTTTGGTATTTTAAGAAAAAACAAATGTCTGGTAATTGTTGTGGCTTGTACCTTAATCTTTTTGAATAGGTGAGAATTGCCTGCATGCACTGCTAAAAATATTGTGAGCGGAACCCAGAAGCAAGCTGTACAAGCGCACATGCGCACAGCTTAGAGGGAACATTGCCTTGATGCCCTTACCCCTGTCATGAGGATCTGTTTGAAGTCCAAAGCCAAGTGCAATTCCTGGTATTACTCCTACCTAGCTACATTTAAACGTAAGTGTAGGGCGGCTGATAGGAAATGCAGGGATTCTTGTTCATCCTCTGACAAACTGGCCTGTCGCCTGCTCCAAAGGCAATGCCGACTCTCTGTCCTCACCAAGAAGAGAGACAAGCCTGTGTCTCTGCGGCATCTAACAACTCGGCCCAACTCTTTAAAATCTGCAAGGAGCTGGCCAACCCTGCTGCAGTCTCTACCCCTCCTGTTGCCTCCCAGGCTCTTTACAATGCCCTTGCCTCTCACTTTATCTAAAAAACCCAGGACTTCCTGTTCACCCTCTCCTCCCCTGCCCCTCCTCTCCCCTCTCTGTCTGTGCTTGCTGACCCTCCTTCAGCCACGCCCACCCTCCTTCTCGTTCTTTCCTCTTTTCTTCCCTGATGAGGTCGCTAGACAAGTCCGATCCATGAAAGCCTCATCAAAACAGGTTCACCCCTGTTCCTCTAAAACCATCAAGGACCACATTGACACCCTCGCTCTGGCCCTTGCCGATTTTTGCAACCACTCCTTTGCCTCAGGATCCTTCCCCTGCCCTCTGAAGCACTCGCTTGTGCATCCTCTTCTCAAGAAACCCACAACTTATCCTTCTTGTCCGGCTAACTATCACCCAATTTCCATTACTACCTTTCTGGGCAAACTCCTGGAAAAGCTGGCCATCTCTCAGCTTAACCTTCATTCCGATTCTGTTGGCTATCTCTGTGACCACCAGTCTAGCCTCAGAGCTGCCAGAAGCACGGAAACTGCTTTCCTGAACACCCGTGAAGATCTGCTCTCCAACCTTGACTCTAGCATTCCCTCTGTCCTCATCCTACTCAATGTCTCTTCTGTCTTCGATACGGTCAACCATACCATCCTGCTCAACGGTCTCTGTGATAACCTGGGTATCACTGATCAGGCTCTGTCCTGGCTGACCTCTTTCCTCTCTGATCGGCCCTCCCAGTGCCAAGTTGGGTCCTTCCTTTCATCTATATCCCTCTCTACCTGTGGTATTCCGCAGGGATCTAATCTCTCGCCCTGGCTTTACAACCAATACCTGGCAACTCTTGCCCACTGCATTGCCATTTTCTGCTCAAATTTCTAGTGCCACGCTGACGACACTCGACTCCTTTTCTGGCTTCCCTCGGCCACCTCCTCTCCCCCTCTCATCTCTGATTGCCTAACTGCCATTGAAGATAGGTGTGCCGCCAATGATCTTTGTCTGAATGCCAGCAAGATGGAGCTCCTCCTCATCCACACACTTTCACCATCCTTACCCCTCACTCACTGGTCGGCCTCTCTTGGCCCTCTTCCTACCCCCACCTGCGAGGATAATAACCTTGGGGTAATCTTTGACTCCACACTTTCCTTCCCCGCCCACATCTCTGATGTCTCTAAAAAGTCAAACTTCCTACTGCACCTCCTCAGAGGTACTCTGCTTTTCCACTCATTCCCCGAGAAGCTCTGTCTCCCAAGCTCTGGTTCTCTCTAGGTTAGACTATTGTAATAGCCTCTTCCTAAATCTACCTGCCTCTACTCTCCGCCCTCTGCAAGTAATCCAGAACAGGACTGCAAGACTTGTCCTTGGCCTCAAGCCCTGGGATCATATCTCTTCAGCTCTGAAATCTCTCCATTGGCTCCCAGTGGATGCAAGGATTAAATTCAAAACCCTCTGCATTATCCACAAGGCTTTCTGGGTCCTGGGTCCAAAATACCTTCAGCTACCCCTCCGCAAATACCTCCCCTCTCGAGCTCTTCGCTCCTCTACCTCCAACTCCCTCAGGGTCAGTCATTTTTTCAAGAAATGAGCTGGGTTGGATCTGACTTCGGCTGGGGCCTCCCTCTGGAACAGCATCCCTGCCACTCTAAAACTTGAGGAGAACCATCTCCGGTTCCAAAAGCACCTCAAGACCTTCCTGTTTGCTTCTGCCTTTGCTCCGCCTCTCCCCTGCTTATCTGTTCTCTCTTGCACTGTGCACCTGGCCACCCTCTATCCTTCGGGCCCAGGTACTTGCTCTCCCTGCCACCCTCCTGCACTGCCTCCGGGCCACCCTTTGCACTGGGGTCTTTATCTGTACCCATACAGCCCCCCCCATTTTTCTTCCTGCACTTATCAGACCTACCCTGCCTGCTGCCTTAAAACACTTGCCACTGCCCTTATTATTTATTTATTATTTATCTGTTTCTCCTTTGCGCCGCACTTTCCACTTCTCCCCCTTCCATGCACTTTCCCCCTCCGCTCTCCCATGCACTTCCGCGTTCTTAATGTCACTGGACCTAGTAAGATCGTTTTTTGTTCTCCCCTGTACTCTCCCTTGTCTTGTTGCACTCTCAAACACTTGTGTACAAGTGCGATAGAAATAAAATATCAATTCAATTCGGTCCGAAAGCAGACTCTCCCCCTGGAGATGTTTAAGGAGTCCAAAATTGCCACAAAGTCACTAGGCCTAGCTGCGCAGCCGGCAAGCCTGCTTTCAGTTTTGACTCAAGGGGCAGGGGCTAGAGGCGATATGTCCCCAACAGCATGAAGGCGCAGCTTCCGTAAGCTAGGCCGGGGGAGAAGTGTTTCTCGCTCAATCAAAGGGGCAGAGGGGCTTCCAGAGGCTAGCAGGGAGGGGCGGCTCTGCCTTCAAAGCCGCTTTGATTATCCCCTCCCACAATTTACCGGTTGGTGGACGGCTGTCAGAGCATTGGGCCCAATTGCGGGAGACTACCTCCGACGCCTGGGCCCTAGAGCTCGGAAGGTTGGGCTACTGTCTGCGCTTATTAAGGATGCCTTCGGACAGACCCCCTGCATCTCCATGCCAACCGGAACAGGAACTCCAGAAGGAACTGCGAGCCCTGTTGAAGGATGCCCTGGAAGAGGTTCTCCTGAGCAGAGCGGGTTGGGCTGGTATTCCTGGTATTCCCTGATACCCAAGAAAGGAGGAGGTCTCCGTTTCATCTTAGACCTCAGGGCCTTGAACAAGTTCCTGAGGAAGGACCAATTCAGGATGGTGACGTTGTGAGAACTCCATGTTCTCGAACTACGAGACTGGCTGGTGCCCATAGATCTTCAGGACGTGTTCTTCCACTGTAAGGAAGGCATGGTATCAAAGTAAGACAGCCAAAAGTGACCATAGTTCAAGGGTGTTTATTGAACTTTATTAAGGGTCTGATAAACACCTACCTAAACTTAAATTTACAGATGGGAGCAAGCTACGACCATCAAATAATAACGCAATGCTAGTGGAGTGCAGTCAAAATAAAAGGGGCCTATACTTAAAAAACCTATTGACAATCCTTACCGCTAATTTACAAATAGTGTGGGGAAATGTTCATGAAAAAGTAAGAAGTGTTCACAAAATGATGTCAGGATGTTTAGGCCGTTGGCCTCCCTTCCCCACGTTTTCAGCACGGGACAAGGCAGTTCACTGGAGAATAGCACACTCCCGGCTTCTTCGCCTTGAGGACACAGTTCCATTACCAACATCACGGCCTTCTGTGCCCAAGTCTCTTAAATTATCAAATTCTCTTGATTCAGAGGGCCTGATGTACCAAAACAATGAAAAGTTCCTTTACAAATATTCAAGTCGGGAGATTCACTCATCACCCTGGATCCCCCTCAGCTGGGCTTGGATCCCTTTACAGTTCGTATTAGATATCGAACATACCTAACAGAGACCTTCGAATGAACACCCATATGGCGCCGGACCACTCACTTTATGGCATCTACCTTGGTTTCAAAAGTTTGGTAACTCCTTGGATATTCAATTATATTCACGTTGCTCATCACATACGCCTTATACTGTGTTGTTTGCAGATTTCTTCATACAATGTTGCCGCTTGCAGCCTTGGTTCTAACACAGACCAGTCTTCTATCAGTCTCCCTGACTCACCGGCTATGCTGACCCTACTTGAGCGGCTTTGCTAGGAGCAAAGGACAGTACCACGGTGGCAATTGCTCCTCCCCACCTCGGCTATCGATGCGGGAGAGCCCCAGGTACCTTTGACACAAAATGCACCTTTCTTCAGCTTTAATTCCCGATCTTATATTTCTTATTCTCGAGGGCTTGTGAAGGTAGCGGTTTTCTTCCTCTGAAAAGGCCAAGAACAATTCTCTTTGCAACCCTTTCTGGTCTTGCCATCTTTCTTCTCTTATTAAACTGACTTCTCCAGCATGGGGTCTGACATGGATTCACATGCTCATGAATATTCCCCGTCGTCAGGCTGGGAATCCCCGGTAAAGAAAAAATCAGTATCAGTTTCGTTTCTGATCTGTCTTTCTTAGTAGTAACCAATCACTGATCTCTGGGTCATACTGACCCCAGCCAATGACTGCCCTCTCCCTAAGACCCGCCTTTGGCAGCCATCCTCAGATTTTTACCGCACGCTCAAGTGTTGGGAGTCCTCGTGCTTTAGCTCTCGAGTTTTTTGCTGCGTTTTCATGCTTTTTCAGGAGATTTTCTCATTTTTTCGGTTTAATCGAGCCGCAAGTTCACCGTTTCTACTTCCGACAACGGGGACCCGTTTCGGAATTCTTCTACGCCCCTCAAGGGTGAAGTTTTTGTCGAGTTTACACTTCTTGGAGGATTCCGGAAGATCTGCGCTCTACCTCAACGGACATGGGCCAGGACAAGGGAAGCTCGACGCCCGGATCCAAGCTGTTCAGGTGCTGCCCTGGATGTGGATTGCAAAACGTTTTCAAGGAGGATGAGCACTCTCGATGTGTCTACTGCCTTTATGAGGACAAGACGCACGTGTAGAAGGACTGTGCGTTCTGCAAGAACCTTTCGGAACGGACCAAACAAGATTGTCGTTCCCGCCTCGTCGCCTGGCTGGAGAAGGGCACAGGAGGTGAGAAGGCGTAGAAAAAGTCTGAGCGGGCTTCTAAGTCCTGTGAAAGCGCCCCGGCGACTGGGGCCCAACAGAAGGCCAAGCACCGCAAGTCCGCGGGCACCAGGAGCGCTGAAAGGTCGGGCTCTTCGGCTGCCAGGCAGGGCGCTACTTCCCCGGCACGTTCGACCACGAGCCAGCGCTCTGGTTCGGGGAAGAGGAAGTCTGAGAACCCGGGTAAGCCGCTGGAGCGGACCCGGTCGATCTCGAAGGGGGAGCGAGGCGCTGACCCTCCCCCCAAGGCGAAGGCCCAGGACGCACCTAAGGTGGTGAGGGCTTTGATCCAGCCGGCAATGGCCTCTATCGAAGTGGTCGCTGTGACCCTGGCGAAGCCGGCTGCGACTACACCAGTGGAAACGGCCTCTGGGCCCAGAGTATCCCTGCCACCGCTGAGGGAATCCTCTTTCCAGCCCATTGTTAAGACCCCCGTGAAGTCCCCGGTGGAAAAAGAGGGGGGGGGGGGCCGGTGGCCATTACAGACTCGGAATCAGCCTCTGAGGAGGAGCTGGTGGAAACCGAGAAGGGCCTCAACGAGAGGTTCATAGGCCTCAACGAGAGGTTCGATCCCAGGGGACGGTCCCCGCTGACGTGATCGAAGATAGCGATGATGGCGACGTAGAGGGCCCAATGGAACAGCCATCCCGTCCGTCGCAGCCATTACCCGAGCCCCAGGATAGCTCGGCGTTTATTTTGTTGGCATCCAATCCTTATGTACCGAGATAAGGACGAGATTACCACGGACCCCGACGGAGGATCCAGAACCGGGCCCGTCGGGAAGCCCTCCGAACAAGCGGAGGAGAGTCCACCCCGTTCCGCCCTTCGTTCCTGCGAGACCTGTGGACCCCTCGTCCTCGCCGGACCCTAGAGAGGATACGGCGACGGACACAGCGACGGGGACGGATGATGACGGCGGCGATGACACAGCAGACATCCCGTCATCACCCCTCCCCTTCCTCCCCGGCGGGCTTCCCCAGCCGACGAAATTGGCTCTTTCCACACCATGATAACCAGGGCATCCGAGCTCTTCGAGCTCTGCCCTGAAGAACAAAAAAAGGAAGGGTTTCTGTACCAGCAACGAGAGGCCAAGAGGAAGACGGCCCTTGCGGTGCCTTTGCTCGACGACATCTGGAACGAGGGGCTTGATGTCCTCAAGAAACCTTCCACGGCACCCGCCAAGAGGGACAGGTATGAGAAGAAGTACTGAGTCCCTGATGCCGCCCCCTTGTGCCTCAGGGCCCAGCCCACGCCGGACTCGGTCGTCTCGGCAGCGGCTAAGAAGACAGCAGCGGGTGCGGCGGCTTCAACTTCCACTTCCCTGCCGGACAGCGAGGGCAAGAAGTTGGACTCCATGGGACGACAAGTCATCTCGTCGGCGGCGACGACGATTAAGGCGGCCAATGCCTTAGCGATCGTGGCCCGCTACGACAGGGAGCTTTGGTTCAAGATGGCTCCCCTGCTAGACTTCCTACCTGACAACAAGAGGGCGGAGGCCCTAGAAATTTTGCAGGAAGGCGAGGTGGCGTCGGATCACGCCATAACGGTGGCAACGGACATTGCCGATACCGGATTTCGCCAACTGGGCAACGGAGTTTGCCTCCGACAACGAAGATGGCTCAAGGGGACAGCCTTTCGCCAGGACATCCAGACCAGAGTGTTGGACATGCCGTTCGACGGCAACAACCTCTTTGGTAAGGCGGTGGACGAGTCTCTACAGGCCATCAAGACCGACGCGGAGACGGCCAGGGCCCTAGGGGTGCTTCAACAGCGACGGCCCTTTCGGAGCTCCGGAGGCAGACAGGGTGCCTTCAAAGGTTCCAGAGGTGGCTCCTCCACTTACCGCCAGGCGGCCCGCTCCTCTTCCCAGGAGGCCTACAGAGGTCGCGGCAAGCAAGGGGGATCCTGCCGCCGTCGTCGCCAAGGAGGCCAAGGCGGCAAGGCCGTCTCCAAGCAAGACTGACCTGGCCGTGTTGTCGGGCCCCCACCGAAGCACCCCGGTGGGAGGCTGGATGACGAAGTTCGTCAGCGTGTGGGAGTCCATCTCCACTGACCGTTGGGTGTTGGACACCCTGGCCAACGGGCATTCGCTGGAATTCCAAAAGAAGTGCCCTCGCATTCCTCCCATGGCCAGGAAGGAAAATCACATCCCTCAACTGCTGTTGGAGGTAAGGGCGATGCTCAAGAAAGGTGCCATCAAGCTCATCCCCAGAAGGCTCCGGGGCTCCTGAGTGTACTCAAGGTACTTCCTCGTCAGGAAGAAGACAGGCGGTTGGCGCCCCATCCTGGACCTGCGTCGCTTAAACAAGTACATCAAGGCGCCGAAATTCAGGATGGTCACCCTCCAGCACGTGCTGGGACAGCTGGAGGAAGGCGACTTCCTGTCGTCTTTGGACCTGGAGGATGCTTACTTCCACATCCCTATTCTAAAAAGGCACAGGAAGTTCCTCAGGTTCATGGTTCAGGGACGCCACTACCAATTCAGAGCCCTACCGTTCGGATTAAAGTCGGCACCCAGGGTTTTCACCAAGAGCCTGGCACCATTGGCAGCGTGGCTGCGCCTGCAGGGGATCCACGTTTACCCCTACCTGGACGACTGGCTAATCCGGGTAAGGACAAGGGAACTCGCCGTCAAACACACGGCGAGGACCGTCCGGTTGCTCACGGAGCTGGGGTTCGCCATCAACTACCCCAAATCCCACCTGGTTCCATCGCAGATAGCACTGTTTCTGGGAGCGAAGCTTGATACAGTGGGGCAATTGGCCTCCCCTTCAGAGGAGAGGACCAAGACCATCCTGGGCAAGGTACGGCGCCTGCTAGCCACGGACGTGGCCAGGGTGAGGTCCATCAAGTCCCTCCTCGGGATGATGTCCTCGTGCATGTATCTTGTACCCCTTTGCAGACTTCGGATGCGACTGCTACAGGAGTTCATCGACGCCCGCTGGCTTCAGGTGAGGGGCTGTTTCGAGGACAGGATCCCTCTCGACGAGGAGTTCCATCGGGCGATCTCATGGTGGGGCATCCGTGCTCACCTCACGACAGGCACGGAATTTCAAATCCCGGTGTTTCAGGAGACGGTGACGACGGACGCCTCTCTGGAGGGTTGGGGGGCCCACACCAGAGACCTCCACGCAAGAGGCCTTTGGCTCCCTGAGGAGAGGTCTCTCCACATCAACATTCTAGAGCTCCGAGCAGTGTTCTGGGCTCTCAAGTCGTTCCTTCCGTCCCTCAAGGGCAAAGTGGTGAGGATCTTCACCGACAACACCACCACGATGTTCTATATACGGAAGCAAGGAGGCACCAGATCCCCAGCCCTATCCAAGGAGGCCCAGGGTCTGTGGCAGGGGATGTTTCTGGTTCCCTCCCACTTGGCAGGAATAAAAAACACCATCGCCGACTCACTCAGCAGGGAGCTGCGCTCGTGCCACGAGTGGGAACAGCGCCAGGATCAAGTGGATCGACTCTTCCAATGATGGAGCAAACCCTAGTTCGACCTGTTTGCGACGGCGATGGACTCCAAGTGCCAGAAGTTCGCCAGCAGGTTCCCACAGCCGAGGAGCATGGGAGATGCTTTCTCGTTCCCTTGGGATGGCCTGTTTCTATAAGCGTTCCCTCCATTGCCGTTGCTGCTCCGCCTAATCAACCAGCTCAAAGAGGTCCAGGTGCAGGATGATCCTCATTGCACCGGCGTGGCCGAGGCAGATCTAGTTCCCGGACCTTCTGGACTTGTCAACGTCCCCACCAGTCAAGCTACCGGCGGACGCGGATCTTCTCTCCAGAGAAGGAGGACCCATTCTCCATCACGACCCACAGTCGCTGAACTTGCAGGCTCAGCTCCTGCAGCACTAGAGTTTGAAGGGTACGATATCCCGGCTGATTGCAGAGAAGTTCTTGCAAAGGCCAGGGCGTCCTCAACTCTCAAGTGTTACGGTCATAAATGGAAGAGGTTCTCTGTCTGGTGCCGTGCACAGATTAACCCTCTGCGGATTACGGACCCTCAAGTGCTCCCGTACCTACTGTCGCTGGCCAAAGCTGGACTGGCTCACGCCTCCATAAAAATACATCTGGCTGCCATCTCCCGATATACCAGGACTACGGGCCGGGCGTCCTTGTGGTCTCATCGCCTGGTGAAGGAATTTATGAAGGGACTATTCCGATCATTCCCGCCAGTGAAGGCTCCTGCCCCGGCGTGGGAGCTTAATGTGGTGCTGACCAGGCTCATGGGAGCCCCATTCAAGCCTATGCATTCGGCGCCTTTGAAGTTCCTGTCATGGAAGACAGCGTTCCTCGTGGCTATCACCTCTGCACAACGAGTGGGAGAGATTCAGGCCCTATCTTGCAAGCCTCCATACTTGACTTTTCATGACACAAGGGTGGTGCTGAGGACGCACCCCTCCTTCATGCCCAAGGTGCCGTCGGACTTCCATCTAAACGAGCCCTTGGTGTTACCAGTTTTCTTCCCGTCGCCTTCGACGCCGGCCGAGAGGACTTTGCACTCGCTGGATGTAGCTAGAGCGCTAAAGTTCTACGTGGACCGCACGAAGAGTTTTCGGAAGACGTCACAAGTGTTTATGAACTTGGGGTCTGTGAATCAAGGGAAGGCTCTCTCGAAGACTTCCATTTCCAGATGGCTCTCCGGCTGCATCATGCATTGTCACCGTTTGGCAAACCGACCGCTGCCCGGCTGTCCGAGAGCCCATTCAACCAGAGCGATCACTGCTACCACGGTGTTCCTGTCTGATGTGCCCCTGCTGGACATCTGCAGGGCTGCTACGTGGAGGTCGACGCACACCTTCACAAGATTCTACTGCGTCGATCGGGACTCCAGGAAGGAGTCCAGTGTCGGCCAAGCAGTGCTGCGCAACCTGTTCGCTTAAGGTGAGCCTGGTGAGGAGGTAAGAGATGCTTAATGTTGAGTTGTTGTATCGCTTAATGTTGAGCCTGTTGCCACCTCCCGTGGTTGTACATGTGTATACTGCTATGTATTCTTTTATTCATGACCATGTGAATCCATGCCAGACCCCATGCTGGAGAAGGAACAAGTTACTTACCTGTAACTGTTGTTCTCCAGCATGGGTCTGGCATGGATTCACATGCGAACCCTCCCCCTATCCCGCTACGGCTCTTCACTTGGTCATACTGCCACTTGGCGTGCTACCAAATCTGAGAATGTCTGCCAGAGGTGGGGCTTAGGGAGAGGGCAGTCATTGGCTGGGGGCAGTATGACCCAGAGACCAGTGATTGGTTACTACTAAGAAAGACAGATCAGAAACGAAACTGATACTGATTTTTTATTTACCGAGGATTCCCAGCCTGACGACGGGGAATATTCATGAGCATGTGAATCCATGCCAGACCCATGCTGGAGAACAACAGTTACAGGTAAGTAACTTGTTCCATATCGGAAACTGCTGCTTCCTCGTGTGTTTTTCCTTGCTCAGTGTGCTTTCGTGCTTTGCCTTTTATCCATGTGGGGAAGTGTGATGGAAGTCAGATGTGTGTAATGATCAGTAATTCCCTGACTGCCTGACCCTTGTGTTGGGACATGTCCGGTATACGGCTCGGATGTTAGTCCGTTTTCACTCACGGTGAACTGTATGTGAGAAACTGATTGTGTCAGAAAGGGGGTAGTTGGAGGGTGGTGGTGAATTCCTAGGTATCCTACCTGGTAGGATGAGAAAAAGGTATTTTTGGGAAGGGGATACTGCGTCTCACCTTCCGGTGTTCCACTTCCCGAGGACCCCTCATCCAGGTGATCCTCTCATCTCGCACTGGTTGACCCCCAGGAACTGGATCCAAAGGCGTTGGCTGTGTTCTGTGTTAGGGAGAATTCTCTGTTTAGGCTGAATTTCCTAACCTAATGAGTCCCCCAGCCGCTTTGCTGGATTTTTGGGGTTTATTTATTTTCTCCTGCGAAGAGTGAGACTCTCTTACCCTCACTCTTGGGC
Source organism: Ambystoma mexicanum (assembly GCF_040938575.1). Lineage (NCBI taxonomy): Eukaryota > Metazoa > Chordata > Amphibia > Caudata > Ambystomatidae > Ambystoma > Ambystoma mexicanum. Next base: position 622,922,105 of record NC_090936.1, read on the forward strand.
ATGATTGGAGTGTGTTTCTTTGTATCTAGATGTGTTTAATGGGTTATGGGGTCTTTTACCCCATAGGGCTTCATGTGTTTTTGTGATGTGTTACACAGCACCCTCAGTGCAGTAACACAGGGGAGTCATAGTGACCCCCCAGTATAGACTCCATACCCTGGGACTGACTACTGTCTCCCAGGGCATGTAAAGTCACCATTGACTTTACTAGTCTTAAATTCTGAACAGAACCAGTACAAACCATCATATTGTGGACGTACTGGCTGGGGCAATTCAATTGCCCCAAGGTCTGTTAGTCGAGGGGGCACGTCTCCGTCCCCCCTGATCGAGTTTTGGCTGGTGGCAGTGGATACTACTTTTTATATTCAACCGCGAATATTTTCCTATGGGATTTCACATTGTTTTAGGCTACTATCTTTATTTAATTATTTACGGTAGCCTCGAACATACCGCTGGTTTATTTAATTAATATTAATTCTCCGGTTGGTATTTTTTGCCAAAACTTGATTCTAAAATGGCGTTTGTGTTCTTTTCTGTGACTCCAACCCAAGTCGAGCCCTTTGTTCCACTTTTTGGCAGGCTTCTCCACAGAAGCCCTCCAAAGTGGTGCCACTCTGTCTGGGGTGCGTAGGAGGGGTGGAGGGGAATTTAGACACCCTGGAATGAGTTGCCTAGGCAACTCAAGTCGCACTCCATCCTGATTGGCCCAAGTGGTGAGCCGGCCGGCTCACCACTTAGCATGTTTGAGTGACAGCTAGGCTGAGTGAATGGGGGTTTTCTGCATAAAAGCAGGGCTTTGGGGACTGGAACTTCAGAAGTCGCCACAGGACCTAAGAATCCGATGAGGGAGAAGCTGAGCCGACCTGCCACGACACCACCACCGGTGGAGCCCTGCTGGACCGCCTCACCACTTTTCCCAACGACAGAGGAGATCTCCCGCCGGAGAGTCTTTTTCCTTTGACTGGTGGAGATAACCAGTTTCACCGTCTTTTCTCCTTCCCGACGTACCTCGTGGCCGCCTTGCCTGTGCCAAGCACCCCGGCAACCGGGATACCACGTTTTACCACGACCGCAAAACAAAGGTACCACCTTTAACCGGAAAACTCTGCGGCTGGTTTTTTCCCTGGTAGTGCAACGACCTTCATCTTTCCTCCAAGTCGAGATCTTCTCTTCCCCTGGATGACGACGCAACTTGCACCCACTACCAGGAACAACTGCCACCGCTGGAGGATCCTTCCCACTTAAGGTAACGTGTCCCGCCTGGCTTCCCTTGCCACCGACTGTACGGGGTAGATTTAGCCCCCGGCTTTCGAACCTGGGTTGGCCTGGGACACCCTGGCTAAACTTTCCTGAGCCTATCTAAACTCTTTTTGAACTCTCTGCAAGACTTTCTAAGCCTAGTGTAACTGTGTGATCTTGGGCGCATTTGTGCTCTGCTCTCTCTAAGAGTGGGCCCAGCCTTTGGACTTTGGCTCACCAGTGACTTTTGCTCTTCTGCCTTGCTAACAGTGTTCCTGAATCTTAGAGTGGTGTACTTTTCCATATTCTGTCTTTTTCCCTCCCTTTCTCACAAACTTATTGGAGTGCCATCTAGTTAAGCGCTCACCTCTGTATGAAAATAAGTGGTGTTTTACTGTGACTTATCTGATAAGGAAAAAGGGGTGTATATATTACAATAGTAACTGTGTTTAGAATATTTTACAACAAGAGTGCTGGAGTGTTTCAAACAGTGTGTTTTAAATAAATAATTATATACTTTGATACCAAAACTCTGGTCAGTGTTTGCTTGTACTATTGTGTCTGAGTGCCTATTGTGTATACTTTGCATACTGCCTAACTCTTCTTGAGAGAAGTCTGACTGCTCAGCCACAGCTACCAGGTAAATCTGGGTGGTGCAGACTGCTACCAAGTGGGTTTACTGCCAACACCTGTAGTCTTAAATCTTTTGCAGTGTTCCCTAAGGGAACTGCACAGGTTTCTGCCTAACATTCTGGCCACCTGGATGACCGATCCCTGGAGCCTGACGGGTGAGACACCTTCAGGTTTTTCACACCACGTGCCAATACTTCGCAAGCACAGAGAGTTCCTGAGGTTCCTCATAGGGGACATGCACTATCAGTTCAAGGTGCTTCCCTTAGGGTCTTCACCAAGCTCATGGCAGTAGCTGCGGCTAACCTCAAGGGATCTGGGGTCCATGTATTCCCATACCCGGACGACTGACTTATCCGAGGGTAGTCGTCTGAGCAGGTCTTGTCTCATCTGGAGAACACCTGCTTTTTTTCTTCCATATATCTCTTTTAATGTGTTTTGCACGGACAATATGTAAGTTGTAACAGTTTGTTTATCAAACTAATAAACAACTATTTTAATTTTTTTTTAAAACACCTGCTCTCTACTCCACAAGCTTAGGCTCCAGTTTATTGAGACAGTCCTAGACACTCGGGTAGTGAAGGCTTTCCCTTCCGAGGAGAGAGTAACCAGCATCGCACAGATGGTGAGTTTGTTCCAGAACCACTCTGCTTTAACAACGGCTTCCTTCCTCTGCCTCCTAGCCCTCCTGTATTTTTCTAATGCCAGAGGCCAGGATGTGATTGAGATCTGCAGTGGCTCCTTTGAGGTCAGTGGTCCCAGTACCTCGGAGCCATCAAGGATTACCTTGGGGTGTCGAGGTAAGTGGTCAACAACCTCCTCTGATGGACTGACAGCAGCAATCTACTGGCAGGGGGACCCCTCTGGCTGCCGTGGCCCCACGACTCAGTGGTCACGGATGCATCCTTGAAGGGTTAGGGCGCACATTGCTAGGATTTGCAGGTGAGCGGCTTTGGTCAGCAATGGAAGCCAAGAGGCACATCAACGGGCTGTAGTCGCAGGCCATTGGGCTACCACTGTAGGCATTTGCCCCATCTCTAAAGCGGAAGCATGCCCTCATCTTGATGGCCATGCACTATCTACACAAACAAGGTGGTGTGCGCTCCTCCCCCTCTGCAGAGAGGCGATGCAGCTGTGGTTCTGGCTGTTGGATAACTGGATCTCGGTCTCTGCAGTTCATCTGGCGGGGACAGAGAACAGTTTGGCGGATGCTCTGAGCAGGCAGAGCACGGTCTCACACGAGTGAGAAGTGTGACAGGAAGTCCTAGAGGAGATCTTCTCTCACTGGGGTACCCCGACATTGGACCGGTTTGCCACGTAGGCCAACAGGAAGTGCAGACAATTTTGCTCGCAGAAATTCCCAGTGAACGGCGCTCTAAGGGACGTGTTTGTGGTGGATTGGACCTTCCCTCTCCACTACTCCAATCCCTGTCATCCCTTTGGTTCTCAGGAGGTTTTGAGCAACTATGATCTTGACCGCCCCAGATTGGACAAGGACGACGTGGTACCCGGTCCTTCTGGGTCTGACCATCTGCGTACCTCTCCGGTTGCCTCGCTGCCTGGATCTCCTGACCCAGTCGGACGGTCGGTGCTCCTCCCGAACCCCGAATCTCTCACCCTACATGCATGCCTCTTGAGAGGTTGAGATACAATGACTGGGACCTATCTGAGGAGGTACTCAAGGTGTTGCTGGCTGCACGCAGACATCTACAAGATCTCTGTACACGTGCAGGTGGAGAAGATTTGAGGCATGTTGCAAGGAACGCAAGATTGACCCGATCTCTTGCCCCACCACCAAAGTGACCGAGTTCCTTCTGTCACTGGCCTCAGCAGGCCTTTGGGTCACCACAGTAGAAGGATATTTGGTGGCCTTGTTTGTGTTCAAAAGGTCCTCGGATAATAGTTCCTTTTTCACGATCCCCATTATGGCCCAATTCCTGAAGGGCCTTGTGAATACGTTTCCGCCAATTCCCTTTCTTGTCCCAGATTGGGATTTAAATCTGGTTCTTACTTTCCTGCTGGCTGCTCCCTTTGAGCCTTTGCATTCTTGTTCTTTACGGCTGCTTACACTCAAGACAGCCTTCTTGTTTGCCATTACTTCCGCTAGGAAGTTCAGCGAATTGCAGGCCCTTTGTTGTAAAGCCCTGGTTTTGCATTCTTCGCGGAGAAGGTCTCACTCAAGGTAAGGCCGGGGTTCCTCCCAAAGGTGGTTTCTGAGTTTCACCTTTCACAGTCTATTGATCTGCCTGTATTTTACTCACCTCAGCATCACTCTAAGGAAGAGGACCGGTTCCATCGGTTGGTCCCCAAAAAGGCCTTTAGTTTTTTTCATGGCTAGGATGCAGAATACCGGAATGCTGATCAGCTATTCATTGCTTACTTTTTGGCCAGGAAAGGTCTAGCTGAGACTAAGCTGGTGAATCCTGTTATGCATTGCAGAAGGCTACCAATCTGCTGGCAAAGAACTGTCTCCCGGCATTAGAGCACACTCCTCAAGAGCACACTCGCCACGTCTACAGCATTACAATGGGGAGTCCTTATCAGAGATGTTTGCTGAGCGGCTAAATGGTCCTCACTCCACAATTTTACAAGTTATCACAGCGTAGATGTTGTCCGCGGGGCTGCCGCACGTTTTGGCAGGGCAGTGTTACAAGACTTGTTGCCATAAGCTTTCTACCTGCCTCCATTGGTCCATTGCTTTGAGTCTATCAGATGAGGAATCTGCAGGAGAAAGGCTCACCGTAATGTTCTTTCTATGGATTCTTCTCCCGCAGATTGCTAATCATCCCACCCATCCATCCCCGCTCAGAAAGCGTTAGCAGGCGGTGAGGCCTCTTCTAGGAGGGAGGAGTCGTGGTTATGGTCCTAGAGTGATTGTTTTCTGTCTGGCAAGCCGCTTGTCTTTCTCATTCATTTGTAAAACATTTTTTGGTTTAATTCTCTTAATTGTATCCCTTTGGGATCCATTTTACCTCAACCTTTTTGCTGGCGATTTGGCATTATTCTCTCGCTATTTTCCTCTGCAGCTGTCAAGTACGAGGAAAAAAGGCAGGACTGAGGTATGGGGCATATTGACGCAGTATATATACGACGCCCGACGTCCCGTCCGAAGCTGACGATAGAAAACAGAGCAAAACAGATGGACGGCCGAGTCGAGGTCCTCTATGCCCCCTGCCGAAGTTTTTTTTTTTCCGCTCAGCAGAGCTGGATGAGGATATCTATCAGATGAGGAATCTGCGGGTAAAGAATCCATAGAAAGAACATTACACTGAGTAATTTCTCCATCTCCTCCACTGGTACAAGGAAGATTTCCTCCGAAGCACTCTTTGCTTATGTTTGGGTCCTAGACCTTCTCTGGTAGTCAGTAGGCTTTTCTCCACCACTGGTACGAGGAAGATTTCCTCGGATGTACTCTTCCCTTTTGTTGGGGTCGCATACCCTTGATGGCCCTCTGCTATGTTTGACGCTTGCCCCACCATGAATCTGAGTCCTCTTTCCTTGCCCCCATGTCCTTACAAGTCCGCCCGTGCTTCTGTTACCTTCTGGGACTTGCTCCACTGCGCCGGTCTCCCCAGAGACTGGGGTCGGTCTCCTTCCTGCAGCTATCTGCTTAGTCACTGCATCTGTGGCGGCTCTTCATGTAATGGCTTCTTGCAGTCTTGGCACTGTTCGAGACTGCACGGTCCAACCTCCTCTTAGAGGTCATGCCACATACTTGTCTGCTTCCCACTGGGCTTGGTCCTGCCAACGCAGGACCCATCACAGACTCCCTCAGCCACTCACCAGCTTCCTCTGCAGAGCCCTCTCTTCGGGCCGAGTGCACACTTTGAAACTCCTGTGCTTTCTGACACAGAGGGAAATCAAAGACATTGAATCCTTTTTCTTTTACTATTTTATGGGTCTTGCCCCTGCCAACCCCCGAACCCAGCGCAACCTCTGCATCTGTTGTTAATGGCTCCTAGGCATTCCTTATGCTTCCTGTGATCCACCTCATCTCAGCACTAGGACAGTCAGGTATCCTCTTGATTTCTGTGCTCTTCTTCGTCCTAGTACTTTGTCTTAGTTGTACTCCTGGCACTACTGAAAAACATTGTTTACTTTCAATAAAGTGGTTTGCAATGGATGGAGGGAGGATGAAGGCATGTGGAGTTGTGGTGTGATACAATGGATGGTGCCCAAGGTGGTGGTTCTTATCCCCAGAGGGAGAGTGCCTCTCCACGAGGTCCTCCCGTATTAAACCACCCCTAGGGGGACTATTGGATAGTGGCCACACCTCCCTAGCCTCATGGGAAAGGGCTCCTTCTGGAGGAGAAGTGACGATACCTGTCAAATCATCACACTTCCCTCACAGTTCTTCTACGTGCAATACATTGGCTACCCTCACAATTCATCTAAATACAATGCAATGGGTACCCTCGCCGTTCTTCTGAGTGCAATATATGGGTTACCTTGAGGATTCCCCCAAGTGAAATACATTGGCTACTCTCAAAATTCATCTACATGAAATACATTGGCTAGCTTTGGAGCACTATGTACTTGAGGACCATCCCCTACTCTGATCGGGCCTGGGGTAACATCATCAGATATCAAACATTATCAAATATCAAAAGGTTGTCCCGGCAGGTATGTTTTTTTATAAAAATGATGACAATTGATTGATAACTCAATGGTGTGAACATTTGGGGCGTACTCTGAATTTGACGTCTATCTAACAAGAATCTGTAGCCTCCGATGTTGCAGTCATCAGAAACTGAATGAAAACAATGTACTTGTTTACACCATGTAACAAAATATATTATACATTTGGTTAGGCATAAATACAAATATGGTTTCAACAATTTTCAGAACAAAAACGAAAGAATACAGAAATCGAGAAGTTAATATACAGAAAATTCACTGTATGCTGACGCAGTTGCCATCAGCCGTACCTGTCCGTTTCAGGAGGTTGGAAAAGGAGCATACACAATGCCTTTTCACTCTTAAGAATTTAGTAGAAAAATGAGCTCTGATTAGAGACGCAATCATAAACCCGGTCAAGTTTAGTTAAATGTCGGAGTACCTCTCTGTCTATCTATTTGTAAAGAACTATGACTTGGGAAATCTGCCCAAACTGTGGTTAACGGGCTCAGGGTTCTGCAAATACAGAATGAGTAGTCTATTGACTGCGTGTCTCTTCTATTCACTCAGATATGTTTCGGCGTTATTAGGCAATTTCTTCCGCCTTCCTCAGGACCAAAGAACAGTTTGTTGGAACGTCCCCTGAGGAGACGAACTAAAAAGAGCTCATGTCATTGGGGGCTCGTATAGAACTCATCTATAGGTGTGAAAGTGACCCATGGAAAGGTTATATGGCACGGTTTATCTACTACCAAGAAGCTTTACCATTTTGCCTTTGCCCTCTTATTCCAGCTAGAGCGGCTTCAGAGCCCCTCAGATTGCTGCGCTCCACTCTGGCCCATCTACAACCACTCCAGGGAATGCTCAAGCTCTTTGTGTTCTCCCCCAAAAAGGTCAACTACTATATATGTAATGCAAGCCTCTCACAGAGGCTTACACAAAAAGGTCTTACTCGCCTAGTATAACTGTGTGTTGTCATAAATGAAACTACTGTTCCTTGAATCTGTGTTCCACTATTCAGAAAAGTATCCTATGTAACGGGATTGGGCGATTATGTGATTTCTTTGCTCAGTGTCACTGCATAACTGACAGGGTCTACTAACCTTGAATGACTGTAAAGTAATCTGAAAGTAACTAATGGGTTTACTCCCCACAAATATGTTTGCCCTAGACTAAATGTGTCTCATAAGGTCTATGCATTGGTCTGTGTACTTACATGAAAGCATAGTGTTGCGTTTTTATAATGTGTTTATATGACCTGTTATAGTACTAATTTCCACCAAGATTTATCTGGGCCTACTTGTATTTAAATAAACCCTTTATTTTTACAATACATAGTGTTTCAAAGTGTCTTTGGACCATATGTGTATTATTTCTTTGTACTTATTCTACAGCTCTCTCTGCCTCCTAAAATAAGCCTGGCTATGCAACCACGTACTCGGGTAGTACAGCCTTATACTAAGAGTGGAGTCTTGTACTGTGTCAGTTGAATGGTTTTACTAAGCCCTTAGTTGGACTTCAGAAAAACTGTCCTAACAAGGGGGCTGTCTGCAGTCGTGAATTGAACGTGGAACACCTACACCCTCCACATAACCAGAGAAGTCGTATGAGACAACCCTCCCAAATAATCTGGCATGAATGCTTGAATATTGAAATAGAAAAACACTATGAAGCAGCCAATGGGGGCAAGAGGGCTAGGGAGAAGTTATAGATGGGTACCAGGTTTTTTTTGCGTAACACACAAGCAAACAATATCACGTCATACAGCGGAGCACAACTGTTAAGATAGATTTTCAGAATCTGTCCTGAGGACAGATTCTGGGAGGCCACCATAGTTCGATGAACAGGGACACACATACAAATGACTAGCCAAACTCTATCTGTGTAGTATGCCGGAACAACAAGGTTTAGACTTAGGAGGAGATATGCGAGTGGTGAAGGGTTTGGTTAAGCACACACAGAGCACTCCTAATAATACAAGTTAGGCAGAATGTATACAATTTTCTCTTTATTTAGGTCTTCGACAACTCTTATCAATGCAAATCCACAGTTAAGTAGCACACTTAAGCATTCACTACTGATATATACACATTCACCTTGCTGTACTAACACTAACACTTCACTAAATAGAGTTAGATTAACTTTTCAATATACTGTGTCGCAAAGCAAGTGAATAAAGAAATGGAACCAGGTAAGTCATAAATACTTTGAGAACTAACAGTTTTAGATTAACTAAGTTAGTAAACACCATACAAAACCTTAAGGTTAAGGCTCTAACTTGAAAAGTCCTTTCCTAGCTAGAAAATAAGGGGCCTAGTTCCCTCAGATGCCACAACTCGAGTCACGAGTGGCCCAGTATTTAACTTTCAGGGAGCATTTCAGCTGGAACTTGGTGACAAGGGGTTGGGTTGTGGTGGCAGTGCCTCGTACACACTCCGCAGAGAAGCCTGCACAGAAGCTAGACTGGTAAAATGCACTCGGCTTATTGTTTGCAGCAGCAGATGTTTTCACCAGTCATTCTGCCGATTCAGTGTTCATGAGCACTCTTCCGCTCCGGTCCCAACATCCCAGACAACTGCTCCGTGGAAAAAAGTCATCCAAGGATCAGCTCCATCCACTATCCTGGAAAGACCAGGCAGGGTCTGCACCTGTTACCCTGTTATCGTTTTTGTGTTGTGCAGAAGGGACAAACGGTCAAATGTCAGCTGTGCTCACTAGGTTAGAGGCACAACAGGAGAGAGATTGGCTTCTGTCCGAGCCTGCACTACACACCGCGCCTGTGCTGCAAGACACTCGGCCGGAAAGGGGCTTAGACTGGTCATGCAAAGTCATCTCTGGAGTTCTGCAGCTTCTACGCCACTCTGCCATCACCAGAGGGATCAACACTGATCAAGGACAGTGGATTGTGATGTTTCTGCGCTTCATTAATGCAACTTTTCACAGGGTATTCAGCTTGATGTAGGGTGCACTCTTACCAAGTGGCCATCTTGTTTGGTGTCCAGCAACACCCCATATACATTTGTATATGCCTGCACCCACAAGCATGTGCTTCAATCACTCACCCATTTAATTGCTGAATCCTCACTGGCTGGATTATGATCACACTAACTCATCACTTTCACACACATGCACACACACACCCACCCACCCACCCATACTGTCTCTCACACACATACATATTCACTCCCATTCACTCGCTGTTGAGGGAGTGTGGGTAGGGAATACCGCTCACACTTACTGGACAGTGAATAAGGCAAGTGGACCAGTGAAGTAAATATGGAAGTCCATGCTTATACACTAACACGTTCAGCCACAAACCCTGTTGAGTGAGTAATGCTAGTGTGATGGGGAAGGCATGTGTACGTGTGTGTCTGTGTGCCGGTGAGCGCACTCGGTATGTAAGGTGGCATTATTGGGATGTTGCAAGATGCAGAGTTGGCCCAAGAAGATGGCTGTGAAACCTTTCCTCAGACCCACCAGCCCAAGAGAAAAGCAAGACTATTTGGTAAACCGATCAGGTGAAAGGTGAGAGGAAAACCAAAAGGCACTTTCTCAGGCTGAGTGGACAATGTAGCACAAGGTATGTCAGGGGAGTTGCTAGGTCTGGAAAAGACCCGGGGCTACGCTGATGTCGGAACTGTTGGGACTGGGGGCTAGCTAGCCTTTTTGCTGTGGCTCCTGAGATTCTATCCGGGGCTACAACCAAAAGATCAGGGGCTATAGCCCCCTTACCCCCCCCAGCAACGCCTCTGGGTATGATTAATATTGGATTACCAATAAACAATGCAACACCATTGCCACTTCCCACTGAAAATTCCTGAGAGAGCAGGAATAATATTGAACGCCAAGCGGTAAACTTACCTCACCTGCTTCCTGAAATGCATCAGTCAGTTTAAAAATCACAGGGCAAATCAAGCCCTGTAACAGGAGTTGGAGAGTCAAGGGACTTGGTTGCAAACATAAACCTTCTATAGATTTGTGGACTCATGCCATAGTGAGCAAAACAGAATGTAAGAAACTCTAAAACCCATCACCCTGAGATCTGTCCAAAGGAACGCTTTATATTTTCTTGATGCAAACAAGAATAAAAGCTGGTTGAAACAGCCCATAAGAATGTCTTTTGTCCATGCACACTCACCTCCCTAACACAAGTAGTGCAGAGTACCCAATCAAATCCAGGAATCCAAAATCTGACTGGCCACCTACTCCTATATGGAATTTTGGGATGAATGAGGAGGTAAGAAGTGGATGGGAGACACTGCTTCACAGTCAAAATGTGAAATACGCTATGTACCTTTCACTTTCTATGTACGTTCAAGTGAACTGCTGCCAAGTTGATGACCGCCAATCCCTTGGTTACGCCTCACACAGTCACTTCAAGGACACATAGGGGAAGTTAGGCCTGCCATTGCGCAGCCCAAAGTAGTTCCTCAACACAAGTGCAAGTCCTCACTTAGGGCCCAGCCCCATGAAAGGGGCCACCCACAGATGAAGACACTTGCTCAAGTTAAACGTTAGGAAGTTTAGAGATGGATTTGGATGCCCTCTGGAGCTCAATTGAGGAGCTTAGTAGAGGTATTGGACAAAGTTTGGAGGTGTAGGAGGGTAAGGGGGCTTGGTGACTAGAGACAGCGAGACTGAAGTTGGTGAGAAAGAGGAAAGCCCAGCCCCAGGGAAGGACCCACCCAAAGATAAAGGCACTGGCTCAAACTGAAGTCGAGGGAGTTTAGAGAAGGAGTTGGCTTGCTGTTGTAGCTTAATGGAGGAGCTTATTGGGGATATTGGAGAGAGTATGGCGGTATAAGAGGAAAGTGTGATGCTGGAAATGCATCGGAGGGACAGGGCCTCCGTATCCTTGTCCGTTACTGCTCTTCATCGTGCGCTCTGTCGTGTTTTCCGCGCAGGAGTTCATGTGGGACTCCTGGCGGTGCAGCTCTCTTTCTTTTGGTTTGGTGAACGGACCTGTGGGATACCCTTATGGCACCCATGGGTGGGTGTACAACCCTGTGCCCCTAGTGTATGTTTTTGGGCACCTGTGGGTGGCCCACAGAGCAGGGTATGGGCTGGTGGCAGCTCCATGCTGAATTTGACAGGTGCACGGAGTATCCTCCATTTTGGGATACCCCAGCCCTGCCATTGGGATCAGTTGATTCCTGATGGAGAGCAAGATGGCCCTGGTGGCCTCTTGCTTTCTATTACCCATTACCTTGTTTTCCCAAAGTCCTGGGAAGCCCGGACTCTGTCCCTTCCCCCTGACTGGCTGTTGGGTGCAAATGCCATATATGGTGTTGTTGTGAAGGCCCGGCCAGACTAGCTGGAGCCTTCCCGGTGATGTATGTTGTGGGTACCTCCTGTGGGTGGGACCTGGGTGAATAGAGTGTGTGACGAATATGCATTCTGTGGTGTGGGTGTCTAGTATCTGGTGGTTGACACAATGACTGAGACAATCCTGCCGAAACCGGTATGAATGCGGCTTGGAGTGTTGAATGGCTCGGTACTTGTCCCAAATCACATAACTTGTTGTGAGTGTCTGTAGAGAAGTGAATGGCCTGAATACCTCGTGTGCCTTATTGGCTGCCTGCCTGCATGCCCGTAGTCGTGATTGGATGCTTGAGTGTGACCCAGCGGAATGAATGGGAGATCAAAAGTATATCTGGGGACCTCTCACTGCTAGGAATCGTGTTCAGAAGCTGATGTCCACTACAACGAGTAACTGTAGTAACTGACTCTTGACCTTGAAACCCCCGCTGGACGAGAAGGAGTGCTGTGGCTCTCCCTCGCAATCTGAAGGCTGCTGTGTTTCCAAGGACTGACCCAGAGAGGACCTGGTAAGGCGCCCTCTTCCCGAGCTACGAGGGACCATCGTGCACAGCTGATCTTTGCCAGCGCTCCCTGGTAGACAGACCTTCGACAGGCTGCCGACCCGATACGGGGACTTCTGCGGAACTCCAAGGAGAAGCACCCGGACTGTTGTCCGCCTCTGTCGCCAACCGCCGTCGCCGACCGGAGCCGCCATGCTCCCGTTTGCCTAAGAACTTCAATTGATCATCGGACGTTCTCGTCTGCATCGTCCCCCGCTTGTCTCCCGCTGGAGAAGGCCCGACCGTCGACGCGCCGAGGAGCATCCACAAGTGGGTTTCCCACCACCTAAAGACCACAGAGACGCAGACGACTCGACGCCCTTGCTGGGCTACAGTTCTTCATCATCTCTTTACGGTCCAGAACTATCGTCACTGAGGTGCCCCGCACGCCTCTTCCTTGCAGGACGCCAACGCTCTGTTATCGACAAGCACTGCTAGGAACGAAGCTGCCACTTCCCTGCCGTAGTTCACCCTGTTCGCCGTCGGACGTTCGACGACCCGTGACTCCTGCCTTAAAGGGAGGGCACTCAAGAAGGGCCGTCGATTCCCCGACACCGAACGCCAAGTTCCCCGACACCTTTCGACGATCCGTGGCTCCCGCCTGAAAGGGAGGCACTCAAGAAGGATCGGTCGACGCATCGTCAGAGAACTCGACGCCACCAGGTACATTGGGGGGGGGTAAAACCTTAATAGGAAGAAGTAAGACTATCGAACATTAGATGGACTGGGCTTGTGCTATATATCTTTATTTACAGGTTGCCCAGGTGGGGGGGGGATCTCCACACAGAACTGTGTCTAGTGGTAGGGGTCAGTATTCTGCCTATTGTTTCAACCATCTTGCGTTCCTTCCTATCTCTATTGCTGGTTTCGTTGTTATTAATCTGTGTGACATTTTAACCGTACAGTTCATGCACTTTAATGAGATTTGATAACATTATTGGTACCACTTTAGAATTGTATATATTTATCATTATTGACTTCCGAGTACAAAGTGCGTTATTGTGATCGTGTACATACCTTTGAATATTAATTATATAAAGACTGTGTTTTCAGTAATACAGTGTGTGGACATTCCTTTGTGGGGGTTCGAGGACTACACTGTACTTAAGAACCAGCCTGCATTACCTCCGGAGAAGCTAGGCCTTGATTGCTCGACCATGTACCAATAATAGAGAATCTTGGCTGGGGTCCTCTGTGCCTCTCCTCTACCATATAGAGAGCGGAAGTACAGACACCCCCTACCAGTCTTTACACTTGTGGCAGAGGGGGGATGCTTATGGTTTTAAGAATCAGTGTATAACCGTGCCACTTACAAAATATCTGCACTTTATTAAATTAAGGTTTGGGTGTGTACAAAATAACTGCATTACAAGCAATGGAGTCTATTGCGAATGGTAAATTGACTCGGATGAGCTTAGAGGCTCTCCAGAGTGCTTGTGAAGCCAGGGAGTTAGACTTTGTGGATAAGTCTAGGGCTGAGCTGATAGCTGCCCTGGTGGACTACCAGACCGATGGTGAAACTCTTGATGAAGGGGGGAATGCAACCAATGAGGACTCTGCCCCTGGGTTTTCTACTGAATCTGTTTCTGGGAATGCCGCCATTCCTGCTGCCTCTGTTCCGAACCCCAGCAATTCCTTGGAGCTTGAGTTATTAAGGATGAAAATGGCCTTTGAATATTGCAAGTTGGAAATAGATGCTGAGTTTAAGAAAGAGGAGCTGGCTCAACAAGTGGAGCTCAAGAATAGGGATCTTGAACTCAAGAATAGGGATCTTGAACTCATATTCACAGAGGAGTAACCAAGACTCTTACAGGTCCAATGAGCAAAATGGCTCTTTACAGATTTCCAAGGGGACAGTCCCATGTTACACATTACACGGGCAGGCAAACAACTGTGGAAGAAACGAAAATAGAAATGTGAACTCGTCGAAGGTACGAGACTCATTCGCGCTGGCTCAATATCCTCTTTTTTTCTTCCTGCTACAAAGGATAAAGGGGACTTTTAGTCCCTTAAAATGGCAGCTAAGAGCAGAAAGCAGGCCTTGTTCAGTGTAAGACAAGGACACTGAATGTCAGAGAATCCAGCTAGAGAAAGCTCGAGTGGAGACTTCAGCGAAACCCAGTGAGAGTGTCAAATCCCCAGCAACTAAATTTATGAAGGATTTGGTTGGTGTGTTTTCGGAGGGTTCTGATATCCTCCAATGGATTGAAGCATTTGAAATGGCTTGTGCAATTCATGATGTTGACAAAAGAGATTGGGCTAAGTGTTTGCTAAGCAGAGTGCCTCAAGCTAACCTGGTGGTTCTCAAAGGAGCATCTACATAGTCCTCTGGCTTGAGCAGGGTCCTGTCTACCACTGTCATGCTTGCCCCAGTGTCTCTCAAACCAGTAGAAGGCTGGCCATTCAGGAGGACACTTCTCAAAAATCTACGGGTGTTCTGTGGGATAGTCGCCAGTACTTCCGCATACTGGTCCCAGGCCCCAACGGACACTAAGGAAATCTCTACGGGAGCACCAAAAGTGATTCCCGTAGAGGAGGGGAGGACAGTGGCCTCCACCTCAGACATGGGGTAAGGGTAGGTCAGGCTGACAGCCTGTACTCTGAGTGCCTTACCTTTACACTTGGAGTCACCCCTTTTGTGATCCAGAGCCCCACACTCCCAACAAGTGCCGGGAGTGCGGGGTACGGTACTGGAACCACCGGGAGCCTGCTTTGCAGCAGGTGGACCACTACTCTTATTCCCACCCACAGATGACTTATCTCCACTAGATTTTGGGGTCTTAGGAGAGGAGGGTTTAGGTTTATTCGACTGGACGAGTGTATGTTTTTGGGCACGTGTGGGTGGCCCACAGAGCAGGGTATGGGCTGGTGGCAGCTCCATGCTCCATGCTGAATTTGACAGGTGCGCAGAGTATCCTCCATTTTGGGATACCCCGGCCCTGCCATTGGGATCAGTTGATTCCTGATGGAAAACAAGATGGCTCTGGTGGCCTCTTGCTTTCTGTTACCCATTACCTTCTTTTCCCAAAGTCCTGGGAAGCCCTGACTCTGTCCCTTCCCCCGGTGATGTATGTTGTGGGTACCTCCTGTGGGTGGGACCTGGGTGAATAGAGTGTGTGACGAATATGCATTATGTGTTGTGGGTGTCTAGTATCTGGTGGTTGACACAATGACTGAGACAACCCTGCCCGAAACCCGTATGAATGCAGCTTGGAGTGTCGAATGGCTCGGTACTTGTCCCAATACATATAACTTGTTGCAAGTGTCTGGAGAGAAGTGAATGGCCTGAAGACCTCGTGTGCTTGATTGGCTGCCTGCCTGCCTGCATGAATGCCGGTAGTCGTGATTGGATGCTTGAGTGTGACCCAGCGGAATGAATGGAGATCAACAGTATATCTGGGGACCTCTCACTGCTAGGAATCGTGTTCAGAAGCTGAAGTCCAGTACGACGAGTAACTGGAGTAACTGAAGCTTGATCCTGAAGCCCTGCTGGACGAGAAGAATTGCTGTTGCTCTCCTTCGCAATCTGAAAGCTGCTGTGCTTCAAGAACTGACCCAGAGAGGACCTGGTAAGGCACCCTCTTCCCGAGCTATGAGGGTCCATCGTGCACAGCTGATCTTTGCCTAAGCTCCCTGGTAGACAGACCTTCGACAGGCTGCCGACCCGATACGGGGACTGCTGCGGAACTCCAAGGAGAAGCGCCCGGACTGTTGTCCACCACGATCGCCGACCACCGTCACCGACTGGAGCGGCCGTGTTCCTGTTGCCTAAGAAATTCATTGATCCAAGGACGCTCTCATCTGTATCCTCGCCGCCGTATCCTGCTGGAGAAGGCCTGAACGTCGACGTGCCGAGGAGCATCCACCGGTGGGTTTCCCGCCACCCAAAGACGACAGAAACACTGACGACTCGACTCCCTTGCTGGGCCACAGTTCTTCAACTCTTTGCGGTCCAGAACTATCGACACCGAGGTGCCCGGCACGCCTCTTCCTTGCAGGACGTTTACGCTTCCCCGTCAACGAGCACAGCTAGGAACGACGCAGCCACTTCACCGTCGTAGCTCGACCTGTTCTCTGTCGGACGTTCGACGACCCGTGACTCCTGCCTGAAAGGGAGGACACTCAAGAAGGGTTGTCGATTTCCCCGACGCGGAATGCTACAATGCCAAGGTACTTTGGGGGTTACAGAACTATTGGGAAAGTCTAGTGTGAACAATATATGGACTGGGCTTGTATCTTTGTTCTACAGGTTGCCCAGGTGGGGGGGGATCTCCACACAGAACTGTGTCTAGTGGTACGGAGCCAGTATTCTGCCAATTGCTCAACCATCTTGCTTTCCTTCCGCTCTCTACTGCTGGTTTCCTCTTTATTTTGATCTGTGTGTCATTCTGATTGTATGCACTTGAATAAGATCGAATAACATTAGTGGTACCACTTTAGAATTGTACATATTTACCATTGTTGATTTTTGGAGTACAAAGTGAGTTATTGTGATTGTGTATACGACCTTCAATATTAATTATTTAAAGACTGTGTTTTAACCAATACAGTGTGTGGACATTCCTTCATGGGTGCTCGGGGACTACACTGTACTTAAGAACCAGCTTGCATCACCTCCTGAGACGCTAGGCCTTGATTGCTCGACCACGATACCAATAATAGAGAATCTTGGCAGGGGGTCTCTGTGCCTCCCCTCTACCATATAGAGAGCGGAAGTGCAGACCCCCCCTCCGGTTCATATATACCTGCCTGTCCTTTTATAGTTATTTTAAGGAGTCTCAATGATTTCCTCAACTCCCTTTTTTCCACCCATAACTGCTCATTGAAATGTTGGTTGTGCTTGGTAGCCATTGACGAGACCTTCACATCCATTGGATTAAGGTCCCACAGAAACGTTACAAATTTATTTGGATCACACAATCTAGGGGTGGGTTTCCCGCCACCTAAAGACCACAGAGACGCTGACGACTCGACGCCCTTGCTGGGCCACAGTTCTTCATCATTTCTTTGCGGTCCAGAACAATCGTCACCGAGGTGCCCCGCACGCCTCTTCCTTGCAGGACGCCAACGCTCTGTCGTCGACGAGCACCGCTGGGAACGAAGCTGCCACTTCCCTGCAGTAGTTCACCCTGTTCACCGTCGAACGTTCGATGACCCGTGACTCCTGCCTTAAAGGGAGGGCACTCAAGAAGGGCCGTCTATACCACGACACCGAACACCAAGTTCCCCGACACCTCTCGATGATCCGTGGCTCCCGCCTGAAAGGGAGGCACTCAAGAAGGATCGGTCGGCGCATCGTCGGAGAACTCTACTCCAACAGGTACATTGGGGGGGTAAAACCGTAATAGGAAGAAGTAAGACTATCGAACATTATATGGACTGGGCTTGTGCTATATATCTTTATTTACAGGTTGCCCAGGTCGGGGGGATCTCCACACAGAACTGTGCCTAGTGGTAGGGGTCAGTATTCTGCCTATTGTTTCAACCATCTTGCGTTCCTTCCTATCTCTATTGCTGGTTTCCTCGTTATTAATCTGTGTGACATTTTAACCATACAGTTGATGCACTTTAATGAGATTTGATAACATTAGTGGTACCACTTTAGAATTGTATATATTTATCATTATTGACTTCTGAGTACAAAGTGTGTTATTGTGATCGTGTACATACCTTTGAATATTAATTATATAAAGACTGTGTTTTCAGTAATACAGTGTGTGGACATTCCTTTGTGGGGCTCGGGGACTACACTGTACTTAAGAACCAGCCTGCATCACCTCCTGAGAAGCTAGGCCATGATTGCTCGACCACGTACCAATAATAGAGAATCTTGGCTGGGGTCCTCTGTGCCTCTCCTCTACCATATAGAGAGCGGAAGTACAGACACCCCCTACCAGTCTTTACAGAAAGGTTAGTTGGAGATAAGAGGGGTGACTGAAGCAATTTATTTCCCACTTTCTTTGTGCATCCAAGTGAACTGCTGTCGGTTTGATGACCCGCGATCCCTTAAGGAGTCAAAGCTAGCTCGCGAAGAGAAGACTCACAAGCAGTCCTTTTACTGACACGCCCGACCATCTGGTGCCCAAACTCGGTAGAGGCTCAAAATGCTCATACCATCCTCCAGTTCCACAAAACACTAAAAATTTGACTCTTTTTAACAATACCTGCAGGAGGAATAGAAATTCCTCTCTCCCTTCACCAGCAGTACTGCATCACTGTATAAAATGCCAAACCAAATTCAGACACAATCCTGTTGTAAAGTGTTCCGCTGCTCCTGAGCTAAGTTTGCTCTATAAGCAATCAAAAACACATTTTTATTATTGTTCTTTTTTTAAGTCCATAGTGCCTTTGTATCAAAATCTTCAGCACTACAATAAATACAAATATACAGAGTTTGTAGTCAATTAGTAAAAAACAAATACATTCAAAAATTACAGATTCACAATCAATTAGTAAAAAAACAAATAATTTCAGAAATTACAGCTTCAGGGTAAAATAATTATGCAAAACATTTAGTTACATGGAGACTTCACTAAATAAAATAAGAGCATATGTAAAACGCAGCTGCAGTAATTGAGACTTTCGGCGGAATACACAGCACTCCAAAATTGTTTGGACTCCCAGCCAGTCACAGATTAGATTATATTCCTATAGCCCTTGCTATTTTTCACACATGATAATGAGCAAGTAGTGAGGATGTGCCGATTGGTTTCAGTAGCACCTTTACATAAGCACCTTTACATAGTCTGACACACCTTTCCTCATAACAAATTCCATGCCATGCACCAGTGTACTCAATTGTTGTCAGTATGTTGTAGCACAGGTAACATATGAAACTTTAACAGATACAGACAAGGAGCGTTAGGCCGTATGCCCTGTGTACTATATTTAGCCTATGTTTGTTTGGTGGTCAACTTGGCAATGTCTTGTGATCTGTCCCAGACCATGCTTTTAGTCTTCAGCTCTTGGAAATAAGGTAAAGTATATGCATTGTCGGAAAGGCTAAGAACAATAGAATCAAGATGGAGAATGACCGTATGCTTCAAATTGCATTGGGTCTGATTCAGGGAGTTCTACTTGTTTTGCGCAATTAGGCCAAGCAACGTCTTACCCCCCATGTCGGCCCATCGCAATTTAAGATTTTGTGGTCTGTAGAATAATCCAATGGGCCGTCAAGGAGAGCAGACCAAGCTCACAGCTCAGTGCCTCTGCGGATACTGCATTAGGCACGTCCAATTACGAGCGCAGTAGTTTTCCCTCAAGTCGGTCTAACCAATTTCAATGTCAAACACTCCAGAGCGTATAATGTGCTGGGAATTATTCCAACTTTGTACATTTCCAAGAAACCTGCAACGTTGTATCCCCCTTTCCTGGAAATAAATCTGCAGATCACCAGTTACATGATAAGCATCTTCTGGTTGACATAGTCGCAGAGAATGTGTGAAGGAGGACAGGATTTAATGGGGATCCTCAGATATATATACAATTTCACCACCTCCAATGTAGCACCCTCTATTCGCCAAGAAAAGGTTTTCTTTTTGCTGCCAGTCTGCCTTGCCATAACCATAACCTTGGTCTTTCAGAGGTTAATTACCATGTTATTTTTTTATTGTGTTATAGTGAAAATATTTTGACTTTTCACAAAACACAAGAACAATTTATATAACAATTTCCAAACATTAACATTCAATGCTACAAAGACATACCTAAAAAGGTTAAACTAAATGGAAAGAGAGGTGGACATACTAACATCTTAATTTCGAGTTTCTACTCTTTTTCCGCCCAGGTAACATTTCCCATTATTATAGTTGACTTCCCTCTTATTGACGTAAATAACCCAACTTCCATTCTTTTAGCAATTTTACCACTTTGATAGTTAAGAATACCTCATTATCTGTGGCAATCTTTCCCAAAAACAATCCATGTCCAACCACCAATTATGATCGACAAATCTAGCCAACCTTTGCAATCTTAACTCTAGGGTCTCCGAACATATGGCCAACAAGTGCCTAAGTGATTGCGATTCATTCTCTTCACATCTTAAACAAATATCGGTCTTGTTTTCCTCTGCACCTCTGACGTGTTGAATTTCACGAGTGGGCAGAAGATTCAATCGAAATCTTAAAAACTCAAATCTCAGATTAGAGTCAGAACATTTCTTTAAATGTGTGCATAAAAGATCTGGATTTATCTGAAGGAGTGAGTGATTTAAAGATCCTAGCCGCTCTCATCACTGCTATAGTTCTAATCCAATCCATCCTCTTTATGCATTCCTTTACTTTCAAGGTGTTTTGGACTAGAATCTCTTCAGAACAATCCAAAGCATGTAATATTTCAGAGCAGGACATTTTCAAGTTGTTCAAATATTGGTTAGAGGACCTCTGGAGAAGTGTAAAAACATCTTCATATAAGAGATGACTTGGGGGTTGGGTGGGACCAAGTGGGACCAAGATAGATCTATACAGAGAAAACCACTTCCATTCCATGCAAGCTTTCAATGATTGAAAACCCTGCTTGTACCCAAGACATGCTATTGAGACATAATTCAGAAGACCCAGAACTTGTCTCCATAATTTACCCTCCAATCTATCCCAGTCTATTAAATGTGACTTGGAATTGGTATCAAAACTGAAAAGAAGTGTTGGTAAGACTTTGCCAATACAATACCTATTGATTGGAAGCAGGGAACATTTACAGAATTTGCCCAAGATCTTTTACATTTGTGAGCCCAATTCAAGTATTTTAGCCTCCAGGATGGCTGTTGCATGCACTTTTATTGGAAAGGATCTAAATACAGAACCTATATAAGTGTCTTCTGTTGCAGTTGGTATTGCTTGATTGTCCAAACGCCAAGAAAAGGATTTAGTCATCCTTAATGGGTGTTAAAAGACCACAATTTTAGATTTCTCAGGATTGATCTTTAGATCATTCAACTCTCTGTATTTTTGAAGAGCATTCAGCAATCGCTGGAGACCAATCCGAGTATGGTCTAATACAACAATATCGGCGTAAGCCAATCCAATTGGTTTTGGTACTATCAATTTTAGGACTGGACTCTTCCATCCATCTGGCTAGGTCAGATAAATAGAGATTAAAAAGGAACGGTGCTACCAGACACCCCAGGCGCACCCCCTTTTCATTCCAATAGACCTAGATAGATTCCCAGTCCTACTCAATCTGACCTGCAATTTTGAGTTCCTATGTAACTCGATTAATATGGCCAGCTGATTTTCTGGTAGGCCGCAAGCTCTCAGTTTAGCGCAAATGAGGTCCTTATTGATGATATCAAATGCTTGGGACAGATCTATCCATGACCCATAAAGTTGAACACCGCCCTTCGAGAGGGACCTACAGCTGACGCTAGTCAGGACAAGGCCATTGAGAGAAGTCGATAGGCCTTTACAAAACCCTATCTGATGCTTGGATATAATTCCCTCTGCTGTTGCCCATTTTCCCAGATCCCTCCAAACAAGGCCAGTAAATATTTTCCCATCAGCATCCAAGAGAGAGATCGTGGCGGTAGTTGAAAGGGGCCAAACGATCACCTCTCTTGTATATCGTGACAAGAATAGCCCCTTTCCATGACTCGGGCATTTGTTTTGAGATTCATATTCTGTTAAACAAGACTGCCAATACTCGGCCAAAAGGTCAGGATTCGATTTTAAAATCTTATTACCCAGACCATTGGGTCTAGCAGCTCTGGACATGGAAGATTTTATAATCCGTTTTCTTATATCTTCCCGAGATATATTTAAAGACCAGGGAGCATCACTGACATTATCGGAAATTAACAGGTTTCAGTGATTCATAGCGCTTCAAAAAATGATTTACCCAGGTCTGTTCCTGTATAACCTCCTCCTGGGCTGTATTATGGGACCTATCCATCGAATCAATTGGGCACCAAAAATGTTGTGAATTGTTTAAGCAAATCACTTTCAACATTGACTCCCCATCTAATTGTAATCAGTGGAATTTGAGGGACCTAGACCAATTCCTATAGTTTTTCAGGATTCTAGAATCCCTCATTGTGATGCTGGAAATGCATCGGAGGGACAGGGCCTGCATAGCCTTGTCCTTTACTGCTTTTTATTGTGTGTTCTGTCGTGTCTTCCGCGCAGGAGTTCATGGGGGAATACTGGCGGTGCAGCTCTCGCTCTGTTGGTTTGGTGAACCGACCCGTGGGATACCCTTATGGCACCCATGGGTAGGGGTACAATCCTGTGGCCCTAAGTGTATGTTTTTGGGCACCAGTGTGTGACCCACAGAGCAGGGTACGGGCTGGTGGCAGCTCTGTGCTGAAATGACTGGTGCCCTGAGCGTCCTCCATTTTGGGATGCCCAGGCCCTGTCATTGGAATCGGTAGATTCCTGATGGAGACAAAAGGGCCCCCGTGGCCTCTTGCCTTCCATCACCTGTTACCTTGATCTTCCCAAAGTCCCGGGAAGCCATGCCTCTGTCCCTTCCCACTGACTGCCTGTTGGGTGGAAGTTCTGTGTATGGTAGTGTGGGGAAGTGCCGACCAGACTGGCTGGACCCTTCTCAACAACCGTATGTTGTGGGTACGACTATGGGTGGGACCTGGGTGAATGGAGTGTGTGACGAATATACATTATATATTGTGGCTGTCTAGTATCTGGTGGTTGACACAATGGTTGAGACAGCCCTGCCCGAAACCTGTATGAATGCAGCTTGGAGTGTTGAATGGCTCGGTACTTGTCCCAATACATATAACTTGTTGCGAGTGTCTGGAGAGAAGTGAATGGCCTGAAGACCTCGTGTGCTTGATTGGCTGCCTGCCTGCCTGCATGAATGCCGGTAGTCGTGATTGGATGCTTGAGTGTGACCCAGCGGAATGAATGGAGATCAACAGTATATCTGGGGACCTCTCACTGCTAGGAATCGTGTTCAGAAGCTTAAGTCCAGTACGACGAGTAACTGGAGTAACTGAAGCTTGATCCTGAAGCCCTGCTGGACGAGAAGAATTGCTGTTGCTCTCCTTCGCAATCTGAAAGCTGCTGTGCTTCAAGAACTGACCCAGAGAGGACCTGGTAAGGCACCCTCTTCCCGAGCTATGAGGGTCCATCGTGCACAGCTGATCTTTGCCTAAGCTCCCTGGTAGACAGACCTTCGACAGGCTGCCGACCCGATACGGGGACTGTTGCGGAACTCCAAGGAGAAGCGCCCGGACTGTTGTCCACCACGATCGCCGACCACCGTCACCGACTGGAGCCGCCGTGTTCCTGTTGCCTAAGAAATTCATTGATCCAAGGACGCTCTCATCTGTATCGTCGCTGCCGTATCCTGCTGGAGAAGGCCTGAACGTCGACGTGCCGAGGAGCATCCACCAGTGGGTTTCCCGCCACCCAAAGACGACAGAAACACTGACGACTCGACTCCCTTGCTGGGCCACAGTTCTTCAACTCTTTGCGGTCCAGAACTATCGACACCGAGGTGCCCGGCACGCCTCTTCCTTGCAGGACGTTTACGCTTCCCCGTCAACGAGCACAGCTAGGAACGACGCAGCCACTTCACCGTCGTAACTCGACCTGTTCTCCGTCGGACGTTCGACCCGTGACTCCTGCCTGAAAGGGAGGACACTCAAGAAGGGTTGTCGATTTCCCCGACGCGGAATGCTACAATGCCAAGGTACTTTGGGGTTACAGAACTATTGGGAAAGTCTAGTGTGAACAATATATGGAATGGGCTTGTATCTTTGTTCTACAGGTTGCCCAGGTGGGGGGGGGATCTCCACACAGAACTGTGTCTAGTGGTACGGAGCCATTATTCTGCCAATTGCTCAACCATCTTGCTTTCCTTCCGCTCTCTACTGCTGGTTTCCTCTTTATTTTGATCTGTGTGTCATTCTGATTGTATGCACTTGAATAAGATCTAATAACATTAGTGGTACCACTTTAGAATTGTACATATTTACCATTGTTGATTTTTGGAGTACAAAGTGAGTTATTGTGATTGTGTATACGACCTTAAATATTAATTATTTAAAGACTGTGTTTTAACCGATACAGTGTGTGGACATTCCTTCATGGGTGCTCGGGGACTACACTGTACTTAAGAACCAGCTTGCATCACCTCCTGAGACGCTAGGCCTTGATTGCTCGACCACAATACCAATAATAGAGAATCTTGGCAGGGGGTCTCTGTGCCTCCCCTCTACCATATAGAGAGCGGAAGTGCAGACCCCCCCTCCGGTTCATATATACCTGCCTGTCCTTTTATAGTTATTTTAAGGAGTCTCAATGATTTCCTCAACTCCCTTTTTTCCACCCATAACTGCTCATTGAAATGTTGGTTGTGCTTGGTAGCCATTGACGAGACCTTCACATCCAGTGGATTAAGGTCCCACAGAAACGTTACAAATTTATTTGGATCACACAATCTAGTTAACTCCCTATCCAACAGGGGATTAATAGCCAGTGAATTAACAAAGTCCCCCGCCCCCTCTTAAATTTAGCCACTCCGTTCCTTCAAGAGCAGGTCCTGGGTAAAAAAGTTATTACTTTTCTGTTTTTTGATCAAAGACTGCTTCCAAAATGTCATGGTCACTCTGAGCCCTATCTTTAATGGAAAAATGTATACACATATCAAACAGACCTTTTGAAAGGAAAAGAGGGTCTATATTTGAAAACTATCTTCCCTCTTCCATGTGGGGGCAGTGGGATTTTCCCCCCTAATGTTACCATTGACCATTGACGGATCCCATCCCCTCATGAAATTATACCACAACTCGCTATTGTATGATGGTAATTTCTGAGCCAAAGATCCATGGAGCCCCCTCAAAGCCCCCCCCATATGCATTGTGATTTAAGATCACCCATAACAAGCATCTCATGTAAGGGAAACTGACTAGACCAAAGAACAAACAGATCTGCCAGAGCATGATGAAAATCTGCTAAGGAAGAGGAAGACTGATTCCAATAAATGTTCACTATTATCCATTTAGCTCAACCATTTGATGACCCCAATTGCGATACTCGTAGCGGTATTACTCAACGAGTCTGATACACAAAAGACTTCATTTCAACATGCTATAGCCAAACCCCCTGAGGGATGACCCGCCGCCTCCCCTATGGCCAGTCGATGAAAGACTGAGAAACCACTCACCCACCCCAAAAGCAACCTTCAGCCACGTCTCCTGAAACGCAATCAAATCAAAGTATTCAAAGATATAGGCCTTTCTTGATTCATAGTTAAAAGATCTGTGGCCCCTTGTATTCCAGTTCAACAGTTTAACTTTCTCATTCACTAGAGCTGCTTCTCAGGAATGCCCAACTTGAGAAGGATTTGCGAAACAATCTCTGGTAAAAGAGACCATGTTATTTTTTTAGGCATTCCATGGAAAAGGCGTTGATAGAACGCTGCAATCCGATTGGGGTGAGATCTACCAAAAACGTTTAGTCCATGGGCCTCATTACGAGTTTGGAGGCAGCTCGGGTCCGGGTTGCCTGAATGGGGAAATACTGGGCCATTCCGACCTTGGAGGGCCCGGTATTTCCCCATTCAGGGAACCCGGACCCAGACCATCCCCATTCCCATTCCCAATTATGCCCCCATCGGGCTCAGTGGGAATGTGGAGCATGCTAACAATGGGCCCGTTAATGATGGGCCCGTTGTTAGCATGCTGGGCTGCTCGCGGGACCTGCTAAGGACGCCTGGTAAAATGATGCCCCATGTATGCAATCCAAGGTATGCTCATCTCCCCGATGTTAGGGGGGAAATTGCAACATGATCTTTTTTGAAGCATCCATGTCCGCCACATAGAGGTTAAAGAGCAGTGGAGCCAATATGCACCCCTGCTTCATTCCTCGATTTGTAGGTATTGTTCGATTTGATTGCCCATCTTGGTCAATGCGGACTGTAACAGTTGTGTCCGTGTGTAACAATTTGATGAAATACAACAGGCTGGCATCGATACCCAGCCTCATAGTATAGGATGAGAAACGCAGTCCAATACGCTGGAGTAATTTACATAGCAGAGGTAGAGACTCTTGTCAGGTTGTCGAAGGACATCGCCACAATGTAATGCAGCGCCCATATGTTGTGCGAAGTGTTATGGCCTCTTCAGAAACCCATTTAGAATTTGCTCTATAGACTGCGGTGCTCCGCCCAGAGATTCAGCTTTTGCAGCAACAAAGCCGCAGAAACTTTCCCACTAGCATCAATCATGGCAAGGTGTCTATAATTTGATGGAATTGATCTCTTCCCCTTTTTAAACACGGGGATGAGAATAGACTCCTGCCATAGACTGCTGCCATGTAGGTGGGATATTTCCTGTATCGAGGATCCTGGCAAAAACCAACGCAAGCAAGTCGGCCCAATATTCGGCATTGCTCTTGATCACAATATTTGCAAGGCCATCAGGCCCAGGGACTCATTGGCCTTTGATTTGACTAATAATAGACAAAACATCGGTTTCACCAAAACCATCGATGGGAAGGCAAGAGTTTCCCAGATCGAGGTCTGCCTCAATGTCAGAGTAGAGGATGGCAATGTGCACATATAGAATATGGGATTCAATTCTTTCGGGATGCCCACAGCTATAAAGCTCCTATGAAAGGTGCCAGAATGTTCTACTGTTAGATTTCAGAAGTACAAAAAGAAAGCTCCAATTGGTGTTTTTTGTGCTATGTACATAATTTCTGCGCCAATTTCGATACTGTGTGCGGAGCGAGCCTATAGCTCTGATCTTACCGTCTGGGATCTGTGTATTGTACGGATTTCTCTCCAAAGAGCTTTCTTCTTGTTGGCTATAGTGATGATGTATAGGCCCACATAGGGGCCTTCTGGCAAGGAACACCCCGATCTGCATGTGTTGCGGTCTGGATACTGTCACCCATGCAATGCTCCAATGATGCTTTTGCAATGAGAATTGTAGGTAGGCCGTCTTGAG
The DNA here is from genome assembly GCF_040938575.1 of Ambystoma mexicanum. Classification (NCBI taxonomy): domain Eukaryota; kingdom Metazoa; phylum Chordata; class Amphibia; order Caudata; family Ambystomatidae; genus Ambystoma; species Ambystoma mexicanum. The sequence continues at coordinate 622,949,360 of NC_090936.1, forward strand.
TGAGCATAGAATTAAACTTTGCAATATTTCGAGCTGTCAAGAACAATCTGTTTCCCTGCAAATTGGTGGACACATTTGGAGATGTTTTACAAAATATTGTTGCACGGTTATGAGTGAGGGACCAGCAGAGAGTGGCGTGATCACGAAGCGTGGTGAACTTTACGGTGACAGGATTGAAATGTTTTCTAATTAATGGACTGATGAAGACGTAATCAAGGCGTGAGTACATACTACGGTTTGTCAACGTTTAGTGCTCACCCTTACCATTACCCTCCTCTTTACCAGCATAATCAAATCATGCACATACAGAACTTCCCCCCAATTACGTCTGTATTGGGCAGTTTTACCTAATCGGGGTGTTATACTAACCTTCATTAAATGTCTGCGAGACATGTTCTTCTTCAAAGCAGTGATCTATTTGAGAGGCTAGGCGATGATCGTTAATGTCGCCAACAATGTTATGCTGCATTGAGGATATTGGCCTGCCCGCTCTGAAAGAAGGTCCTCCACGTGTACCTGGATAGAGGAGTTTTAATCCCACCAGGTGGATCAGAAAGATTGATGATTAGAAGCCTATGAAATGGAGGGAGTAGGTCTTCCACTAATATAGCCAATACATTTGGTGAGATCAAGAAACCGTTACACGACCAGGTCTCCTGTAGTGCAAAAATATCCTTGGAAATTATTGCATGGAGTTGTGTGGGATTGCACAAAAATAACAGAAACCACGTGAGTTCAGGACAAAAAGTTACAAAGCTGCACCAATGTCTCCTATCGAGGTCCAAACTCTCCTAATGTCTTCAGGATATAGCGTTCGATCTGGCCAGGTAATGGCTGCTTCATCAGTGGCTTTGGTTGTAGAGATGAGACTAGTGCGCTCTGACCCTGCTCCAATAGTGGGTCTGCAGAGGACTGTGCTTTCGGATGGAGAATCTCTGTGTCCAGTTTTGTTACTAGATATCTACGGCATACAATTATATTAAAGCCCAAGTTCCGTATGTGGGAATGATTGACAAAAAGGAGTTTGGCAACAAGTGGAGAAACAAATTCTACAATGGGAATCTTCTGTGCACAATCAATAGTCTCCCATACGTCTAATTTGATCACTTGCATGCAGATACTGCTGCCTCGTCGGACCACGGACACTAACCAAACATTCTCATAATCGATATTATAAATCCTATGACTGCCTCATTTAGCCGTGCACACCTTGCTTTTCTAGCATTACAATATATCTAGATTAACGCTGCTATCTTTATTTGAAGGCGACTCTACTTGTTAAAACATAATTGTGCCTAATTTGCCGATATACCCACTAACCTGTCAAATGCGTTATTCATCTGATTGTGAAATCTATTTTAGGGTCATTAGTACTCCATTGCACCACAGGTTTTTTAGTTGTTACTATCTGGCTGTGCCGAATTGTTATCCGAGTCCTTCGTACCGCCTTGCTCCATTAATACTGTAGTTGCTGTGACTTGAATGAGCCCAACCCGTCGAGATGTTTACTTGCCTTTTTAATGCTCTATGTGACTGTGACATATGACTGTCATCAACTGTTTTTTTGGGTCGCCAGTACGCCACTGCACCAATAGTGCTTCACTGCATTTGATGTTGGTTACTGTTTTCACCATTAGTAATCTTAGTTGCTCTATCGGAATGTGCCCATTGTGTTCAATTTGCCTAGCCTTATATTTGACTGCAATTCAGTTAGCCGCTCCTCTCTTTAGGCACCTATACTGCCAAATGTTCTGGCAACTAACTGTCTAGTAGCATTCTGTTGCCCCTACATATATGCGCTACGTCATTCGCCGAACATGTTTTTGGGTATTATAGTGTGTCCCTCTCAAATGTCATTTCTATGCCTAACCCTTACAGTCTGGGCACTCACTTACCTGACCCAACTACATTCCGTTAGCTCTATCTCATCTACTATCCCGACTGACATGATGTTCGACCCTACTTATAGCCATCACTAATCAATCACCTTATCAGATATCACATCCTCATAGCCTCACTACGGAACAGCCCCCCGTTTTGTGTTAATCTACCCCATGTCACTACCGTGCCGATCAACCGGTACCTGAATGCACCTGCCTTATGGCTGGAACACTTTGCCAAAAATCCTACACCTAACCAACCATGCACTCTCCACTTGAGAAACAAGAGACTAGGATCGAGATTCTTTCGCTTCACTACCCATACCAAGCCTCAACATACCATGACCAAACTTCATTCCCACAGCCGTAGCTACTTTGTACCATCCACTACAACTCCTAAAACTAATTCAAAGTTTTTAGCACCGTTATGTATAGTTAAGCAGATTAAGGGCACCCTCGTTAACGCCAGATCCCTTTCGGCGCACGTATTAGACATCGCCGACCTTATCAAGACCCAAGAGCTGGACTGAATTGCGATATCTGAGACCTGGCTATATTCTGCTTCTGGACCTGCACTTTCTCTGGCCATAACTACAGATTATTCCATTACTAGATGTGACCGCAATACCTCACAAACCAGAGGAGGCGGAGTTGCATTTATTCACAAAAATTCTCTTGGCCTAAGAGCTATACCTAATTTAAATATCAAGTCAGCTGAGCTACTCTCGGTCAAGCTACCACTATCTCCGAACCAAACAGCCACCTTACACCTTATCTACCGACCTCCTGGCCCTGCAACCTCCTTTGTGGATGAAATCACATCCTTCGTATTAGACAATACTAAAACCAAATCGCAAATCATACTTTTAGGGGACCTCAACCTAGGCCATCAACACCCGAATGCCCCCACTGCGTTAGACCTCGCTAATACCTTAATGGATTTAGGATTCTCCCATCATATCCAAGATCCTACCCATATCGAAGGGAGGACTCTTGACTGGCTAGCTGACGCTAACTGCAACATTAGCCTACTATCCAACTCAGCATGTGCTTGGTCGGATCACCATGTTATCACTTTCAATATAGTAGCAGTCCACCGCCCCCCGCTCACCATCACGCCTGACCTTCCCACTAGAAACAAAAGGGATATAACAAAAGACAAATTACTCCCTCTTATCCTTCCCACCCTCAATAAAATTACGAACTCTTGCTCTGATCCGTCCATTCTAGCGGATATGTACAACCACATACAACCATAATATGCTCACAGCTCTATATTCTATCGCCCCCATTAAAGTCAGAAAACCAAAACCCCTGGCGCATCTCAACTCGTGGTTCACACCACAGCTAAGAGTGCTCCGCAAAACAAAATGTACTGCTGAAAACCGGTGGAAAAGCTATCCTTCAAATGCCCACAAGCACGGCCTCATCTTAACTTCCCTTAACTACAGAGAAGCCATCTTCCAGGCAAAAAAAGAGATCTACAATAATCACATTACGCAAGCTGACTCAAACATTAAAGAGATATTCAAGATTCTAAAGGAACTTGATTCACCTGCTACGCCACCTGATACTTGTATCAAAGATAGCAAATGGTGTGCTAGCATACAGACAGCATTATTGGGCAAAACTGTGTCCCTCCAAACAAAAATCAAAGACAAACAAAACTGTCTCCAGACTGATGAGCCTTGCACCACTCCCTTGAGGGCCACCCTACCAGCTGCTACTCTAATCAAACCTTTTACCTTCTCTCCTCTCACTACTGCGGAAGTGGAAGGCACAATCAACAAAATTAAACCATCTAATTGTCAAGGTGACTCATGTCTGGCTCCTATTATCAAGAAAGCCTCTCATGAGCTAGCCCCATTCATCACGGCCTTTATAAATTCGTCTTTCAAAACAGGTATTGTCCCAGACAATCTTAAGGACACCTGGCTTATCCCGCTGCTCAAAAAAACATCCTTGGACCCTAATATACCAACCAACTACAGACCTATCACCACTGTCCCATTCATGCTTAAAATATTAGATTGCGCTGCCTACCTTCAGATCCAGGATTATCTTGAAGTCACAATCTCCTCGGTCTGAGACAATCTTATTTCCGCCCCAGACATGGGACTGAAACAGCTTTGATTGATCTCAAAACACAAATTGAGGTCATGTGTTGGGTGTCCTGACCCACGTTTGGACTATTATGCTGCAACAGTTGGTGCTGTGGACTTAGAAAATCCAAGATGGCTGAAAAGCCCACGTTGCGCCAGAATCCAGGAAAACCGTGCAGTTTTGGCGCACACCAAAATGTTCCCCTGACTTGCCACCCACCAGTGCGAGCGTGATGGGCCAGGAGTGCCATGGGTGAAATGTGTGCCAAAGGAAAAACAGCAGTGCCGGTTAGCTCAGAAAGCGCTTTGAAATCACCTTTGTTTCTCTGAAATGCAAGCTAAAAATGCCTATTTTAAACATTGCAAGATATTCAAAAGTCTCAATGAACACCAGCAGACATTTGGCAGAAGGTAGACTTGTGTGCATACAAAATCTGGAAAGAGAAACAGCCCAAAATAATGTTCATAATGAAACTGGGTGAACTGTGGATGTCAGCAGCTGAAGTGAAATTGGACTTAAAGCCACTAAAATCGAAATGTTTAAAATAAATGAGTGACCTACTGTTGAGTGTCACATAGTTTGCAACTGTTAAATGTCATAATTTTGAACTTGGAATCAGCATTCTAGCTGCATGTGTAAAAATTACAAGTTTGGTTTGAATATAGAAAACTGGGAACCAAAGTGACATTAAGCTGAAGCCTGGCTTAAAGAGATTGAATTCTGCCTGACAACTACCCCCGACAGGAGTTTTAACTTGATCAGCAGCTGTGTTCCCAGGCCTGGTTGCATTCTGCTGCCCCTGCCAAAAGGAGATGACACCTCTCTGATTGAATTAGGGGAGTGGCACCTGGGGACTGTAGGAAACTGAACAAAGCACTGTCTTGGGCTCAGGCAAATGTTATATTGGGGGGGGTGGTAAAATAGCTTCCTCTTGGGAGAAGTGGGAGGAGAAGTGCCTCTTTGAGCAAGCTGAGCTTGGGGGAAGTGGACAAACCAGAAATTCCACCATATGCTTTGGAAAACCACACCCCTTTGGGGCCAGAGCATAATTTTAAAAAGATGGATAATTCATAGTGCGGACTTGTAAAAATTATATAAATAATATCATCATTCTTGTGATTTTTCTGTGCACATTTTAAGAGGTTTCAGGACTCTGTGGTATGTTCTGGGGAGTAGTAGCGGAAAATAAGGTTGTTACTCCAAATGTATGCATGTTAAAAATCTGACACTTTATCATCTGAAACCCATATCCCTTGTGCACATTTGTGTAAAATCTGGAAAAGTTTAGAGGTCGTTATCTGGATGAAAAGGGCAGAATTCTGTCAAAAGTGGACACAACATCTTACAAAGACAGGGATCGGATGGTTTGGTGCTACAGAAAATATGTTATCTGGACATATAATATTAGAAAAATGGTACATAGATAAATGGGTATTTGGATCAGAAATAGATTTGTGTGCAATTTGACAAGGGGAGGATCCTCTGACCATAAACCTACCTCATCACTCTGACTCACTGTTCCCTTCTCAAATCAGGTCAAAGAGAAATATTTGACCTATCAAATCGTGAGTGGGTTGGGCAAAGAAAGTTAGCATCCACACCCATTTTCAAAAGACATAAAAAGAGCCACTGGAAGCCAGACAGGGACGTTCACTTTCCACTTTATTGTGGGACGCTTTGCCGGGAGACTCCAGACTTCAAATCCATCAATCTCCAGAGACCAGAACTTTGAATCCAGACTCCAGAACATGTAGCAGAGAGGCCTGAATCCACAAGCTGAATCCTTTTTCAGCAGGCCTCAAAAATCATTTGCAAACTATTCAACAGCCGGGCGAGCTGTTGAATTTTTTGCCAAGAACTTTTGCCAGAACCGGTAGCAGACCCAGAAAGAAGTGCCGATAGCAGAACCACAGACCAGACCCAGACTGCTGTGAGCAGAACCGGTGCCTGATTGACCCGCCGAGCAGAAAGAATCGCAGCTTAACCTATTGACCCGATCCGTGACGAAGTCGCATTCCTGTCCAAAATATAGTGTGAGTACTCAGCCAGAACTGTGCAAAATCAATCTTAGTTTAAAATAATCTAATTCAAACTATTTTAACCTATTGAGAACTGCATCATAGAAATCATGTCCCTCATGTTAATTCAAAGCTGCAAAACTGTCATCCGTCATTCTGATCTTTACTTTTATTTTGAGAATCTACCTTCACAAAATCGTCCGTATCTCTTGAACCGTTTGTGATAGAAGCAAGATTTAACTTTTATTTTAAAGCCGAGATTCTAACTTGCTACTCCTTATACTTCCTCCGTAATTGCGCTCGACACACGCGACTAAATTGTTGCGATTTGACATTTTGCTTCATTCCAGCCACGTGTAAAAACATTTGTCTTTTGCTTCCATTACGGAATTCCGTTTTCAACCTGGTAACCATCCCTGAATCATTGATGGGGCTGGCCTGAACTGATTTAAAGTATCTCTCACTCACCCTGAACCTCTAGAGGGAATTAAAATCATTTTTAGCATATTTTTCCCTTCTTTGCATACCACCTTTAAAGTACTTTGCCTGTGTTTAAAATCATCCCTGTTTCTCGAAGCTTGCTAGGGGGGAACTGAATTTGTATTGTACTGTGATTGTATTCCTGAAGACTGTGTGTGTTACTTCCACCTCCTTACATTGCACAGGGGGGCGGGGGGTGAATTGCCAAAGGGGGAAAAGTGATTATATTATGTTTTGCTGAAATCATATCAAGTTTATTCCTGTGTTGCTTCTTTTCCACCTTGCATCTCCTTGTACCATATAAAGCATTCTCAGCTACCTTATCCTCTATACTACTCCTAAGTAATTAAACCAGTGTGCTAGTATAACATCATCCATTGTTGATCACTCACTGTCATATGTCTAAGTGTGATATCAAATATATCATTTCAAAATAAAATACAAACTTCTGTTAGTCAGGAAGGAAATCAAGTTCCAGAATGACGACCTTGATAGATATCAAAATAGCCAGAGTACACCTCTTACATAAGCTATATGTGAGAGGTGAGTGGGCTCATCAGGACCAGGCGGTCTGGTTGCAGGCAATCGCACCCCAGATCACAAACAGGGTCAGATATATGGAGAGATCAGGGTCCCTTACATGTGGCCCTGAGTGAACTATATATGGCCCCTAAGGCCAAGGATGAGCACAACAAGATTGCCAGGGTAGCGGCATATTTGTATTTATATATGGGAGCCATACAGGACAAATGTGCTGAAGGCCAAGATCTGGCAAACAGGCAACTGATGGCATTAGAGAAGGCTCAATCTGACCTGGTCTCTTCTGAGCAGAGGCTGCAGAGGAGCCAGGAGTCCGAAAATGATAGTAGGCAGTATATTATTAAAATAAAGGAGGATATGGATATCCTGCAACAGGAAAAGTCTGACCAGGGTAACATATTTCTGGCCTTGCAGAAGGAGTACCAAGAAGGTTTTGACTCCCTACTGCAGAGCCAGAAAAAGCTGGAGCAACAACTAGACTTTAACAGGGCATGCACAGAGCAGGTAGCCACCCTGCAAATCCGACTAGACAGAGAGAAAGAGAAAGAGGAAAGCAATAAATTGATTTTGAAAGACCTGGATACCCAGGCAGAGTTTGATCAAGAGCGCCAGAAAGCTGGTGCTCTTCAACGGCAGAGGGACGACCCGGCGGCACAGATGCATACTCTTACTCAGGAAAAGGATACCTTAGGCCAGGAAGTCTGCCAATTAAAAGAAAAAATTGAAGGAAATCACCTGGCCCTCCAGGGGCTGGGTGACCTCCAAAAAGAGCAACATAACTTGTTGGAGCACACCAGGAGGGTGAAGATGCTCTGGCAAGAAAGGAGCAGGCCAGTAGGGATGGGACTCAGGAGGTAACCCTCCTGCAGCAAAGACTGGCCCAGTATTCCAGGACCAACCAGGAAGCGCAGAGAGAAAATGAGGCTTTCTGTCAGCACAATGATAGGCTCCAGCAACAGCTAGCCATGCAGGAGAGACTGATAGTCTAGTAAGGCCTTGGCTGAGGAACAGAAAGCCCAGGCTCTTGCATTGCAACAGGGAGAAGGGGCTGATAGAGATGAAGCTCGCTGGGAAAGGGAAACCCCTGAGCATAACCTCAGGAGCCCTAGTACCAGAGGCCTCCACCTCTCCCAGTCCCTGGACTCTGCCACCCCCATGTCCCTTGGCGCACATGAGCACAGGGCCACAGGGATGGCAGATTACGATCCAGCCAAAAGTATGGGGCTCATAGGCCAGTACCACCCAGGAATGGAGGGGCGGGCATCCGGGTATGGGCACCCAAGCATGGGCACCCAAGCACAGTGCAATTTAGTGGGGAACCCCAGGAAAGTAGACCCACTAAGGGCATCCTAAAAACCTCTGCCCAGTTAGGTCAGTGGGGGGGTACCCATCAAATCCTGGCAGCAAGGAGGGATCTGAAGACTCCTCTGAGCGGCCCAGGACACAGGAGACCAGGTCGCCACATTCTGCCAGCCATTCCCAGGCTCGCAGAATCCGGGAGAGCCTGGAAGATCAGACGGGTACCTCTGGGAGCAGTGCTTCCGAGTCAGAGGAGGAATGGACCAGGGTTACCCGAACCAAAAAAGCCAATAAGGCAAAAAGGGCCTTGCTTAAGGACCCCTTAAAGCAGATCAAGGCAATAAGGAGTGTAATCACCCCTTATCACAAGAACTCCAAGTATTCTGTTTGGGAACACTTGTAGCTCTTTGAGCAAATGATGGAGACCTTCCATTTGAAGGACAGCAGTAGCTGCATTCAGTATGTCAAATGGACATTCTCCCCAGAATATTCCAGTTTCTTTGTGGGGCTGGAGGACCAAAACCATTCAAGATGGTCCACATATAGGGCAGCCATCTTGAAAATTTTTTCTGTTCACCGGAATCTCCAAGAGGCTCGCAAGGCAGCCTACAATTTGCAATGTGGGCAGGATCAGGCCCCACAAGAATTCGTGCAAGAATTGAAGCGTGCCTTTTATGCAGACCATCAGAAGGGTGCGCACGGACAGCAGAGAATTCATCAACACATTTTTCCATGCACTCCCCAAATACATAATGACCCATCTCGTGAGAGATTTTCATGAGAAAAGATCTTTAGACTGAGTCATTGAGCAAGCCACCCGCATCTATGAGGTGCAGAAACTGGTGGAAAATGAGAATCAGCCCAAAAACTCCAAAACCAACAGCACCCCTGCTGCTGCCAAGGTGGCAGAGGTAAAGGTTGCCCCCGTTTTAGATTTGGAGATTGGGGGGGCCTAAAAACCTGCATGCACCGGACAATTCACAGCCCAGAAGGCCCTCGGGCCAGTCAGAGACAGGGAGTCAAGGAGGTAATCCCACAAATGGGGTCCCTCGCTCCCCTGACTATGTTAGTCCCCGCTACAAGGGAAACAGACCAATCCTGGGTTGTGTGGACTCCTCCAGCCCAAGGGGGTGGGGGGATCTAGCCAAGCACCTGACCCAGGGAACTTCCCTCCTAACTTCCCACAGGAGGACAGAAATTCCCCAAACACTGGGCAGAACATTTTTCCCAGGTATCCACCCAATTTCCAGCCCCAAAATCATCCATCCTTCTTTCCCCACTTCCCTGAGCCCAGATAACCTAATCCGGGAGAGGGGAGGCCAAGGGTGGAGGGGTACCCAAATCCTCCCAACCCGGGGCACTACCAGAGAAGGGATAGCTACCCTTCCTGGGATCAACCTGAGTGTGTTCCCCAACTTGAGCGCCAGGTCCAAAATATGGCACGGGATCTGGTTCACATACTGAGGGCTCAACAGAACCCTCAGATGAGCATGCCACCGCAGAATGCCCCAAACTCTGGGCCTGGTGCTCCAGAACAATGACGGGGGCAGCACCCCGCTAACCCACCGGTTCCCAGGGAGGAGGCACAAGAGGAAGGGGGGTGTCAAGCCTTGGAGGAAGCTGCCTTCCCCACTTGTAAACGGCCCCTGGAAGTCCAGGAACCGGAAACAAAATCTCCTGCCCCTGAAAGTCTGCCTCCCAAGGAGCATAGGGGGGGTAGGAGAAACAAAGTACCCAAACAGACCCACTTTGAGGAGGAGGTACAGATCTTCCAATTTGAGGGAGAGGGATCCCAAAAGGATCCTGGGAAAAGGATCTTCTCCTTCAGAGATGGGGGAACTCCTCCCAAGGAAAAATGGGTCCCAAGGGATTCCAACCTAGACTGGGTAGATGTGGGGATTGAGCTGTCGCCGCCCATCATCCTATCCCAGAACCAACAAGACCGAAAACCCCTGGTTCAAACCCATCCTGGTGACTGCCTCCAAAAAGGGGGGGGGCGGCCCAGAACCGGAACCAGGGGAACCTAAAACCGAATCAATAGACTGGGTAGATGTGGGGATTGAGCTGTCGCCGCCCATCATTCTATCCCAGAACCAACAATACCAAAATCCCATGGGTCAAACCCATCCTGATGACTGCCTCCAAAAAGGGGGGGCGGCCCAGAACTGGAACCAGGGGAACCCGAAACCATTTCAAGTTGCCAACTTTTTCTTGCAGATTCCCATGACTCTCCACAGAATTCTGCCCAAATCTCTTCTCTCCCAATGTCCAAAACCAGAAAATTAGCCCACCAGTTGTCCAAAAATGTGCATTATCTGTGCCCCCTTGAGGAGAAGGAGGGAAGATACTATGCCCCGGTACAAGTACTGAGGCAGGGTACAATTTTGGCACTGGTGGACACTGGATCCCAAGCTACCCTTCTGTCCAAAAGGGCCTTTGATGAACTAAATGCAGGAAGGGGGGAGAATTACCGTATTCCTCTCACCTCTCTTCCTGGACAACTCCAGAACTTTGACGGGAAGGAAATTCCCGTCGAGGGGACTGCAGATTTGGGCATCAAAATTGGGCGACACAAGGTGAAACACCCGGTCATAGTAGTGACTCCAGAGGGCACCCCTTGTTCACTAGGGAATGACCTCCTGAGAAGGTTGTCACCCCTAATAGATTGCGTAAACAAGGTCCTCTGGACCCAGACTAGCCGACCAATAAAATTAAAACAGAGTGCAAACCATATTAGTTTAAATGTCACATGCCACATGGTTGAACAAAAATCTGACCAAGTAGAATTTCACTTCCAGAACAACCAAATTCTAGACGTGACAGTAATAGCAGTAGGATAACAGACTGGTGATGGGTGGTCCTCTCTATTTCTGAAAATCAACCTTCCTTCCAGTTTAAGGTGGTATTCCACACTGGAAGGAAATTCTTTACTAATCCACAATCAGACATTCCCACTCCGATAGTCCAGAAAGAGGTGAGATCAGCTCAGAGCCTGGCTGATATTCAGCAAATTGGAGAGCAGTTGTTCATCCCTGTTCAGTTAAATGATGGGAAGGACTCTGTTCTTGCTCGAGTGTGTGTGAACAACGGTAAGAGCTTCATCAGCGAAGCCATGTTTCCGCCAACTCAAAAGATCCAGCCATTCCCACATTCAAACTGATAGACAAATAGGAAATGGACCTGGAAGCACCCAATTCCAAACATCTCCTGCCAAGCAGGTGTATGCTCAAAATATCCATTGGCAACAAGAGCATAGTCCATAATTGTTGGGTCGTGCGAGACGTCACTGCCGCCTTTTACTTAGGCAGTGACATTCTCAATCGCTTTGCCATTAATTTGGACCTAATAAACTTCAAAGCTTGGTGCCGATTAGCGGATAATCCCATGGGCTTCGATGATCCAGAAAAAGCATTTAGGTCAGCTCAATTGCTACCTTATGCAGTTGAAATTCAGATTAAGGAGGAAGTCAACATCCCAGAAAGGACCCGACAATTCTCCCTGGAAGTGAAAGTAAAGAGGACAAAAATTGAAAAACCCTGATGCTTATATTCATCTAAATGCTTTCCTCCAACAGCAAGGGTTGGGGGTAAACCCAACACCATTAGTCAACATAGAACATGACACCATTCCAATAGAAGTGGATAACAGCGACTTACAGAGTATTACTCTAGCCGCAGGCACCATTATTGGAATGGCGGTTGATGACCGACATTTCTCCATTGATTTAGGAAATTAACTGTTCGGACCAATCCCCAAGGACTGTTTTGACAGTGATAGTGATGACAATACAACACCAGACAGGATCTTTACCCGGCATGGGGGGAACTTCCTGGTGTACACTTCTTGCCCTTATGGCAAGGAAGATGTGACTTGTGTCTTCAGAGGAGATGTGGTGATTGTCCAGGTTCATGAGAGCTGCCTTTCCCACCTGAAGCCTCCGGTCCAAATCAGCACTCTGACCAGGGACTTCTCCACCCAGCTGGAGGAGGCCGCTGAGATAGCAAAACCAGAAGTCTTTCCAGGCTTCAGGCAGATGGTGGAAGAGAGAGTCAACCTAGCTGAAACCTGTGTGACTCTGGAACAGAAGCAAAAGTTGAAACAAGTTTTCTTGGATTTCCAAGATCTCTTTGCAGTAGACTCATATGTCTGTGGTCGCACCGACATCCACACAACAACAATTCCCACGGACCCTGGCATGACTCCAGTGTTTGTGAAGCAATATCACTTGCCTCTCGCATCAATGGAGTCCCTTACTGAAATAATCTTGAGTCCCGGGGAATAATGCGTCTAGTACACAGCACCTTCAATAATCCGGTGCTGGGAATATTGAAGCCAAACGGCCAGTGGAGACTCTGCGCCGACCTTAGGGAGCTCAACAAACGGGTCCATACTTCCCGATGGCCTCTGCCCTATATTGACCAAGGGCTGGCCCAGATTCAGGGGTCACAGGTATTCACTGCAATAGACCTGACCAATGGATACTGGACCGTGCCTGTCAGTGGGGAGGACCAATACAAACTGGCTTTTACCTTTTGGGGGCCAGCAGTACACGTGGACCCGGACTCCCTTAGGATACCCCAACTCCGGCAATGAATTCAACATTTTCCTACACAAGGCCATGCCCGACCTGGGTGCGAGGGGTAACCTGGCTTATGTAGATATTACCTCATTAAAAGATCAACTGAGGAAAACATAGCGGAGATCCGTTATGTCCTGACCCAGTTGAGGGCCGCCGGAGCAAAACTTTCCTTCCAAAAAGCACAGTGGTGTAGAACACGTGTTAATTTCTTGGGGCATGAGATTACTCCTCAGGGTCTCTGTCCCCAGGAAAAGAAAGTGGAAGCACTCCAGAAACTAAAGGATCCCACAACTCTGCGGGAACTAAGGAGCCTCCTTGGACTGACTAATTACAGCAGAAAGTTCATTGAGGGCTACGCAGAGATCACAAGACCCCCGATTCATCTTTCGAAGGGGGGGTCAAGTGGGAATGGGGTCCAGAACAATCCGAGGCAGTAAGACAACTCAAAAGAAGCCTCTCACAAGCGCCTTGCCTAGCTTACCCTGTCAGAAACAAGGAGTTCTTCCTGGAGACAGGGTTCTCTAATACGTGCTTGACGGCAGCATTATACCAAAAGCATGACAAGGTCAATAAAGTAATCTCCTATGCGAGCAAAACTTTATCCTCTGTGGAGGAGAGGAAAAATTCAACGATTGTGAAAAGGCACTCCTGGCAACGGTGTGGGCATTGAGGAATTACCGGCCGTTCATCCAGGGGGAACACATCATAGTGGAGACTCCACACCAGCCTCTGCAATATCTCCAAAGTGACAGAATCCGGGCCGGAAATGTGAGTAATTCCCAAATTACTTCCTGGATTCTGTCAATTCAAGGCTTTCCTGTGGAGGTCAGATATGGCCAAAACAAGAAGAGTCCCCTCGCGCAAGGTCTGGCTGACTTGCATGATTGTGCCAGAGAAAACTGTCTTGAGGACGAAAGTCTAAAAATCAAGGACAACATGGAGGCATACCTTAATTCCCCACACAAAGTCTTTGAAGAAGACAAGTGTGAGGGAAAGCCCAGTGTCTATGTGGATGGATGCTCTTACCATGTTGACAACAACAGGGAAAAAGAACTGGTGGCCGGTGGAGGGAATGCATGGGTGAATGAGTCCCCAGAACCCTCCGCTGGGTACAAAATTGGTCCCCGAAGTAGTCAGGTAGCAGAGTTGATGGCTGTGTATCAAGCCATCCTCACTGCTGTCCAACATCAACTCCACGAACTGGTCATAATCACGGATTCGGATTATGTACGGAGCGGGTTCGTGGAGCACCTGGTTAATTGGAAAACCAGAGGCATGCTATGTGCTAACAACAAACCCTTGAAACATGGGAAGTTGACCAAAACATTGATGATCTGGTCACCTTGAATGGGATGACCATTTATTGGAAGAAGATCAAGGGTCCAGACAAAACTGGAAATGACTTAGCTGATAAGCTGGCCAAAACCGGGGCCATCCAAGGGAATCTAATGTTGGGGGAAATCCAGGTCACTGCTATCACTAGGTCCCACACAAATGCTCACAATGATCTTTCAACTGCCCAATGGAGCAAGGAGACCCCTGATTCTGATTTGATTACAGCTCAGAAGGGGGATCCAATTATTGGTAAGTTTTACCAACACCTTGAGGACCCCGAGAACTTTCCCCTGACGGATACCGATTACATTGGGAAAGAGGACCTAAGAGTGTTGATGAAATGTCCAAAAATGTTCCGAATCCAAGACGGTTTGCTGGTAAGGAAATCCAAAGCTGGCCACGATCAGTGGGTGGTCCCTACCTCATTCCGAAGCCTGATGTTAAGTCACGCCCATGATGCAGCCACAGCCGGCCATAGGGGGTTTCACACAACACTGGAAATCTTAAGAGAGGCTACATACTCGACCAATACTTGAAGGGGTGTCTGGTGTGTGCACAATTTCAGCCATCATCCCTCACACCGGGCGCCTCTCCAAAAGAGGGGGATGACACTGCCATGGTCAGATTTGCAAATCGACTTCATAGGCCCTGTGATTCGCTCGTCTAGAGGAAACAAGTACATGTTGACGGTCACATGCTTGTTTACCAAGTGGGTGGAATGTCTCCCGGCCCCAAACTGCAAGGCAGAAACAGCAGCTGCCCTGATGATTAACCACATTTTTTCCCGTTTTGGTCTACCTCAAAGGATTGAGTCAGACAGAGGTATCCATTTCACCAGCGATGTAATGACAAAGATGTGGGAGATACTGGGGGTCAAAAGGAAGCTACATATTGCTTACCGGCCAGCCTCTTCTGGTGCAGTGGAGAGATACAACAGAACCATTGTGAGCATATTAAAAAAGTTTGTGGCAGATTCTGGGCCAAGTTGGGATATCCGATTACCTCTGGTCCTAATGGCCATCAGATCTACCCCTTCATCTGCAACTAAAATGTCACCATTTGAGTTGATGACTGGACGCAAGATGGTGCTTCCCCAGCATTTGCTCTACAGGACCCAAGAGCAGACATTGATAAATGCCTCCACAACTCATGAGTATGTTGAGAATTTAAGGAAACACCTTCAACATGCCTACGCTCAGCGGAATCTAGCAAGATCAGCTGATAGCATGAAGACCCATTACGATTTGAAAACTTGCAGGAAAGTATATAATGTGGGAGACCGGGTCTATCTATACAATTTCCAAAGAAACCAGGCCAAACAGCGAAAGTTTTTGCCTACATGGAAGGGACCATTTGAAATTATAGACAAGATCTCCCCAGTAGCGTATAAGATCTGCATCCCCAAAGGTAGTCTTGTGGAAGGGGAAGACAAGTGGGTACATATAAATCAGCTAAAGTGTTGCCATCCCAAGCACACTCTGCAGCAACTGGAGGAATCCTCTGGAATCCCAGAGGGGGCCGCTCCAGAGTAATTCAGTTCCAACCCTAAAATATCCCACATATAGTCTCTAAAATATCATGATACTGGTATGAAAATGTTTCCTGTTATATCTTGTTTTTTAAAATAAGACTGCAAAATGTATCTGGATGTATAAAATGTATATGTTCGCCACACCATTACTAGTGGAGGAATAATGTCTAGAAATGTATATTGCCGCTTTGCTTTATCATCCTAGGTGAGATGAAACAATGTAGACTGACCAAGGAGAACGACCCGGGGACCGGGAGCAAAGATCCGAGGGGCCCGGGGTACCGCCCAATATTCCCATCAGGACAGGCGAGGAGAACCGATCGATCCAACCGGATGGAGGAAAAGATGCTGAACTGTGCCATTTACGGAATTGGAAGAAGATGATGCGGACATCCCAGCGCGTGGATCAAAGCATCCTCTGCACCCGACTCCCCCTCGACTCCATATCAAAGCGCAGTCGGGCGGGGGGCTTGTTGAGTGTCCTGACCCACGTTTGGACTATTATGCTGCAACAGTTGGTGCTGTGGGCTTAGAAAATCCAAGATGGCCGAAAAGCCCACGTTGTGCCAGAATCCAGGAAAACCGCACAGTTTTGGTGCACACAAAAATGTTCCCCTGACCTGCCACCCACCAGTGCGAGCGTGATGGGCCAGGAGGGCCATGGGTGAAATGTGTGGCAAAGGAAAAACAGCAGTGCCGGTTAGCTCAGAAAGCGCTTTGAAATCACCTTTGTTTCTCTGAAATGCAAGCTAAAAATGCCTATTTTAAACATTGCAAGATATTCAAAAATCTCAAACACCAGCAGACATTTGCCAGAATGTAGACTTGTGTGCATACAAAATCTGGAAAGAGAAAGAGCCCACAATAATGTTCATAATGAAACTGGCTGAGCTGTGGATGTCGACAGCTGAAGTGAAATTGGACTTCCACTTAAATCGAAATGTTTAAAATAAATGAGTGACCTACTGTTGAGTGTCACATAGTTTGCAACTGTTAAATGTCATAGTTTTGAACTTAGAATCAGCATTCTAGCTGCATGTGTAAAAATTGCAAGTTTGGTTTGAATATAGAAAACTGGGAACCAAAGTGACATTTAGCTGAAGCCTGGCTTAAAGAGACTGAATTCTGCCTGACAACTACCCCCGACAGGAGTTGAAACTTGATCAGCAGCTGTGTTCCCAGGCCTTGTTGCATTCTGCTGCCCCTGCCAAAAGGAGATGACACCTCTCTGATTGAATTAGGGGAGTGGCACCTGGGGACTGCAGGATACTGAACAAAGTACTGTCTTGGGCTCAGGCAAATGTTATATTGGGGGGGTCGTAAAATAGCTTCCTCTTGGAAGAAGTGGGAGGAGAAGTGCCTCTGTGAGCAAGCTGAGGGAAGTGGACAAACCAGAAATTCCACCATGTGCTTTGGAAAACCACACCCCTTTGGGGCCAGAGCATAACTTTAAAAAGATGGATAATTCATAGTGCGGACTTGTAAAAATCATATAAATAATATCATCATTCTTGTGATTTTTCTGTACACATTTTAAGAGGTGTCAGGACTCTGTGGTGTGTTCTGGGGAGTAGTAGCGGAAAATAAGGTTGTTACTCCAAATGTATGCATGTTAAAAATCTGGCACTTTATCATCTGAAACCCATATCCCTTGTGCACATTTGTGTAAAATCTGGAAAAGTTTAGAGGTCGTTATCTGGATGAAAAGGGCAGAATTTTGTCAAAAGTGGACACAGCATCTTACAAAGACAGGGATCGGATGGTTTAGATAAATGGGTATTTGGATCAGAAATAGATTTGTGTGCAATTTGACAAGGGGAGGATCCTCTGACCATAAACCTACCTCATCACTCTGACTCACTGTTCCCTTCTCAAATCAGGTCAAAGAGAAATCCTTGACCTATCAAATCGTGAGTGGGTTGGGCAAAGAAAGTTAGCACCCACACCCATTTTCAAAAGACATAAAAAGAGCCACTGGAAGCCAGACAGGGACATTCACTTTCCACTTTCTTACTGGATGCTTTGCCGCGAGACTCCAGACATCAAATCTGTCAATCTCCAGAGACCAGAACTTTGAATCCAGACTCCAGAACTTGTAGCAGAGAGGCCTGAATCCACAAGCTGAATCCTTTTTCAGCAGGCTGAGATTCTAAGCTTTCCAACAAGCTCTAAACCGACTTGCTACTCCTTATACTTCCTCCGTAATTGCGCTCGATGCACACGTCTAAATTGCCGCGATTTGACATTTTGCTTCATTCCAGCCACGTGTAAAAACATTTGTCTTTTGCTTCCCTTACGGAATTCCGTTTTCAACCTGGTAACCATCCCTGAATCATTGATAGGGCTGGCCTGAACTGATTTAAAGTATCTCTCACTCACCCTGAACCACTAGAGGGAATTAAAATCGTTTTTAGCATATTTTTCCCTTCTTTGCATACCACCTTTAAAGTACTTTGCCTGTGTTTAAAATCATCCCTGTTTCTCTAAGCTTGCTAGGGGGGAACTGAATTCATATTGTACTGTGATTGTATTCCTGAAGACTGTGTGTGTTACTTCCACCTCCTTACATTGCATAGAGGGGGGGGGGGGTGAATTGCCAAAAGGGGAAAAGTGATTATATTATGTTTTGCTGAAATCATATCAAGTTTATTCCTGTGTTGCTTCTTTTACACCTTGCATCTCCTTGTACCATATAAAGCATTCTCAGCTACCTTATCCTCTGAGTAATTAAACCAGTGTGCTAGTATAACATCATCCATTGTTGATCACTCACTGTCATATGTCTAAGTGTGATATCAAATATTAATTTATTTTAAAAGTGTGATATATATCTATTGTTTAATTTTTCAAATAAACCTTTTTAATTTGCAAAACAAACCTACTTCTTGGCTCAGTGGGGTCAGGGGGATTCTAAGAGAGGGGTGTTATACAAGGGTTCATCATCCAGATTATAACTTGTCATAAAAATATATAAATAAGGGCTTCCCTTGAGCAATCCCAGACAAGGCACTGACTTAGTGGGTATGCTTGATTGGAGTCATTAACACATGAAAGACAATGGGAAACTAGCTTTGCTACTACTACTCGACCTCCCTTCTGCGTTTGACTTGGTCAACCACCAAATCCTGTGCCAACACCTCACATGTGCTGCCCACTTTTCCGACTCTAAGCTAATTTCTAAGTAATAGATCCATGCGAGTATTCTCGCTTTCAGCTTCTGCGGACCCTGCTCCCATCCACTGGCGTCCCTCAGGGATCTTGTTTGTCTCCTACTCTCTATAATGTGTTCACTAAACCACTCTTTGATGTTCCTGACTATCTGGGTGTCTCATACACTAATTATGCTGATGACAGCCAGATACTCATCCCCCTCAGGGGTGATTATGTAGTGGACACCAAATCCCTGAAAGACGTCTACATGGTCATTCAGGCCTTGATGGCCAAGCATGAACTTTGCCTCAATGATGATAAGACAAAACTTCTTACCTTGGGTTCCAATCAACGTCTCAATAAACTTGACCATTCTTTCAATTCTTTCATCATTGATGGCAACGTCATCAAGGTCTCTAAGAACACTAAAACACTAGGAATCTATCTCGACTCGACTCTATTTCTGACCAGACAAACTAATGCAGTTACGTCAGCTTCGGCTTACACATACAAACTCATTACGGCCTGCAGACCATTTTTGACCACCGCCAATTGTATCATATTGGCCAGAACTCTCATCATGTCCAAGATACACTATTGTAGCACCCTCTATCTTGGGACCAGCCTATCCAACCTCAACAAACTGCATACTACCCAGAACACTGCCATTGGAGCGGCATTAAATATTCCAAGAAACCACCATATCTCAGAACACAGAATTAAACTTTATTGGCTCCCTGTCAAGCATAGAATTTCCCTGAAAACTCTTGCTTTGACGCACAAGTGCCTGGCTAACAAGGACCCTTCATACCTTTCCAATCGTCTTACACTCCACACTTCTACTCGGCCCCAGAGAGCAGCCCATACCCGCAGTCTATCCCTGCCTAGGTTCAAATTACAAAAAGCAGGAGGTGTGCGCTTCCCTGTTCTGGCCACGAAACTCTGGAACACTCTCCCGAACACCATTAGGACTGAGCCTTCTTTCCAATCTTTCAAGAACAAAACTAAATCATGGCTCTTTGCACAAAAACATTTGACTCACCTCCTTTTCTATCTTTGTCATGACTCTACTGCTCCTGTACTAAGCTCGTGACCACACTGCCTTTGTTTTTACTGTTTATACTGCCCTATATCTAACCTATGCTTCACACTGTCATTAGGCTCAAATTTGTCTGTCTCTGTAAACAGGTTGAGTCTAGTTCTTCGTTATATATCCAACTGTACATGTGTTCTTCAAGATTTATGCGCCTGGATGCCCTTGGGCCTGGTTGCGCTTTACAAATAAAATAAATACAAATATCCGGCAGCTCTACATGATCAATGTCAGTTGTAACAGACTTCAAGGATGGAATTTGGTGAAGCAGCTATAACAGATGGGTCCGATTTAAAAGGTGTGTTTAGACATTCAACAAATTTGACCCACTTGTCCAATGGTGGATCATGACAAGATTCAATTGAAAAGCCGTAGTTAGAGCGAGGAACAGTATGAAAATCATGGGGAACGTTAGCCGGGGAACCAAAGCGGAAAAGAAATGCGGGCCAGCATGTGTGGAGCAGACTGTACCAGGATGGCCCCAATATGAGACAGTCAGTTGGTGGTCTGTGGTATAGCTCCGAATGGGCCCACCCCATCTTCTGCATGTTGTAGCCATTTATCCATAAAACATTGAGAAGATGTTAACTGTTTAGGAGGTATGATATGATATGGCATTTATGATGCGCCTCTACACAAGTGTTTCAAGGCGCGACGAGGCAAGGGAGGGGGAACAAAGGGAGGACAGACAACGATCCTACTAGATCAGGTGTCATTCAGATTGCGTAAGTGCCTGGGATGGGGGACAGGGACAGTGCAGGACATGGGTGTAGGTAATAACAATAAGTAAAGTAGTGGCCAGCAAGTGGCAAGGGTAAGTGCAGGCATCAGGTGTCAAGTGCTAGTAGGGGGACTGTAGGGATACAGAAACAGTCCTTAAGTGCGGGTGTTGCCAGGCAGGCAGTGCAGGTGTGGGTGACTGGCGGGGGGAGGGACCTGGGTAGGGTACAGTGAGCGCAGCTACTGGCAAGTATTTGTTTTTGGGCAGCATGTTGCCATGGTTGGTGCAGGAGTGACAAGCCACAAGAGGAGCCTTAACCACTGTAACTGTGCCAGCCTCCACAATGGGTTCCTAGTTATTGAGGCTCAATGCTGGCAACGTTAATATATTTCTTTCACCATGCCTGTTCCTGCGAGCCCTTAGGAGGGCAACTCCTTCAATGTTTGCTACCCCAGGTTGTTAAATACAACCTGGGGGACACTTGACCCGGGATCCACACATAATGGGGAAGCCAGGGTTGCCTCCCTCAGGGTGTCTGGTGTCCGTTTGTGAGAAGCATCCAAAACATCAATAGAGTCCTGCTAAGTGGGCCTCTTATTTCGACATGCTGCTGTGGCGAAAGAGTGACTGTTAGGGAGAATTCTCTGTTTAGGCTGAATTTCCTAACCTAGTGAGTCCCCCAGCAGCTTTGCTGGATTTTTGGGGTTTATTTTTTTCTCCTGCCAAGAGTGAGACTCTTTTACCCTCACTCTTGGACATGATTTGAGTGTGTTTCTTTGAATATAGATGTGTTTAATGGGCTATGGGGTCTTTTACTCCATAGGGCTTCATGTGTTTTTGTGATGTGTGTTACACAGCACCCTCCGTGCAGTAACACAGGGGTGTCATAGTGACCCCCCAGTATAGACTCCATACCCTGGGACTGACTACTGTCTCCCAGGGCATGTAAAGTCACCATTGACTTTACTAGTCTTAAATTCTGAACAGAACCAGTACAAACCATCATATTGTGGACGTACTGGCTGGGGCAATTCGATTGCCCCAGGGTCTGTTAGTCGAGGGGGCACGTCTCCGTCCCCCCTGATCGAGTTTTGGCTGGTGGCAGTGGATACTACTTTTTATATTCAACCGCAAATATTTTCCTATGGGATTTCCCATTGTTTTAGGCTACTATCTTTATTTAATTATTTACGGTAGCCTCGAACATACCGCCGGTTTATTTAATTAATATTAATTCTCTGGTGGGGATTTTTTGCCAAAACTTGATTCTAAAATGGCGTTTGTGTTCTCTTCTGTGACTCCAACCCAAGTCGAGCCCTTTGTTCCACTTTTTGGCGGGCTTCTCCACAGAAGCCCTCCAAAGTGGTGCCACTATGTCTGGGGTACTTAGGAGGGGTGGAGGGGAATTTAGGCACCCTGGACTGAGTTGCCTAGGCAACTCAAGTCGCACTCCATCCTGATTGGCCCAAGTGGTGAGTCGGCCGGCTCACCACTTAGCATGTTTGAGTGACAGCTAGGCTGAGTGAATGGGGGTTTGCTGCATAAAAGCAGGGCTTTGGGGACTGGAACTTCAGAAGTCGCCACAGGACCTAAGAATCCGACGGGGGAGAAGCTGAGCCGACCTGCCACGACACCACCACCGGTGGAGCCCTGCTGGACTGCCTCACCACTTTTCCCAACGACAGAGGAGATCTCCCGCCGGAGAGTCTTCTTCCTTTGACTGATGGGGATAACCAGTTTCACCGTCTTTTCGCTTTCCCGACGTACCTCGTGGCCGCCTTGCCCGTGCCAAGCACCCCAGCAACCGGGATACCACGTTTTACCACGACCGCGAAACCAAGGTTCCACCTTTAACCAGGAAACTCCGCGGCTGGTTTATTCCCTGGTAGTGCAACGACCTTCATCTTTCCTCCAAGTCGAGATCTGCTCTTCCCCTGGACGACGACGCAACTTGCACCCACTACCAGGAACAACTGCCACCGGTGGAGGATCCTTCCCACTTAAGGTACCGTGTCCCGTCTGGCTTCCCTTGCTACCGACTGTACGGGGTAGGTTTAGCCCCCGGCTTTCGAACCTGGGTTAGCCTGGGATACCTTGGCTAAACTTTTCTAAGCCTCTAAACTCCTCTTGAACCCTCTGCAAGACTTTCTAAACCTAGTGTAACTGTGTGATCTTGGGCGCATTTGTGCTCTGCTCTCTCGAAGAGTGGGCCCAACCTTTGGACTTTGGCTCACCAGTGACTTTTTGCTCTCTGCCTTGCTAACAGTGTTCCTGAACCATAGAGTGGTGTACTTCTTCATATTCTGTCTCCCCCCCCCCCTTTCTCGCAAACTTATTAGAGTGCAATCTAGTTAAGCGCTCACCTCTGTATGAAAATAAGTGGTGTTTTACTGTGATTTATCTAATAGGGAAAAATGGGTGTATATATCATAATAGTAACTGTGTTTAGGATAGTTTACAATAAGAGTGCTGGAGTGTTTCAACTCTGTGTTTTTAAATAAATAATTATATACTCTGATACCAAAGCTCTGGTCAGTGTTTGCTTGTATTATTATATCTGAGTGCCTATTGAGTATACTTTGCATACTGCCTAACTCTTCTTGAGGGAAGTCTGACTGCTCAGCCACAGCTACCAGGTAAATCTGGGTGGTACAGACTGCTACCAAGTGGGTTTACTGCCAACAGCTGTAGTCTTAAATCTTTTGCAGTATTCCCTAAGGGAACTGCACAGGTTTCTGCCTAACAGTGACATAACAGTCCCATGAGGTAGCGCTCGCGTTGAGGCCTGCCACGTAAGAACTTTTGGCAAGAATGATATCCATTATCTGGCTAATATATAGTTTTTAGTTCCAATTGTTCCTTGGACATACTGGAACACAGGCAAAACATGTTGTGACTGCCACTGCATTTAAAGTTTGGGCAGGCATTTCTTCTTCGACACAAGATGCACCAGAGCTGACAATGCTGTAGGAATCAGTCGGTTGACTCCAAAGCAGCCGCAATCCCTACAAGATCCGGCAACATGGAGAGGTTTGTCTCAATAATGTTGTCATAAGGTTGAGTGGAGATGGGATTTGCAGTGGAAACCGTTGCTGCACCTAATTACTCTGAAACAAAATAAAGAAAAGGTGAAGTGGAAAGCAGGGAAGCAGTTTATGGTTACTGGGAAACAGAGGGGTTAGATGGACAGCCAAACCTTGTTGCCCTCCTTGTACACAGGAGGTGCACACCTATGAGTCTCATCTTGATCTATGATACACCTTTGAATGGCATATAAATGTTCTACTAGGAATGTCTGTATCTTACAAATGTGCTTGAGGCATGCTTCAGCAGCAAATACTCGTGACTGGGTGGGTATTGCTACAGCCAACATATGCAGGTGCTGTCCCTTAACCTCATAAAAAGGTGAACGCTGCAGTACACACAAAGGATAACCATGTTGCCTGGCTTTGGGGGCACAAACAATACCAGTATTGCTTTAAGATTTAATTCAAATTCTCATTCTCTCTATGTACAGGCGCATATCCGTGCCTAACAGATTGGTGAGTGCATCTCAAAAGCTAGAGGTGAATTGAGACCCCCCCTGTCTGTGGGGATTGCCGGGAGGCTGGAGGCTGGAACACTGGAAATGTAGACTGGCTAATGCAGGTGCTGTCAGAATTCCGAGAATAGGGAACACATGACCCTTCTTACAAAAGTAATCAATACTACCAATATGTTTATAGCCAGAGGTTTAAAGATGAAGTCCATGGAACTGTTGAACCTGTCTTTGTGTGGATTCAGTATTGCCTGCACTAACCACCATGGGCTTTTGCCAGGTGGACTTGCATTAGTACAAACTGTGCATGCTTGCATATAATCCACTACACCACACTTCAATGTAGCTTCAGTAGCTCCTAGGAATAAATCTTTAACCCTAACTTGTGCAGTTCTATCCAAGTACAAACAGATAATACTCAAGGAGAGTGCTTCCTCAAAGGTGCCAGAAAGTCATGTGAGTGATTATCCCCCTTGAACGACCTGGTTGAAGCTATTGTAGGCTCACATGAAAACTCCTCACCGGTTACTCTCAACTCTGTGGCAACCTCAGCTGACAGATTAAAATCATCCGACAGAATCACAAAGTTGAGTCCGGTGATTGAGAGAGAGCCAATAGAACAAGATAAAATCCTGCTTGATATCAGGGAACAAATTGATAAATCTATTGAGAAGTATGTCAAACTGCAGCAGGTGAGTGTTGGTTCCATGGTTCCACTGCAAAATCTCTCTTGAATTGAATCAGACTCCTCTGTGGCGGAGTCGCTTCGTAAAAATAATCCAGCTGCTATACGGCTCAAACCGAATCTAGTACTGACGTTGGCGCAGAACATTGGAGGCCCTAGTGGCACTGATGTTGAATCCTGATAAGGAACAAGCCTTATATGATCTTGAAGCCAAGAACCTTGCGGCCAATATTGATTTAATTATGGTTTAACAAATTGGGTTCCAAGATGAGGAAAAAAGGGTTGTGCGAAGGAGCACGAATCTGCAGATATGGGAAGTACTGTCATTACACAACCATCACACAAAGAGGGAAATGGGCATAACATACAGGTATCGTCATCACATCTTCATGTAAGATGGTCCAGGCCCTGAATTATATAACAAGAGAAGACATGAATTGGCAAATCACGAAAGTGGGAGAGAATTACATCAATGCCAATCAAAAGACCCTTGACAGCCGAGAACGGTTGCCACAGTGGGAGCTGAGCGTGCCGATCAAATCAGTGCTTTTGAAATCAGCTCCTTGTACCCCCAGCAACATGCAGGCGTCGAGTGATGAGAAGAAACCTAATCTCAATAGTCGCAATAACAATACAACACCTATGAATTTGATTAAATCTATTCAGAAGTGGAACAAATACCATAGCTTGAAGTGTAGACCATCTCCTTTCACTCCATATGTTCTTAATATGGCGAGTATTTTGGCAATTTGTAGTGATATTGGAAGTTGGAAGTTTAAAGAGATCAGTTCCATTGATAGAGAACAGGTAGAATTCTTGAACAATGATGACCTGTCTATCGTACGGTTATGGCTACATCAAATGTAGTGAGAGATGCCTTGTGGCAAGCGTGAATGGAGATATTTTCATTGGGGTTTGTTTTAGGACAAGACCCCTCAGTGATTAACACTGATTGCGAGCAAAAACATAGGAAGAATTGTGCCCCCACTCTTGCTGATTAACAAATGGCTATACAAGAGAAGTGGGGAGTCTCTAGAATGGTACAATTTATAAACTAATTCTCCTAGCACCATTCATGATAGACGACCCTAACTCACCATGACAAATCAGCAAAGTCTTATATCTGTAGCAAGTCGGAATATGTGCAGGTTTTCGCACTTAATGGGCTCTAGTGCAGATTTTCTTGCAGCATATGATATATCGTAATACTACAAGAAACTTGGTTAACTGACAATCCCGTCTGGGAAGACCATTTCATCATCTTGCAGTCAGCTAAAACTTCATCGCGTGGTAGACCATCCTCTGGGCTAATAGTTGCCATTAAAAATCATAATTTCTCCAGCATGGGGTCTGGCATGGATTCACATGCTCATGAATATTCCCCGTCGTCAGGCTGGGAATCCTCGGTAAAGAAAAAACCAGTATCAGTTTCGTTTCTGATCTGTCTTTCGTAGTAATAACCAATCACTGGTCTCTGCGTCATACTGACCACAGCCAATGACTGCCCTCTACCTAAGCACCGCCTCTGGCAGCCATCTTCAGATTTTTACCGCACGTTCATGTGTTGGGATCCTCGTGCTATTGCTCTCGAGCGTTAGTGCTATTTTTTCGCGCTTTTCACAAAAACTTCGATTCTTTCGGTCAAAAGAGCCTCAAGCTCCACCGATCCTACATCCGATCAACGGGGACCCGTGTCGGATTCATCTGTGCCCCTCAAGGGTGAAGATTTCGTCGAGCTACACTTCGGAGGACTCCAGAAGCTTCTCAGGCCCGGTCTCGGAGATGGCCCAGGAGAAGGGAAGCTCGACGCCCGGAAAGCTGTTCAGGGCCTGCCCTGGATGCCAGCTGCAGAACGTCTTCAAGGAGGACGAACACTCTTTCTGCCTTTACTGCCTTCATGGGGACAAGACGCACGTGGAGAAGGACTGTGCGTTTTGCGGCAACATGTCGGAACGGACCATGAAGGACCGCCATCAACGTCTCGCCAGCTGGCTGGAGGGTAAGAGCCCGTCTGGCGAGAAGAAGAAGAAATCTGAGCGGTCTTCTAAGACCTTTGAGGGCGCCCCGGCGACGGGGGCCCAACATAAGGCCAAGCACCGCGAGTCCGCTGGCACCGGGAGCGCCGAACGGTCGGGCTCTACGGGCGCCAGGCAGGGCGCACCCTCCCCGGCACCATCAACCACGAGCCAACGCTCTGGGTCGGGTAAGAGGAAGGCCGAGCACCCGGCGAAGCTCCTGGAGAGACCCCGGTCGAGCTCTAAGGCAGAGGAGGAGCGTGGCAGTGCCCCCTCCCTCAAGGATAAGGCGGTGAGCGCACCTAAGGTGGTGAAGGCCTTGATCCATTCGACCAAGCCCTCTATCGAAACGGTCGCGGCGGCCCTGGCCCAGCCTGTGGAGGCTGCACCAGTGGTGGCGGCCTCGGGGCCCAGAATCTCCCTGCCTCCTCGGAGGGAGTCTTCTTTCGTGCCCATCGATAGGACCCCCGTGAAACCCTCCGTGGGGAAGAAGGGGGGGCAGGGCGTCGTCGTAGATTCGGCCTCAACCTCAGAAGAGGAACTGATCGAGGTCTTAAGCCACGGCCTAGGCGTGGAACAAGACCAGCCCGTCGGAATGGGCCCCGACGCAGGTGACGACGACGACATCGTCGAGGATACCGACGGGGCCCCTGCTCGCCCGTCGGATTCCCCTCTGCCAGCGCCGCAAGACAACTCAGCGGCCATTTTGTTGGCTATACAGTCCTTATGCTCCGAGATAAGGACGAGACTACCGTTACCGACGGAGGAACCTCTCCCGTCGGGGGATCCAGAACCGGGACCTTCTGGTGTTCCCCCTACCAAGAAAAGAAGGATCCATCCACCGCCTCCTTTTCAACCGTCGCGCCCCGTCCAGCCCTCCTCCCCGTCCACCCGAGGGGATGATACGGGGACTGACACGGCAGCGACGGGTACGGACGACGAGGCATACGACGAGGATTTTCCGTCGTCGCCTCCCACCAGGGCTTCTCCGCCCGACGAGATTGGATCGTTCCACTCAATGATCGCCAGGGCATCCGAGCTTTTCAACTCTGCCCTGAGGAGAAGAAAAAGGAAGGCTTCCTTTACCAACGGCGCGAGACCAAGAGGAAGACGGTCCTCGCAGTGCCTCTGTTGGACGACATTTGGGATGAGGGCCTTTCCCTCCTCAAGAACCCTTCCACGACGCCAGCGAAAAGAGACCGGTACGAGAAAAAGTACCGGGTCCCGGACTCGGCCCCCCTATGCCTCCGGGCGCAGCCTACCCCGGACTCCGTCGTCTCCGCGGCAGCCAGGAAGAAAGCGGGGGGGGGTGCGGCCTCCACGTCGACTTCCCCGCCGGACGGCGAGGGAAAGAAATTGGATGCCATGGGACGCAGAGTCATCTCGTCGGCGGCGACGACGATTAAAGCGGCCAACGCCTTGGCTATCGTGGCCCGCTACGACAGGGAACTCTGGTACAAGATAGCTCCCCTGCTGGATTTTCTGCCGGACGACAAGAGGGCGGAGGCCCTTGAGATCCTGCAGGAAGGTGAGGTGGCCTCGGACCACGCCATCACCGTGGCGACGGACATCGCCGACACTGGGTTCCGCCAGATGGGCAACGGCGTTTGCCTTCGACGTCGCGGATGGCTCAAGGCTACGGACTTTCGGCAGGACGTCCAGACCAGGGTCCTGGACATGCCCTTCGACGGGAACAACCTGTTTGGGAAGACAGTGGACGATTCCCTTCAGGCCATCAAGGCGGATACTGAGACGGCCCGGGCCCTTGGAGTACTGCAGCAACGGCGGACGCCCTTTCGGAGCGGCGGAGGCAAGGGCGCCTCCAAAGGTTCCGGCGGCGGTTTCGCTTCCTACCGTCAAGCGGCCCGCTCGTCGTCGCAAGAGGCCTACAGAGGACGAGGCAAGTCTGGCGGACCCCGCCGTCGTCGCCAAGGAGGCCAAGGCGGCAAGGCCGCGTCCAAGCAGGATTGAACCGGCCGTGGGGTCGGGCCCCCACCGAAGCACCCCGGTGGGAGGCCGGCTGGCGGGCTTCATCAGCGTGTGGGAGTCCATCTCCACCGACCGTTGGGTGCTGGACGCCCTGGCCCGGGGCCACGCGCTCGAGTTTCAAAGAAGGTGCCCGCGCGTCCCCCCCGTGGCCAGGAAAGAACTTCACGTCCCTCAACTTCTCCTGGAGGTAAAGGCGATGCTCAGAAAGGGCGCCATCGAACTCGTCCCAAAGAGGCTTCGGGGCTCCGGAGTCTACTCGCGTTACTTCCTCGTGAAGAAGAAGACGGGAGGGTGGCGCCCCATCCTGGACCTGCGACGCCTGAACAAGTTCATCAAGGCGCAGAAGTTCCGGATGGTCACCCTCCAGCACGTCCTGGGTCAGCTGGAGGAAGGAGACTTCCTATCGTCGTTGGATTTGGAGGATGCCTACTTCCACATTCCCATCCTAAAGGGGCACCGAAAATTCCTCAGATTCGTGGTCCAAGGGCGTCATTACCAGTTCAAAGCCCTTCCCTTCGGACTGCGGTCGGCACCCAGGGTTTTCACCAAGTGCCTTGCACCGGTGGCGGCGCAGCTGCGCCGCGAGGGGATTCACGTCTACCCCTACCTGGACGACTGGCTCATCCGCGCCAAGACGAGGGAGCTCGCCGTGGTCCACACGGCAAGGACCGTCCAACTCCTCACGGACCTGGGATTCTCCGTGAACTACGCCAAATCCCACCTGGTGCCCGCGCAAGTCGCACTGTTTCTGGGAGCGAGGCTCGACACAGTGTCCCTTCTGGCCTCCCCGTCGGAGGAGAGGACCAGGACCATCTTGGGCAAGGTGCAACGGATGTTGGTGGCCGACGCGGCCAAGGTGAGGTCCATCAAGTCCCTCCTCGGGATGATGTCTTCCTGCATCTACCTCATTCCCATGTGCAGGCTCCGGATGCGCCCGTTGCAAGAGTTCCTGGATGCGCGCTGGATCCAGACGACGGGCAGCTTCGAGGAAAGGATCAAGCTCGACGAGAGTTTCCGACGAGCGATACGGTGGTGGGGCACCCGCGCGCATCTGACGGCGGGCATGGACTTCCAGACCCCAGCCCACCAGGTGACTGTGACCACGGATGCCTCCCTAGAAGGGTGGGGAGCGCACACCGAAAATCTGCACGCAAGGGGACTCTGGCTCCCGACGGAGAAGTCCCTGCATATCAACGTCCTGGAGCTCCGTGCAGTGTTTTGGGCCCTCAGGTCCTTCCTTCCGTCCCTCAAGGACAAGGTGGTGAGGATCTTCACCGACAACACCACCACCATGTTTTACATCAGGAAACAGGGCGGAACCAGGTCCCCAGCGCTGTCCAAGGAGGCGCAGGACCTGTGGCATTGGGCCGTCGCCCAAGGGATTCTTCTGGTGCCGTTTCATCTGGCAGGGATAAAAAACACCATCGCCGACTCACTCAGCAGGGAGCTGCGCTCGTGCCACGAGTGGGAACTACGGCAGGATCTGGTGGATCGCCTCTTCCGACGGTGGGGCACACCCCAGATCGACCTGTTCGCGACGGCGACGAACACCAAGTGCCGGAGGTTCGCCAGCAGGTTTCCCCAGACGAGGAGCATGGGCGATGCTTTCTCGTTCCCCTGGGAGGGCCTGTTCCTCTACGCGTTCCCTCCCTTGCCTCTGCTAATCCGGCTCGTCAACCAGCTCAAGAGGTCACGGTGCAGGATGATCCTCGTCGCACCTGCGTGGCCGAGGCAGATATGGTTCCCGGACCTTCTGGACTTGTCGGCGTCCCCGCCAATCAAGCTGCCGGCGGACGCGGATCTACTCTCCAGGGAAGGAGGCGCCATCCTCCACCACGACCCGAAGTCGCTGAACTTGCAGGCCTGGCTCCTGCAGCGCTAGAGTTTGGAGGATACGACATACCGGCCGATTGCAGAGAGGTTCTTGCAAAGGCCAGGGCGTCCTCGACTCTTAAATGCTACGGACACAAATGGAAGAGGTTCTCTGTCTGGTGCCACGCACAGAAGATTAACCCTCTACGGATTACGGCTCCCCAAGTGCTGCCGTACCTGCTGACGCTGGCCAAAGCTGGTCTGGCACACGCGTCCATCAAGATTCACCTTGCTGCGATCTCCCGATACACCAGAACCACGGGCCGGACGTCCTTGTGGTCTCATCGTCTGGTGAAAGAGTTCATGAAGGGACTGTTCAGATCGTTCCCGCCGGTGAAGGCTCCGGCCCCGGCGTGGGAGCTCAACGTGGTGCTGACCAAACTCATGGGACCTCCGTTCGAGCCTCTGCACTCGGCCCCGTTGAAGTTTCTATCGTGGAAAACAGCTTTTCTCGTGGCCATCACCTCCGCACGACGAGTGGGAGAGATCCAGGCCCTTTCCTGCAAGGCCCCGTACTTGACTTTCCACGACACGAGGGTAGTGCTCAGGACGCACCCCTCCTTCATGCCCAAGGTACCGTCGGACTTTCATCTCAACGAACCCTTGGTGTTACCTGTGTTCTTCCCGTCGCCTTCGTCGCCGGCTGAGAGGACTTTGCACTCGCTGGATGTAGCTAGAGCGCTGAAGTTCTACGTGGACCGCACGAAAGGTTTTCGGAAGACGTCACAACTCTTTGTGAACTTTGGACCTGTCAATCAGGGGAAGGCTCTCTCGAAGGCTTCCATCGCCAGATGGCTCTCCGGCTGTATCATGTACTGTCACCGGTTGGCAAACCGACCGCTGCCTGGCCGTCCGAGAGCCCATTCCACCAGAGCGATCGCAGCTACCACGGCGTTCCTATCTGGTGTGCCCCTGCTGGACATATGCAGGGCTGCTACGTGGAGGTCGACGCACACCTTCACGAAATTCTACTGCGTCGACCGGGATTCCAGGGAGGAGTCCAGGGTCGGCCAAGCAGTGCTGCGCAACCTGTTCGCCTGAGGTGAGCCTGGTGAGGAGGTAAGATGCTTAATGTTGAGTTGATGTGATGCTTAATGTTGAGCCTTTGCCACCTCCCGTGGTTGTGCATGTGTGTACTGCTATGTATTCTTTATTCATGAGCATGTGAATCCATGCCAGACCCCATGCTGGAGAAGGAACAAGTTACTTACCTGTAACTGTTGTTCTCCAGCATGGGTCTGGCATGGATTCACATGCGAACCCTCCCGCCTACCCCTCTGCGGCTCTTCACTTGGTCATACTGCCACTTCACGTGCTTCCAAATCTGAAGATGGCTGCCAGAGGCGGTGCTTAGGTAGAGGGCAGTCATTGGCTGTGGTCAGTATGACGCAGAGACCAGTGATTGGTTATTACTACGAAAGACAGATCAGAAACGAAACTGATACTGGTTTTTTCTTTACCGAGGATTCCCAGCCTGACGACGGGGAATATTCATGAGCATGTGAATCCATGCCAGACCCATGCTGGAGAACAACAGTTACAGGTAAGTAACTTGTTCCTTATTTTATTTGAATTTATAAAGCGCCCAGCGGCCCGGAGGCATCGTGGCGCTGTTACAGAAGTTACTTAGTACAGTAGGACAGGTAATACATAGGTAGTGAAGAGGTTGATACATGTTCAGTGACAGTGTTGAGAAAGAGTTCCAAGGGTTACAGTGGAACAGGGTGGAGAAAGTAAATTTGTAAAAGGTGTTAGTTAAATAACTTTGTTTTTAGCATCTTTCTGAACACTATGAGAGATTCTTTGCTTCTTAAGTTGATAGGTAGTGCGTTCTAGGCTATTGGGGCTAATACTTCAAAGCTGGTGCCGCCAGCTTTAGCTCTGTTGAACGCTGGGACCGATAGTAGGTGGGAGTATTGGTCACGTTTAGGTCGGTGGGCTGGAGTCTGGTGTATTCTGTCTACTAGGTAGGCTGAATGTCAAGAACTGGCACATTTCATCGTGGGCTGCACCCAATCCGTACGTACATATGGTCAAGGTGCCATATCCGGGCGGCGTGATTGCGATTTATTAATATTTATCACAATCCTGTGAGCCTAACGGAAGAATAATTTTTTGTTGATCTAGAAAAATTATTGAACATCGTAATGTTGGCACTGGAACTTACTAATACTATAGTAGCAGGGGACCTAAATCTTCAGTTAATAATGTCGAGCAATCATGACAGTAATGCATCTTGTAGAAAATGGCGGTTATTGATGTCTGAAAGAAATGTTATGTGTAACGGTTCACTCTCTAGTGATATTCTGGCACAAAGCACCTGGCGGAGAGCCAAGAGTGCCTCAATCATTGATTACATTTATGTTGACCAAAAAAAGTTTAATGAAGCCATACAATTTAAGGTGCTTAAACAACTGCACTTTGACTACGAGCTATTGAGTTTCCAGTGGTCATTGGATCACTTAGCCAAGGAAACTAACAATTCGAGATGGCAGCAGTCCATAACTGTAAACAATGCTCGAACTCGATTCCGTTGGATTACACAGGCGTTAACATAATTTAATATCAATGTAGAGGGGAGGTACACTGATCCAGACACATTCAATCAACGTACACGTCCTTCCTACATCTATATCAAATCCATGCCAAGACAACGTCTCATATCTTCTTTACACGAGACACAAATTTGATATAGAAGTACAGGGCAGGAAAGCCATCTTACGAAAGGAGAAGAAAGCCAATGCAATCTCTGCAGTCCTTGACAAGAAAATGACCATTGGTGCTGCAAACTGTAGATATAGGAACTGGATACGATCTCATCAGGTACAACTAATGCAAAATGATGGAGAAGCAATGTTGTATGCCATATATAAAAAACACACAGCCCAAATTTGATCCCTAATAAACACAGCAAATTATCCAGCCCAGAAGCCGGTGCAGATAAATGGAGTTAATGAAAATGACTGGGTCACGTAGTATTCTGACATGTCTGCCTGCCCAGGCTTATTTGTAGACGAAACTGTTCTTGAGTCGGCCAATTATGACATATTGCATATCCTTGAAGAGGACATTTTCTCTTGTATTATTAAATGAAGTAATTCTCAGAAGCCTGGCCCAGATGAGTTAAACAATCACATGTTTAAGGAACATCCTACTCTATGGGCCCGGATTTTGCATAGCATCTTTGAACAAATCCTAAAGAAAAAAGCAATTGCGTCATCGTGGCGCAGCTCGGTTATAGTTCCGATATTCAAGAGAGGCGATCGGTCTAGTGAGGCCAACTATAGGCTGATCGTGCTTCTTGATGCGCCAGGGAAAATATTCTCTAAATTCATTCTCCAACGGGATCCATTTCAAACTGTATTTATTCCAGGGCTTGGCACACATGTGAACTTGCTGACGTTAATTACCATTATCTCCCATCATGCTACCATAAAGCAACCACTGTATTTAGTGTTCGTGGACCTACGAGCAGCCTTCGATTCGATTGCAAGACAGTTACTGTTTAAAAAATTGATCCGTCAGGGGTGTCCAGCGTACATACTCTCATTTATTAGGGATCTACACTCAGGGAATATTATACAAGTGAGATTGTCATCAGAGGCAAATTGATTCAGCCAATCGAGACACATAGAGGGCTGAGGCAGGGGTGCACCCTGGCCTCAACGCACTTCAATTTTTTCATTTCAGATCTAGGAGAGTCATTTCTCAACATCATTACTGACTCTCCTAAACTGGGCAACAAGACGGTTACATCACTGATATATGCAGATGATGTAGTCTTAATATCGAAAACACCTAGAGGCTTGCAGAGGCTATTGGATGTTTTAGCGACGTATGTCCAGGAACATCTCACCATAAACCTGGGCAAAACAAAGGTGTTGATGAAGTGTAACATAGCAAACAAACATAAGATGAAAAAACTAACCTGGTCCTTAATGGGTGTGGAATTAGAATGCGTACAACGTTACACCTGTTTAGGTGTGGTTATTGCAAATCAGGGGGACGCTGAAGTCCACAGACACACTCTAGAGGAGAAGTTGTTAACTTCTTTTGCTCAAGCTAAGATACTTCAAGCAAAATATGGCAAATTTACCACCAGCCCCGCCATTACCTAT
The DNA here is from genome assembly GCF_040938575.1 of Ambystoma mexicanum. Taxonomy (NCBI): domain Eukaryota; kingdom Metazoa; phylum Chordata; class Amphibia; order Caudata; family Ambystomatidae; genus Ambystoma; species Ambystoma mexicanum. The sequence goes on from NC_090936.1 coordinate 622,984,306, forward strand.
TATCTCCAAAAGGTTAATCCCATTCTCCTGTATGCATCGGAAACCAAACCTGTACTTGCGGAGAAGATGTGGGTCAAACTAGAGGGCCGATATCGACGTAGTATTTTACAACTGCCTTCATGTGTTCCAACTGTTTGGATTCTGAATGAACTTGGGTTGATTTCGCTATATGCCAGATATTTGTGGCAATTAGTTGCCTTGTTAGGAAACGCTTACTGGCCCTGGAGTCAACCATGGTGTTGGGAGTGTTGTCCAACTAGGTTTTTTCCTCTAAAGACAAATGGATTTCTAAATGGCTGTTGCAGACATTTCACTGTTGTTACTCATACAAAACCCTATGAGAGTGAAACCAAAATGGTTTCAGAGCGATTGGATACGTACTAAAGCCTAGTGTGAATCCTATCGTGATTTCAAGGACAATCCATTCATAGGCAAAAGATAAAGTAATCCAGAGGGCTATGTATTGAAACAGTTCTCTTCGTCACACAGAGGTGACTTTTTGCGCCTGCAATTTAATCTTTGGCCGCCCAAGGATGTGTTGGCGAAACGGAAAGTAATAACGCAAACTGAGAATGTGTGTCGATTTTGTAAGCAGTTTGCATAGAAAGAGACTTTGCAACATCTAATGGTTGAGTGTGTTGCCTTGGCAGATCAAAGGTCTAGATATTTGAGGCACACAACAGCTGGTTATGGGGAGATAACGCCATACTTTTGTGGCTGACGATTTATTCTGGTTTTTCTATACCTGTGAGAATAAAAGCCATTGCTTTTTTGTATGACTTGAAACTTAAAGTCCTAAATACACAATATTAGCTTATTTCAACTATATGAAGATTTTATATGTGAGCTTGAAAGTTGAGCATGAGTATGTACTTTTGTTTTAGAGTAAGAGAATTTTGATGAAGAGTCGTTCCTTTCTTTATCTTTTAGAGATGAAATTCCTTGTTGTGTATTTTTCACCCTAAATTATGAAAGTCCACTGATTATGTACATTTTGTTAAATTTGTTTTTATATTGTAAAGTTGATCTAATTCAGCTAAATCAATTAAAAAAATGTTTAAAAAAGAAATCAATAATGTGGCTTTTGTAGCCAAAGGTCCTTTGTCAGTTACTGTATAGTTTTCTGATCAATTCCCTAGTAAAACTGCCTCGTGGGATAGCTCTCCTTAGAATAAGATGGCAGTTCAAGTGTGACCAAGTCACATTTGAGAGGCTATTTTATGGGTACCAGAAGCCTCTGGGGGCCAATGTAAGCAACCCATGGCGTCAAGCTACGCCTGGAGGTGTTACAGGGTGGATCCCTGACATCCTCTCTTCTGTTCCCAGCCTGCTGTGTAAAAGAGCCCCAATGGATGTGATAGATTGTGCTTGGAGACAAGTTGAGGACAATGGCAAGGACATGCCCCGGTTTGTGGGATCAAAATACAGGCTACAGCACAGTTCAAAGAAGCAAGCAGGGTGTCTCACGAGCCGGCCCACCTTAGGGCACACAGTAGAGCAGTCAAATGGCTTCTGAACAAGCTTGCTGCCCCTACCTAAATTTACCACACACAAGAAACGGTTGTAATAACAGGTGGCTCATGAACTGCACTGAGATAGGAGCACCGAGGGGGAGACCTATGCAGTGGTTGAGGAGGCTAGGTAGCGTAGCGGTGTGGCTGCAAAGAAAGACCGCCTGGCCTCATTATGGTAGTGACAGACTTTAAGCCCTCAACTGGCACTCCCTCTTCAATCAGACAATTGCTAAACACAGCAGTAAAGGAAAGCCCCATCACATGAGTACACCAATAGAGAGGGGAACACTTAGCGGGGAGGTGGACCTATAGAGCCATGACCAATCCTAAAACCGAAGACTGATTGCTAACTATCCCAAATAATCCCAGTGATTATTGGTGAGATTATAGAGAGACTAAAAGAGGCAGAGTGAGTGTTGGAACTGAGATAAGAAGAGGTATTCCAGAGGTGTAGAGCAAGGGAAAAAAGTAGATAGAAACTTTCTACTGAGAATTGCAGCTAAATCCTTGTCCAGATTTGGGCAAGACAGAAAGCACATTCCTTAGTCTGCTCAGGTCTATAGCCCATATCCTGGCAGGTTCCAAGGAGAGGTCAGTGTGCTCGGGTGCTATACCTAACCTTTGAATGAGTGACCTGGATTTAGCCACCAGGGGTATATATTCCTGGAACTGTCTTTGTGTAGTTTAGAAAAGCGGACTTGTTCTAGGACACTATGACCTTTATAGTAGGAGGCCCTCATGCTTGTTTTGTTCTTCCTCCATGCTGCCAACTTTGGACAAAGGAGTACTCATGTTTTCTAGTTGTACTCCATAGTCCTGTGAGGCATTCATCCTACCATTACCTTCCACGCCCAAGGGGGAAAAGTACCCCATTGGCCTGGCTTAGCCGGACAGGCGATAGTCCAGAGACTTTATCTAGAGATCCCCACAAAGATGCTTTGTTCCTCCTCATCCGGTTTTTACTTTTTTCATAGGGCAGCCAAGTTGCCCATCTCATTCTGTTACGCTTCCCATAGGCGTGTATCCCACCCATCCTTGAGCATGAATTAAATGTGTACAACAATATTTCAGGGTGCTAGGTGTTCTGTTTTTCACCTATCATGACACAGGTTATATGATTGCACTTAATAAATGCATGTTGGCGTTACATAAGCCAGCAATGATGGTCATGTAATTGCATATCATGAGCATAAGGTAACATTCCCAGCACATAAGACGTCTGTACAAGGCCTGTGGTGGCACTTCATAGGCATATGCTGTTTGTAACCAGGCATGTATGGCATTTAACAGGCATATGCTAACTCTTTATGTAGAGACTCCTATAATTTATAGCTAACAGATGAATTGCATATTTTGGTAGGTGTTTAATCATTTCACTGGAAAGAATTATGTCAAAGTTAAGGTTCACTGAATAGCAAAATGCCTCTGCTGGATGAGTATAGAAAAGTACACCTTTGGTGAAAAACTTAATTTGAGGGGACATTAAGATTCCAAAGATTCCAATTCATAACCCCAAAAACCTACAGATTGATTGTTTTGCTGTACGCTACTTGAAAACAGTATTTGTATGTCTTAGTATTCTCACTGTTACATTTCTGTTTAAAGGTATGTGTCACTATGCTTGCATTTTTCATCATGTATTCAATTCATGACGCATCTGCATTATTCCTTTGAACAAACGTTTCACTTTCTTTGATTGTTCTCCTGTTCATTTCAGATTAGAGCCAAAACAGAGCTGCTATTGTCAGCGGAAGCTGCTAAGGCTGCACAAAGAGCAGACCTTCAGAATCATTTGGACACCGCTCAGAATGCACTACAAGATAAACAGCAGGTAAAGTGTCGCAAATCCAGGTGATTTTTAAGAAATTTGTTGTGAAAATGTGACTTTATATATTTATCCCAACTATTGCAGCTGGCTCCCAAACCATTGGGTTAACAACCGTTATGGTATGGTATTGTTTATTTATATAGCGCCTATACAGAGGCTAGTGTTTCAAAGCGCTCAAGGAGGGTGGGAAACATGGGGGAAAAAAACTAGCGCTCAGAGTTATTCATACTCCAGTAAACTAAAGCCAACAAGGCTTCTATGAGAGGCTCAGAATCCACATCGAAAGGAAACAATATTGAAAAATTGTAAAACCTAGGCTGAAGCTCCCTCATAAAATATATTTTACAGTTTTTCCATCATGGTAGATTTTATTTTTAGAGGCTATCCAGACTATTATCTTCGTTATTTAGAATGCACTTTTACTTCTGCTTACTTTCCCTCTTTTTATAACTAGAAGCATAGTCAATGGGGCCTTGTCAAGGCAGTGGAATAAACCGGTGGCTCACAACTTAGGAAATGCAGTTCCGTCATTCATTTACAGAGTAAATGTGCCATGAAGACTGCAACACATGATTTAGTAAAATCAAATAAAACGGGAATAAGCAACTCCAGCTTGTCGAAGGACCTTAGTCGTTCAGCCCACCACACTTTCCTTTGGCTTCTTCACTTGGCAGTCAAAACAGTAATTCACAATCTTTGGGGTTTATGGGCCCCAACACTTTTGTTGTCTCTTGTATATGTTTGTCCCTTTGCTCCTTTTGTCATGAAGCTGTTCTCCCTGACAATCAGTTCCTCCAGCTAGTGCTAGAGAGTTCCCTTGTCGGACACACAAGTTCCAAGTTTGTACGGTGCTGCACCTGACCTCATTAGTACTGTGCGTGGCAAGGCACAGACCTCAGGGTGTTTACTGACTCGACTTAAGTCTCTGCAAGAACTTTTGTGGCAGGTTCCCTGATCAACCCTTACCTCTTGACTCTGGCACTCACCCCTTATTTTAGCTTCCCTCTCTTACCCTTCACCTCCAATGCACTTTCTTCTACCTCCTTGATGCCCTGAAATGATCTGGCCCTCTTCACCTCTAAACTTTGCCTCCAGCTCCTCCTTACTCTTTCCAGCATGTCCTCTCTCTAGTCCTCCCCCTGCCGTTTCCAATCATCTGCCCTATTCTCATGCCTCTCATCTTCTTTATCCTCTTTCAGGATCTGATGTCCTATTCTCTTAGTTCTTTCCCTCCTCGTCCTTTTATGTCTACCTTCTCTCTACCTTCCCCTGCTCCTATTAGTATTTGCTCTCCTCTTCTCTCCACTCTCTCCAATCCCCTTCTGTTCCTTCTACAGCACTTCTCTCCCCCTCTTTGTAAGGTTTCAATGCTTTTCCACAAATGTCCTCCTTTCCTTCTGTCACTCAACTCTTTCCACTGCATTCTAATGTTTCACTATCTTTCCCCCCCAAACCTCCCCTTTCCTCTGTCACTCTTTCCCTCCTCCACCTTCTTCTGATGTTTGACTGTCTTTAATCCACCCTGGACTCTGCACACTATCTGCTCTTAGCCAACCTATTTTCTGTGTATTAGGTTCCTCTGATCTTTCCTACTTTCCTCTATTGATTTTTCTTCCTCCATCTACGTCATCCGTGCCTTCACTCCTCTTTTACTAATCTTCCACATGTTCCTTCCTTCAACGACCTTTCCCACACCTTACATACTCCCCTGGGACTCATGGTACCCATAGAGTGCTGGAGGGGTTGCTTAGCTTCCCCTGAGTGAGTATAAACACTCATGTAACAGTAAAATGTTACCCTTTCCTACTTTAAATGGCTGGTGGCAGTGGTTTAGATCAAATTACCATGATTCTTCCGGCCCGCTAACAACGGTAGCTAAAAATCGGGTCAGCCATGTTTTTCAATATGGCACCCAAGACCTATCTGTAAAAACAGACTCCGGTCATCTTTTTTCGCCATTTCTTTTAGGAACGGTCCTTGTTGTGTTTGTCTCTGCGCGCCAAACCATGTTTGGTCCCTTTGTTCGTTGGCCTTTGGCGGGCTTCAGTGCTGAAGCCCTCCTCTGGTGCCTGAGTGTCTGGGGTGGACAGGATGTGATGGATGGCGCCCGAAACTCCCTTTGCTTAGTCTCCTAGGATACCTGAATGCACTCTGGCATGATTGGCTGGCTGGCTGTCCGGCAAGGACAGCCACCCTACTGTGAATGACCGACAGGCTGGAATGAATGGGGGGAAAACTGTTTAAAAGCAGGTCTCTGGGACTTGGAAAGCAGAGTCGACCACTGGAACGAAAGAACCGATGACAAGCTGAAGGAAGAGGACTGCTGCAACTCCTGGACGACTGGTGAAGCCCTGCTGCAGGTCCGTATTGCCTGAAACTCCAATCAACAGAGAAGCTCTTCTAGGTTATCTTCTTCCCTTGAGTTTGGTGGGAACAACCAACTCGCAAGCCACCTGGACACCATCCCCATCTGGTCGAATTTTCATCGGGGTGCTGTTGAAAACCGGATAGCCAGAGGGAAGGAAACCAGCTTGTGGACTTTAAGGCACTCGCACCTTAAACCGACGTCTTGCTACAGCTTTTGGCCTCATCCCTGGGCAGTGCAGGAACCTCCCGACGTCGTCCTTGTCCCCACGACTGAAGCTCAGGAACAGCGAGATCTGCTCGAACTGGCAGGGACAACTGCCTCTGCTACAGCTTTCTTCATTGACAAGGTACTGTGCAAACACGGTCCGGTAATCTTTTCGGCCATCGAGAAAGTGCGTGAAACCTTCCTCAACTACGAAAGCTTGTCCTTCCCTTAAAATTCGTCAAATTTTTCGCCTAGCCAAATTCTTCTAATCTCTGTGGCAAAGACTTAACCGTTACTTACCAGAACTGTGCTATCCTATACAAAAGACTCTGAACCATTGACTTTGGCCCAGGCCTATTGAGAAGAATTGCTGGTTGTATTTAACTGAAACCCGTTACCCTGCCTATGAATGTATTTGGGCTGTCTTTTCTTATAACCTTGTCCTTTTATCCCTTTATTAAGTATCTGAAGTACCATTTTGCTCCCACTTCCTTTTGGAGCTAAACTTGTTCAGTTACTTACCGGTTGTATTTTTGTGTTTTATTAGTGTGTGATATTGAGCTGCTTATGCTAGTGTAATGTTTTCTAACTGACTGAGTAAATAAATGTATATTCTTTTACCAAGAAACCTTGAGTAAGTGTATATTTGATTCACTATTTGTTGGTCCTTTGTGTAACTTGTTCTACTGCTCACTTAAACTCTTGAGATAAATCTGGCTGCTCAGCCATCGCTACCACTTTACTGTGTAGTACAGGCTTGTACCAAAGGTGAAATTATGCTTACACTTGTAGTCTTAATTGCCTGTAGGGTACTGCAGGTGATTCTGCCTAACAGCCTGAAACGCCCCCACCCACCCCATGCCCCTGTGAGTGTGCCTGAACCCCCATGTTCCCCCGTGAGTGTGCCTGAAACCCCCCCGCCCACCCCATGCCCCCCGTGAGTGTGCCTGAACCCCCCCACCCACTTCATGCCCCCCGTGAGTGTTCCATGAACCCCCCACCCACCCCATGCCCCTCGTGAGTGTGACTGAACATCCCCCCACCCACCCCATGCCCCTCCGTGAGTGTGCCTGAACCCACCGACCCCACCCAAACACCCACCCCCCCATGCCCCTCCATGAGTGTGCCTGAACCCCCCCCCCCTACACCCCAGGCATAGTAATCGTAGCCGCCATTCTTTTCCATCATATTGCCCTCTCCACCCCCTACCTCCCCTTGTCTTTTTAGACTGCCAGTACCCCAATTGCCGTTAGTCATAGTAATTCGTAGCCACCTGTCTGTCTTAGGCACCTGCCCCCTCCTCCCACCCCCACTTTTCTCCTTCACCCCTCTGCCTGTCTCTCAACCACCTTTTCCTCTCTCCTCCTCTTCCCCAGTCTCTTTTGTCTTTTAGCACTTACTTCTATCATCGTCCCTTGACCTCTGATAGCAGCTTGTCTTTCCCCCCTCCCTCCTTTTTTCTCCTCCCCCTCCCGCCAGCACTATTCTAAATCGTCTTCTGACCTATTATTATAGTTGCTTGTTGTTCCTCTACTCCCTCACTCCACTTCCCCCTTCCTTCCCCTCCTTTTGTTATTCATGCACTACTTCAATTGTGGTCAGGCATAGTAATGTTACTGCTGGTTTTTGTCTAATTCCTCCCTCCCACTGTTCTCCTTAATTGTTCCTTGCACTTGCACTATCTGAAATGTCATCAGGCTGATTACGATTGTTTTTTTTCACATTTTAATTGTTTCAAGGACTTGTAAGAATGTAATTGTATTCTCCCTTGTTGCCGCCCCCCTTGAAGCGCTTTGAAACACATTGTGTATAGGCGCTATACAAATAAACAATCAATTCAATTCAGTTGAATGGTTTTACTAAACCCTTAGTTGGACTTCACAAAAACTGTCCTAACACGTTTGAACGTATACTGCCTCCCATTGCAAGAAAATGCAAACTGTGCCTGACATTCGTCAGCAATCGGTACGGTAAAGAAGGAATTAGCTAAATCCAACACCACATACCAAGTGCCCTCAAATTTCTGTAAGTTTTCTCCCAAAGTGTTAGGGAGAATTCTCTGTTTAGGCTGAATTTCCCTACCTAGTGAGTCCCCCAGCAGCTTTGCTGGATTTCTGGGGTTTCTTTTTTTCTCCTGCCAAGAGTGAGACTCTTTTACCCTCCCTCTTGGACATGTTGAAGTGTGTTTTCTTGGTTAAACCTTGTGTTGAATGGGCTATGGGGTCTTTTACTCCATAGGGCCTCATGTATTTTTGTGATGTGGGTTACACAGCACCCTCTGTGCCGTGACCCAGGGGTGTCCTAGGGACTCCCCAACATAGACTCCATACCCTGGGACTGACTACTGTCTCCCAGGGCATGTAAAGTCACCAAAGACTTTGCTAGTCTTGAATCCTGAACAGAACCAGTACAAACCATCATATTGTGGACGTACTGGCTGGGGCAATTCGATTGCCCCAGGGTCTGTTAGTCGAGGGGGCACGTCTCCGTCCCCCCTGATCGAGTTTTGGCTGGTGGCAGTGGAAACTACTTTTTATATTCGACCGCGAATATTTCCCTATGGGATTTCCCATTGTTTTAGGCTAACACATTTAATTATTTATTTACGGTAGCCTTAAACATACCGCCGGTTTATATATTTATTATTATAACTCCGGTTGGGACTTTTTGCCAAAACTTGATTCTAAAATGGCGTTGGCGTTCGCCTCTGTAACTCTGACCCAAAGTGGAGCCCTTTGTTCCACTTTTGGCGGGCTTCTCCACAGAAGCCCTCCAAAGTGGTGCCACTCTGTCTGGGGTACTTAGGAGGGGTGGAGGGGGATTTAGGCACCCTGGACTGAGTTACCTTGGTAACTCAAGTCGCACTCCGTCCTGATTGGCCCAAGTGGTGAGCCGGCCGGCTCACCACTTAGCATGTTTGAGTGACAGCTAGGCTGGGTGAATGGGGGTTTGCTGCATAAAAGCAGGGCTTTGGGGACTGGAACTTCAGAAGTCGCCACAGGACCAAGAATCCGACGAGGGAAGAGCTGAGCCGACCTGCTTGGACGACACCACCCGGTGGAGCCCTGCTGAACCGTCTCACCACTTTTCCCGACGACCGAGGAGAACTCTTAACGGAGAACTGGTTGTTCCCTTGACTGGTGGGGACAACCAGTTTTCACCTTCTTTCCGCTTCTCGAGGTATCTCGTGGCCGCCTTGCCAGTGCCAAGCACCCCGGCAACCGGAACCCCACCACTTTTACCCCAGCCACGAAAGTCGGTACAACCCTTTAACCGGAGGACTCCGCGGCTGGTTTCTTCCCGGGCAGTGCAACGACCCTCTTCTTCTGCTCTTCAGCGAGAACTTCTTCTCCCCTGACCGACGTCGAGCCTTGCTGCCACTGCCTGGAACAACTGCCACCGCTGGAGGATCCTTTCCGCTTAAGGTACCGTGTTCCGCCTGGCTTCCCTTGCCACCGACTGTACGGGGTAGATTTAGCCCCCGGCTTTCGAACCTGGGAGTGCCTGGAACACCCTGGCTAAACTTTCTAAGCCACTCTAAACTCTTTCTAACTCTTTGCAAGACTTTGAATCCCTAATAACAGTGTGATCTTGGGCACATTTTCGCTCCGGCTACTCTAAGAGTGGGCCCTGCCTAGTGACTTTTGCTCTCCTGTGACTTTGTGCTTCTTTGAGCCTATTGCAAGTGTTCTGGACCTTAGAGTGGTGTGTTTAACCCATTTCTGTTTCTTTCTATCCCTTTCTTGAACCTACTAGAGTGTCATCTAACGTTAAGCGCTCACCTCTGTTTTAATTATGTGGTGTTAACCTAGAGTTGTCTAGATAGGAGTAAGGGTTGAAACTGCTTTCATTATAACTGTGTTTGAAGTGTTTTTACTATATCTTGCTAGAGTGATTTCAACTTATGTGTGTTTGATAAATAAATAACTATATACTTTTGAAACCAAGCTCTGGTCAGTGTTTGCTTGTGCTATTGTGCCTTGGTACATATTGTGTATACTTTGCATACTGCCTAACTCTTCTTGAGGGAAGTCTGACTGCTCAGCCACAGCTACCAGGTAAATCTGGGTGGTGCAGACTGCTACCAAGTGGGTTTACTGCTATACCTGTAGTCTTAAATCTTTTGCAGTGGTCCCCAAGGGAACTGCACAGGTTTCTGCCTAACACAAGGTTACCGCATTCAGTACCGCCGATACTAGCGGAGGAGTGTGTTTATTTAACTCGTGATAATCAACTGTCATTCTGTAGCTACCGTCTGATTTTTAACGGGCCAGGTTGGATTGTCCCATGCCGTGGTTACTGGACGCAATACACCGGCTTCCACATATTCTTTGTTGGTTTCTGAAATTTCCTTCTGACCCCCGGGATTTCGATATTGTTTCATGGCATTTTTAATTGTCTGACAATCACGGGTGTACAAGTGAAAGCACTCCAAACTGATAGTTTAGCTCCTAATGCTAATCCTAAAGGGTCAACCCTTCTAAAATATAAAATCCAATAATGTATTCAGGAAGGGAACAATTAACACCTGATATGTGTCTGCTTATATTACCAATTTTCATATCCATTTTTTTGGACAGCAGGGGTCTCCTTGCCCCCTAATCCAGTGATCGTAATATGTCTTCCCTTAAATCTTAAAGGATTTCCATATATCAATGAAGCCCCCGCCCCGATATCAATTAAGGCTCGAACCTCTTTTGTGTTTCCCGATTGCCAAAATAATTTCAGTTTTACATGAGGCCGTCTGTCCACCTTAAGGTAGGCCGTTGTTATCCGGGTTTGACCCCCATCCTATTCGTACTCGGAGTGCATGTATTTTGATTCCCTTTCTACCATTGCACTCACCATCTTCCTTAAGTCTGCATATGTTGGCTGGGAAGGTGCGGACCTTTTGGGAGATTCATTGTCTCCCCCCTCTGGAGGGGATCCAAAAGGATCCTCCTCCTTTGGCTTATGCACTTCCTGCCGTTTCACTTGTTTGTAACGCTTCTTCCCATCTAGGCCCCATTTTTTTTTATATCTGATACATTTCCTGCCTTTCAATCCCATCAATATCTTCCTACGGTACACCATCTTTCAGTAGAGCTAGAAACATATCCTTTCTGGATATGCGAGAGTCTCGGCTATCAAACCTCTTCCCAGGACTGCGTCTTTCATTTCGCCCCTCCCTCTCTCGCTCTCTAGGTCAATCCTCTGGTTTTTCTCTTTTTCCTAGATCTGCCAATTGCCTAATAGCATCCACCAACTCATCTGTTATTTTACCAGTCGTTCTCACTAATAGGGTCATCATAATGTTTTTATATGCTGGAAGGGCAGTTCGAATAAGGGTATTTCTAGTAGAAACTGATAGGTTTACCAACCTCATGTGTTCTGGAGTTTCTACATGAAGGGCTTCTTTCTTGGCATGTTCCCTTACTCTTTGAATAGCCTCTTTCAGTGTGTACCATTTTTTCTCTCTTCAGTCGGCCAATCTGACGTAAGTAATCGGATACTTGTGGTTACACCCCTGTGCTGCCAATTGTAAGAGAGACATTTGCCCCTCTTCCCAGTTTGCTTCACGAGGAGGGCCTGCATGTAGGGTCTCCCGTATCTGGACTTCCTGTGTCAAGGGTAGGAACCTGACGGAATCTGTTGCATCTACCAGATGACCCGCTGCCCCTCCGTCTAATAGTCTAACCATACAGGCTTACAAAGATTCACTGCCCTCTCTTTCAATCGGTTAATGATCTCCCCAATCTCTTGTTGTGAGTAATCCTCGAGTGTGGTTATATCCACCACTCCTCCCCTAGGATTCATTGGATTACGACCCATCCTTCTACATACCATCGGTTTAACCGTTCCCTTTTCGGCCAGGTTCTGGCTTGGATACAACCTCTGGCTCGGAACCACTTTCAGTACTAGTAATATCGACTACATCTCCATCCCACTGCTCTGGTTCCCAATCCACCCGTGCGGACACACTCACAGTTTCCACCTTACAAGAGTTGACCCTGCCTTGTCTTTTCCGATATTTGTAGCGAGCAACCCTCACCACAGCTCGCTCGGCTACTGCTTGATATTTGTCAGCCTTATCATGATACAATTTCATTTGGAGCTGCTGCATAAACACAATCTGTTTTTCAGCAGCCAACTCCTTCTGCAGTCTTTTGACATTCGCCTGTAATTCAACATTCTGTTGATGCATCTTCCGAAAAGCATGCAAGAGAATCCAACCCCTTCTTCCTAGAGCCGAATACTCTTTCCCCTTCTCCACTGACACCTGTTGCAGGCATTTTGCCCCTTCGTCCGGACTCGCCTCTCCTATACTTGTGTCCCAGGTTTCGCTCAACCCCGCACCACATGCCCAAGTTTGTGCGACTTTATCATACGGACTCTTAGTCCACCCTGCGATAGCCACCTCAGGACAGTCTACGCCTGCGTAGCTTCCTTTTTCCTAAATAGGGAACTCATGTATCAAATGGATGTTTCACTTCCTTATAGTTCATACCTCAATAAACACACACCCTTTTTAAAAAACAAAATGTTGCCGTTCAGAGTCCAAAACTTTAAATTACATTTTTTGCAGGCTCCTTTGACATCAATAGCACAAAGACCCTGCTCATAGCGCCAACATGTTTTGCTTTTGCTTGGCCACATTGGGAGAACTTTAGACTTACCTTTCCCCTGCCCCTGGCAAAACAAGTTATTGGACTCAGACAGGCAAAAATTACACATAGACCATTAGTTATGGTAAAAAATGTAAATGGCTTGTTAGAGGACCTTTATTCACTCCTTCTATATGGACACATCATACACAAAATAAACATATAGTTATAGTTAGCATCACTGTTATCAATGTTGCAGAAGACACCTTTATCTTGGCTACTACAACACTGCTTAGTTCCAGAACAGGTAGGCGAAGGGATTGCGCGTAATAACAGGGTCTGGAGCGCAGTGTCCTCCCTCTCACCGAGACTGCATCACCCGGGGGGGGGGGGTCCAGATTCTAACTGCTAACCACAGCGGAAAAACCTCTTCTCTTTATGGGGGCATGTCCCTGCCCTTCTCAGTTATGACTGCCCTCGGCCGAAGAGCAGATCACAAGTGGAAGGGGGCAAAGAGTGAAAAAACCAGCTAGAAGTGGAAAAACCCCAGCTTCCCTCTCCTCACATTCTCCCAGAACCCCTTATCAGTGTCACGGCTCGCTCCCTTCGCTCCTGTTCCCGCCACTTGGGGGCATGTTTTGGGGTTTATTCCCTACTGGACATTTCCTCCGAACCTTATGCTACAGTGTCCTGATGAATTGGGAGCGCTAAAACTTTATTTCCCATATTACTTCCCTTCCGGATCCATTCCAGGTTTTTGGCAGCCAGCATGCTACTTTAATCAAATGACTATGCTTCCCAGAATGCCTGGCTCACTGCTTCACCTCCTCCCTTGCAGGACAAGGCTGGGTGGAGGATAGGCAACACCTGTGGCTGCAGGTGCAGCAGGCGGCACGCCTGAGGGGTGTGCTCGTTAAGCAGCTTTAAAATCCTCAGTTTGCTTCAGTCCAGCGCTGGTCACTGTTGCTGTGTTCCTGTTGTAACTGGTCCCTTGTTCCTAGCTTTTGTGCCTAGTACCTAGTTCCTGTTCCTTGTTCCTAGCTTTTGTGCCTAGTGCCCAGTTCCTGTTTCTTGTTCCTCTGCCCTGGATTTTGGATTCTTGTGCTTAATTGATTTCTGCTCACTGGATTTCCCTTTCTGTCTTCCTCTGTCTGCAGGCAGCCTGTCTCTGTGCTTTGCCCTTTGATGCTGCCCAATTCGCCTGTGTTTTCTGTTTCTTTGTTGCTGTCCTTTGCTACTGAAAAACCTGATGCTTTAGTCTTTCCCTTTATAGATTTAGCTTCCTGCCTCAAGGTTTCCTTTTGTGATATCATTTTCCCTGCTCCTGATCCTTACTTTCTATTGGGATCCATTCCATGTTTTCCATCTCACTTCTGCATTCATTTCCCATGGATTATTAGGTGTGGGTGTTATTGTAACTAGTCCCAGTGTAAATGCCCTTTTGTTTCCTCACTATTTTATATCACTATTTCTGCTCGCCCCTTGACTAGGGTCTTATGTATTTAGTTTCCTCCACCCATTGCTGTTATAGCCTTCAGGGTTCCTGTTTGATCAATTGGGTTCGTGAGTTTACTGACATTCAAGTGGTCTTTCCGGTCCTCGCGAGTACAGTTTCTAAGTTCCTTATTCTGTATCATCCAGAGTGTCAGCTCACAGATCCTGTCCTTGCTTGCCCTCTACGTGGGTTTAGCGCTGTCAGTATCTGTAATAGCATAGTGGGTAAGGAGTTTGCCGACTTTCCTTTCAGTCATAAGGAGGTTCTAAGTGCTTACCCCACATTCCTTTTCATATATAGGTATTATTGTTTCTCCTGGGTTTTAGTATACACAAGTCTTGGGTTTTGTATGCACATATTTAGATTCAAAGTTGTACACTGTGAGATTCCGTGCACATTGCCTTCTTTCTTTCTTAACAATCACTGCACCTGCAGAGCGCTTCGACTCCCTCTCTCTAGCTCGTCCTTCAGCGGACAATGCAATAACTATTCTCCACAGTAAGTCCACTCAGCAACAATATTTATGTGACCTTGCTTTGCCTTCGCTGCCAGGATGCACGTTTACTGAGCCCACAAAAACATAGGATTTCATTACAGTGATGGGAGATGAATGTCCAAGATGGCTGCGCACCGGCGCCATGTTTTAGCTTGCGTTTCGCCTAAGCATTACATGCGTCCACGTTTACCCATACCTAGACGACTGATTTGTGCGCGGTCCATATGTACCACTAGCAATGCAACACACCGAGGATACCATACAGTGTTTGACATCCCTGGGGTTCGCGATGAACTTTGCAAAGTTATCCTTACATCCTGCTCAGAACTCACTATCTTTGGGCTCATGTCGTGACACTCAAGACTGTGTCGCCATGCCTTTAGAGGAAAGGGTGAAGACGATACTGAACAAGGTCCAATAGATTTCTTGTCTGCCTATCGCATCAGTCCGCTCCCTCAAGTCCCTCCTGTGAATGATGTCCTCTGGAATCCCATTGATCCCTCACTGCAGGCTCCAAATGAGACCACTTCAGGACTTCGTATACACCCATTGGTGACAAATAACGGGGAACTAGGAAGACCGGCTTCGCCAGACGCCATCCTTCCCCCAAGCTCGCCAATGTGGGAGTCGCCGTCTCAATCTCACCTAGGGAGCCCTTTTTCTTCTTCCAGCACATCAAGTCACAGTGACCACGGATGCCTCGCTGGAGTTGTGTGGAGCCCACATGGGAGAGTTCCACACCAGATGGCAATGTCCTGGAGTTGAGGGCAGTGTTCTGGGCCCTGAAACCTTTCAGACCGCAGCTGCAGAACCAGGTGGTGCCCATCTTCACCAACAAAACCACCACCATGTTCTATATCCGTAAACGATGGAGGATCTGCTCTCCGGTACTGTCTGCGAGGCACAGGCGCTGTGGAAATGGGTGAACTCGCACAAAATATTTCTAACTCCCTTCTATCTGCCAGGAATGCACAAAACTATTGTGGATTCGTTCAGCAGGAAACTCTGGTTGTTCCATGAGTGGGAACTTCACCCGCGCCAGATTCTGTTTCTTCTCCAATTGGGGAAGTCTGGAGATCGACCTGTTTGCTACAGTGACCAACAGGAAATCCCCAAGTTTGCGGGTCGGTTTCACGAAGAGGGTAGCCTGGGGGACACATTTTCATTCCAGTGGCAGGAATTGTTCCTGTACACTTCCCCCCCCCCCCAATGCACCAGCTACCTCAAGTTCAGAGTTCACTGAAACTGAAGCTGCAATATGATCCTAGTTGCCCCAGCCTGACCGCAAATTTGGTACTCAGATTTATTGCACCCATCAGTGGCTCCATGCATCAGAAGCCTGAAGATTATCTTCATCAAGGATCGGCACCACAGGTGCATTTACTGTCTTCATCCTAACCACAATGCGGACAGATGTCCAATTGCCAGTCCTTCTTGAAGACCGAATAGGACCACCATCAGAGGTTGGTAGTATGGATCGAGGAAGGGAAGGCCACTGGCATGGCCTCCGGGGGTACTCTTCCAGAGCCAGCAGATCCAAGGCGTGCACTCCATCTAGTAAGAAGAGGTTGCGGTGCTCATTAGTGAAGATCCAAAAGAAGACGAAATCACATGCTTCATTGCCTTCCTCGTCAGCGGATGCTGGACCCAGTTCAGGGGAAGCCAGTCACTCGTGCCGTCGACGGTTAGCCTAACGGCTGGTGGGCTTTCTCCATCTACGAGAAAGTCACTGGCGCCAAGCACAGATCGTCAATGGATCTGTCATAGGTTCCACTGTTGCCGATGCGAGCCTCGTCAATGACTTCATCCACCAAGACCGTCGACCGATGACTCAGTCTACGAAGTCTGCTCTGCCGTCAATGGCTGCGACGCCAAGAGGTTCGTCCACGACTGTCACCTTTCTCCAGGATAGGGTCTGGCATGGATTCACATGCTCATGAATATTGCCCGTCGTCAGGCTGGGAATCCTCTGTAAAGAAAAAATCAGTATCCGTTTCGTTTCTGAACTGCCTTTCTTAGTAGTAACCAATCACTGATCTCTGGGTCATACTGCCCACAGTCAATGACTCTCCTCTCCCTAAGCCCCTCCCCTGGCAGCCATCCTCAGATTTTTACCGCACGTTCAAGTGTTGGGAGTCCTCGTGCTTTAGCTCTCGAGCTTTGCTGCGTTTTCGCCCTTTTTTCAAAGAGATTTTCTCATTTTTCTGTTAAACAGAGCCTCAAGCGCCACCGTTTCTCCATCCGATCAATGGGGACATGTTTCGGATTTTCTACGCCCCTCAAGGGTGAAGTTTTCGTCAAGTTACGCTTCTTGAAGGAGTCCAGAAGTTTCTGAGGCCTACCCGGACATGGCCCAGGAGAAAGGAAGCTCAACGCCCGGAAAGCTGTTCAGGGTTTGTCCTGGATGCCAGCTACAGAATGTGTTCAAGGAGGACGAGCATTCGAAATGCCTCTACTGCCTTCATGAGGACAAAACGCACGTGGAGAAGGACTGTGCGTTTTGCGGGAACATGCCGGAGCGGACCATGAAGGATCGACATCTTCGCCTCTCCAACTGGCTGGAAGGAAAGAGCCCGTCAGGTGAGAAGAAGAAGACCGAGTGGTCTTCTAAGTCCTGTGAGGGCGCCCCGGCGACGGGGGCCCAACAGAAGGCAAAGCACCGTGAGTCCGTGGGCACCGGGAGGCCCGAACGGTCGAGCTCCTCAGCTGCCAGGCAGGACGCACCCTCTCCGGCGCCATCAACCACGAGCCAACGCTCTGGCTCGGGGAAGAGGAAAGCCGAGAACCCGGCGAAGCTTCTGGAGAGGCCCCGGTTGGGCCCGAAGGATCCAGCAGAGGGGGAGCGAGGCGGTGACAAGGCCATAGGCCAACAGAAGGTGTTGAAGGCCTTGATTCACCCGGCTATGCCTCTATCGAGGAAGTCGCGGCGGCCCTGATGCAGCCTGTGGAGGCTATATCAGTGGAGGTGACCTCGGGGCCCAGAGTTTCCCTGCCACCGCGGAGGGAAGCCTCTTTCAGGCCCATCGAGAAGACCCCCGTGAAAACCCTGGCGGACAAAGAAGGGGGCGGTGACCATCGTGGATATGGACACAGCCTCCAAGGAGAGGAGCTGGTTGAAGTCTTGGAGGGCCTCGACGAGGGCGTTGAAGAGGCCCGGTCCCACGGGAAGGATCCCGACGAAGAGGACGACGAGAGACCCGGCGGCGCCAGCGAGGTTCCAAGTCAATCGTCGCACCCGTCGCTTCCGGAGCCGCAGGACAACTTGGCGGCCATTCTTTTGGCAATACAATCCTTATGTACGGAGATAAGGATGAGATTGCCCCTTCCACCGATGGAGGAGCTGGAGCCAGGCCCGACGGAGGAGCTAGAACCAGCCCCGTCGGGAAGCCCCCCCAAGCAAGAGGAGACGGACCCCGCCTTTTCAGCTCTCTCGGCCTGCCCAACCTTTCCCCCATCCCCCGTCCCTGGGGATGACACGGGAACGGACACGGCCACAACGGGCACGGATGACGACGGCGGTGACGACGGGACGGATCTCCCATCGCCTCCGACTCGGGCCTCCCCGCCCGACGAGATTGGGTCCTTACACGCTTTGATTGCCAGGGCATCCAAGCTTTTCCAGCTCTGCCCCAAAGAGAAGAAGGAGGGGATGTTAGGGAGAATTCTCTGTTAGGTTGAATTTCTTAACCTAGTGAGCCCCCCAGCAGCTTTGCTGGATTTTTGGGGTTTATTTTTTTATCTCCTGCCAAGAGTGAAACTCTTTTACCCTCACTCTTGGACATGATTTGAGTGTGTTTCTTTGACTCTAGATGTGTTTAATGGGCTATGGGGTCTTTTACTCCATAGGGCTTCATGTGTTTTTGTGATGTGTGTTACACAGCACCCTCCGTGTAGTAACACAGGGGTGTCATAGTGACCCCCCAGTATAGACTACATACCCTGGGACTGACTACCGTCTCCCAGGGCATGTAAAGTCACCATTGACTTTACTAGTCTCAAATTCTGAACAGAATCAGTACAAACCATCATATTGTGTACTTACTGGCCGGGGCAATTCGATTGCCGAGGGGGCACGTCTCCGTCCCCCCTGATCGAGTTTTGGCTGGTGGCAGTGGATACTACACTTTATATTCGACCGCGAATATATCCCAATGGGATTTCCCATTGTTCGAGGCTACCAACTTTAATTATTTAATTCCCATAGCCTCGGAACATACCGCTGGTTTATTTATTTAATATTAACTCTCCGGTTGGTATTTTTTGCCAGAACTCTGTTCTAAAATGGCATTTGTGTTCGCTTCTGTGACTCCAACCCAAGTTGAGCCCTTTGTTCCACTTTTTTGCGGGCTTCTCCACAGAAGCCCTCCAAAGTGGTGCCTCTCTGTCTGGGGTACTTAGGAGGGGTGGAGGGGGATTTAGGCACCCTGGACTGAGTTGCCTAGGCAACTCAAGTCGTACTCCGTCCTGATTGGCCCAAGTGGTGAGCTGGCCGGCTCACCACTTAGCATGTTTGAGTGACAGCTAGGCTGAGTGAATGGGGGTTTTCTGCATAAAAGCAGGGCTTTGGGGACTGGAACTTCAGAAGTCACCACAGGACCTAAGAATCCGATGAGGGAGAAGCTGAGCCAACCTGCTACGACGACACCACCGGTGGAACCCTGCTGAACCGTCTCACCACTTTTCCCAACGACAGAGGAGATCTCCAGCCCGGAGAGTCTTCTTCCTTCGACTTTTGGGGATAACCAGTCTGCTTCCTTTTTCGCTTCCTGGAGCATCTCGTGGCCGCCTTGCCTGTGCCAAGCACCCCGGCAACCGGGATACCACGGTTTACCACTAATGCGAATCAAAGGGTAGTACCTTCAACCGGAAAACTCTGCGGCTGGTTTCTTCCCTGGCAGTGCAACGACCTTCATCTTTCCTCCACGTCGAGATCTCCTCTTTCTCTGGACGAAGCCGTGACTTGCACCCGCTGCCAGGAACAACTGCCCCCGCTGGAGGATCCTTTCCACATAAGGTACCGTGTTCCGCCTGGCTTCCCTTGCAACCAACTGTACGTGGTAGATTTAGCCCCCGGCTTTCAACCCTGGGTTAGCCTGGGACACCCTGGCTAAACTTTTCTGAGCCTAACTAAAACCTTTCTGAACTCCCTGAAAGACTTTTTAAGCCTGTTGTCATTGTGTGATCTTGGGTGCATTTGTGTCCTGCTCTCTCCAAGAGTGGGCCCGGCCTATGGACTTTGGCTCACAAGTAACTTTTGACTTTCCTGCCTTGCTTAAGAGTTCCTAAGTATTAGTGTGGTATTTTCCTACATTCTGCCTTTTTCCCTCCCTTTTTTCGTTAACTTATTGCTTTTCCCCTTCCTTTCCCTTGGGGTGGTTATCACGTTTTATTGCCTCGGCTATGGAGAGGACACCCTTTAGGTTTTGCCCGCTTTGCAAGGGCAAGTTTACTTGGAAGGACAAGCATTCACAGTGTAACCGCTGCTTGCCCCTCGATCACAAGGAGGAAGGTTGCACGGCTTGTCGGCTTCTTAAGCCGAAGACTCTAAAAGACCGTAGGGTCAAGAGGTGGGCGGCCTACGCTATGTCGAAGGCCGACGCTCCACCCACCGTCGCTACCTCCGACAGTGACGAGGAACGTGACACCACGACCTCCGCTACGGAAGTCGAAAACCCCCCTAGAGAGCGCACACGCGCTTCGTCGTCTGTCCCCGGCCCCGACGGGCTCGGCTCACGCCCTGCTTATGGGGATGAACACCCCGGCGACATTGACGCACACGAGACCACACATAAGCACACAACCCATGGCTTCTCTTTGCCGAAGGCAAAGAGAGCATCAGCGCCCAAGGAGACGCAGGTTTCACCGGCGGCCTCCTCGGACCGTTCGGGTTCGAAGCCCCTCTCGCAACCGCAGCCGCGACCAGCAACTGGGCTTTCGGCAAATAAGGGCGCCGCCCCCAAATCGTCGGCCGGAGCGCATCAGCAGAAAGCGCATGCCGCCGTAGAGCGTTCGACACCCATAACGTCGAAACCACAGCTCTCTGCTGACAAACGAGTCGCTGAGAGCTTGGCGAGGATCGTGGTAGCCGACGCCCACAAGCGTACGCCGAAAGACACGTCGAGCGCTACGCAAAGGTCGAAAGACATGCCGAAAACACAGGGACGATCTCCTTCAGTCGAAGGGATTCCCAGCACACCTGAAGGCTTTTCGGAGGGCGACGGGACACTTTCCTCGACATTGTGGGAGAGGTCGAGCCGTTTTCAGCTACAAGACACCAATTTTCCCCCACTAGACCGCTCAGGGGTACCCCATGAAACCATGGAAAGGCTCCATCTCTGCATGGAAAGAATGGAGAGGTTTATGAATGCCCAAAACCCTCCCACTCCAAAGAGAATAAGAGAAGGGCCTCAGGAGGACCCCAGGGCAAAAAATCCAAGATTAGTCAATCCCCACCAGGACACAGCCTTAGACTTCCATAGTGTGTATGACCTCACTGAGGAAGAACATTATTTTGAGGAGGAGGATGATTTTATGGACGAGGAAGAGGGACGGAACCAGGAGGAAGGTCTGGAAGACAGCCCAGACTTGGTAGGAGAAGGCTTCGGAGAAAATCCAGAAGAAGGACCTTCTCACCCCTGGCAATCCCCATCAATATATTCCGACACTGATGTCCTGAACCTAAATCCTCCTGACAATTCACCTGTTAGAAACACTTCTCCCATTGACGATCAACCCACATTTAATGCCCTGTTGCGCAGAGCAGCAGCACACTTCGAACTGGACACTGGGGAGCTCTCCCCTGAATTAGACTTTGTAGAAAGGGTAATTAAGGAGAAACCCCCGGTCAGTCAGACAATTCCCCTCCTCGCTTCAGTGAAGAGAAGAATCATCCCTTCGCTGTCCACACCCGCACTAATCAGAGGGGTCAATCCTAGAATTGAAAAACTTTTCACTCCTTCACCCTCAGACCCGCTGTACATCAGGGGACATTCCATTCCGGATTCCCTGGTAGTAACCAACACAAGAAAGAGGGCAGGGGTACCACTTTCCGCCAGTGAGGCACCACCTGACAAGGAGGGCAAGCGGTTATATGCCCTTGCAAAAAGAGTTACATCCTCGGCCGCCTTTTCGGCAAGAATTGCCAACAACAATTCTTTGCTCGCTAGCTATGCGGACGCGCAGTGGGCCAAACTGCGCAAAGACACCGAAGAAGCGCCGGAACCATTACGTACACGCCTGCTTTCAACTATTGGCGAAAGAACCCAGGTCAACCAGAGTATTGTAAAGAGCTCTCTGGATGCGGCAGAAACTGCGGGATGTTCCCTAATTCAGGGAATAGTCCTAAAACGACACGTATGGCTGCGCAACTCAGGGTTCAAACCGGAGACACAGGCGTCTTTAATAAATAAACCTGTTGAAGACTCAAACCTCTTCGGGAAAGCGGTGGATGAGGCTCTGGAGATGGCTAAAAAAGAGTTCGATACTATCAAAACTCTTGACCAAATCTCTAAGCCCTCTACCAGGCGCAGCTATGGCAACAAACGCTTTTTTCGTGGCCAACGCCAACAACAAATCCAGCAGCAACAGTACCCTGCCACCAATTTCCAGACCAATAGTGGCCAGTACAGCCAAAGAGGACAGCGCCGGGGCAAAGGAAGAGGGCGAGGGTCCACCCCCAGAGGTTCCCAAGCCCCTAACAACACCAAGTGACGCGAAGATTCGCGTCCCCTCCCATGCAACACTGGTCGGGGGCCGGATTAAATCCTTTCTTCCAGCATGGGAGGGTATAACGTCAGACCGCTGGGTACTTTCCACCGTAGCCCACGGATACTGCATCGAATTCAACAGTTCCCCAACATACAAACCCCCGAGGGGA
Source organism: Ambystoma mexicanum (assembly GCF_040938575.1). Classification (NCBI taxonomy): domain Eukaryota; kingdom Metazoa; phylum Chordata; class Amphibia; order Caudata; family Ambystomatidae; genus Ambystoma; species Ambystoma mexicanum. Next base: position 623,006,671 of record NC_090936.1, read on the forward strand.
CGACGCATGTCACCGGAACATCTTGCCATCCTTCTACAAGAAGTACAACAACTGCTGGAAAAAAGAGCCATAGAGGTCGTGCCTCTATCTCAGGTAACGGAAGGCATTTATTCAGTGTACTTCCTTGTACCCAAAAAGGATCTAACCATGCGCCCTGTATTAGATCTGCGCCCAGCGAACAAGTTCATCAAACCCCAAAAGTTTCGTATGGTGACCCTACAGGAAGTAATCCCACTGCTATCACAGGGAGATTACATGACAACATTGGACATGAAAGATGCATACTTTCATATTTTAATGTTGCCAGCGCACAGAAAATACCTCCGGTTCATGATAGAGGGCAAACACTACCAGTTCAGAGTGCTACCCTTCGGCATAGCATCAGCACCGAGGGTATTCACGAAGGTACTGGCAGTGGCAGCGGCCCACCTGCGCAGGTTGTCCATCCCAGTTTACCCTTACCTCGACGACTGGCTCATAACAGGGGATTCTTACGAAACATGCTTCTCCAATGCCCAAAAGACTGTAGACCTTTTGTTCCAGTTGGGCTTCTCCATCAACGAAAAGAAGTCCAGCCTAGACCCCAGCCAAATCAAACAATTCCTAGGGGCTCTAATTCAAACAAAGGACGGCCTCGTCTTCCCCTCCAAAGAGAGGGTCCAAAACATGTGGTTTCAGATCCCTCAATATGTGACCGGTCGAGAGGTGACGGTACGCAAAGCAATGCGCTTGCTAGGCATGATGGCGTCGTGTATTTATTTGGTACCTCACGCGCGCCTGCCCCATGCGCCCAATGCAGGAGTGGCTCAACAGCCAGTGGTGTCAGGCCAGCGGACTATGGGACGACCTAGTGGTGGTCTCGCAGGCCTTAGTTCTCTCGCTACGGTGGTGGACAAAAGAAAACCTAGAAAAAGGGAAACCCTTTGCCACACCCGCGGCGGAAGCCACTCTAACCACAGACGCATCCCTCACAGGATGGGGGGGCTCACCTATCCCATCAAACTGCTCACGGGGAGTGGACTCACCGTGCCTCTGCTGGATGACATCTGGGACGAGGGACTCGCCCTTCTCAAGAACCCATCTACAACGCCTGCTAAGAGGGATCGGTGCAAGAAGTAGTACCAGGTCCCCGATGCAGCCCCCCTGTGCCTTAGGGCGCAACCGACCCTTGACGTGGTCGTCTCAGCGGCAGCCAAGAAGAAAACGGGGGAGGGGGCATCAGCCTCAACACCAACTTCCCCGCCGGACGGCGAAGGAAAGAAGCTGGATGCGATGGGACGACGAGTTATCTTGTCGGCGGCAACAACGCCCTTGCGATCGTGGCCCGCTATGACAGGGAATTGTGGTACAAGATCGCCCCCCTGTTGGACTTCCTACCGGACGACAAGAGGGCAGAGGCCCTGGAGATCTTGCAGGAAGGTGAGGTGATGTCAGACCACGCCATAACTGTGGCAACTGACATTGCTGACACCGGATTCCGCCAGCTTGGCAACAGCGTTTGCCTTAGACGGCGAGGGTGGCTCAAGGCGACGGATTTCCGCCAGGACATACAAACCAAGGTGTTGGACATGCCCTTCGACGGGAACAACCTGTTAGGGAAAACAGTGGATGAGTCCTTCCAAGCCATCAAGGCGGACACGGAGACGGCTCGGGCCCTAGGAGTTCTCCAGCAATGACATCCGTCCTTTCGGAACTCCGGAGGCAAGCAAGGTGCTTCCAAGGGATTCGGCAGTGGCTCCTCTACGTACCACCAGGCGGCCTGCTCCTCGTCGCAATAAGCCTATATGGGACGAGGCAAGTCGGGTGGATCCCGTCGTCGTCGCCAGGGAGGCCAAGGCGGCAAGGCGTCCTCCAAGCAAGACTGAACCGACCGTGGCGTCGGGCCCCCACCGAAGCACCCCGGTGGGAGGCCGGCTGGGGAAGTTTGTCAGCGTGTGGGAGTCCATCGCCACTGACCGTTGGGTGCTGGACGCCTTGGCCCAGGGGCACGCCCTCGAGTTGCTAAAAAATAAAAAAAAAAAGTGCCCCCGCATTCCTCCCGTGGCCAGGAAGGAAAACCACGTCCCTCAACTACTACTGGTGGTAAGGGCGATACTCAAGAAAGGTGCCATCGAGCTTGTTCCAAAGAGGCTCTGGGGCTCCGGAGTATACTCAAGGTACTTCCTCGTGAAAAAGAAGACAGGAGGATGGCGACCGATCCTGGACCTGCGACGACTGAGCAAGTACATCAAGGCACAGAAGTTCCGAATGGTCACCCTCCAGCATGTGCTGGGACAGCTGGAGGAGGGCGATTTCCTGTCGTCGTTGGATTTGGAGGATGCATACTTCCACATCCCCATTCTAAAAGGACACCGAAAGTTCTTCAGGTTCGTGGTCCAAGGACGGCACTACCAGTTCAAGGCCCTCCCGTTCGGATTGAAGTCGGCACCCATTGTTTTCACCAAGTGCCTCGCACCAATGGCAGCGCGGCTGCGCCTGCTGGGGATCCACGTCTACCCCTACCTGGACGATTGGCTCATCCGTGCAGGGACAAGGGAGCTCGTCGTAGAACACACAGCGAAGACCGTCCAGCTGCTCACGGACCTGGGGTTCTCCATCAACTTCCCGAAATCCCACCTGGTCCCCTCGCAAGTCGCACTGTTTCTGGGAGCCAAGCTCGACACAATGGCGCGTCTGGCCTCGCCGTCGGAGGAAAGGACAAAGGCCATTCTGGTCAAGGTGGAGCGTCTGCTGGCCACGGACGTGGCCAGGGTAAGGTCCATCAAGTCCCTCCTCGGGATGATGTCCTCTTGCATATATCTTGTGCGCCTGTGCAGGCTTCGAATGCACCCTCTACAGAAGTTCCTCGACGCCCGCTGGATCCAAGCGACGGGCAGCTTCGAGGACAGGATTACTCTCAACGAGACCTTCCGACGAGCGATCCGGTGGTGGGGCACCCACGCTCATCTGGCGGCAGAGACAGACTTTCAGACCCCGGCCCACCAGGTAACAGTGACAACGGATGCCTCCCTAGAGGGGTGGGAGCGCACACCGGAGACCTTCACGCGAGAGGCCTCTGGCTCCCGGAGGAGAAGCCGCTCCACATCAGCATCCTGGAGCTCCGTGCAATGTTCTGGGCCCTCAGGTCCTTTCTCCCATCCCTCAAGGGCAAGGTGGTGAGGATCTTCACCGACAAACCACCACAATGTTCTTTCTTTCGGAAGCAGGTCGGAACCAGATGCCCTGCCCTATCCAAGGAAGCCCAGGATCTGTGGCATTGGGTCATTGCCCAAGGGATGTTTCTGGTGCCGTTTCATCTGGCAGGGATAAAAAAAAACCACCATCGCTGACTCACTCAGCAGAGAGCTGCGCTCGTGCCACGAGTGGGAACTATGCCAGGATCAAGTGGATCGACTCTTTCAGCGATGGGGCAAACCCCAGATCGACCTGTTTGCGACGGCGACGAACTCCAAATGCCAGAGGTTCGCCAGCAGGTTTCCCCAGCGAGGAGCATGGGCGATGCTTTCTCGTTCCCCTGGGACGGCCTGTTCCTACATGCGTTCCCTCCATTGCCGTTTCTGCTCCGACACATCAACCAGCTCAAGAGGTCCCGGTGCAAGATGATCCTCGTCGCACCGGCGTGGCCGAGGCAGATCTGGTTCCCGGACCTTCTGGACTTGTCAGCGTCCCCACCGGTCAAGCTGCCGACGGACGCAGATCTTCTTTCTAGAGAAGGAGGCGCCATCCTTCATCACGACCCGGAGTCGCTGAACTTGCAGGCCTGGCTCCTGCAGCACTAGAGTTTGGAGGGTACGATATCCCGGCTGACTGCAGAGAGGTTCTTGCAAAGGCCAGGGCGCCCTCAACTCTCAAGTGCCACGGACATAAGTGGAAGAGGTTCTCTGTCTGGTGCCGTGCACAGAGGATCAACCCTCTACGGATTACGGCACCTTAAGTGCTACCATACCTACTGTCGCTGGCCAAGGCTGGACTAGCTCATGCTTCCATCAAGATACATCTGGCAGGGATCTCCCGATACACCAGAACTACAGGACGGCCGTCCTTGTGGTCTCATCGACTGGTGAAGGAATTTATGAAAGGACCGTTCCGATTGTTCCTGCCGGTGAATGCTCCAGCCCCGGCGTTGGAGCTCAGCGTGGTTCTGACCAGGCTCATGGGGCCGCCATTCGAGCCTTTGCATTCGGCTCTTTTGAAGTTCCTGTCGTGGAAGACAACGTTCCTGGTGGCCATCACCTCTGCACGACGCGTGGGAGAGATTCAGGCCCTATCCTGCAAGCCCCCATACTTGACTTTTCACGATACGAGGGTGGTACTGAGGATGCACCCCTCCTTCATGCCCAAGGTGCCGTCAGTCTTCCATCTTAACGAGCCCTTGGTGTTACCAGTTTTCTTCCCGTCGTCTTCGTCTCCGGCTGAGAGGACTTTGCACTCTCTGGACGTAGCTAGAGCGCTTAAGTTCTACGTGGACCGAACAAAGAGTTTTCGGAAGAAATCACAGCTGTTTGTGAACTTTGGACCTGTGAACAACGGGAACGCTCTCTCGAAAGGCTTCCATTTCCAGATGGCTCTACGGCTGCATCATGCACTGTCACCGGTTGGCAAACCGGCCGTTGCCCGGCCATCCGAGAGCCCATTCGACCAGAGCGATCGCTGCTACTACGGCATTCTTGTCTGGTTTGCCCCTGCTGGACATCTGTAGGGCTGCTACGTGGAAGTCGACGCACCCCTTCACGAGATTCTACTGCGTCGACTGGGATTCCAGGGAGGAGTCCAGTGTCGGCCAAGCAGTGCTGCGCAACCTGTTTGCCTGAAGGTGGGCCTGGTGGGGAGGTAAGAGTTGCTGAATGTTGAGTTTATGTGATGCTTAATGTTGAGCCTTTTGCCACCTCCCGTGGTTGTGCATGTGTGTACTGCTATGTATTATTATATTCATGAGCATGTGAATCCATGCCAGACCCCATGGTGGAGAAGGAACAAGTTGCTTACCTGTAACTGTTGTTCTCCAGCATGGGTCTGGCATGGATTCACATGCGAACCCTCCCTCCTTCCCCGCTGCGGCTCTTCACTTGGTCATACTGCCACTTTACGTGCTACCAAATCTGAGGATGGCTGCAAGGGGAGGGGCTCAGGGAGAGGACAGTCATTGGCTGTGGGCAGTATGACCCAGAGATCAGTGATTGGTTACTACTAAGAAAGACAGATCAGAAACGAAACTGATACTGATTTTTTCTTTGCCGTGGATTCCCAGCCTGACGACGGGCAATATTCATGAGCATGTGAATCCATGCCAGACCCATGCTGGAGAACAACAGTTACAGGTAAGTAACTTGTTCCTTACCCCAGCTACCATTAGCATGCCCAGGTTTTCTCTGCCACCTAGACCTCCGTCAACGGTTCTGACGTCCGTACCGTCCACAACGGCGCCTCTTCCTCTGCAGGCTCCAGTCGTTGCAGCGTTCCCTAAGGGCTCTGGACTTCTTGCCCAGGCCCTCCAAGGCTGCACCACTCTTGACTCAGGCACCTTGGGATCCCCCAGGTCTCCAGCAATCTACACCAGCTGTGCGGAGGACCTTCCAGAGGATTTTTACTCAGGTCAGGAAGGGGGCCAAGGGGAACCTGACCCCATTCTGCCTATGCCACATCCGGGGTCACCGGCTAGCAGGCCTTCCCAGCTGTTTCACCTCCAAGAGGGCCGGGCCTGGCTCCTGCAGCTGCTTCTGCTCCGAGGGACATGTCTCTGGACATCTTGAACACCTTACATACACTGGTGGCTGAAACACAGCAGCGACTGCCCACTACTCCCGCCCCAGTTTCGGCAATGAGCCCTCCAATGCCTCCTCGTACTCCGCCGACACCGCCTCTTAATGCCCCGGTTACCCCTCGGCCAATGTTGGTGGCGGTGCCCACAGTGGTGGAAGAAATAGTTCATATGGACACTGATGCCACCAGGACTCGCATGGATGGGTTTGACGACTACATTCCTGCTGGCGGAACACCCAGATGTCGACACGCCCACTAGGGCTTCTAAGCCTGACAAGATTGGTTCATTCCACTCCCGGATATCTCAAGCTGCCAAGCTTTTCAATCTTGTGCCCGAGGAGAAGAAAAAGGAAGGCTTCCTTTTTGAATGAGAGTCATCCAAGAAGACATTTGTCTCAGTCCCACTGTTGGACAACATATGGGAGGATGGCTTTCTGGTCATAAAGGCTCCAAATACCACTCCTGCTAAATGTGACCGGTTGTAGTAGTAGTACCGGTTCCAGACTCAGCCTCCAAGTGCCTGAAGTCCCTGCCCTTGCCAGTCTCGGGTCTCGGCCGCCGCTAGAAAGAGGTCTTAAAACACCACTTCTTCATCCATGCTGCCTCCGTACCAGGAGGGTTAGAAGCTAGGTGTGGCTTGCAAGCCCATCACCACCACGTCTGCATGAACCATCAAGGCCGCCAACACCCTCACCATCCTGTCAAGTTATGATAGGGAGTTGTGGTGTAAGTTGGGGCCCATCCTCCGCATCCTCCCTGACGATAAGAAGGTCGAAGCAATGGCCCTGTTCCAGGAAGATGATGGGGCTTCCGACCACGCCATCACCGTCGCTCTGAACATTGCGGATGGCTGGCGTGGCCCTCTGTCGCCAAGGTTTGCTAAAAACCACCAACTTCTGCACAGATGTACAGACCAAAGGGGTTGACATGCCATTCAATGGTGACAATCTGTTTGGCAAGGCGGGCGACAAAACTCTTCAGGCCATAATGACACTGAGACGGCATGTTCCCTTTTCGTCCTTCGGCAAAGGAGGCTGTCCTTTCTTTCCTCCAGGGAAAGAGCCCGCAGGGTTTCACAACCCCCTATCATCAGCCTTCCCACTCTATTGCCCAGGAAGCTTAAAGGAGACACGCCCAGGCTTATGGCAGTGGTACCCAGTGTCGTCATCAATGCCCCGTAGAGGACACAGATGCCAAAGCAGGCCTGAACCAGCCTTGTACCTGCACCCCCACTTCCGCATCCCAGTGGGAAGCCGACTACCAAATTTTGTCGATAAGTGATGAAACAGTTCCCCAGACAAATGGGTGCTGGATGGTCTTCAGCAGGGTGCACTCCTTAGCATTTCAGGGCAAGTACCCCTGCATTCCTCCTGTCACGCGACAAGAACTGCACATGGCACTGAAAGTTCAGGCCATGCTACGCAAAGGCAGTACAACAAAGATGTCCTGACAGGTAAACCAGTAAGTATTACTCTAGCAAGATAGATCACTGGATTTAGAACTCGATGCAAGCAGTGAACAAAGTTCATTTGCAAGTATCTCTCAAGTTATTCAGAGAGCACTTTGACTATTCTGTATATATTTAGACAGAAAACATCATACTTAATCTTTATTTTTGTCACTTTCCATATATTTATTCAATTTATATACAATGAAGAAACATCTTTTTCACATGTTTTTAAAGATAGAAGTTTGTGCGAAGAGTAAAAATGTATACTGAATATTGGTACCAGGCAAGACCTGGGAGAAGTACTATTAATACTTCAGGGAAACAAAAAGCAAACAACGGAAAAGGAAAACCAGTGAGTGAATGCAATGCCAAGAAAAGGTTTGAACAGTTAATAAAGCATAACAATTACTATAAACATTACAATTTGTTTTGCCTCTCTATCTAACAACTAATTGCTTCTCACGTTATCACAGAAATTTGATTAGACAGTTCAGGGGTCGCAAAGGGGCAATAGAACCGGTCCCTCAGCACCCGCAGGACTTCGGAGTGTACTCCACATACTTTCTAGTAAGGAAGAAGTCAGGACGATGGCAACCAATCCTAGGCTTGCGACGCCTCAAGTTCCTCCAATTCCAAAAGTTCAAGATGGTCACGTTGCAACAGGTGCTTGACCAACTGGAGGAAGGGGATTTTCTGGCGACTCTTGACTTGGAAGGTGCGTACTTCCACATCCCAATTTGTCGCAAGCACCGAAAGTTCCTGCGTTTTGTTGTTCATGGGTGGCAATACCAATTCAAGGCACTTCCCTCAGCCTGAAAACAGCCTGAGGGTGTTCACCAAATGCTTGCCCCCGGTGGTAGCACACCTGCGCCCCAGAGGGATCCAAGACTGCTCTTACCTGGACGATTGGCTCATCCGGTCCCGCTCCCGCGCTGGAAACCCAGCACACCACGGGCACCATCTGACTTCACTCGGATTCTCAATCAATCAACTATCTGAAGTCTCACGTAGTGCCATCACAGAACGCACTGTTCCTGGGTGCCAAACTCAACAGTCTTGTGTCTGGCGACTCCCTCAGAAAAGAGGGTGCAAGCCTTCCTGGGAAAGGACCAACAGCCGTCGACAGATTCTGTGGCAACAGTCCAGTCCATTATGTCCCTGCTGGGGATGATGTCTTCCTGCATTCATCTCAAGTCACTGGCATATGAACTAACAAAATCGCCCTCAATCGGGCATTCCGTCAAGCCTTGCAATGGTGGTCAGTTCGTCCACACCTCCCACAGGGCGCTCCCTTTCAGATCCCTCTGCATGAGGCTACAGTCGCGACCAGCGCCTCTCTGGAGGGTTGGGAAGCCCACACATGAAGCCAGAGGCCTCTTGCTCCCAGAGGAAAAGGAGTTTCACATCACAACATCCTGAGGCTGCAGTCTTCCGGGCTCTCAAGTGTTTTCAGCCTCAGTGCCAGGGAAAGGTGGTGCTAATCTTCATGGACAACACCACAGTCATGTTTTACATTGGGAAACCAGGCAGGAAGTGCTCCCCCACTCTCACCTTGGAAGCACCATCTCTGGGCGGGCTATTATTCAACACATGTTTCTTGTCCCATTTCACCTGGCCCTCATCCAAAACCTCATTGCAGACCCTCAACAAGGAGCTGCGGTCCCGTCACAAATAGGGAGCTTCAGCAAGCACTCAAGTGTTGTGTCTCTTCAACGAGTGGGGTCTCCCTCAGATCAACATCTTTGCAATGTCTGCCAACGCCAAGTGTCCGAATTTTGCCAGCAGATATGCTCAGCTGGGGAGTCTGGGGGATGTCTTCTCGTTCCCCTCAGAGGGCCTCTTCCTGCAAACTTTCCTTCCTATTCCGCTATTGCTAAGACTGATCAACACACTCCAACGTTTCCACTGCAAGATGATCTTCAATGCACTGGCGTGGCCCGGGCAGATCTGGTATTCAGACCTTCTCCACCTGTTGGTGGTTTCGGCCATCGAGCTTCCTTCACTTCCCAACCTCTCCAGAGAAGGAGGGTCAATACTGCCCCACGCCCCAGCATCTGAGCTTCACGGCCTGGCTCCTGCAGCCTTAGAATTTCGACACTGTTTGCTGCCCTTTGAATGCAAGAACATCCTAGCTAAAGTCAGGGCCCCCTCTACATTGGCTTGATACAAGCACAAGTAGAAGCGCTTTAGAGTGTGGTGCCAGCCACGGAAGTTCTGACTGCTGCACGTGACTGCTCTTCAGCTTCTTCAGTACTTGCTCTCTCTGGCCAAGGCTGGCCTCGCCCAGGCCTTCATCAAGGTCCACCTAGCTGCCATATCCTGTTGCTCTCGGACCCCAAGCAAACTCTCCTTGTGGGCACATCGGCTTGCTAAGAAGTTCCTCAAGGGCCTCTTCAGAACATTTCCTCCAGTGAAGGCTCCTGCGCTGGCGTGGGACTCAACGTGGTACTGTCTGAACTGATCTGGCGTCCATTTGAACCAATAGATAGAGCCCCTTTGTTTTTGTTGTGGAAGACTGACTTCCTGGTGGCGATCACCTTGGCCTGGTGGGTTGGGGAAATGCAGGCTCTTTCCTGTAAGCATCTGTATTTTTCCTTTCACGCCACAAAGGTAGCTCTGCAATATCATCCTTCCTTCATGCCAATGGTTCCATTAGGCTTTCACCTCAACTAACCTTTAGTTCTGCCAGTTTTCTTTGCCAATCCTCTTTTGCCTGCTGTAAGAACATTGCATTGCTGGACGTTGAGCGCACCCTGAAGTTCTAGGTTGCAATCATGAAGTTCTTTTGAAAGAGGTCTCCGCTTTTTGTCATTGTACCTGTGGGACATGGGAAGGCTCTATCTAAGGTTTCCATCTCTAGGTGGCTCTCCGGCTGTATCGTGCATTGCCATCATCATCTGGTCAACCAGTTCCACTTCCAGACCGGCCGAGAGCCCATTCCACCAGAGCCATCACAGTTATGCCAGCATTTCTCTGATGATCCCCTGCTCGACATCTGCATGGCTGCTACGTGGAGGTCTAAGCCTACCTTCACAAGATTCTACAGCGTCGACAGGGATTCCAGGGAGGAGTTCTGGGTCGGTCAGGAAGTGATTCGCAACCTGTTTGTTTGAGTTGAGTCTGTTCCAGGAATGAGTATATATCTTCTGTGAGTCTTGCCACCTCCTGTGGTTGTGTATATGTACTGCTGTGTAATCGTATTCATGAACTTGTGAATCCATGCAAGACCCCATGCTGGAGAAGAAACAAGTTACTTACCTGTAACTTTTTCTCTCCAGCATGGGTCTTGCATGGATTCACATGTGAACCCTCCTTCCTTCCCCTCTTTGGCTCTTCTTGGTTCATACTGCCACTCTACGTTCCCTACCAAATCTGAAGATAGCCACCAAGGGTGGAGCTTAGGAGGAAGAATGTCGTTGGCTGGGGCAATATGACCCCAAGTGACACTGATAGGCTATAGAGGAGACATGCAGTTTTTTAGTTTAAAGCTAAAGTGAGTTAAATCTACTGAGGATTCCCAGCCCGAAGCCGGGGAATATTCATGAGCATGTAAATACATGCAAGACCTATGCTGGAGAACAAGAGTTACAGGTAAGTAACTTGTTCCTTATTATTGAGGGTGGTATTCATGTGGCCCATGACCAATTCCAGGTGTTCTATGTTTCCCCTAAGAAGTCCTTGACTTCCTTGGTACGTTTTTTAGGTTCCTTTTCTCTCAGCTGTTCAAGGGAGGAGGCCTTCCCTGTCAGTGAGCCTCTCCAGGTGGCCATAAGGACATCCCCGCCAATTGCACCCACGGTTTCACACACTGGGTTGCTCAAATTAATTGTATCAAATTCTTCTTATTTCATTGCATACAACGGGGTCCCGCAGAAGACTTGCGTACCATTTTGAGGACATGGGTCTGGGTTCCATAGTGGCATGGTTCAAGGTCAAGTGGACAGGGGCGTGATCCAAAAATTGTATTGGTACCCTAGTTTGGGTCTCCCGTGCTTAAAAGAACTTCCTCAATCAAGATGAATTCTCTTTGGGAATGGGACTCCTGCTTGTGGAAGTAGTAAGAGAAATCTCAGTCCCCAGGATAAGACCATTGCCACACATCTCAAAAACATGCCTCATCTAAGACCTGAATAGGATTAATGTAAACTTGGTTGCTGTTCCAACAGTCATAATATCCCTCTTGGATAATGTCATATGTCTGGGAAAGTCCCTTAAGAAACAGTTCTGTTGTTAGAAGCATAAACTGTGGGGATTGTGGTCGTATGTGTTGCCAATTCAACTTTACGCATAAGGAATTCACTCTCCTCCCGACACTTTCTCAACCATGAATCGAGAACTTGATGTCTCTCCAAAACAGAATGCTTACCCCTTCATTTTATCCTCTTTGCCAATGTAAATATTGGCTTGCAATATAGCCTGTGCTCCACAGCCCTGGGAAGGTGCCTCTTGTGTATATAGTGTCTGACCTCTGGTTCCTCAGCCATGTTGTACGCACATCTTCGTGGCACAAGTTCAATTCTCTCAAAATCAAAGTAGTGGCATTTATTAGCTCAAGGAATGTGGGCAAATATCATTTGTGTAGAAAGGTGCCCTTAATAGAAAGGACTCCACAGTAAAACCACCCCAACTGAGATGGCACAGTAAAAGAGGCCCCCCTTCGATGTAGTCTTTCTGCAGAGAGCAACATCACTGCCAATGTTGGATGCTGTAAAAATAAAATACATAAGAGGACAACAAAGAGGAAGCTTCCACCCCAGAGAACAGAAATATACCTGCCAGAGGAAGGACTATCCTTCCTAGCCCCACCAGCACATACCTTCAAAAAATGTTAACAAGATTAGAAAGCTGCTTAACACCTAAAAGAGTTCCAATGTATGGCGCCACCAACAGTCTGCTTTCCCTCGCAAAGACTTGCAGGGGCAACATCGGTTTACAGTGAAGGGTCTTCTTGCCTTCAATGCTTACAATGCGAAGGAACTGTCGTAAGAGATAGTGTCGCATGGGAATTGAAAACTGAACATCCTTGCCCAGATTATGATCCACCACCATGAACCCTTAGCAAGAACTGCCACTTAATCTTCATCCTGCCCCTTCCTCCACATCATCATTTCTCCTTCTGTGTCTGCCCCGGTGTTATTCATACACCACTGTATTACATACGGCATTCTCTGTAGTTTTAAGTCCTCTTCCACTCTATGTACCTCCTCTACCGGATTTCTCCCAGTGTCTTCCAGCAAGGACTGAAATCTTTACCCTCATAACATCCCTCTGCTGATTTAGAGAGTTCCCTTGAACCTCTCATCCTTGTTCATCGAGAGGGAGGTAGTGGCCTGATCAGTCAAACTATCCGAAGGGCCCAAACTCCTGTTGTGTGGTAAAGGGGTCTCAGATTGTGTCATATTTTCTATTATCCATAGCTGGGTGGCAGATCACGCTGGTCATGGGACCATCTTGTGCGTGAGTAGCCAACCCCCCAATTAGATAGTGTCCAGTTCAGATGTTTCCAATCAGAGCACAACCATTAGTCTCTTTTTAGAAACTGTTCCTGGTTAGCTGTTTTGTTTGATGAAAATACCATTGGGACTGAGATTAAAGAATCTCATCTAGCAAATGTGGCATAGCAAGGTCCTCATTTAGTGATCTGTATGTTAGCCTTCGAATAGAGTTTATAGACAGGAATGTTAATGCTCTGAAGAAATGACAAACTATTCTTTCTTTGAAGTTGTCTTCCGGACATGTATATTTTTTGTTGAGCTTCAGTTGCATGAATTTTTGAATAATTATTTGCTATTATAAAGGTGTGGTAATTGTGTTACAAAATGTACATATATTTTGGTCTGAGATTTTTTTTGCATAATGATTTGCCTCAGGAATTCATAGTAACCATTTAGAGATCTCATTCAATAGGAACTAAACAAAGTCAACTCTCAGTTGGAGCAAGTTACGTCAAAGTTGCAAGACAAGCTGGAGCACTGTTATCAAGTGGAAGGCAGTCTTAAAGAGTACAAGGAGAAACATCTAACCATAGAACAAAAGGCTGAAGAATTGGAGGCACATATCAAGGTCTGTATAACTGGCAAAGTAGTATAGTACACAGCATCCTTTTATTGATTTACTGTATTTTTTTTTTTTTTAAAAAAGTTATGTAACTAGGACACTCCTCTCACGGAAAGTATTTTTTTTATCTTATTTTTGCCTTTTCTGATTATACAAAATAAAAATGTTATAATATGATCTGAAAGAAACAGTTGTGAATCAAACTAATCAAAAATATACTTGCCATTAATTACATCTATTGCAAAAAAGGTTAAATTACAGGCAGGGTTGGAAGTTGATTGAATAACACTGGTATGGTATTCAGGGATACACACCCTGATGCATTTCTATTACACATTTCTGCATATAATTAATGTGGACTTGCCGGATCATGTATCTGCAAAAAGTGTTTCATGTCACACAAGTATTTTTCATTACCAACTGGGAGGGGAGATGACTTTTAAAGAAATGCACAACAAATTCTAACAAAACACAAGAGGTGATGGACTGGAAGGTTTAGAATTAATCTTAACCTCTGCCATTGCTCTGGGCAACCCTCCAGACCATCGTTCTTCGCCTGCCAAGCCATTACGGAAGGTGAAAGACCATATGCAGATAAGCCTTCATCCCACCCCTAAAGGGGAAGTCTAGCCTGAGTTGCTAGGTCACATCCTTTCTCACAAGACCACAAGCATCCCCAGACTTCTGTAATGGCTTGGCAGGCTGAAGAACAGTGGTCTGGAGGATTGCCCAGAGCAATGCCAGAGATTAGGATTAATTCCAAACCTGCCATCCATCACCTTTTGTTTTTCATAAGTCACCCTGAGGGGGACAGTTATGCCAGGACGTGGGCCCCGAGCCTGCTGGTCCTAGAAGCCCAATCTTCTACTCACTGATGACGCCCATGAACCCGAAACATGTCTGGGGATGCTGGTGGTATTGTACAAAAGGGATGTGACATAGCATTTTGGGCTGGACTGTCCTTTTTGGGATAGGACCAAGCTTGATTTGCATATGGTCTTTTCCCTTCTGTAATGGCTTGGCATGCTGAAGAACGATGGTCTGCAGGGTCTAGAGGTTAGGATTAATGTCAAACCTTCTAGCCATCACCTCTTTTGTTTTGCAACAAATTCTAACAGCATTCTTCCCTCGCAAAGCAGCGCAAGCTATACGGACAATCGCATACAAGGCCTTATTTAGCAGGTATCCAGTGAACATGTTGGCAACAAAAATGGAGTCAGTGAAAAAATCCTGGTGAAAATACCTCTACAGTGAAAGTCACCAAGCAAAAAGTAGTAAAAAAATGCAGCTGAAAAGTAGGGAAAGATGCAGTGCTGCTAGGTTAGGTGTTCGGGTTAAGGAGGGTTTAGGGAACTTATGATGATTGCCTGATTAAGGGTTAGGAGAGGGGTTGGAGTAAAAGCACAAATTAGGATTAGTGTAAAGACTTTGGTTAGATTTAGGGTGAGGGTTAAAGTCTGGGCTGAGGCTGTTGGGGTTTGGCTAGTGGTCAGGTTAGAATTAAGGTAAGGGTAAGTGTTAGGATAGGGGTTATCTTAATGCTTGGGCTAATAGAGTAATAGCGGAATAAAGTGTTAAAGCAAGGGATAAGAAGTTGGAGAGGGCTGGTTATGTTGGCATCGATTGAGGGTTAGGATAAACCTACGAGTTAGGGTAGAGTAAGTTAGAGTAAATTATAGAGATGCGGTTACAGTAGGACTAAGATTAGGATTAGAGCAAGACTGGGTTAGGTTCAATGCTATGGAATCTGTGGAGAGATGGGGTTGGGTTCACTGTTCGTTTTCTATTTATTTGGTATTTTGTATTGAGTCACATGCAAATAAAATGTTTTAGTGTGCTGAAAGACTAGTGTTCATAAGGGTTCAGGGTAGAATAAGGGCTGTAATTCGAGTTAAAGGAATGGTTCGCCCAAAAATTTGTATTGCCCCAAAAGATGGGCAATAATAAAACAAATATACTCGCACTTTTTTTTTTAAGTTCCTATGTCAAATTTTGAACAATTCAAGCTCAAAAATTTTTAAAAAACCAAGCACATGGGCGCATCCGTTTTGTGAAATGGATGCCCGCCTGTGCTGGCTTTTGCTTTTGAGGCACTAATGAAGGAAAAGCAAGCCAGCTGTAGTAAACAAAAGCTACCACTGGGTGGCTTTTCCTTCATTGATGCCAGGACTTGGAGGACGCGGACCGGAGACTACAGGCAGAAAAGCTGCAGCTGCATCTCGGTAAGTGCTATTTTTTTTTTATATAAGCACTAGCTGCAGTTTTTTTTCTAGGTTTTCCGGGCTGGAGGAGCACGGAAAACTTAGAAATAAAACCGCAGCTTTGAAAACGTATTTGTTTGCGGTAACTTTTGAAGCAACCGCAAACATAAATACAACGTTAATGTGTTTGAAAATGCTGCAGTTTTTCTTTCTAAGTTTCTCAGGCTCCTCCGAGCCGGAGGAGCCTGAGAAACTTAGAAAGAAAAACCGCAGCGTTTTCAAACACAACAGTGTTGTGTTTCTGCCTGCCGTGGCTATCACTTTGGGTTTCCGGTGCTCCCCCAGGGGAGCACCGGAGACCCAAAGTGAAAGCCAAGGCAGACAGAAACACAATGCGGTTGTGTTTACATGCTGCAGTGTTTCTGCCTACAGCTGATTTCCCATTTGGGGCACTTGGGCTCCCCACGGGGGGCCCGAGAGACCCAAATGGGAAATGCTAAATGCTGCAGAGCAGATTTAGGCAGAAACACAACGCGTTGTTTTCTGCAGTGCTAAATGCTGCAGTGTTTCTGCCTAAATCTGCTTTCCAATTTGGGGCTCTCTGGCTCCCCTTCGGAGCCCGAGAGCCCCAAATGGGAAAGCAGATTTAGGCAGAAACACTATGCGGTTGTTTTCTACAATGCTAAATTCTGCAGTGTTTCTGCCTAAATCTGCTTTGCCATTTGGGGCTCTCGGGCTCCCAGTGGGCAGCCCGAGGGCCCCAAATGGGAAAGCAGATTTAGGCAGAAACACAACGTGGTTGTGTTTGAAAACGCTGCGGTTTTTCTTTCTAAGTTTCTCAGGCTCCTCCGAGCCGGAGGAGCCTGAGAAACTTAGAAAGAAAAACCGCAGCGTTTTCGAACACAATAACGTTGTATTTATGTTTGCGGTAGCTTCCTCCAGCCCGGAAAATGTAGAAAAAAAAAAAACAAAGCTAGTGCTTATTTTAAAAAATAAATAGCACTTACCGAGATTCAGCTGCAGCTTTTCTGCCTGTAGTCTCCGGTCCGCGTCCTCTGAGTCCTGGCACCAATGAAGGAAAGTGGTAGCTTTTGTTTACTAAAAATGTGAAATGGATGCCCGCCTGTGCTGGCTTTTGCTTTTGAGGCACTAATGAAGGAAAAGGCAGCCAGCTGTAGTAAACAAAAGCTACCACTGGGTGGCTTTTCCTTCATTGATGCCGGGACTCGGAGGACGCGGACCGGAGACTACAGGCAGAAAAGCTGCAGCTGCATCTCGGTAAGTGCTATTTTTTTTTTTTTAAATAAGCACTAGCTGCAGTTTTTTTTCTATGTTTTCTGGGCTGGAGGAGCCCAGAAAACTTAGAAATAAAACCGCAACTTTGAAAACGTATTTATGTTTGCGGTAACTTTTGAAGCGACCGCAAACATAAATAAAACGT
This sequence comes from Ambystoma mexicanum, assembly GCF_040938575.1. Lineage (NCBI taxonomy): Eukaryota > Metazoa > Chordata > Amphibia > Caudata > Ambystomatidae > Ambystoma > Ambystoma mexicanum. The sequence continues at coordinate 623,023,580 of NC_090936.1, forward strand.
TATGCGGTTTCTTTCTAAGTTTCTCAGGCTCAGAGGAGAGAACCTCCAGCCCGGAAAATGTAGAAAAAAAAACCGCAGCTAGTGCTTATTTTAAAAAATAAATAAATAGCACTTACCGAGATACAGCTGCAGCTTTTCTGCCTGTAGTCTCCGTTCTGCGTCCTCCGAGTTACTACAGCTGGCTGGCTTTTCCTTCATTAGTGCTGCAAAAGCCATCACAGGCGGACATCCAGTTCACAAAATGGATGCGCCCATGTGCTTGCTTTTCCAATTTTTGAGCTTGAATTGCTCAAAATTGTACATAGGAACTTAACAAAAAAAAGTGTGAGTATATTTGTTTTATTATTGCCCATCTTTTTGGGCAATAAAAATGTTTGGGCGAACCAATACTTTAAGATAAGGTTTTCAAAAGTGGTTACCGTAATTGTGGAGGTTTTGTTAGATGTTTGAGTCATTGTTGGGGTTTACAGCCTTGTAATTCTGTGTGTATAAAAACAGCTTGTTTGGCAAACTTATTACTGGCAACATTTTCACCATTTGCATGGCATGTAATGAATGACTACATTTCTTTTAAATGACTTTTTGCTAACTAATTTTTCACATGGCTACTTTTTCCTGGGGACATTTTCCATACCATGGCACTGTCACATTTCCGCCATACCAAGCTTTTGGCTATTCTGAGACAATTCATGCACCCATACTCTGGAACAACTTGCCTGTAGATGTACGTTATATTGATAATCTCTTTATCTTCCCGAAACACATTAAATATTTTTTTCACTAACGCTCATGACTTGTGTTTGTGGTTCTTTTCCTTGTTACTCCACGTTGTCTAGCTATCTTCATCAGTTGTATGGTTTTCTTCAGAATATGAGCTGTATATGTACTTAAGTTGTAGGGTCACCCTTTTTTGATATATTTCCCTACACTTCTTTCTGCGGCACTCTCGGGATCCCTAGAAGTCGGATGGAGATGCCAATAGCAATGGAATTAAAAGCCCCAATTCAAGTACCTCATTAAACCTGTTTAGGGCAATCGATAGTTGTTCTTTTCCATTATTCTATCCACTTCCGATGGTTAGGTCCTTAGTAATAGGTGTGCAAATTGTCCTTTTAGAATTGTACTGTCTCGGTTTCTGTGGATCTGAAGGCAAGCATTTGTTTGTGGACTGATTCAGCAGTGTGCACAAAAGTTAATAATTAACCAGATTGTTCTGCCATTAAAGCTGCTTGGATTGAAAGTAACAATCGGCCTCATTACAAGTATGGCAGTGTGGGAAAACATGGGCAGTAATGGAATTACCGCCACTTTTCCTGCACCACCTGTTAGGGAGAATTATCATTCTAGTGCTTAATTCCTCCCACCTTGGAGACCCCCAGCTCTTTTACTGGACTTAGGACTTTTTCATTTTAACCCTGGAGTGAGTGAGACCTTTTTCTTATTGTCTCATAATTTTACCTGATTTGGATGTTGTGTTCTCACTGTTTTTGGACTCTGACAAACTCCATAGGCATCTGTTTTTTGTATGGTGACACACAAAACCTTCAGTGCAGTGTCACATAGAAATCCTTTAGATTTTTCATAAGGTTTAAATACCTTTTCTTGTGAGAACTACTGTTCGCAAGAATAGTAAAGTGAAATTGACCTTACTTAGCTTTTCTCTTTGTAGGTCCAGCACACCCCATGTTATGTGGAGTGATGTTGGGTTACCTAGTAGCCCCTTATCTTACCTTCTCATGTAACCTTTTTTTTATTTTACCCTTGCTCCTTTAAATGACTGGTGGCAGTGGTTTTATTTTCCTACGTTTGTGCTTTATTACCGCAGGCTGAATCCTCAGCTGTAGTATAGCACCCACGGGTGACCTATTTTAGTCAAAATGGCCCGGTCTTTTATTTTCTTGCCATTTTCTGTGCGCCAAGTCATGTTTGAGCCCTTTGTTCGTTTTGCCTTTGGTAGACAGTCCTGAAACCCGCCTCTGGCTCCAGTGTGTCTGGAAAGGCAGGATGCGTGGGAAGTTTCAGAAACGCCCCTGTTCTTTTATATCTAGGAGTGCATGAATGCAACCTGTCCTGATTGACTGGCTGTCCTTTTAGGACAGCCACCCTGCTGTTTGAGTGACAGCCTATGCTGTGTGTGAATGGGAGAAACCTGCTCAAAAGGCAGGGGTTTTGGGACTAGAGGCAGAGTCAACCACTCGGAAAAACACCTGACGAAGAAACCGTGAACAAAGCTTGCTGCATCCTCCTGGACCTTTGAATTTCGCAGTGAAGCCCTGCTGCTGTGCTGAAACTCCTTTTTCTGATCGACTAGAGAAGCTCGGGAAGGGACGACTTCTTAAAGTGGGTTAGTGGGACCAACTAAACCAGAGGCAAACTCCACTGGACCATCTTCCCTGATTGGCTGTACTTCTTCGCTGCTGCAAGAACCGAGTGCCAGGGGTTGTCTAGTTCAATGTCTACATCCGTTGTCTAGTTCAACATCTCCAATCCAGCCAGAAGCTCCAGGAGTCTCCAAAGGACCCTCCAGAAGCAGGACGACCAGAGCTTGAGTCCCCTCACCAGAGTGCAGGACTCAAGGAGTAAAGGAAGCCCAACCGGTATCCGAGATCCACAGTGGTGCTGTTTACCGCGCACTGAAACTGTGAAGTGCTTCTGAACTGAAAAGAGCACGTAGCTGTCAACAACCTCCAAATTGCTGCACAGTAGTCCTCCAGACGTCCACCCTCCTGTCCCCAAGACTGAGGCTCGGGAACCCAGAATCTGCATCTCTGCAACAGGACAGAATCCAGCTGGACTACTCTTCTTCAAATCAGAGGTATTGTTTAGACTTGGGATACTTACCTCAGTGTCTTTTTGAGCTGTGCCTTTCTCAGTTGAGACCTGCATTGGCTTACCTTAAAGTTGATTCCAACTCTACATTTCACCAGTGTAACCGATTGTGACCCTACAAGTGATTTCTACAAAACTCTCTAACTTTGTGCAAGACATTTATTATCTAAGAAGTGACTATGCTCCATAGTCTGTGCTCCAATTGACTTTGGCTGTCCTGGCTCCCTGCAGACTCTTCTAGTCCATTAGCTTTGATATTTCTTTCCCTTATAGCTGGTAACTTGTTTTAGACTGTTATTGCTGGGAAAGGCTTTTCTAGACTTCATTGGAAGATGTAAGTATACTCACATGCCCTAAGAACTTGTCTAACCTTGTTCTTTCCTTTTAACCTTTCCTTTAACCTCAGAATATGTAAAGTATAACTAGTGATATATAAATGCCATTACTGTCCTTGTGAATTAAGTCGCCACTGGGTGTAGGAAGTGAGTAAAAAGCATCTCTAAAGAGTATCCACTAAAGTTGTGCTGATTCTAGAAAAGTATTTTAAAATATATTTGATTGTCACATATCTTGCCCTTTTTAAAGAATGCTTATTTAAAAACCGATGTTAAATAAATAACTATAACTGAAACCTTGAGTGTAAGTGTTACTTTGCTACTTGTATTTGCAAATTTGGTTGCTACAGCTCACATTTACCCCTGTTGAGATAAGCCTGGCTGCTCAGTCACACTACCAACTTGTGTAGTACAGGCCTATACCAAAAGGTGGGTTACCTCATACCAAGCAGATAAGTATTGTGTAGTCGAACACAGTGCTACTACACCAATTCTTACCTAACGCTGCCATACTACTAGTATGGCCCTGGAGTGGGGATTTACAATAAGCTTGTACCTGGGAAGCTTTACTGGGTTGCTGTGCGATAACTCCATTAAACTGGGAAACCAAGCTTGGCCATTCCAATCCGTAGTGATCAGAATTAGTGAGGCCTTCTGCCTCCTCACCAGAGCTAATGTTCTTGCGATCATCGAGAAAGGGGGAAATGCGTAACTCACGTCCTGCCCCCATGATTGGAGAAAGGCGTCTGTTGCTCTGCCTCTGGGTTCTGGCCTCCAACTGAAGAACCAAGGTAGTTGATTGCTCATCCTCAGTGCAAACAGGTCGACCTGGCACAGACCCCATCGCGCCACCAGGCTTTGAAACACCTCCCCGTCCAGCTTTCAAGCGCTGGCATCCCTGAGGAATCTGGAGTTCCAATCGGCTACCTCGTTCTGCCGCCCCAGTAGGTATTCTACTGTCACTGATGCCTGTCTCTGCAGACAGAGGTGCCAGAACTCTTTTGCCATCTCTGCCAACATACTGGACCTTGTGCCACCCAATCCGTTTATATACCTGACCGCTGACACATTGTCCATCTTGAGCAGCACACAACATTGTGCCCTCACCTGAGTCCAGTATCTCACCCATTAGTTCCAGGCCATTGATGTGTAATGATGTTTCCTGATCCAACCACCTACGCCCTGCCGACAGGTCCCCGCAACGGGCTCCCCATCCCCATTTGCTGGCGTCGGATTCTATAATCGGGTCAGAGGATGAGCCAAACATAGCTCACCCTTTCTATGCGTCCATGTGTTGGAGCAACCATTCCAATTCCTCTGTCACCGCTCGGGAAATTGGGACGCTTTCCTCGTAAAATGCGCCCCTATTGAGGTGTTGGATCTTACCTCTGCAATGTTCAGTAATGTAATGGCCCCAGGAATATTGCTTGAATCGATGAGGCCAAACGCCCCACTAGTCTGGCAATCTCTTGTAATGACAACTCTCTCTTCGTCAGTGTGTGCCTGATCTGTTTCTTGATGTCGTTCACTTTGGAAATTGGTAAGCTGAGTGTCCCCCCAGGTCGTGTCTACCACAAACCCCATGAGTTTCATGGATTGGTCCGGTTGGACACTGGATTTTTCCCTGTTGATCAGAAAACCCAGTCTTTGAAGTAGTTCTAAGGTGATATTCACTTGTACCTTGAGCATTTATTTGTCCTGGCACATTATGCACATGTTGTCCAGATGTGTCACCATGGTGCTAACGTCAAGCTGAAGTGTAGGCAACAAAATCCCCATGTTGACTTCCCCCACGCCCCAAATCTCAGCAATCTCTGCTGTTCTTCCGCAACTGACTGTCAGATATGCATCCTTGAGGTCTATCCGGGCCAGCTAATACCCCTGTCATATGTCCTTTAGAAGGTGAATCCCCTCCATTATCAAGTGTCTGGAAATCACACATTTTTCAAGCCTCTCAAGTTGATAATTGGTTTCAACTTGTGTTTCCCTTTGACCAGAAACACATTGTTTGTGAAACCTATAGAGGTATCCATCACTTGTACTATGGTCGCTCTTCACTATAACTCTCCGTTCCATTTCTAGTAACTGTAAATCTTCTATGCTTAGGCATATACGACTGGGATGGGGGTGGAGGGGTGACTGCCTTGGTGTCAAGTGAAAATCTATGTGAAACCCTTGTACCGTGTCCAAGAGTTTCACAGATCTTTGGATATGGACAGCCAGAAATCTAAATGTTTTGCTAATTTCCAGCTTACTGCGCGTAGTTCTATGCTTATTGCACACTTCGTCTCGCTCTCACCTGTGTTATTCTGTTGGCAGTCTCGTTGTCGCCATCATCTGCCCCTTACTCTACCTCAGGAGGGAAAAAAGGGGTCCGTCTTTCAGTTGTTCTCTCTGTTGTGTCCCATTACTGAAGAACCTGTTGTATTGGTACTGGCTGGTAGAGCAGCCCCTGCCTCTACCAGCCCTCCCGAAAATGTGTCTGCCGAACCCCCTCTTCAGTGAGGCTTGTGCTTTGTCAAGGGCCGCATACGAGTTGGAAAATGTTGTTGGTTCCTTTATAAATGTGTCTCTGAATAATTTCCCTTTCGCAGCAGCCACTGAATCTGAGGATGCTAACTCGCTAAGCTTGGGATCTATTTTCACCAACAGAGACCTCCTCCTTTCGGTAGAGATTGTGCATTTGCCATTCCCCAGCATATAAATGGCTCTCCGCGCCCATCCAATTAATACCACTGGATCTACTGCTTCATTTTTCTCTGAGCCTCTTCTGCCATCTGGAGTATCTTTGTGAGCAGACCCACAATGTCCAACATCTTGTCCTGGTAAGAATGCCAGGACCTATCCAAGCCGTTCCTCATATCTTTCACGTACTTTTCCCATAAACGTGACCATTTTATCGTCAATCTCCGGAGTGTCAGCAATCTTCTCAGGGAGATATGGTCTTGGGCATTCAGCCCTGAACTTGTTCCTGACCTCCGTTGCCATTGGTGCCCTGAGGCTTTTCTTTAGGTAAGCCTCTACCTTCTTAGGAGGCTCCCATTCTGAAGACCGGGGGTGGATTAATGTGTCTTGGTCAAAATCTTCACCCCCTTCTGTGTCTTAAACATCGACCTTCCTTTTCTTTGGGGCTTTCTTACACTCCTCGTCTGATGAAGATATTGAAACCACTTCCTACTCCGAGGATTCAGCTTGCCAGTCTTCATCCTGTTCATCTGAATTACTGGATAGCCCTTGCTAGCCCTTACTCTGGGCCTCACCTTTTTGCTTTTGCCACATTTCCTTTTTGGTGGGGGGGTCTGGTCGTCTTATGCCGTGCAGGCTGATTTTCTTTTCCCTTTACCTTTCCCGTGCACTTATGCGCGTGAGTTTTTCCATTCCCCTGAAGAATATCAGCATGTCCTCCATCAGTGCCCCATGTTGGGACCCATGGCCCATCATGGCACCTATAGCCTTTTGTAGTACTTGGCCCATGCTGGGGTAACCTCTCTTGTGGCTGATCTCAGCTTTGCAATCATCACTGGTGCTACTCCTCATTAGAGCCTTACAGGAGGGTATTTTAATGAATAAAGGAGTCTTGGGCCTGTTCCCTTCAGTATTACATATATAATGTTAGCAGTGAGTCCAGTACCTGATATTTCAGCCTCCAGTTTTTACATGGAACTGAGCCCGCACTTGGTACACGTTGGTACGCTACTCTGGCCAGCAGGGGCGCTGTGGGCACGTTCGCACACCTTACAGATGAGCTGAAATAACGCTCTGTCCTTTGATTCCACCCAATAAACTGTTGACAAGGTGTCTGGGAGACTACTCGTTCGTCTGCTTTATCACTGCAAACGGTCATGGAAATGTGAAACGGAGTGCCGGAACTAATTCATTCTGTTGCGCTCCGATCACACCCTGTGACCATTGTGCCCCCTGCCAACCGTCCTCCGATACTGCGGTCGCCGGAGGAGCCGGACGATAAAATGAACATTCGAGGGGATTGGGTCCTCCGATGTATTCCACATCTATGACAGGTAATGTCCACAGCTGTGATGCTTCGGAAAATCTTTGGCCTCTGCGTCCTGCGTCGATGACGTCGATGCGGCATCCCCGAGGACCACCTCTGACGGCCGACGTCACCCGATGTGAAAAGTAGGACGCACGACACCCATAGCCTCAGTTCCGTTTTTTCCGCAAATGTGTTCGCTTCGTGAATCTCGGTACGCCTCGACTCTTTGGAGTTTGCTGTTTTCAGTTCTACGGTTCGTTGAACCTGTTCGGTTTGTTGTGAAGACCTGTTCGTGGTGATGTCTTCTTCGTCTTCAATCCCGCGTCTGGGCTTCAAGAAATGCGGGGATTGTGGGTCCAAGATGTCGGTCATAGACTCGCACGACGCCTGCCTCTGGTGCCTCGAGGAGGCCCACAATATGGACGACTGTGTCGACTGCCAGTCGCTCACGGCAAAGGCCTTGCGGGAACGCAGAAGAAGCTGTCGGTAGGCCGGGTGTCTAAGCCCCGGAAGTCGAGGTCTGCGGGGCTTTCGACGGATGACTCGAGGGGCGACTCTCCGCGTCATCGTCGGAAGTCCAGTGGGTCTCCTTCCAGGAGTCGGTCTCGCCACTCCTCCGCCTCTTCAAGGCATTCCCGGAAGCGCCGGCATAGGTCGCCTTCCCCGTCCTCTTCCGAGGACACCGCCCGTCGGCGGGTCGCTTATCCCTCCATGTAAGCGACACCGGAGGAATGGGCTTCCTTCGTGAAGCAGATGCTAGCAATTCTTGAATCGCAGGGCACTGGTCCGTCCGCACCTCCGAGTGGGGTCGGTCGGCACCGGTCGAGAGACACCGCTCGTATGCCTTCGGGCACGGGTGGTCGGCACGGCTCGCGGGAGAGGTCCCGCTCGGACAAGGGTAGCCGTTCTCGCCATGTCGGTTCCAGGTCCCGGTCCTCGACGCGCTCGAGACCACGTGATCCTGTGCCGTCTTCGAAGAAGTCGACGCCTGTGGCTCCGAGGTCGTCGGCGATTTCTCTCGGGGCTCCGCCTCTGAGGGATCATCGACACCGTCGCTGCCTAGGTCGTCGAGAGACACGCTCGGAGCTCCGGCTTGGAGGCCTGTGTCGACGCCGCCGATGCTGGCGGCGCTGCAGCTGACGTCGACGCCGATTCGCTCGACGTCGATGCCTTTTCTGTCGACGCCGGCGCCGACTTGTTCGGCGCCCTCAACGCCTTTCGAGGCGGTGGTGTCGGAGGGTCCCAGTGGCACGGGGTTTGCCCCTAGAAAGGCTCTGGCTAAGGTCAGGCACTGCTTTGGTCCACAGAGGTCTTCCTCTTCCTCTCCCCACCTGGAGTATATTTCAGAGGGTGATGAAGGCTCTGATGGCGGCTTGGTTCCGGTTACGGTACCAGATGAACTTATCTCGGGCCATAGCCAGTTTGATGACCTGCGGCAGACTCTGCATGATGCCAGTGGACTAGACACCTCTCCGGAGGTGGAGTTTTGTAGACCGAAGCCTGGCACTCATGCCGATTCTTCATATCGGCGCCTTATGTCTCGGGTCACCGAGTACTTGGGTTGGTCAGCTCCCCTAGGGGAGTTCGTTCAGGATAATCTCATGGACATCCTTGATCTCGGTCCCCCCACTGACCCGGTTTTGGCTTTTCATATGGCTCTGCAGAGAAGGGTGGCGGCGGCTTGGACTGCTCCGGAGAGTCTCCAGGCAGTGTGCAAGTCTTTATCGCGAAAATACCGTCCAGCCAGTAGCGACCCCTGCTACTTGTCTAAGCACCCCACTCCAGAGAGTTTGGTGGTGCAGGCGGCTATGGCCCCGGCAAAGCAGGCGTCGTATCCTACCATCCCTCCGGATAGGGACGACAAACGTTTTGATGGCTGGGCGAAGAAAGTGTTTTCTTCGGGGGGTATGGCGCTTCAGGCGGCCAACTCCATATGTGCCTTGTCTCGTTTCACACACACTCTGTGGAACTGTGTTGCATTAGCGGCTGAACATATTCCCGAAGGGGACGAACGGGATGGCTTCCTTGCTATGGTTCAGGATGGCATGGATGCCATGTGTGAGGCCGTTCAGTCAGGTTTGGACTTGGCGGATTGTGTCAGCCGGTCCATGGCGACGAGCACCGTAATGCGCAGGTTTGCGTGGTTGCGGAAGTCTGGGTTCGCTCCTGATGTGCAGTCCCGGCTCCTCAACATGCCCTTTGACGGTGAACACCTTTTTGGCAGCAAGGCTGACGAGAGCCTTGAGAGGTTGCAGACCTCCAAAGCTGCAGCAAAGTCGTTGGGCACTGCAGTTCGCCAACCTCTGCCTTTTCGTCCTAGGGGACAGCAATGGAGGGGAGGTTCCTTTCCCTATTACTCGTCCTTCAGTAAAGCGAGGGGAGCTAGCAGTCAAAGAGGCCATCGTAAGAGTGCCAGAGGTGGAAATAAAGGTTCTCGAGGTGCCAAGGCCGCTCGGGCAGTTGCCTCTTTGCCGTCGGGCAACGCCGCAGCCGCTACCACTCAGTAGTGAGGCCAGGTCCCATGGTTCGCCGGTTGGGGGAAGGCTGGCGCAGCATCTTGTAGAGTGGCAAGCCATTACTTCGGATGTGTGGGTTCTGGAGATCATAATCCACGGCTACTGTCTTCCTTTTCGGCAGAGGCCTCAGGACAATCCACCAGGGAGCCTCTCTTTGAAGAGTCCGGGTCCGTTCCTTGCACAGGAAATTCAAGCCCTGCTGGAGAAAGGCACCATAGAACTGGTGCCTGTAGCAGAGAGGAACAAGGGATGGTATTCCCCTTATTTTTTGATCTCGAAGAAAAACGGGGGATTGAGACCCATCATGGACTTGCCCGGTTTGAACAAACTCCTCAGGAAGGACAAGTTCAAGATGGTGACTCTTTCTCAAGTCCTCCAGGCCCTTCAACTTCAGGACTGGTTGGTGTCTCTCGACCTCAAGGATGCTTACTTCCATGTGCCGATCCATCCCAAGCACAAGAAGTACCTGAGGTTCGCGGTTGGCGACTCGCACTTTCAGTTTCGGGTCCTGCCTTTCGGATTGATCTCCGCCCGAGGGTTTTCACCAAGCTCATGGTGGTGGTGGCAGCGCATCTCAGGAAAGGGGGGGATTCACGTCTACCCCTACCTGGACGATTGGTGATCAGGGAGAGCTCTCCCGAGCAAGTCCTGGATCATCTGTCCGTCACTTGCCACTCCCTTCACAGGCTGGGCTTCTCCCTCAATTTAAAGAAGTCCCATTTGACACCAACGCAGCGGCTCCAGTACATCGGAGCAGTGCTCGACACGTCCCTGGGGCTGTGTTTTCCTCCTCAGGTGAGGGCTCTTCACATTCAGCAGATGGTGCACAAGTTTCATTTTGCCCAGGATCTCCCAGCGTCCAAGTTCTTGAGACTGCTCGGCCTCATGGCATCCTGCATTCTTCTGGTGCCAGAGGCTCGTCTGCGGATGAGATCTTTGCAGTGGGCACTCAAGCTCCAGTGGTCTCAGTCCTCCGGCAGGCTGTCGGACCCTGTTCAGGTGCCGCCCTCGGTGGCCCGGGACCTTCTGTGGTGGGCCGTCGAGGGCAATCTGATGAAGGGGGCCCCATTTTGGCTGGCTTGGCCGGAGGTGACGATCGTGACGGACGCATCCCTCACGGGATGGGGAGCTCATGCCAACGAGTTGACAGTCAGCGGTCGTTGGTCTCCGTCGGAGTCCAGACTCCATATCAATCTGTTGGAGCTGTAGCCCGTCAGGCTAGCCCTGAAGGCTTTTCTGCCGACTGTGCGCGGAAAGAGTGTCCTGATTCTAACGGACAACACAGTGGCCATGCACTACCTCAACAAAAAGGGGGGGCAGGGTCACTTCCGCTGTGCAGGGAGGCGATGCAGCTCGAATTCTGGGCCATCAAGCAGGAAGTTTCGATCTCGGCTGTTCATCTGGCCAGAGACGACAACGAGACGGCGGACGCTCTGAGCAGGCAAAGCACGATCTCTCACGAGTGGGAGCTGGCTCAGGAGATTCTCCTGGAGATCTTCGCCCTTTGGGGGACCCCTCAAGTGGATCTCTTCGCCTCCAGTGTCAACCGGAACTGCGAAAGGTTTTGCTCGCGGGAATTTCCTCCAAAAGGAGCCTTAGGAGACGCGTTTGTGGTGGAGTGGTCATTCCCACTGCTGTACATGTTTCCTCCAGTCCCCGTCAATCCCGCAAGTGCTGCAGAGGTTACGGAGGTTCGGTTCCCGGATGATCCTCATTGCTCCGGCGTGGGCCCGGAGGACGTGGTACCCGGACCTTCTAGACTTGTCCATCTGCCCGCCACGTCGTCTTCCCTACCGAGACGATCTGCTCTCACGGGAGGGGGGGGGTCAGGTTCTCCATCCAGAGGTCAGATCCCTCAATCTTCACGCTTGGCTTCTGAAAGGTTGAGGTATAAGGATTGGGACCTCCCTGAAGACGTGATGGAGGTGTTGGTCTCGGCCAGGCGGCCGGCAACTAAGTCTCTGTACCGTTGCCGTTGAAGAAAGTTCTGCGACTGGTGCAGAGTTCAGAATGTGGATCCTTTTGAATGTGACATTCCCATGGTTCTGTCTTTTTTGCTTTCTTTGGCCCACAGGGGCTTGCAAGTGGGGACCATTAAAGGTTACCTGGCGGCGCTGTCCATATTTAAGCGCTCGTCTGAAGAGTGTTCCTATTTTAAAATATTTCGCAGTTTTTGAAAGGGCTCACTAATGTGTTCCCTCCGACACCTTTTCTGGTGCCAGGTTGGGATTTGAACCTTGTTCTTAAGTTTCTTATGGGTGCTCTGTTTGAGCCTTTACATTCTTGCCCTTTGAGGCTGTTAACTCTGAAAACTGTTTTTGGTTGCGGTTACTTCCGCTCGCAGAGTGAGTGAGTTACAGGCACTTTCAGTTAAGCCACCCTTCACTGTGTTTCATAAGGACAGGATTGTCCTTAGAGTTCGTCCTTTTCTTCCGAAGGTGGTTTCGGACTTTCATTTGAGCCAGAAGGTTGTTCTTCCGGCGTTCTATCCTCCTCCACATCCTGGTAAGGAAGAGGAGAGACTCCATAGGCTTGATCCTAGGAGAGCGTTGAGCTTTTATATTTCGCGCATGTCCCGGGTCAGAGTGGACGATCAGCTTTTCATTGGTTACGCTGGAAAGCGTTTGGGACAAGCTGTGACGAAACAGACTTTGTCTCGTTGGATTATTTTAGCTATCTCCGAGTGTTACCGCTTGGCGGGTAAGGATCCTCCGGCTGGCTTGCGGGCCCATTCTACCAGGGGAGTGGCTGCGTCTACTGCTCTGCAGAGGGGAGTTCCTATTCGTCACATCTGTGATGCAGCCACCTGGGCTTCAGTACATACTTTTGTACGTCACTACTCCCTCGATTCCATCAGAGGGCAAGATCTGGCCTTTGGCAAGGCAGTTCTCTATTCCGCAATTTGATTGAGCATGCTAAATTTGTATTCTAAATTCTTTCCCACCTCCTTGCCTGGTACTGCTTTGGGAGTCTGTCATAGATATGGAATACGTCAGAGGACCCAATCCCCTCGAAGAACAAGTTACTTTCTTACCTGGTAACGTTCTTTCGATGGGATGGTCCGACGACGTATTCCATATCGCTCCCTCCCTGCCTTCCCCGCTGCAGAATTTCTTTTGCGATTGCAGCTTGCGTTCCCCAAGGCCTTGTGTGTCTGACTGGCAGAAAACTGGTGGCACACGTTCTGGGAAAAAACCATAACTGAGGCTATGGGCGTCGTGCGTCCTACTTATCACATTGGGTGACGTCGCCCGTCGGAGGAGGTCCTCGGGGACGGCGCATCGACGTCATCGACGCAGGACGCAGACGCCAAAGATTTTCCGAAGCAGCACAGCTGTTACCTGTCATAGATATGGAATATGTCATCGGACCAAACCATCGAAAGAACGTTACCAGGTAAGAAAGTAACTTGTTCTACTTTCTTCACGCGGATATGCTGCCCCTCAACAATAATAATAATAATAATTTGGCACTTATATAGCGCTACGAACCCTCAGGTATCTGAGCGCTGCATATTATTACCCACGGTGTGTGGTGCTCATTTATCGACCTCCGAAGGATGAAAGGCTGAGTTTGGCCTTGCCGGGATTCGAACCTGCATTAGCAGGCTCTGCACAGATGTCTAAGCGAGCGCTCTACTCGCTGTGCCACTTGACCGCATAAGAACGCTGCGCTAACCCTGTAACGTGCGTGCATGTAAATACTTTAAATAACATCACACACACACTCAATGAAGTAAATAATTGTATATTTAACTTGCTGCCCGAGCAGCAACAAAAGAGGAGGTTTCAGTTTTTATGGGGATATGTGACTATGGATTGGCCAGTTTTATCACATGGTTTTCAGGAACCAATAATACTTGGACTACCAAAGCATCGAAACATGTAGGATTTATAGTTTCCTTATCTTTGTTACTGTTTATTATTGTTTTGATAAATGCTGCTCGATAAGTAAAGTTAAAGAGAAAGCATAATCCGAGCCTCCGGTCTTGACATAAAAACAACATGTCTAGGATGCTGTAACCATTTGGTCCACATATGCATTCAAGACTCCACATCATGGGCATGCAGCCTGTATATTTTGGTAGCTTGTGTTAAGAGGTATAATCTAACCAGAGAAGCAATTTAAAGTGATGTAGATTTTGGTTAGAATATATCTGGCATTAAAATCCTTCTTTCAAGATTTTCGAGATTATTTTGTATTGCCCATTTTATGGATAGGGAAAAACTGTTTCTTCGGTTATTGACAAATTGCATATCTTGAGGTATTTAAAAAGTCTTTTGCATTGATCAAAAACTGTGACTCCAGTTGTTTGAAGAAGAATAATTGGTTTTGAAGGAACAAAGCGGTCCAATAGTGAATAGATTATCCTTACCGGACACAAGCAGCATTGTTTCAGTATTTATATTCCGCTTTGGTACTTTTTAGCACATTTTAATAGAAACCAAGTTTTATGTATGTTGAAACTCGCTGTCATGACCCTTGTCCCTGGCCCTCACTGGCACGTCAGCCTTCGAGTTAGGGCCAGGACAAAGGCCTTAAAACCTCATCCAAGACTCTCTTGGAGTCAGTCCTGGCGCCTTTGGCGCCAGGCTTATAACCATCATGAAGACCAACATTAGAATGGGACTATTTAACTTGGTTACATAGGAACTGACCTATGCGGTGTAGTCTTTTGGGCGTGGCAGGCCTGGGACTATTTTACCTGGACTATTTTGGCGTGGCAGGCCGGGGACTATTTTACCTGGACTACTTTACCTGAGACTATTTAAACCGCACCCAAACAGCAGAACATGCTTTGCATTATTCTGCTGTGCGCAGCGTAGCGCACACCGTGTCAAGTTCTTTGATGACAGCTTACCTGAAACCAAGGACCTGCAGAGAGAGAAAGAACAGTACAAAGCTTACCTGGAGCAGTATCCTGTCTTCAATCCATCTCTGACTTCAGTTCCACTCACCTGAAGGTACGAACTCCATCATCCGGCACTGCATGCATCCTGGAATACCATAACCTGGAAAGAGGAGAAAGAAAGACAGCATTAGTAAGCATTTACTCACGTTTCCTCCCGAATGAAGAAAGCCACACAATTCTTACCTGGTTAGTCATCTCCTGGTCAGTATCATTGCTGGAACATTACAGCGCTCGGCAAGGAACATCGCAACCTGCAAGGAGAGAAAAGACGCAGGTTAGCAATATAAAAGGCAAAACAGCGCCGAGCATCGCGCATTACTCACCGGACAGCATCGCGCACACCGCGCTTTCGCCTACCGGCCCATGCTCATCTTCAAACTGCATGACAACTCCAAAATACCTTTCCATACCTAAAAGGAAAGAAGCAAGACATTATTCGAACTAAGAGGAACATAAGAACTGCATATAAAGACTGTAAAGCAGCAAACCTACGGAGTCGCAGCAGGCCTGGATTCCCACAGGGGGGCTTGCACCAGTGAAGTAACTTGGCAACTGCTCGCCCCCCCACAACTACGCGCCCCTGCCACGAGGAGCAGGACGGAGAATCCACTTTTTACAATATTAAGGTGAGGAGAGGGCCCAAGGCGGAGGAAGGAGTTGAGGCCAGGGCTGGGTGGCGTCCCTGTGGATACCAGGTGAGCATAACACTTGCACACACAGTTAAGCTAACTATACATCTATCTATAGTGCCTTAGATTTTTCAGGAGTTTAAATAAAATGCATTGTCTGGACAAAAACATCCCAACCTTGAGCCATGCGAAATATCATATACGTAGCATTGAACCAGTTGTAATATATGTAGTTGAGCTCTGGGAATGTCTCTAGGACTGTTAGTTTAGGTATTGTCTGCAATAAAAAATGCTCACCTGGCTTCGTCAAATACGTTTTCACCATCCAAGAAACTTGGAGCAGATGGGAAATAGAATCAGCTAAATCTCCAATTTGTACAACAAGGTTTATATGATCCGCAAGAGTCCCAGTGGGGATACATCCATTCTGACCAGAGTGAATTACCATGCCTATTTTATACAACAGCCTGTGGTTAATGGGTTGTATATATTGAAAAGGAGTTGGTTGTGGGAGATGATTTCCTACAGTGTTTACCCTTTTTTAAAGGCTTTATTATCATTTTGTAGTAACGGACCAAAATAAACAACGCTGAAACTATAAAGGTGAATTGGAGTTACATAGATATCATGGCAGTCTGATAGCATTGTGACCTCAAGATAAACAAGGTATACAGATAAACAAAACCAGTCCAAAAGTGATGGACTGCGCACAAAGACACCTAGATCAAGGGGAAGTGTTGTAACATTTGTGGTTTGACAGCTCGCGCATGGAATTTCTCACGGAACTGAGGGAGAGGAAGCCTTATAGTGAAGTGTTTGGGCAGACTTCCTTGGACAGAGGCGCAGACCTTCTACACCACCGCTATCAACCAGATGCAGTACCACCATACATTGATTTGTGGCCCTTTCCCTCCCTCCTTTCAACAATAACTGAGTAATAAGTGATGCTCTAATGCCTCTTAAAGGGTAGAAAGAATCCACTGGCTTGCTTAAAAGAACCACCAAAGGATCTATCGGCAGTGACGATCCTGTGATTTCCCTTATCAAGGCAATTACCTTCCGCCAAAACTCCTGTGTCTTCAAACCGAAGCACCAAAGGTGCACATAATCTCCATTTTGGCCACAGCCCCTGCAGCAGAGGAGAAAGGTGCCAAGGATGGTGAGACTTTGTCGATATTGTGCAAAAGAAGATGAGACCCAAAAGCACCTTTGCATACATTTTCGTCTTTGTGGAGGGAGGAAACAGAATTGTTTGCCAATGTCCCGGAGGACGAGTTATGGATTAGAATTTTAAATACCAATGAAATCTCCTTTATCCTTAAGATTTTTAGAATTTGTGGAGGTGGTTTTAAACTCTTAGGCAGGGATCACATTTTAAGTCTTATACTGCATTTTGTTTTTTGTACTTTGTAAAATCAGCTATTTGGAAACTATTTGTGGTTTTAAAATGTTTCAAAATGTTTGTGTTAAAATGTGTTTTAAATTGTGTGAAAACTTTAGTTAATGTGCTACTCTGCACAACAAATACATAAAAAGAGGTGGGGAATGGTTGGATTAATCTTATTAAGCCGAGTGGAATACAGATACAATCGTAACATTACCTTATAAGCATTTTCTTTGTTTGTGGCATGGCACAAGGTGATCGCCACCCTCTGCCAGATCCCCCAAAAGGTCTTCTCCGAGATGGGGAAATCTACAATTTCTTCACCTTTGTTTATACTTCCATGGGATAGAAGTCACATGCTTCTTCCTCTTATGCAAGCAATGTTAGCAGTTGAATGATTTCTTTGTCCATTATATAACAAGAAAGAGACTAAGTCTGTCTCCAAAAAGAGAAAGGGCCAGGAAAATATACCTTCCTGAGATGCAGTGCTCTCCTCTTTGTACAGGTTCTGTGAATGCATTCTGAATGTTCTTCCTTATGAATTACTAGGAGCTCTTCCATAACAAAGTTTCCTGAAGAAGCTGGATAGATTTCGAGAGGGCTCAGGATTCCAGATTAACTTAACTTCTCTAAATCCGAAGCTTTGAATATTTCTGAAACCCCTAATACAGTAGCGTCCCTGCATAAGGCCTTTCTGATTGCCTGATCTAAGGGTCATCAGGAATATTTTGGGATTATGCCGACACCTTTGTATGAAACTTTATTCAAGGCCCGTATCCTGCGACTATGGAGTTCGAGCATGACTGACCTGGATAACAATGAGTCAATCGTGAAATCTCCTTGGTTAAGTCCATCAGTAGTTAAAATGAATTTGCTCCCTAGGTTGTTGTATGTCTTTCATGCACTCCCCGTCTGTATACCAGTTACAATGATTAACCACTTTCAAGGTAAAGCTGTTCATTTTTCTGGGGTTTCAGGGGGGAAGGGAAGAGAAACACCCTTCCATCTCCAGACAAATCCTTGTTTTCACCACATTTAGGAGTTCTGGGGGTTTCCTCTATCCTACGTTATTTCCTCGCATCTCAAATGAGCTCTTTTAAGTTGGTCACTGTCACTGTCACATAAGGGGTGGAGGAACGTGAACAAGATTGTACCAAAATACCTTTGCGTGCTTTCTCATTCCTCTCAATGGAGCAAGGGCAAAAGGAGACACTTTGGTTTCCTCCACTACCATCTCCTAACACTTTTGGAGTTAACGGCTTAGATTACTTGTGGTCATCCCAGACTAAGTCCTCTCACACCTATATTGAACAATCTTAATTATTTCTGGTGCTGTCCCAGAGTAACTGGGCAGCATGAGGGCGGCAAATACCATTAAGTCTGGGGGACATTTATGCCAGTGACAAACTATGTACACTTATGGCATGTAAACAAAATAATAAATTTATAAAACGGTGAGCTTCAGGTTCGCCCTTTAGAGACATTGGATTTTGCACAAAGAAGTGAAGGTGTTGGGTTTCAAGGTTTTAAAGGGGTTGGAATTGACACAGGAGGATGGTTCCCAGGGGGACAACATCCATTATTTGACATTTTGGATGCTTCTCTCTCTTTGGATTCCCAACATTATATGAGAGGGGAGCAGGAATCGTGAGTACCTTTGCCTGAGAAAACCTTGCTTTGGGGTACGGCCCATCGATCATTTAGATGTACAGTGATTAAGGAATATTATAATAAGGCATGCTTTTGCTGGTACATGAACAAGATAACCAAGGCCCACTATACAAAATATAATGTCATTTAAAAAAGTGCTTGTGCAAGTGAAGTTTGCTTCAGAATCGGAGTAGTCGCATTCTTGATTTAGCTAGACTTCTGAAAGCTTATAAATCAGTCTCTCGACAGCTGATTTAAGTTTGGGGTTACAGTGAAACCTTTGGGACTGTATTCTGAATGGTTCTATATTTGGTTTTTCTCCCGAATGTAACTTTGAGTAGAGGCTGGAATGAAGTTCTGACTGAAACTTTCACACACTGTAGATTGTACCCTGTCCTTCCGAACACTCTGTGTTCAGGTTACTCAATGGTACAAAGGGTGTTTGTATGGTGTTCATTGCTGGTGCTGCATCAAATCAGACTCTCAAAGGCTCGGACCAGAAATGCAGATTAATTGGTGGATAAATAAGCAGTCATCTTTCAGAGAGGAGGAGATTCAATGTCTCAATGAGTTGAAGACGGGCTCAAGATCTGTGTTCTCATAGTGAGCAACACCCTAGGTGTGGGGTTGACAAAGGGCTAGGGAGTGTTTTAATGGCAGAGGTTTTCACTTGTCTCAGAAAACCTATGAAGAATCAATAAGGTACAATATGCATGGCCTGAGAAGGCTGCCTGGAAGGTTCAACAAATAGGAATTAATGAGTCTTAGACCTGAGAACTCTGCCTGATATTGAGTAATGCAGGATACCTGACTTGTGTGCAAAATGTCAGAGGCATAAAATACTCCATGTGAAATACACATACAAGTGAGGGCCCTGTGTGGTCGCTGGTGGGGTGGAAATGACTGGTGGGGATGTGCAGCATGATCAGGGGAAGGAAGATTATTCATTGTGCCTTTTTGCAGCTTACCTTTACTGGGTCCACTGTGGTAGGTTGGTACTGGTGGGTGGCAGGGCAGACGTTCCTGTTAGGGAAGGAAGAGAAAGCCAGAAGGAGAGTAAAGAAAGGTAAATGGTGCAGCATTGCACATTGCACCATGGCAGGTCACAAACTAGATCTTCCCCATCGTCACTGGAGTATACTTTCTTAAGTCAGTGTGGAGAACTCACTTTGGAATATGGGTAGTGTATGAGCAAAATTCCGGCTAAGGGGGGGGGGTGGGATGCCCCATAACAATCTTGAGCGCTATTAAGCCGTGCAGGACCACCAGGTTGTCGTCGGTCCATAAGAGCTCTTGGCGCCTGCCACATGGCAGCCCGTGGCCCACTCAAACAAAATGTTCAGGAGCATGGTGCAGCAGAGAGGCCTGCGCAGGCACCCAGATAGTATCTGCCTGATGGCAAGATAGTGACAGCCTTTCTTAAACCTTTGGCTTACAGAGACTCCCCCAATGAAACCACTAGAGAATAATGGCCGTTTTAGAGCGCACAATGCCTGAATTCGGTGAGGGTAGGGCGAGGGGATGTGGGGTAACAGGATGGGAAGAAGTTGGGCCCAAGAAGCATTGGGCAATGCAAAGACTTAGAATTAAGGTGCCAAGTGTACAGCTAATCCCTGACATTACTGAATGGCTTCAATCTAGAACTACAATATAAATGCAGGCCTGAGGAGGCCATTAGTGAGGGAGTTGGGAAGGCTTTCCTGAGAGTTGGTGCGTTCAGAGCGAGTAGCATGATGCGAAAAGTAGGTGGCTGTGACAATTTGCCCAGCCCCTGAGAAAGCTATAACCCAGAAGATGGTGAGGGTTTGATGGAGTATATAGCCCGTATCCTGGTGGAAGCCTACCAGAGTTTAGAGCGAGAGAGAAGCATCGCTATCCTGGTGGGGCTGGCACCTTGGCAGGTGATATTGGTGCAAAGAACCTGCTTGGGGCAATAACCCAGAAAGTGTCAAGAATCTGTGACAAATGAGAAGCAGCGATGTGTGTGGGCTATTGACTTGAGACAGCCACAGACAAATCTGAAAAGTACCCAGACAGTGGGGGAGAAATTCCTGTTGCTCATTGCATGGAGCAACGGTAAAGGCCAAGAAAAAGACCTACAAGAACTTCCAGGGTGTGACAACCCTAAGAGCTTGTTGATTAGAATAGGAAACTATAGCGGCAGCCAGTTAAGGGTAGCCCTACATTCTTGTGTTTTCTTAACCTGGTGTATTGTCAAGACGGTTATCTGTTTATTGTGCAACCTTTTTGTTTCAATCCTTAAACGTATGGCTGCAAAGAATGAAGCAAATGCACCCCAGCTAGTATATGCGAGTTCTCACTTTCCACTACTCCCATGGTACCCAGTAAACTTGGCTTTTAAGTCCACATGCAAATAGGCACCAGATTACATATGTCCTCTACTATACTACACACTGGCGACATGGGGTTGTTACGTAGCCACCATAAACACTCCTGCCCCATTAAGAAAATCGGGGAGCAGCGACCCAGCTCTCTACAGCCCTGGGTTGTCTCTGAGGTAGATTGATTGGTTTCAGCACGAGTCCAGCATCCATCTTTTTCTCATGGCTGCTTCGGTCACGTTATATTTTCTTCTGCAGCAAGCCTCTATATGTCTCATCTACCTTGCTTTTCTGCGTATATACATTCACTTCATCTCTACTCGCTAATTTCTTTAGCGCATATTATTTCTTCGTATTTGATTACATGTTCATCTTATTACTCCAGTTACACCTTTATTCTTGAAGGGTTTGCATATCGTTTCAGTGCGTCTTCATGTCTTTCTTTCATGATGTCACTCTGCCCTCGTCCGATTTCACTTATAGCTATTGATGTCCAATGGTGTGTGCAGACATCCTTATATCCTTTCAGTGCGGTTGTCTGAGTGCATATCGCGTCTCATACACTCAGTGCGATAGTGGGACAATACCTGGCATCCCACATAGGGCTCTTCTCTTACTGTTCCAATATGATGGAGTTGAGGGGCGGGAGATAGGGATGACGTGTCCACCAGCTCCTCTACACTACCTTCTCTAGGTGGTGAACATGGGATTTCCAGGAGTCACTAAAGACCACTATGTCATCCAGTTACGCTTCAGCATACAGCTCGTGAGGTCTTAGGACGACATCCATTAATCTTGAAATGTTGCTGGAGTCCCATATATACCGAATGGTAACACCTTGAATTGATACAGGCCCTGTGGGCTGTCCAACGCAGTTTTCTCTTTATCTTGTTGTTTCAAAGGGATTTGCCAATACCCTTGGGTGAGGTTGCTAGTGCTGAGGTAACGGGCAGAGCCCAGTTTCTCTAGTAGTTTGTCCACTCTGCACATCAGATAGGCTTCATAATTTGAAATACTGTTCAATTGCCAGAAATCCATCAAATCATCAAGGCCTTGTGATCCGCACTGCCTGTTGAGATTGTATTTTAATCGGCTGCTGTAACTGCTGTTTTTCATCCATTAAAGCTTTGATTAAGCCTTCCATGGCACTGTCAATCCCACCACTGCCACCACTTGTAGGATTGACACCACTCCAGAGGTTGATTCACTTGTAGGTTTTTATTTCCAATTGCTTACAGAAAGGTCGCTTCATCTGTAGGTTTACTTCACCCTCCTAGGACTCTACAGTCTTCCTCTGACTTTACTGACAGGATAAGGATTAGTTTATTCTCTTTCTAGTCTGCGTAGGGCCCACAGTCTTCAGCTCTCTCCTCCTGCTGCCTGTCATCCTGCATGGCAACACATGCAACAATGTATCGTACTTTCCATCTTGCTTTATGCTGTTTCCATCCAATCAGAACCCTCCTTGCTGAGATAGTCCTTCACCTGTGTTACTGGACAGACGCCGCACCCCTGCCATGGCCGCTGTTTGTTCTTCCCGGTCAGTGGCTACCCTGAAGGATGGTGGGGAGACATGGAGCCGTTGCGAAATCCTGAGGTGTTGGCGTTCTTGTGTCCATCAGGTAAGGGTGTACCTGAGCGAGGGATTTGCTCCCTATGTTCGCAAGGCTGGTCCCGGCATCTGTTTGGTATTGCCCCCGCAAAATGGCCCCTCTGACAGTGCTGGTCTGTCAGTCTACGGCAGCCTCATTATCTGCATCTTTGTGGCGGGTGTGTATGGGTGCTGCTCTTGCTGAATCGGTCCAGTCATTTCCATCCTGAAGTATGTCTTGGACGGCCCTACGCTCTGGAGCCGCTGTCATTGCGGCAGACACTGTTAGGGTGTCACACCTGTGAGTGTATTTTTGTCCTCCGGAGCCACTTCTCTTGTTGCGGCGAGTGCGGTGCCCGTGAGGTGCGCTGTGCCAACTCTTGCTACTGTTATCTCTTGCTTCAGCAAGTGACGCACCGGATGGTGCTGCTGTGTCGTCGTGCCCACATTCACAATGTCATTCCTTCCTTCAAATGTTGTACAATGCTCCTGTCTACTGTTGCTGGCGTACCTTTCATCTATTGGATTTTTTTATTCTGCCTTGTGTTGCAATTTATTTCTCATTCTTCCCCCCACTTTGCTTCTCTCACTCCCAGGCGGCCCTCATTCCCTCCCATACTGTAATTTCTTCCTCGCTGTGCTGTCATTCCTTCCCTCGATGCTTAATGTAAAATGAAATAAACTACAAATGCCAAAACCATTGATTTTCCCAATGCTTGTTTTAGGTTTTCGTGAAGCAGCACCTACATCCTGGGGAATTTCTATCCTGACAACTTTAGTTTAGTTTAAATCCTGCCTGTTAATTATTGTGGTCTTAAATTGTACACATCCCTTATAAAACCTTTTATTAATCACACCTTTGTTGGTCCATTTGTGTTGATCAATGTCACGACTTGACAGATCCCATATAGTTGATGCTGAATCCAGACAATTCACAAGATGGATTTTTCTGGCTGTGACCACCACTGCTGCTGCCCTGCAATAGCAATTCTGCCATAGCCATGGCCATATATATTTATTTCTCTTGGTATCAGTCTCACCAGGAGTGTTGCTAGGTCTGGAAAAGATCTGGGGCTACGCTAATGTTGGAACTGTCAGGACTCTGGGCTAGCTAGCCTTTTGTTTGTTGCTCCTGAGATTCTATCCAGGGCTACAACCAAAAGACATGGGGCTATCGCCCCTTTAGTCCCTCCCCACTAGCAGCGCCTCTGAGTCTCACTCTGCTTTCTCATCCTTGCCCTCCTCCCACTACCCCTGCCCACACACACATATATTTTTCAGTCTTAAAATGATTAAATATTTGAAGTTTTTCTAAATAAAACTATTTGTTTTTATTTATTTATTTATTTGTTTTGGTAGCAAAAATTAATTTACACCTTTACAAATAATACATAACACATAGAAATCGTGTAAAAACAAAACAGTTTGATCAAGGTTGATCAATACTTGAACAACTAAAAACAGTAAAAAGATAGTAAAGACACTTAGACATATTTCCAATACATCACCAGTAATCGCAAATGGGAATCTTAAAACATCAGATAGCAAACCAAACATAGCATGACAATGATGATAAATTGGCATCGCATCCCTCGACCAACTTAACTACTCCCACAGCTAGTTGGCTAATGCCATCAATCATAAGGAGGACAAAATCTCAAGCACCCAAAATGTACCCTCTCCAAACTATTTTTAGTAACCTCTTATTTAAGTGGTGTGGTGGGGATTAAAGGAATATTTTGCGTGTTGTGATGTGAACACAATTGCTCTTCTGCTAACAGTCCTTTTCTCTCAAACAGAAACTCGAAAGTGAAATTCAAAATATGAAATCTAGCCGAGAACAGCTACTACAGGATTTTCAAGAGAAAAAGCAGAAATGCTGGGATCTGGACCAAAAGACATCCGAACTGTGTAAACAACTTGAAATAGAGAAGGACATGTAAGATAACAGTGTAATCAAATCATGCCTTTTACCAGATGTATTATTCTCATGCTGCTATAGACTTTGGAGTATAAGTGACATTGAAACCTCTACATAGCTTACAAGAAAATAATGCCTTGCACACCAATGACTAATACCCTAAAAATGTAATTGTCACTTGTCTTCAAACATCCTGTCAACAGCGACTAATGCTCTACTTTGGTTTACATCCATCCCTATATCGACTAATCAACATAGGGCCAGGCCAGGCGCAATGTCACTGATGCCATCAACCACGAGCCAATGCTCCGGCTCGCTAAAAAGGAAGTCGGAGAACCCTGGTAAGCTTCGCAAGAAGCCCCGGCCGATCCCGACTGAGAAAGCCAAGGGGGAGCGAGGCGGTGACCCTCCCTCCATGGTGAGGGAATCGTCTTTCCAACCAATCGAAAAGACCCCCGTGAAGCCCAGGGCCGAGAAGGAGGGGGAGTTGTAGTCCTAGCGGACTCGGATACCTCTTCCAAGGACGAGCTGTCAGTCATCAAGGCAGTCCTGGACAAGAGGTTCGGCGAGGTCAGGGCCTGCGGGAAGTATCCCAATGAGGCGGATGTGGAGAGTGAGGATGGAGCCGACGAAGAACGGCAGGTTGACGAACCGGAGGAGCCTCTGCCGACGCTCCCGTCACAACCGATGCCACCACCGGCGGACAGGTCGGAAGACATCTTGCTGGCACTGCACACCCTGTGCACAGAGATAAGGACAAGGTTGCCCTTACCAACGGCGGACGATGCAGCGGCACTTGGTCCGTTGGGGGAGCCCTCCAGCCAAGCAGAGGCGAGTCCATCCACTCCCACCTTTCCATCCTTCACCTCCATCCCCTCCGCCGAGGGATGAGACGGAGACTGAGACGGAGACGACGGGGACGGACGCTGGCGGGGACGACGGAACAGATCTCCCATTGCCCCCTCTCTGGGCTTTCCCTCCCGACGAAATTGGCTCGTTTCACACCATGATCGCCAGGGCCTCAGAGCTTTTCCAGCTATTCCCTGAAGAGCAGAAGGAGGGATTCCTTTATCAAGGACGGGAGGTAAAGAGCAAGACAGTACTCTCAGTCCCTCTGTTGGACGACATTTGGGACGAAGGACTGTCCCTTCTGAAGAACCCAACCACGGCCTCTGTGAAGGGAGACCGGTATGAGAAGAAGTAGTCTTCTCGTACCGGGTCCCAGACTCCGCTTCTATGTGCCTCAGGGCGCAGCTGTCCCCGGACTCGCTGGTCTTCGCGACGGCTAAGAAGAAAGCAGCAGGTGCGACCACATCGACTTCACCTCCCCCGCTTGACGGCGAGGGCAAGAAGCTAGACGCCATGTGACGTCGGGTCATCTCGTCAGCAGCGACGACCATCAAGGCGGGCAACGCTCTCGCTGTCGTGGCCTGCTAGGATAGGGAGCTGTGCTTTAAAATTGCCCCCCCTCCTGGACTTCCTTCCGGACGACAAGAGGGCGCAAGCCCTTGAAATCCTACAAGTTTGCGAGGTGGCTTCAGACCATGCCATCACGGTAGCCACTGATATCGCCGACACCGGGTTTTGCCAGATGGGCAACAGCGTTTGCCTTCACCGGCGCGGTTGGCTCAGGACCACCGACTTCCATCAGGAAGTACAGACCAGGGTACTGGACATGCACTTAGACAGAAACAACCTGCTCGGTAAGGTGGTGGATAAGTCACTGCAGGCCATCAAGGCAGACACCAAGACGGCCCGTGCCTTGGGCACGCTTCATCAGCGACGGCCGTCCTTTCGGACCTCAGGAGGCAAGTCTCAGGGTGCGGCCAAAGGATTCGGTAGCAGCTCTTCATCGTACCATCAAGCCGCCCGTTCTTCGTCGCAGGAAGCCTACAGAGGCCGCAGCAATGCAGCTGGACATCGTCGTCGCCAAGGGGCCCAAGGTGGCCACGCCTCGGCGAAGCAGGATTGAACCGGCCGTGACGTCTGGCCCCCACCCGAGCATCCCGCTGTGAGGCCGGCTGGCGAACTTCATCAGAGTGTGGAAATCCACTGACCATTGGGTGCTGGATGCTCTGGCCCACAGACACACTCTGGAGTTCCAAAGGAAGTGCCCACACTTTCCACCGGTGGTCAGAAAAGAAAATCACATCCCACAGCTACTTATGGAAGTACGAGCGATGCTAAAAAAAAAAAAGGGCGTGATAGAGCTCGTCCCGAAGAGACTCCGGGGCTCTGGAGTGCACTCGCGGTACTTCCTCGTCGAAACGAAGACCGGCGGCTGGCGGCCTATCCTGGACCTCCGCCGCCTCAACAAATACATGAAATCCCAAAAATTCTGGATGGTCACCCTTCAGCACATGCTGGGACAGTTGGAAGAAGGGGACTTCCTGTCGTCGCTGGACATGGAGGATGCATACTTCCACATCCCCATACACAAAGGACATCAAAGGTTTTTATGCTTCGTGTTCCAGGGGGGGCCACTGCACATTCCTGAGTTTGGTCCAGGGGCTGCACTATCAGTTCAAGGCACTGCCCTTCGGTTTGAAGTCGGCACCATGGGTCTTCAAGTGCCTGGCACCGGGGGCAGCGCGGCTGCGCCTGCAGGGGATCCACGTCTAACCCTATCTGGACGATTGGCTCATCCGACCAAAGTCAAGAGAACTCGCCGTTGACCACACATCGAGGACCGTCCGCCTGCTCACGGAACTGGGGTTCTTGATAAACTTTGTGAAGTCCTGCTTGGTGCCATCGCAGGACGCTGTGTTCCTGGGAGACAGGCTCAACACGGTGGCGCGGCTGGCTTCACTGTCGGAGGAGAGGATAAAGGCCATCCTGGGCAAGGTACAAAGGCTGTTGATCATGGAAGTAGCCAGGGTGAGGTCCATCAAGTCCCTGCTCTGCATGATTTCGTCATGCATCTACCTTGTGCGACTGTACAGGTTGCGGATGCGGCCACTGCAGGAGTTCCTCGACGCCCGGTGGATACAAGTGGCGGGAAGCTTCGAAGACCAGATCTCCCTCAACAGGAGTTTCTTGTGGCCATCACCTCTGCACGACTAGTGGGAGAGTTCCAGGCCCTCTCCTGTAAGCCTCTGTACCTGACATTCCACCAGACGAGGGTAGTGCTAAGGACGCACCCCTCCTTTATGCCCAAGGTGCCGTCGGACTTCTATCTCAACGAGCCCTTGGTGTTGCCTGTTTTCTTTCCGTCGCCTTCGTCGCCGGCTGAGAGGACTCTGCACTCACTGGATGTGGCTAGAGCACTGAAGTTCTACGTGGACCGCACAAAGAGTTTTCAGAAAACATCACAGCTGTTTGTGAACTTTGGCCATGTGAACCAAGGGAAGGCCCTCTCCAAGGCTTCCATTTCCAGATGGCTCTCCGACTGCATCATGCAATGTCACCGGTTGCAAACTGACCGTTGCCAGGCCGTCCGAGAGCCCATTCGACCAGAGCGATCGCTGCTTCTACGGCGTTCCTGTCTGGTGTGCCCCTGCTGGACATCTGCAGGGCAGCTACGTGGATGTCGATGCACACCTTCACGAAATTCTACTTCGTTGACAGGGTTTCTAGGGAAGCGTCGAGAATCGTCCAAGCAGTGCTGCTAAACCTGTTTGCTTGAAGGTGAGCCTGGTGAGGAGGTAAGAGATGCTTAATGTTGAGTTGTTGAAATGCTTGATGTTGAGCCTTTGCCACCTCCCGTGGTTGTCCATGTGTGTACTGCTATGTATTCTTGTATTCATTAGCATGTGAATACATGCCAGACCCCATACTGGAGAAGGAACAAGTTACTTACCTGTAACTGTTGTTCGCCAGCATGGGTCTGGCATGGATTCACATGCGAACCCTCCCTCCAACCCCTCTGCGGCTCTTCTCTTAGTCCTACTGCCACTTTACGTGCTACCAAATCTGAAGATGGCTGCCACAGAAGGGGCTTCGGTAGAGGGCAGTCATTGGCTGGGGCTGTATGACCCAGAGACCAGTGATTGGTTATTAGTAGAAAGACAGTTCAGAAACGAAACTGAAACTGATTTTTTCTTTCCAGCCTGACGACGGGGAATATTCATGAGCATGTGAATCCATGCCAGACCCATGCTGGAGAACAACAGTTACAGGTAAGTAACTTGTTCCTTGCGTCACCAGTGTGTTCATTGGCTGCCAAATGGGATGGCTCAGAGTTAAGGCAGCAAAGCTTCCAACACCTGCTGAATTTCAGGTGTTTTGTTGCTTAAATTAGCACCTTAACGTCACTTCAGCTACAGGTTCTTCACTGAATTTGAACTGGTTAGTGTTAAATGTCTCCTAAATATTTTCTTTTCCTACAAAATAAAAATATATATTTATTTCTGGGGCTTGCACATCTGCTTAGATTCACATGCTTTGCATAGATTGCCATCTAGTGGTTGGCTCAGATTATTACATACTTTTTGTATTTGAACAAAATGGGCGTTAACAGGGCAGTCCTGTTATACTCTGCCTATCCTATGTGTACAGGGACCCATGAGCCTTCACGAATTGACATGCTTTCATTTTCTTTTTTTCAACCATTGGTTGGAAGCAACACTGATATAAGATTTTCAACTCCATTTGAGGCAGCATCGATATTTATGGTGCTCAGTGTTCATCGATCAACAACAATGAGAAGATGCTATCACATCTGCTACAAAGCATACACACTTCCTAGTGCTTAGAGAATACCTAATCATTCTTCCTCTCTGTACTTTTAGGCTCTGTCTTATTTCGCGAGGCCCAAATGGAAAACGTCCCTTATAAATTCTGCTTGTGTAATTCTAAATCCACCTGGTGGGACATGTGCAGCGTGTGCAATAGCTGCCTGCCCCAGCACCACTCCAAGGGATCGCTGGCTGGCAAGCATATCACAAATTTAACCGAATAAAATCAGGAGCGCAGTAAGAAGCATTGGGCTGTAGATGCCATGCGGAAAGAATCGGCACAGGCCGAGTCCGGCGCGCAAACATCAGAACTCAAAATCAGGAATTGAAACGCAGGAGTAGGAGTCAACCCCAAAAATGCCTTGTAGCCGAACCACAGCCCGACGGCTCATCGTTTGAACGAGTTATTGCAATCATGAGGCTGCAAAAACACACAGGCACAAACATACAGCACCACAACGGAAGTTGGGGTTAATGCGCTGAGGGGTCAGGAACGACCCATAAGCGAAAAGACAAAATAGCTTCTTCCTTTTCTACATCGACCCGGCATTCAAAAGCAGTTAACAAATATTTCACAAAGGGAGTTACAACACTCTATGCAGCAATGCAGTAGAAGGCACCAGTGGATATCGCAGAATTTGAGAAAGAGTGGTGAAGAAGAGGGCAAGACTGTTGTCTATTTTTTCTGAAGCAGAGTCATCTGTAATAAAAATATCTGCAGCATCAGAAGATGCTCCTCGACGCCGGAAAGAGTAGTGTCTGTAGAAATTCAGGGAACAAATGTCCACAATTGATCAAACACAGCTTTATTCGGCAGTTGCAGCCATAAAAGCATAACACAATGCATTTCATAATACAAAACCTCACTAATCACAATTCTACTTCTCAAAAATTCAACCCAAATCCATAATAGTCAATTTTAAAATCCCACAATTACAAATGTAATGAATACTACAACATTAATATATCTATTTACAATTTTTTAAAAAAGAGAAAGATAGAGGGAACTATTCATAAAGTATTATAGGGCAACCTAAAACCCAAGTTCGAAGCGATAGTCCCATCTTCTAGCACATTTGAGCCATAGGATCCCGACTACTTTGATCTTAGTAGCCAGGCTCGTGTGTATACATTTAGATAAACACTGCAACCGGGTCCTTGGCATTTAAGCAAAGTTCCATGGCTTCTTGAGGCCACTGAACATTCCTGAGTTTGAACAATGGAACCCGATGGCAACATCTCAAATCACTAAATCTACTGCAAAACTGCACAAAGTGCAAACCATTGCACACTCCGAGAACCGAATACCGAGGTAGTCATACATAACTTGTTCCAGAATCTTACCCTCACACTCGATGCTCAACTGGAACCTCCTAGCCATTTTATGCCTAAAGGCCATTGCCTTTGTTTTATCACTATTGATCTCCAACTTGAGGCACCTGCACTTCCCCATGAAGACAGCAAAAAATAGCAAGGGGGCTAGTGCACACCCCTGCCAGACCCCCTTCTCAACAGGAACCTGAAAAAACTTGCTTAATTCCCCCCCCCCCCCAATCCCCACCTCACTGAGGCCTTGTTGGCGGTATATAAGGCACATATATTTTCAATAAGCTTCCTTGATACCCCCTTCCTGACCAACACTTCCCACAATAACTTCTGTGGTACACAATCAAACGCAGTTCGAAGGTCCATGAATATTGCATGAATTCTAATTTTATTAAGTAGGACATATTTGGACAGGATCAGACTCAATCTAAACCCCTGGTCTATTGTGCTGGTGCCCTTGTGGAAACCTGCCTGGAGATGGTTAATGGCTTCCCTTTCATCAGCACACTTCTGTAAGCGTCCCAAAAGGACTTTGGCATAGATCTTCCCTGCAGTGTCTAGCAAGGAGATAGGCCTGTAATTCCCAGATACATTCCTATCCCCCTTCTTGAAGATAGGTACGATGTCTGCATCGTGCCAAGATGGTGGGACTCTACCAGTGTCTACCAAAGAATTAAACAAGTGGCACAAAACAGGAGCCCATACCCTTACTTCATCCTGGAAAAGGTTGATTGGCATTTTATCAGGCCCTGGGGCCATAATTGCCACTTCCACTTCCATTGCCATAATAGCATCTTCCTCGCTATCCTGAATATCTCGGCTCCTGGCAAATTGCATGGCCCCACTATCTCACAAGCCACCATGATAGAGGGCCCTAAAGTGTTCAGTCCATGAATCAGGGGAGATATGGCACCTGAGTGGCTCGCCACATTCACACCCCTTCCATTTAGTAACCGCCAGAACCCAATAATGTCCGCCGCTCTGCATGTCGAGTGCAGATCGTCTAATAGATCCTGGATAAAAGCAGCTTTCTTCCTCTGCATCACTGCTTTGTAGTTTGCCCTCAACATGCGCAGATATTGCTTATTTGTCGGGTTTGCCACCTTCCAATAGTGCATCAAGGAGTCCATAGCAGTCTTACAGTCCAGGTCAAACCATCTTTCGGTCTTCAGGGCCTCCTGTCACACCTTTTTGCCAGGCTTAGTTACAAAAGGAATGATAGAACGGACCATGCTTTCGTATGCATCTATGATGCTCCCAGGGGTACTTTTGTCCCCACAGATTTCTCTCAAAGAAGGTACAGTAGCTGCATGCAGGCCAGGTTTGATCGACTAAACATGGCGGTGTTACCATAAGGTCGGTTGTAAACATTGAATAAAAGCACCTGCCTCTGGACCTCCCAGGTTGCCTCAAGGCACGCACTGTAAATTTGCGGACTCAGTAGATTTGTCCACAAAGTTGAGGCCCAGTGAGGATCTTACCAAAATTAGCAGCCCTCCCTTGGGTCACCCTCTCGTACCCTTAGATGCATGGATCGCAAATGACGCGAAACCCTACACCAGTGTAGTGGACATTTCCCAAGTCTCCTGCATGCACACCAAAAAAACCCTTGTATAAAAATGATCCATCCCGGATCCTCTAGGTGCCTACCGAGTCCTCCCACATTCCATGCCAGAATTTTTTGATGTCCTGGGGTCCCCAATGCTCCTATGCGCATAATATAGCGCTCCACAGAGACATTTAACCCCACTGGTCAATCAATGTCCTCAAGATCATTCTTTCTACTAACAGGGGCCGTCGGCTCCATTCGGGCAGTTGTAGCTCCTGCGATTGATTTAATAATGGGGCAGGAGTCATGACTTGGTGGGTGCCCTCTCATCACAATCCTGGAGCCAGCCGGAGGGTAGGTACGTAACTCAACTGTTAGAAGACCATCCACCAGCTGACCATTTACAACAGTCACCTGGATATAATCCTCCAAACTACTAGGTGATGACATCCTATTGCACCTCAGAATATCCTTCTGTATGATGGATCTACATCCCCTCACATAACGTTTCCAATGGGCTACTTTATTTACAAGGGCTTCTTTACTCTCATATACTCCTACCCGGAGACTGGGAACATTCACCATGTAAATACGACTCAAAGGGCCTCTCCAATCCCCTGCTTATCCAACCTCAGGGCCGCAGTTGGAAATGGGCCCTGTGGGAGCCTCTTGGCCGATCCTGCGGGCAACTGGCCCAAGCCATTCCTCCCAGGCCTCCCACAGTGGTTACATCGAGAGAACCTATCAATCATTTCTCTTAAGGTGTGGAAGTTCCCAATACTGGGCCTTTTACTGCTACTTCCCAGTGACTCTCGTTGGTTGGAGGCAGGTACTTAGCCATCATTCATAATGCCCAGTTGCTGAGTCACTTTGGGCCTATACCCACTACCAGTACCTGATGGATTTCCTGACGCCTTCGAGCCCCTTGGTCAGTGGATCCATCATACTATTCCCAGGTTTCCCCCTCTCATTCATTTTCCCATCTGCTCTATGCGGTTGCATACATAAGAGGTTATCCTTCTTTCTAATTTGTTGGGCCATGCCCAACTGAGGCAAGGTTTTAAGGGCTTTAACTACATCGTCAATTGGCATACCTTGCCTTTGAGCTGAGCGATCACCACCTTAATGCCTTCCAGCTCCAATGAAATGGCCCTCAGGGACGTAGCACCAAAAGCACACGCAGTATTTTGGCAAGAGCTGGTGACCCAGTACTCCTGTTTTTAAGAGTAATTCCGGGAGCCATTACCCCTTCCTTGACCACCTAACCCCCCTACCCCTGCCTCTGGATTATTGTCCATCACCAAGCGCTCTGGCCCCTGAAGTGTGGTGGTTGAACCTTGGATCGTTGGGGCACTTATTTTAGACTTATCACCAGGTCTTGTCCCATTTTTCCTGGGCCTCAGTTTGCCTGCTGCATCCATAGTCACATTCTGTTCCAAACACATGGCCTTTGGTTGGTGATGCACTCTGTTGCACCCCTGCCAATACCACCAGTACCCCCATCCAAGATTGCAACAGGGATAAAGTATTTGCTCCCAGCCGCTTGACCCTCTCCCTCACTCTGCTTACCGCAGCAAGATTGTTCCCCAAGATCTGCCACCCGGTATGGCTCCACCAGATCGGGTACCCGCCTGCCGAGCTACCCACATTTGGCAATGCCCATCCCCTGTTCAGCCATCGGCTGCCTCTCAGACAGCTCAGCATCATCAATGGCCTCCAAGGGGGATGGGGGGTTTACTGCACAGTTCGCGATAAGCTCCCCTTTGTTAGCCCCGCATTGGGCGTGGGCAGGCGCATGGGCGGTGTAGTGTGGGGCGAAGGTAAATTGGCCATGCCTTCCAGCAGACCCTGGATCTCAGTGATCAACAAGTTCACATCTTTGATCGGCTTAAATTGTTTGTAGAACCTCTGATTGCTTTCCCTTAGTGAGGCTGGTGTCACCTTCCGTTTGCCCATCTCTTTGTAGCACGTAAAGTAAGTTCACTAGCCACAATTCATCAGTATGGCGGTACAACTTAACAGGCATATTAAGACACTCACCCCTAGCTCTCTCACCGGCTCAGACCGCAGTCGCTGCACACATTGCAGGCGCCAAACACCTGCGCCCTTGACTACGGGCTTCACCCTGGTGGGTCCGGGGATGCTGGATGTCAGTTGTGGGGGGCGTGGCCAAGTGCCGCTGCTTCCTCTTCCTCGATTCTCCAAAGTGTCCAAAATGCTCTTTAGTGAAACAAACATTTAAGGATAGACAAACACTGTCATTAGAAGAACCATTACAAAACAAAGCAAGGTCAGATGCCCTGCTGGACACACAATCCAACCCATATTCAGACCAAGAATATCACGAAGAGACGGCGGATACTGATTCACATCCGGGAACCAGCACTGCGTAGACCCAGATGACTCATGTGTCACCAGATGAGAAAGAACCCAGAGTGTCACCTTAATACTGAGGATAACTTCCAGTACACAGACCTACTAGGCAGGGCTGCTGAATGTTTGGGTATCCTCACCCAGGGACTAGATGAGGATGTGTATTTTATTGAGGACATCTTGGAGGAAAGATTTCTCTCTCTACTCAAATATTAGCTGCAATGAAAAAATAAAATAGCCCCTAATTAACTAAACCTGTCACTACAAATGCTGTAAACCTGAGGGTGGAGAAGAAATCTAAACCTCCCACAAAAGACCCAATATACATTAGGGGTCAGCATCAAACTCTAGTTGTAACCACTGCTCGAAACAGAGCCAAATCTATTAATGACTGTTGCAGAATATCCCCCTGATAGAGTAGACTCATCTATGCTTTTGGTAGGAAAGCTGAAACTTCAGTAGCGTATAGTCTTGGGGTAGCCGATTCCAAAGCTTTCATCCAGATACAACAGATCTCGCTGGGATAGTATGGAGGAATTGGGGAAACAAATACCAACAGAGCTTCAGGGGGCCTTCTGTAAAATAATTAAGGAAGGAAAACAAACCGCTAATGCCATCATTAGGATTGCACTAGATGCTGCTGAAACAGCAAGGTGGTAGGAGCAGCAGTCATTAAGTAGCATTCCTGGCCAAAGTGGACAGGCTTCAAGACTGAAACACAAGCTATCTTGCTAGACAAGCAAATTGTCACATCTCATTGTGAAGTGTAAGGGCGTCAAAGAAGGAAGCTGACACAATTGTGGCTTGGTTTTGGTTATAAACCTTTATTTTTCAAATAGAAAACCTCACTGTCCCTATCTCTAAGAGGGGGTTTCCTGCCTTGAACAAAACTAATGGATTTGTCCGAGTGTCCTTTAAATCAAAGTTCCACCGTCCTATGTCAAATCCTATTTTATCCCTCCCACTATAACTAAAGGACAAACTAACAGAATGGTCCTTCAGGCGAATGATGCTCCCCTCTCCTGCCTCAGAACAGTGTCCAAGGAATGTTCTTTTACAACAGAAAATGCCAGGGGGAATTACTTCCTTCCACTGGCTTAAGGACTTCAACCAGTCTTTACGCAATATCCAGGAGAATGGCTCCCTTCTCCTGGTGTAGACTTATGCAGTTGCCAATAAAACTAGGGGGAATGACTCCCTTCCGTTGGTGTCTCCAGTACAACTCTGAGCCCAGTACCATGAGAATACATCCTTTCTCCTGGTTTTATTTTGTACAGTTCTCAAGCACGAGGTCTGGCATGGATTCTCATGCTCGTTCCCCGTCGTTAGGCTCGGAATCCTCGGGGGGAAAAAAAACTGTTTCAGTTTAGTTTCTAAACTGTCTTTCTCCTATAAACCAATCACTGAGCTCTGGGTCATACTGCCCCCAGCCAACGACTGCCCTTTACCTAAGCCCCTCCTCTGAAGATGGCTGCCAGATTTTTATCGCAGGTTCAAGCTTTGGGAGTCCTCACATTTTGCTCTTCGAGCTTCTCTGCGTTTTTTCTCTTTCTGATTAGAAATTTCTATTTTTCGGTCAATCGAGCCCTTGTGCTCCATCGCTTAGTCTTACGCATATCGGGGACCTGTTTTTTGGCATCTTTCATCACCCCTCAAGAGCAGAAATTGTCGAGTGTTCTTGGAAGCTTCCAGAAATTCTTCAGGCCTACACCGGGCCAGATCATGTCAGAGAAGAAGAATGGAGCTTTCCTCTTCAAGCGGTGCACCATCTACGGTTTGCAGAATGTTTATTCGGATGACCAGCATTCCCAGTGCTTGTATTGTCTACACCCAGCACATAAAGAAGAAGATTGTTAGATCTGTCACGGTTTCACCAAGCGCACCATGAAGGATCGATATGTCCGGTTGACTGCGTGGCTTCAAGCCAGGGCCTTCCCAGGGGCATGCCTCTTCCAGATCAAGCCAACCTGAGTGAGCTTCTAAGTACTTGGAGGGCACTCCATCCATGGGGGCCCAACACAAGACCAAGCATTGCGAGTCCGCTTCCATCGGGGTCGCCGCTACTGCGGGTCCCGTGATGGACAGGACACGTTTGTCATCTCTATCTGCTTCAATCTCCAGCCACCGCTCCAACTCTTCGTACAAGAGGAAGTGGGATACCCCTGGGAAGCTGCGGGAAAAGGGTAAGGTGTCCGAACCACCCACGAAAGAGAAGGCCAATCCGGACATGGTCTCCAAGCTTCCCGTGAAAGAGAAGGCCAAGATGGCCGACCTGCCTGTGAAGGCCCAGGTAGGCCAGGACAAATCATTGATCGAGATGGTGGTGGCATCCCTTTCGAAGGCAAAAGGGACCGATCCCGGCTAGGGGGCACCGTCAACTGCTAGAATATCTCTCCCTGCCATTAGAGAGTCTTCGTTCAAGCCGATGATGAAGACCCCGGAGATGAGGATGCCGGACCTCAGTCTGAGACCGACCCTTCAGGACCCGAAGAAAGGTGGGGGCAGAAGAACTCCAGGCCACGGACACTTCTTTCATCCGTCGAGGAGGATAGACTTTCTCTCCACACTGTCCACGATGGTGATGGCGACAAGGGGAACGCTGATGAGTCGGCTGCTGAAGGCGACGACAATGACAATGTCGGTACCTACGGGGATGACATGAGCGCTGGGCCCATTGTCCCGACTCCGCAAATTCCCCCTAGAGATGTGTCACAAGAGATACTCTCAACGCTCCACACGTTGGTGTCGGAGACTCAGAGGAGTTTGCAGACGACCCCGCCAGCACCACCATCACCGCGGTTGATACCAGGGCCACCACCGGCGAAGAAGAGGGGGAGACACACCTTCATTCCAACCGTCGCAGCCCTCCTGCCCCCTAGGGGGATGGAGACGGACACAGCGACAACAGATACGGACAATGACACAAGACTGGGAGACCCTGCATCACTGGCACCAAGAACCAATCCACCCGACGAGGTGGGATCCTTTCATTCCATGATTGCCCGGGCGTCTGAGCTCTTCCAGCTCATCCCAGAGGAAAAGGAGGGCTTCCTATACCACCGCCGCGAGGTGAAGAGTAAGACTATCCTATTGGTGCCACTCCTGGACGACGTCCGAGATGAGGGGCTAGCGTTGCTGAAGAATCCTACTTCAGCTGCAGCTAAGAGAGAGCTGCATGAGAAAAAGTACAGGGGACCCGGAGTCTGCGCCCAAATGTCTCCGATCTTAACCGTTGCCAGACTCGGTGGTCTCGGCTGCCGCCAGGAAGAAGTTTTTGAGTTTGTCATCTTCATCCGTACCCCCGGACAATGAGGGGAAGAAACTGGATTCCATGGGTAGGAAGGTAATCTACGTGGTCACGACAGTGAAAGCGGCCAACGCCTTGACAATCGTGGTCAGATACGACCGGGAGCTTTGGTTCAAGATGACTCCACTCCTGGATTTCCTCCCCGATGAAAAATGGGTCGAGGCTTTGGAGATACTCCAGCAAGGCGAGGTGGCGTCGGACCACGCCATCACAGTGGCACTGGATATCGCAGACACAGGCTTCTGCCAGATGGGCAACAGAGTTTGTCTTCGCTGTCGTGGCTGGTTTAAAGCCACCAACTTCAGACAGGAGGGCCTGAGGAGATTACTGGAGATGCTGTTCGATGGAGACAACTTGTTTGGGAAGACAGGCCATCAAGGCCGACACGGAAACGGTCCATGCCTTGGGCACTCTGTAGCAAAACCGGCTGTCCTTTCGTTCATCTAGAGGAAAGTCTGGCAGATCTTCAAAGGGTTTCGTCAGGGGCTCATACCGCCAACCCTCCGGCTCCTCGACCCAGGAAGCCAACAGGGGTCGCCCCAAGGCCTTCGGCGGTGGCTGCTTTCACACTCTGTGCACCCAGGGCGGCGCCCCGACTTCCAAGCAGGACTGAACCGGCCAAGACGTCGGGCCCCCACTGCTGCACCCCAGTGGGATGCCGGCTTGCAAACTTCTTCAGCGTGTGGGAGACCATCTCCACCGACCGTTTGGCGCTGCATGCTCTCACCCACAAACATACACTAAACTTCAAATGAAAGTGTCTTCAAACACCACTGGTGGCCCGGCAGGGAAAACACATCCCTCAGCTGCTGCTGCAAGTTCGGGCCATGTTAAAGAAAGGGGCAATAGAGCTAGTTCCAAAGAGGCTCTGGGGCTCCGTACCCAAGGTACTTCCTCGTACGAAAGAAGACCGGGGGGATGGAGGCCCATTCTCGACTAGGGGTGTCACGGTATTAGTTTTATGACGGTACAATAACCTTCTTGCCAAATGACGGTATATCATGGTTATCGCGGTATAGCAGGTGGAGTTAACTAATCTTAACAAATAGTTTCTAAAAGGTCATAAATTGTCAAATTATTCATCGCAAACAAAACCAGGCACTCCGGGCCAGAATTGGGCTTTTCAACATACTTTCCACTGAAATGCCACCCCTTGCTTCCACCATACACAAACACACGTGTGGAGAGGAGGAGGAGGATGAGGATGGGGGGGGAGCCCTGCTGCGACTGGCAAAGCAAACTGAATAGCTTTTCTTAAGTGGTCATTTAGGCTTTTAGCTCCCCCACTGGCTACTGGTGAAGATGAACATGTTGCCAGCTTGATAACCTGCATGCCACAGATCAATGGAGTCTGATGGTAGTATACGCTTGTGCGCATGCGCACACACACTCTCTCTTTACGTTACAGCCTTTAGTTTACTTCCAGGCCAAAAGGTGTTCAGTAAACACGGACATGTTACCCTTTGGTATGGCAGCAGGGAATACCCACAGAGATGAGTACATTTCGCAGTGTGACTTATTATATGTAAATTCAATGATAGAGCCAGGGAAATCCCCCATTGTCATATGTTTAGAAAACATTATCCATTATAAATATATAAACCCCAAAGCCGCCAACCCAAAGTCCCGGGAGGATAGCTCAGCGGCAACGTGCCCGCCTTGGAAGCAAAACGACACGAAGCAACACAGGTTCGATCCCCGGGTCCGCGCTTAGAAACCTCTGGGTGTTTAAGCGTGTTATAAATACGCAACTAAGACAAAAACAATTACACAACTAAATAAACAAAAACTATTTCTTTCAGCGCCGCCATGCATGCGGGCTGTGTGAGCGCTTTAAAAAAATAGAAATAAAAAAAAAAGCAAACCCTTTTCTTCCTTGGCACTGTATTTATTCTTCCTATTGCTAACATATTGATTTTGTGTCAGGCACGTGTGGTTTATGGAATGGCATTCAAAATTGCTCAAACTGAAACTACTTGGCAGACGTCACATCCAACAGTGCAAGACCAAGACTGCGCAGCACTTGCTTACTGCAGCCTTTCCAAATCAGATTGAAAAGCACACTTAACGGTATGAACGGTATACCAGCATAAACAATGTGATGGTTATTATTGTTCAATTAATTGGTTCACGGTATGTTTAGCGGTATACCGTAGTACCGTTACATCCCTATTCTCGACCAACGACGACTCAACAAGTACATAAAGTCCCAGAAGTTCAGGATGGTCACGCTGCAACATGTGCTCAGCCAGCTGATGGAGGGAGACTTTCTGTCGTCATTGGATCTAGAGGATGCATACTTCAACGTCCCCATCCACAAAGGACACCGCAAGTTTCTGCGCTTAGTCGTTCAAGGGAAGCATTACCAGTTCAAGGCTCTTCCCTTCGGACTGAAGTCTGTGCCCAGAGTCTTCACCAAGTGCCTGGCTCTGGTGGTGGCGCATCTACGACTGCAAGGGATCCATGTGTACCCTTACCTGGACGACTGGCTTATCTGGGCCAGATCAAGGGACATCGCCGTCGACCACATGGCAAAGACCATCCTCCTGCTGGCAGAACTGGGGTTCTCGGTGAACTATGAAAAGTCCTGCTTGCTCCATCGCAGGATGCACTGTTTCTGGGATCCAGACTCGACACCGTAGCCTGCTTGGCGTCACCGTCGGAGGAGAGGATATCGTCCATCCTAGGCAAAGTGCAACGTCTGTGGGCACTGAGGGTTGCCACAGTGAGGACCATCAAGTCGCTGCTCGACATGATGCTGTTGTGCATATACCTAATTACCCTCAACAGAAGTTCCTCGATGCCCGTTGGGTCCAGGTGTCTGGAAGCTTCCAGGACAGGATTGTGCTCAACGAGGAGTTCCGTCGAGTGATAAGGTGGTGGGGTGTGCGCTCCAACATCGACAGAGGCACAGACTTCCAAAGCCCCCCGTATCATCGTGACAGACACTTCCCTGGAAGGATGGGGAGGCCACACCGGACGTCTTCACGCCAGAGGCCTGTGGCTTTCAGAGGAGAAGACGCTACACATCAACGTCCTGGAACTACGGGCGGTGTTTTGGGCCCTCAAGTCGTTTCTGCCATCCCTCAAGGGCAAGATGGTGAGGGTCTTCACAGACAATACCACCACAATGTTTTACATCTGGAAACAGGGGCACCAGATCCCCAGTGCTCTCCAAGGCGGATCAGGACTTGTGGCGCTGCGCCGTCACCCAGGGGGTGTTCCTCATCCAGTTTCACTTGGCAGGAGTAAAGAACACTGTCGCCGACTCTCTCAGCAGGGAGCTGCGCTCTTGCCTCGAGTGGGAGCTTCGGCAGGATCAAGTGGACAACCTTTTCCTCAAATGAGGCAGTCCCCAGATTGATCTGTTTGCTACGGCGATGAACACCAAGTGCCGGAGGTTCGCCAGCAGGTTCTCCCAGCCAGGGAGCATGGGGGACGCATTCTCATTCCCTTGGAAGGCCTGTTTCTGTATGCGTTCCCTTTGTTGCTGCTACTTCTTCGAGTCATCAATCAACTCAGACGGTACCGCTGCAGGATGATCCTCGTCGCACAGCGTGGCGAGGCAGATCTGGTACCCGGACCTTCTCAGCATGTCGACGTCCCCTCCAGTCAGGCTGCCAGTGGTCACGGATCTTCTTGCCAAGGAAGGATGCACAATTCTGCACCACAACTCAGGGTCACTGAACCTGAAGGCCTGGCTCCTGCAGCATTTGAGTTCAGTGGCTACGATCTTCGGCGGACTGCAAAGAGATTCTCGCCAAGGCCAGTGCGTCATCTACCTTAAAGTGCTACGGACACAAATGGAAGCGCTTTACTGTTTGGTGCCGTTCACAGAAGATCAACCCTCTGAGGGTCATGGCCCCTCAAGTATTACTGTATTTGTTGTCATTGGCTAAATCAGGGCTGGCTCACGCCTCCATCAAGGTTCATCTGGCGGCTATCTCCCACTACACCAGATCTCTGGGACGGTCTTCACTTTTGTCGTACCGTCTGGTTGAAGAATTCATTAAGAATCTGTTCTGCTCATTCCCCCTGGTGAAGGCTGCGGCCCCGGCGTAGGAGCTCAATATGGTGCTTACTAGGCTCATAGGGGCTCCATTCGAACCTATGCATTCAGCTCCGCTTTCCTCGTGGTCGTCACCTCTGCAAGACGAGTAGGGGAGATCCAGGCCCTGTCATGCAAGCTGCCTTACTTGACTTTTTACGAGACGAGTGTGGTGCTGCGGACGCACCCCTCCTTCATGCCCAAGGTTCTGTCAGAATTTCACTTCAATGAACCCTTGGTGTTACCTGTGTTTTTTCTGACGCCTACGTCGCCGGCTGAAAGGACCTTGCACCCGCTGGATGTGGCTAAAGCGCTGAAGTTTTATGTGGCCCGCACAAAGAGTTTCTGGAAAACTTTTCCGCTTTTTGTGAACTTTGGTCCTGTGAACCATTGGAAGGCCCTTTTCCAAGGCTTCCATTTCCAGGTGGCTCTCCGGCTGTATCACTCACTGTCACCGGTGGGTAAACTGAGCGTAGCCTTGCCGTCCGAGAGCCCATTCTACCAGAGCGATCTTTGCTACAACAGCGTTCCTGTCTGGTGTGCCCCTGCTGGACATCTGCAGGGCTGCTACGTGGAGGTCGACGCACATCTTCACGAAATTCTACTACATCAACAGGGATTCCAGGGAGGAGTCCAGAGTCGGCCAAGCAGTGCTGCGCAACTTGTTCGCTTGAAGGTGAGCCTGGTGAGGAGGTAAAAGATTGCTTCTGTTGAACCTTACCACCTCCCGTGTGTGTACTGCTATGTATTCCTTATTCATGAGCATGTGAATCCATGCCAGACCCCAAGCTGGAGAAGGAACAAGTTACTTACCTGTAACTGTTGTTCTCCATGGGTGTGGCATGGATGCACATGCAAACCCTCCCTCATGCCCCTCTGTGGCTCTTCTCTTGGTCCTACTGCCACTTTACGTGCTACCAAATCTGAAGATGACTGCCAGAGGAGGGGCTTAGGAAGAAGGCAGTCATTGGTTGGGGGCAGTAAGACCCAGAGCTCAGTGATTGGTTTATAGGAGAAAGACAGTTTAGAAACGAAGCTGAAACTGTTTTTTCTTTTACTGAGGATTCCCATCCTGACAACTGGGAATATTCATGAGCATGTAAATCCATGCCAGACCCATGTTGGAGAACAACAGTTACAGGTAAGTAACTTGTTCTTTCACCACAAGGCCAGAGGAAACGACTCCCTTCTCTTGATGTTGCTTGGTTCAGTTCACAATACTTCCAGGGGGAAATCACTCTCTTTCCCTTGGTATCTTTATCACAGCTTTTCTGATACCTGGAGAATCACTCCTGTTTCCTTTTATTGCTTAGCACAGTCTTTCACTGTTGGGGTTCCAGCCACTTTTCTGGTGGCCAGTGGTTTTCTCGCTACCACTGCATCGAGGGCGATTTCCTCTGATGCTCTTTCTCACTGAGGGTCCCAGATCCTTATCTGGTGGCGAGTGGTTTCCTCGTTACCACTGCGGCGAGGAAGATTCCCTGTGATGATCTCCTTATCACTGTTGGGGTCCCAGATCCTTCTTTCATCATGCCCATTAACGTACTTGCTAATACTGGGCTGGGGAAAAGCCATCCAAGCCTCTGTGTCAGATCTCGTGAGCTTCTCTCCCCTGCACTTGTGGCTTCGCAGCATCTTCCTAGATTTGGGATTTGGTCCACCTCCACTTGCCGGGCGGAGAACTTCTTTGGCGTCCTCTTGCTGCTCTCTGCTTTTCCACATCTGTTGGTCTGCGTTTGAATCTCCCACGCTGGAGAACCCAGACGCTGACTTCTTTTCCAAACATGAATAGATACTGCTGTACCTGCAACCACTGTACTTTTAATTACTGCTGCATTCGGCTCTGTGGCCGGGCTTGACGCATATAACAGTCCTTTGTTTCTTTTTATACATTGCATCCAGTTCCTCCCATGTGGATATCACAAGCCCTTCTTTTTTTGCTAGTGATTTAATCCTCTTGCCTCCTTGGGGCCACCTTAGACCGGTGTTATCACAGTCAATGATCTTCATGTCTCCTGTGTTCTTCCTCTCCTAGTACTTTTGGCTTTAGGCCCTATGTCACAACAGTAGATGGGTTTGCTTTCAATGCAGTGGCTCTGGGCATTAAGGAGGGTTAAGGAACGTCA
Organism: Ambystoma mexicanum; assembly: GCF_040938575.1. Classification (NCBI taxonomy): domain Eukaryota; kingdom Metazoa; phylum Chordata; class Amphibia; order Caudata; family Ambystomatidae; genus Ambystoma; species Ambystoma mexicanum. Next base: position 623,067,088 of record NC_090936.1, read on the forward strand.
GGGAGTAGAAACATACATTGGGCTGTACCCCAGGTGATCGTCCTTATCCCCATTGGGGGAGTTCCTCCTGCATTCAACCACCTTACGGAGACTATTGGGTAGCGGCCGCACGTCCCTAACCTCATGGAAAAGGTCTCCCTGCTGTTGGAGATGTGACGATACTGTATGAATTGTCACAGAAGGCAGTAGATGAAGTGCTAGAAAGAGCACAGGAGGACCAATATACCCTTAAGACATTGGACCAAGTATCAGGCAGAAACTACCAATCAAGGGGTTCCACAGCAAACCAATGGCTCTTTCAACCCACGCCATATGCAAAACTAAATGATTAGTCTTATGGCCTCATCACGAGTTTAGCGGTATCCCGGCAATACCGCCCAACTGGAATAGCATTACCACCAACCAGTCTGGCGGTATTACCGCCAGATCACGCTTTGGGCATTAACTGTAAGTCCCCATCGGGAAATTTTCAGCGCAAATACTGTGCGCTAATACAGTCAGCATTAATTACGCTGAAAAACAGGCCGCTAAATGGGATTTTCACGTCCAAAAAAAGCTTGAGGTAAAACAGCCCATTTAGCGCCCAACCCGTGATAGGGCCAGCCCTTAAATTCAGCGGTAATACCGTTACTGCCGCATTGAAGGGCTACCGCCCAACTCGTGATGAGGCCCTTAGGCCCAGACCAACAAACATGTAAAGCCACAGAAATGCAAGATGACAACACTATTCAAGGTCACCCCACTCCGCAAGAGAGGAATTTACATGGCCACGCTGGACAAGAGAGATGAATACTTTCATATTTCAATGTTCCCAAGTCACAAAAGGTTTCTAAGATTCAACATAGGAACACAACGCTTGCATTTCCAGGTACTATCTTTTGAAATAGCATCAGCACCTTGTGTGTTCACCAAAGTGCTTGTGTTTGGGCAGCTCACTTTCGCCACCAAAACATTATCATCTAGGCTTACCTGGACGACTGCCTCATAACAGGAGAAACACTAGAGTTACTTGTACAACACACAAGACAGTAGATCTTTTATACAAGCTGGGTTTCACAATCAACAAGGCCAAGTGCCACACAAAAACTGTTTCTTGGCGCCATACTATACACAGAACGAGCAATAGAATAACCATCTAAAGAAAGGGTACAAGCTTTCCTAGCACAAGTTCCCTGTTACCAGATTGGTGCCCAGATAACAGTGGGAAGGGTAATGAAACTTCTAGGTATGATGGTGTTTTGCATCTACATAGTTCCAAATGCACCCATAGAAAATGTGCACCATTCAGCAGTGTTTCTCACGCCAGTAGTCACCGATGTCTGAACAATGGTACAATCGAATGGTATTTTCAAGAGATAGCGCAGTGCTCCGCATTGGTGGACAAAAACAAACCTCTTGAGGGGAGGGCAAGTCTGATATCCACCAGTTAAAGCAACAGTGACGAGTTATGCCTCAATACTAGGCTGCGGAACACACTGTCAAGGGCTAATTGCACAAAGCGAATGGGCACAAAATTTAACAAACACATGAAGGTTTTAGAACTCCTAGCAATAGAAATGTTCCAGCAAAGATTGTTTGCCTTTGGTTTCTGATAAGACTCCATCTACCTTTGTCATGGACAGAAGAACCATTGTGATCACGGATGTTGAAAAACAGAGTTTGAATCAAAGGAAGCCCTCAAAAACAAAGTGATGGCTGGCTACGTGCATGAACTGGGCTGGGCATTATAAGATCGTCAGACTTTAGGATTCTGCATAGGGTAGACATTGCCAATTGGCGCTCTCAGATTGATAGGAACTGTGTTCAGATGGGTTGTGGTGGCAATAATCTGCCTCATCTTTTGAGTGTATAGAAATATTTTCCCAAATATTTTGGGTTGGCTGTTGTGGACCAAAAAAAACAGCTCTAGCTGACTAATTTATTGATTTACTTAACAATCAAAAGTACATCAAGAGGAGTATTGTTATGTCTTAATCCTGTTTAAGCACCTCTGTGCCGCAGGGCCTTTGTGTCGCGCTATATAAAAAAAATAACATTTTTTTTAAAGTAACATTGTCTCTCATAGCACATAACATATGGCACAGCTGAGTCAGAAAGGCAATTTACATTCAAGCAAAACATACCCCATGATATCACAACTACCTGGCAGACAATCTAAGTAGATTGTATTAATAGAACCATGAGTGGGAAATCAACAATAATGCTCTGTGTGTTTGGTCTGGCATATTTGCATACTCTTCCCCCACCCCTATCTCACTCAGATGCCTCTTTTCAACCGTGTGGAACATGAACTACTTCACGAGCAGCTAAACCTAATCTTAATTGGATAAATGTGTGGAAGACAAATGAGGATGGTGGTTCTACCACCTGTAAAACTTGAGACTTACTAACACAACAACATGGACAATTAACATCCATGCCCGAAGACATTGGACTTGACAGCATTGCTCCAAAAGTCATAAAGTTAGGTAATTTGCTGTTACCAACAAGATGCATGGAAATGCTAAAGGAGGCCAGAAAACCCAATACTAGACACCATTAATTCAAAAAGTGGTAACACTTTGTCATACGGTGTACTCAGCAGTGTATCAACCCTACTGACTGTTCACCTGAAGATACACCTACTTTATCTCTTCGACTGGTTTAGTTTTTAAGTTCCTTAAGTACATCTGGTGGCGCTAGCAACTACATCACAACAGAAAATATACTGGTGCAACGTTCCTTAAGTCAAGGCCTTCATGAAGGGAGTAAAACGAATACACTGTGACGAATCTGGACAAAGTATCCCTTCTCCCCAGAAGCGAGGCGATGTTGGGGAGATTTATCAGTGTTATGCTTAATCCCCTGTCTTAGTGAGAGCCCAAGCACTTTTTGCTGGACTTCTGGACCTTTTTCTGACCTGAATGAAGGGAGACTTTTCCCCCCTGTTCATTCTTTTGTGCTCTGAACTTTGGAACTCTGTTCTGTGTTTTACCTTTTCTATGGAGTCTGCTTTCCTCCATATCTCTTTAACGGCATCTGTGTTTAACTTTTGCAGCACACAGCACCCTATGTGCAGTGTTGCTGGGAAACCTTAGGGGTCTCCTTTAGGATTCTTTCACTGTCCTTATAAACTACTGTTCTTAAGGATAGAGGGACACTTTGTATCCTTCCTAAAACATTATCCTGGGAGATTAGCACACACCACCCTGTGTGGATTGCTGGTACCTAGTATCCCCCTTCTCTCTGCTCCTGTGACTTTCTAGTCACAAATGACAACCATAAAGTTATGGCTGGTGGGACTGGACGTGTTCTACCAACTATTGTGCTATTTCTTACCGCAGACTGTATTCCCTTGGTCAGTTGTGCACAGTAGGGTCACCCATGTTCTAACATGGTGGCTCTTTTCTTTTTCTGCCATTTCTCATGTAGTTGCCCTTTGTTAGCCCTTCTTCTACCATTCTGTGGGGGGGAGGTCTGTGTGTGTGTTTTGCCTTTGTCAGGAACCCTTGGGGGTCCCCGCATAGGCTCCAGTGTATCTGTGAAGACCGGAAGCAGGGTAGCAGTTTAACACTCGCCTGCCTTTTGTCTGTTAGAGTGCCTGAATTGAACCAGTTCCCACTGGGGGGGCTAGCTGTCCTGATTGGACAGCCACCTGCCCCTTTCTGTTAACGGCTGAGAGTTTTCAGAGGATTGAATAGGAAGACTGAATAAAAGGGGAGATTCCTGAGGCAGAAGGCAAGTTGACCAATGGAACAGAAGATCTGAAGCTGAATACTACCTGAGACGTATCCAGACCCTTCCAGTAGCCGTCAAGTGACCACTGCTGTCCTGACCCTGTTTACTAATTGGCAAAGGAGCTCCAAAGAGGCTGACACCTTCCCTTTTGGCTGGTGGGACCAACCAGCCCCAAGACGAACTACAAAATGAGCCATCTCCTGAGGTGCTGTGACCTTCCAAGACTGCAAACCGTGAATATCCGGAGACCTCCAACCCATTTGCCGTGCAACGTCTTGGCATGGAGGAATCTGCCCAGAACTTTAATGAGCTCCAGTTGGGCCTCCAGAGGCACGATCCCACTCATCCAAGTCCCCTCAGCATAGTGCAGGCCCGAAGAACAGAGGAAGATCGGTCAGGCGATAACTGTCCTTTGTTGGAGCTGAAAATGGTGCCAAAGAAACCTAAGAAATCCAAGCTGAGGGTCCTTTCTCGCAACTGCTGCTGCAACATCCCATTCAGAGTCCTTCCTTTCGTCACCAGACAGAGGAATCAGGAGACCGGTTCTGTCCTTGCTACACAGGAGAAAATCAAGCTGTCATGAATCGCTATTCCACATGGTCCTTGGAACAGAAATGGAAACACAAGGGGTTACAATCCTTTTTATCACCTTTCCAACATGGCGCACAAATGCTCCTCCGAAGGAGTACGAACGCAAGGGTCTAGTGATTGTCAAGATGGCCAACAAAGTTTGAGATTGAATTGGTGTGACTGACTCTCTACAAAAAGGATACTTCTTACCTGCTCTGTGCATTGCTTCTCCCTTGACCCACGCTTTCCGAGTAATATTCTTATTGCTCTCCTCTTTTGCCTACTTGCCTACTAGTTTCTCCAGCATGGGGTCTGGCATGGATTCACATGCTCATGAATATTCCTCGATGTCAGGCTGGGAATCCTCAGTAAAAGAAAAAACAGTTTCACTTTCACTTTAAAACTGTATTTCTCCTCTAGACCAATCACTGTTCTGTGGGTCATACTGCCCCCATCCAATAACATTCCTCCCCCTTAGCTCCACCCCTGGTGGTCATCTTCAGATTTTTACCGCATGCTTCAGTGTTATGCAAGGTGCGACGCAGAAAGGGAGGGGGAACAGAGGGAAGACAGCGATACTACTACGCCAAGTGTCATTCAGTTCGCCAAGTGCAGAGGAAGGGGGAGGAGGAAAAGTGCAGAGCGGGGGTGGGGACAGTGCAGTACACAGGCTAATAGAATAAATAAAACAGTAAGAGAAGTAGGGCCAGCTGGTGGCAAGTGCAAGGGTAAGTGCAGACATCAGGTGTCAAGTGCTGGTGTGGGACTGTAGCGATACAGAAAACAGTCGCCATGTGTGGGGGTTGCCAGTGAGGCAGTGCAGGTGTGTAACTGGTGAGGGAGGAGACCTGCGCCCGAGATCAGAGGGTGGCCAGGTTACCAGTACAGTTTCAGCCAGGAATTCAGCCTAGGAGAGGAGGAGAGAAAGCAGAAGCAAAGAGGAAGGTTTTGAGATGCTTACGGGACCGGAGATGGTTCTCCTCAAGTTTCAGGGAGGCTGTTCCAAAGGAGGCTCCAGCCGAAGAAAGAGATCTACCACCAACTCGTTGCTTGGAGGAGCGACTGACCCTGAGGGAGTTGGAGGCGAATGAGCGAAGAGCTTGAGAAGGAAGATAATAAGGAAGAGAGAGTTGAAGGTATTGAGGCCCCAGGCCCCAGAAGGCATTGTGGACAATGCAGAGGGTTTTGAACTTAATCCTTGCAGCCACTGGGAGCCAGTGCAGAGATTTCAGTCATGGAGAGATACGATCCCTGGGCTTGAGGCCAAGGACAAGTCTCGCAGTCCTGTTCTGGATGAGTTGCAGAGGGCGGAGAGTAGAAGGCAGATTTAGAAAGAGGCTGTTAAAATAATCCAGCATATAGAGAACCTGAGCTCTGGAGACATTGAGCTTCTGGGGGAAGGAGAGGAGAGGAAAGGAAAGCAGTCCTCAAGTCTTGTTGGGAGTCATCTAGTTGCTCTCCGATCTAATTTTGTGTTTTTCAGATTTTTATCCAAATAGTTAGAATGTTGACCGATTGTTGCTTTATTATTTTTGACGAAGGACAGAGGCCAGCAGCGCGGACCCGCTACCGACGAAGATCTTCATCCACTGTCAGATAGTCATCCAAGTTTTGAGAAGGCTCAGCCTTGGGCCTAATTTGCGACTTTCAACCATGAGTGAAGAGAAGAAAAAGTCAAAGTCTCTTCAAAGCCTGCATTAAGTGTTGATTAAGGAACGTCTTCGCAGAAGATCGGCATCATAAATGCTTATATTGCCTGCATCTAGACCACAATGAGGAGGGATGTGAGGTGTGCTGTGGTTTCTCAACAAAAAACAAAAAAGACGGCTACAGCAGACTGAGCGTGGCTGAAGTCGAGCAAGGCCACTGACTCACCCGCAGGGGCAGAGGCAAGCCTCATCTTGGACCGGCTGGTGCAAGGAGCGAACTCCCTCTGGGAGGAGGTCCAGATCCTTTGAGGATGCCCCGCTTGCAGGGGTCCAAGAGAAGGCCAAGCTCCATGCCGCTAGCGCTGCTGGGTTCGCCACTGATGCGTGTCCCGAGTCAGGGAAAAGGCGATTGGCATCACCATCGGCCTCTACGGTGAGCCTACCAATGAAAGGGTCCTCTTCAAAGATGTCCAGCGTATCATAACCTAACCCCCCAGAAAATCTCCACTTCATAGCCATGCAAGCCATATCCAGAACTCAAAAATAAAGAAGAAAAGAAATGCCATTCCCCCTCTCCCACCAAGTCCTAAAGCAAGTCTCTCCCCCTTCCTGCAGTTGTTCCAGCAGCCTATCCTAGCCAGATGCATCATCAGTGGATGCCCAGCAACTCCCCCTGTCGGAGTTCATAAGGTCCTTGCACATATAGGAGCGCAGTGGGGGTAGTAATGCAATACAACATAGAGGCAAATGCTGTTTTGCGTTTCTCACAAGATGTTAAATATGTCAGCCATTCTTATACACTAGGCGCCCTCGGCTTCTCCCAAGCCTTTGCTATTAATGAGCGTGCCACTGTAGACGCCATTCCCAACAGTTTCCTTACTGCCCTAGAAGGCGTATCAAACCAAGCCAAGAGCCATGTTTCAGGGAGCTGGGGCACAGTCGAGGAGTATCGTACCCATAATCCTATGGATTTGTTCGAAGAAAGGCTGTATCTGTGCGTATTTCCATATTATATGCATGAAGTCTGCCGGGTCCACCTGGCATCTAGTGCATCCCGCGGACCTATCTGGGTAATAACTTTTTAATTGGGCCGGAGTGTAGTACACCTGATGCATCAGCCGATATCTGTTATTCAGGGAGATTATTCGCGATAGCATACAGATCTGCCTTCATTGTTTGTCAGAAAGCGCCCTGAAGACTTTCTCATGTGTGATTCTGATCCCATGCACAGCGTTATATTGCAGATTCAGTAGCAAAACTCCCTTCCCCACCTTATCCCAGCATTGCCCGTTCCCAGGCCCAGCATGTGACATCCACTGGCTGTATCTCCCCCTTGACCACTGTTCTCTTCCTTCCCCATGACATCCCCTTTAGTTGTCTGGTCATGTCGTCGCCCTCTCCAATCTAACATGAGAAAGTACTGCATTTGTGCCTCTAGGTAGTAAGAAAACAAATCTGGATATTCCAGACCTCCTTCAAACCGGAGGGTCAGTGTATCGAAGGAGAACCTGGCCTGTGTCCCCAATAGGGATGTAACGGTATTACGGTATACCATTAAAGATACCGTGAACCAATTAATTGAACAATAATAACCATCACATTGTTTATGCCAGTATACCGTTCATACCGTTAAGTGTGCTTTTCAATCTGATTTGGAAAGGCTGCAGTAAGCAAGTGCTGCGCAGTCTTGGTCTTGCACTGTTGGATGTGACGTCTTCCAAGTAGTTTCAGTTTGAGCAATTTTAAATGCCATTCCATAAACCACACGTGCCTGACACAAAATCAATCTGTTAGCAATAGGAAGAATAAATACAGTGCCAAGGAGGAAAAGGGTTGCTTTTTTTTTTATTTATATTTTTTTTAAAGCTCTCACACAGCCCGCATGCATGGCGGCGCTGAAAGAAATTGTTTTTGTTTATTTAGTTGTGTAATTGTTTTTGTCTTAGTTGCGTATTTATAACACGCTTAAACACCCAGAGGTTTCTAAGCGCGGACCCGGGGATCGAACCTGTGTTGCTTCGTGTCGTTTTGCTTCCAAGGCGCGCACGTTGCCGCTGAGCTATCCTCCCGGGACTTTGGGTTGGCGGCTTTGGGGTTTATATATTTATAATGGATAATGTTTTCTAAACATATGACAATGGGGGATTTCCCTGGTTCTATCATTGAATTTGCATATAATAAGTCACACTGCGAAATTTACTCATCTCTGTGGGTATTCCCTGCTGCCATACCAAAGGGTAACATGTCCGTGATTACTGAACACCTTTTGGCCTGGAAGTAAACTAAAGGCTGTAACGTAAAGAGAGAGTGTGTGTGCGCATGCACACAAGCGTATACTACCTTCAGACTCCATTGATCTGTGGCATGCAGGTTATCAAGCTGGCAACATGTTCATCTTCACCCGTAGCCAGTGGGGGAGCTAAAAGCCTAAATGACCACTTAAGAAAAGCTATTCAGTTTGCTTTGCCAGTCGCAGCAGGGCTCCCCCCCCCTCCTTCTCCTCCTCCTCCTCTCCACACATGTGTTTGTGTATGGTGGAAGCAAGGGGTGGCATTTCAGTGGAAAGTATGTTGAAAAGCCCAATTCTGGTACTGAGTGCCTGGTTTTGTTTGTGATGAATAATCTGACAATTTATGACCTTTTAGAAACTATTTGTTAAGATTAGTTAACTCCACCTGCTATACCGCGATAACCATGATATACCGTCATTTGGCAAGAAGGTTATTGTACCGTCATAAAACTAATACCGTGACACCCCTACTCCCCACCCACACCAGTCTTACCCAAAGTTTTTTTTACATGTGCCTAAAATCTAGATGTGGGAACCACCAGTACATTGTTAAAAATATATAGCAGCTTGGGAACTATTACCATTTTAGCCAAAGAGATAATCGCAGCCTGTGACAACGGAAGGAGAATCCACGCCTCCACCCTACGCTGTAGTTGCTCCTGTGTTGCCACGATGGATAAGGGGTCCCCACCACCCCATTACTAATGAAACACAACTAGCACCTTTAATATGCAGTTACTGCGAAAAAATAGGGAGCTGACGCCGGTCACATTAGCTCCATGTGACCGAGAACCCACACATAGTATGTATTTCTCTGCAGCAATCACTCAAATGAGGAGACTTCAGTACCGCTCAAGGCCTCGCTCATATGAATATTCAAAATGGGTATCTCAGAATCAAATGCTTAAAATAGGACTACTATTAGGTAGCGTTCAGCTGTGAGTTCCGTGTGGGTATCCCTCCGGGTCTGGCAGTTGTGCTGCAAATTGTTCTGCCACCTCTGGAGATGTAAAGAGCCATGTTTTCCCATTGTGCACCACTCTTAATATAGCGGTAAACAGCATGGCATAGCGAATCTCCTTCTTACGCGAATCTCCTTCTTACGCAAGATATCTACTCCTGAAGTAGATAAAGTAGCTAAAGTCAGAAAACACACGTATCGTGGCAGAACCAAATCGCAGTTCACCTTTCTTCCTTGCTGCTTTGAGGATCACAGCCCTGTCCCTGTAATTGAAAATCCTGGCGATAAAAGCCTGCTCACGGGCAACTGGAGGAGGTTTAGCTGCCAGGGACCTATGCGCGCTCTCCATGAGGAACATGTTGGAAACTGGGGGAGAGCCCAATGAGTCCATAAGCAGTTTCTCTACGAATTTCGCCATATTTTCAATCTGGGTGGCCCCTGGAACGCCCCGTATATGCAGGTTGTTCCTCCGTGACCTTCCCTCAAAGTCATCATTCTTACCCACAACTTTCTTTACAGTTGTTTGTAACAGGGCCACTTCTCTTGGTAATTCCACCACTTTATTTAAGCCGATCCCGATCCTTTGTTCTGCCTCTGTCATTTGCCCACACAATTTGTCTATCTGGACCGAAGAAATGTCCACCTTGCACGTGCAGGCATCGATCTTAGCCCCCAAATTATCTGTGCTGTCTTTCAATGCTAGGAGGGTGTGATTCAAGGCTGCCGCGTCAATCTGCCAGGGGGCCAGGGAGGTGGCTGCCAGGGGCACTGGCTTATCTGATTTGGCATACTGATCCATTTTTGTCTTGTTTTTTTTTTTTGCCCATACACCGTTCGCAAAGCTTTTGAAATACACCCCCCCCCCCCCCTCTCCATGAACCCTGAACACCAAGGAATTCCTGCAGTGCGGATAACAGGTGAACAGTTGATCCGCCCATTCGGAGCCTGGCACCCCCAGATAGTCTACCAGCTAGCCAGGGCTCCAGCCAGTGCAATACCAACCCGCCAGCACAGGGCCGAGGTGAACTCACCAGTCTGCCCCACCTGGAATGGACGAGTTACAGCTCCAGATCAGGGGAGGAGGTAGGCGCACCACAGTCCGCTGACCAGTTAACCTCATGCCTTATTGTTTGGCCCTTCTCCACTCCAAACGGGTCAAATGGAGCACAATATGTGGACTTCCCAGGTTCCGGGGGATGTGGGATCAAAGTAGGTGCAGCCAGCGTACCCCCACCATGTCAGGGGGCTCCCTCTATTATGGAAAAAAAAGGAAATAGGAGAGGCACAGCAAGCCATACCATACACGATGTCCCCGTGGGCCACTCACCCCTCTGGTGCACAGCAGGTGTCGAGAGTGGGGGACCCAGAGGATCTGCCTGTCCGGCACCCCACCAGGATCTGTCCAAGTAGTAGGTCTTTCCCAGGCCAGCAATCCGGCTACTGGTCCTTGTGGGGCTCGGGCAGCCGGCCCCAGGCAGGAGCTCACTGACTTCTCATACGGCTGACTGCTGCAACAATCTCCAATGTGTCTGGTCTCTGCTGCACGCCCCCGTTTCCCTGCAGTCCTCGGGCAGCTCCTGGGTGTTCACTTGAGGGAGGGGCCCACTACTCACACGTGGCCAGCTGCCGCAGCCGCTCTCGGCTCGGCGGTGTACCACCCCTCTCCTCTGCTGCACCACAGCCCCTAACAGGCACTGGCCATCACCTTCAGGCAGGTCTGGGCACACCGGCCCTCACTGCGGCTGACCGCTGTAGATGTTCCCAGCACGGTGGGGCATTTTTGCTCACCCTGCCACACAGCGGCTACAAGATGGTCCTCAGCCACTCTCCTCCTCGTATCTCCCTCGACTGGGGGCGGTACTCAGCCAGAAAGGAGTGGGGAGGCTCTTCTGCCACTTGCACCCCTCACACTGCAGCAGCGGCGTCCAGGGTAGGCCAAGCAGCCGTTCCACGCCCTCCGGCCCAGGGTAATATTTGACCACAGAGAGGGGACCCACGCTTCACAGCCAGCTCCACAGGCGCCCACAATTGTCAGTAAACGCACATGGTAACTCTGCATTGGTTACTGCTGCAGAGAAGCAGGAGGATTTTAAAAGGATATTGTGATAGTCGGTCAGAGCCTTTTTAGGCTGCTGGGTATCATGCAGCTACGCAACAGCGCCACCTGTGCTTTTTTCATTTTTGACCCCAACTTATAACCCGTACACTCCCTGCCTCAGTGCCCCTCATAACAATCAGAACCACAAACCAAGCTATAGCATTTGAATAGGGGCTGCCTGCTTCGTTGCTTGTCAGCAATGTACTGGATGGATATGACCGGATCAGGGTCCTAAAGTCATTGCACCACACATGTGCACAATGAATATTTTCCTGTGTAGATTTGCCCATATTCACTGAACCCCCCTGGGTTGATGCACCAGGGGCGTCAAGCAGTTGGGATCTTGGTTTCAATGAATGAGACTGCCTCGTCCGGCACAGCACCATGAAAAAGTATGTCTTGTTGCATTGAAGCCATAGTCGGAGAGAGATGCGGAAGGAGTAGAAGAGGCAGAAGCAGCCCGTGTTCTGAGATTGCTGCAGAAGGAAGAGCACCTGCTGAAGCCGACGCGGGAAGAGAAGGCGTGCAGTATTGAAGAGTGCACGCAGCAGGAAGCAGCGTCATGGAAGGCAACAGGAAGAGAAGCCCAGTCATATGGGAGTCGTGCTCCCAACCCGACGTGAGTTGTTCGGGTGTGCAGTAGTGCGAATAGGCCCAACAGAGCTGGCAGAGCTCCAGTGAAGAGCCGTACAGACCGCTGAAGCTACGCAGGAGCTGTCACCGGAGTGGGCAGAAAGCAGAAGGTCAGCCACATGTTAGGCTCACCTGGTATCCAAGGGGACCCCACCCAGTCCTGGTTGGATGATTTGCACTCTCAAACCCTCTCCCGGTCCCTTGGTATGGCCTCTGGTTAAAGATGGGTCTGCAATATAGGAGAGCTGGATTCAATACCAGATTCTTTGTTTTCCCACCTCCCTTGGCCTCAACTCCTTGCCCCCCCCCCCCCCCCCCCTTGGGCCCTCTCCTCACCTTAATATTGTGAAAGGTGGATTCTCTGTCCTGCTCCTCGTGGCAGGGGCGTGTAGATGTGGGGGGCGAGCAGCGACCAAGTTGCTTCACTGGTGCAAGCCCCCCCCGTGGGAATCCAGGCCTGCTGCTACCCCGTAGGTTTGCTGCTTTACAGTCTTTATATGCAGTTCATATGTTCCTCTTAGTTCGAATAATAATGTCTTGTTTCTTTCCTTTTAGGTATGGAAAGGTATTTTGGTGTTGTCATGCAGTTTGAAGATGAGCATGGGCCGGTAGGCGAAAGCACGGTGTGCGCGATGCTGTCCGGTGAGTAATGCGCGATGCGCAGCGCTGTTTCGCCTTTCATATTGCTAACCTGTGTCTTTTCTCTCCTTGCAGGTTGCGATGTTCCTCAACGAGCGCCGTAATGTTCCAGCAATGATACTGACCAGGAGATGACTACACAGGTAAGAATTGTGTGGCTTTCTTCATTCGGGAGGAAACGTGAGTAAACGCTTACTAATGCTGTCTTTCTTTCTCCTCTTTCCAGGTTATGGTATACCAGGATGCATGCGGTGCCGGATGATGGAGTCCGCACCTTCAGGTGAGTGGAACTGAAGTCGGCAATGGATTGAAGATAGGATACTGTTCTAAGTAAGTTCCGTAGTGTTCTTTCACTCTCTGCAGGTCTTTGGTTTCAGGTAAACTGGCATCAAAGAACTAGACACGGTGAGCGTTACGCTGTCCACAGCAGAATAATGCAAAGCATGTTCTGCTGTTTGGGTGTGGTTTAAATAGTCCCAGGTGTTAGGGAGAATTCTCTGTAAAGGCTAATTTCCCAAACCTAGTGAGTCCTCCAGCAGCTTTGCTGGATTTTTTTGGGCTTTCATTTTTTCTCCTGCTAAGAGTGAGACTCTTTTCCTCCCACTCTTAGACATGATTTGAGGTGTCCTTTGACTGTGTATGTGTTCTATGGGCTATGGGGTCCTTTACCCCATAGGGTTTCATGTGTTTTTGATATGTGGGTTACACAGCACCCTCCGTGCAGTAACCCAGGGGTGTCGTAGCGACCCCCCAACATAGACTCCATACCCTGAGACTGACTACTGTCTCCCAGAGCATGCAAAGTCACCATTGGCTTTAGTAGTCTTAAATTGTGAACAGAACCAGTACAAACCATCATATTGTGGACGTATTGGTCGGGGCAATTCGATTGCCCCGGGGTCTGTTGTTCGAGGGGGCACTGTCCAGTCCCCCCGACAGAGTTTTGGCTGGTGGCAGTGGATACTACTTTTTATATTCGACCGCGAATATATTCCTATGGGATTTTCCCATTGTTCGAGGCTACCACTTTTTAATATAGCCTCGAACATACCGCCGGTTTATATAATTAATATAAATTCACCGGTTGGTATTTTTTGCCGAAACTTGGTTCCAAAATGGCATTTGTGTTCGCTTATGTGACTCCAACCCAAGTCGAGCCCTTTGTTCCACTTTTTGGTGGGCTTCTCCACAGAAGCCTCCAAAAGTGGTGCCACTCTGTCTGGGTACCACAGGGGGTGTGGGAGGAGGTTTAGGCACTCTGGACTGAGTTGCCTCAGCAACTCAAGTCGCACTCTTGTGCGATTGGGCTCACCACTTAGCATGTTTGAGTGACAGCTAGGCTGAATGAATAGGGGTTTTCTGCATAAAAGCAGAGCTTTGGGGACTGGGACTTCAGACGTCGCCACAGGACCTAAAGAATCCGAGGAGGGAGAAGCCGAGCCGACCTGCAACGACGACACCACCGGTGGAGCCCTGCTGAACCGTCTCACCACTTTTCCCGACGACAGAGGAGATCTCCAGTCCGTAGAGTCTTCTTCCTTTGACTGGTGGGGATAACCAGTTTGCCCGTCTTTTCGCCTTCCTGGACCATTTTGTGGCCGCCTTGCCCGTGCCAAGCACCCCGGCAACCGGAATACCACGGTTTACCACTACCGCGAAGAAAAGGGTGGTACCTTGTCACCGGGAATCTCCGCGGCTGGTTTCTTCCCTGGCAGCGCAACGACCTTCAGCTTTTCTCCGCGTCGAGACCTCCTCTTCCTCTGGACGAAACACCGACTTGCACCCGCTGCCAGGAAAAACTGCCCCCGCTGGAGCGTTCTTCCCATTTTCAGGTACTGTGTCCCGCCTGGCTTCCCTTGCGACAGATCGTTCAGGGTGACAGTAAATCCTCGACTTTCTAACCTGGGTTGGCATGGGGCCCGTTAACTAACTTTTCCTGACTTTATCTCAATCTTTTATGAACTATCTACAAAGACTCTTTGGGCATAACCCCACTGTGTGACCCTGGACACATTTCGCTTGCTCTCTCTATGAGTGGGCCTGGCATTTGAACTTCCTTGCTCTCCAGTAGACTTTGCCTAACCTGCCTCACTGTGGTTCGTTGAAAAGTATTGAAATTGTGTGCTTCCATAACTTTGCCTTTTCCCTCCCTTTTTCTATAACTTATTAGAGTGCCATCTTATGTTAAGCGCTCACCTCTGTCTGAAAATAAGTGGCATTTCTCACTAAGACTTGTCTAATAAGTAATTAGGGTTGTATATATATAATAGTGACTGTGTGTTGAATTTACTTACCTCTTTGTGTGCTAGTGTAATTTACAAGTGTGTCTTTTAATAAATATTTACATACTTTTACACCAAAGCTCTGGTCAGTGTTTGCTTGTGCTACTGTATCCCTGTACCTATTGTGTATACTCTATATACTGCCTAACTCATCTTGAGAGAAGTCTGACTGCTCAGCCACAGCTACCAGGTAAATCTGGGTGGTACAGACTGCTACCAATTGGGTTTACTGCCAACCGCCTGTAGCCCTAAATCTTTTGCAGTGGTCCCTAAGGGAACTGCACAGGTTTCTGCCTAACACCAGGTAAAGTAGTCCAGTTAAAATAGTCCCAGGCCTGCCACACCCAAAGTAGTCCAGGTAAAGTAGTCCCAGGCCTGCCACACCCAAAAGACTAGACCGCATAGCTCAGTTCCTTGTAACTGAGCTATGTGTGTGCCTCCATGTTGGCTGAACCCCCCCCGCCCAAGTTAAATAGTCCCAAGTAAATAGTCCCATTCTAATGGTGGTCTTCATGATGGTTATGAGCCTGGTGCCAAAGGCGCCAGGACTGACTCTTAAGAGTCTTGGATGAGGTTTTAAGGCCTTTGACCTGGCCCTAACTGGATGGCTGACTTGCCAGTGAGGGCCAGGGGCAAGGGTCATGACACTGCAGCAGCAGAAAGTCAAGCAAAGTGCCGGAGGGGACTGGCGAGTTGGCCTGAAGTTAAAGGTGATCCCGGGGCACTCTGAGCATGACATTTGGCAGTAGCCAATAATTTTGAATACCAAACAAACAAAGTAAAGAAGCGACAAGAGCGTAATTCCCCTTTTATGGGAACCCAACTTGCGGAAACCTGTAACCCACATTGCCAACAGCCAAGCGGCTATCAAGAAGCAGTAAAAGGCAACAAGGGGGCAGTTCTCTTTTTTTTTGGGATACCAGTTTGGGGAAACCTGTAACCCACATTGTCAAGAGTCGATAGACTATAAAAAGAAGCAGCCATTGTTCAGCCCTCCTCACATGGGATACTGGTGTGGAGAACCTTGGAAGAAATATTGCCACTAAGACCAATCGTAGTTGTAGGAGTTTTTCTTCCTGGGAGGCGAGTATACCAGGAAAGAAGAGTATGTTTTGAAGAAGTGTAGTTGTGGCAAAAGGTTGTGGTGCTAAGAACTTGTTGTTTTTATTATCAGTTAGACAGACTGTTGCATCGCCAAAGGTGTAGTTGCTGTGCTAGCCTGGCAAAAGTACTCCATTGGAAGAATAAGTCGGATATGCTAAATTAAAGTTACTCACTGTAGTGACTAGAGTACTCATAGTCCTTAGTCCCATTTCCTCCTGCCTTGCGGGCTTCTCCCACCATGGGGACAGTACTGGAACTTTTGGCAGTGAAAAATTAACTCCCCTTTAAATTTAGTACAGTGGTCAGGGGCACGGCCCCGGGTGTGGGAACACCCCCGAGACCCCGCCCTCTGGCGCCTCACCTCAGTCCCCTTATAACACATTGGTTGCTGTCTATGCTGAATACTTTAACCCCTGGCATAGAAGCAGGGGAAGGTTAGTGGGACATATGGAGGAAAGGGGACTAAGGACTATGAGTACTCTAGACACTACAATGAGTAACTTTAATTACTCATACATCCTGTCCCCTTTCCTCCATCCTTGTGGATGATTCCACCGAACAAAACAAATGGGTGAGGCTGTGACAACCTGCCTCATACTAGAAAAGAAGCAAAAGGGTTGTTCAGAACTGCCTGACCGAACTTGTATCCCACCTGGAGCTGGTATCAAGGCAATAGTGCTTACAGAATGCAGACAGTGGCCCAAGTAGCCGCCCTGCTGATGACATCCCAAGAAGCATGTCTCTGAAAGGCGGCAGCCGTAGCCTTTGCTCAGAACGCATGGGCATGGATCCCAGCAGGAACCGGCTTACACATGGCCGTGTACATCTCTGAAATGGCCTGGACAATCCAATGGGTGATGGAAGATTTAGAAGCCTCGGTGCCGGGAGACGAGCCCCCAAAGGTGATGAGCAATGCCTCATACTTCCTGAGGGGTTACGTCTGGGAGAGATAGACCTCTGACTGGGGGTTAGGAAAGAACACTGGCAGGCAAATGTCCTGATTCAAATGGAATTTGAAGTTTGGATGAGTGCGCAAGATGACCTTGTCATTATGAAAAGTGTAGAAGGGCTTGCATGACGACAGAGCCTGCAGCTTGCTGACCCTGCGCACTGAAGTGAGCCCCACCAACAGCATTGCCTTGAGTGTCACCCACCTGATGTCCACCGAGGCCATTGGCTCGAAGGGCTTGTGCTGCAAAGCCGCAAGAACCACATTGAGGTCCTAGACCAGATGCGGCCTGTGGGCCGGAGGAAAGAGCATGGGCAACCCTTTGAGATGTGAAATTAACCACTGTGTTGACCGCTGAAAAAACATGCTCCATCGAATTCCTGTAGGCCCCAATGGCTGCCAAATAGGTGCAGCAGGTATCGAACTGAACGCCAGAACGAGCCAGATGTGTGGAAAAAGCCAACACGTCGGCTAGAGAGCAGATGAGTAGGTCCAGCCCCTTGTTCTGAGCCCAGTGGCAAAACGTAGTCCACTACCGCTTGTACTGATATAGCGAAGAAGGCCTTCTGGCCTCCTGTATGATGTCCCAGTTGTCGTCCGAGAACTGGGCCTGGTGCAGTCTCACCTGGTCAGGAACCAGACCACTAGGGCCAGCCTGGCTCGGTCTGGGTGCTCCACTGCCCCACCCTGCTGCGTCAGAAAGCCCCTGCTGGGGATCAGGACATGCACCGGCCCCTGTGAGCACAACTGCAGCAGATCTGAGAACCAAGCCTTCAACGGCTAGTGGGAGTCAATCAGAATGAGACTGCAACCCAAGAGGCTCGGAATTCGTGGAAAGTCCGCTGGAGCAAAGCAGGAGGAGGAAAGTCATTTCACCGGCAGCCGTGCCAGCAGAGCTGGAACGCGTCCCCAGAGTCCCTGTCTTGCCTATGAAGCAAACCGGGGGCACTTGGAATTCAGAAGAGATGCAAATAAGTCCGGATTCGGAAACCCCTATCTCTGGAACAGGGGCAACAAATAGTTGATGTGTAACTCCTATTCATAGGTGTTGAACCCCAGGCGGCTGACTTGATCCACTTCCACATTGGTGTCCTCCCCAGGAGATGGACCGAAGAGATCCATATCCCCTCTGACAGGGCCCATTCCCAAATTGACACCGCCTCCATGCACAGGACGGGGGATCAAGTGCCACCCTGCTTGTTCAAGTAGAACGTTGTCATGGAATTTTTGGTCCTGACCAGAACCGCCCTGTCTTTGAGCGGTAGAAAGGCCCTGAGCGCCAGGCCCACCGCCCTGAGTGAGAGAAAATTCATATGCAGGAGGGCCTCCGTCCTAGACCACGTGCCATGAATAGGGTAGCCCTCCAGAGTAACCCCCAGTCCGATAGGGAGGAATCAGTTGTCCCCACCAAAGTGGGCTCTGGCAGGGTAAAGGGGCTCCCACTGCCACATTGCAGTCCAACAGCCAGCACTGAAGCTGGAGTTGTCTCATCTTGACGCGGGCATGCTGGACTGTGAGCACGTAAGACACTTTCAGGCCCAGAAGGTGATGGAACAACCATGCCGAGGTGGTCGAATTGGCCAGAAAATGCCCCATCGCTATGTGGAGGGACAGAAGCCTCTTGGATGTGGGAAACACCTGCTGCACAGCCATGTCCCAGCACACTGAGGAACACCAGGTCATGGGCGTGTGTCAGCTGTGACTTCCTCTGATTGAGGGAGAACCCCAGCTGGTAAAGAATGCCCACCAGTCGTTGGCAGGAATGCACCGTCCCCTCCGGCGAGCTGGCCCTCACCAGCCAGTCATCCATATAGAGGTATAAATGATGGCCCTCCAGGAGGAGGAGACAAGCCACTGCATTAATCTACTTTGTGAACACGCTGGGGCAGAATTGAGGCCAAATGGAAGCACCCTGCACTTGAAGTGGTGCGACATAATCGTGAACCACTGATATTCCCTATGCATCTGGTAGATGGGGACTTTAAGGTACTCATCCTTGAGGTCTAGGGAACACATCCAGTCCCCTGTGCATAGAGACTTGGCTATGTGCGCTGAGATGATCATCTTGAAGTGTTCGAGCGGTAAAGATAGGTGGAGGAATGACGGGTCCTGGACTACCCTGAGGCTAGCCTGGTTGTTCACGGGTACTGCAAAATTGCAGGAGTAGAAGCCGGAGCTCCTGTCGGACTGAGGAACCGGCACCACAGCCTGCATGCCCAAAAGCGAGGGGGGATCTCCTGTAAAAGCGCTGGCGACCCTATCTGAAGCAGGGGTAGAAGAAGGTAGAGGAAAAGAAAGAGGAAGACTGAAGCCAGTGGAGATTATCAAGATAATCCAAGGACTCTTGAAACAACGCTTCCAGTTTTCCATGAAGCGAGCCAGCCAGCCCCTACAGGCGAGCTGTGTTCCCTGACTGTTACGTCATTGCTTTTTGGCATCTGAGGCGGGAGCGGAGGAGGGGGAGTGATAAAAACTATGCAATGTGTTCTGCTGCTTCCTCCTGTGATCACTGGGGGGGCCTGTCGGGTGTCTGCATGCCGCGGTCCTGAATCCCCTTGAAGCTGCTGAAGGAACAGGGTTTGAATTCAGGCCCGCCTTGGGACTGGGGGAAGGACTTCTGCCCTGGTATAGTCAGCATGGCCAAGGAGTTAAAGGTATGCATGGAGGGGTCTTAAATCTACTTGTCATCCGTGGACGAATGAAAAAGATCTGTCCCCTCAAAAGGAAGATCCAGTATCATCTCCTGCACATTAGAGGAAAATATAGTGGCATGCATCCATGCCGTTCGCCTCATCTTGACCCCCGGGCACAGGCTTCTGCTGGCTGTGTCGATGTGGGAGACCGAAGACTCCATGAGGTCCTGTGCGAATGCACAGGCCTTCCCCAGCCTGGACTTGGAGGCCTGTCTCTTCAGGGGCAATATCGGGCAGGATCTCCCCAATCTCTCGCCACAGCTTCTGGTTCTCAGCGGCTAGGAGGGTGTTGATGTTGGCCTGTTGCAAGTGCAGCCCTGCGTTTAGATAGCAATGCCTGCCAAAAGACTCAAGGCCTTTATCTTTCGAAAGGCAACTGGAGGTGGCCCCTGCCAAGGAAGACAAGGACTATAGCTTGGAATATAAAGAAACCGCCTCCACGACTGAAGAGTGCGGCTGGGGGTGGGAGGCCAGGAGGACTGGTTCCCCATCCAAAAGCCTGAACCTGGTGTACAATTTTTTTTTTAATCTAGGAGTTGGCCCTGGGCTTCTCCCAGACCTTCCTTGCCACCGTCAAGACATCGGTCTGGAGAGGAATGCCCGAATGGTTCGTGACATGCCGGCCCAGAACCCCCGCCAACACCCCCAACTCCTGCGGGACCTGATGTGGCTCGGGGACCCTCAAGTACTCTGCGATGCCCTGAAGATGGTCATGAAACACCTTCATGGACGCCAAAGGCTTTCTCATCATCACCCCCCCTCTTTTTTCCAGATGGAGGGGAGTCCAGGTCCTGGGACACAGGAGCCGGAGGGGTCCCTCCCTCATCCGCACCCGAAAGTTACTGGGTATTGTGAACGCATCACCAAGTAAGACACAGACAACAGACTTAACATTTAAACAAAAGATATTTATTAACTTAAATTACAGAATGGTCGGAGCCCTAACTTTCGCTATACTAAAGGGGAATTTCCCCTACCTGAACAAAACTAAGGAGAGTCTGAGTCAAGAGTTCAGCGGAAAATGTTGTCTGTGTCCAAAACCTATCCTTGCCTTCATAATTACACCTAACAAATGTGTAGGGATGTCAAAGCCAAAAAAAGTTCTGAGCTTCTTCCAGCTGGCAGCTTACTTTCAGCTTCCCCTTCCCCAAGCATAAGTAAGTTCCATGAAAAAGGCTCACGGTTGTCTTTCTCCAGTTCAAGGAGTTGTAGTTGGGATTCAATTCCCCCAAGCTTAAAGCAACACAGTTCAAGGTAACACAGTTCAAAACAAAAGGGGTATTGAAACTCCATTCTCAAGACAGCAAGTGTAGCTCCTTTACGTCTCAGGGTTCCCTTCCCCAAGACTTAAACTCTGCAATGTATATTTGTAGCAGTTGTAAGAAACCTAGGGGTATTCTCCCATGTAGATGCAGAGAATCCTCTATTCAGGTGGGCAGGGGAGGCCATCACTTTGGCTCCAATCTTTGAAACACTTGTGTATAGGCGGGTTATAAATGCCATATCATATCATATCACAACCGTGAGGGTGGACAAGCGAGGGAGGATCACCTGGGTAAGGGAGACCAGGGCTGCCCTCAGGAGAATACCCTAGGAGAGAGACAGTATTCCAATGGGACAATGGATGGAGAAATCCCTGAAGCCTTTGTGTTATGCAGGCCCCATTATCCCTACCCCAAGAAAGAGACAAACCAATTATCCCGGAGCAACCCCAGGGAAAATGGGAAGTAAGGTGAGACAAAGACAGAAGCTTAAATCCAATGCTTCTTCGTCTTTTCCCCGTTCAGATCATGGGAAGGGTTATACAGGCCTATGCTGTCAAATATGGGTGGGTAACCTAGGGAATACATTGACAGGAGGCGATTCACCTTTTGTCTACCAAATTAGGGCCAATGGGATTCTTTACCAAATACCTTGTAATAATATAGCCTGTCAATGTCAAGTTCAATCTCGCCCCATCTCCCCCTCTGCATTTCCAACAAATACTAAGAGATGAGGAAGAGGAAACTAAGATTAATAAAGATTACCCGTAGGAATAGCATGGGGAAAATAAAGGAAACCTACCATAGGAAGAAGCCAGTGAAAAAGGGTGCAAGTGACCCAGAAAGACAGAAATAAGCACAGGGGTGCATTGTAGAGTGGGAGAAGCGTGCACGAGGCACGACAAATAAAAGGGATAAAAGACAGTACAAGTATGCACGACAAAGGGAAAAGGAACGCATGAAAACAAAGAGAGGGGCAAGAGGGTTAGAGTGGTTGCATCGAGGAAAAGCAGCAAAGAGCCTGGCTTTTTCGAAAGCCTCTTATTCTACCCAATGAGAGGATGGCATGTAAGAAAGAATATATATGGAAAAGGCACATTCTGAACAGCTGAATTGGTGTTTGGAACTAGACAGGCCTAAGCTTGAGGAAGGGCGCCCTGTGAGACCCAAAGAAACTGATACATATTGCTTTGTGTTTTGAAAGCTGGAAGAGGCCTGAGCTTGGGGAAGGGAACCCTGAGAGGCCCCCAAGGAACTCAGAAATTGAAGGAATTGGAATTCACTGCAAGCAGTTCTTTCAGACAACCCGGTTCAGTGAACACATCTTTGTGACATTGACCAAATTGCACCAGGTGAGCAGACCACCTGAAACCAACTCTGGTTTTGCCTATTTTTGTTGAACCACTATTTTACCTTTTCAAAAAGACTTCCTGTCACGTTTTTGTAAAGCCTGAGGGCAAGCATAGGTTTTGACACAGGTAGACTTTTGTTTTGGTCTATTAGACGACAGCCATTACAAATATCAGTTAAGAGAACCATCCCTTTAGAGTTAGAGCCAGTCAGGCATTCCACTAACCCAGGAACCTTAGTAAATAAAGGTTTTAAAAACAAATACTTTTGAGTCTGTGGGCCTCATTACGACCCTGGCGCTAAGTACCGAACATTACCGCCATGGCGTAATCAACGTTTACGCCATGGGTCGATGGCGTAAAGTGCGGCATATTCCGACCCATCGGGCACGTGCATTACGCCATGGCGTTAATGTAAAGTACGGCATGGCGTAAATGGGCCAGAAACTGCCCTTACCGCCATCGCACGCCGCGCAAGGAGCACTACCGCCACACACACCATAGCGGCGACCGCAATTAGCGGTCACCGTAATTAGCGGTCAGCGTAATTAGCGGTCACCATAAATAGGCGGAACCGGAAATAGCGTCATCGCGGCGGAACGGGAAACTGCACGACGGCCATCTTGAAAAACACAATCCATTGCCATCCTCCACAACCATAACTGATCCAACCCGGACACCTATCCACACCTATCACCCACCCAATTAGCCAAGTAAAAATGCCCAAAGTTGTTAAAAAAGCATGTGACCGGCAGCGCCAAGACCGTTTCTCAAAGGAGGAACTAACCATGCTCGCAGAGACCCTGCAAGAAAATGCTGCAGCTGTATTCTCCGCGCAGATGACAAGGCCGGCAATAGCAAAAAAAAAGGCCATATGGGCCCTAGTGGCACAGCGTGTGAGTGCAGTGGGGGCCGTACCCCGCACTGTCCAGCAGTGCAGAAAGCGCTGGGACGACTTGAGGCTCCGTGTCCGAAGCATCCTCTCAGCTAACCGCAACCTAGCCACGTCAACTGGGGGTGGATCCGATTCGCCCATTAAGCTGCAAGCATGGGAGGAAATATGTGCATCCACCATCGGGATGGAGAGCATCCAAGGTTTTGGAGGGATGGAGAGAGGAGCGCCGACCTCAGGAGATGCAGGTAGGTGGCCAGAGCAAGCCATGCAAAACTCAACAAAGTCCTATCATGTGAAGTACCATGTAGCCCCATAGCGCATATGCAACACATCGGCAGGTGAATGTCCACAGACACATCCAGACTCCACCCTGTACACATGCAGCATGCACACCCTAACTGCTGGCACACACATACCACCATGCTACCTCCACACAAAAGGCACAAAACCTGTATGCCCCTGCCTGAAATGTGCTGCATGTACCCACTGTATAGATGTCATCCCTCACAATGCACGGCCAATGTCCGCGGACCCATGAATAACACTTTCCCTCCTTTGCTCCACCACAGGATCTGACACAGACCTCCAGGAAGAGGACAACACTGCATCCACATCCACCAAGAGGGCCAGGCCACAGGCATCCACCTCAGCCATCCGAAAGGAAACACAACACCAGCCGCAAACCCTGCCTCGGGAAGAGGACAGGCAAATGCCAGCCCCCACAACAGCAGACACAGACCCAGCAGCAGCACCGCACATGTCACTAGTCGTGCCCACTGAAGGGACAGGCTCAGCTGCAAGCAGCACCCTGGGTGAAATCGCTGCCATAGCGGCAACCTCCGACAGTGAGGCAGGCAGCATCGAGCTCATCGATGAGGAAATGCCCACTGCCCAGCCACATTCCCCCTGCATATCCCTAAGCCCCCTGCAGGCGGATGCCACACAGGGGCAGTCGGAGGCCGAGGATTGGCCAGCCACCCCATCCCCCCAGCCTGAGGTGAGCAGCCCAATGGACATGCAAATGCCACTGGGCATGGCCCAGCGGAACCAGCAGACACTTGAGGATATGG
This sequence comes from Ambystoma mexicanum, assembly GCF_040938575.1. Taxonomy (NCBI): domain Eukaryota; kingdom Metazoa; phylum Chordata; class Amphibia; order Caudata; family Ambystomatidae; genus Ambystoma; species Ambystoma mexicanum. The sequence continues at coordinate 623,091,249 of NC_090936.1, forward strand.
TTACCCGCCAGCAGCAGCTATCCGCCCTCCTCAACGAACATGTTGCACAGTGTGGGGTGCCAAGGGATGGCATGGAGAGTTTGGCAGACCGAGTCACAGCTGCCATAGAGTCCTCCACAAAGGACATATGCACGGAACTCGCGGCTGTGCGCAATGTCCTCACAGAACTTGTCCAGACCATCAGGGACATGCGTCCAGATGTGCAGGCCGGACCGTCCTCATCAGCCAGCTCGGCACAGAGCAGCCCCATCCGCACATCAGGGCGCAATCTACGCAGCACGGGCAGGGGTGCCCCGGGGGCCAGGGGAGGGGATTCACATTAGTGGCTTGACAGTCGAGCAGGACTACTGCACACCCTGCTGCACAGACACTACCGCACCTTCGTAGGGATTCCAGGGTGGAGGAGGGAGGGGGTGTGTTGGGGTGTTCAGGGGGGAGGGGGGGTGTGTTGGGGTGTTCAGGGTGGAGGAGGGAGGGGGTGTGTTGGGGTGTTCAGGGGGGAGGGGGGGTGTGTTGGGGTGTTCAGGGTGGAGGAGGGAGGGGGTGTGTTGGGGTGTTCAGGGGGAGGGGGGGGGTGATGGGGTGTTCAGGGGGAGGGGGAGGGGGTGTGTCACGACATTTCATTGTTTGAATACACTTTTTTCTTTCCCAAAATGAAATGTGTGGACATTTTCATTGCATATGTGTGCTTTATTGGTGTACAGTCCACAGTGTGCATGTCCCAGAGACACACAGTGCCCCAAGTGCAGTCTCCATGTGATTCACACCAGCTGTGTGTGCTAGAAGCAGTGGTCGATGATACTTTGGCGCATTGCACGCCCCTCCTGTGCGTCGCCTCCTCCATGGGGTGCTGCCCCATCTGCACCCTCCTCATCCTCATCGTCAGGTGGTTGCAGTCCTGCGTCAGGGGGCAGGGGCACATTCCGTCTGACGCACATATTGTGTAGCATGACACATGCCATGACGATCTTTGCCACCTTCTCATGGTGGTACAGGAGTGCCCCACCAGACCTGCTGAGGCTTCGGAACCGTGCCTTCAATAGGCCGAATGTTTGCTCTATGACCACACGAGTACGTGTATGTGCACGGTTGAAGTCCTCCTCGTGCTGGTTCTGCGGGTTCCGGACTGGTGTAAGGAGCCACCTCTTCAGGGGATAGCCTGCATCACCTGTATGTAGGCGAGAATGTATGTGTCAGTCATGTCGTCTGATCAAGAACATGATGTGCCAGCATGGCCTGCATCCAACTGTTACTTCGGCTCACTTCTACATGCACTAATTGATTCACACAATGCAACCAGTATATGCTCATGGCTCCCATGGCCTATTTTTCATGCCATCACCCAATGTATGCAGAGGGGTTGAGTGCATTGTGAGTGCCCATCCTCTGTCTCCGTTCTCTGTGTTGCTCACAGCCAGGTGGAGTATGCATCATTCCCCCCCCTTCAGCCAGGTGGAGTATGCATAATTCCCCCCCCCTTCAGCCAGGTGGAGTATGCATCATTCCCCCCCCCTGAAGCCAGGTGGAGTATGCATCATTCCCCCCCCCTTCAGCCAGGTGGAGTATGCATCATTCCCCCCCCTTCAGCCAGGTGGAGTATGCATCATTCCCCCCCCCTTCAGCCAGGTGGAGTATGCATCATTCCCCCCCCCTTCAGCCAGGTGGAGTATGCATCATTCCCCCCCCCCTTCAGCCAGGTGGAGTATGCATCGGTACGTCATTCACCTGCCCACTTCCATGACATTGGACTCACCGAGTAGCCAGGATCTTGGGCCTGCATGTCGCTCCATGTAGCGTGGTATTGTGGAGTTCCTCAGGACCATAGAATCATGGGTTGATCCGGGGAATCGGGCACAACAATGTGTGATGATCTTGTTGGAGTCACAGACCATTTGCACGTTGATTGAGTGGAACTGTTTCCGGTTGCGGTACGGTACCTCCATGGCACGTGGAACCACCAATTCCACATGGGTGCAGTCGATGGCACCAATGCAACCGGGTATGCCGGCTAGTGCATGGAAACCCACTTTGGTGTTTGCAATGTCCTGGCCAGTCCGTGGTAATGAGATGTGGTCGTCTGTGTGCTTGAGGAGGGCATCGAGCACTTGGATGAGTGTTCGTGAGAATAATGGTTGTGAAATGCCATGCAAGTGCCCCACTGTGTGCTGGTAGGTGCCTGTGGCCAGGAAGTGGAGTACAGACACTACCTTCAGTAGGGGTGGGATGGCGGTTGGAGTTTCTATCATGCTGACGATGTCGTTGTGTATCATGTGTACGATGGCGGTGATGGTGTCCCGGTCCATACGGTACAGGGTGTGGATCTGCTCAGCAGTGAGGTTGAATGGATTGGCTCTGATGCGTGGGATTGGGGGCTGCCTGCGTGGTGGCACTGGCTGTGCTGGTGGGGCTTGCTGGGCCTGCCTTGCCCTCCTTCTCCTCCTGCGTCTCCTCTGTGCAGCCTGTTGTTGTTGTTGTTCTTGTTCTTGTTGTTGTAGTAGCACTTGCATTGCTATCAGGTTCTCCATCCCCAACATTGCTAGTCGTATTGGTATCATTGTGGAGTGTGACTGGGTGTGGGAAGGGGTGGGGTGTGCTCTTTTTGTACTTCCTGAGTCTGTATTGCCTTCACCTGTGCTGTTTCTGTGCACCTGTGGCAGCTGCATTCACTTTACATGGCCCTTTACGGTTGGTTCGCGATGGCGTACTTAGCTCCATGGCGGTAAGGTACTTAACGGGCTGGGTGATGGCGTTAGGTGCATGTCCGCTTGGGTCAGCATTTGCGTACCTTTCCGCCATGGCGCTAAGTACGGTGTGGCCGGCCGCGTGCGCGCACCCTTAGCGCAGTTAGCGGTAGCGTTAACTACGATGCCGCTAATGGCATCGTAGTTAACGGTCACGGGTCATGATCGGACGTGGCGGAAAACAATGGCGGTAACCATTTACCGCCATCGTTTTTCACTTAGCGCCAGGGTCGTAATGAGGCCCTGTGTCTCTCTTGATACCATGCCTGCCTCACATAGTCTTTCTAAAAAGTCTTAAAAGAAACACTAGGTCAACCTGACCCTCCTTCTGGCTTGCTTCGCCAGTTCATATGTAATTGTTTTATTAGGTGGTTGTTCGGTGTCCTTATATCCTTATTTATCACCATTCACGGCCCTCTGGTCTAGGTGTAGTTGTTAGACCGGTTGTACGTAAGTAAGTCACCTTCACTTAATTCCTTAGGTCGGCCTCTTGGCTGTATATAAAGTCTTGCCCTCTGTTGGCTCCTTCTTGCCTTGGGGTCCTGCCACCATGTGTCAAACACCTCCTGCCAAGCTGTGGCTTTGTCACACTGCATTTACTCATTAAAGTTCACCGTATGGCTCTTTTTAGCCGTGATGTCTTTAATGTCAGGTTTTGGGTTAAATCCTTGTGTAACACACATTTGGTATTGTTTATTTTCAGTTCAATGTTCAAAGGTGCATTGGTATTGCTTAATTTGTAAGATAAGATCTCATTCAGTTTGGTGTTTAATATGCTTCAGGATTAAGTTTTCAGTTGGTTCGGTATTCAATATGTTTTATATGCACTCCTTTGCTTCGTGGTTAATGTTTCATTTAGTTCGATATTCAACATTTAGTGGTTGTGTCAAAGGTACGTTTTCATTTAGTTTGGTATTCAATGCACGGACCGCTATTCACTTGCGGTCTTTCAGAAGTGCTCTTGTGCTTAACCGCCCACCGGACAGTCCCGTCTCACAAGTCCTACTGGCAGTTGCCGTAACTTCCTCTGGCTTCCTGACGTCAGGAAACCAGCCAGTGTGAGTCCCATTTGCCTGCCGTGTGCTTCTCCCTCTGCACACCGGCTGTTTTCTCAATGCGGGCGGTGTCCTAACACCAGACTTCTCGTTTGCAGCTACTGCTGCTCGCACCTGGAGAGGGAGGCTCCCAGAACTGCGGAAAACATACAGCCCACTTTCTTCGGGTCCCACAAGTCCTTCTGGATGATTGCCGGCGTCCTGGCTCTGTCTCCGGTCCCATCGCGGCTCCTTCCACATAAGGGTTGCATGCTGCTTCCCCTCCCATTCTTTATTCTGTCTGGCTGATTTCCTTTTATACACCTGCGGCCCCTTGACATGCTGCAGGTGTGATTGTCCTGGCAGGCATCTTCTTCGTCCCAATACCAAAGTGGTAAAACAGTGTAATCTTCACTGCTCTTAGTGGTCTCTTCTTCGTCCCAGTACTGTATGTGGGAGATTGAGGGGAACTGGCTTATAATATCCCATAAAGGTTGGGGGAGGGTTAGATTGGTCATCAACAGGAAAAGGAGGTTACCATGTCTCACCCAAGGGTAACCCACTCCCAGTCCTCCAAGACCCTCCACCCATGTGATTCTCCCTCACTTCTCCACCCCCAGAGTCAGGATCCAAAAGCGATTGCTTTTCCTTGGCTACCTGAGCAGAGGATCCACAGCATCAACAGGTGACTGCGAGGGAGGAGTAGACGTTAGTGGTACTGGAGGTGGCGGAGGGCTCGGAAGTAACAACAAGGTGTGGGCCTGCTGCCACTTCCCGAAGGAAGGGGACTGGAACCCTCTGGCAAGGCCCACTGAATAGGTGAAGGACCCGGAAGACGCCGATTCGAATCCAAGATGGCCGCCGGCCTCGCAGGCTTTGCTGTGTACTTGTGTCTGCCATCTTTGAGCCTGGCGCCAAGCGCGGGCTCAGACATGGAAGGGCCCCCGGACCCAGGAGTGTCGACCTTGGAGATGGCTCTGGTAGGTTCAGCCCACTCGCCAGTAGTTGAATCACTCTGCACACCGACCTCGGAGGTGGCTCGGGTATGCTGGGTGCCCTAAGCTATGGAGCTGGATTGTGCTTCGAACTGACTCCTGGAAGCAGAACACGGCGATCCTTTGCACCCTGGTGTAAAAGAGGACAACAAGCTGGATCGCCCCTCTGTGGACTGCCTGGACGAGCTCCTGGGCCCCTCGCCTGGGAGCTGGTAGCCTTATCAGCTTCAGGTCTGTCGACGGAACATCCGTAAGAGCTCCTCGGCTTCAACTGCCTTAACGGCCTCGGGCCTGCCAGAACCAGAATCCAAGGCCCCTTTCCCAGAGGAAACCCCCGGGAAGGAGTCTCTGTGCTAAGGAGCTTTGCTAAACCAACAGCCTACCTTGTCTTGACATGGGGTCCTGGCAATGAAAACCTTAAGATGACCTGGAGGAGAAGAATGGAAGATCTCCCTCCAGCTGGAAAGATGATTCTTCAAGGGTCTGTAACCAAGAGTACTGCAAGCCATGCACGCGTCCCAGCGGTGGTCGGACCCCAGCCACTCAAGACAGAGCGCATGGGGGTCGGAGGCCAGGAACAAGCGATCGCAGGATGTGCATCTCATAAAGCCTCCTGCAGCCAACGTGCACTGGGGGAGGCAAGACATTGAAAGAAGGTGAAGATCAAAAACGAAGAACAGGGAGCATGAGGAAAAAGGGACTGAGGTGAGGCGCCGGAGGGCAGGGTCTCTGGGCGCCCAGCTGCTGCGTGCTGTACTAAATTTAAAGGGGAAGCTCAATGTTTTCACTGCAAAAGTTTCTGGTACCGTCGCCATCCCATGTTGGGGGACGTCCACAAGGATGGAGGAAAGGGGGCAGGGACGTATGAGTATAATTGCTTTGAATCCTGAGGAAAACAATTGCTTTGGTTTATAAACTTGTCCTTTGTGAGAAAGAGATTTGCCTTACCAGGAAGGATACTGTGGAGAACAACAATTGCTTTGATTTTTGAACAAGTGTTTCTGAAAGAGACATTTACTTTTCTAAGTGGAAGGACGCAGTGGAGCGGAAAGACATTTTGTGTTGAACTGACCAGAACTTTGTTGAATCAGACCTTTTCCAAGGGTATTCCTGAATTGATCCAGGGGAAGGGAGCCCAGCCCTGACCACAAGCAGTACTTTCTAAGAACTAGAAGTTTGACCGTTTGCATTGTTTTGTTGAATTTAGGACAGCCAGATATTCCTTGTGCACCTTTGTGGTATGTATTAGTGTGAGGGTCAGAGACTTTTGGACATTAGGTCATCTTTCTTTAGTTTTAGTTTGCTAGGCAAGGACATTCTCGTTGGGATAGGGAAAGATAGGTGTTTATCTAACCCTTTTCATTTTAGTAAATGGCAAACATTGAGAAAACTATATCTTTAAGTCTGTCTCACATTTCTGACCCCTCCTGTACTTTAGGATAGCAATTTATTTATTTTAAGGTGCCTATACAACAGAACAGTGTTTCAAGGTACAAAAGAAGGTAAAAGCAAAGGGACCAAGGGAGAAAATAAAACCATGACAGTGAATAAATAATGCAAACTAGCATCAGTCCTACTACGCCATGAGACATTTGAAATGTGCAAGTGCAGTGGAAAAAGAGGAAGGGGATAAGTGCTGGAGGGGGGGGGGGTAAAATGCCAGAGCTGCCTGTGGGGGCTGGGGGGCATCAGGTAAGTGCAAGGGCGGAAGGATGATCCAAGTGGCAGATGTCTGCCGCCCAGCAGACATGTGTGGGCCTTGCGGGCAGTGCAGGGGTTGGTGTTGGTGGCGAGTAGGTAGATGGCCTGGACCCTGTTGGGAGCAGGAGGCACTAGGCTGCCAGTCTCAAGGCAGGGAGAGAGGAAAGGCGGTGGAGAAAAGAAAGATCTTGAGTTGTTTGTGAAACTTGATATGGTCTGGTTCAAAACTGATGGAGGGAGGCAGTTCCAGAGGAGGAGCCATCCGCGGAGAGAGATCTGCCCCCAGCTCTCTGCTTAGAATAACGTTTGATCAGCAGAGAGTTGGAGCTAGCAGATCGAAGGGATCTGGAAGGAGAGTATTTAGTGAGAGAGAATTGCAGATAGAGTGCTCCCAGGCCCCAGAACGCCTTGTGGATGATGCAGAGGGTCTTGAATTTGATCCTTGCCACCACTGGGAGCCAGTGGAGAGATTTTAAAATTGGAGAGATTTTAAAGTTGGAGAGATACAGTTCCTGGGCTTGAGGCCAAGGATAAGCCTTACAGCCCTATCCTGGATCAGTTGAGGGGAGTGAAGGAAGGAAAAGGGCAGGTTAAGGAAGAGGCTGTTACAGTAATCCGGCCTGGAGAGGACCAGAACTTGAGACATTGAACTTCTGGGGGAAGGTGAGGAAAGGGAGAATACCTCAGAGGAGGTGAAGTTGAAAGTGGGCCTTCTTGGCAAGGTCCAAGATGTGAAGAGTAAAGGAGAGAGAGGATTCGAAGATGACCCCAAGGTTTCTGGCCTCAGAGGAAGGAGAAGGAGGAGAGCCCATAGAGGGTGGCCAGAGTGCTGGAGGGAAACTTGGAGCAGGTACCCCGATTGGAAGAATCTCTGTATTACTGGTTCTTACTCTATCTTACCCTGTCTTAAATGCACATTAGTACTTTGCAAACTATGTGCTAGGGGTGTTATTTACCTCCCCACACCCTAAAGTGTTCACATTTATCTTACACATTTCACGGTTTGGTTTTTCTTTAAAGATGTAACATTTATTCATGGCTGCCTGTCTGTCTCCACTCCCTTGAGTAGGACAAAGGTCATGATGATGTCCCCTTTGATCCTCTGGTAGGAAGGTTAATTTTTCCCCGCAATCCCAGGCACTCACTAGGTGATCTCCTGGTAACCATACTTAAATGGGGCAATCGCATAACAAGACCTGCCTCACACCCGTGTGATGCACATCAAGGGGCCTTTTAAGCTGAAGGCTTGGGAAGGGAGGGTAGTATAGTCAGAGAGGGGTAGTATAGTCAGAGAGGGGCAATATAGGTGTATAAAAGGAAATCAGGAACCACAAAGGGCTTCACCATCTTGCTTTTCTCTGGCACTCTTTTCTTCCTGTCTTCTCCACTTCCTGAAGAACAAGTGTGAGGAGTCCGAAACGAGATCCGAACACAAGGTTCTCATATTTTTTGTCAAAGATAATTATTAAATGAAAAGGGGTTGGGAAAATACCTCTCTGACCCTGTTCTAAAAAGGGCTTTCCCCATCTATAAACCAAAACTAAGGATCTGGATCAAAACAGAGGGAGCCTGACCGGTATCAGTACGCAGATTAATGGTGGACTGGTGGCCACCATTTTTGGAATGGAGGCTCTCCTTTCTGATGTCTGCTGTACACAGCGCTGAGTTTATCTCAGAATGATGGCAGGCGCTTGGTGTGCAGAATGATCCGCAGCAGAACCTAGGCTTCCGCACCTAGTCACTGCGCACGTGCCGTGAACCTCTGATGTGTATGGAGATGGGGGTCAGTGTTGCATTAAGCCACACCATGATCCTGAAGACCCTTTCTGTGGTTTCAACAGGTCACTTAGAAACCCCAGGTTACAGTTCAGCTTGCCTTGAAACAACATACGAAGTAAGTATTCCAAGTTATAGAATGTACTAATAGAAAACTGCAGTGGATCCCAAAATGCAGGTCAAGCATCTCAGTGGGTTAACGTGCTTGCTGTAGAGTATGCATGCCTTGCACCCCAGCATGGCAAATGTTCATGCCGGCACCTGTGCAGATACACACTGCGTGAGTGGGTGAAGTATGCAGCCGCACTGACGATCCCCTTGCCCTGGGCACCAGAATGTGCAGATAACCTATGCAAATAAGTTTTGCATGGATGTTCTGTGCATCCGCACAGAGCAGAATGCGCCCTCGGGAGCCGCAACTCAAATGATCATATGACAGTCCATTGGAAGTATGTCGAAAGGCCACTTTATTTCAAGGCAGGTCAGTTTATAACATACAGACATCATTTGCGTATTTCCTTACCCCTGGTAAATGATCTGTCCTGTTTCAGTGCCTCCTGTAGTTCCCCTTCCACCTCCATCACTTCCCCATCTGGTGTCTTTTATCCATGGTCCTGCCTGCCCTTACTTTGGGAAATCCTTCCTACTTCGCATATGACTCAACTCAGCTTTGTGTGACTTATTTACTCACATCCAAGAAATGAACTATGTACATAATAAAGCGGCTCCACTGCTTGATTGTCTCTTATCATAGTCCAAAAGAACAGTCTATTTATAGATAGTCTACTTCATTATAATGTGTGCACTTTTCAAGTCACATTTATAAAATAGAGTATTGTTGAAAAGTCAAACATGGGGTTGAGGTTGGAAAAGGGGGAGTGCGCACGTCAGTCGTGATCATTAGCTCGGGATGTGGCAAGAGAGGGTGCTGGCCTGGATGGTGGAGTGGTCGTTTCCCCTGGACCTGCCCCCACGACCCCATGTTCATTTTAAACGCACACATCGGAGGACAGGTGCTACCCACCTTTTCCAGATGGCAGATGCCACCCCCTTGCATTATACTACGGTTGGCATTATAATATAACATTTATTTTGCTAGTGTGTTTGGCTACCAGCATCTGATCCCATGTCGTCACATTCCCAGGGCAGACACCCACACGACCACCTGAAACTGTCATCAAAGCAGTCTTATATTTGGCATTTTGCTTTCCAGGGAATATTTCAAAATAGATTGTTTAAAAGGTGCACACCTTTTATACATTGCTAGTAACGTTATAGGCAAATCTTCTATCAGGTTATTTTTCGTGTGGTGATTCATTTTTTGAAAGGCCAACGCTCATTTGCCCTTTGCACTTTCTTTTATTAAAAAACGTCCAACTGAATTAAATGTTAACTCTTTAAGAGGTGTTCTCTCCTGGATGTACATCAATGAGTGAGGCCCTTCCCGCATGTTTTTTAGATCTTGAACCCTGTTGATTTATTGAACACATGAAGACCTTTGAAACTGTTTACCCTGATTGCCGTGCTGGTAAATATGGTCTGCTTCGATCAGGCCCAATCCCTTCCCTGACATAATTGAAACCTGCGGTCAGAGCAGTAGACGTTCTGTAGGTATGTAACTTGAAATAATAAAAGCATTGCTTGGAGATTCATTCAAAAAGAATTCTCTTTTCTGTGCACTGTTTATTAGGTGTCTCTTGTAGGGTATCCTTTCCTGTCTGTATATATAATTCCCTAAAGATGTTGCTATATTGGGGTTGGGCATCCTTACACTGAGAGCCAGCCCCCTCCTCATCTAAAATTCGCCAGAAACAAGACGCAAAAGAGCTCTTATAACCCATTCGAGTGGCTGATGTTATAGCCATTTTATACTCGCATCCAAAGATTTAAGCTGTCCAAATGAGTTTGTATAGTTCAGGGTTACAAACATTTTAATGTTAGGATGGGTATTGTGAACAGTGACGTAAGCACCGAACCATTTGTCTGTTATGTATTTAGAGATTCACACACACAATCCTTTTATGACATACTTGTTTATCAAATATAGTATGACATACTTGTTTATCAAATATAGAGATCTCTGATCACTGTTATATTCCTGAAATGCTCTGTAATTGAATGCAAAGCAGACAGGAACACTCATTGGTGCTATGTGTCCCCTTTCCAACTCTCATAGAGGTATTTTGAAAGAGTACAATAGGAGTGTACCAGATTGTCCATCTTGGAATGATAACCTTCTATCAGAAAATAATTAACATGGTTAGTCTAGTCTTGCCCCTTTGCGAAATACTAGTTAGTGGTATGAACAGAATGCCTGCAACAAAGAGTCAGTGGGCCCTCAGACCCCGGCAGGCTAGCCACACCACAGTGTGCCCATACAGACGGTTTGAAACTGCATTCAGGCAAGACCTTCCCTAAGACTAAGGTCAGACAGCTGTGTTTTCACATTATATTTCTTCTGTAAATTACTTAAATTACAATGTAATGAAACCGGCTTCATTTGTATAGCAATGATGTATTGATATTGAAGAGGGTTTTTGTCGTGCTACACAAAGGTGTAGTTTGGGAGTGATGTGTGACAGTGTGGGGGGCGGGAGGGCGCATTCTAATGTTTCGCCCTCGGCACCAAGTTGGCCAGAAACTGCCCTGTCCATAGTCCACTGACTTTAGTGTGTATGGACAAATTGACACATTTCTAGTTTGATCAATGCGAACATATTACATTAGAATACAGGTAGGGAGAAATGGCATATGAGGAGGGACACAAAGCTTGTAGGTGTTGTTTTTGTTTGAGACACCGATTGACTGTCAATCGCCATGCTAATCCCTACAGCGGTTTCTACCCACTACCTCCACACTCTCCTCACCCTCCTATGATCTCTTTGGGCTAGCTTTAACCAAGCCTTACCATCAAACTTTGCACTTGAAGTGCCTGCCAATGTTTTTCAAAGCAGTCTTCCGAGTTAATTACTTAATTGGACCTGTTAATGTAGTAGTGTAATAAAAGCCATTGATTTATAAGCAATATGCGTGTCCTTCACAGAAGCTCTGTTAAAAACAATAATTGTCAAAGCCAACACTTTTGGCTTGTGTACAAGTATTAGGCATTTGCCGAGCACAGCTATTGAAGGTACATCAACGGCCAATTAATACCACTACGGAAGTGCCTTTCACTTGCCTATACAAAAGCCCAAACTTTTGGCAATGGCAATGCTTATTTACAAATTCAATCAGTACTCTGCCCTCTGTTTTATGTTCAGGTTTGAATACCAGAGGGCAGGAGCATTAGCAATGTTGTCTCTCAAAACTTTAAGCTAGGGTGACTAACTTTACTGTTAGGCAGAAACCGGTGTAGTTCCCTTAGGGGCCACTGCAAAAAGTTTAAGACTACAGGTGTTAGCAGTAAACCCAATTGGTAGCAGTCTGTACCACCCAGATTTACCTGGTAGCTGTGGCTGAGCAGTCAGACTTCTCTCAAGAAGAGTTAGGCAGTATATAGAGTATACACAATAGGGCTAGAAATACAGTAGTACAAGCAAACACTGACTACAGCTTTGGTATAAAAGTATATAATTATTTATTTAAAAACACACTTGTAAAAATACACTGGCACTAATATGTCAAGCAAGTTCAAACAGTCACTAGGAATATATACACCTCCCTAATTAATTATTGGACAAGTCTATGTTAAGACACCACTTATTTAGCAAAACAGAGGTGAGCGCGTAACCATAGATGGCACTCCAATAATTTGTTTAAAAAAAAGGGAGAGAAAAGGCAGAATAGGAAAATCGCACAGTACCAACACTTTTAAAGAACCACAGCAAGTCAAGAAAGGCAGGGTCTACTGTAGAGCAAAATGTTCATAGGCCAGGCCCACTCTTGGAGAGAGCAAGGCGGAATGTGCCCAAGATCACACAGTGGAAATGCACTCGAAGTCCTCGCAGGAAAGTCAAAAAGAGGTTGGATCAAGTTAGAAAGGTAATGTTAACGGGTCCGAGGTCATCCCAGGATAGAGAGTCAAGGATTTACGGGACACCTTGGACAGTCTGTTGCAAGGGAGACCAGGCGGGGCACAGTACCTGAAATGGTGAGAAAGCTCCAGCAGGGGCAGTTGTTCCTGACAGCGGGTGCAAGTCGGGGCTTCGTCCAGGGGAAGAGAAGATCTCGACGTGGAGGAAATCTGGAGGTCGTTGCACTGCCAGGGAAGAAATCAGCGGCGGCGGCTCACCACTGGGCCTATCACACAAGAGTGCGACTTGAGTTGCCAAGGCAACTCAGTCCAGGGTGCCTATTCCCCCCCTCCCACACATTCTGTAGACCCAGACAGAGTGGCAGCACTTTTGGAGGCTTCTGTGCAGAAGCCCGCCAATGGGCAAACTTACTTGTATGGGGGCATCCAACTTCTTCACATTCTAATGAGACTATTATGGTGCAGCATAATTGTTACAAGCAGTTAACTCTCTTCTTCATGATGTCTAAAGCCAGACACTTAGGAACTGCTGTGAGAATGAGCTGTCTACTGCCCACACCCTTCCAATCACCCTCTCACATGCAAGTACTAACGCCACATCACGATTTAAATTGCCTAAAAATGTATGCATACAAATGCAGTTGCTAACAATTAAATGATTTACTTTTAGTAATTGCTGGGCCTTTGATAACATTGCAAGCCCAAGCACCGTTTATCGCGGCTCTGTAAATCAGCCAGGCAAAGTCAGTATAACCCAAAATTTCGGAGGGGAGATGGGGGGGTGTTGGGCTAAAGCCCAATCTGCCCAGTGGTCCTTGTGCCACTGAGGAATTTTATAACAATGCCTTGAAAAGTGAGAAGAATTTCATAAGAAACTAAACTGACTATATATATTGTTATAAAACATGTTGAGCAAAACAAACGAGTCCATCTTTATTTTTCCCATCCTGAGTGAAAGATTACAATAGCAGCCTCCAAAGGTATGCACGCTTAAATAAATCTCATTTGGGTTTTCAAATTGTGTTCATTCTCATTTGGGTTTTAAAACTGTTTGCAGAGCATTTATTACCCACAATTCACACCTCTTATAAGACCTTCAGCAGGCACCCCTTCATCCCTCTTACTGTAATGCTTTGCTTACTGTGTAATGAAAGCACTGTAGGGGCAGCCGCGCCGTACTTCCCTGCAGAAGGCTTTCCCTGCTAAGCTGCTTCAGAGGAACAATGCAGGGCTTTTTTCATCACAGACATGCTCTGTGCAGATCATGGGACAATGCCCATGAAAACGGGAAAGTCACACAAAATACAGAACGGTTGGCCACTCTACTTTTAGCATTAAAGTAACTTGATTTCCCAAAACATAATGTCGTCCACATTTTAAGGATTGGAATTTTCTGACTTCCTTTCAAATGTTAATTGAGCACTGTACATATCAGTAGTTTAGTGCGCAAACAAATGTAATGGATAGAACTAAGGCAAAATTCCATTTCACTCCCAACTTAAATTTCAGTTTCTCTGCCTTGTCTTCAAATCTCTCCATGATCTCGCTCCCCCTTATCTCTCCTCCCTTCTCTCATTCTACTCCCCCTCCCGTTCCCTTCGGTCTGCTGACCATTTCCTTCTCACTGTACCTCTGTCCCCCTGTGCCTCCTCCCGTTTCCGCTCCTTCCAACTCCTAGCACCTCTGCACTGGAACTCCCTTCCTCTTGCAATCTGCTCTACCCCCACTTTCACCTCATTCCTCACTTCCCTTAAATATCTCCTGCTCCATTCTCCTCCTTGAAACCCCTTCCCCTTCCCCCCTTCTGCATCCCCTCCCTCCTTATTCTTTCCCCTTGACTAACTCCCTCCCCTCTCCTGCCTCTGCTCTCTCACCCTTCCCCTTCCCTCCTCCTACTCATCATCACCCCCCCTAGTCCCACTCCACTATTCTCCCTATCGGTGTCCAGTCAATTCGTCGACCTCAAATTGGTCGAATGACATTTGGTCGACGCAATTTCGTCGAAAACCATTTCGTCGAATTGTTTTTAAAAATTATATATATTTTTTGGGGTGTTCGTTTAGGCAAAAAAAGGTTTTTTAAGGCAAAAAAGGGGGGTTGGGGGGGACCCCCCCAAAAAATAAATAAATAAAGGGTTAAAATAGAAAAAAAAAAATTTCGACGAAATGGTTTTCGACCAATTTGCTTCGACCATTTGTCTGGTCGACCAATTTTTTTCGACGAATTGACTGGCAACCCTCCCTATCCCCTTCAGTTAATTGCTCTTCTCACTGTTTTGTTGATTGATTCATATTGTAATTTTGCTTCCACCGTTATATTGTTTGTTTGTATATATTAAGTTGTTCCACTGTACAGCGCTTTGGTGTAAGGCGCTTTATAAATCAATAAATACAAATACAAAAAGTAAGCATTACATTGTGCCCACGTGAAGTCTATCGTGTCATGTAGATCTCTATCACACAGTGAGCCAGCATGCTGCAAGGCATACATTAGTTTTCAAAAATTGATTAGCAGAGTTTGCTAATTAAATTGCTCTTGATTAGCAAACAAACTCATTGGATTAGCAATTTTGTACTAATGTTTTTAATGCCACCAGAAGATACTTGTACCCAAGACATAAAATGAGCAACAACACAGCAGTTTTGAATACCGCTGAAGTAAGACATTAGTGAGAAAAGTCAGGCCTTGCAAATTGTTACTGTAAAATGGTGCATGTCACCACAAACCCACTTTAGTTTGACACACTGCTGCCACCCAGAGGCCAGCCATGCACAGTGAAACTTCTATTTGACATTTACTGCAAACAATGTAAAGTTTAAATAAGTTTCCAACATCCCCTGCAAATGGTACTGGCCCTTCTTAAAATCTACTCGACTATGCGTGTGGGCGGAAATACTTTGCGAGCCCTGGGTGAGTGTCTGTAAAAAGGTTAGCTGCATGAATGGACACAAAGTAATAGATATGCTAACAAGGCTCTTAAAACTGTTTGGCCAGCTCTCTCTACTGCAGGTGCAAATATATAATGCAATCATAATCATAGAGCAAAGTGTGCTCTGGAGGCCAACTACAGTGTACAGTTTTGCAGTAGGTCTGTAGATGTACAGACTGGATGAAACTATTGATCGCTACTTTAAGTAAATATCAAGTTAGCTTTCTGTATTCATTATGTAAAATACTAAGCAGAGTGTAAGGCATAGCAGGCAGAGAACTGGGCAAAATGGGCAGAATATTGTAGTTTGTGGCCATCTCACTTTCAGGGTAGCGGGTATAAACTAACATGGTAAGATAGAATGTCAAGGAGTATGGGATCAGCTCATTGGTTGTGCAGTAGTTGCAAGCTGTATGTAACCAGCAGGCAACAGGACTAGGTTTGCCATCAAAGCATTTGGCCACGTGGTCATGTACATTTTCAAAGGTGTCCACTCGTCAATATGATGCACCTTCCCAACAAAATGAAATCTAGTTGACACTGAGATTTAGATACACTTCACTGTAAAACATGGAGACCATTCAGTGTTTTACAGTAGCAATACTGTAATTATGAATTATGTAAACTATTACATTTTTAGAAAAAGAATTTAAAGTCTTTTTTTTTTTAAATGACTAACACATACCAGTCTTTGGCAGATGTGATAGTTAGCTTAACAGTATTATCCCGATTATTTCTGGTTTGCAATTATTTGAAAAATAAAAATAAAATGTACGTAGCACTCCAAGCACCATACTTAGATGAAACTGTAAATGTTAGCACGTGCAACACTTAGAATTGAGAACATTAGCCTGCGCCGTACCTAGATAGGATTGTGAATGTTAGCGTATGCCACACTTAGACGGAATTCCTAACTTTGGCCTGCGTCGCATCTAGATAGAATTGTGAATGTTAACATATGCCACACCTAGATGGAACTTGAATGTTAGCATGTGCCACACTTAGAATTGAGCACATTAGCCTGCGCCATACCTAGATAGGATTGTGAAGGTTAGCGAGTGCCACACTTAGACGGAATTATGTAGGTCAGCAAGTGCTACACTTAGACAGAACTTTGAATGCTTGTATGTTAAATGTCATATAGCCTACTAACCAATATAAACTCCCTGCATACTCATCTAAAAAAAAACACACACAACCATCTGTCGCACAACAAGCTGCACGCACTTCACCACATTGCAACAGCACACGCGGACAGACACCGATCCAATACTCGCACCAAAGCTCAGCATCCGGTGTCTACCAAGTTTAAGATGCCAACAGTACACCACTCCTCTCACTATCCTACTCCCTCTTCACCTTACTAACCCATCCCACCTTCTCGTTTACAGATCCGCTGGTGCGCTATATAAGTACCTTTAACATAACATAACAACATCTGTCTGTGTCAGGATTTCAATAACTGAAAACCATCCTTGTGTCCAAAAGGTTCTATCCTCATCCACACACTACAATAACAATAAAAATGTGTAAGGAAATATCTTCAACTTGAAACTGTCAAAGTGTTCACAACTGAAGTAAGAATAATTCCAATAAAAAATTTCACAGTGGGGATGCCCTTGGTTCCAGTGGGTGGATCCCGTCCCCTTGATTCTTGAGTAGAGTGGAAATAGTTTCTTTTATTAGCAGTTTCTTAATTTCTTGCATTGCTTCAGAAGGTTCAAGTTTAATTAGTAACATCTGTGACTGTCTTTCTTAATGCAACACTCTCCTTGAGTTGGAAAATCAACATCAATCCTTCCTTGGTTCAAAGAACAATCACATTCTTTCTTTGGTTCAGCCAACACATTGCTTATTTAGTATTTCTAGAGCTTGCAAATTGCCTGGTATACTATCCTGCCATAAATTGCCTGGTGTACTATCCTGCCAGGTTCCCTTATGCAATGCCCACTGCCTGGAGTACTCTTCTGCCAGGGTTCTTTCTGCAATGTCAACTGCCTGGTATATTCGCTTGCCATGACTTAAATACATATCGCTCAGTTGCCTGGTATCCTGCTTGCCAGGACTTTTCATGCACTTTACAGTTCTCAATGTTACCAACACACTGTATATTCTTGGTTTTGTAGGTAGGTTTATGCTAAGCTTTGTTTAAGGTTTGCCGCACAATTGCACTTTAGGTATTCATAGTTCATTGGGAGATGTATTTTGCCTTTTCTGCATTAAAACAATACTTCAGTGGTATTTGATTCAAACTGCTGTTGCTGCTGTTGCCGGAACGCCCCAGGGTCCCCACTGGCTTTGGGTAGACTCACCGGCTTTCTCCAACCTCTCCAGTTCGGGTTGTGCTTCTACAGTGGCTGCTTTCTCCCGCTTTCCAAATTGGAAGGCATAGACATTCTTCTGGCTTCCCTCGCGGCTCTGCAGTCACACGTCTGCTTTCTTGCCGCTCCTGTGAACGTCACCAGGTCCTTGCACGTAGCTCCCAGTGTCTTCATGGAACTTCTGTCTCTGGTATGGCATCTATGCCTCTGAAACGGCGGCCTCCTCTGCTCTGTCACACTGGTATGTGATATTTGCGCAACTGAGCTCGGGGACTGGAGCCAATCTTTACATATGCACTGCTTTGTAGAATAGTGCGCTCGCCAGGTTTAAATGTCCAGCGCACAGGTGCTTTAGAAAGACAACTAGACTGCACCTTAGGTTTCAGGCTTTTGGTATTTCGTTCAAACTCCTGCATCCACCTCATCTCAGTACCTGGGGAATTATGGGAGTTGTCCATAGGAGTTATTGAACAGTTCTTCTTATGATTTTGCAAAAAGGTACTTTAGAAGAAAAAGATGTGTTGGATTTATGTATGTTTGTGTTGTAGTTAGGCACTGGACCAGAAAGATATGAAGAAGTTTCTTTACTTCTACAAGGGGGAACAAGCAATTGGCAGTATGCCATTAGGGGCTTTGGTATTAGAGGGTCTTCTTCATGCAAAGTGTCCTTGGTATTAAAGGGTCTTCCTCATGGGAAAGTGTGAGATACTGCATCTCGTCCAGTGAAGTAATGACATCTCTCCGGTAATTGTCTCCTCCCATGCAATCCTCCCTCATAAAGCCGTCCCGAGGGTCAGGATCAGGTACCGGCTGCCGTCCCCTGGCCACATGGGAGGAGGTCACCGCTAGGGAATCTGTGATGACTCCATTGGGTTCATCAAACAAGGCACTCTGGTATAATGCAATGTTAGGCAGAAACTTGTGCAGTTCCCTCTGTAACCACTACAAAAGATTTAAGACTACAGGCGTTTGGCAGTAAACCCACTTGGTAGCAGTCTGTACCACACAGATTCACTTGGTAGCTGTGGCTGAGCAGTCAGACTTCACTCAAGATTAGTTAGGCAGCATGCAGAGTATTCACAATAGGTCAAGAGAACACAATAGAACAAGTAAACACTGACCAGGGCTTGGTGTAAAAGAGATATAATTATTTATTTAAAAACCACATCTAGAAAACCACACAGGCACTAATAGTAAGCAATTCAAAAACACGGTCGCTAAAAGATATACACTCCCTTAAAAGAATATTAGACAAGTCTTAAGTAAAGCCCCACTTATTTTCAGACAGCGGTGAGCGGTTAATGAAGATGGCACTCTAATAGTTCGTTTTAATAGGGAGAGGAAAGCAGAGAACAATTTGAAACAGATCCCAACAGTTTTTACAAGAACATAACAAGAGAGGAAGGCAAAGT
Organism: Ambystoma mexicanum; assembly: GCF_040938575.1. Classification (NCBI taxonomy): domain Eukaryota; kingdom Metazoa; phylum Chordata; class Amphibia; order Caudata; family Ambystomatidae; genus Ambystoma; species Ambystoma mexicanum. Next base: position 623,110,131 of record NC_090936.1, read on the forward strand.
AAAACCGTGAATTCAGAGTCAGTAGGCCAGATCCGCTTTAAGAGGATCGAAACGAAATGTGTCCAAGGTCACACGGTTGCAGTGCACAAAAGTCTTGTAATGGTTCAAAACGGAGTTGGACCAAAGAAAGGGACCAGTTAGAGGGTCAAGGCGGCCGGCCCAGTCCAGAAGGTTAAGGAGTTATTATTACCTTGTAGCAATCTTTAGAAAGGGAGGTCTTGCGGACACGGTACCTTAAAGTGGTGAGAACACTCCAGCGGGGGCAGTTGTTCCTGGCAGCGGATGCAAGTCGGTGCTTCGTCCGGGGGAAGAGAGGATCTCGTCGTGGAGGAAGACAGGAGTCGTCGTGGTAGGTCGGCTCAGCTTCTCCCTCGTCGGATTCTCAGGTCCTGTGGCGACTTCTGAAGTTCCAGTCCCCAAAGCCCTGCTTTTATGCAGCATACCCCCATTCACTCAGCCTAGCTGTCAATCAAACATGCTAAGTGGTGAGCCGGCCGGCTCACCACTTGGGCCAATCACACAAGAGTGCGCCTTGAGTTACCAAAGTATCTCAGTCCAGGGTGCCTAAACCCCCTCCCACACCCCTTGTGGTACCCAGACAGAGGCGTACCACTTTTGGAGGCTTCTGTGGAGAAGCCCGCCAAAAAGTGGAACAAAGGGCTTGACTTGGGTTGGAGTCACAGAAGAGAACACAGACGCCATTTTATAATCGAGTCCTGGCAAAAAATACCAACCGGCGAATTAATATTAATTAAATAAACCGGCGGTATGTTCGAGGCTATGAGAATTAAATAATTAAAGTTGGTAGCCTCAAACAATGGGAAAATCCCATAGGAAAATATTTGCGGTTGAATATAAAAAGTAGTTTCCACTGCCACCAGCCAAAACTCGATCAGGGGGGACGGAGACGTGCCCCCTCGACTAACAGGCCCCGGGGCAATCGAATTGCCCCGACCAGTACGTCCACAATATGATGGTTTGTACTGGTTTCTGTTAATAATTGGGGACTAGTAAAGCCAATGGTGACTTTACATGCCCTGGGAGACAGTAGACAGTCCCAGGGTATGGAGTCTATGGTGGGGTGTCACTATGACACCCCTGTGTTACTGCACGGAGGGTGCTGTCTAACACACATAGTAAAAACACATGAGACCCTATGGAGTAAAGGACCCCATAGCCCATAAAACACATTAACATTCAAAGGAACACCATAAATCATGTCCAAGAGTGGGAGGAAAAGAGTCTCACTCTTGGCAGGAGGAAAAAAAACAAACTCCAGAAATCCAGTAAAGCTGCTGGGGGACTCACTAGGTTAGGAAATTCAGCCTAAAGGGAGAATTCTCCCTAACATGCAAGAAAGGAAAATCTCACTTGTCAGAGCGACAGGATTTGGACCCCTTACAACAGGCTTGTTTTTGTCCAATGCCTGTGTTCTTTTGTCTTTATAAGGAAGAGGTCTCCCATTCCTTGTTGGGAGAGCAGCCCATTCCAAAGTTCTGTGCCAGAGGTGAAGACTGGTGCATGCAAGACAGGGGGAGAGTCACTGTCCCGTAACCACCCCCAGGGAACATTGGGAGTGATTGCTATTTGGACCGAGTCCTGCTACTCTGCCAACTGCACTGCAACTAGCCTCTTCATTGGAGATGAAGGAATCCCGGTAGGCTCCATCCAAGTTCCCTGGACTGGTAGTAAAGAGTAAAAAGGACATGTGCCGCTGGAATGGGCTTCACAGCACCCCGACAAACCAAAAGCAGCTGGACTCCTGTTTTTCACTGCTTTGAACCGTCCTTAAAATGAGACACCATGTTCTAATTCTATGAATCGCACAGGACCCGCTGTGTTGCCTTTGGCATTCTTGACGAACTTCGAACCGCTACTCCACCCATTGAACTTGTTTGACACAGCATCACCATACCAACCATGTTCATAGCTGCTTCTGTTTAAACGGTGTAGAGCTGTGGAAGTCTGTGAACTTCCACGTCTTCAAGCGATCAGGACCTTTGAATCGAACCTCGACTGGAACTGCTGGAAGCATTGTGTCCCTCGCTGACTAGACCCGTAGGTACCCATGCTGTTGAATCTGCTAGACCTTTGATCTGCCCCTCTGAAACATTTTGAACTGTACCGCTCGAATGCTACATTGAACCACACAGAGTTGCGCTTTAAATCTGACTCGACGCCTTCTCGCCACACTCAAACCAGTTCAACCCGTAAGAACCGTACCGAGAAGCCCAGTTGGATGCTGTTGAACCACCCAAAAATAAAGTAATGTTGAGAGGCCCAGACCCCCTGATCCACATTTGGGACCATAGTGACTGATCAGCCACCCTTTTGCACCTTTTTCAAAGACTTGTCCTTTTTTCAAGTGACATTGTTGCAATTTATTACCTCTTCTCTCCAGTTCTAGTACCCAGAGTGCCATTGCATGCGTTTTCTGCATTTTCTATGTTCTTTCCAAAGGGGTGGATTTTTGTTAATTTTTTTCTTCATAGCTGATTGCTTTGTTTAATTAAAGTATGTGGATTTTTATAGAACCTTGATTGGACTTGGTTTTATTTTTGAGTCTTTGTACTGTTGTTTTTTGGCTCAGTACTGTTCTCACATTCACCCCCATCTTAAGAGTATAACCTGCCCTCAACTCACATTACCACAAAAGGCAAAGGAAGTATATCTCCTTTTTTTTCAAATGCATTTAATTGGCATTTTCATCACACACAACATAAATCCCACTCCCTCCATCTGCAGCCCCCTCCTCCCAACAGCTGCGAACCAGTGAACATTATCTTGACTCACCCCGTCACCATCCAACTCCCCCCCTCAACCAGGTCCAACACCCACATTCTCTGTGGGCACAAGTTCTCACGAAAGTCATTGTGGAGAAAACTCAAAACCAAGTACCAATCCACCTTGAATTTCTGCCCATCCCCCTTGATGGCATGTGTGACCCATTCCAACAATGCAAAGTGGCAAATCTTGGCAATCCATTCGTGTTGCATGGGAGCCTCACCATTTTTCCATTTTTGGGCCACCAATTGCAGAGCTGTGATTGTAAGGGTCATGTAGTTCTTTTTTGAGGCTTCGTCTGGAGGATCTGCAAGACATCTCCCATCCCCAACACAGCTTCCTCAAAGTCTCAACGAATCTGGGCCCCAAAGATGGCCTTAAGTGCCACATTTACTTTATCTCAAAAGGGCCGAAGGACTGGACATGCCCACCAAGTATGTCCCCATGATTGTCTCTCCACATCTCCCACCAGCAAACATTAGACACTGCTTGATAATATTGGTGCAATCTTTCTGGGGTGAGGTGCCACTGCACCATTACCTTTTTATACACATTTCCTCAATCTGGAGTACCCTTGTGAGTGTAGGTATGTTCTTCCATAGCATACTCCACTGCTTCCGCTCAATTGGGTGACCCAGAGACCTCTCCCATTGCTTCATTGAAAGGACCATCCACACTGGTAAGGAGTGTAAACTTCTTTATTGTTATAATTGGGGATCGCATCCAAGTGTCGCCAAGTGTGCTGTTTGGCGTTTGGACTGGACTCTGCGGGGACTCTGTTGGGAGCGCTCATCGTCGACCGTCGCCTGGGAAAGGCTGTATGCGCAAGAGGAAGCGCTGTGCCTCTTATGCGGCGAAACGCTGCCTGTGTGGATATTTCACCTGGACTTCAATATCCACAATCCCTGGCGTGTTATAGACACGCCCCTTTGCTCAATCTTGCCCAGAATTCTCCTTAAAGTCTACATGCACGCGCATCCTGCGCGCGCATCCAAGTGTCGCCAAGTGTGCTGTTTGGCGTTTGGACTGGACTCTGCGGGGACTCTGTTGGGAGCGGCTGTATGCGCAAGAGGAAGCGCTGTGCCTCTTATGCGGCGAAACGCTGCCTGTGTGGACATTTCACCTGGACTTCAATATCCACAGTAATTATTCTCTCACATAAGAGCGAAAAGTGTAGATATACGTGCCTGCGGGCTGGGCTGGGGTACTGGATGTGTTTGTGGGCTGGGCTGGGGGTAGTGGCTTCTCCCTGATTGCAACATCTTTCTCATGAACTTTTTGAAAAGCTACGCCTGCCCCCTGACACGTGTATATTTCTTTTTTCTGTAGATCCCTGGCGTGTTATAGACACGCCCCTTTGCTCAATCTTGCCCAGAATTCTCCTTAAAGTCTACATGCACGCGCATCCTGCGCGCGCATCCAAGTGTCGCCAAGTGTGCTGTTTGGCTGTTAGGCAGTGAGGCTGGGGCTTGGGGTAAGTCCTTGTTCGTAAGTTGGTACATATACTGTCGAACTTGCCTGTTCAGGCTAAATGGTGGTAGGTTTGCGTAGTGGCCGGCCCTTGGATTCAGGTTCTAGTAAAATCACGAAAAAAAATCTTAAAAGTAAAAAGATGTCTTTGAGAAATGAAAATGATAAGGGTAACGGCTTAGTGCCAGGTGTCAGACACGAATCACCTGTGCATTGGGGGCCGGTTACCGATCAGGATCTAATTAAACACGAAGTAGCATTCTCATATGCACGTGCTCAGGCGCTGCAACCAGCGCATAGTGGGTCTCTCCCCTTAGCATGCAATGTACCCCCCACGAAGCTGCCGTCTAATCCATCTCGTAAAAGCTTCCTGAGCATGCGTATGGACACCATATCAACGGAGCCTTCTCATCCCACTGATGATATCTTTGCTTCGCCCTCTGATAACTCGATTTTAGCTCCAGTAGTACTTGCCACACTTGAAAAACGGGTAAGGCTATCAGAGGGACCCTCAACACCAGTTACCCTTCCGGGGTTCAAAAGGGCTGATGTACATATTCATCGCAAAGATGCCACTCACATGGTGGATTTGAACACCTCCCCAGCATCTCCTATTAAGGTATCCCCCTCCGCCGCTTTCCCGGTGTCCAGCTCGTGGCCATCATCCCCCAACCGGCCCTCTTCCCCTACCTTGCTTGTACCTGGTTCCAACAAAGGGATGTCTGAGCTTCTCCATTCCCCTAATAAAACGTCTCTGATTAACCCATTGGGGTTTGATATCCTAGAACCAACTAGTGATATGCAATCCCTTGAAGCATCTTACCCGGTATTAACAAGAATACTAAACCTGCTTGACCGTGGACATGAATACACGCACTACGAATTAAGAGATTGCAAAAATGCATTGACAGAAATCCTATTAAAAATTAACAAATTAGAAGGTTTCATTTTTGCAGATAGTCTTAGACATGATCTAGGTGAGCGCAAATACACGCAAAAAGAGGTCCCAGCAAATAATTCGGCATCTACTCAAACAGATGGTTTAGACTTGCCAGGGTGTGATCCTAATATCACGATGCCTCCCCAGGTCACATACGCCTTTCCTCAATCCTTTGCACAAACACTAAATGCCCCTAAATCTGAAAATACATGCCACATCCTTACGCATGCCCAGCTATGTAAGGCAGTGGCATCCCACGCTGAAAAAATAGAGCAGCTTCAGTTTTTTCTTCAACCTAGTTACGGGGAGGAAGGAAAGAAGCCCTCTCAAACTTGTATTGATGGGGGTCAGGTTTCTTATCCAGATACCCCATCAGCGTTAACTAAACTATTTGAGATATCCAACTCATCTGATCCAATACCTGTTGCCATTGCAGTCACACCGCTACATATGAAATCTGCCGTTGCTCAAAATTCCCTCCCTCCTACGGAGCGGTCCTTTATATCAAGGAAGGAGAAAAGGCTATTCTTTCGTGCCTTGAAAAGAAAAGCTGATCGAAAAAAGGAACTTAATGCCTCCCAAGAGTTATTGCACTCTAACCCAAAACCAAGTGAGGCAAAAAAAACAAAATCTGTGAATAACATTGCAGACAATCCAAAGACTAAGTCTGCTATGATGAAAATCCCTGGGAATGGAACGGACGGTTCATAGTGATAATATCGAATTCACAAATCTCGAAAACCAAAATCTCGAATACAAAAGGCCGAAAAATAAAATATCGAATTTTTTTTTCAATGTGTTTTTTTTTTAAATGGGGGGGTTCCCCCCCCAACCCCCCTTTTTTTTCATTTTTTTTTTTATTTTACCCCTTTTTTTTACTTAACTGACCCCAAAAACATATATAAATAAATAAATAAAAAATTCGATATTTTTTTTTCGATATTTTTTTTTTCGGTCTTTTTGTATTCGATATTTTGTTTTCGAGATTTTGACTGACTACCGGAACGGACCTTGGAGAAAAAAGTTCTAATAAAAATTCTACAAAATCTCTTCTCCATATGCCGCAGCCTAGAATTGAAGAGACTGAGCACTTTGCATCTCAAACACAACTACCTAACTTCTTCAAACCGATTGAGAATAAAACATCGCAAACGGGAAAGGTAGTAGGGGCTCTCGATGACGCCGTTGAGATGGTGAGGGCCCCGGTGACTGCCGCTGAGTTGCCTGAATGCAGTGATGAATTCTTGAAGCCTTCCCATTCTGACCCTACTCGTGGGGATGCTAGGAAAATCTCCCCCCTGCCGGACACAAAGGGTGCATGGGTTAAGCAAAATCTCCACGGGGCTGTCCTAGAGGGGTATACGGAGGGATCCAAGGTACCAGGGGAACCAACCAAGCAATCCGCAACCATCATAGGTTGGGAAATTATATCATTTAGCAATGGCACAAAGCGACTTAATCGCTCAGCCTTAATGCAAGCCTTCAACCGTATACCTGGGCTTCGCACACTGCACACTAACGACATTGAATGGATTACACTGCCACCATTTCAAAATCATCGCATGGTATGCAAGGTGCAATCGGCCATCATTACTAATCTCCTTGTGCAGTTCACCGAAGAGCTTCGTTTCATTGGATTAATGCTTTATCCATTCGATTCAATTGATGATGCTATTTCTTTCAATGAAACGCCTCTGGCGCCCCCGCCTCCACAACTGCCAAATATGGCCGTTGGGGCTCCATCGACTGGTGTAAATACAGAAGTGATTGCCCAATTGGTAAGCTTATCCAACTCCAGTAAGGACTGGTCATGGTTATCCGCTCTCCAAAACACCCGAAACTCAGCCATGAATAATACCCCTCATTAAGTAGTCTGTAGTTCTAGCTATTCTATCCTGGAATTCATGCGGCTTTAGCAATCTTAAATCCTGGTTCTGCAAACCATGTTTAGGAACCGAATGCGACATCATGCTATGTCAAGAAACCATGTGTGTCCATGAACTTTTGTTGCCCGGATTTACCGTTCTTCAAACTAGGGCGAAGCGTAGTACAAATGGTCGGCCTTATGGGGGGCTGGCGATTTGTTTGAATATACATTTAAACATAGTGGTATTGGATGTCTTTCATGCAAATGTAATGCTGGCTGCTCTACTTTTGCTTTGGGGCCCGCCGGTAACACTTCTTTTAGTAGTATCTTTATATCACAACCCAGTAACACTTAATCAATCGGATGCCTTTCAAGAGTTGGACACACTTTTTGATGAGGTTCTGACTCAACATCCTACATGTGAAATTGTTCTAGGAGGGGATTTTAATGCCTATTGTATTGAAGTTAATTTAGCCCATGCAAATCCTGGATTATTTCTTCAAGCGCGCCATAGAGGTGGATTGTGGCTGGAATATCTGAAATCTTGGGAACTTGATATTCTCCCCTTTTCCTTCAGTAATTGCTGTTATACTTGGCGAAGAGGAGATAGAGCTACCTGTATTGATTACTTTGCCACATCACGAGGCCTTCAGGCGCGCTCTGACACTATTTCAATATATGATCCTAGTTGTAGTGACCATCATATGATACAGCTAAACTTGGACCTATGTGTCTCCCCCCTTTCCATCGATCTGCAACAAGGTCACTTGATAGGTGATCGCCCAGGACTGTCGCTTCGATGGGACAATAAACTTTGTAATAAGGTAAATGACATGCTCGCTCTACGCTTGCAATTACACTACAGCTCCATCTTTGATCAGAATACTTCGAACCAACAAGCTTACATTATATCCAATATAATAACTGAGATAATGCAATCCCTGAGTGCTAGCGCACCGCATTCTTCTCGGTATGAGATGCAGCAAAACTCCGCGTTTATCCTTGAAGCAAAAAGAGTTAAGAGGGTAGCTTTGCGGTTACTCCTTAAAACCTCAGTTACATGGGGGCAATACTTGATTGAGAAAAAAAGTGTGCTGAATATTTATCGCAACAAATGTAGAGATCACAGACACTTTACACACATTAAGGATAACTTAAAAATGCTTAACACACTTTGTCACAGAGATAGACGTTCTACCTGGGGTCTGCTCAGGGCAGGATCCACTGTACTTCCCGCTGACCAGTCCTATTCGATATCGGCACAGGTCTGGCGGATGTACTTTGAACAAAAGTTTGCCCTCCCTCATACATTTGAAAAAATTGAATTTAAATGGACCCGTTTGGCCCCTGCTTCCTTTGCACCTTGGGATATATCGAGTATAGTGAACACGATATCTTCCCTGAAATACTCGAAGGCAGCAGGCCCAGACGGGATCCCCTCGTGTGTTCTCAAACGGCATCCTGCAATGTGGGCTTGCATCTTTAAAGAACTGTTTGACGGCATGTTGACAACTTCTTTTACCCCTCCGTCATGGCTAAATTCCATTATTGTGCCAATTTACAAAAAAGGTGCAAGATCCCAGCCTTGCAACTTTCGTCCAATAGCACTGATTGATACCGCTGCGAAAGTGTTTGCCATCTGGCTGTTGGGCGAATTGCAAGCGTGTATTGAGGAGCGTAAAATTTTGTCAAAATATCAGATTGGATTCCGTGCAAGGATGGGCACGCCCCTAAATGCCACAATCATGGCGCATCTTCTAGCCAAACACAAAATCAAGGACTCAGGACCGTTATATATGGCATCTTTAGACCTCACCTCCGCTTTTGATTGTGTTATCCGTGCATTGTTGTGGAAAAAAATGGTTGCGATGGACATACCATTGTACATTATACAACTTTTATCAAAACTCCACACGAACACCTCCTATTTGGTTAGAGTGAGCAACGATGGTGCAACTACACATCCAATAAAGATCCACACTGGGGTCAAGCAGGGATGTAATCTGGCTGCCACGCTGTTTAATCTCTACCTATGCGGAATTAATGATATATGGAATAAACAAATTTCGTATCCTCCAAGGCTGGGACATCTTAAAATCCAATGGCTGGCCTTTGCGGACGACATTGTACTGTTTGATCGTACGCCTAAAGGCATGCAAATTAAATTAGACCTATTCTCATCATACTGTCGTACGCACAATCTAAAATGTAATGTGGAGAAATCCAACATAGTAGTATTCAGGAACTTTAAGAGGAGGAATATCACCCGTGATTGGAGAATTGACAACTTCCCATTAACTATAGTTCCTCAGATTCGCTACCTTGGATACATTATAACTGATTCGCAGTCTATGGCAATGTGGAGGGATGTATTAAAGAAGAAAGCTGCTCCCCTCTCCACACCGATGCGGATCGTTTATCTAAAGTTCTGTAAATTTTCTTTGCTTCCTTTACTTCAATTTTACATCTTAAAAGTAGAGTCCATCATTCTTTTTGCCTTGGATATGTGTATAGTAAACATTGATAGCTATCTCGACCAACTTCAAGGTTCTATGTGGAAGGGGGCGCTGAGGTTGGCCAAATCTATACCCAACATTGTGATAAGGCAGGAACTTGGTATCACTGCCCTCTCTGCACGTAGAAATTGGCGCATGTTGGCTAATTTCGCTAGGATGTTATACCCTCCCGCAAATTGTCTATATGAAGATTTGGGTAAAATAATGATCGCAACTGAAAGTTCTTCGCTCACGGTTTACTATGCGAAAATGCTTGCTCTTCTTGATGAAATTGAACTTACTCCAGCTGATTTGGAATATAGACCAGATTATGTAAAACATCGGATTATTGAGAATGACTGGTGTAGAACGGTAACTGGTATGGCGACACTTAAGGGCTACAAGGAGGCAGCTCGTTTTTGCTCATCTAGACGGCCGCATAAACCTTACATAATTCAATTCCCCTGTAGCAAAGCCAGGGAAATCTATTTTCGCTTTAAATTGAATCAATTCCATACTTTGGAGCGAATATATGCCTGGAGCCCACACTGGAAACAACTAGCGGGTTTAGGGTGTAGATTGTGTAAGAATGGTGCGATCCTGGAAACCCTGAAGCACATGGTTATATTCTGTCCACACTTTGAGTCAGCACGCATATTAACAATTACACCATACTGTGTATCAACTGATACATCTAGGGAATGGCTATGGCTTGCCTGTATGTGGGGGACTCGAACAAGTTTCATTTTAGCCCTATGTCGACTTTTAAAGTCTATAGACAATGAATTGGAGAGGTTACTTCAAATGAATAATGGCCAAGCGCACTGCTGATGCTATTAGCACTGTAACTGCATATCATCTCTTTATTTTGGGAAATTTTGAAATCAATGCAGCTTCTGTGTAACCTTACACCTTATCCCAGCTCTCTAAGCCTATGCATGAATTTTGTCGTATTACATCTTGTCATGAATGTTTGTTGTATGAAGATCTAGCAATAATATGGAAATATAGGGATCTTTAATGATGCATAATTAATGAATTGCTTATATATGTTGAAAATGGAATAGTAGAAATGAACCTTAATAGACGGAACCATTGGGCTGTAGTACATGGAAAACCAGTAAATAGAAAAAAAAGTGTTTTAAATGTTCTATAAGAAGAAAATATATTCTAAATATATTTTTAAAAAAAGTTGTAAAAGTTTGTTGATCGAACTAATAAAATAACGGTTTGAATAAAAAATAAAAAAAATAATTGGGGATCATATGTACACCCAACCGGTCCTATCAAAGGCTTCTTCCAACTGATCTGGAGCGAACAAGGTTTGCCCACATTCTCATTTTGAGTTCTGTCTGTACATTCCAAACATGAAGGATGCTACACATCTCCCTTTTCTCCACAAGGTGGAACAACAATTAGTGTAAAAATAACGGTTTAAGAACAATTGGACAGTAAGATCTAAGTAACTTGATAAGACATTACAATAAAAAATATTATTAAAATAAAGTAACATTTGAAGAATACAACACAATCAATGTCTAAGTAACCTGATATAACATTACCACATCACAGATAACATCTGAAGGTACAACATGGAAGTATATGCATGCCACAATAACCACTGTCTCAGTGAGGTTTGTAGCTGAGCAAGAATACTTCTACACACATTTGAACAGTGAAATTATTCAACATAATCTTTCAAATAAGAGGGTCTCCCACAGTTCCTAGTGGGAAGTTCTCTTCTATGAATTCTACATCTCTCCTTGTCCACAAACCAATCATTCTCTTCTCCTTTCTCCTGCAAATCTTCAGACTTTCTTATATACCTGCACACTCTATTAACATTCCACACTCGTCCATCTGTCACTTTCACAGTGCTATGTAACCTTTTAATAACCTTCATGGGTTGTAACTACTTAAAACAGCCTTCCAACCTGTTTCTGGGAAACTTTATACAAACCCAATCTCCTTCCTTGGCTATGCATTGTTGGTGGCTTTCCTTATGTCAAAATTGGTTTTGTTGCACGACTGTCTATTGCTAATCCTCTCCTTGACAGTATTCATATCAATGTTTTTCTGACATGCTCTACCCAACCACCCTGGGCAAACCCTAGTAGTGAGTTTCCTTTTTCTTAACATTGTGAATGAAGACATAGCAGTAGTCACATGAGGGGTGAATCTGTATGCTACTACTGTATCTTCTGCAGCTTTCTTCCAATCACCCCCTTCTGAAATGGCAACCCTAATACTGTCCTTGATCACTCTATTACATCTTTCAACCATCCCATTGGTTTCTGGGTGATAGCTAGCACTGGCCCTATGTTCAATTCTATTCGTTGTCAAATCTTTAATTTCATCTGCAACAAATTGTACACCATTGTCTGTTATGATGAAGGTGGGATATCCTTGTCTCCTGAAAATTCCATCAACAAATGTAATTACATCTTTGGCACACACATTTTAAACCCATAACAATTCCACCCAATGTGAAAGCATGTCCACAAAAACTATACCATATCTACAGATCACTTGGGACCTGACTGGTCCCACTATGTCAAGTCCTTCTCTTTCTCAGAGCACAGATAGAATAGACAGAGTTATTTGTTCTACTCTTGTGACACAACCTTTGGCAGCATTCTCACATATGGCACACTCTCTGATGATTCTATCTTCAAGTCCATTCCTGGCCACAAATAATCTTGCTTAACCAATTCCTTTGTTTTGGTCATTCCCTGGTGACCTTCATGTGCTACTTCAAGAATCCTTTTCCTTACTCCTATTGTAGGAAATACTTTTTCGCCCCTCTAAATCATGCCATCTTTTATCAGGAGTTCATCAAAGACATTCTTAATGGGATCAGGTATGATTCCTCTCCTAATTTCAGTACCTTTCACACCACACTCTAGTCTTTCCTTGACATCAATGAGAACAGAATCTACTAATATAGCCTCAAGCCATTCATTCTCTGGCACTACTTCCTGGTTTTTATATTAAGAACTTGTTCATCTTTGTCTTCATTGTCATACTCACCCTCTTCCACTTTGGTCAACCTGGTAAAACAATCTGCTGCCTTATTCTTAATCCCTGGCAGATATTCAATTTCCCAGTTGTAGTCTTGTAAACTGGCTACCTAAACTTCTCTATCGCCCATTTGATAGCTACTAACTCTTTCCCTATAGTAGAGTAATTCTTCTCTGCAGTTCTCAAAACCCAATAGGAAAATGCAACAGTGTTTTCCTCTCGCTCACACTTTTGTGATAAAACAGCACCTAACCCATGGTTGCTGTCATCAGTGGTTATTATGCTGTTTTTTCTAGAGTCAAAATTGGTTAAAGTGGGAGCTTTTGTCAAAGCTAACTTAATCTCTTGGAATTCCTCCTCACATTGTTCACTCCAATGGAATCTCACTCCCTTCTTGACTAGGTTTCTCATTTGATTGGATTTGCTTGGTAGACCTGGCACAAATTTGGATTAGTATTCAGCCATACCAAGGAAAGACACAATTCTCTCTTTATCCGAGGGACTGTGGAAATATTGTTTACTAAACCAGCCTTTGGCTCAAAACCCTGTTCTGATATGGTATGACCCAAATATTGGATAGAGGTTTTACTAAATCTACATTTGCCTTTACTCAGTGTTAAACCTGCTTTCATAAAAATATCCAATATCTCTCTTAATCTCTTATCATGTTCTCTCTCATCTGTCCCATACACTAACGTATCATTTTGGAAGCATAGGACACCCTCCATGTCATGAAACAGCTGATACTTGATGCGTTGGAAAATAACAGCAGCTGATATTAGACCAAAAAGCATGCGTTTGCTTTGAAATAATCCTTTTGAATGCAGTTATTTCTTGAAGACGGATGAAGGATACTCTGGTGATAAGCAGATTTTAAATCTAAAGTGCTCATGACTTTGGCTTCTTTAATGGTTCCTAACATCTCAGTAATATTGGGCAAGGGATGGCTGTCCGATATTACGCACCGATTGACAGATCTTAAATCATCAAAGAAGGAAGTTTTTCTCCTGGTTATCTTGCTTCAGTGGTTGAAATAAATGTTCTAACACTGTAGTTAATGCGATACAGGTTTCGCTTTTATTTGTGCTAGTGTTGGATTGTTTTCCACATTGTAATTGATAAGCATTGTATACACTTAAAGGCAGTTGTGCGCCTTGTTTGTCAGCCGACACGCGTTTCGACCCGTGGGTCTTTATCAAGGCTGATGAATATTCAAAAATCATGTGGTTCGTGACATTTGTGACATGAACTATATTGGTGCATAAATAGTGGTGTTTGAGTGAAGTGAATTGGTTGAGGCATGTGATTCAAAATTACATAGCACATACATTAGATGCAATGAAATAATCATTCAAAGAAGGAGAGAGGAGAGAGAACAGAGTAGGGTTAGCAAGGAAGAGGTAAGGGGTAAGTATTCATTGTTGGGAGTTGCGAGGATTAGATGCCTCTTACCTATTGTCAAAGGTCTTTAGCCACCTATGGGGTCCTGGTCCTGGTGTGGGTGCTGTCCTGTAGACAGGCGTGGATCCTGTTGGGCCCTGGAATGCAAGTGGATTGCTGTTAGGGTGCACTCTTCTTATTGACTGAGAGCATAGAACTATTTATGATTCTCGAGGCATCTGAAGCCTGTGTCTTATTTGAGAGAGATTTGGAGTGCAGTTTAAGGGGAGGGCTGGGATGGGCCATGCACCTGTGGTTGTTGGGGTTAGCGTGGTCAGGTTATGTCCCGGGGAGAACCTGTGGAAAAGGGCCGGTGTGAGGTGAGGTTGCCTTCTGCCCATAGGTTTGTTTGGCAACGTGTCCTGGCCCCGTGTTTGAGTGGGGTGGCTGGGGTTGGGAGATCCCAGATTGATGGGGGTGCTGGTCCCCTTGGAGGAGTGAGGCCGTGGCAGTGCCTCGAGGAGATGAGATATGGCTTAGTCGTGCGCGGCATGAATTTCCAGGTAGAGGCGTGATGCCACAAGTGGATTGACTGGCCGGCCGTGTTGTATAGTCCTAGCGGTCCGGTCCAGGCATGGTGAATTAATTTGTGAGCATGCAGGATTCACCTGTTTCGAGTGGAGCAAACCAAGCCCTGCTGCCCTGTGGAGGGTGCTTGGCCCGTGTGAAATGGCACAGGGGCTGGAGAGGCCGTGCTGCGCTCGTACATAGGGAGTGAAGGACACATTTAGTGTCAGCCAGGCCGTTCGTAGCGGAGTGGCGGCTGGGTCCAATTGGGATAGTGAAGGGCTGGCACGAGAGTGAGGGGGTCAAGGGCTTACCTGTTCTGCGGCATATAATCCTAGGTCCGTTGCAGCTCCTGGATGGTGCCTGTGTGACGGCCCTTTTGACTCCACCGCGCATGTGTGTCAAAAGACTTTAAAGAAACTCCTATTGGGGTAAAACAGCAAAGGGGAAACCCCAAACACACATGTTACCAAGACCACTCCAATTTCAAACTAATTTGGAATATAAACATGGACCAAGCTCTCTAGATGAATGCAAATATTTAATCATTAGGCATGTTTATATCTAATCAATGAATTTGAATTGAATTTTCTGTTATAAATCCCTCCTGATGAGCCAAAAGATTTGGTGAAACACGTGTAGAGGGCAGTACTATTTAAGAACAATTTTTGGAGGATCATTTTTGGAATAAAAAAGCCTCATGATACAACAAACATTATTTTTGGAACATCATTTAACCTATAGTTAGCGTTAACTTTAGGTGCGCTAGAAGGTGACTTGAAAATTCTGTTCTTCATAAATTGTGACACACTCGGCAGTCTGAGTGTTACTAGTCACCACCAAGCAGCACCCAAATTACCTTTATCAAAATAAAAACACTTCAACCAAAGACCAATTTGCTATCAATTGTATTTGAGACTGCAAATTTATAAACACGAGTCACGCAGTGTGACTGCATCGTATGCGTGGGGGAACAGAGTCCCTGTATGCGCACGTGCACATGAAAAGGGGAGACGTGGTAAGAGATTACACATGCGCAGTACACTGCATGCTGTATTTCGAGGGAAAATAGGTAAAAGGCATCTAATCCTCGCAACTCCCAACAATGAATACTTACCCCTTACCACTTCCTTGCTAACCCTACTCTGTTCTCTCGCCTTCTACTTTGAATGATTATTTCATTGTATCTAATGTATGTGCTATGTAATTTAGAATCACGTGCCTCAACCAATTCACTTCACTCTAACACCACTATTTATGCACCAACATAATTTATGTCACAAACTTCAAGAACCACATGATTTTTGAATATTCATCAGCCTTGATAAAGACCCACGGGTCGAAACGCGTGTCGGCTGACAAACAAGGCGCACAACTTAAGTGTATACAATGCTTATCAATTACAATGTAGAAAACAATCCAATACTAGCACAAATAAAAACGAAACCTGTATCGCATTAACTAAAGTGTTAGAACATTTATTTCAACCACTAAAGCAAGATAACCAGGAGAAAAACTTCCTTCTTCTACTTAACACCTTGGGGTACTGGCTAAACCCCAACAGCTCCTGTGATCTTGCAACGCCAGAACAACTTATTAGTCTCGGACAACAGCAGAGCCTAGCACAGGCTGTTTCCACACCTAGAGCCAACCTCGATTAGATCTTAAATCAATACACAACCTGAGTTTACCATTGGGCTTATGTACCACAACTAAAGGGGAAACCCACTCAGCTGCTTCTATTCTTTCAATTACTTCCTGTTTTTCCATTATTAACAATTCTTCCTTTACTGCAGCTCTAATGGCTAACGGTACACTTCTCAGCTTTTGCAACTGGAGCTGAATCTGGTTTTATTCTAATTGTGTGAATGAATCCCTTGCGATTACCTAGTTCATCCCGAAATACAGCATGATATGACAATTCGCTCATGCTCTCTATGGCATATACACTTTCTTCAGCATTTGGATCCAGCTTTATCTTAACTCTTTTCTGGTTTGACCAACTTAACAGTGGGTTACTCCCTTTCTTTGAGACATATACTTTACCTTTAGCCGACCTATCTCTGAATTTCAAAATGGCCCAGAACCATCCGTCTAAATGAATTCTCTTTCCCCCATATGCAACAGGTATTCTGTTGACTACATTCAGAGAAACAATCTTTTGTAGTTTGCTCTTGAAAATATGTTTAGGCAATAATGTGTACTTCGCCCCTGAATCTATCACCATGGCAAGTTTCATCCCTTTAATCTCGATAATGGACATGGGTTTGTCAATATCTGCGTCATCATCTTGAACAGTGACGACATTGTCAAAAGTAAAGTCAGTAAGGAAAGTGCAGTCCTCCATGTCTTCACATATTTCGTCAACACAAGCTATGTTTTCGCTTTTGGTTCTACGACATGAAGTAAGATGCCCACGTCTATTGCATCTTTTGCCCAAGGGTTTGATCGCTGGGCACTTATTACTGCTTGCACAAAATGGTAGTGGCTGTCACAACGAAAACACCTTTTCTTGTTGGATTCTTCCTTTTTGTCTCTGTACTTCTTCTTTGCACTTTCTTTCTTGATACTGTTTCTTGTTATCATATTTCTTTGTCTGTACAGCAGATATTGCCATAATTTGTCCTTCCAACTATTTTCTCCTTATCTTGTTAAATCATTTTCTCCAATTCCTTGACACACTTGTGTGTATCTTCTACTTCCTTTGCTACTCTTATGACTGCTTCAATTGTCAGATTGCTTCTGGGCCTTAATGCTTGTCTTAATTTTTCATTGCTGCACTCCAGCATTAATTGGTCTCGTAGCCTCTCATTTAACGTGCTTCCTAATTCGCGTGAAGCTGCTTGTCCTCTCAACGCCGTGAATTACTGTTCTACAGATTCATCTTTTGTCTGTTTCCTTCTTCCTAAGTAATATCTCTCCAGAATGATGCTTACGCACTTCTCGTAATGTCTATCCAGCATCTTTATGCATTTCTCAAATTCTGTTAGTCCCGTAGATTCTTCTTCAGATAGTAGTGGTAGGTTTTCAAATTGTTCCTGACCGTAATTACCTAGACAGTACCGTAATTACCTAGACAGTACATAAGTAAGCATTTCTTTCTCCTCCCGAAAAATGTTTGCCATGTATAGCTAATACGTAGAGGTTAAATTTCTTTTTCCACCTCTTCCAGGGTATGCTTGGTTATCCTTACACCTCCAAAAAGTAATTTGGGGATGGTACTCCTTGTATAGCCATTTTTCTATTTGTGGGGGAGATACCTTTATTTCTCTGTTTTGCTTATAGTGAGCTTGGTTGAAGATAACACAATTACTGGTAACTGGAGATAAAAGAATGACTCATGATCCAATGTATTTGATTTGAACACTAGAAGATGTGTGTCTTATTTATGATCTGATGTGTTTGAGGTCCTCATCAACACTTGTCATGTATTGTTCCTTTGAATATGTGTTTTGAGAAGTTGGTTTATAGTATCACAGGGTAATTGCTTGCAAACGTTATGACTGATGTAGTACTTCACTGGGCCCTGAGAATGCTTTAATTATTTTTCAGCACTGCTATGCATGCATTCGAGTATCTGATTTATGAGCCCTGAGGCTGTTTTAACTATAGTGCATTGCTGCGTTGTGTACATTAGAGTATCTTCCTTATATTATAAAATAGTCCAATGTCAACAGATGTAAATGGAATGCATTTCTGACCTGCTCTGCCAAACCACCCTGGGCAAACTTTAGTATTGGGTTTCCTTCCTCTTAACATTTCGAATGGAGATATACCAGTAGTCACATGAGGGGCGAATCTGTATGTTACTACTGTATCTTCTGCAGCTTTCTTCCAATCATCACCTTCTGAAATGGCAACCATATACTGTCCTTGATCACTCTATAAAATCTTTCCACTATCCCATTAGTTTTTTTTTTTTTTAACCAGGCTTTTTATTGAACTTTTACTGGCATAACAATGCTCTATACATTATTCAAGTCATAATGCTGTCAATTAAAGAAAACAACAATCAAAACATAACCAAACATCAAACTCGCAAAATTACAACGGGGGGTCTCACACAGGGTTTCGGGGTGCGGGGCAGCTTCAGGTCACTATCAGGGACATCGGGAGCTGTCTCTGGGGTCCACGGCGGGCCGGAGCCCTCCAGTTCGAAGCTGTATAAGGAGCGGGATCTCAGGCCACAAAACGCTTCGGGATCTCGGGCCACCCAGGCGCCACTGACGGGGATGTAAATCAGATCAGTCGTGTTTCGCCATCCAGTGGAGGGTCGGTGGCTACCTGGCCACTCCAGGGAATTGTTGTACGAAATCCCGAAAGGGGGCCCAAATGTGTCGAACTTGCTTCTGTTCCCAAAGCGGATGGCAGTAATCTTTTCAGTGGCCACAATGTCTCAACATTTGGCCCACCACATAGGAATCGCTGGGCCCTCTGGGTGTTTCCACAGCCTAGCTATAGAGATTTTCGCAGTCGTGAGCAGATGCGTGCAGATGGTAGCCAGGCGCCCCATTAGCGGGAATTGGCCCTCACCAGTGTCACCCAGCAAGATTATGCCCGGGTCCCACGGAATTGAAAGACCAGTGATTAATTTGATCTGCTCCAGGACCTCTCTCCAGAACTGGGTCGCTTTCGGGCAAGTCCACAGGAGGTGGAATAGAGAACCAGTGTCAGAGCAGCCCCTCCAGCAGTGAAGTGGGATTGCAGGGTTACTCTCGTGCAGGACCTCCGGTGTCGAGTACCATCTGTAGCAGACCTTGATTGCCCCTTCTTTGTTTGTGACGCACTTGAAGCTCCTGTGAGCCCTCATCCAGATCCGGTTCCAGCTTGCCTCATCCAGTTCTTTACCTAGGTCCCGTTCCCATCGTTCCATATAGGGTTCCTTTACGCTAGGGACACCTCTGTCTAATAGGTTGACATTTTCCCCCTGGGCGGGGACGCCGTCAGGGTTCGTTCCAGTGCCATTAGGTCTCGTCCCCCGTGTGTCCTGACCGAGTCGTGGGGCAACCAGTGACGCAGCTGGGGGTAACAAAAATGCTTGCATTCCGGGACCTTGAACTTCTCTTTACAGCCTTCAAAAGTGAGCAGGGTGCCGTCCGCGAAAAAGTCTGCGATACATTTCAACCCGCCTGTCTTCCACCTGGTGAAATCATTCGGCTCCAGTCCGGGAGTGAAGTCCGGGTTCCCCCAGATCGGGGACAGCAGGCCCAACATGCTACGGCAGCTCCACCTCCGGGCTGCCATTCTCCAGCTCGCCGCCGTAGTCCTGGTTGCCAGCAGGGGCCCCACGTTTCTGGTAGTCCTAGGTCAGGCGATGTGCTGGAGGGACGCCAGTGGATAGCTGCTCCAGGCTTCCTCCAACTTCAGCCACCGGGGTCTGTTAGTGCCTGATTGCCACACGAATGCCGCTGAGAGATGGGCCGCTAGCCAGCATCTGTCCACCTCCGGGACCACCATTCCACCGATCCCCAGGCTGCGGAGCATGACTCTTCTGGTGATGCATGCCCCCCTCGCCCCCAGACAAATTTCAAGATGTTCGCCTGCAGTTTCAGCCCATCTTTTTTGGGAATAGGAACTGGGAGGGCCTGGCAATGGTATAATAGTGTGGGTACCAGATTCATTTTGACTGCTGTGATCCTCCCGGTCCAGGAGATCTCCTGTTTCTGCCAGCGAGAGAGATCCAACTGTAGATCTTTAAGCAGGACTGGAAAGTTCACCTTGTAAGTTCGCTCTATGGATTTAGGGAGCCGAATGCTTAGATAGTCAAGGTGGGTTTTTGCCCATGGGATCGGGAAGTTGGCCGCCAAGGAGTACACCAAGGCCTTCGGTATGTTGATGCCCAGGGCTTTAGATTTCATACAGTGGATGGTAAAGCCTGAAGCTGCTTTGAAGCTGTCTAATTTCTCCCATAGGGCGCTGAGAGAGGCTTCCGTTGGGTGAAAGTCAACAGCACGTCGTCGGCATATAAGGCTGCTTTTTAGGTTTCGCCCTTAAACACAAGATGCCCGGATCAGCTGGTTTTGACGAACTCTGGTGGCGAATGGCTCCATAGATGATGCAAAAATGAGCGGGGACAGGTGGCAACCCTGTCGAGTGCCTCCGGTTATTACAATTTTGGGGGATTTGCTGCCATTTATACGAAGAGCCGTGATGGGGTGTTGGTAATTCGCCAGCGCCCATCTTAAGAATTTCAGCCCAAAGCCAAAGTGCTTCAGTGTTTCCTCCATATAACCCCAGTCGAGCATATTGAAGGCTTTGTGAGCGTCAAGTGACAGGATCGCCACCTTCTCCACCATTCTATTAGCTGACTTGATGGCGTTCAGAATGCGCCTAGTGTTGTCTAAGGCATTGCGGCTAGGGATAAATCCCGCCTGGTCTGGGTGGATCAGTTCCGGGGGAATTTTCGCCACCCTGCGTGCTAGGAGCCTAGACAAGATTTTCAAGTCAACGTTCAGCAGTGCAATGGGGCAATATGACGAGCAGAGTTCGGGGTCCTTCCCATGCTTTAATATCAGAAATGTGAGGGAGTCCTCCATTGAAGCCATCTGGGGGGCCAGGATGTGAATATATATATATATATATATATATATATATATATATATATATATATATATATATATATATATATATATATATATATAATTTTGTTTTATTTTATTTTTTTATTCATTTGCCTTTATCAAATCAATGATTTTGCAAAGAAAAAAAAGAAGAAGAAATTATTCTTGGGATATTCTTTTCCGTATTTTTTTTTTCAGAGTTTAATTCCTTTGCTTTTTTTGATTTTGATTTCTGATGCTCGAGCTGAGTTCATGCTCTTTAGTTGGCCAAAGCTTCATCGTTGGTCGTTGACTGCGAAGCCTCACATTTCTCTAGAGCTGCCTTTAGAACTTTTGCAGTCGCTATTGACCATGCTGTTCGAGATCCACTCAATAGGCGGTTCCACCAGACATCATCTTCGTACAGGATGCTAGACTGAATCAATGGGCCGATGTACGCTCTTCTCAGTTTTATCATTTGAGAGCAATGCATCAAAAGGTGCTTTACTGATTCTGGTTCGCTTTCAGTTTCGCATAGGCGACGGTGGTTTGTTTGCGACTGGCCCCTAATTTCCCTTATTTCGTTGGTCGGGAGTAATTTGAGACGAGACCATAGAAAAAAGGATCTCAGGGCTTTGTCGAGGGAACCTTTTTAGGGCTTCCGTGGTTGAATGCAGTTTTTTGGGCTGGAAAGTTAGGTGAGTGAGAAGTTTTTTTTCTGCCGATGTTAAAGTCTCTATCCAGTCTTGTTGGTCCATTTTTCGCTTAATTTTTGTAGGGTTTTGAATCAGTTCGTCTTCAGAACATCCAATTTCGTCCAGGAGGGCTCGCCGCTTTTCCGCCTAGACTGCAAGGGCCTTGGCGCCTTCTACTGCCATTTCAGTTTTGATTATATTATATAGAGGAGGCGAGTCCTGCATTATTATTTTTCTAAACAGGGCCATTTCTCCTGCTTCGATGGCTGCTTTCAAGGAGAGTATTCCCAGTTCTCTCCTAATAGCCGAGATGGATGTTGAATTGGGAAGCTGAAGAACTTTCCCCCAGAAATAGGCCTCCAGTTTTGGCCAAATTATCTTTGGGATCGTAGGCATTGCTTCTCCTCCATATGCCAAGCTCGGGACTACTTTTCCTTTGTAGAATTTTATGGCTGGTAGAAGTGAAAAACTGCCATATTTCCTATCAATTATTTTGGCCTGAGTTGTGAGTTTTCGGACCTTGTCCCACAGATGGTTTTGCATCGATGTCTCTGTCTTTGAACTGTTCATCATCACGCCCAAGTATTTGAAGGACTTTACCACTTCAATGGCCGAGTTTTCGATGTGCCACCTGAAGGTTTTTAGATTCTTTCTTTTTGAAGGTTGTCCAAAGGTCAGAATTTTTGGTTTCTCTTTGTTTATCTCCAAGTTGTATTAGAGATGTATTTGGCCAGGTTATCCAGTTGTCTTTGAAGGCCAATTTCGGTCTGGTCGAGAAGGATGATATTGTCTGCATATAATAGGTGGGGCACAGATGACTCGCCTATTTTAGGAGGAAATGATCTTATGTTGCAGGATTCTTCTCTAAGGTCACCAAAGAAAAAGATAAACAGGGCCAGAGCCAGCGGGCAGCCCTGTTTTACCCCTCTGAACGTTGGTATGTCTTCAGACAGTGTGCCTGTTTGATTTAGCTTAATTCTCATCGAGGTCATGTTGTGAAAAGCCTTTATAGGGTCGAGCAGTTTACTCGGGCATTTCCAATGTTCCAGTTTGGACCATAACAGACCTCTATCTATTTGGTCAAAGGCTTGGCTGAGGTCTATAAACGCCAGGTGAACTTTCCCAGGTCCTGACATCAGTTTGTTTTTTATGGCACTTAGTATCATAATGTTTGCTGTTGATCCTGAGGTTTTCATAAACCCCGCTTGAGAAAGTTTGTGGCATGGTGCTGATTTTGCCCAGGCTTGGAAGCTCCTTAAAAGAAATGATCCATATAACTTGCCAATTGTGTCCAGGAGCGCGATCAGGCGATAGTTCCCCAGATCTGTTCTGTCTCCTTTTTTGGAAATTGGGGCAATCACAGCAGAGCACCAGGACTTCGGTATCGTTTTAGAAAGGCAGCATTTTTTGAACACCTGGCTAATGAAACTCGCCCATTCTTCCGGGTGGTTTTTTAAATCTATGTTAGTAATTCCATCGGGGCCAGGAGCTCTGGAAGATTTGAGCCGCCTGATGGCCTTAACGATGTCCTCTTTGTTTGAGAAGTCTTCCCAGGTTGTTGGTACTGGCTCTACCTCGATAAAGGGCCTAGTTTGACTGGGGAACTGAAAAATCTTGGTAAAGTGTAGATTCCAGACTTCTTCTGGGACGCTGTTTGTTCCTATTGCGCTAGAACCGCCATCGGAATTCTTAATCAATTGCCAGAATGCTCCTGAGTTTTTGTCTGCCAGTTTTCTCAACATTTCTTCTGCATCATGTTGGTAGAGAAGAGCTCGATGGAATCTTAGCCAGGATTTGTAGAGTTTTTGTTCGTCCGAATAAGCTTTCTTTGGACCATCTGAGACGTCAATTGCTGCCAGTTTCTTCAGTTTTCTCAGGTTACGTCGTTTCATTACCAGCTCCTTATCATAGATGTGCAATGGTTGTTGGATTCCTTTTAGTTTTGACTTCCTGGGCACATGATATGGGAGTAGTAAGGGTTGCTAGTCAATTTGGTTTGTTTTCCCCACTTTCTTTCCGTAGACAGTGTGCTGCGTAGTTCTTTGAAAGCTCTTTAATTCGCTCCACCGTGAGTCTTGGGCAGTTTCCTTGGGCATTGGGTTCAATTTTTTCAGGCATTTGAAGTCTGCATCCGCCTTCAGTCGGCCAGACCATTTTTAGGACGTTGTAGACGCTTGCCTCAGTTCGTATAAACTCAAAAGATATGATCCGTCTCATTATTGGTTCCGATACAAATATGTTATCGATTGTCCCTGCTTGTAATCCTCTCACCCAAGTCGGAATATAAGAAGCCGGTGGTAAGGACTGATCGATGTTGTAGAAATTTCTAGAATCCATGAGTGATTGCCATAATTGGCCGTGTGACTCGACTTGACATGTCAGACGTAATAGATTGCTTCTTGGGAGGCCATTCGGGCATTTGGCGTTCAGGTCCGCACTTAATATTATGAGAGGGTCGTTTTGTGTGGTCATGATGCCATCGATCTCGGATTCGATGGTGGTTAAGAAGAGCTTATCCGTTATCGCTTGGGGATTCCAGTAGGTTGTAATTATGGTGCTCAGAGAGGAAGTCATAGAAAGAGTCTTGGCGTCAAATCGTTCCCACTTTACTAATACTGTTAGATGCATTTGAGTGGCAGCGAGCCTCTTTTGTATTGAGAGGCCTGACCCAGATCGAACTGCCACTAAAAGACCAGCTGAAGGACGACCCAGGCGACCTTTATTTGCTGGTGAAACCGCAACCGAAAAGCCGCCAATTGTAGGTGGAACTAACAGCCATGTTCCTTGAAGGGTTATGGTGTCAAATTCCCCTAAGTTAATTCCTCCTGTTCTTGTGAGGTGGGTATAGCCCCTGGTGTTCCAGGACATCATTTTGAGCATCTGGGTTGGATGGACTTGTTCTGAGCTGAGGTCTTTTGAGGTTGCTACGCCTTTGAGTGTGTTCTGCTTTTCGCTGGGTGGTGTTTGTTGCTATTTCTTTGTGTGGGTTGTTGAAGTTTTCGGAAGCCATGCCAGGAGTTGTTTGATTGGTTCAAATGTTGACAAGTTGTTTCGGATGGTCGGAGTTTCCAAGCTTCTCAGAGCATTGGGGCTTCTACCAGAGAGGTTTTGGTCTCTCTTAGTTTCGCAACGAGACAGGGTCCGGCTCTTAATGGGCTTTTTTGCTTCTTGAGTTTCTCTTGATCGATTCGGCATTCTTTGAATTGGTCTCCTTATTGGAGAGTGTCGACACTCGTGCTTGTTGGGGTTAGCCGATGTTCGAAAGAAGTCCCGCTTAGGTGTTTGGAACAGATTTTGTGTGTTGAATTCTGTTTTTGACCTGTAATGGGGTTTTTCAGTCAGGTAGGCATTCCCCCTACTCTGAGATGGTTGGTCATTTGATAGTCTTTTTAGCTCTGTAATATAGTAACCCCTTTTCAGAAGATCAACTTCGCCTTCCTTAGACCGTTTGCCTAAAGCTTTTACTCTTACATGGAGGTAGGCCTTTGCTATGTCATCTTTATGGTAGGGTTCAACTAATATCAGATCTTCCGTCGTCAAATTTTCGAAGTCTCTGATGTGTTTCAGAATTTTGAGGACCGTACCCCTGTTTAGGATTATGTGTTCCGAGTTTTTCGGAATCTGTTCCAGCTTAAAAATGATAGCTGGTGCTTTGCTTTGGTGTTTTGCTGTCTTTTGGATATGAGTTCTCCCTCCAGGGGGGTCGTCTTCTTTATGGTCAGTGGATTCCTTTAATCTTTTCTGCGAATTCGAACTTTCTCTCCGCTCTTCATTAAGTTTGTTAGGGGATTTGATTTCTTTTTTTTATTTTATTTTTTATTGAAACATCAGCCTGATAACCCTCAGTGCAAGCACTGGGCATCAGACTTTTATTACAACGTGAAGACATATTCCTAAATTTACTAAAACAAAACATAATATGCTGCCTCAACTTAATTGTCCAAGAAAGAGATGGTCTTAAAACGGTCAAAAGTTTGTCTCTAGTCGTAATGAATCCAAAAAATCGACTACAGCACAGCTCAATCTAACACAATGACCAGCCGCAGCATATGACCACCAGTCTCGGCCACTTGAAATCACGGGAATATAATTCCCTTTGGTATGATCTGCGTGCAATTGATGAGGAGATGCTCAGAGGTTTCGATTTCGTTGAGGCAGAAGCGACACAAGTTATCGTTTGCTTCATTAGAATGACGGAGCCACAACATCTCTTTAGTTTTCGCACCGTTTAAGCAGAATCTCAAGAACTGGTCGCGATGGTGTCGAGAGGGACAGTTAGTTAAATATCGACTTGGAACATTTAACTTATGCGCTCCTATTCCAGAATCTAAGGTAGTCGACATCTTTATGCGTTGATCGTTGTTCTGGATCCAACACCAATATTCAAACTTTTTTTTTGCAAGTTGTGGTCTAGGTCATTCAGGGTCAGGTCAGCGCTAAGTAGGGTTGATTCCATTATTTGTTTCCACTCTTCTAAGAGATTTGATTTTCCTGGATCTGATCTCACAGAAAAGATTTGAAATGCTGGCGGTATCGGAGTCAGAATCATCTTGTGCAATGCTGTTAGAGATTTCCATATAACGCAAGCGTGAAGAGAATTTAATTAAAGTTCGTCCCTTATCTGGATCATTGAGATGTAAAGGGGAAGCTTTAGAACACGCCTCCAAAAAATGTCTTCCAGCTTCTGCCAAAACAAGACATCGATATTCCACCCGGCTTCTGACCCAAAGGTGATAGCCTGGACTACTTTTTGGACATAGGTCAAAACGGGAGCTAATTTGAATTTCCCATAGGTTTTGTTCAGCAACTGGCCTTGTATGCTAAATTGGATCATGCGATTTATCATATGCTTCCAATGATGTTCGCAAAGAGAGCTGTTGAATGTAGTTCCCAAGTATCTGAGTTCACTACATCCAGATGTTTGTTGTCAATTTTCCACGTGAATGAATTCTGTTTTTTGATATTTGTTTGACCAATAATCAAATATTCATGTAGATTTGTTAATTGTCGTTGTAAACCGATCTGGGTCAAATCTAAAAGGAGCACATCGTCGGCATATATAATGCCACCAATTTCAGTATTTAGTTTGGGTGAAAAGCATCGCACATTTTTGAGATGAACAGGAATGTTAGAAATAAACAATTTAAATAGCTCAGCAGCCAATGGGCAACCCTGTTTCACTCCCATGTTTGTTGGTATCTGCTTTGATAAAGTGCCATGATTGTTTAATCGTATGCTGATGACAGTTTCCGAATGGAGTGCTCTAATGCGTTCAATCAAGTTACTGGGACAATTCCAGTTTGCCAGTTGTTGCCACAGTTTGGAGCGGTTGACGCTGTTGAAAGCTCCCTGTAAATCAATGAAAGCTAAGTATAGTCATGTTTTTGCCTTCAGACTTTCAAGCTTAAGTATGGTTAGTAGCAACAGGTTTACTTCCACGCCAACACCTTTAGTAAAACCAGTTTGTCGAATATCAGGGATTTGCTCATACACGGACCATTCTGCTAGTTTTTGGCGTAGAAAAGAGGCGAAGATTCTGCCTATCGTGTCCAACAGGGCAATCGGGTGATAGTTGGTAGGGTCCGCCCGATTGCCCTTTTTATGGATGGGAACAATGATTGCTTTGCGCCAAGAGTCCGGCATCGTTATTGATGACGACAATCGTGAGAACAGAGATTTGATGAAAGTTGCCCATTGCTCCTCATTCATTTTCAACATCATATTGGTGATTAGATCTGGGCCTGCTGCGTGAGAGTTTTTCAGGGTCCGTATTGTAGCTCTGATGTCTTCCACTGTTATTTGCAAGTCCCATGATGTCAGCTTATGTTCTGCCAGTCTTAATTCTTCGTGAGATGGATTGCTAAAGATATTTGCAAAATGGAGCTCCCATTGGGCGGCGTCGATCCCGTTAGACAAGGTAGAGAGATGTTTCGAGTTTCCTGTATTCAAAATAGCCCAGATTTCACGAGAGTTCTTCTAAACTAAGTGCTTCATTAATGTCTCTGCTTTGTCTTGCTCAATTATTGATTTTCTGGGATTTTAGCCAGTTGCGATAAGCGTGACGACGCGTATGGATTGCAGTTTTTATGACAATGGCGTCAGTGGCAGCGTTTTGGGACTTCTTCAAGGATGTCACATCGCATCGCCTGTTTGGCTTGCATCAATATCATGGACGACAGATATTTTTTTTAGACCCATAGTGCGATTCAGAGCTTTCACTGTAATGAAGTCAGAAAGTAGGGGAGCATAATCAACCGACTTTGCTACGTCGCAAAAACATTTCTGACTTAGTTTCTGGATCTTAGAACTATCGATCCTAAGACGATTACAACTAGTGTTTACAGAAATTGGAACGTCGTATTTTCTACTTTCACTTGGCCATTCCACCGTACAGGCCAACCGGAGAAGGTTGTGGTCACTGCTTGACATGGTATTTATTGTGAACGTCATGTCCTTTTCGAATACATTTTGGGATACCCAAAAGTAATCAATAATTGACTAGGCGTTATGAGTGGACCACGTTTGCTGGGGTGGTTGATCACCTGCTACATGTCAATTCACCATATTGCAATTGTGATTACGTAGTGCCTGGCTCCACTGATGCTCACGACTGGTTACTTCATTGTGTGATAACAATTTAAACAGCTGGGTGACATGATCGTATTTGAACCACGAACAATTTAGGTCGCCGGCACAGATTATTGAAAGGTTCTTGTAATGCAATAAGACCTTGTCGATGTGAAAAGTCATTGATTCGAGAAAGGACTTTGTGCTTATTTTTTTCGGGTTCCAATACCCATTTAGAATAAGCAAGTGCTTCCTTGTGCCATGATTTTCATCAGTAGATTGAAGCAACGCACCTTGCACAAAGGGATTTGGGTGGAATGAATGGACAAGCCACCACCAGGTGTTTATCCTGATCATCCTCAGTAAACCAGAAGATGGACGCCCTTTTGCGTTTTTAATTGCAGGGTTTAATAGGGTCACGAACCCATCTCTGGATGGTGGCTCACTCAACCATGTCTCCTGAAGGCAAATGACAAAGACCTTTTCCAATTCTGCATCAAATTTATTAAATAAGTGGCTGAATCCTCTGGTGTTCCAGGATAAGAATTCGCGCATACTCATTTACAGACGTTGGTGGCTAACGCCGATCTGCTCCGTCATTATGGATGATGATTTTCGAAGCAAGGTTGGTATGCGGTCTTTTAGTGTCTGAAATTGACATTGCTCGACGTAGATCAGCATGACTTTGCCCTTGATTGGCATAATAGACACCCTTCTTACTGATGGCAGCTGTGTCGGGTCCATTACACATCGGTTCAACGGATATATCGAATCTGAAGACTAACAGTTCTTCTGAAGCATTCAGAATGGTATTACGAACTGAGGCTGAGGTGATATGTAACAGAACTTGATCACAGCACCTTTCTGTAGCATACTCAACAATTTGAATATCGTCTGACGTTATCGTGCGAAGCGATGGAATACAAGTGAACAGTTTCAGCGCGTTGTTGCGATTCAGGTTCAGATCACGATCTTCCTGATGGAGATTTTGTAATCTCAGTTTACAGTTCAAGGAGCTTGTGCCAGAATTTAGGGATCCAGAGGCACGCGAGGAATAGTGAGCTTGCTTATTTTCTTGGGATCTGGTGTGTTTAGGATTCAGTAATACCGGCGTTTTTTGAGCGTTGCTCAGAGACCATTGGCCGGGTGTCAGACTTCTTCTCCCAGCGCACCTCAGGTTTTGAGGTTCGGGGGTAGGGGTCCAGCTTGCGAGGTTGCGTGGGCCGCACAAGGATCTAGATGATTTACTCATGCTTTCCAAAGCTGAGTCAACTCTGTCGTTTGTTGTGAGGTACATCAGTACGGCCAGGCCCCCTAGTCGATTTATCAACAGCAGAAACGATTTTTTGGACATCCAATTTTGGCAGGTCTGTATGGTTGAATAGACCTGACTTAACAGTGGAAGTTGCGTTTCTGATGAATTTCCGTGACTTCGGTGTCCGTGTACTTTTCTTGGCGACAGGCACTCTTTTTCCAGGCACTGCTTGCTGAGTTTGGATAGTCGCGGTACTGTCTGCCGACTTCGTGGAGGGCTCAATCGATTTTGCTGAGCCTTCAAAGATTCCAAAAGAGACCAGAGGCATCACAGTAATTAAGCTTGAAGTTTGGCCTTTGGCTTGTTGATTAGTCATTTGGACAAGTGTGGGCTCATGGCGAGAAGCATCCGGGTTTGTACTTCCAGCTGAAGCAGCCACACCCGGAAGGACTTTTGTTTGAACGATGGGCTTCAATGTCACTGCAACATCTGGTCTGCTTATTGGTCGATCTTGTGAGTCACTCGGGTCGAAGGTTAATTCTGGGCACATGCTAACAGGAGTTGCATCAGGTTTTGCAGCTAACGTTGATTGATTTTTTTGAAGCGCAATCTTTGGACCCATCATAGCAGAAGCATGGCGCATCCATTTTACAGCATCTAGCAAACCATCGGATAAGGTATCATTCTGACAGTGATGACGTGCGGCAAGATCGCTTAGTCGCTCTTGCCATCGCATTGTGCGTTCTGCTTCTTGTGTCAACTGGGTTTGCAGAAAGTTTGTTACAGTGTCGAATTTGTCCATCTTTTCCTTCAGAGTTATAATTAGTGATGTCTGATCTTTGTAGGCCTCATGCAGAGACTCATACATCTTCAAAAATGGAAGTAAAGCTGCAGATGAGGCTGCCAAGACATTGTTATAGATCTGCATTGCTGCAGCTGAAGAAAGGCTGGGTTTTGACTCAGAACCGGTCTTGTCAGCCGGGCATGAGTGCAAATTGTTTGCCGACTCAGATGGAGGATCACTAATTGTGGATGAGTTCATGGCTGCATTCGTCAAGGTGTCTTGCAGTAAATGCAATGACTTTGACCGTGAACCCCCATTTCTCTGTGGAATCGATGAAATCTTGTTATGAGATTGTACTCAAGACTTTGTGTGTATTGTACTCGGGGTTCGATCCGCTGCACTGCTCGAAGATCGGTTATCGCCTGGTATTTGGCCAGTGTTATGGCGTTTTCCCATCAAGACACAACCGATATCTCCTCGAGATGTATTCAAATGTTCGGCATTGGCATCGTAATTACGACTCAACGGGTTAACTAGAAGTCTTAGGTTTGTACTGAGATGTACGCTGCATGGTAAAACTTGGGCGGTGCGTGGCATCTCCTTTAGTAAGCCGGAACTGTGAAGAATTAAGAATACCATGTGGCGTCATTTTTAATTTTATTTTTTCACAGTCCACTGGTTTGAAACCTTCAAGTGGTTCATTCGTGTTTTCTTGATGGATATTCTGTTTGACAATATCGGCCACTACCGAGCTGCCGGCCATAATTACATAGTCGTTTTCGGCAAGCATAACTGGCGTGACCGTAGGCGTTTTTTCTGTTGTCATGCTGACTATCATTTCCGTCGTCGTCTTGGGACACTTCCATAAGCTACGCATCCGTTAACTCAAAAGGTGAAAAGAATTTGTCAGCTGTTTCAGAGGTGAGTTGCTTCGACGACGTCAGATTTGTGTCAGTAAGAGAGAGTGTTCTTGATAAACTCGAATCGATGGGAGGTAAGTCTTGTAATGTTAATAGAGGTCTTTGTGGTAGGTTATCAGTGTACAAGACGACCTTGTCTGACAAGGCAGACACAACGGCTTCCTCAGATTCGCGTTCGGACACGCTGGGCTTCCCATCATCAGTGATTAGAATGTGAGCGGCTTCAAGGGCCGCTGGAGACTGCACCCCGGCATTAGAACCAACAGGAGCTTGAATCGGCTGACAATCAAGCTGGTCAGGAATACCAGGTGATAGGGAAAGACCGTTCTTTGCTCTTTCTTCCTCGACCCCTTTTTCATTTACGGATAAACTTACTGTTGAAAACAAACTGGATGCAGGTTGTTCAAGGGTTTTACCCGTTACTGGAGGGATCACAGAAACATGTGATGATTCTATGGAGTCAGTGGATTCTGAATGTTCACAAAGTTCCAATGATTTCTTTGACACTCGTTTACGTAAAACGGTGCTTACCTTGGAAATGTCGGGACCAGAATCTCCCTTTAAGGCAGTCCACGGATTCTGCATCCGGCGTTGTTGGATTGTCTTGCGTCTGGTTTGAGGCCCCCCCCTGACTCCTCTGGCCGGATTGTGCAGTCATAATGGGCAGCACAACACTGCTCACAGCCATGGCCAGACGTGGACTGACGTAGACTGACTCTACGCTCGAGTCCGCGCGCGCTCCGTGCTTGATTAGGAGTTTTATAGAAGCCGCCCACAACAACATGGCACACGGCTTCTTAAGGTGGCAGTGCTGGAATTCAGGGGTTGAGCAGGATCGCGGAGCTGCAGCTCCTCTCTCGACAAAAAAACAAGCAGACTGACGTAGACTGACTCTACGCTCGACTCCCTTTGATTTCTATGTAGTTTCTTTTTTGTGGCACCGGTTTCGATCTAGAGAGTTCAGGCCCTCTAGGACTTCTCGAGCTAGGTCTTCGCAGATCCGTCCTCTTGTTGTCGCTGTTCTTCCTTGGTTTTTTTGCTACTGAGGAAGCTACGCAATTGTTAGAGGTCGCTTATGCCTTTGTTTTCATCATTTTGACTTTGGGAAAAACTCCCCGGAGATGAGTGGAGGGTGATGTTCATGGATGCTTCATCTCTCATGAAATCTTCAGCGGTAATTGGCGTGTGCACTGGTGGGGTCTATGTAGGGCTTCTAACGAAGTGGCAGACCTGAGTAGGGGAATTTAGGGTTTCACAGGTCTGGTTTGATTTTGGAGCCGACTCTTGATCCTTGTTGATTGGGGTTTTTGTGACCCCCAGTTTGCTTAGCGGGCGGGAGTAGTGTTCCCTTAGAATTGCCTTTAGTTGAGTTCCCAGCATAAGGCAGTTGCGTTTGTTTTGGAACAGGCTCTTTAAAGCAGGATTTAACCTCTCCTTTTTTTAACCCCTTCAAATAAGAAGTGTCGAGTGGGTTCAGTAGTTTCATTCGGTTTTCCATTTTTTGTCTGTTTTTTTTGGAAATCAAAACAGATTCTGTTAAAGGTCAACTTGTCTGCTGAGAGTTTCTGGACCTGCGGCACGGTTTCTTTTGGGATAGGGGAGTCTGTTTGAGACGCACTGTCTTTTGAGTCTTTAATTAGAATTGTTTGGGGCAGAGGAGCTGGTGAAGACAAGTTGGGTCGTGCTGGGTCTCCTATTATTTTATTATATATAACGTGTCTGCTTTTTCTTTAGCTGTTAAGTACCACTCAAAGTAGGTCATTTTAGTATGAGTCATTGCAATTAGAGTAGTTGATCCTTCAGCGTGTCATTTATGGCCTCATACAATTTTCCAAATGGAGCAAGCGCAATTGTTAGTGCTGACATCAATGTTGTCAAGTCTCTTTTTGGGCGAAGTGTCCTTTTGAACTTCAGATGGGTCCTCCTCTCTGGACTTCCTTCGAGGCGAGGTTTGAGGACCGCCAAATGGGGTGGATGGTTGGAATTGAGTCTTCGCAGAGTGCTGCTCTTTGGCCTGCGAGGAAGCTGAAGGGTCGGAATGTAGCTGATTTTTTGCTGAGGACCCTAAAAGGGGGGCGTCCGCCCTCTGCTTTAAAGGATCATCAGCCTCCACTGATCGTTTGGTGTTGTTAGAGTGGCCTACTGGAAATTGGGATGGAGGGGGAGGGCACAGAGACCCCAAGGTGCCAGGCACCCGCGGCGTAGCAAGAGAGGAGAAGGGTAATCCCAGAGGAGAAGGGTTAGATGGAGCGTCACTCCTGCCTTCAGGCGTTGCAGGTAGGCCAGCTTTCGAACTTGGAAGTGAGGTAGAATCACAAGGGGAATTTTCAAGGTCTCCAGTGCGTGGGGACGTTC
Source organism: Ambystoma mexicanum (assembly GCF_040938575.1). Lineage (NCBI taxonomy): Eukaryota > Metazoa > Chordata > Amphibia > Caudata > Ambystomatidae > Ambystoma > Ambystoma mexicanum. The sequence continues at coordinate 623,143,770 of NC_090936.1, forward strand.
CCCTGGCAGGCGCAGGCTCAAGTGAAGTTCCCTCTTTCAGTGTATACGGAAACCTACAGGCTTTTGGGCCCGCAGAGAGATCTGATGTCGCATCCAGTAGTTCAGCATCAGTTAGTTAGAGGAGGACATCGTATTTCCTTTTTCCTTGGCTGGCAAAATATGCTTTTAAAGAATTGCATATCACTGAATTGGCGAGGATTTGCTCCGAAGGTTTCTTTTGTTTATTTTTGGACTGCTGACCTGGCGGTCCTTTCTTTTTTCTATGTGTTTTTTGAGTGTTTTTTATTTTGGGGAAAAAGGCTTTTTTGGGCAGGGTAGAAGGGGGCGAGGCATCAATGAATATTGCTTCACTTTCAATTTGGGATGTGATTACTTGCACGTCATCATGAGACGTAAGACCTCCTCGGTTATTGTCCTTGGCTCTGCCCCCTTGAGGAAGTGGAGCCTCACTCTCGGTAGCGTGTACCAAAGCGTACACCTCCTTCAGCTCTGATGACGCGCCGAGGGCCGGCGGAGCTGCAGACGCATTTCCCTTCAGTCTCATGGCTGGAGGACCGAGCAAAGGCGGTTTCTCGAGGCCGCATGGATAGGTTTCCAGGTGGGGACAGATCGCGGTTTCTTTTGTTGTTGCAGCCGACCACGTCTCTGCATTCAAGGTAGGTGGAGAGCAAGGGAAAAATGCTCTTTGTTGATCCTCCTGATGTAAGGAGGGCGTCGCGGGCCGGGGAATCCCCTGCAAGTCCTTCACAGCCCACCCTTCGGTCGGCTGCTCCGGAGACTTGTCCGCAGGGGATTTCTCCAGAACCCGTTTCGATTCCAGCTCACGAGCCTCCGATTTAGTTTAGATGATTTCTTAGCGGGGGTGTAGTGAGTTGGCACATCTTCCTTATGGCCCGTATGTTTTGCTAATAGCACAGTGTTTTGAGAGTAAGTCTTTGAAGATTCCTCAGCAGCCTAGGATGGCTTTTCCAGAACAGCCACTTGTTGCTTGTATTGAAAGGCGCTGGTATGGTCAGACCCCAGTTTTGGTGAGAGCCTGGGTCTTGATGAGGGACGAACCGACGGGGGGCGTGGAGGGTCGAATCTGTGGTTGGCAAGCCTTGAGCTTCTCATCCATCGCACCTCCTCGTCTTCCCTGCCTGATGTCGGAGTAAAAGGCGTGGCGCCCCGTCTCTCCTCCATGTTGGTAAGGGCCTTCCCAGCCTGCTCACAGACTGCAGCAACTCAGCGGCCAACTCCGCGGCCGCTCCGCGGATAATGAGGTTTTTTATGGGTCCTCCCACAAAAAAACTGGAACTGTAGAGACACTCGGGTCTCAGTAGAGTAGAAGAGAGTAGACTGCCACAGACTGCAGCAACTCAGCAGCCAAATCCGCCATAGAACGGGGCTGACAGTCCATCTGGGCCTGGGGCTGTATTTTTCAAGGAGCGTATGACTTCGGTCACTTCTTCAGTTTAGATAGGGATTTCAAGAGAGTCCAGCTGCGGATGGAGAGGGGGGTCTTTGAACATTTTGCAGGTAACAGAGTTGCCCTTCCTTATTCGTAGGGTCTCCGGACATTATGCCTCTTTGGTGTTTGGTCCTGATGTCCAGGTTTACCCTCCTGGTCCCGGAGTACTAGAATGTTGGTCCTGGAATGCAGCTTCTTGAGTTTGTGCACTATCAGGCGGTTGACCTTGTTACTATTGAGATAGTAGTACTGTTTCGTGCATGCCAATGCTCGAGCCGTTCGATCAGTCAAGGTGGAACTCGAGTGCAGCTTTGGCCCTTCTAAGGTCTCTCCACGCTCTTGCCGACTGGCCGCGTTTGTAAATCAACTCTTTGCCCGCCACTTCTGCCTCCACCTTGGAGAGTTGGAGTTGGTGTCTGCTTTTATGTGCCGCTGGGCAGTCGATAGCTATGCCCCGGATCACTGACTTCATCGCATCCCATACCATGGCCTCAGAGGACCCCCTCCCAGCATTTTCGGAAAAGTAGTGTGAAGGGCTTCGATAGTTCCCGGCTCGATGCCGCATCCGACAGAATGTAATCTTCAAACTTCCAGGGCCTCTGCGGGGGCAGGGGTAGGCCTACCGTTTGGATCCGGGCTACTACTGGTGCATGGTCAGAGAGTACCCTCGAGCCGATATGAATGTCTTCAATACATGGGAACAGTGCGCTGGACACCAGCAGAAGATCTATGTGTGAGAAGTCCTTATGGACGTGCAAAAAGGAGTCGCCTCGTGCTCCATCGTTCGCTAGCCTCCATGCGTCGACTGTGCCCGAACCCCTCAGGAATTCCCCCAACCCCAGAGATCGGATGAAGTCCGATCTGGTGGGTGGTGGCGTTTTGTCAACGCGGGGCTCCGGGGTGAGGTTGAAGCTGCCTCCAATCAGCAGAGAACCTTCGGCGAAGGCGGTTATTGTCAGGAGAATTTTCCTCAGAAAGCGGTCTTGGCCGTTATTCGGGCAATATATTGCTGCAATTGTGATTGTGAGTTCAACCAGCAGGCCCCTTGAGCAATAGAATTGTGATTGGGAGTTCAACCAGCAGGCCCTTAAGCAATAGATATCTGCCCCCTGGATCGTGCTTGACTGTTATCTGCTTCAGGGCTGCAGTGTGACTGAGTAGAATTGCGACCCCAGTAGTCTTCTGGCCCGATAAGGCGAAGAACCTCTTAGGATAGCGACGAAAGCTGATCCGCTTCTCATGGGCGACCAAGAGATCTCTTGTAGACACACGATGTCCGCTGGAAGCTGGGACAGGCCGTGCTCCACTAATTTACGTTTCCTGGGTGAGTTCAGGCCTTGAACATTCCATGTGATCATGGTAAAATCTGTGTGTGTAAATTCTAGAGCGGAACCCCGATGTGCACAGTTTAGTTTGTTCCCTGCATCTGATTTACCTCTTGTTCCCAACCCCGAACCCCCTCCTGATGAACAGAACACGGTCAACCGGGACAGCCTTCGACTAACCGGGCCTCCGGCCGGGCCGACGCCGCCAGCTTGTGTGGAGGCGGTTAAGGCCCCTCTTATTGAACTGTGAAACTTTGCAACGTAATTAATAGAAGTGGCTGCTTTTGAGCTCTTTGTTCACGGCAGAGACCCATGCTGTTGGATCCCGATTTGGGGCCCCATGCTCAATTAATATAGTGTTCATGAGGTGAGCCCCGTAATCAGCCATTGCTGCGTTGCTTGCCCTTGGAGGGTGGGACCTCTGAGCCTGCGGCGGCGCTTCACCACCCGGGACTAGGACAGCTTACGATCTTGCGCAGTTCCTTGTCCAGGTGGCGAAACTTCATCCGGAGCCCCATCCTCCACCTCTGTGTGCAGTAGTCGCTCTGCTTCCTTTAGGCTGCGTATATGACGGGTGCTGCCTTCCCTTGTAAAGGTCAGGGATGTAGGGTAACCCCAGCGATAAGGAATCACTTTGTCCCTCAGCCATTCTGTTACCGGTTTCAGATCCTTCCTCTTCAAGAGCGTAACCGCTGCCAGGTCTTGATATAGGGAGATGGAAGCGTCTCTGAAGAGAATACGGGGGGAGCTCCTTGCTTCGAGCATTATTTCTTCTTTTACTTTAAAATAATGTAGTCTCGCCAGGACATCCGGCGTTGTGGTTGTGTTTGGTGTCAGCACCAGGGGAGCTTCATCAGGCAAGGTAAGGATGAAGCCAAAGAGGTTGTTGACATATTGCTCCAATTTCTTTGTCTGTTATAGTCGTCAGGATCCCTCGCAGGCGTATATTGTTGCGCCAAGAACTATTCTCAGCGTCCTCCTGTTTAAGCTACAGGGCTTCGCATCTGGCTTCCAGTGCGGCCATTCTGGCCGCTCCCTTGTCGATCTCATAGCTGTGTTCACAGAGGGTAGTTTCTGCATCCACTGTTCTCGCTTCCAGCTCCCTCACTCTTTTTCCCAAGACTGTGATTTTGCTCTTCACCTCCTCCGTGCCCCTCTGATATTCTTTCGTGAGGGCAGACAAGAGATCCTGGAGGTCGAACTTTGTCACCGCCTGTGCTGAAGCACCTGTGCCCGGAACGCTGCCAGTTTCCATAGTCGTTGCTTCAGTCATGTCGGGACGGTCACCTCTCCTTGGTCTCTCCGACGCCGGTGTCGAGAGCAACGCTGCTATGTCCATCTGTTTGGATGATTTCGTGCTATTGGCCATTGTGGGCAACCATCACAACAAACAGCAAGGATGACGTTAGGTGCTTTCCTCTAGCGCATCCGTGTTAATCTTTGTGCTGGGTGCCTTCCTTAAGCGCGTAGGCTGCGTCTCTCTGTAAGGAGGTTGTCAATACCACCTGGCGCTGCACGCACTGGGGCCTAACCAGCGCCTGGTCATCAGCTTAGATGCGCGAGGGGTTCACGCTTGGGCACTGGTTCCCTCTGGGCCTTATTAATTTCAGAGCGGACAAGGCGCTGGTTCCCACTCTGCCATATTAATTTTAGAGCAGGGTTACTAAATTATATTTGCACAATCGCTGGAAGAGCGCTCTGACCTTAGTGTTGGCGCTTCAGCAGCACTTGGGTCCGACACCAGAGGTACTCTGTGGGGTTGCTGTGGAGTATCCTCATCGCCAGTGAAATGACCATTCACACTGGTAAGGAGTGGAAACTTTTTTGTTATAATTGGAGATAATATGTACACCCCACCGGTCCCATCAAAGGCTCCTTCCAACTTACCTGGAGCTCTGGGGGTAACAAGGTTTTTCGACATTCTCATTCTAAGTCTATGTGTACATTCCACACATGAAGGATGCTACATTCATGTATGCCCATTCCATCAGAGCCAGGCGATCAGAGAATATTCTGTACAATGTTGCGGTCATGTGATGGTCCCCTGAATGATTTGTTACATATTTTTCATAAGGGGTGAGCTCCATAGTTGCCGCTTTGATCGCAAGCGCCATTAGTCAGTGGCTCAATTGGGCATACCTGAATGTCTTCCCTTCCCCCAGCCCGAACTGCTGCTTACATTATTAAAACATTCTAATATCTTGGCCCTCCACCATATCTCTTAATTTCCGACACCCCGCACCCTCCCATCAAGCGAAGACCCCTTGTTCCTACCCGGGCTGAAAGTGAGAATTGCGAAACAAGGGCATCAGTGGAGAGGGGGCTAGGTTGTCGGGCCCACTTGTCCCACCAGAGAATTCCATTTATCCCCCACCAGGGCTGTAATCCTGCTCAGGTGCATATTTCTGGCTCTGTCTGCTTTTGGACACCAGAGAACTTCCTCCAAGGGTCTGCCCACTACAGGTCTGTCCATTCTTTTCCATATCTTGTTTTGATTCCCAGTGTACCATTCTGATCACTCGCACTTGGGCCTCCTGATAGTAAAGGGGGAAGTTTGGTATACGATTCCGCCCCTGCGGATGTGCGCCATTAGGGTTTTCAACGCTACCCTCTGGTTCCTCCTGTTCCAAAATTTGTGTAAGGCCTTAAAGAAACTTCTGCTGTACCAGAACCAGGAGGGGCTGAAAATAATAAACACCTTGGGAAGGATCACCATGTTAAGTACGTTTATCCTCCCCAACCACAAGATGGACAGGGGCCCCCAGTCATTCAGCCACTGTTTAATCTTCTCCAGTAGAGGAGGATAATTGGCCTGATTTAGGGAGTCAAGATATTTGGTAATCTGTACCCCCAAGTATCTTCGAGTTTTGTCAGCCTTTATGTACGGTTGCCTCTTACTAGTCCCATGTGTCTGGGCTTCCGTCCTAGATAGGTCCAACATTTCGGACTTATGGGCATTCATTTTTAAACTCACTACGGAGTGGAATTCCCTGATCTCTAAGGATACTGTCAGTATCGAAGTGCCCAGTGCAGTCATTGTGAGAGGCATGTCATCCGTGAAGGCCATCCCCTTATACTCTTTGCCCCCAAATGTGATTCCCTTGATGGCCCGGTCCGCACGTATTTGTGCCAGCAGCAGTTCCAGATGAATCGCATACCAAATCGGGGACAACAGGCATCCTTGTTTAGTGCCCCGGATAATCATAATCCCCTGAGAGAGATGCCTATTTATATCCAAACGTAGTGTAGGTGACTGATAACTGGCCCTGACCAACTGCAAAAATCTTGACCCATAACCTCTATTGTGTGAAATCAAAAGGACCATTCCACATGGTCAAATGCCTTTTTGGCATCCAAGGCAAGTATCGGCACTGGGGACTTATTTTTATTGACCTTCTCTATGAAGTGGTAGATCTGTCTCGTTTTGTCAGATGTTTGCCTGTGACTAAAGAAACCCAATTGGTCTGGGTCGACCAGGTTAGGGAGCATCTTTTCCAGCCTGGTTGCCAGAATTTGTGTGTATAGCTTTGCATCCACATTAATAAGAGCAGTAGGTTGGTAGGACCTGCACTCCGTTTTATCCTTATTGGACTTAGGCAGCAACACATTTGCCTCTTCCATAGTCTGGGTAATCCTCTGTGAGACCCCGAAGGAATTAGAGACCCCAACACCAGGACGGAAGGTTTTGTAGAAAGTCACTGGGAGGCTGTCGGGACCTGGAGCTTTATTGACCGGTATGGGCATCATGGCTGCCCTTACCTCCTACGGTGTAATTTCTCCCTCCAGTTCCTCTTTCCCCTCATGTAACCTTCTTTAGCGGACATTGCGTGAGATAGGTCACCTGGTGTTCGTCGCTAGGGGACTCTGAGGCGTAGAAGGCAGAATGTATGTATAAATTCGCCTGAAGAGGAGCTGACAGTCCCCTGCCCCTTTTTAATTTGGAGGATCGTCCTAGAGGCCTATTTTTTTCCCTCACCTGCCGTGCTAGTAAATGGTCTGCTTTACTCGCTTTAATATAGAACCTTTGCTGCATGTACACCAGAGATTTTTCAGCTCACCTTGTTTAAAGAATCTCCAGTTGGCCCTTGAGCTGTCTATATTCTTTCCTAAGCGCCACTGCAGACTCTGTTTCCATTTGAGCCATTGCAAACTTAAGTGGGCACCACTTTGTCACATTCCCTCAAAATTCAATAGCAGGAGTGAAGAGAAATTCTCTGATTTAGAGTTAATTAGCAGAGTGTTCAGGAGCTGGCTACGACGAGTCTGGAGACACCCTGACTCTGAAAAATACATGTGAGGCAGAAGGCTAGGTGAAAAACATAGCCACACAACCGCTCTCTGTTCATCCCAACCTGGGTTGTAGAGTTACAAAAACACTTCAAAAGACTCACATCTGTGGTTGCTCAGTGTCTACACAAAGTATCCAAAGAGGTACAAATACTCAAAAAAGATGAGCCTTTGTCTTGTTTCAAAATAAATATTTTATATATAAAATAATCTCGAACAAAATGGTCACTAATAATATCATAGTGAGGAAGCGGCTGACACATCTTTCATGAAAATAGACTTAATATGCCATTGCATTTCGGAGATTCATCTCCTTCATCAGGGCGAGAGTGTAGAGCCTTGTGTTGAGCAGGCAGAAAGCCTGTAGTAATGCGTGTAATAATACGGAGTGCTCATAGTGAACACTTGAGGGTGAACAGTGCTGGAGATCTTGCCGTTCTGGCGAGAGAGAAAATCTGCCAGTGCTCCTGTCCAGGGCGTACGCGTACCCGAAGCCATGGATTCCCTTGTTTACAACCATACCCGGTTCTCATGATAGAAGCTTCTCTAGTTTCCGCATCACGTTACTTCCTATGGTAAAAAGTGCCCGACTTTCCTTCACTTGACCGGGGAGATTAACCCCCGAACATTAACTGTGAGAAATCGAAACGTGTGCCTTTCACCCATGCTCATAATGGTTGAAGTCATCACTTAGAGTCTGCTGTCCATGCCCTCTCTCCCCAACTCCTCCCAGCCTGCCCCCTTCTCCCCCGCCTCTACCTCTCTCCTCCCTACCATCCCCTACTTACCCCTCCCCCCTACCCCCTGTGAGAAACCTGAAGGTGATTCACCCGCTAGTCCCCGGGGATCTGTCATCCAGGTGGCCAGGACACGGGCATCGCTTTTGGATCCGGTTCCTGGGGGTATACTAGTGCGGGAGGATCACCTGGATGAGGGTTTCTCAGGAAGTAGAAATGGGACACCGGAGGGGGAGACGTCCTTTCCCCGTGCCAATAACACCTTAACACCTTTTCCCCATCCTATCAGGTAGGATACCCAGTTACTCAACCCCATGCCCCTTTCCCGACACAAACACTTTTTCACAGACAGCTCATTGTGAGAGAAAACAAACTAACGCCCGAGCCGTATACCTGACATGTCCCAACACAAGGGTCAGGCAGAGTTAGGCCATTACTGATAATTATACACACCTGACTTCATCACACTTGCCCACATGGATATAAGGCGGAGCACGAAAGCACATTCTGAGCAAGGCAAAACACACGAGGCAGCAGCAGTTCCAAGATGGCAGTTTAATAATTGGAGAAAAACGGGAATTGCCCATGGCCTTTTCAGAGGAAGAAAACTGCTACTTTCATGAGCCCTTCGAGAATAAGAAACATAACACCGGGAATTTAAAGCTGAAGAAAGGTGCATTGTGTGTCGAAGGTACCCGGGGAGCTCCTGCTTCAATAGCCGAGCAGCGATTGCCACTGTGGTACTCTCCTTGGCTCCTACAACAAAGCTGCTCCAATAAAGTCAGCACAGCCGGTGAGTCGGAGAGACTGATAGCAGACCGGTCTGTGTTGCCACGGTTGCAAGTGTCAACTTTGTATAAAAAGACAATGGTGTGTGGCAGTGGCAATGAGCGACGCGATTATAATTTGAACTAAAGAAGTAATTGAACTTTGTGATTGAACTGTGGGAAACAACCCAAGATACCATATACAGAGTGGTCCGGCACCACGTGAGTGCTCTTTCGAAGGTCTCTGTTAGGTATCCAACTGTGAGTATAAAATTGTGAACGGTGAAATTGAAGTGGTCCTGCAACGGGTCAAGCCAAACCTTGTGCACATTCGAAAGGCTTCGATAGATAAATGGACTCTCATTGGTCCAAGCCCGGCTGAGGCATACTAATTGTGAAAAGTCTTTCTGAGCCTGACCGAGGGGGATCCAGGGTGAACCGTGAGTCACCAGAGAAAAGATTGTGCTACAAAAGGGATCTGAGCCCGGTCGAGGGGGATCCAAGGTGAAGAGTGAATCGCCCTACTTGAATACTTGGAAAGGAACATTTAGATTGTTTGATGCATCAGGCCCTCCGAATCTAGAGACTTTTGATAACTTAAGAGACTTGGGCATAGAAGGCCCTGATGCTTGTAATGGAACTGTATCCTTGTGCCGAAGAAGCCCAAGAGTGTGCTATGCTCAAGTGGAACCGCCTTGTCCCGTGCTGAAAACGTGTGGAAGGGAGGCCAACGACCTGAACATCCTGATTTATCATTTTGTGAACACTTGTCTTTTTCATGAACATTACCCCACACTATTTGTAACTTAGTGGTAAGAATTGGCAATAGGTTTTTTAGTATAGGCCCTTTTATTTTGATGATACTCCACCAGGACTGCATTATTGCTTGATGGTCATAGCTTGCTCTCATCCAACTGTGATCACGTGTCTGTCTTACTTTGATACCATGCCTTCCTTACACATCTTCCCCCGAATCCTCTCTGGTCAGGCTCAACCATCCTAACGATACCTCAGGCAAAGGCCTCGGGGGTTGGGCCTCGCTAACCACCCAGAGATTAACTGTGTGGGCCTTCTGAGACCCATATCAAAGATTCCAGGTGCCAAAACACCTCCATGCCCCCCACCCAGCACCTCACCCAACCAGGATGGTGTCACCCAACACAAGTACCTCTCTTCCATCCCCCTTTGCCGGGGAACCCCCAGGGCCTGATCCTGGTCCCCCTCTAGGGCCACTTCTCGAGCTCCCAACCTTTCAGGGCTACTCAGAGCCCTCTTCTTCTGGCCTGCTGCTGGGACCATTACCCATTCTCACAGTTTCCACTTAATGGGTTCCTGCACCACCCTCCGCTCCTGATGGATGGCCTCCTCCTCCCCTTTCTCCTCCAATTGCAGGATCCTCATCCCTTCCTCACATGAGGAGATGCAGTGTTGTTGTCCTTCCAATGAAAACAACAATGCAAAAGGGAAATTCCATTTGTACTTCATTTGCACCCGCGTCAGGGCCCTGACCACTGGTTCCATCAGTCTACGCTTCACCAGCATAGATTGCACCAAAATCTGTTACAATTGAATTTCAGACCTGTGAACCTTTATGGCGCCTACCCTCCTGGCTGTGCTTAATATCCTTTCCTTCTGACCATACTGCTGCAGTGCTACCACCATGTCCCTTGGTCTTGCACCCAGTTCTCCCTTCATAGGACCCACATGATGAATCCAGGCCAGTGGAACCTCTGAGGAATTTTCCACTTCCAGGAGGTCCGCAAAGATCTGCTGTACCGTTTCTCTTTGTCCACGACTCCCTCCCAAAGGCCCTTTATACGTATGTTGGATCTTCTCAATCGATGTTCCAAGTCCTCGCACTAAATCTCCATGTTCTGTGTGACCCTTGCGCATTGTTCCACCAAGCTCTCAATCTTCTGAGTGTACTCTGCTAGTCCCTGAATGGCGTTCTCGGCCGCGTCAGTCCTCTCACCCAGGTTTGCTGTGTCACCTTTCACCTCATGTAGTGACTGGAACAACTCAGTTCTAATAATACTCAATTGTGACTGGAGGGTCTCAATGATTTCTTGCTGAATTCTTGAAAAAACTGTTGAAATACCTTGTTAGTAATCGCCTGCCCCGCCATTTGTAAGGTCGGCGCCCCTGTCTCCACTCGTCTCTGAGATCCCTGCTCACTGGTCGCGACGCCTCCCCCTCTCTTCTCCAGAGCTTTAGTAAATTGCCTTCTTGAGGCTTTTTTGCAGGCTTGTGGGAGGGATTAGTGTCCTTAATGGCCTTGTTTTTGTGCCTCGACACCTGTGGGTGCTGTGCCATAGGGAGTCATGGCTCCTCTTGCTCTGTGGTCAATCTGGACCAACTTCATCTCGGGGTACCCCCCAGCGTGAGGTGGACTCCTTCTCCCTCACCTGTGCACCCCCCTCCTCTTCACAGCCCAAGAGCCATTGCTCCCCCTTCCTCTTAAGGGGCCACCTCATGCCAGCACTTCAGTTGTCCTTTGCTTCTGTGGAGGGTGCACCTCCCAGCATCCGGTGGGTGTCCGGCCCCACTGCGCGTTGGCTGTATCTGGGGGGGAGGTGGGAAAGCTCCCTGAGCCGTTCTCTTTGGACTCCCCCAAATCCCCCACCTGGGGGGTGGATGGGACACCTTCCCGCCGCTCCCGTCTCACCCAGCCCTGCTTCACCTGCCTGTGCCCACCGGTACGACCGGCCTCTCGCAGCCACTCTTTTTAGGGCTGCCGCTGTCCACTCCAGGTCCCACCTGTACTCGCCAGCTATGCTGCTGTCACTTGGTGGTCTGCTAATGCCTAAGCTCCTCACCCGGAGCCGCTCACCTCTCAGCAGGTTTTCCAGGCCCACCAGCCTGTTTCCTCCATACATGCGCTCCTTGCATCTGTAGCCCACTCAGACTCTCAGCAGGGGCTGCTAGCGCTCTGCTCTGCTGTTCCCCTCATGGGGGACTGGTGACAGCGGCACCTCTACAGCATCCCACATCACTCGATTGCTTGGCCTGCAGGGTTGTTGCGACCTCTTGCCCACCACGCACTGCTTTCCCGCCTAATTGGGAGGGGGGGGCAGGGTCTTTTTTATGACAGCTTTATTATCTTGGACTCCGGAGGTATCTCTCTTTCCTGTGCCTGTTCCATCTTTTATTGGGATATTCAATTTGTCACAACAAGTTAATAAACCTTCCCTTGGAAGTCTGTCCCTATTCTAATGCAAAACAAACAACCTGTGTTTTAAGCTTTTAAGCTGTACCACAGGCCCCTCCAAAACCTAGAATTCTAGAGTTCAAGCAGGTCCCTCCTGGATCTTTTGTCCTTTGTCTTGCCATATAGTTATGTATTATTCTGTTGCCTTTGTAGGATTCCCATTAGGCCCCTCTCATAGGCCATTGGGTACATGATTCACAGTATGCTCTTCTAGGACTCTGGTTATAGCATTTACAACAGGCCTCCCTCTCTCTCTCTCTCTCTCTCTCTCTCTCTCATATATATGCCTTGGAACGTCTCCCTTTCTATTAGGGCTCTTTCTTCAGTCTTCACCTTATCAAGAGCATAGGATACCCTGTTGCCCTCTTCCCATAGGCATTTGAGTGCAGGATGTGCAGTATGCCTCTCTCCTAATCCTTGGCATTCACAACAGACCTCTTACTTAGGCATTGGGTTACAGGACTCCCAGTAGGCCTCTGTCACAGGTATTAGCCCCTACTGCAATGGCGTGTACCCTCTTATCTTTTTCAGGGGTCACTGATGAAAAGCTCCAGGCGTTGTATTTCCAATTCCCCCTTGGGTGTGGAGGTAGAGGGCTGTGGTGCCCTTCAGGTCAGCCTTCCCATTCCAGGGCTCCAAGGGCTTAACAGCTCTTCCCTTATACTTCCAGCCTCTCCAGTCTAGCACTGCCTTCCTCCAGGCAGCAGTCTTTCCAGGAGTCCTCCCTCCAGCATCCTCATCTTGTAGCAAGGGAGCATCAGCACTCACACCTGGTTCCTCCGGGTCGAAGACACTGAATTACCTTGTCCAGCTCCTTGTGTATACCCATGAGACTCTGGTGCAATTGACACTGATTGGTTCCTTACTAGGCTCCTTGGTCTCCCTCTGTGGGATTGGCCAGACGCTGTGATAACCCCACTTCCTCCCACCATATCTCTACTAATTGGTTCTTTGTCTTAACAATGGGTCTATTGATTTTCTCTCATCTAGCATACACCTGAAAGGTGTCCAAGTTGTCTGTGGAGTGCAGTGTCATCTTGGAATTCCCTTCTGTCTTTGACAGCAGCTCAGCTGCATTTTATAGTCTTCTGCTAGGTGCAGAGTTTCCCCCAGTTTGCGGTTGGCGAGAGTCCCATTGCTTGTTTCTATATTTCTGGTCCACTCCATTGTGATGTATTCTGGGAGATGGAGATTCTGGGCGGGAGGCTGAACAGGGTGTTTCTTGCAACCATGCTACTATTTCTCCAAGACCTCTGGTGCAGATATGTAATCCTGCCCCCCCCCCCACCCCCTCCCACACCCCTTGTGCCAGACAAGCCTGCCTCCTCTCCCTGGTTGGTGGGCTGCTAGACAATGTAGTCCACTGTAGCAGGGGCATCCAAGTATAATGACACAGGCTCAGGGAATTAATTGAACACTGGGACGGCAGCCGCCAACTGATCCTAATCCAGGGGTGGCTATATGAGAAAGGATAACATGGGAGGAGACAGCCTCCGGGAAGATGTCGTGGCTCCATCAGACGACACGGTATCTCCCATTTTCCCTTGAAAACATCTCCATGTCTGAAACCCTTATAGCTTATTGTCATGTATCCACTCCCTTTCCTATGAAAAGCAGGGAAAACCCTTTTACCAAAACTACTGTCCAGCCTTTGTCTAATTTGCCAATGCGATGAAATCTCCTTTTTCAATTCCACTTGCCCATCAATCAGAACTGACCTCCGATCAAAACCCATTGAAAATGCTGATCCGAATTCCATAAATCAGTCCTCCGCAATGGACTTCTATTCCCAGAATTCACAAAATATTGGGATGAAGACAGATCAAACAATGTGAAGGAAAAGAGACTGCAAACCTAGCCAGCTCTCTAGTGTTTGCTGGCACTCACTTGTCCCTGGGAAATGTAAGCAGCCCAGCAGCCCAAACAGGGAAAGGAAGGCAGCTTGCTAGGGCGACTGGTGCAAGAGGGCTTCACCTCTCCACGAGAAACAGGGTGCCGAGAAGCCAGGACCGGGGTGGTGGAGTCAGGCAGCTCACCACCGGAGGAACAAGGAACTGCTTGGTCGAGGGTCACTGTGGGAATGCCAGGAGCCGAAGAACTCCTGTGCGTTCGGATGCAGGGGAACAGAATTTTGCTTACCGGAGTCGAGAAGAAAACAGGCGAGCAGAGAGAGGAAGCTGCTGAGGACCGGCAGGCAAAGGTAAGAAGACTGCGAGAGGGAAGCAGATGGGAATCCTTACCCGGCCGATGGCGAGAGAAGATACCAGCACCTATAGAAACCGGTGACTCCTATGAAAAGCAACAGGGACACGGGGCCTATCGGCAAACACGCCTAGTGCAAACAATTGAAAGTTACTTTTGCGACCTCTGCGACTCTCTCTCACTCACCATTCTCCCCTCTGGCCCGATTCATTCTGCAGGACACACTCTTGATGTTCTCATCTCTAATGATCTCCACCTCTCTGTCCCCCTCTCCACTCCTCTCTCCTGGAGTGATCACTTTCTCCTCTCCTCCCACCTCACCCTCCCTACCCCGCAGGCCAAGCCACCTCCGTCACTGCCACCCACCTTCTTGGTCATCCGACCCATGAAACGTGTGTCAGTTGAGGCTTTTGCCGCCACCTTCTCACCCCTTCCTCCCCCTCTGGCTGACTCTCTCCCTGACGCAGCCCTCTCCACTCTTCTATATCTGATACTCTTGATATCCTTGCGCCTGTCATGAGAATCTGCCTGAAGCCCAAAGTCAAGTGTAACTCCTGGTATGACTCAGACCTTGTCACCCTAAAATGCAGGTGTAGGGTGGCCGAGAGGAAATGTCGTGCTTCAAGTTCATCCTCTGACAAACTGGCCTGCCGCCTGCTGCAAAGGCAATACCGGCTCTCCGTCCTCACCAAGAAGAGAGCTCATATCCAAGCCTGTGTCTCTGCGGCTTCTAACAACTCGGCTGAACTCTTTAAAATCTACAAGGAACTGGCCAATCATGCCGTAGTCTCTACCTCTCCTCTCCTCTCCTGTCCCTTCCCAAGCTCTCTGCACAGCACGGGCTTCTCACTTCATTTCTAAAACTCAGGACATCCTGTCCTCACTTTCCTCCTTTTTCCTCCCCCCCTCTATTCCCAGCTCTTCCTCTGGCCCTTCTTCAGCCACCCCTCCTCCCTCCTTCTCTGCCTTTCCCCATTTCTCTGCAGACGAGGTTTCTAGGCAAGTCCGATCTATGAAAGTCTCATCGAAACAGGTTCACCACTGTTCCTCCAAAACTATCAAGGACCCCATCGACTCCCTGGCTCCTGCCCTGGCTGATTTCTGCAACCACTCCTTCACCACTGGAGTCTTCCTTTCCCCCCTGAAGCACTCCCTTGTGCACCCTCTTCTAAAAAAAACCTCTGCAGACCCCTCCTGCCCGGCTAACTATCGCCCAATCTCCATCACTCCCTTCCTGGGCAAGCTCCTGGAGAAACTGGCCATCTCCCAGCTCAATCTCCACACTGAATCTGTTGGTTGTCTTCATGAACATCAGTCTGGCTTCAGAGCTACCAGAAGCACGGAAACTGCTCTCCTGAACATCCGTGAAGACCTGCTCACCAACCTTGACTCTAACACCCCGTGCATTCTCATCTTGCTTGACCTCTCTTCTGCCTTTGACACTGTCAACCATGCCATCCTGAACAACCGTCTCTGTGATAACCTGGGTATCACTGGTGAGGCTCTGGCGTGGCTGACTTCTTTCCTCTCAACCGACCCTCCCAGGTCCAACTGGGGTCCTTCCTCTCCAACATCTTTTTCTCTACTTGTGGTGTCCCCCAGGGATCTGACCTCTCTCCCTGGCCGTTCAACCAAGACCTGGCACTCCTTGCCCACCGCATCGCCGCTCTCTGTCCCAACCTTCAGTGCTATGCGCATGATACCCAGCTCATTTTCAGGCTACCCTCTGTCTCCTCCTCTCCTTCCCTCATCTCTGTCTGTCTGCCATCCAGGAGTGGTGTGCCGGCAACAACCTCTGCCTTAATGCAAGTAAGACTGAGATTCTACTCATTGGCAAACCCACTCCCTCCTTCCCTGCGGCTCTCTGGCCGGCCTCTCTTGGCCCTCTTCCTACTCCCACCTGCAAGGCTAAAAACCTTGTGGTCATCTTCGACTCTGCTCTCTCCTTCTCCCCTCCCATCTCTGACGTCTCTAAGAAGTCGCACTATCAGCTGCACCTCCTTAGAGGTATTCTTCCTTTCCTCTCCTTCCCTCAGAAGCTCACTGTCTCCAGAGCCCTGGTCCTTTATAGGCTGGTGTTAGGCAGAAACCTGTGCAGTTCCCTTAGGGACCACTGAAAAAGATTTAGGACTACAGGTGGTTGGCAGTAAACCCAATTGGTAGCAGTCTGTACCACCCAGATTTACATGGTAGCTGTGGCTGGGCAGTCGAACTTCTCTCAAGATGAGTTAGGCAGTATGCAGAGTATACACAATAGGTACAGAGACACAGTAGTACAAGCAAACACTGACAAGAGCTTTGGTGTAAAAGTATATAATTATTTATTTAAAGGCACTTGTAAATTACACTAGCACAAAAAGAGGTAAGTACATTCAGCACACAGTCACTATTACTAGAAGTACATCCCTTATTCCTTATTAGACAAGTCTTAGTTAACACCACTTATTTCCAGACAGAGGTGAGCGCTTAACTAAAGATGGCACTCCAATAAGTTAAGAAAAAGGGGGGGAAAAGGCAGAAATTAGGAAAAGCACACAACACAATACTTTAGAAGCACCCAGCAAGGCAGGAAAGTCAAATCTACTTGTGAGCAAAAAGTTCAGAGGCCAGGCTCCGTCTTAGAGAGAACAGAGCGCCAATGCACCCAAGATCACACAGTTTAAAAGTCTTGAAAAGTCTTGCAGGGAGTTCAGAAAAGAATTAAGTCAGCTCAGAAAAGTTCAGCTAGCCAGCCTAGGGCCAACCCAAGTAGTAAGTGGAGGCTTTAAGAGTTACCCCACACAGACCGTTGCGAGGGAGGCCAGGCAGACACAGTACCTTCAAAGTGGGGAGGATCCTCCAGCGGGGGCAGTTGTTCCTGGCAGGAGGTGCAAGTCACGGCGTCGTCCAGAGGAAGAGATGGACTCGATGTGGAAGAAAGCTGAAGGTCGTTGCACTGCCAGGGAAGAAACCAGCATGGAGTTTTCCGGTTAAAAGGTATGACCCTTTTATTCGCGGTAGTGGAAAAACCGTGGTATCCCGGTTGCCGGGGTGCTTGGCACAGGCAAGGCGGCCACGAGATGATCCGGGAAGGCGAAAGGACGGGCAAACTGGTTATCTCCACCAGTCAAAGAAAGAAGACTCTCCGGGCTGGAGATCTCCTCTGTCGTCGGGAAAAGTGGTGAGACAGTTCAGCAGGGCTCCACCGGTGGTGTCGTCGTTGCAGGTCGGCTCAGCTTCTCCCTCTTTGGATTCTTTAGGTCCTGTGGCGACTTCTGAAGTTCCAGTCCCCAAAGCCCTGCTTTTATGCAGCAAACCCCCATTCATTCAGCCTAGCTGTCAATCAAACATGCTAAGTGGTGAGCCGGGCGGCTCACCACTTGGCCCAATCACACAAGAGTGCGACTTGAGTTGCCAAGGTAACTCAGTCCAGGGTGCCTAAACCCCCTCCAACACCCCCCTGTGGTACCCAGACAGAGTGGCACCACTTTTGGAGGCTTCTGTGGAGAAGCCCGCCAAAAAGTGGAACAAAGGGCCTGACTTGGGTTGGAGTCACAGAAGCGAACACAAACGCCATTTTGGAACCGAGTTTCGGCAAAAAATACCAACCAGGGTTTTTATATTAATTTAATAAATCCGGCGGTATGTTCGAGGCTATATTAAAAAGTGGTAGCCTCGAACAATGGGAAAATCCCATAGGAAAATATTTGCGGTCGAATATAAAAAGTAGTATCCACTGCCACCAGCCAAAACTCGATCAGGGGGGTCGGAGACGTGCCCCCTCGAACAACAGACCCCGGGGCAATCGAATTGCTCTGACCAGTACGTCCACAATATGATGGTTTGTACTGGTTTCTGTTCATAATTTGGGACTAGTAAAGCCAATGGCGACTTTACATGCCCTGGGAGACAGTAGTCAGTCCCAGGGTATGGAGTCTGTTTGGGGGTCACTATGACACCCCTGGGTTACTGCACTGAGGGTGCTGTGTAACCCACATACCAAAAACACATGAAGCCCTATGGGGTAAAGGACCCCATAGCCCATAAAACACACACAAAGTCAAAGGAACACCTCAAATCATGTTTGTTTTTGTTTGTTTGTTGTCTAAGAGTGGGAGTAAAAGAGTCTATTTCTTAGCAGGAGAGAGAAAAATAAACCCCAAAAATCCAGCAAAGCTGCTGGGGGACTCACTAGGTTTGGGAAATTAGCCTTAACAGAGAATTCTCCCTAACAGCTGGACTATTGTAACAGCCTCTATCTAAATCTGCCTGCCTCTACTCTCCGCCCTCTGCAACTTATCCAGAACAGGACTGCGAGACTTAACCTTGGCCTCAAATCCAGGGATCGTATCTCTCCAGGACTGAAATCTCTGCACTGGCTCAGAGTGGCTGCGAGGATTTAGTTCAAAACCCTCTGCATTGTACACAAGGTCTTCTGGGGTCTGGGGCCGCAATACCTTCAACTCTTTCTTCCTAAATTTGTTCCTTTTCGTGCTCTTCGCTCATCCGCCTCCAACTCCCTCATTGTCAGTCGCTCCTCCAAGCAACAGAGTTGGTGGCAGATCACTCTCTTCGGCAGGGGCCTCTCTCTGGAACAGCCTTCCTGCCTCCCTGAAACTTGAGGAGAACCATCTCGGGTTCTGGAGGCACCTCAAAACCTTCCTCTTTGCCTCTTCCTTCCCTCCCCCTCTCCTCTGCTGATGATCTGACTGAAACTGCTCTGGTTACCTGGCCACCCTTTCTGATCTCTGGCCCAGGTCCCGTCAATTGCCCACTTGCACTGCCTCCCTGGCAACCCCTGCACCTGGGGACTGTTGTTCTGTATCCCTACAGTCCACCTACCAGCACTTTTGTCTGTACTTCCTTGCACTTGCCACCAGCTGGCCGTTTATTTATCCTATTTATTCCACTTTTTCCCATGTACTGCACTTTCCCCTCTCCCTTCCCCCGCGCACTTTTCCTTTCCCCCCTTCTCATGCACTTGCGCGATCTGAATGACACTTGGCCTAGTAGGATCGTTGTCTGTCCTCCCTTTGTTCCCCCCCCTTGCCTCGTCGCGCCTTGAAACACTTGTGTATAGTCGTGTTATAAATGCCATATCATATCATATATCATAAAGCGAAAGGAGATGGACAAGTGGAAAGAAGGGAATTTGACTCACAAATAAACCCCTTTGTAATATGTAAGTGTACACAGTGTTAATATGAAGAAAGCAGAAAGAAAATAATATATCAGGAAGATACATTATCGAATACTAGGAATATACAACTTTGGGAAAGGGGCGATAAAACCAAATGAACAGAAGTCGTGGCAGCGGAGTATACCAGGCAGTCACAGGTCTGTGGAGTGACTCGGAAGTCCTGGCAGAGGAGGATAACGGGCAATTGAAGAGGATTGTGTTAAACAAGCCATATGTGCAAGTGTTGCACTTGACCAAGAAAGGCCCTAAGAATTGTTCTTGAAAGAAACTGTGAAGTCATGCAAGTTTCATGGACAAGTGTTGCATTTAGCAAAGAGAGGCTCAAAGAACTATAGTGTATGAAAACCTCAAGGAGAAAAGAGAATCCAGGGGAAGGGATCTACCCTCTGAAACAAGAACTTTATTCTTGAAGAAACATTTGTTTGTTATTTATCCTTCCTTTATGAACACCTTTTTCCGAACCACTCGAGGTTAAAGAAATGTCCCTTTTTCACCTAAGAGTTAGGTTTGTAGTGTCAGGGTCAGAATAAAACATTAGACACAGGACATTCATGTTTTTGACATCCTGACACGGCCAGAGCCTTCTTTTTGTTTGTCAGAAGGGTCTGTAATGTCTTCCTCCTCCACGGAAGAATCCGTCTCTCCCACTTCCCCTTCCACCTCACCTCTGTTTTTCCACCGGAGTGCCGGCTTCTGGTTTCCTTTGGGTCTGGGCCTCTCCTTTTTTTTATGCAGATAGGGGTGACCGTGGAAGGACGCCACGGTGTCACCTTGTAGGTGAACTGTGGCTATCCTCCGCGGCCAACTGAATGTGGGGAAAAAGCCAGTGGCACAAAAAACCCCAAGGAAGTCCACACTGAGCCGGTTGTAGTCTTTGGGATCCAGTAGCTCTTGAGGAAGATCCGTGGGAAGTGAACAACGGTCTGGTCCGGCAGCGGAACAGGATGTGGAGAAGAATAAGATCACGTAAGTACTCCTCGGAAAGGTAAGTTGCAGAAGAAGTCTCAGCAAGGACTATTAAGTACAGCATAGGGGAAAAGAGGAAGCAGTCCGGGGACAGGAGAGGGTCTGGTATCCTGGGAGCCAAAAACGTAACAATGGGCGAAGGCGAAGCAATCCAAAAGCAGGCTGAGTCGGTACACGGGAAGTCAAGGCAAAAGGGGAAAAAAGGAGGAACAGAACATGATGGAAACAGGAGAGCGAGAAAGGGAGCAGAAGGAAAACAACGGAAGACAGGTGGATTGGAAGGAAAGGCAAGAGGGAAAGAGTCTAGCACGGGAAGGGAGTAGCGAAGGAAAAGCAGAGAGAGAGCGGTGGAGTCAAAGACGGAAAGGAAAACACCCAGCCGGTCAAGTGGCACAGCCAGTAGAGCACTCGCTTTGACATCAGTGCAGAGTCTGCTAACGCAGGTTTGAATCCCGGCGGGGCCAAACTCAGCCTTTCATCCTTCCGAGGTCGGTAAATGAGCACCACACACCGTGGGTAATAATAAGCAGCGCTCAGATACCTGAAGGTTCGTAGCACTATATAAATGCCAAATTATATAAATGCCAAATTATTAAAGGGGGGAAAACCAAAAAAAGCTACGGGTAGCAAGGGAAGCGCAGGCAAACAGCAGACGAACTGGAATACAGGACGTTGCAACGCGCCCGAATGCCGGAAGTGCGGAAAGAAAACAACCAGCGTCGGACGTGCTGCAACAGAAAGACTAGACCTGCACTCAGCGTTGTGCGGAATGTGATGGAAACGGCAATGGAGGACGCCGTTTCCATCGGTTCCAAAGTCGCCAGTTACCCCAGGATATTACAGTTTAGGACGGAAATTCCTCTAGAGCTGGGTCAGAGAGGCCTTTTCCCTGCCCCTTTTTTTGTAAATGAAAGGCTTTAACCAAAAAAGGAGGAACGGGAAAGCTTTTGCCTAAAGATGCTGGTCATTTTCAGCCAGGCACCAGCGGTTCCGACCCTGGTGCCTGTGGCGCAGGCAAGGGCGCTGCTGGCTTCAGCCTTGGTGCCAAAGAGGCCCACTGCGTCTTCCGCGACCGGCAGGGTACCCTTGAGTGACCATCCCCGCATGCCTCTGTATCCACATCTGGCTCTCTCTGAAGCAGAGTTTGCTTGGCACCGTCAGGCTCCGGGCACAGCGCTGGCATGACATTTTAAATTAATGCATCGGGTACATCACAGTCGATGGAGTCCGGAAAAATGAATTGTATCGTGTATCCAGTTTATGCAGTGGCTGCAAAGACTCTGCACTTCTGACATGCTCCTATCCTCTGAAGCCTACTTTGTGCAGAACTGATGACTAAGGGCCGCTTTGTGACCTTTATAAATGTAAATGAATTAATTATTGAGGGTGTGAGCAAGATGCTGGCAATCAAATAGAAGTATCCCCAATGTGGGATCTCCTATGATAAAACTGAACAAATGATTCTAGATCAGGGATGTGTGGCTCTAGATTGATTCTGTGAACAACCTCTTAACACCAAGTGCTTACATCTGCAATCGAGAAGAACCTAATGACAAACCTATAATGCCGACTGATAGGCCAAAAGTTATCTGGATTTGTTTTTAGTAGTACCTGATGAATGGGCTGGCCAATAGACGTATCTGTGCCTGTCTCTTCTTTGCTAATAGATCGACTTTGACTAGCATGAAACTTTATTTTTTGTTTTGCACATGTTAAGCATATGCACTTCTGTATCGCCACAATTATATTAAGGAAGTTAATCGAAAACCTTTTAAAAAGATGTGTTGCCCTTTGTCGAATCTGGATTAAGACTATATATTTCTCAAATGTTTGGTTCAAAGAAGACACCAGCACAAGAGTCACATTTCTTAGACCACTGTTAAGTATGGAAAACTGTGATCGTAGAACTATGTATTGACACTTTCGGAAGTAAAATTAGTGGAGTCTGGTGAAAGAGGTAGGAGTCTTGAGAGTTAACTTTGGCTTAATAAGAGGCAATTGTCTGAATTACATAGCTCAGCCCAGATGGCCACTTCAAGTAAAATATTTGTTTTCTTCATCCAATTGCATATCAGGATGAAATTAAGAAAAAAAGTGTCTGAGTGAATGTTGCTAGAGAAGGGTGTGTTTTTAAGAGATTTGAGGAAAGGAAGATACCCCCTGCCTTATTCCTGGTTAATCGACTCATTGAAATTCAAGTGTAATAAATTTCATTATCTGCCATTATACTAACCCAGTACTCGATGTCCCAGAAATGCTGGCACATACTTTTTGGGGAAATGGTCTAAAAGCAAATTCTTCACTTAAACTTGCTATTATTCCTAGCCCAGCAGTGCATGTGAAATGGCTTGTTTTCTTGAGTGAAATCAGCAACAGCCCTAATTCTTTAAGCTAATGCCATTGGGGGGGGGGGGGGGGGTTGGGTGGTCCAGTCATACAAACTTAGGTGTTATTTTTTATGTCAAAATCATACTGATTTGCATATATTTGTTGCATACAATGGTAAAATTAATGATATTGTTTTAATTTAAATATTTCAAGTGTTTTATATTCTGTTATGTTTTCATGACATTATGATTCACAGACTAATTTCTGGATTTCAATTAACCCAAAGAGAAAGTAAAAATGTATTAAATGGCCAAATTCCCCAGATAGGGTCTAACGCTTTAAGGATTTAATTGAGTTTTACTTTGTCTTTTAGAGTGTCCAGCACTACACTGGAACTGAACACGAAAGCAGAGTGCCTAGAACGATTAAAAAGCCAATTAGCGAAACAAGAGCAAGAAAGAGAAACTCTTAAAAAACAGTGCCAGAACTTAACTTTGGATGCAGTGACACAGCAGAAGGAGTTGAGCACCAAGCTTGAAGTCCTATCCGCAGAGGTGCAGAAATTAAAGTTGGAAAATGAATCCTTAACCAAGGCGCTTGCAGATACCAAAGACACATTTTCAAAGGAAACTGAGTCCTTAAAACATGCGCAGTCTCTCCTAGAAAAGGAAAAGCAGAAAGGCAAAGTTACTCTAGAGGAAAGGGTAAGTTGCAGGTTATCAATGTACATGTATTCATAACTGGTAAGAAATGTAGCAAGAACACATATATAGTACATTTTGAAGTCCGTGAAACAAATGATCATAACTGGAAGGGAACAAGGTTGTCCACGAACCACATGTTTGTTTTTCTAATCAGGGTCCATGCAGTTTGGGAGCTATAGAATAATCCTCCCTCATATCCTCCTACAATAACTAATTATATTCGTGCTTGCTGTCAGTTCTTGTTTTGTTAAAGTGCAATGAATATTAAATCTTACTATTGATCATTTCATTGATACTCAGTTTATCAACCTTGAAGGTATCAAAGGGTGAGTCAGCAGTGCAGTTATGCAAAAATGTTATCCTTAACTCATGAATATATCGGACCTACTACCTACTGATTCCTTCCTTGGTAGCAAACATATAGTGACCATTAGTTCTCTTTAGCAGAAGAATTCATTTAAGGGGCACATAGCATCCACATAGCAGTGCAATGTTATGAAGATATATAAAAAGGCAAGAAAAACATCTGCACCAGTACTGTGAAAACACACCATGCAATAAATTATTCCTGATGCACTCTTCAGGGTCAGTAGACTTACGGTGGCTACTGTGATGAGGGCGATTACTTCTGATGCACGCTTCAGAATTAGTAGCTTTGGGGTTGCGACGGTGACGAGGGAGAGTACTCCTGATGCACTCTTCAGGATCAGTAGCTTTACGGTGGCTACTGCGAAGAGGAAGATAACTTCCGATGCACTCCTTAAACGTCCCCCCGCCCTACCAAATCTACCATGGCCCCTGCTGCCTTCTTCTTGGAGCAACCACGCCTGCGGTTTTCATGGAGTCTTGGATTCAGCCACTTGGCTTGGCCGTTCCTCCTTCTCTGGTCTCCGTTTCTTGCCGCTCTGCACTGGCCCTTTGGGGTACTTGGTCTTTCCATTCCGGTGCATTTGTCAGACCGAACGAGTCACTTCATTGAGGTCACGCCACTGACAACCTGGACTTTGTGTCCTCTCCGTCGAGGACTGATCTCTTCAGCTTGTCTCTCCACTCCCAGGTTTGAACTTCCCGGGGTTTCCACTGTCCACGCCGGCTTCTCTCTTTTCGTGGTCCTTTCTCTCTTTATATTTTGAAGCTGGTACCTCCCCAGCGGACTGCCAAAGTCATTGTCTGGTTTCCATGGGGTGATCTTCAAGTCTCCTCGAGGCCTCCTCTTCTCAGTACTCTCCATCTACTTCTCATCAGTTCTTCCTGGTCATATGTTGGTCAGTCTCTAAATGAGTACAAGAGGGAGTATTACAATACATGACAGTAGTACACTCAGGTTGGGTAACTGGTGTTTGTGGAGATTTTAAGACCTTAAGGGCAAACTGTTTAGGGAATTCCATCATGGAATGGAAGTCAACTTCCCCATGAGTGAAATTCCTCCCTGTGAGTTGCTTCTGATTTTTACCACCGGTAGAGGGAATATCGGGTGGTGGCCTCATCTCCCTAGCCTCCTAGAAAAGGGCTCCCCATGTGGAGAAGTGACATGATCCCATGATTCATCCCATGATTCATCACAGATTCTTAGCTAACCAGTGTGTGCTAATGCAACTAGCAACAAAACTGCTATGCTGCAAGGAAGTAGCACGCCATGCATATGTAAAGGAAAGCAACAGATTATCCATTGAGGATGCTGAGTGAGATCCCACACAGCGATCATGGAGGAAGGCTTTGGTAATGTTGATGACCAACAGTTCCCCTGATGTTAGCTGGATGTGGAGAAAGAATGTCAGTGCTCAAAGGAGAGAAAGTATTTTCTGAGTGGCTGGGGATACTCCACTCGAATATTGCACTCTCCGGCTGTAGTTACACCCACAGACAACCCCATCAGGATTACAGAATAAAAACCTGCTGATGCCAGTTAGCCAGCTAGGAATTGGAGCGGGTTAAGGTGTACCTGTGATTGCAGGAGTGGATCTCTGACTACCAGCCATGGGTGTATTTTTACGGAACAGAAAAAAAACACTTGCTGTACACATGGTGTACTCTCAGTGTAGCTAAGGACACCTCCCATGGATCACTTGATATGTAAACATCAACAAGCCAGAAAAGGGAACGCAGCCAGTGCAGCTGAGCCCTTGGTGAGGTTGTGCATGACGGGGACCAATACACTTTCACAGTTGGACTCTGCTGAGAGATAAAGAGTTGTACAGCCCTAAGTTGGCAATGCACACACTACATTGCTTCATTTGACAGCATGTCCCTATCAAATCTCCTATCACTACCCAGCCATCTGATTTGGCATGCTCCTTTCTCAAATCTTCCTGGGTTATGTTATCCTGATTACCTTAGTTTCACATTCATTCATATACATATCTCTTTTGAAGCATATTCTATCAGTTACAGCTAAATTAAACCTCATAAACTGGGTAGCTCAGCCACACGCTGATACCCAAGTGGCATTCATATGCCAGTAAAATTAAGTCATCTAGTGCATAGTATTGCTGGGCCTGGCTATTGAACGTTAAGGGCTGGGCACTATTTGTGGATGTGGGCTGTCAGTAAGAGACGAGGGAAATCAACTGTTCAGTTTCACTAGTTAATTCAGCCATGCTACGTTAAGTCCAGTACTCAAAATAGGTTTCTGTTAATGTCTGGGGTATTAGTTTCTCCCCTCTCGCGTCGCCTTCCTCTGGAGCTCATTTGGTAAATGCCTTGCATAAGGATTTTATGAATTTTGTTAACATTATGCCTCATTTTCATGTATTTGTATGGGGGAGAGTAGGGCGGAATGAAACTTGTGTTTTGTGATGAATCCTGCAGAGTCATCACTGCTCCTCAGCCTAAAGTCTCCTCCATGTGGCCAGGGGAAGGCAGCCGCTACCTTATCCTGACCCTGGGGGAGGTATTCTGAGGGTGGATCACATGGGAGGAGATGGCTGTCAGGGGAGAGTGGTGACTCCAACCAGAGGGAATCAATATACTGCTCTTTCATGTGAAGAAGAGACTTTGATTCCTGATTTTTTTTAATGGACTCCTGATGTTAAAACTCTAAAAGCCATAACAAAATCATAAACCCCTATTCAGCTTTCTTCTGTACATGGTAAACCTATCTGTCGTTTATGGTGATTGTATTTTAAATGCAAATGTTCAACATTGTGACTTAAAAACAGTTGAAACTTCCTGGGACGTGGAAGAGGAGCAAGGAGTTCATGGGGAGGAAATGTGACGCTAAGAATAATGTGCAGTCTAGTTGTCACTGACCTAATCAGCTTCGCGGGTCATTTTAATCCATGGCTCACCTGCAGGAAGGGCAACAAAAAGAGGAGAGAGAACGAAGTCTGCGGGGTTCGCAGAGCGTGAAGCGAGACTGGTGGCAGAGGAAAGAGTCGTGGGGAGAACGGGAGACGTCTGCCAGAAGCAGATTGGTTGCGTTCTGAACCGGCGATGAGGAACTCCGGGGAAGAGAAAGCGAACAGTGCACATCAGAACTGTCAGAGGAGAGGCGGTCCTGCAGAGCGATGCAGGTCCTGATCACGAAGTTCATGAGAGATGACACGGGGACTGAATGAGACTGCCCAGAAGGGGAAGCTGGCCCCTCGTGAGCACATCACAGCAGCTGCACGGTGAACCGGCGAGTCAGTCTAGAAGCAAACGGGGCCCATGACGCGCAAAAACATTAAAGAATGTTTGGAAAGCATTTTCGAATACCGACCAAATAGGACTGAAAAGAGATGGTAAACCTGGTACAATTCTCCTGACATGAGATGTCGGTATTAATATATTTGACTGAATATATTGGCCGAATGGTACATTTGACCGAATTTGGCCTGTACCATGCGACTGAATATATTCGGTCAAATTGGCTAATACATACCGAGCTTGTGGAGCAGGGGTTGCGGGTTTGTCCCCGCTCCTCATGTTCGGTGCGTATTGGCCTGGGGATTTGCGGGTGTGTCCCCCACTTCCTCGATATTGGAGGCGGGGGATGAAAAAAAAGAAAAAGGGACCCTGCAGTGCAGGATCCGACCGCGTTAGAGGGACGGATCCGACACCGCAGGGTTGAAGCTGATCAGGTAGCGAGCGAGCAGGTAAGTAGGGGTGGGGGGTGGTGTTTGATCATATGAAAACTGATCGCATGCGGGCTGGTATTTTTCAGTCAGTTTGCTGCAGTCACTTTTCATACGGTTAAACACCCCCAATCCGAGTTGTCAGTTGCGGAAAACTTGAAAGCAGCATTGCCAATGTCAAAAGACATTAGCAAAAAGAACAGGGGCAAATATGGTACAATTCTCCTGAGATTAGGTCATTTGGGGGAAACCTGGAACCAGCATTGCTATACGCCCAGAGGGAAACAAAGAGGCAGTAGTTGTACAATTCTCCTGAATGAGACGTCAGTTGGGGGAACTTGGAACAGGCATTGAGAGAAAGGTTGACAGACAGAGCTTCAACACACCTACATATATGTGATTTCAGTATGGGAGAGGTTGGCACAAGTAACAACTGAAGTCAACAAAGTGGTGTTATTGAAGTCCAATTGTGTGATACTCAAAAGAAATATGAATGTTGCCGAGAGACCTGATAAGAGTATCAAGTGGTGAACCTTTTTACAAATAGTTTCCCAGCAGGAGAGTACACCAGGGTATCCGTGTGAACCAAAAGCGATATATTCATGGCAGGCAAGTAAACCAGGATGTCAAGAGTTTTCAGTTGAGAGATGTCCTGGCAGGAGAGTGTACCGGGAAACACACTTTGAACATGTGTTAAAGAGACTTGGTCATGTTAATTTGTTGTTTCAATTGAACATTTTGTCAACCAGAAACTTTTAAAAGACTTGCCTTTTGCTATACTTGAATCTCTATTGGCGAAAATACATGTGTTTAGCCATCCTGAAAAGTAGGAAAGACGTTCCTTTGCGATATTCCAAAAAGTATTGTGGAGCAGGAAGGTTTTTGTTTTGCCATTCTTAAATACACGAAGATACTTCCTCTTTTGCCATATTTCACCCAGTGTTGTGTAAGGAAGGTTTGTTTTGCCATCCTGAGGAAAGTATTGGGTAAAAGAGACATTTATGTTTCCTTCAAGAGACTGGTCTTGACACAGAACAATTGTGAATGGTTTTTCTGAAACAATCCAGGCAAAGGGAACCAACCCCTGGAGACAAGGTTTGTTTTGATTGAAATTATATGTTTGGCTGTTTGCACATTTCTGTTGAGTTGAACTTTAAAACATTTTCCTTGCACTTTTTGCTTGTATATGTTAGTGTGAGGGTCAGATTTAGTTTGGACACAAGGTCAGCCTGCTTTAGTTTTAGTTTCATAGGAAGGGGATTTCATGTTAGGATAGGGAAAAGTAGGGTTTCATCCAAACCCTTTTCTGTTAGTAAAATGGCTAAGATTGAGAAGATTACCACTTTCTGTCCGCCTCTCATTTCTGACCCCTCAGTTTCCACTGCTCCCTTCCTCTCTGCCAAACAAATACTCCAGCATTTGTGTCAGCATGGTGTTTCAAGGTGGTGCAAATGTTGAGGTTACCTATGGAGTCTGCCAGTTTTTTGCACCAGCAAATAGCAGGTGTACTCAATAACAATTCATTGTAAACGCTGCCTGCCATGCATGCATGGGAGGCAGCGTTCACACAATTTGCATGGCGGAGTACAAAAGTGCAGGGTACAAGGTTGTACACTGACTTTTTGCCTTACATTGTGCAAATGAAAACGATTTGGCGGCAGGGCTTTATGTAGGTCAAAGTGTACACTTTGACACCTGGCCTAGTAAGATTGTTGTCTGTCCTCCCTTTGTCCCCCCCCTTGCCTCGTCGCGCCTTGAAACACATGTGTATAGGCGCATTATAAATGCCATATCATATCACGTAACTGGTCCACTATTCGGGTAATACCAAAAGGAGCCCCTCTGAGATCTCCAGTTACACTTTCTGTTATTGGTAAAGGCTGTGTTTAACTTTAAATGATGGGCAGCCATATTTCATACAAGCTTTGTGGCGCAGGAGAGTTGCTTCATTGTTAATGTCTTCAGTTTGTCTTTGTATATACTGATGCAGCCTGTTGTATTCAGGGCAGCATCTTGGACAGAAGTTACCATGCTCTTATTTCCCAGAATTTGTCAGGTTAAAAAATAAATTGTTCCCCCAAATTGAAGGCATGGTCATGGGGGCTGCTACACTCTTAATATAGCCAACCTATACTTAGGAGACTTCAAAGAGAAATTTATCTCAACCTATTGACAGTGCGCATCACTCTCACATCCTTCTGTGGAGATATTTCATATACAACATAGTAGTCACATGGGAAGGTCCAGAAGAGGAACCAAGGCATTTTGCAGACTGGCTTTAATAGCCTGGACCTTCAACTAAAGTTTACATTGACCACCAGCTATTGGAACATACTTTAGGCTCAAACCATAATACCATAAGCCCAGGAAAGAAATGTCCTCCTCGTTTATGGATGTTTCCATTTTGAAGCACTTGGGGATAACCTCATTTTTGTACACGTTCTACACCTGATGTGCAACAACAGTGAAAGATAGCATTTTGAGGAAGTAGCCCAGAGGTTCTCCAAAAAACACATGCAGAAGGATTACCCCAAATGTATTTTGAAGTAAGCGGGGAAAGAATCAATCAACAATAACATAGACGCCCTCGTAGAAGGCACTGTACAAAGACCAGATGATGACCGAATAGTATGCCTGAGCTTCTTCATAATTCCTATTCGGTATTATCCACATATTTGTCATATTTTAGCTAAATGCCAGCACATAAGAGCCCCCACCCCACAGGTGATGGTGACCAATGCACAAGTCTATCCAGCTTCTAAATCTAAAAAGGGCGTGGATATCATAATTGTTGCAATATAATTTACTCAAAAGAACTCTCTAGTGGGCTTTTCGATATAGCATGTATAGTCATAACAGAAGTGAGGGTACACAATACATGAGAATGCCCCACATGTCAATTCTGAAGGACTAAAAAAATCACACCTTTTTTTAGCCATTTATTCCCCAACTAACCAACTTCAAACAATGCAAAGTTCTCTATGCACAGCTCACTGTTGTGAATTCTCACAATCACACTCTCCAGAGCCTTGGCCTCTATCATTATTGGCTTGGATTCACTCTCTGTGACTCCCTTTTAGATGGGGCCATCAAGAAAAGGCTTTACAAATACATGAATGTTCCACGTTGCAGATCCCTTGGCCTTCAAAGTATTGTGAGGAAGAAGGGGTTGAATTAAGTGATTTTTTTTTTATTTTTATTTTTTTAAACACTCTGGACCTCAGTGACTTGTTCTACCCGCACAGGCTGCCTGTAATACAGTCAGCTACAAGACACTTTCAGAAGGTTATGCCTTCCGAGAGTGCTCCAAAATCCCCTCGCTGGGTTTCGACAGGCAGCTGACTAATTCCAGACATTGGGCTTCTCCACGAGTTGGGTGGTAGCCGTTAAATCCAGCGGTAACAGTATTAGCGCCGCCAATACCACTCCGCAGGATCACAACTGTAATCCAGCTGGCGCTATTACAGCCAGGCACTATTACAGCCGGCTGTAACAGCCATGGCTGTAATGGCGCTGACAACACAATGTGCTATCACAGACCTATCCCAAGTACGGTACCGGCGCTAATAGTGCAGGAAATACTCCCGGCCGCCTGTTGGAGGTAAAAAAAACAAAGGTGAGAGAAATAAAGCCACAGGTGCAAACAATGCACACAAGAGGTCTACAAAAGACCCACCCAGGCCCCAAACACACCATGTTGCTATTTTTAGCAAGGAGCTTTGACATGGACTGCTACATGCTGCGCCTCGAGCTACAGAGGCCTGACAACCAGCCCAGGCCACAGGGAGCATAGGGGGAGGTGAGGTGAGGGGGGGTGGGGAGGAGACCAGCCCCAGCAAGGCGTGCAGCCACCCCCAGGGTCAGGCCATCACCCTGGGCCCTGACTGATAACCAGTTGGTAGTTCAGTACAGGCTTGACAGGGCTACTATCACACAGTTGCAAGCCACAATTTAAGGAGACATTGGGAGCAGGATTGCTGTCAGCACCACTGTGCCCCCACTCGTGAAGCGGAGTCAGTCCTGCAATACCTTGGGACGGGCAGCTTTTAGCACACAGTTGCTATTATGCATGGCATGGCCCAGTCCACATTTAGTGCATGCCTGGGCCAGGTGCAGGATGCACTGCTCCGCCATGTGAACCACCATATGGCACTGCCCACCACCCTGGCACAGGTGAATGAACTGAAGGCCCAACATGATTGTAGCCCTAGACTGCGCACATGTTGCACTGGTTGCACCCTGGGACCATGAGGCAGCGTACCGGAATAGGAAAAACATCCATTCATTGAACATCCAGATGACCTGTAGCCCAAACCTCACTATCAGCCACTGCTGTACTCGCTACCCTGGATCCACCCACGACTCCATGGTTCTGCATAACACACTGCCTGCCTACAGGGAGGGGCACAGAGGACAACGCACATGGATAGTGGGGAGTACAAACCCTACCAGAAATGCATGCAAAAGCACAAGAAATGAGGGGCGGGGATGGGGGCAGGGCCACAGGGAGTCTTGTATGCCACCAGGAGCCACAACCAGCACCATCACAGCACCAGTACCATGTACGTGGGGTACACAAGGTCCCCTGCACACGGCCACCACACCTGGACCCACACAAGGTGATAGCCAGCCACACACTGCTCAAAGCACCCTAAGACATGGGACCACAACAACCAGAGTGCACCTTGTCTGTGCTGCTTTACACCCTGACACCCAAGAGCGGCGCCACACAGGAATGCAAAGTGAGAGGAATCCACTACCCATCCCCTAAACCACTGTAGATGATCAGGAGCAAACCTGGACATGAACATCCCTGAGAGAGTGACCAATGAATTCAGATTTATATTTATGATAACCAAAACGAAAACTGGTGCCATGTATCTAAATCTCCACCATCCACTGTGACTGCCACATTCAAATACAAATGACCACTGGCCCTGAACAGCCAGTCATGAGAGCCTCCTCCTGAGGGTCTGGATGCACCACTTTGCCAATCGCACTCAGGGAGTGGTGCAGGTAGAAAGTGGGCTACAAGGGTCATGGCACCCATTGCAGAGCAAACCCATGGAACATGACTACACCAGATTCCAAGTACAAGTGGTTACATGACGGTACTTGATGAGCAGGAGTGTCACACACAAACCCATTAACATAGTGCAGCATCCACTGCTGTGACTTCAGTCATCCCATGTAGCCAACTGTCATCCATCACAGGACAGCCCACTCAATCACACAGGGTGCATGTACGGGTCAGATGATGCATGGCATGAAAGATGATGTGATGTATATATACCAAACTGCCAATCACACTGCATGTCCCTGTTGCACACAAGGAGGACCACAGTGCATAGTGTATTGATGCTTAGTCCTTGCACACCCATTGAAGGGACCTAGGCCTCGTGCACTCATTTCATCCCATGCAGGTGACTTGGGATACCTGCAGCTTACGTGGCTGATGACCCCCTGTTCGGAATACCCAAACACTGACAGAGCAAGTATACAACAATGCCCACAGTAGGACAAACGTATGTATAGAATGGACATTTGGATTGTTGAAGGCACGTTTCTAGTGCCTGGACTGTACTGGAGGGGCACAATACTGGAGGGGCACAAATGTATGCGCCCGAAAAAGTTGGGAAGATTGTCCTCACTTGTGCTATGCTACACAACATCTGCTGCCAAAGGAATATGCCCACTACCCGCAGATGCGCAACCCCCAGGGGATGAGAGTAATGATGAACAGTGCATTGTTCATCTAACAGGGAGGTTGACGCTTTCCACGCGCACCATTAGGTGAGCGGCGTTGCAAATGACGCAATGACCTATGCCTGGGTGACCCCTGTAGGGACCCCTCTGTGGGGGTGTTGGAGGTGGATGGCACTGATGCAGTCAACTACAGCTGCTGGCGGAGAAGATTCTTCAACTCCTGCATCTGTTCTGCATGTGCAGATTGCCCCTCGAACAATTCGCAAACTCTATGGCCAAACCCTATGAGTGCCGCAGTGCATGCCTCCATGACCTTACGTGTGTGTGCATTGTCACGCGCCATGGACTTGGCCGCCCCCTAATCACACTGCTGATGGTCTTGATGTGGCGCTTGTGTTCGCTGGCCATGCCCTCGATCCTCACCTGGCTCCCTCTATCACATCCAGGCATGCAATGACAGCTTTGGCGTGACCTGTTCCTGTGTCCCGTGTGGGGCTGCTGTGCCGGGCAGGGCTGTGCCGTGTTGTGGAGCTGCTGTGCAGGGCAGGGCTGTGCAGTGTTGTGGAGCTGCTGTGCCGGGGAGGGCTGCGTGGTGGTGTGGGGCTGCTGTGCCGGATAGGGCTGCGCAGTGTTGTGGGGCTGCTGTCGCTGGAGGTGCTGGGTTGTCTGGTGGGGCTGCTGTGGATGGAGGGGCTGCCAGCAGATGACCCATGACAGTGTGTTCTCATCCGCCACTGGTGTGTGTGCATGGCGCCAGTGTGCACGGACCTGTGGACGGTGGCTGTGAGTCTCCACATGCTCAGGGGTCCCTTCGGGTGTTACCATGTTACGCTCACCTGGTATCCACGCGGACGCCACCCAGCCCTGGTTGGATGATTTGCACTCTCGAACCCTCTCCCGGTCCCTTGGTAAGGCCTCTGGTTAAAGATGGGTCTGCAATATAGGAGAGCTGGATTCAATACCAGATTGTCTGTCTGTTTTCCCACCTCCCTTGGCCTCAACTCCTTCCTCCCCCTTGGGCCTTCTCCTCACCTTAATATTGTAAAAGGTGGATTCTCCGTCCTACTTCTCGTGGCAGGGCTGCGTAGATGTGGGGGGCGAGCAGCGACCAAGTTACTTCACTGGTGCAAGCCCCCTTGTGGGAATCCAGGCCTGCTGCGACTCCGTAGGTTTGCTGCTTTACAGTCTTTATATGCAGTTCTTATGTTCCTCTTAGTTCAAATAATAATGTCTTGATTCTTTCCTTTTAGGTATGGAAAGGTATTTTGGTGTTGTCATGCAGTTTGAAGATGAGCATGGGCCGGTAGGCGAAAGCGCGATGTGCGAGATGCTGTCCGGTGAGTAATGCGCGATGCGCTGTGCTGTTTCGCCTTTTATATTGATAACCTGTGTCTTTTCTCTCCTTGCAGGTTGCGATGTTCCTCGCCGAGCGCCGTAATGTTCCAGCAATGATACTGACCAGGAGATGACTACCCAGGTAAGAATTGTGTGGCTTTCTTCATTCAGGAGGAAACGCGAGTAACTGCTTACTAATTCTGTCTTTCTCCATTTTCCAGGTTATGGTATTCCAGGATGCATGTGGTGCCGGATGATGGAGTTCGTACCTTCAGGTGAGTGGAACTGAAGTCAGCGATGGATTGAAGACAGGATACTGTTCCAGGTAAGTTTCGTAGTGTTCTTTCTCTCTCTGCAGGTCCTTGGTTTCAGCTAAGCTGGCATCAAAGAACTGGATACGGTGAGTGTTACACTGCCCGCAGCAGAATAACACAAAGCATGTTCTGCTGTTTGGGTGCGGTTTAAATCGTCTCAGGTAAAGTAGTCCAGGTAAAATAGTCCCAGGCCTGCCACACCCAAAAGACTAGACCGCATAGCCCAGTTCCTTGTGACTGAGCTATGTGTGTGCCTCCATGCTGGCTGAACCACCCCCCCCCCCCCCCCCAAGTTAAATAGTTACAAGTAAATAGTCCCATTCTAATGTTAGTCTTCATGATGGTTATGAGCCTGGCGCCAAAGGCGCCAGGACTTACTCTAAGAAAGTCTTGGATGAGGTTTTAAGGCCTTTGACCTGTCCCAAACTGGAAGGCTGACTTGCCAGTGAGGGCCAGGGGCAAGGGTCATGACAGACCATTTGCTGCAAGGACTGTGTGTCAGTGTCAAGACAGATGCACCCTGCTGCTCTTCACCGGATGATGCTCCCTCCTCTGGGGTGGTTGCACTTGTGGCCACTTCCACATCCTGGTAACCCCCGGTGACTTGGGACAGGCTTGGTGAAGCGGACGTAGTGGCTTGGGTGTGGCGAGGTGCTGTGATACTGCTGCGGTAGGGTGGGGTGGGTCCTCTGCCTTGGCGTGTCCTGCCTGGCCCTTTGCAGGGGTGGTGGTGCTGGTGGAGGCGCGTCTGGGCACACGTTGTGATGGGTTGCTTCCTCGTCATGTGGGGTACATTTATCCGCCCAGCAGAACTCCCCTACAACATAAGACCACATCTCAGTCACCAGCAGAATGGCTGCGCTGGCTCTGTTGAGCACGATTGCCTTACATTTAAACTGCATTTTGCAGTCACCAAAATAATGGCTACGCTGGCTTACCTGCCACACATGGGGCAAGATGAAACGCAGAACACCCCAAGAATTGCTGCCATTATTTTCTTCATTTGCACCAGAGAAAAGAAGTCCAAGGCAGCGTTGCTATGCTGCTAGCTCAAAACGTTTTACTGAAAAAGAAAATATTCTGCCTTTTAAAATAACTGCGCACTGATGCCCTGTCCATCTTTTCAACAGTACACAGCTTGGTTCCAGTGAGACCCAGCTATGTTCATACATATTCAGGTTGTGCTACAGCAAATGGGGGCATTTCTCATTGAATGACATGTTGTGCCAGTCAAGATCTATGAAATAGCAAAGAACTACACTACAAGCCGTATGCATAACGCTTTACTTTTGCAACAAAATATCACAGATAAACTCTTTACAAAAAGTATCTCTCTCCTAGCTCATGTCAGTTTCAAGGGACCTTTTATTTTAACAGATGCCTGTGCATTAGAAACATGACTGGGGCTTTGGAAAGGTTCAGAAAATGGATGAGAGGAAGGCCACACTGTAAAGTGACAGCCAAGGAAAACTAACCACGTGTAAAATGTTTTTTTTTTTTACAAACAAGAAAATGTCTGTTTAAAAGTTAAATGTTGTATTAAGGCCCTGTCCTTGCATATAAATGTGATGGGGGGGGGGTTGTTTTAAAACATATATAGGATATTTCATTCCAAAAGACTTGCTTTCTGGTTCAGGAAAGAAAAATTAATAAGCAAATAAATTTGCTGTGAGGCCTGCAGACAGGTTTTTTACAGGCGCGGGCTTCAAATGATCTTGCTTCCTAGGAACACAATCTACCTCCCTTCAAGTGGACAGTCCCTGGGGCATATGAATAGGCAAGGGTGGAAGATGTTGCACCCTCGTCAGACAAAGTGTTACATTTCCCGTCTCGGGAGGATAGCTCAGCGGCAACGTGGGCGCCTTGGAAACAAGACGACACGAAGCAACACAGGTTCGATCCCCAGGTCCGCGCTTAGAAAGCTCTGGGTGTTTAAGCGCATTATAAATACGCAACTAAGAGAAAAACAATTGCGCAAATACAAAACGAACAATTCCTGTAACAGCGCCTCCATGCTTGCGGGCTGTGTGAGCGCTTTAAAAATGTAAATACAAATAAATATAAATACAAAAGCGGCAGTGCTCCAGCCTGGGACAATGGATTTCTGGGGCACATAGGTGTGACTTTCTGGTAGCACCTCCCTTCAACTCAAACTAAGAGCTTCAAAGGCGTATCCATGACAGCACTGGGCTGAACTGACCAGAGCCTGATATTTGGCTGTGGCCTGGAAAGGAATGCCCTTATTTGGAAGACAAAGCCAGCCCATTTGGGGCCAAAGCCTGTTCTTATTTAATCAACTTTAAGACTTTTATTTCAGCAACCGGAAAACGTTGTAATGTGAAACTTTAATAATTTAAATGTAATTTGTGTGCCATCAAAATAAGACATTGTAGGTTTCCCTAGCATGTAGGGGAATCAGACAGCAGGAAAATGTAATTCATGGGAAAAAGTATACATGGTACAACTTTGAAAATTATTGTAAACATGCTCTATGATAATATGTACAAATATATAAAATTGTAGAATTTTAGGTGAAGCGGTTCCCACTCGAAATATGCGAAAAATTATTAGAACAACTAAATAACATCGTAGAAATTTGGGAGTTGGAATGACCAAGTTCAGTGTCAAATATGGAATCTGTCAGTGTGATTTTCAAAAGCACCACAACTGTAAAAATGTTCATTTTGTGTCATATCTGATTTTGGCAAATGTAACTGTGGGAGGGCCATGGGCATTGTAAGCACACCTCATAAAACTGATGTCATGTCCCTGAAGTCCAACCGGCAGAGAGGAAGGCAGTGACTGCCACCCCTGACCAATCCACTTGTTAGAGGCATGTCAGGTCAAAGGTCTGCCTCCATAGTAAATCCTGTGATGTCATCCGCTTTATAAAAGGCGGAGGCTCAGAGAGACAAGGGACTGACTCTCCTGACTTACAGCTTGAGCATATGTCGAGATCCAGACATTTTATACTGACCCTGCAAGATTCCAGATTCCACTGCCAGGAAAGGTATAGCTGATCCAGACCCTCCTATCCAGGAAGAACCACCATTCAGAAATAAACACCACAAATAAATCCCACTAATTCAGGGAGAAAGGGGAAAGGTAACTGAATCCTCATTGGGATTATCCAGCGCTACCTGCTTGCCCTGCTACCTGCTTTATCCAGCTGATGCGCTGCTGTGCCGTGACCAGAATCTTGCCCCGCTGTTCAGATACCCGGTTGGCGGTCCAAAATTCCAAATTCATGTGCTTATTATAAGTATCACCCCATCCCATAGCAAAACATAGGATATGCCATTCTGATACTTTGGCATTTGTTCCACCCTATAAGTAATCCCATCAATACCCTAGTAACTGTTTAAATTAGGTATCGGGTAATATAATCGCGGCAAAAATGTTGCTGGTAAAAAAAATCGCAGCAAAAATGCTGTGGTGTGACCCGTAAAGGTCTTCCCCATTATACCATTTAAGGGAGCGGGGGTTGCATGGGTCCGAGGGTTGCGGGGGTGTTTCCCGCATAATTTACATGATTGTGGCGGCAAAACCAGTTTTTTGCCGCAATATTTTGTATACACAACCATTTTTGCCACAATTTTAAGACCTGGAACCTTAAATTACCAGAACCCTCTGTGTATTCTGTTCCTTGATTTCCCCGTGGTAGCACCATTCTTTCCTATCCTTTTATCCTATTGCTTAAGTCCTTAGTCATATTTGGAATAAATTAATAAAATTCCCATCTGAAGAGACAAACGGCGTGAAGGGGTTACACTTGCAAATTAACCTGTGTCGCGGGCGGCGTTCCTCTTTTCTAGCCACTAAAATATAGTTGTAATAGCACTTGTCATTTCCTTTCCAAACTGATTTTCCCTGTCCACTGCGTTCACTTTTGAAACCGAATGTCCTTTCCCATTAAGAATCTCATCCTGTCAATCATTTAGAGTTACCCTTTCACTTTCTTATTATTCCTGTGATGTGTATCTGTCCCTTAGCATAAAAACTGCATCTCAATGTTGTCTGTTTGACCCGTTTTTCAAGCTTGCGTGTTGTTAGGACATTGCTTGATAGTTTGCTAGTGTTCTTACATCTGTGATATTGTTATACTCATTCGTGCCTTTTCCATTGAACCGCGCATGTGAAATAAACATTTAGTAATTTCAGGGGCTGTTTTTCTCTGTTTTGGGGGGAGCCAAATCTGGTTTTTCGCCTCCTAATCATTCCGATTGTTGCATAGTGTACCCAACTCCTTGCTACATTCCCCATCCATGCAAAGTTTGATTAATAGGGGTTTGAGGGAGTGTTGCAGGGGGAATGGTTAACTGTGATACCATTTAAAAATCCACTCAAGTTTTCTTTCAAGTGTGTAGTGTTTATCTTACTTGAAAAGGCCTAACTAAGTGCATTCCATCAATTTACCGTGTAATTATCACCCCACTGGTGATCGCTGCCCAATATTACATTTGTGTGATTTCATTTGAATTTTAAAATAAATGAATATTGTATTACCACCCACCGGCTTTGTAAAAGTATTTGTAAAAGGGGATGTGAGACGGGTTGGGTGTCATCTCAATCGGAATTCTTAGTAAATAAAGTAAAAGTGTTTTAATTGTGCGGTGCAGCCTAGGCCAGTATCAAGAGTCCTGGTCTGGTGTGTGACGCCCCATTAGAATCCTTAACAGTCATCCACGTTGGCCTTGGATGATGCCTGCGTGCCTGTAGGGGACATAGGGTATGGCATGAGGACGGAGACCCGCAAATATTTGTTCATGCATTTTAGTACAAGGGGGAGGGGGTTGTACAGGCAAGTTTCTCTCATGCTTGGGCCTGACCTGTTTTGTTTTTGCAATGGGTTGGTATTAAGTGAGGGAGGGCACAGTTTGGAATTGTTGGCCTAGCCATTTTATGCATATTATGCACATGCACAGCTGGCATGCCGCAGTCAGTGAGGGGGGGCTGGTACACGCCCACCTGACAATGCTGTGCCCCCGCCATGAATGTGTGTAGCATGGTGCTTGCAGTGTACATTGGCTGCCCTACCCACGACACTGGGTCACAGGGGTCGCCTAGGTGCACTGGAACATGTGTGCTGTTGTGGGTGCCTGTGGTCGCTCTCCCACGCACTGCACCCACTCAGTGCCCGGCTGTCTGGTATTCACACTGGGAATGGAGTGGTGGCCTATTCACAGTGCGATTTGTAAGCGGAGGGGGGGGCACTCACCTCCTGGGTGCCGGGGCCTTCCTCTGCTCCTCCCACTCCCATCGAACGATTGATGCTATTTCAATGAGGGTGTTGCACTGCTCCTCCCATGATGCCAGCTCCTGTGGTGGTGGACCTCACTCCATGCTCTCACTCCTGTGATGTGCCAGGAGGCCCCGGATACAGACCTGCAGGACGTTAAATCGCTAGTGGCAGTCCTCGCTATCCCTGGGGACACGCCCTGCCGCAGTGACCTTCTCGCTGATGTCTGCCCAAATCCGGTTACGCCGCTTTGACCCCCCCCCCCCCGTCTTCTTCTGTTGGGGACCATATAGTAGTTCAACCTAGTGGGAAATCACCTCCTACACCAGTATTGAAAGTTCAGAGTCCGAGAACTTGGGCTTGTGCAGCCTATCCAGTGCAGACTTTCCCCTCACATGCTCCTGGGACATTTTCTAATATTTGTTGCAGTGGATGACTTTCAAGGGCTCCGATTTCAGTTTTTTTTGTGATTTCTAAATGGCCGCCGCTTTGTTTCTCGTTCCAGCAGCGACACATTTCCTTTGGCGCTAATATATTAGCGCATTCTATTAGCGCTTGCCGCTGGCACTAACGTAATGCTCGCTGTGTTTTTGAGTTTCCAGCCACTATTACCGCCAAACGGTATTAGCGTTAATGCCCGGCCCGTGTGTGCGTGCCCGTGAGTCGTGATGGGGTGTTGTTTGCGCCACGCTCAGTGGTATGCGTCCGGATAGCGCCCAACTCGTGATGAGGCCCATTGTGCTGGGCCCAGAAGGTCTCTAGTTCCCGGGCCCTTTCCAGAGACTTTAGAGAGATACCTCACATGGCTTGCTATCCCACCTCCCGTTCATCACCTCTGATTGTCTATGAATTTCTGTTTGAGACACCACAGAGTTCTCTTTGTTCAATCAGCTTGGAGAGTCCACAAAGCAAATGGGCAACACTCGGAATGGTCCAAGGGGCTTTCTCATCTACTGATGTAAAACCATGAAGCACACAGGCCACTTTTCTAAGAAGTAGTAGTAGGCCTTTGGCATGTTTTCTGTGGCATAGAGGCCAAAAGATCATCCCTTAGTGGCTTTCATATTGGATAGCTTTATTATCCCATGTACTGCACTGTCCCCTCTCCCTTCCCCCTTCCCATGCACTTGCGCTATCTGAATAGCACCTGGCCTAGTAGGATCGTTGTCAGTCTTCCCTCTATTCCCCCTCCCTTGCCTCGTCGTGCCTTTAAACACTGGTGTATAGGCATGTTATAAATGCCATATCATAGCTCCATTTCCTCCAGACTTGTACTGCTGCAGCGATCAGTTGGGCTACTTAACAACGTTTTCAGATGAAGGAGCTCCTGGCCTTTTTTAACGTGTTATGGGTATGCACCAATCTTTGACCCTTTTCTCATTTGAAGTCTTTGGATCATCTTAGATGGACATTTAGTCTTCCTGAGATTAGGGGGAGGACCATCGGGTGCATTACCCTCTTTGGTGATTACCTTGGTGCTGGTAGTATTTGCTCCAGGACCACCACTCCTCAAACAAATACGAATTTTGGCTCACACAATCTCTATATGGAGTCTGGAGTCTTTCTGGCCCCTAAGTAATCTTCTCAGATAGTGTACTTCATGGCCATACCTGGACACCTTTGCCCCTATGATATCTTGTTACACCATCCCTATTCAGAGGGACAGCTTGAGGTTAGGGACCATAATCTGATACAAACGGTCATCCTACCCGGTTCCAAATTAAAAGCTTGATACCAAGTGCAAGTGATGCTGAATGAGACCATGAGTCTTACAGTTTATCGTCCCGAGCAATACTTTGTGTGGTGGCTGCGCCTTCCTGAAGGGAAGTGGACTGGCTGCTTTCACTACATCTCCCTTGGAAAATGACAATAAGCAGAAGGAAATGCTTGGTAAGAAAATCTACCAAAACTCCATTGCTTACTTATGGCAGGTAAAGGTTAACGCTGTAATAGTAGGAGACCAAAACCTCCTGAGGAAGGATGTGGCATTCTTTTCAGTTGCCTTCTCGTTGAAGCAGCAGAAGGCCTTTGCAGCCACTATCAATGAGGGAATACACATTTCCATCACCCTCTTTGGAAATGCTCTCAACTATGTCAACGCTGACTTCAGTGTTCCGTGAATTTATGCTTGTGTGTGTAAGTAATGTTTGACTGATGCAGACATTCCTTTTCCAGGAGGGTCATGATATTGTTCTAGACCTCCCATTCTACAGGAAGGAGTTTTTCTGAGGTGAAGACCAGCACTTGCCGAAGTATAACATTGGTGCCACAATTGTCAAATCCCTGGATGTAATCTCTCTGGGAGGATAGTTCAGGGGCAACCTGTTTATCTTGGAAGTAAGACAGCACAGTGCGACACAGGTTCGAAGCCCGGTCCCATGCTTAGAGGCTATAGCCAGTCATTGTGTCCCTCCAACTAAGTGATTGGCTTTCTGTCATGGATCTGAAAGACTCCTATTTGCACATCGCTATCTGGCCCCTGACAGATCCTTCCATGCTCCCAATTCTCCAAAGGATTCACGTATGTGCCCACTTCAAGCTTCTCAGCCTTGCATTATTATCTTCTAGATCTCCCTTTCTGATTGGCCTTTCACTGAACCCAGCACAGTCGACATGGACCCCCTCATAGAGCATACACAGCTGGCCTGAGCTCTCCGGCCCTCCCCTGATGGAGTGTCTTGGAGCTCCAGCATGATCTCCTTTCACTTTGTGAGTAGGAGTTTGACTATGCCTGTATGGTTTCAGGGGACACTCTGGCATATATTATCCTGGTGTCAGGTGGATCCACATGCTCACTTGCACATGCAAAGGGCTCCACTGCAACAACAATGCTTTGGGATTTGATGGTCTTCCAACCCACCAGATGCTTATTACTAAAAGTGCTGCACAGGTGGATGGTAGAATGGCAGTTGATGGTAGAGGTTCAGGAGCACGAGACCAAGCCGTCCACTGCACAGACTCTCTGGGGAACTTAGGGCAATGATCTAGGTCACTCCAAGGAACTCGGTTTAACACCTTTATTTTAACGTCAAAAAAGTTATAGTGACAAAGACAAAAATGCCTAAACGAAAGGGAAACAGTAAAACTTTGAATCCGGTCCAGACAGGGTATGTGGTTTAATCTTCTTTATGAGGTAACAGCACTGTACAGGAGACCCAGCATCTCAGGCTTCCTTCCTCCACCTGCTTCAGCAACTTTTCTTTTCAAAGCAAAGCATTTTCTGTTGTACATTCTCACCAACACCTACCACATCATTATGTACCCTTTATTCCATTTTGGTACCTCTTTTGGTTATTTACGAGTTATGGAGTTCACCCTTGGATCAGCACACCACTCACCAAAGGTAAGCTCACATGCAACACATATCTCCCTAGCGGTATTCCTAACTGGCAGTAGACTTTCAGATGATCATTCATTTCTTATTGATCTGGTGAACGATTTGCCCGGTCTTATCAGCTTCTCCATACCTCCTAGCTATCGCTGGAATAGAGAAGTACTCCGATTCCCTTTCAGTGACTTTACAAAACATATGTAATCTACTTTTAATAGTAACAAAGAGCTCAGATCTCTGTTCTTGCATGTATCTATGTTTCAAAGACTTACATTTTGTTTTCGCTAATCTTAGTGCCCTACGAATATTCCTAGGAACCCCAAACTATGTAGACATAGCCATCCCACATATATACACTTTGAATGCTTGCCATAATGTACTTATATTGGAGACCGAGCCAATGTTCGTTTCAAAGTAAAGATGTGTATGCTCAATAACACTCACCTCAAATGAAGGATCAAAACCATTGGTTTGAGCTTTCAGGGTGGCAAATGCACGGTTTTGTCTCCCAGCATTAAGCTAAGCATAATTGGCGAGTGATCTGAAAATGTACAGGGTAGTATAGTGCACGTTCTCCCCTGACCGACCAGGAGCTGGGATCGGAGTCCGTAATCAATGCTTGGTGACATATCGTGAACAGATGAAGAAAATGTCTATTCTTAATCTGGAAGTAACCATCTCCACACATCCACCCAGCCTCTGTCAAGCATACTATCGAGAATCACCTAAGTGGATTTACTTAACTGTCAAGGTGTAGAATTTGTGCAATCCATTTTCCTGTTCAATGTATTTTTGAAATTGCTGCCCCATGTAATTTGTATTTCACGTACTTTATCGCAGATTGAT
The DNA here is from genome assembly GCF_040938575.1 of Ambystoma mexicanum. Taxonomy (NCBI): domain Eukaryota; kingdom Metazoa; phylum Chordata; class Amphibia; order Caudata; family Ambystomatidae; genus Ambystoma; species Ambystoma mexicanum. The sequence goes on from NC_090936.1 coordinate 623,187,749, forward strand.
AAGATGTGACATTAAAAACCAGTTTCATCGCTATTGGGGCTGTATACATTAACAATTGAAAGTACTTGTCCAAAAAGAGCACTATGTAACATCATATATCTTCCCACGGGTCACACGTAGAGGAAATGTATCTAACTTGCATGGGCTTTTCTATCAGTCCAAGTACAACTCTAGATTGTGTTGTATAGCTAGTGTAATAACTGGGAGGGCCCTATTTTTTCTCAAACAATTCATGCAGAGCACTGGTAGTGTGCATTTTGTACATCAGTATAATTTGCGCTTTGATGATCAATGTATGACCTAAGTGTGTGTGCCTTTATGTGATTATTTAAACTTTGCATATTCCAACTCATACAGACTATCTCGGTACCCTTGGCCAACCTTCCATCACCCAGCAATCACTGTTGCCTAGATGAATGATGCACCACTTGAGTTTGTTGACTGCATCTCGCCCAGCATCATATAATAACTTGTCAGCATGGCAAGTATGTTTTAAACATATTAACCCCCCTGAACATACCCCACACCACAACCCCAAAAAATGTGGTGTGGTCCCCCTATATAATTATTAAACACACATGGATAACTGTGTGAACTCGCAAGATGAGGGGCATTAACAGAATTCTATAGCCACACCTTTTATATTAAATTAGAAATATACCGTAGTTATCTCAGATGTCACAACCTGCATGTAGCCCAATAAATTGCAACATAGTACTGTAACATCGTGGGACATGTGTAGTGTTAATAGTACCTCAAGTATCTGAGAAAAACAGACAGGAACGGAAAAACATGGCTCAATAGTACAGAAAATGTATCTATCAGTATTTGAATATGGCCTTAAAAAATATTGACTGCCTCATCTGGTGCTGAGAAGAAATTAGTTTTGCCATTTGGCTGGAAACAGTTTTGCTGGAAATAAAACTGCATACTTAATATTTCTCTCACAAAGACCAACAGGATGTGAGTTCATTTTGCACTGCCATAGAGAAATTCGGATATAGGAATATTTTATTTGATTCAAACAGATCTGCCTTCTCTCTGGTGTATTTCAGCAGCAAATCAGTCTCTCTAATTTAAAGTATGGGTAATGATCAGATGGGGAGCAGCCCCTGGTTTAGGTTTCGGTGGCATGGGCTGATGAGCCCTTTCACCCGTGAAGTGTGGAGAAAACATTTTCCAGAACTGTTCTGTTGTCACAAGCCTCTTTCATTGGCACCCCCAGTATGCAAATGTTGTTGTGCCTGGAACGCAACTCCAGGTTCTCGCACTTGAACTGTTTACATACCTTTACACATAGTAATCTTGGAACACATTTCAGTAAGGCCATCTTCAGTTTGTCAAATACTTGACTCCACTTCCTTTATACAAGCCCTTTCCTGATCTAGTTTAGTTTTTAGCTTTCAAGGAATGTATGCTTCGGATAATGTCATTCCCGCTTAGATTTGACTGAGGACTAACGAGCCTGCAAACCTCCGAACATTTGTTGCATATCCGGTGTGGCAAAAGCCCCATGCTGCGCATCCTGAATTGTGCTTTTTTGAGTTGCTGATATGTAGCCAGTAACTTTAAACATGGTTTTGGTGAAGGAATCCAAATTAACCCTTATTCTTTCCACTACCAAGGGTCATAATGAAATGATAACACCTTGCACTGTGCTCCAGTCATTAAAAGCAGCAGGTATAATCAAAACGGGTGTCAAGAGTAATGTAATTAACTACTTAATGCTGCTTGTATGTGTTTTAAGAGCTGCAATGGTTCATTGGTATTGTGTGTTCGCCAAAACCATATCTCATACTATGCAGGATGTTAAAGAAGTGTTCAAGTATCCCTTTCAGTCAAAATTCCGACCTTGGTGCAGCACCAAATTGGCGTGTATATTTTCATGGTAACAAACGTCACCGCAAACCTAGCGCTCCCACATGAACCGAAGGCGGGAATCTTCGTAGTTCAATCCATCTGGGCAGGTGCCAAATGCAGATGCATTATCACGATGCAGGGCACTCACTGATCTGAGACATATGGTCCGTGGATCGTGCTAGAATTGGAGTGCCTCACCAGGATTTATGTCATGCAAGTACAAGCCTGGAAGAGCCAGTGATCAGCCATGGATACCCACTGGGCCGTCATATCCACCAAGAGGTCTGGATTACTGGTTGGATCTAGTCCTCTTACTTCCTTTGGTGGGTGCCAAGTTTGGCCATGTCCTCGTGGACAACACCATGGTCATGCACTACCTCAACAAGTTGGCTGGTGTGATGGAGACTGTCATCCACCCACCTCTCACTGGCCCAACAGGAATATTACATCGCAGGAGCCTCCCTTCACACCATATTGGACGTAGACAGGGAAGTCTTGGAATCACCAATCACTGTAAAGGAGGTTAAATCAGTGAATAAAACCTTAAAACATAGTGCCCCTGGCCCGATGGATTTTCCCCCAAGTTTTATAAACTCTTCAGGTCACACCTCATGGGCCCCCTCACTGAGCTCTTTCCGGGAGACAGGCACGATAACCCCATCTATGCACGAATCCACAACCATTTTATTACTAACACCTGATAAAGACCCAAGTGAATGTGCATGATATAGGCCGATCTCTTTGCTCAATATTGATGCAAACAATAATTCTAAACTCTTGGAAAATAGGCTAGCAAATACTCTCCCCAAGATTATCGATGCGGACCAGACAGGCTTTATTTCGGGAAGGAGCACCTGAGACAATATACAGAGGGCACTCAATTTAGCGGAAGTAGTTGAGTCGGAACACCGCAAACTAGCTTTACTAAAATTAGTTACAACTAAAGCCTTTGACAGGGTAGATTGGGCATTCATGCGACTAGCCCTTAAAGAGTATCATTTTGGCCCCCTATTTTGCAAAATACTTTTAGCAAACTATAGCTCCCCTAGTATGGTCTTCAGAGTGAACAAGGCATTCTCTGCCCCCATATCGCTTTCTTGCGGAACTCGACAGGGGTGTCCGCTCTTCCTGTTAATTTTAGCCCTCATCATGTAACGCCTTGCTCAACGAATCCTTAAGAACACCTCCATCACAGAGATGGCAGTAAAGGGTGACCACTGCAAAATATCCCTCTATGTGGACGATATAATGCTTTCTTTCACCAACTGTCATTCCTCTCTACCAGAGGCCCTAACAGAGTTGGAAAGCTTTGGATAAGCAGCAGGTTTCATCGTTAATTATGCTAAGTCAGGGGCCCTGCGGGTTGGACTAAATCTAGAAGAGATAAATTCTCTCCAGAGAGCCTGTCGTTAGAGTGGAACACCAAATCAGTTAAATACTAAGGGGTCCAAATAATAGCAAACCCAAAAGATCGCTATATGGCTAATTTCCCCCATCTATTTACTGAGCTGGAATCCGATCTGAAGAGATGACAACTCAAGAGATCTCACTCATGGGGAGAATCGCAGTGTGTAAAATGAATCTGCTTCCCAGATTCTTGTACCCGTGCTCGGCACTACCACTGGAAATCCCCCTGAAACCACTCACCAAATTACAAAGACAGATCTCCCAATTTATTTGGAGAGGAGGGAAATCCTGCAAAGCAAAGAAGGTGATGATGGGTGATGCTAAATGGGGAGTGATGGGGGTCCCTAATTTCTGTAACTATTATGCTGCAGCACAAATGGCAAACATGCTGACTTGGTACTCTCCCACAAACCCCCCGAAATGGGTGTCCAATTAACAGTCTAGGCTCCTAGCTCTCTGCCAAATATTACACAGTCGGCGAATAGAGGCTGGACGAATCTCCTCTCTTCCACTAAAGCCAGTTTAAAAACCTGGCCCTGGGCATTAAAAAGGAAAGGGACCCCAAAGGGAATAGGCCCTCTCTCCCCAGTCTTCCACAATCCGAACTTTATCCCAGGCCTAAGTTCAGCTAATTTCAGGAACTGGATCCGGTGAAGGCTCCATAAGGTCTCACAACTTTTTGAAAACGGCTCAGCTTTCGCCTTTGAAAAATTCAAGGATAGGTTCTCCCTGTTGGAACCGAACAGATTTCCGTCACCGGATTACCCATCCGCCGGTTAAGCAAGGGGCCACACGTTATCTCAGCCCACTAGACCTCACGCTACAGGTGAACCCTCCAGGAGGAGACATCTCGAGGTTTTATAAGCTTCTACAAGAGGATATCCGTCGGTCCTAAATGCATGGCCCTCTGGGAAGCCGATCTGGGTCACTCCATAGACAACCAAACATGGTTGGATATTAAGTCCAGCAATAAAACCTCCTCCAGATACATTACCCATAAAGAATGTGCCCTAAAACTACTATACCTGTGGTACTTTCCCCCAGTTCGCATAGACCACTTTGAGAAATATCTGGATCCTACCTATGGGAGAAAATGCGGTGCTCGTGTTTCCTACCTTCACATGTGGTGGGACTGCAGTAATTAAAGCAAGTAAAGCAGTAATTAAAGCAATTGAGGCCATCACCCATGTAGCCCTACCTTCGGAACCAGAGGTGATACTACTAGGGACTCCACTCCCGGAGATTTACCCAAGAACCAGAGCCACAGCTAAGCTAATCACTCAAATCCTCCTAGCTGCGAAAACCACACTAGTCTGCAGATGAAAATTGCAAGAAGGTCCGCTGCTTCAACTCTGGTGGGTTAAGATTTGGATATCCTGGTTGCAGTAGCTAAAGAGTGCACTGTCCACCGTTTCACCAATATCTGGGCACCAATTTTGGACTATGAACAGGACTACCCAGCCCAGACGTATCAACCACAGATGGCAAAACTCTTCCTAAAGACAACCTACTGCTGACGACCCCCTCGCCCCCTCCCTGGGGAGAACCAAGCTTCTAGTTGCCAAATAATAATGTAATTACTATGTTCCACCACTGTACTCGTGGCTCCCACCGTGCCTCGCACAACGCACGTTCATTTAAGAGCAACTGACCGCCACCCACGATGCTGCACATATGAGTTCGAGGCTTTCTTATATATTTGCAAACCAGCTCGAACCTTTCAACTGTTTTTCTACCGATGCACGGGCAACGTAGACCCTTTGTCACCAGCATATTCCTCCTTTGCCTCGGTCTGCCCACCTAACTACACACAGCTCTACTAGCTATCTATGCTGTGCCGCAAGCAGTGCCCTGCATCATCTGCCTTAGATGCCTGAGTCGGCCTGTAGAGCTGCACTTCGATCTTAACTGTGCCTACATCTGATATTCCAGTACTGCAATTTAACTCTAAATGTGCCTAGTTCCTGCATGCCTGGCCTAATTTCGAATCTAGCTGTGCCAACATTTGGCTCTCCCCCACTATAACCTGAGTTAAATGTGCCCTATGCTTGCATGCTACCTAGTAACTGCCTGATAATGCACGCTGTGCACTACCTAGCCTGTTGTGCCCCACCTCCTGTACTATGCCCTATTCAATATGCTCTGTTCCTTATGTGCTCTGCCTAGATTTGATGTAAGTTCCAGTGTATTTGCTGACCCTAACTTGCTGTGTCGCACTTTTGACTTGGTTCAGCACAAGGTGCCATTCCAAATCAAACGCTACTACACGTACACTCTTCTACTCATAGGTGCTTCTACAACATAGCAGCCAGCTACACTCTATCCTGTCCAAATAGTGTCTTACCTATGCTCATGCCTGCACGCCAGCCCATTGCTTTCCTAAGCTCCACTAACTGTGCGCTGCGCTATATTATAACTGTGTACCAGGTGGCACAAACATGCCTTTTTATGTACCCTTCCTCTAACTGCCTACGCTCATTGTCCTACGGCGCTGAAAGATCCAAGTGGTTCCCTATCAGCATACTGTCCACTCTCTGACTACTGCATTTAGCCTATTTTGCCCAATACTCGGTCACTGCACTCAACCTATGCTGCCCAATACTTGGTCACTGCACTTAGCCTATTTTGCCCAATATGTGACTGTTGCATTTAGCCTATGTTGCCCAATACTTGGTCACTGCATCTTACCCATTTTGCCCAATATTTGATTGTTGCATTTAGCCTATGCTGCCTTATATTTGATTGTTGCATTTAGCCTATGTTGCCCAATACTTGGTCACTGCATCTTGCCCATTTTGCCCAATATTTGATTGTTGCATTTAGCCTATGCTGCCTTATATTTGATTGTTGCATTTAGCCTATGTTGCCCAATACTTGGTCATTGCATTCAGCCTATGCGGCCTTATATTTGATTGTTGCATTCAGCATATGTTGCCCAATACTTGGTCACTGCATCTTGCCCATTTTGCCCAATATTTGATTGTTGCATTTAGCCTATGCTGCCTTATATTTGCTTGTTGCATTTAGCCTTTGTTGCCCAATACTCGGTCACTGCATTTAGCCTATTGTGCCCAATATTTGAGTGCTGTATTTAGCCTATTTTCCCTAATACCTAGCCGCCTCTGCCTATTATCTAGCCCTATGCTGTCTAATATCTGATTGATGTATGTAATAGCAGGCCCAAGTTCATCTAGCCATAACACTATGTACTCACACCTGCCAAACCTAATCCTGCGAGCATCATTCATTAATCTGATAGCTCTACTTATTACTATTGTCTACATCACCATGCCACTAATACTGCCCCCATAGGGCCTAGGAGCCTCTCACATGCAATTTACCTCTAAATCCCCCTGTAACATAGCACAGAGAAACCGCAGACTCCGGGCACGACTACCCAAAATATTCAAACCTGTCAAGAAATACAACATTAACCTGTATCATCTTCTACTGAAACTACGACCACCTTTGGAAACCACTGTTCCTCCTCGCCGCAAACCCCACCCTAAAAGAAATAAGCCCACCGCTAACCTACGTCTCACATTACAGCCAGAACCGCACCTAAAAGGCGCATTAATTAATGCTAGATCATTAGTCGCCCATGCTACAGACACAGCAGACACTATCCTGGAAAATGACCTTGACTTCATAGCCATTACTGAATCCTGGCTCCACGAGGCAGCAGGTCCAGCCCTAACGCTAGTAGTCCCAGACAACTACACTATCCTTAGAGCTGACAGACTTGATGCACGAGGTGGAGGAATAGCGATCATCGCCAAAACTAATTTTCCATGAGAATCACCTCTACACCTAACCTTAAATCCTGTGAGTCTCTTTCCATTAAACTACCCACTGCCAACTCTCAAAAATTAAATATCCATCTCCTCTATAGACCCCCAGGCCCATCAGCACCTTCAATGAAGATATTACTACTGTTCTCGCTGAGAAGCTAAAAAACTCCTCACAAACCCTAGTGCCAGGAGGTTTTAATCTAGGGTACAATGATATCAACGATCACCAGGCCATTTCCGTAGCCAACATCTTGACAGAACTAGGTTTTACGCAAAAAGTGTATATGTCCACCCATACCAAAGGCAGAACTCTTGACTGGATTCCCAGTCATAACTGTAACCTCTCCATTACATCCATTGCCCCCCAAATATGGACTGACCACCACTTAATCTCCTTTACTCTCAACACTAAAAGACCCACTGCTCTAACACCCCCCCCCCCCTCGCCGTACCCACATTAACCAGAAACAAGAAAAATATTACAGCGGACAATATCTTGCCCCATATCCTACCCAATCTTAACTCCCAACCAGACCATACTGACCCAGGCCTTCTAGTGGAGGAATTCAATAATGCTATGACCATTGCTCTCGACAGCATATTTCCGCTTAAACTTAGGAACAGTAAACCCAAAAAGCATCTTAACTCTTGGTTTACACCTCACCTAAAAAATCTAAGACTACAAAAAAGAAAATTCTAAACAGTATGGAACCTACATCCCACCGCAGAAAATAAAACCAATCTAATAAACATCTCAATGCAATACAAAAAGGAAATCATCCTGGCCAAACAAGAAACGTACAATAACAGGATTACCCAAGCCAACTCCAGTATGAAGGAGCTTTTCTCTATTCTAAAAGAACTGGAAACCCCTATTGCAGTACAGGATGACTCTATCAAAGAAAAAACCTGGTGCACAGACATACAGCTGGAACTAACCAACAAAGTGGCCAACCTCCAAACTAAAATTGCTCTAAAGAAAGCTTCACTATCAGCCCAAACTCCCCTGAACAAAACACCTATACCCAAGCCCAAATAATCCACTCAATTCAACTTCTCTTAAGTCTCAGTGATCGAGGTAGAGAAAACTATTCTGGCGCTCATCCAACTGCAAAGACGACCAATGCCCAGCACAACTGATCAAGGACACTGCTAGTGACCTAGCTCCCTTCATCACCAAACTGATCAATGCCTCCTTTACCACGGGCACCATTCCACGTAACCTAAAGGAATCCTGGGTACTCCCCCTTCTGAAAAAACAAACATTGCATCCTAACATTCCCACAAACTACAGGCCCATTACGACGGTGCCTCTCTTACTAAAAATTCTAGACAAGGTAGCATACACCCAAATTCAGAACTTCCTTGAGATAAACCACGTCCTTTGCACCCGCCAATCCGGTTTCCGACCTCAACATGGCACAGAGACTGCCCTTATCGACTTAAAGGCCCAAATAGACTCACTCAGAGATGAAGCTAAACTAGCACTCCTCCTCCTACCAGACCTCTCAGCCGCCTTTTACCTGGTAGACCATGGAGTCCTGTGTAATCACCTGGACTCCGCGGCCCACTTTTCAGGGGAGGCTATAGTTTGGATACAGACATTCCTTAGTGACAGGACCATGAGGGTGTTCTCCCCCACAGCGGCAGCAGACCCAATACCCATCACTTGCGGAGTGCCCCAGGGATCTTGTGTGTCTCGCCAACACTCTACAATATCTTCACCAAGCCACTCTTTGACGATCTTGACAATCTGGGTATCACCTATAACATCTATGCAGACGATACCCAGATTCTCCTACCACTTACCGGGGATTATGGGGAAGATCTAGCTTTGGTGAACAGAGTCTATAGCATCGTTCAGGCATGGATGGCCAACCAAGGCCTATGCCTGAACGATGACAAAACAGAGCTCATCATCCTGGGCACCGCAGCTCGCCTCTCTAAACTTAACCCAAATTACTCAGCATTTATCATCGATGGGAACACTATCAAGGACGCCAGAGAAGTAAAAACCCTAGGTTTCTACCTCGCTCGACCCTATCCTTTACCAAACAGGTGAACTCACTGGCCTCAACTAAGGCCTATACATGCAAACTAATACGAGCCAGGAAACAATTCCCATCAGATGACAGTTGCCTAATCTTAGCCAGAGCCCTTATTCTATCAAAATTAGATTATTGCAATTCCCTCTACATAGGGGCAACTAAACAAACCATCAACAGAATACAAGTGCTCCAAAACAATGCACTTAGAGTGGCCCTAAGTATCCCCAGAAGAGCACATATTTCTGAAATTAGACAGAAACACAAATGGCTATCTACCCAAGAAAAAATCAACCTCAAATCTGCCTCCCTCATCCACAAATGCTTAAACAACAAAGCCCCTTGTTACCTAACAGAACGATTTAGTAGTAAAAACTCTACTAGACCAACAAGAATAGTCGGCCCCAACTGCCTTCTAGTGCCTAGATTTAAACTGGCCACTAATGGAGGATCCAGCTTCCCAATCAGGGCAGCTCAATTGTGGAACTCCCTACCTCACGCACTTAGATTTGACCAAACATTCAATAAATTCAGAAAGAACGCAATAAATTGGCTCACTGAGTATGCTATGTAACCCGCACTCTCCCCACGTACCTACCTCATCTATTGTACCTGATATAGATTTACTATTGTGTAAACGCTAGTGATATGATGACTTGTTGTCCGCACACTGTCTATACTTGTTCCACCTGTGGAGCCAAGAAAACTGTTTATTACCATGCTCTGTAAACTTGTAACTTCTGTACCTAAGCTGTAAGCCTTCTTGTCACATGCGCCCTGCTACCTCAGGGTCCGGTGCGCACAATAAATAAACAAACAAACATACATACTAATGATGTATACTGCAACCATACAGTATGACAAGATGACAGGTCTCAGAGTGACATGTTCGCAAGGAGCTTTCAAATCCTTGTGAATGATAGAACTGGCTTCATCTAGGTGGCTGTCTCACAATTCTAATTAACAATCCGCGAAAGAGAACTTACTTAAATGTTCTCTAGCTTCTTGGAATACCAGAGGCTATAAACATTTAATCCAAATCAAGATGAATCAAATCATATTATATGACATTGTGACCTTGCAAGAGGTTTGGTTCACAGTTCATCCAGTATGGGACATGCATACTCTCTCCCTGATAAAAGCAAAGATTCCAGCGAGAAGAAAGCCGATGGCTGGCTTATGTATATCCCCCTGGGTGTCGCCTAATATGCATTTACAGCTAGTAAAGATTAAAACGCCTACACATACGATAGTATTAGTGAACATGTACTGGAACCATGTGGGTATTCGGGATGATGATTTCCTCCAGGATCTTGAGCACCTGTTGGATCTAATTGCTAGTGACACATCGGTTCACCATACAATTTTGGCAGGAGATATTAACTGTATTGAGAGACTGACTTGAAAAAAAAGAAACATAAGGTGTCTTCACCTTATTGAAGACTGATTCTCACAGTTGGCCCTTGGCAGGGCTGCATAGGTAAATAGGATGCTTTTCAAAGTATCTTTCTTTTTCAAAAATACACAAAATCAGTAAAATGTTTCACAAGGGAAATGTTTAATTCACATTTCTAATTTTCTGTGTCTCGTATTTTACTCTTATATAGTGATGCAACCAGTAAATACGTAGGTCAGTTTGTTAATAAGTACATGTGCCAATGCATTTCGGTCTATGACCATCTTCAGGGCTGTACTTTAAATCATATTCAATATTTCTAATCCGTTGTAACAAGTAGGACAATACATCATATTACCATAAAAAATGTAAAACACATACCCCAAGTAGATCCGGATGGTAGTCAAAAAGGAGAAAAAAACACAAATAATGGAGCCGCGCTATATATTGTAATAGACAAGTATTTCTACCGTGTGAATCTGAACAATCTGTACCTTCTGTGCTGTTGTTATCCTCACGGCTACGTGTACATAATTTTCGTTGTGTCCAACGTTCCTGTTAAACATGAGAAAAGACTGTCCAAGCCCTTCTATGTGATGGGTGTCTCTTCTGTGCGGTGTGCATGGAGGTCTCTTACCTGCTTGTTCGTGCTCGCGTTCTGGACCAGGCGCATTCGCAGTGAAAGCGAAATGCGCGCAAGTGCAGACACTATGCTACATTCCCATGGAAATGGGGGCGGGGAGAAGGGCAGCAGCGCGAACGCCACTGCACGTATGCCTCGGGCCCCACCTCTCTGTGAGGTCACGGAAGGGCAGTGTTTTCGCCATGAGAACACACAATGCTTTGGTAGCTACGTACGTGTGTGTGTAGATGCTATCTAAAACTAATGAAATGATAGTAATGAAGCATATGGTGGCGGTTTGAAAGCTACCGTTTTAATCAATCATGGAGTGAGTGGATGCGTAACGGGGGGGGATAATGATGCTTATGAACAATGCCCTCTAACTCTTCAAAGTCAAATGACCAAGGTTCTCGCTATTATTGTCCTACAATTAACATGGATACTGAAGCTATATATTCATAACTCGATTGGAAAATCTATATAAGGATGAAGGAAATCTCGCATTTCTTTGAATAAAACCTAAACACCACATTTGAATATCATAGAATCAACAATACATAATGAAAGTTCTCAATGTTCAGGTTTAGAAAATACTTCTCTCTGGATCAGAGAAAGCACATGTAGTTGATCTCCTTATTGATTCCTTTAGGTGTCAGAGAGCTCAGTCTGTCGATCCAAAACGTCTCACGTTGATCAAGTCTTTTTTGTAAATCTTCACGCTTCTCTCTTCTTTGGATTCTTTCTAAGATTACAAATTTAATTTGGGCCAAGCTGTGCTGTTTGTTCTTCCAATGTCTGGCCACTGCTGAGCTTGTAGTCTTATTCCTGATGTAGGATCTGTCCTCATTCCACCTTGCCTTTGCTGTGCGCTGTGTTTGGCCCACATAATACAGACCACATGGGCACTTGATCCCATTAATAATCCCTGGTGTATCACAAGTTGCAAAACATCCATGTTTAATCTTCTCTCCGCTGTAAGGATGATTTACTGTTTCTCCTTTCATAATGTAGCTACAATTGCTGCAATTTAGGCATGGGAATGATCCTACGCGGGCTGTGTTTCTCTTCTTCTGTACACAGAAGAAGAGAAACACAGACAGCATAGGAACACAGAGCAAGTATCAAGAGGAAGTTTGATTGCTCTGCACCAGAGTTGGGGGGATGCATTGATCGTATAGTCGAATCACAAATGCCTGTTCACAATTCCGCTGATTCCCATCATTCCTCCAGTTCTCAGGAGGCTGAGAGGTTCATTTGATCTTCATTGCTCTGAAATGGACCACAAGGGCATTGGGCCTCATTACCAGTTAGGTGGTAAGTGGTCAAATTGGCGCTGAGTTACTGCCAATTTTACCTATACGCCAAATTATAAGTTGAGTGAAGGATTTACCTGCAGCAAAACCCTGGAGGTAAATCTTCCCACTAAATGGAGAAAAATTGGCGGAATTACCATGGAGGTAATTCCGGCACAACAATTCAGCAAAAAAAGACCCATGGGGTCAAATGGACCCAAAATAAATGAGGAATTACATCACCACCACCACTTGCAATCAGGCGAAAATTCCGCCTCACCAAGTGGCGGTAACAGTAATCTCTCAGGGCTATTGATTTTCCGCTTAACTTGTAATGAGGCTCATTGTATCCAGAGCTACTGGACACACCTTTGTCAGCCCTAGTGACTACCATCAAGAGTCTACCTGCTGTCCCAGGCCGAGGACAGAATCTTTCACCCCAAACCCAGTCAGTCTCACTCTTCATGCATGGCTGCTGAGCGTATGAGATGCAAGGAATGGGGCCTGGCTGATGAGCTTCTTGATGTCTTGTCAGCTGGGAGGCCAGCAATCAAATGTGCAAATGCCTGCAAATGAAATGAAATGAAATAAAATGAAATGATATGAAATTATTTTTCATTTAAATGTCATAAATTCTCCAGCTGGTACTTAGAGAAGGGTATTTCCTTTGACCACAGGTGGCTTTCATATTGGCATGTTGTTTAAAGGAACCTCTCAGTGTTTAAGAAGAGTGGAGCATGGTTCCTTTGAATAAAGCACTAGAATTGTTCACATCATCTCTTATGAATCGTAATCGCGGCATCTTCCTTCAGGGTTTTGTCACAAATAACATCCCTATAGCCTTTGGAGTACCACATAGCTCTTCTTTTTCCACATTACCTTTTAACATTTATCTAAAGCCCCTTCACACCGTACTTTTTTCCTTAAGTTTAGGGTATCACTGTTACGCAGATAGTACCCAACTGTATTTCAAACTTAAAAGCAAATAAACCCAAGACTGTGCCAAATTAACAACTTAGTCCATATTTAGAAATGGAGGGGCTCTAATTGGGCAAGGTAAAATAGCAACAAAACAGAACTCCCCACAGAGCCATTGCATCTAAATCACAAGCGACAGAGGACCATCCTACCCTTTTTCTTTTAATTTCTCAATTCTAACACTGAACAATGTAAAAAACGTAGTCTATTTTGATTCTCAACTTAATGACTCACCTTGTTGCCTACATTATAATTTCAACTATTTGATTGTTTAAGAAGATCCGGCTTTCCTAGAGGAACCTCCTCTTACCCATGTAGCCACAGCAAACACCTCTTTAAATGTTTTCTATAGCACCCTTCATATATGAGCAGTATGAAAAAAATATAATGTCCTCACTGCTTCAAAATAACATTGCTCAAGCAGTAGTTATTGCTCCTCCTTTTGCACATTTAATGCAAATTCGTAATAGAATTAGACCGGGCCCCAGTTTAATCTTGCATTGTATTTAAAGTAGCTACCTTAACTCAAACAAAATGCTTTACCATTAACACTTAGAATTTGAAAAGTAAGATTACTCCTTATTCACTGACTTTTTCCCTAGGATCTTGAGATTCCTACTGATTAAACCAAACAACATTTTAAGTAAAAATGGCTGGGAGTTAGTCCTTCAGAGCTCAAGGCCCCCTTATTTCGAAAAAGCTTCCTAGTGTCTTACAATCTCGTGCTAACCTCGTATTTAATTTTTATTTTTTTAAACAGCATAACACACACTTAATTTGCCATATTATTGATTTTCTATTTCACCCTTCTGTGTGGTTTTTCAGTTATAATCAGGTCTTCATCATTATGTATCACCTGAGCGTAGTGTTTTAATGTTGTTGGACCTTTTGTGCTGTATAAAAACTCCACAAACATAAACATTTTTGATACCCTCTGTTGTGCAGTTTTTGAAAGGTTTATCGTGCACATTTCCACCACACCAGTTTGTTGTTCCTACATGGGGTCTAAATGTGGTTCTAACCTTCCTGATGGTGGCTCCTTTTGAGCTTGTGCATTCCTGTTCTCTCCTTTTTCTCACACTAAAGTTGATCTTTGTTTCAGACAGACGAGTTAGTGAGTTCTATAGCCCTTCGGGGAAGTTGCCCATCTCTCCTTTTCTAAAGCTAAGGTTATTTTTGGAGTTAGTCTGTCCTACCACAGTGGAGACCGAGTTGCACTTTTCTCAAAAGATGCATACAAAGGGACATAGCCACTCGGCTTATTAGCTCCATGATTGTGAGTATATGATTTATGCTGAAACCTGCCTAAGAGAACGCCACACTGCAACCTCAGATATTCAACTATGTGGGAGAATGGTGGTACTGAGTGGCAGTCTTTATAGGCATTCCAGAATGCAGCTGTGGAGCAATAAGAGGTCTGGGATGGGCATTGCGACGGGAAGAGTTTTTACTGAATATTGGGGCGGTTACTACATTTTGCTTTATCTGTTTTTAGCTTCTTCCATGTACTTTGGCGCATAGCCCTTTCATTAAAGAATTTTTAAAAAGGTTCTTGAACCTTCCAGTCTTTTGTGTACTCCTCATCCCTCCAGGATGGGAAATTATTCTATTGCTTTGATCCCACGAGGGCCCTGAACCTTTGAATCTCTGTGAGGAGTGACTTCCATAGGACAAACGGATCTTCTATCAGCTTTTCTGTGGGTCATCGCGTTCATTCCACAGGTCGTCTGGCAGTTGCCTCTGCTTTGCTGAGGCACGTCTCTGTGATTTGCATCAGTCATCTTCGCACACATTCAAAACATTGTTGCCAGGATCCCTTGGCTGGAGACAACATGTGATTTGGTACACCAAAGTATTAATATGCGTTCTTTCTTTACTGTTCTCCCCCTCCATTTCTGTACTACTTCAGGAGTCCTTCGAATATGAGGATTTTGTGGTAGGACAGTATCCATGAGAAGAATACATTACCTCCAGGGATGTTCTTTCTGATGGGCAAGTACTTTCCCTACAGATTCGCTATTGGCCATCCACCAACTTCTTATGCAAAATACTTGCAACCTGGGACTGTTCTGCAGTTCCTCAAAATATGAGTGCGGGGAAAGTGACAGAACGTAGACCGTGGTGCACAGGTAGTTTTAGGTTGTACGGATTGGTTAGAGCTGCGTTACTCAGCGTCTTGACCTTGGCCCAACCACCAAACACAAAAGTGGAGCGGATCTGACACTGACTTTGTGTCAACCTTCTGTTGCTTGATACCTGAGGACTTTAGTGGAGACATGACCCAGTTAAAAAATCTTCTCCTCTCCCACCCGTCTCCTGCTTTTCCTCATCACACCTGAAGATGTTACCAGAGTTGTCCGCTATATGAAGGTCTCTTCTAAACTGGTTTTCCCTTGCTCTTCCAGAACCATCAAGGACAACATTGGCTCTCTTGCCCCCTCGCTCAGTGATTTCTGCCATCACTCTTTTGACACTGGCTATTTCCCCTCCCCCCTCAAGCACTCCCTTGTGCACCCCCTCCGGAAAAAACCTTCAGCAGACCCTACCTATCCTGTCAACTACCGCCCTATGTCCATCACCCCCTTTCTGGGGAAACTGTTGGAGAAGTTGGCCCTTCTCCAACTCAACTCTCATCACAAACTTGTTGGTCTCCATGACCATCAATCTGGATTCTGAGGATACAGAGGAATGGAAACTGCTCTTCTGAACACCCATGAAGAACTGCTTGCATCTATGGACTCCAACTCCCCAGCTGTCCTCATCCTACTCAAGCTCTCCTCTGCATTTGACACTGTCAACCATTCCATCCTCCTACAAAGACTCCACAATACCCTTGGTATGTAGGTTCAGGCACTGGACTGGCTGACCTTCCTAACTGACCACTCGTCCAAAGTCATCCTGGGCACCTTCTCCTCTCCAACTTCCTTCTCCACCTGTGGTGTCCCCCAAGGATCTATACTCTCCCCTTGACTCTTTAACATCTACCTTGCTCTGCTGGCACGCCTCATCGCCTAGTTTTCCCCCAATTTCCAGTGTTATGCAGACAACACAACTCTCTCAAACTTCCTGCTGAACCCCTTGCACCTTCCGTCATCTTTGACTCCTCTCTCCTTCCTCCCTCACACTCAGGACATTGCCAAGAAGTCCCATTTTCAGCTATTCCTTCTCAACTGAATTCTTGCTTTTCTCACGTTTCCCCAGAGACTCAACTAGGCTTGACTATTGAAATAGCCTCCTCCTGAATCTACCTTGTTGCACTCTGTGACCTCGCCAGCTAATCCAGAATAAGGCTGCAAGACTTATCCTTGGCCTCAATCTCAGGGACCATATCTCTCCTGCCCAAAAAAGTCTTCACTGGCTCCCGGTTGCTGCTCGGATTAAATGCAAATCCCTCTGCGTCATACTCTAACTCCAGACCTCTACGTTCCTCTGGCACCAACTCTTTGTGTGTAAAGCGCTTTGCTAAACAGAGGCCATGAGGTATATTGTGTTCCTCAGCTGGCTCCCTACTTTAGAACAGCCTCCCCCTCCCTCTGATCCTTGAGCAGGACTACCTTAAATTTCGGAAGCTCCTCAAGACTTTCCTCTTTACCTCTTCCTTTCCATATTCTCTCCTCTGCTAATCTCACAGTTGCTGCGATTGGTGTCCTGGGCCCTTATGCATTCTCTGGGCCCCTTACCTACCACACCCAATTCGCCCAGCTTTGGTCTACCCTCAGCACTTGCCTTGGCATTGCCACCGCCTTGGAGTCTCGCACTTACATCCAACACGACTCCAGGCCGTGTAGCACTTACCACACCATGCACTTCATCTGTTACTCACTCACTAGCACTGACACTACAGCACCTTCCCTCTCTGCCCTCTTCCTTGCTGCGCTTGTACATTCTGAATACTCACAAGGCATAGTAGGTTTGTCCTTTTTCACCTTTCCCCATCTCTGTTGTGTATTCAATTGTATCACGCCCTTGTTCCCTCCATTGAAACAGTATGTTACTTGCTGAATAAGCACATAACAAGTGAACAATAAATAAATAAAATAAAGCAATGGCCTACCAAACATGGTTAATGTGGCGCAGCCATCTCCATATATACCATTCATGACATCCCATCCAGGTTCATTGGTGCCAATGATGCTGAGCAAAGCTAATGGCGAGCTGCAGCGCCCCTCGTGGTTGTGGAAGCGTGGAGAACAGCCCAAGGAGGGAGATGGTGGTGAGGAGAGCAACCCAAGATGGTAAAGAGGAGGAGGTAGCAACGAGAATAGCACAAGGTGGTTGCCAGAAGATGGTGGCCATAAGAACAGGCCAAGGTCGTAGTTAGTATACAGTGAAGGACAAGGAGTAGGAGGTAATTACTGTAACAAGGGAGGAAGCGACCTGGAAGGCAAGTGAGGTGGGACATAGAGAGCATGGTATGTTGGGGGGATATGGCTCTAAATGAGGAGGAGAAAAGTGAGGAAGACGTTTTTTGTGTAGATGAGAGGTGGAGGAAGAAAAGGGAGGCAAAAAAAACCAAGACCATGACTTTAATAAAGAACTGATACGTAAGGTGTGCAGTGCTGGGGAAGAGCTAAACCAGCAATAGGAATAAGGTTCTAGATGGCCAGGTCGCGAGGTCTGGTTACGTGCCAGTGGATGTCCGAGCCCTTGTGGCAGCGATGAAAGAATATGGTTTCTAGACAGTGACCCTGGTTCTTGACTAGTAGGAGCGTACCTCAGAACTTATTTAAAAAATAATTGCTGTTTCAGAGAGCCTGTGATGAGTTGTGGATTTGTGTTTGGTTATCCGTTGTGTTCATTCTAAGTTTCTAGTTGATGGGGCCTACTTTTGATGGATGGCATGTGTGCCTGTTGATATTTGGAGTGCAGGTAAGGGCTGATGGTTGGCAAAGTGTGGCAGGGCTTCGAATGGGTCAGAAATTGTTCCTATTAACGAAATGGTGCTTCACCACAGCTTGTGATCATTTTAGCAATTTCCTGGTCTTTTACTTTTCCCACATGACTTCAGTGCAACAGGATCACTTCCTTAAGTTTGGTTCAGATATTTCTGTAAGTATTTTCAAACCATCCAGCACCAGAAAGTGAAAGTGTGCTGTTTTTCTATAGGAGAAACTAATGAGGTGCCCTAACATGAGATATATGATACCACCCAACTCCTAAGGTAATGTTTATCTGACACTTTGAGCTCATAAAAACGTGAATTAATATTGTATATTCATGAGGGCACAGCAGGGGTTGAGATAGTATTTACAGAAGAGTACTCCGACATCTACTGTATCAGGAATGGTACATGCAACGTTTTTAATTAGAATGGTAGTATATAAAGCTTTATTTTAATACAGATCTTCACTCTGCAAAGCGTTGCACCCATGATAAGAATGTTTGCTTTCCAGTGGCACCAAATTTTTGGTTAATGTTTATATTTCCATTCGTTATAGGAAAAGGCTCATTGTGAAATTAGACATCAACTCCAATTGCAGACCGAAGCTGCAGTTAAAGAGGTGAAGGATCTCAAATCCTTTCTGGAGAAGAAAGAGGAGGTAATATATTGTGATACATTCATTGAAGGCTCCATTTTAATTGGGTCACATCCATCAGCGCATGAACATTTCGTAATGGTACTTAACTGATTATTTTGTTAGGGTTATGTTTTTTTAAACCTTGTAATATTCAGGCTCTGCATTATATCGGTCAGTCTTCCAGTTCTGGGAAAGGGTTTATATTTGTTTTGTTACCCCATTTGGTGAGGAAGGATGGCTCAGGGGCAACGTATTTGCCTTGGAAGCAAGACAACACAGTGCAACACAGGTGCGAATCCCAATCCAGCGCTTAGAAACCGCTTGCTGGTTTTAAGCACGTTATAAAAGAATAATTATGATTGTGGAATGGATATTGCTCTTCATGTTAGTGAAAACATATTTTCCACTGACGAGGGGGCCACCTTTCAGCTGGATCTCTTTAGCATTTAACACTGAACTTTAATAACCTTATCAATGGTCTAGCGAAAGATGCACGAGTTGATCTGGAATCACTGCATTGGTTTTCCCCGTTCTATATCTTCATCTGCTCCTCCTCGTTTTACCAGGCTTGTCATTTATACATGGATGACATCCAGATTTTCCCCTCCACCACTGGGGGTGTGACAGTCTCATATTTTCATATTTTAGACTGGGTGATGGGGACTAGGAGGACGATGCGGGCTAGATGTTAACACCTGCTTTGGGAAGTAGTGCCCGAAGAAGGAAGACTGAGCCCCCAGTCCATCAGAAACCTTTAGGAAATCACTCTGTCACGAAGCCATAGGGAACCCCTGAGATGGAAACACGCAGCCCTTAGAGATGTCGAATAAGGAATACCTGAGGTCAGTGTGAGGTACCGTGGAGTCTAGCTAAAGGTAATGCTCTGACTGGGATAGAAGCGATGTCCACCTTAGCAGGGGCACAGAATTTAGGGACAGTAAAGCCAACCGGCTGCTTCCTTTATAACACTGCAATAACTTGTCACCAACATATTAGGCCGTGGGCCCGATTATCCCTACAGTGAGAGTAGTATATTCCTACAATCATTAGTCCTTCAGACTCATTACCGAGGTACTTGGTGAAGTTCTCCAACTCCAACTGGCTGTTCAAGGCTACATAACACATACATCTAAGCCTAAATTATAATCCGCCTATTCCTAGCATGCATGAACAAGAGCATTCCTTATACGTTTGTGGTTACCAGCAGAAACTAGCCTGGAAACAGCCTGCACTTGCGCGATCCGAATCACCATGCCTGAAGATCGTCTGTCTGTTCCGCCTATCTTCACTCCCCGCAAGGTGGTGAATGCCCTTGGAAAAACTGCAGAATCATCGTCAGACCGATTTGCTGTTACCCCCACTGTTAATTGTATTACATGCACTTATAGGCACTTACTCTGCCTGGCAGACTTTTATCGTTTCAGAATTTCAAGAGCTCTGAACGGCTGTTGTTTTTCCCCTTGCTCCCTCCCTCCTTGAGCGTTTTGAAACACTTGCCTTGTGTATACACGCTTTGCAAATAAACATTACCAAAAACTACCATACAGACTGCAAAGCCACTCTGAGGACTTTATGCGGGGGATGACATGCAAAATGTATGCTAGATCCAAAGACTCAAATTGGTATCGGACCCTACATGGGAACAAGTGAACCCATAGTCCAACAGCTCAAGTGAACACATTCCCGCAGCTCAGAAAATATGAGCATTCAGCAGTTTTACAACATACAAAATGGTCTGTGAGCAATCACCTTGCATACTGCCATACCAATGAGCATGGAAAAAGAACACTCGCAAGTACTGAAGAAACGCAGCAGGCTAGTTACCAGGAACCGTCCAGAGGTCTGGGGGTAACAGTGACACAAGAAATCTGACAGTCAGGATGACAGACAGCCATTATTGGTCCAAGGCTCCAGGCAGTCATGGAAAATGACAGGGATGAGCTAAAACATAAGTTTGCATCTGGAGAGCCAATTCCTGTACTCAGCACTTTGCAGTTTTGCAATCACGGGCACCATTGGTGTATCCACCCAGGTTTAAAGAGTCCCTGCATCCTACACTGAGGGTGGGTGAAAGCGGATTGAGTCGGAGCAGAAGACAGTGGTGATTTGGAGCAGTGTTAGTGGGGACGGAGGAAGAGGGTAAGCAAGAGGGGAGGGAAAGAAGAGGTGGTGGCGCTGTAGGAGAACAGAGGCGGGAGAGAGGGTGCGTGGTGGAGATTTGACAAACCTGGGGAGAGTAGCACAGAGTGAGGAGTCAGAGGGGGGAAATAAGAGTACCACCAAGAGTGGAGGAGGGAGAGAAAGGCAGAATAAAAATAGCAAAGGTGTGTAAGTAAACAGTAGCACTCGGAGAGTAGGCAGGTGGGAAGAAAATGTTTGTCTTCAAGGAAGAATAGGAAGAGTAGAGAAGTAACACTGGGTAGGTTGGTGTAAAATTGCTACTGTGGAAAGAGGATGCAGAGTGGGGCAGCAGAGGAGTAGAGAACAGACAGCAAATTATTGCAGGAAGTTTAAGCGAAATAAGCAGGAAGAAATGCAGGAAAGAAGAGCAAGCTGAAAGAAAGTCAACATCTGGAGACTAGGAAGCAGAAAGCCAAGAGGCAGGAGGTGTAGGGGGTCCAATTTTTCTGAGGTGTCAAGTAGGATTTGGGGTACAGAGCAAGGGAACACAAAACACACACCCACCTGACTGGACCCCTACTCACCAAGTGCTTGCAACGGCTGTAGCAGTGTATGCCGTTGGCACTGTGGTGCTTGGGCCTTGTCATTCCCAGGCCTAGCGAAGTCTGGTGGCCACCAAAGAGACCATCATCCCAATCAAAATGACGTAGGAGCCGACCTTTCAGCCAAGCTAAGAAAACAGTATTGTGGTTGCTTGAAATCCCAAAGACTGTGAGTGACTTTACTTGACCATCAGGAGGTGAAGTTCAAGCGAAGAGGGGGTTCGACTGGCACATTACAGTCTGGTGTTCTTGGCATCTTTCTATATCCCGCATTCACAATTTCAGTCTTCCCTAAACCTGTGGCATATTTTTGTTGTAAAATAAACTACTTTCTAATGGATTGTGCCCTCCCACGGATTCCTCATCTTTGATATATCCGATATGCTGCTTGCAGCTTCGGAAACGTTTTGACAGCAGACGGCGCCATGCGTCTTTGACTTCTGGTCCCTCACCGGCTTCCAACCCACGCTTGGCCGTGACATTGACGCTGGTATAAATAGCACACACAGTGCCCCTTGCCTCCGTTTTGTTTTTCCGCATGCACGGCACGCTTTGGAATGGTTTGTTTGCCTCTGCTATTTCTACTGAATTTCTTCATAATCTTATAGATGTCTACTCCGACGACTGGATTCAAGAGGTGTTCGGTTTGTGGGTCAAAGATATCCTTCATGGATCCACACTATCAATATGCCTCTGGTATCTTGGGGTGGGCCATAAGGTCGAGAACTGTGGCTCATTCCAGTCTATGAATGGTAAGGCCTTGAAAGAGAAGAGGGGGAAACTCGCACTAGGTAGACCTTTGTCCAAACCACCTTCCACTACCCCATCTAAAATTAGGTAATTGTCAGGGACTTGTGCCATCTGCGGAAGCTACCAAACTCCACAGACCCACAAGCGTATGTTTCACTCAACGAAGCAGATTTACAGCTGAGCCCGGAACACCCAGGGAAAAGGCTAAGTAATTAAACAAAAAATCTGACATGAAGGGTTACATACCTATCCTAACTCGTTGAGTCTCCCTTCTCCTCCTCCTAATACCCATCACATTAGGATGCTCAGTACCTGAAATTCCTCTGCTAGTTCCCAGAGCCAATTTAAAACTCTATCTGAAAAGTTGTGCTTTTAGAACTTAACTAGAAACCTATAGCTGCAGCTTTGGCTCCTTCCTTATTGCTCGGGTTTCAGAGAAAATCAAAACCTTCTAGATATTTATAAACCTTTGTACTCAACAATCTGCTCTTGGTTGAATAAACAAGTTATTTTGTCTTTGCCCCAACGTTGCAGAAATATTGCTCAAAATTGAAGTTAGAATGCTTCACTCGTCACCGTGCATCCGCGCAATGGAAAACCTAGTCAAAATGTCTCCTCTGTATTTAAACTGTCACTGCGCTACCCACGCCAGATTCTCTCCTTTAAAAAAAAAACACTGTGCAACCCGTGTTTCAATCACTGCCCTCTTCTTTCTTCACTTAGAAGAGAGAAAGTAATGTGCACGTGAACTGTGCACATGAAAATGTTCTTGTGCCGTAGTGAAAACCCTGATGCAGCCTGGTTGCCGGGTTAATGAAGCTCTGGCGAGCATCCCGCACAATGTCCTTTCCCCTAATTCACCCACTCGGAAAGAAACTCGGAAAGAAACAAAGAAACTAAATCAAATATGAAAATTCACTGACGCTTAGTCGCGCAACCAAAACAAATTAATAATATTTTCCCTTATTAGGAAGTCCTGCCCACAAATCCATAAGTCTTTTCTGAGGTAATTACTATAAACTTGAAATTTGAAAGTGAGCCAGAAATCACTTAGTTCGTCCAGCAGCTATGGCTGCCAAACCTCTTCATAAATTCCTGCTTCCTTAAAAAGCGAAAAAAGCACATTAAACGTAGTAAGCGCTCTAGATCGAGAAGCAAATCTTGACACTCGTTGTTTTCCTTTCATAAGAGATCTAGGAAGCGACGTCATCGATCCCGATAGACTTCCTCCGACTCCTCGCCCAAGCCAAGATTTTACTTACTCGGTCATTAATTACTCCCACTTTTGCTCCCCCTGATCATTAGAAGCAAGGACTCTTGATCATTCCCTTTTCAAAAGGACCAGGCGGGGAGCCCACAGCATTAGGATTTCAGAGCCCAGGATCTGGAATAATCTCTCTCACCCTTCACTGGAGCAGGGACCACCCCACCTTCAGGAGAAGCCAGAAGCAACTTATCTTTGCCTAATGCTCCTGTCTCCCAGGGCACAGACTCAGTTTCAGGTTGGCACAAGATGTCTGGCAATAGGATACCAATTTATTTTTGTTAGCGTATTGCTAATTGATTTGAAGTAACAGTCGCTTGTTTCATATACTAACCCACTCAAATGCATACTTCAGTGCTTTATACTATGCATACCCTACGTGCTAACTGAGGCACATGTCTATCTGTGTAAATATGTGTCTTTTGTTATGTTAAATTAAACTTTTCTTTTTATGACAAAACCTTTGCTCCTGGTGATCTCTAGTAGCTAGCATATACCTACCTAGCTCCAATGGTACCATAATAGGTGACCTCCCCTTGCGTCAATGACAAGGGTACCCTTTGACTCTGCTTCTCTTTTGATATTCCTCTTCAAACCTCTAGACTCAGGCCCCCTCACAAAAAAAGAGGGTTTTGCCCCTATTTTTCTTATATCCCATTGATACTTCAAGGTCTAGTCCGCACTTGTTCGCCGCTCGCACCTCCGCCGGTGATTCCTGTCCATGATTACAGTTCTCTTCAATTTCACATGTTGTAGCCGTGTGCTCTTTCTGGAGGGTGTGTTCCTTCCCTGTCATGTCCATGTCCCCCCAAGTGGCTTCCTCCTCCTCCTTGCCTGGATGTTCCGTCCCGGTCATGTCCATGCCCCACCAGCTGGTTTCATTGCCTTTCTCGACTATACCCTTAATTCCCGAGCTTATACAGGGTTCTTTTGGGCCGCGTTCCGGGTCGAGTACCTTCTTGTGATTCAGATTCTCACAGGGTGTTTTCACCACTCAGCGGCGTTGTCTGGTCAATTGAAGAGGTGAAAATGAAATATTTTATTTATATCGCGCTCGTACACAAGTGTTTCAGGCCGCGAGATGGGTGCCCTAATTTGGTGCTTAACAATTTAATTTAATGTAATTGTTATAGAGCGCCACATGCCCATGGACCTTAGGGTGCACAAAAAAACACGGAAAACAAGTACAAGACAGACAAGAGTCAAAGCCAGAATAGGGCAAGTGTGCAGGGAGGCTTTCAGCCAGGTTTAAGATTGACAAGGTGGTGCTTCACTTGTTTCTTGAAGAGCGATTGTGCTTGCTGAGCTAATAGTTCCTGGTAGAGAATTCCATGCTAGAGGAGGCTGGACATCAAAGTTTGTACTGCCAAACCTGGCCAGCTTGTATCTGGGTTGAAGGGGTTTGATTGTCCAGGGATAGCAGTAGGCATCCTGGTTTGCTCACCTTAATCCGATCCTTCATATATTTAGTTATGGTGACAGTCCAGCATGTATAGGACAAAGTCAGGATCTTGTGAGTGATCCGATGTCCTATAGGGAGCCAATGAAGTTCCCTTCTGGCATCTGAGACATGGTTCCATCTGGACAAGCCATGAATGGTGCGAACTGCACCATTTTGAGAGACCTGAAGAGAGTGAATATTTGTTTACAAAGTGCCAGCCAGAAGACTATTGCAGTGGTTCAGCCTTGAATTCACTAGCGTAGTGGCTAATAGAGCATAATTACTGACTGAGGTAAAAGGCTAGATGTAGCTAAGAAGCTTTATCTAGCCGCAGGATGACCATATGGTTTTCATTGTAAGTTATCCATCAAGAAAAACACTTCACGCTCGGTTGTTTATTTATTTATGTATTTATATTGCGCACCAAACTCAGAGGTGTCTGGTCGCATTACAAGGATATGCAGTTTCATAGTTACACACCGTAAGTATACAATAGGCAGTACTGGAAAAGTACAATTATACACACTAATCTATATGTTAAAGGTATTTGTACCGCGCACCGTCACCAACGGAATTGGTCCCCAGGCGCTCCATACAGATTAGGCAAGCAATATCAGAGTATTCAGTTAGTTATTACAGTCAATAAAATTCATTGGATTTGATATACATGATTCAAGTTAAGGAGGGCTAACAGGTACTAGTTAGGTGCATCATTGGTGATAAACCGGTTTTTCATATCTTTCCTAAATTTATGGAAGGACTGGTCAGATCCTAATGTGGTGGGTAGTGAGTTCCAAAGATAGGCAGCCATGCCTGCTTTTTTAAGTTTATATCTGGGCACTTGTAGACAGCCTGAGTTAGATGATCTGGTAGGTTGGGCATAGTGGTTTTTGGTGAATTTGTTGGTAAAATACTGAGGGGCTGAGTTATGAAGGCATTTGTAAGTCAGAGATGCTGTTCTGCATTGTATTCTTTCCTTGATAGAGAACCAGTTGTTGTCGCGTCTAATTGCAGCGATGTGTTGTCTGCGAGAAATGTTCAGGGCAGTTCTGAGTGCATTGTTCTGCAGGATCTGGAGTTTCTTGATAATGTGTTTATCGGCACCTAGGTACAGTGCATTACAGTACTCAATTTTAGATAATACTAGAGCTCTGGCCAGCGTGATGCAGCTTTTTGTGGAAAGAAAAGGGTTGCAGGCATGGATAAGCTTACAGGTATATGTTGTTGCTAAGGCTGTTGCACTGACCTGTTTGCGCATGTTCAAAGAGTAGTCTAGGTAGAAACTCAGTGTTTTTACCTCATTGGCGACCTTAATATTGTTTCCATCAATGTTGAAAGAGCGGTATTGGTCACCCAGTTTTGTGCGATTGATAAGGGTAGCTAAGAGAGTAGCTCAGTTTTCTCATCATTCAGGCACAGACCATGTGTGGGCATCCAGGCCTGAATGATGAGCTAAATTCTGTTTATAAGGGCTAGGTCTTTGTAGTATTCACCTGTCAGAGGTATGAGGATCTGGGTGTCATCTGCGTAATTCGTGTAGGTGACACCCAGATGGTCCAGATCATCAAATAATGGTTTGGTAAATTAATTATACACGATAGGTGATAAACACGATCCCTCTGGGACTCCACAGGATATGGGGATAGGGTCAGCTGCCGCCAATTCGGAGAAGACTCTCATGGACCTATTTTTTAAGAAGGACTTAATCCATGTTGTCGCTACTGTTGAGAAATGAGCTGCTGTGGAAAGAAGCTTACACAGAATCTTGTGATCAACCAGATCAAAGGCAGCAGACAGATCCAACAGGAGCAAGAGGGCTGAGCTCCCTTTGTCTTTCAGATCGTCAATCTGGATCTTTAGGTCAATCAGGGCTGTTTCTGTGCCGTGTTGGGGCCTAAAGCCTGATTGACAGAGGCCGAGTAGCTTGTTGGTCTCCAGATAATTTTGTATGTGATTATAGACTGCTTTATCTATAATCTTTAACAAGAAGGAGACTTTGAAACAGTGATAGAGTTGCCAGCAATGCTGAAGCTACTGCAAGCTAACTCAAGCTTCGTCAGCCGCGGGCTAGAAGCCATGATCAGGAGCTCTGTTTTGTCCCTATTAAGGGTAAAAAGTTGTCGGCCATCCACCTCTGAACAGCATCATACACTTTGTTGATGGCATCTGAGTCCAGTGCGTGATTACCAGTAAGCTAGAATATGACCTGGGTGTCGGAAGCGTAGTTGGTGTACTGCACACCCAGGTTGCCCAGGAGACTGAGGAGGGGCCTGATGTAAAGAGCGTAGGGGCAATACACGATCCCTGTGGGACCCTGCAGGTTTGAGTAATGGGAAGGGAACTTGCTTCACCAACACTTCTCCTATACTTCTCCAACACTTCTCCTATACACCCAGAGGGGTGAGGGCAGGAGCCCCCCCCCAGCCCCACAGCCCAGCAGAGGATCCACAGCAGGACCCAGGTACGGAGCGTGCCACTGTGCAGGGCCTGCCTGACCCTGTCCTGAAGAAGTGCCTGACTCGCCCATGCCGGGCGCATCGCGGCACGATATCGAGGCTGAACCTCGATTTGATTCGAAAGAACCGCCGGCAGGCGGAATCGCCGGCGGCCAATCCCAAGGCCATACAAAGGCCTGTTCTGCGCCAAGGTTCCCCCACTTCTCCTATACACCCAGAGAGAGGGGTGAGGGCAGGAGCCCCCCCCAGCCCCACAGCCCAGCAGAGGATCCACAGCAGGACCCAGGTACGGAGCGTGCCACTGTGCAGGGCCTGCCTGACCCTGTCCTGAAGAAGTGCCTGACTCGCCCATGCCGGGCGCATCGCGGCACGATATCGAGGCTGAACCTCGATTTGATTCGAAAGAACCGCCGGCAGGCGGAATCGCCGGCGGCCAATCCCAAGGCCATACAAAGGCCTGTTCTGCGCCTGTTACGCGCATGGCAGCGCGGAGTGGCCATCAACTCGGCTCAACTTACACCCTACCCTCCACCAGAACCCTCTCGCATAAGGAGAACGTACTGTAAGTTCCTGCAAGTACCGGGACATTACTGCATGCATGTACTTTTAGCCACCTCTACTGAGATGGTCTATGGTCACTACTACCAGTCACACACCCTCTGGTCGTATTTAGACCACACTACTGTGTTGTGCCTTATGGTCGTATTTAGACCACACTACTGTGTTGTGCCTTATGGTCGTATTTAGACCACACTACTGTGTTGTGCCTTATGGTCGTATTTAGACCACACTACTGTGCTGTACCTTATGGTCGCATAGTGACCACACTACTGTGTTGTGCCTCATGGTCGTATTTAGACCACACTACTGTGTTGTGCCTTATGGTCGCATAGTGACCACACTACTGTGTTGTGCCTTATGGTCGCATAGTGACCACACTATTGTGTTGTGCCTTATGGTCGTATTTAGACCACACTACTGTGTTGTGCCTTATGGTCGTATTTAGACTACACTACTGTGTTGTGCCTTATGGTCGCATAGTGACCACACTATTGTGTTGCCTTATGGTCGTATTTAGACCACACTACTGTGTTGTGCCTATGGTCGTATTTAGACCACACTACTGAGTTGTGCCTTATGGTCGCATAGTGACCACACTACTGTGTTGTGCCTCATGGTCGTATTTAGACCACACTACTGTGTTGTGCCTCATGGTCGTATTTAGACTACACCACTGTGTTGTGCCTTATGGTCGTATTTAGACCACACTACTGTGTTGTGCCTTATGGTCATATTTAGACCACACTACTGTGTTGGGCCTATGGTCGCATTTAGACCACACTATTGAAACAAGGCGGATGCCTATTTCATACCTGTTACACGCCAGTGCCTGCCGACGGCCAGACCCCCGGCATCACAACCCTATCAACTACCTTTATCTAGGGGCTACATAGACTATCCCAACCACGGTCACCTTAACCAGGTATTACTCGGCGTTTCCACAACATTCTCGACCCCACCATTTAGCATGTATCTACTCACCTCCATCTTGCTTGCCTACGTCATGACCAGCCTCAATACCACATTTCCGACCAAGATGGCTCCACACCTACCCAACATGCCAGCCCTACCCAGGCGTAACAACCAAGTACCTTACTCAGATTTAAACGCCTCTCAGACACTATCTTCCAGTCACCCTCGCACCACCACAGAAAGGAACTTAGGACTTAGAGCTAGACTAGCCAAAATCCATGAACCACTTGCCCGCTCACTGTCCACTACACATAACTCTAGATCGCTGCCACCGCGACCTATTACCTCCACACAACCCAGTAACCCACTACAAACCCTTCAGAACTCCCGCAACCAGGGTACCCCTAAACTTACACAAGACAAGCGCCATACTACTACCTCAAAAAATATAGCTACCATCTCTAAAAACAAAGCTAGCCCCAATATCAAGGGAGCCTTGATCAATGCCAGGTCGCTAGTAGCTCATGCTACAGAAATTGCAGACCTAATACTCACCGAAAACCTTGACTTCCTCGCCATCACTGAGACCTGGCTACACCCAGCAGCAGGCCCTATGCTTATGTTGGCAGTCCCAGATAACTATTCTATCCTGAGACAAGACCGCCCTAACTCTAGAGGAGGTGGTGTCGCCTTTATCCACAAGTGCAGTCTTACCATGAGACTAACCACCTCGACCGACGCCCTCTCTTGCGAATCACTAGCAGTCAAAATACCACTCACTAACTCCCAAACTCTTAACATCTACCTGATCTACCGTCCGCCAGGCCCCATCGGCACCTTCGATGAAGACCTTAACTCCATCCTATCCAGCAACCTCAAAAGCTCCACTCAAGCCCTCACCTTAGGAGACTTTAACTTGGGCTACAATGACTTAGAAGACCATTCCGCTAGTACCATAGCTAATACTCTTACTGAATAAGCCTTTGTGCAAAGATGTATGACACCTACGCACACGAAAGGTAGAACACTTGACTGGGTGGCCGACCATAACTGCCTAGTGAACATCACTAATATCTCACCCCAAGCCTGGACCGACCACCACTTGGTATCATTCATGCTCTCCACCGACAGACCCCCACCCCCGCCCACCATCAAGGCCCCACCCACTCTCACTAGAAACAAGAAGAACATGACAGTAGAAAGACTTATCCCTGACCTCCTCCCCATTCTCAACTCACTTCCTGATAACCTGGACCCTGAGTCCTTAGTTGAAGAATATAACAAGATTATGGCCACCTCACTGGACCGCATCGCCCCCCTTAAACTGAGATCCAGTAAACCGAAAACGCACCTCAACAAATGGTACTCACCATTCCTCAAAAAACTAAGACAGCAAAAAAGAAACTGCGAGGCCATCTGGAAAAAATCCCCTTCAGTCTCTAATAAACTAAAACTCTCCAAACTAGCCGCACTCTACAAAAAAGAAATCTACCTGGCCAAACGAGCCTCCTTTGACTCTCGTATATCCCAAGCGAAATCTAACATGAAAGAACTTTTCTCCATCCTCAAAGAAATAGAAACCCCCATAGCACCCCCTGACACGTGCACCAAAGATAAAAACTGGTGCTCAGAAATTCAAAGTGCCCTAGCCAACAAGATTGCGACTCTTCAAAGTAAAATCACTAGCAAAAGAGCATCCCTGAATGACACCCTCAACTCAATAATTCCGGACAAACCCACACCCACTGACCTAGCCCGCTTCCAATTCACCAAAGTCAACATACTGGAAGTCGAAAAAATTATCCTGTCCTTGAAACCGTCTAACTGCCAGGGAGATCTATGCCCTGCACAGCTCATTAAAGATGCTGCCCGCGACCTCTCCCCTTTCATTACAAAATTGATCAATGCCTCCTTTGCCACTGGCTCCATCCCTACTAACCTAAAACAATCCTGGGTACTACCTCTACTGAAAAAACCTACACTCGACCCAGCCACACCCACAAACTACCGACCCATAACTACTGTTCCCTTTCTACTAAAAATTCTGGACAAGGTTGCCTATGTACAAATACAGAAGCACTTGGAAGAACACAACCTCTTAGGCTCTAGACAATCTGGATTCCGTCCCCAACACGGGACTGAAACCGCCCTTATTGACTTGAAAGCGCAGATCGATTCGCTCAGAGACAACGGACAAGCCGCCCTACTCCTCCTCCTCGACCTATCTGCAGCCTTCGATCTGGTCGATCACTCCGTCCTTTGCTCACACCTCCACTCCTCGGCTCATTTCTCCAGCGAGGCCATCACCTGGATCACATCCTTCCTAAACGGCAGGACTATGAGGGTCTTCTCTCCCACGGCGGCAGCAGACCCTATACCCATCACCTGTGGTGTTCCTCAGGGCTCTTGTGTCTCCCCCACATTATATAACATATTTACCAAGCCCCTTTTCGATGATTTGGATCATCTTGGTATCACCTACACTAACTATGCAGATGATACTCAGATCCTCCTTCCGCTTTCAGGAGATTATGGAAAGGATTTGGCCTTGTTAAATAGGGTGTACATCATCATCCAGGCATGGATGGCTACTCATGGACTATGCCTGAATGATGATAAAACAGAACTCATCATCTTAGGCACCACAATCAGTATAAAGAAACTTGGCCCGGCTTATAAATCCTTCATGATTGACGGGAACAACATCAAAGTCGGACTGGAGGTCAAAACATTGGGATTCTATCTAGACTCCAATTTTTCCCTCAAAAGACAAGTGAGCTCCCTTGCATCCTCCACGGCTTACACGTGCAAATTAATCTGTGCAGCCAAACCTTTCCTGTCCGACACTAGTTGTCTGACACTCGCCAGAGCCCTCATACTGTCTCGCCTTGACTATTGTAACGCCCTCTACCTAGGATCCACCAAGGCCATCACCAATAAACTGCAAACCCTTCAGAACAACGCTCTCAGAGCAGCTCTGGGCATCTCCAGAAGAGAACACATTACAGGATTCAGCCAACAGAACAATTGGCTCCCCACCAGAGATAAAATTCTCTTAAAAACGGCATCCCTCACCCACAAGTCTCTCAACAACGCAGCCCCAACCTACCTGATCAACAGGTTCCACAAACTATCCTCCTCAAGACCCATCAGAACCGCATACAAAGATTGCTTATCTGTCCCCCACTACAAACGGGCCACTATAGGAGGCAACAGCTTCCCGGTAAAAGCTGCCAAGTTCTGGAACTCCCTGCCTCCAAACCTCAGAGCAGACTTGCCTTATCAGAACTTCCGTTCCAAGTTAATCTCCTGGCTGAAACTGGAGACCCACTAAAACCAGGTAGTGTCCAGCGCTACATGCACACATCGTAACCACGTGTGCCTCTTGCTTATCTGTATATTACATTACGGCCTGCTGGCCTACTGTTGATTTGTATATATTGTATATAACATTTGTGCACCTATATTTGTATTATGTATTTTCCTCGTGTAGTGTAACCAAGCTTCGAAAATTCTTGTAAAGTCTGCGCCCTGATACCCCCGGGTACGCTCGCGCATTATAAATAATAAAACAAACAAACAAACAAACAAACAGCCACTCTCGCAATGCGTCAGATATCTGGGATGAGGCCAACCTTACGAAATATAATAAAATATTTGTATTCACTATGTTAGTGGTGGCCAAGAGAGAGAGCCTCTTTGTGGGGTGTAAAGGACCTGGCGAGATACACAGCCTTAAAAGACGGGGGTCGACAGCTGCTCTTTTATGGAGGTGGCGGTTTTCAAGCAAGGGGTTGCTCTTGGAAACACCAGAAAATGTGTGGAAGCTGGGAAGCATTTGATAGATATTTGGAGACTTCATTGTTTTATGTGG
The DNA here is from genome assembly GCF_040938575.1 of Ambystoma mexicanum. Classification (NCBI taxonomy): domain Eukaryota; kingdom Metazoa; phylum Chordata; class Amphibia; order Caudata; family Ambystomatidae; genus Ambystoma; species Ambystoma mexicanum. The sequence continues at coordinate 623,220,640 of NC_090936.1, forward strand.
TGATTTTATGTGGTGGCCCTAATTCACTAATGGAATTGTCTTGGTGGAATCCACAGGGTGGGGATTGGTGGGTGGACTACGTTATTTTGTTTTAGTATTTGTTTGCTTACTTCAATGGACTGTCATATATGTGTGATTTGGGAGGTAAACAATTGTATATGCAGCACCTAGTTTTGGTTTTAAAATCTTTTTTTTTGTATACAAAAAAGCAATGATCTACGTTTTGACTTATGTACATTATTGTTGTTACAAATGAGGCCAGCAGCTATAACATCAGTTAACCATGTTGTACCAGATGTTGTTATTTATTAAACCCGCTACTGTATTTGTAACCAATGTTGTATTTGGTGGGAAAATATTTAAAACACTATTTTTGCTGGCATGTTTTTTATGATTTACGTTTTACCTGATTGGCAATGTCGCCAGTATTGGGCACTGCTTCTATGATGTAACATGAATATTTTACTAATGTGCATTCAGTATTTCTGTGGGACACCCAGTTCTCTGATGGGCAAATACATGGGTGGCTGTCAAGGAATTTTCTTGTCACATAACTATCATTTAAAAATATTGAAAGTTTTGTCTGTAAATCGTATGACTTTTTGTTCAATTTCCATCAAAAATTGTGCTGTAAAATTGACTCCTTCTATCCCTTTTTTTCAAAGTGCTTTTGCAGAGCTAACGCCTTCAAAATTAAGCTTTCTTCTTTTTGAGAAAAGTGTGACGGATATCGGACAGATTTACACATTAATCTTTTATTGACTTCTACTGAAGCTGGCCACAAATTAGCAAGAGTGAATGGTAATTCTTTGCTGTTTTTTATTATTCCTTTAATGCAGGAATCAAAGCAGTTGTCTACAGAAGTAAATGTAGTGAGAGGTCAGATAACAAAGGTACAAAGTTCTTTGGAAGAAAAATTAAAGGGTGAAGAAGAATTGCAAGCTAAATTGAAGCAGTTAACTGAATCCTCTGATCTAGAGAGAAAACAGAATGAAGCACAAATCGAAGAACTGAAAAGAAATCTTAAAGATAAGGTAGTACCTTATTGCTTTTGAGTTATGCATATTTATATTTTGCTTGTACCAAGTAAAAGTGGAGTACTGACAATCAGTGACTGGCTTAAAACACAAAAATAAAAATGTATGAATGCCATGTCATAAAATAATATTTATTAGTTGTAAAGATGTTTTGGAATGTGTCGAATGTTCATCTCCTACTATTGAACTGTGAAGTAGTAATACTATTTGGTTACTTTATTATAAGACCTCAAACAGTGGAATATGTGCAGGACTGATTTCTAAAGGATTCTTTCCTCCCACAGAATCCTCATCTGTGATATTCCCTATACCCGGCGCTGCTGTTCTCTGGAAACTTTTTCTCCCGACATGGTGTGCAGCGCGGCTCCGCGTCTGCTCCATCCAATGCCTCTATGTACCCCACGTTGTACATGACGTCAGGGTCAGTATATATGGCGCCGCCACGCCCCGTGACATCAGTTCCTTTTTTCCATACACTCTGTTCCCTGATCGGAACACAATCGTTGAGCGTACCTCTTTTTTTGAATACGCCATGCCTACTCCTTCCAAGGCCTCGAGCTTCAAGCCATGTGCAGACTGCGGCCGGTACATGTCGTCTCGGATCTGCACCAATTTTGTTTATATTGCTTGGGCGTAGAGCATGACACTCAGGATTGTGGGTCATATCAGTCCAGGCACCCGAAGGCCCCGCCTGGGAGAGGGTTGTGAAGATCTTCACGTTTGTCCACAAGGCGAAGGGTGAGTCTCAGCGGTTTCGGTTGAGGTTGCATGGTGCAGAACGAAACTCTGAGGAGCAAGCAGCACCGCGCAAGGAGAAGAAGAAAGAGAAGAATCATCGTGAGAGGTTGCTCTCCCCGAGTGAGCCCTCGCACCAACATTTGTTTTCTTCTATGAAGAAGAGCCACTGCTCCAGGGAGTTCTCTGAGCGTCCGGCTCAGGTATGCTTTCCTACCCAGTCCTCCACACTGGAGAAATGGGAGAACCTCAGGCTGAGGATGTTGGACATCTTCGTTGAGGCGCCAGCGGCTCTGACCTCAGCGCCTTTGCCACAGGCGACAGTGCCGTAGGGTCCGACCTCATCTGCTGTGACTGGCAGAGCACCCTGTGTGGACCACTCCTGCACTCCTAAGGGTTCGGGCCTGGACCAGATGGAGACAGCAGTCTCTCGCCGGTGATAGGACCCGCCTTTGGTAGCAGTGATCTCTGCGTCATCGGTGCAGTGGACACCGCTGCTCTGCAGGAATACATCCGACTACCTAGGGACGCCTTCATGTCAAGGATGTATGACATATATGATGAGCAGAGCAACCAGGTCCCGTTGGGCTTGAACCTATAGGTTCTAGGGAGGTGAGAGGTTTCCTGGAAGAATTCTACAGGGAATGTGAAGAAGTTCTGGGCCTGGTAGAAAATCTGCGGTGGCCCCTTTTTGCAATTGTGCAGATGGGCTAAAAAATGGTGGTGTGGAAGGTTACCCAGAGCAGTGCCAGTGGTTCAGACTAATTCAAAACCTTCCACCCATCACTTTTTTGGTTATAGTTGGTCTCCCTATTTGAGAGATGGCATGGCCAGACGTCTATCCCTTGCTCGTTGAGGCATAGGGAACCAAGCTGCACCTCACTGATGATGCCCAACAAGGCTGAAACATGTTTGGGGTTGCTTGTGTTAACGTGCAGAGGGGACCCGGCCTAGCAGTTTGGGCTGGGCTACTCCTATAGTGGCAGTACCTGACTGATTTGCATATGGCTGGACCTCTTTTGCAATTATGCAGACTGGCTAAAAAACAGTGATGTGGAAGGTTGCCCAGAGCAGTGCCAGTGGTTCACATTAATTCAAAACCTTCCACCCATCACTTTTATGTTTATAGAGGACCTGCAGATTGACTTTTTGCTAGCTCCCACCCCAGGAAAGCCTCACGCCACCTTCCAGTGAGTGCTTGATGACTAAGGTGGCCAGTACTCTGGGGCTATATGCTCCCTCCAGGTCCACATGTCAGTACGAACTTTGCAATATTCTGGATGATACCCCCAAAAAGGAGACGCTCCTGCCCTTGTGGTAGTGTGAGGCCCCCGTAAGGAGGTGGGTGAGAAGCCTGCCTCTTTCCCAGCAGTGGACAGGGATCTGGTGAGGCAAAACCATCCTGCTCCATCGGACCTGGCCTTTCTTTCCTCCCATGCTTCACCCGAGAGCTTGGTGGTTCAGGTCGCAACGGCTACTCCGAAGACTTCTACCGTCCTGTCCCTTCCGCCAGACAGGGACATTAAGAGACTCAACGCCTGGGGCAAGAAAGGTGTTGGTAATGAGTAGTTTTGCACTGCAGGCAGTGAATGCCTCTTGCGCCATGGCAAAGTTCTCCTTTGGCCTTTGTACAGCAGTGTCCAATGCAGCCGAGTATATCCCGAAGAGCGAGATGTGGGATGGCTTCCTGTCCTTGGTCTTTGAGAGCAAGGAGGCGGCACGTCAGATATTGCAGTAGGGCCTGAACACAACAGACTTTGTGGGAAGGGCCATGGCCACTAGCACAGTGGTCAGGTGCCAATCATGGCTGGGGATGTCGGGGTTTGCGGCTGATGTCCATACGAGGCTGTTGGATATGCTGTTCTATGGTCATAATCTTTTTGATGCTTAGGCTGACGAACCCCTCCAGAAGGTCCAGTTATCCAAGGCGATCGTTAAATCTTTTGGGCGTGCAGTACAACAGTCTTTCGCGCAACTGTCGTCTGTGGTCAGGGAGTTTTGTCCCTTTCCCACCTTTTCCCCCCCGAGGGCTGTGGTCGGTTTGCCCTGGCAAGAGGGCAAGGAGGGCACTACCCAGGAGGCAGAAGAGGGGTTTCCCAGTGAGGGGGCATTGCAGCGGCCGCTGTCCCCACCACACCGCAGTGTGCCAAACCTCCATGGCAGGCTTTGCCTTTTGTCACCAGTGGGGCATGGGCTTGCCTTGCTCAGCCTAGAATGGTCCAAGACCACGTCTGATGCTTGGGCTTACAGATCATACAGCAGGGATGTTGCCTTCCATTCCTTCAGTGTCCCCCTGCTAGACCACAGCCCTCTGGCCACCTCGTACTCTCCAGATCACATTCTAGTGGAGGAGGTCCTTCAGCTTCTGTCAAAGTGCCATTGAGCTAGATCTGCTCTCAGAACAAGGGAAAGGGTGGTACTCCACCTATTTTCTGGTGCTGAGGAAGGTCAGGACCTTGTGCCCCATCCTGGATCTGCGGATGCTGAACTTGTTCCTACACAAGGACAAGTTCAAGATGGTTACTCTTGCCCAGATTCTAGAAGCGCCTCGATGTGCAGGACTGGTTGGTTTCCCTGCACCTTCAGGATGCCTACTTCCATATGCTGATTTATCGAAAGCACCTCAAGTATCTGAGATTTGTGGTGGAGCAACACCATTATCGATTCAAGGTCCTGCCATCCGAGCTTTCTTCAGGTCCCAAGTCTTTCATCAAGCTGCTAGCAGGGCTGGTGGCTCTCCTTTGGAGGAAGGGCATTCATGTCTTTCCTTACCTGAGCGACATACTCGTCCGAGTTCACTCTCCAGATATACTGTCGGAACACCTACTCTGCCCATGCACTCTATTGCACAGCATGGGCCTTTCCCTGAACTTCAGAAAGTCACAGGTTTCACTGTCCCAGTCCCTCCGACTCATCGGTACCGGCTTGGACACTTGCCTGGGCAGGGCCTTCCAGCCCAAAGTTTGAGTGGCAAGCAACATTCAGTCAATGTCCTCCAATACCAGGGACAAATCCTGGTGTCTGCCTTCCTGCGCTTTCAGGGCCTCATGGCCTCCCTGCATAGCCCTCATCTCCAAGGTGACGCTTCCCATTAGACTCTGCAACCAACCATGGGAAAACAACGCTGACCTCCTCACTGCCAAACTAACTAAATCTCCCAACTGTACCATAAATATTGTGATCACATACAGACCACCCAGTACAGCCCCAGATTACCAAAATCACTTCCTCCTAATCATAGGAAATAACCTAAAGAGCTCCACCAAAACCATCCTACTCTGAGACCTCAACCTAGGCTAGCATGACCCAAAGGACAAAGCAGCCTCCTCACTTGCTAAAGAACTCATTGACTTAGGGTTCGCCCATAGTCACAGAGCCAACCCACTTTAAAGGTTGCACCATTGACTGGATTGCAGACAACAATTGCTCCTCCTCCATTACCAATATCTTAGCCCACCCCTGGACAGACCACCATTGTGTCCAGTTCACTATTCCTACTAATCCTATTACCAAAGTACTTTCTCTTGCTCCACCAGCTAAAGTCAGAAGCTCCAAAAAACAAACCAAGACCAACCTCCTCCCCTTTCTCAACCTCCCAGAACTCACACCTCCCTTTGACAACAACCCCACTTCTCTTGCCAAGGTCTATGCCCATTCCCTCACCCGTGCCATTGAGTCCATAGCTCCATTGGAAGAAGAAAAAGCAAAAATATCCATGCATACCAACTCCTGGTTCACGGATGAGCTAGCAGCCTTACGCACCAACAAACGCTTGGCCCTAGCCAAATGGCAAGCCACACCCAACCAATCCACTCTAACAGAATTCAAAGACATCTCATCAATGTACAAAAAAAGCAATATTCACAGCTAAATCAGAATCATTCAACCGCGAAATCTCCACAGCTAATTGTAAATCTAGGGAAATATTCTCGATCTTCAAAGATCTTGTCACACCCTCCACTAGTGCTGACGAAATCAACAAAGACGAAGCTTGGTGTTCTAGCATTCAGGCAGCCCTCACTAACAAAGTCAAACTCCTCCAAGAAACATCCAATCACAGCGCACAGCACTTCCCAATCTGGACAGTACGTCACGGCCTATCCCTCCTACTAGTTTCCCTGAAAAACCTCTCTTCTCCTTCAGGGACATCACAGAGACGGTTGCAGATCTCTTCCAATACATCAAACCATCCACTTGTAAAGGGGACATCTGCCCACCAGCTGTCATCAAAGAGTGCTCCAACGCATTGACCCCTATTATCACTGTGTTCATCAATACTTCATTCTCCTCAGGAATAGTACCACAATGCTTAAAAGAAGCATGGGTCCACCCACTCATTAAGAAATCCTCCCTAGATCCCTCGTGCCTCAACAACTACCGCCCCATCACCACCGTCCACTTCCTTCTCAAAATTTTAGATAAAGCTGCCCACAACCAAATCCAACGCTACCTTGAATCTAACGCCATTCTAGGCAAGAGACAATCAGGCTTCCACAAAGGTCACGGCACAGAAATCTCCCTCTTAGATCAAAATAACCAAATCACCAAAATAAAGGACAAAGGCAAACCTGCCCTCCTGCTTCTCCTAGATCTTTCTGCTGCTTTTGATCTTGTTGATCACGACATCCTGACCTCTCATCTCTCCAACGCAGCCCATTTATCAAACAAAGCCACTTCATGAATAACCTCTTTCCTAGAAGGAAGGGCTATGAAGGTCTATTCCGACCAGGCCAACGCAGCCCCCACCACCATCGACTGTGGAGTGCCCCAGGGATTGTGCACCATGCCGACCCTTTACAACTTATTTACGAAGCCACTTCTTGACATGCTGGATTCGCTCGGCATAGCCTACTGGAACTATGCCAAAGATACCCACGTCCTCCTCCCTCTCACTGGCTCATATGACCAAGACACAGCTACACTCCTTCAAATATACACTAGCATCCAAACAGGGATGGCAGCTAAAGTTCTCTGCTTAAATGGGGACAAAACCAAGATCATCCTCCTAGGTCTCAAGAAAATACTGCCCAAGCTCGACCTAAAATATAAACACTTCACCATCGACAACACTAACATTCCAGTCTCCACCTCAGTAAAGACCCTTGGCGTCTACATTGACTCGACCCTCTCAATGTTGCGACAGGTTAGCGCCATTGCATCTGCCTCTGCCCACACGACCAAACTGATTAATGCCATAAAACTCTTTCTCACACCCCAAAATCGCCTCTCTATCGCCCTTGCCACAATAGGAGCAAAACTTGATTACGGTTATGCTCTCCTTGCAGGTACCTCAGTAAAAAAAAACTCAATAGGCTCCAAATAGTACAAAACAACACGCTCCGCGCAACGCTCTGCATCGCCAAAAGAGACCACATTGCCGAGGCCAGGCGAGCCGGCCACTGGCTCCCTGTAAAGGAAAGGATCAACTTTAAAATCCTCACCCTTATGCACAAATGCATCAATCTCACTGCCCCATCATACCTATCAGAAACCATATCCAGAGACACCTCAACACGCCCAAAAAAGTCACCACGCCAACCAACTCTGCGTTCCATCCATCAAAAGAGCAAACACTGGAGGCATTGGCTTTCCACATATAGCACCCACACTCTGAAATGCCCTACCCAACTCACTCAGAGCTGAACCTTCGCCATCCACCTTTCGCAAATCCCTCAAAACCACCCTGTTCATCAAGCTCTTCCGCTCCCCCACACAGCACACATGGCAATCAAGCTGAATGCATCCTATGACACAACTAAGATATATTGTAACCTCTGACTGCTATGTAACCACCATCCTATGCAACCCTGAGATGTAATGTAACCTTTGACTGCTATGCTATGCTTTGTAACCACTAAGCTTTCTTTATACTCGGTTTACTCTGTAACCAGCAAGACTCTCTGTAACAGCGCCACGATGCCTAAGGGCTGCTCCATGCTTTAAAAATACTAATAAATAAATGGTAGTGGCAGAAGCAAGGCTCTGCATGAGATCGCTTCAGTGGCTTCTCAGTTGCCAATGGTCGCAGTTTCAGGGCCACTTGTCTGACCCTTTGCTGGTCTCGGACCAGGTCGTTCAGCATTGATCATGGTGGGCAATGCGAGACTTGCTGAAAGTCGCGTTGTTTCGCCAATATTCGCACTAGGTGACGATGGTCACGGACGCATCTCTAACGGGTTAGGGCACTCACCTGTCAGACCTAATGGTCAGCGGACTGTGGTTTCTCACTGAGTCTCAGAAACACATCAACTTGCTGGAGCTAAGGGTGATCAGACTGTCCATGATCGCTTTCCTTCCCTCCGTGACACGCAAGAGAGTGCTGATCCTGATGGACAACACTCTGGCCATGCATTATCTCAACAAACAGGGTGGTGTGAGGTCCTTGCCTCTGTGCAGAGAAGCAATGTGACTGCAGTTCTGGGCTCTACAGAATTGTCTCTCTCTGACGGCACCTCATCTGGCCAGACGAGAGATTGTCACAAGGGCTGCCTTGAGCAGACAGACTCTGGCCTCCCATGAGTCGGAGCTCTGTTAGGAATTTCTGATGGAGATCTTCACCTTTTGGGGAACTCCTCAAGTGGAATTCTACAATTGCACTGTCAAAAGGACGTGTCAGTGGTTCTGTTCCAGGGAATTTCCTCATCAGAGTTCTGGGTGAAGTGGACTTTCTACCTTCATTATATATTCCCGAAGAACCTCATAGCTGCTACGGAACCGTCAGCTTGTGCTGGGAAAGCTTGAGTGTGTGCTGTGCTCAGAAGTCCCACCTTATTCCATGCTCAAAACGTGGTGAAGGGAGACCCCTGGCTAAATGCCATCCTGACTTAGGATTTGAGAACACTTCTTTCTTTATTGAAAATCCTATCCCACACTCTTTTTTTTATTTAGTTGTAAGGATTTGACAATCTTTTTTTTTTTTTTTTTTTTTTTTAATATAGGCCATTTATTTTGACAAGGCATCACAAGGACTGCCTTATTTTCATTTTGATGGTCGAAGCTGGCGCCCCTATTAGATTTAGGTTTAGTGTAGGCGTTTTGCCACCGTGCATTCATAGTTTAATAAACACCCTTGAACTGTGATCAGTTGTTTCTGTCTTTACTGTTGCCACCATGAGCTCATTACATGTAATAGATGTTGACAGTACACAGAGCCCTCCTACACTGATAACCAAGTCAGGGAGAAATGCTTGCTATCGTGGTACTGCCCTTGACTCCAAACAAGAAATACCAAGCGGTTCATCAAGGCCGGTGTGTCGGAGTGGGAACCGATAGTAAACAGAACTGCGTTGAGCAAAAGTTGCAAATGGCAACATAATGTAAATCAAAGAACTAAGACTTTGTGTGTTACAGAACTGTTGAAACAATCCAGGGAGAGATCAGCTGCAGAGTAGTCTGGTACCACATGGGCGCTCATTCGAAATACTCTGGCAGGTCCCGGTTTGTTAAAATTACAGATCCGAGGAGGCCCTAGGAGAGCTGACGCAAGCGGTCAAAGTGGTAAGTACAATAACCCTGTGAACATTGTGTTGACAAGAGTGAACCCGGCTGACGGATGTCCACAGTGAGCTATTGTTTAAAAAGACATTGACACTTGTGGAATATTCTGAGTAAAAGGCCATAGTGAACCCAACTGAGAGAGGCTAACACTGAGAGAACAAGGATTGAAGCCTGACTGAGGGGGCGACAAGAAGAAAGTAAGGGAGGTGAATCCCATACTGTGATAAAGCCAAGGGAAGGGAAGTGAACCCCACCTTGTGACAAAACCCAAGTGATCTGTATTCTTTGGCAAATGTGAACCCGACTGAGGGATTTCTGCGAATTAGGGTGAACAGTAGCACACCCGTGAACATTGTGGTAACAAATATGAACCCGACCGAGGGATGTCCATAGTGAGAGGTTGGCCATAATGAATCCATCTGAGGGAGGCCCACGTTGCAAGGAGGATCAGAGCCGGGTTGAGGCGGATCGAAGGGTGAAGAGAAATTGCCCATTGTGAAAATTTATTGAAGATACTTTTTGTCTGTTGTTTATGGTCCATCATGCCTTATAAGGCAAGAGACTCTGTAAAAAGAAGACTTGGCCCCAGAAGATCCTGGTATCATTGCAAGGAACTATAACCTTGTGCTCGCAAGGCCCAGGAGTGTGCTGTTTTCAAGAGTCTCGCCTTGTCCCTTGCTAAAAACGTGGGGAAGGGACACCCCAGCCATACCATCCTGACTTATTATTTGGTGAACACTTCTTTCTTTTAGGATGATCATTATCACACTCTAGGCCCTTTTTATTTGACAAGACCCCACTAAGACTGCCTTATTATTATTTGATGGTCATAGCTTACTCCCATCTTAGATTTAGGTTTAGATTAGGCATTTTTCTCACCCATTCATACAGTTTAATAAACATCCTTGAGCTGTGTTGTCTGTCTTTACTGTTGCCGCCATGAGTTCCTTACAATAAGCAAATAGACAAGATTCTTTGGTACACAGACAAGGTGTTCACCCACAGAAAGCCTTGTTAGAGCATGTTCTTTCTTTTATGTAACACATGGCAGGACCAGGTGTCAAGCTTGATTCCTGCATGCTTAACTGCTGCTCATTGTAGCCTTCCTCAGTTCAGGCTCTGGCATTTGTTTCCTAGCCAGCCGAGTTATTAGGACAAACTGCACTGCGTTGTTATGGCTTCGTCCTCCAGTCAGGTCTCATCCTCACTTCGGGATCTTAATATAGTACTGTCTGCAATGGCTCAAAATCCTTTTGAACTAAAGGCTTCAGTGGAGCATATGCTGATGTCAATGTAGACTGGCCTTTTTGGTGGCAGTAACTTCAGTCCATTGTTCTTCAGTCCATTGTTGTTGTTGTTATTATTATTATTAGGATATTTTTTGAGCGCAGACCTAGCTTCTGGAAGCAACTGAGTGTATGTGCACTGTCAGTCGACCACAAGCTCTCTGGAGCTCAGAGCTCTACGTGACTTTCAGGAAGGGTCTGACCATTTTAAAATTGTCAACATCAATCAAGAGATTGTTCTGACAGTATTTTTTACAGATCCACGTTAAATTAAGATGCTGAAAAAGCTCTACATAATTTGGAGGTAACTGAAGCTCTTATATGGCACTTACTATACATTTCTGTCCTTCTGAACATTTGATTGTCAAATATGGTGGTTTCGTTCTGGTTTGAAAACTTCCTTGGCTACTATAGCACATTGGGTTAGGGTCTGCATCCTAGAGTTGAGGAGCATCTCTCTTAAGTGCTTGGATGCTTACCTGGCCAGGTTGTCCCAGGAGTATAGCTCAGCGGCAACGTACTCACCTTGTATCCAAGACGACACAGAGCAACACAGGTTTGATTCCTGGGTCCGTGCTTGGAAACCTCTGGGTATTAATCATGTTATAAATAACATAGCATATCATATATCTAGAAATGCAGCCTTTGCAGCCTTCCAATTACGTGTTCCACTGGAACTGGTCTGAAAGGTGGCTGTAACAGCCACTCCGCGTTCATTCTGCAAACACTACTCAATCAATTCAGCTCGTGATCTGGTGCTACGTTCAGATGGGTGGGTTTAGAACCTTGTTTGTATAAATTGTTCGATTTTCATTTTTGTGGTGTGGTGTGGTCTGGTTAGTTTCTGTTCACTCTTTGGTAAGTGTGCTTTGTAATCTCCCATATTTATGGAGGAAATGGGACAGAATGTAGGAGTAAGTTAAGAAGCAAGTCATTATAGTGACTGTTGTACTCCTGAGTACATGGTGTCGCTCTCCTGAAAGTTGGAGTGGGAATCGTGCACAAGGGCAACACATAAGCATTTGCGCATAGCCCCCCCGCCTCCCTATTTCTTTTTAAATAAAAAAGCTGAACAAGATGCTCTTGTCCCATGCTTCTCAGGAGCGACATTCCTTAAGTTTGGAAGAAAGGGCACTTTGGGCTAGGAGGACATTTGTCCTATGGTGAGTAATTTTAAAAGGTGGTACACATGTGTAAGTTATTGTCTGCATTATATGCGCACATTTTGAAATATTAACTGTGTATCTTTTAGGTGGAGCAAGAGAGTAAACTGCATCAGCAGGTCACGTTACTAACTAAGGATCTTGCAATGGCAAAGCAACAAATATCAGAGCTGCAGAGGGTGAATGAGAACAGTAAAGAAAACCTAAATCAACTTCAATCAGACTTGTTTGGGAAAGACTCTGAACTGTCTGCATTACAACAAGACTTAAAGGTACATTTTTTATACAGTTTCAAACTCCATTAAAGAATTATTGTAAGACATTTTGAAATTGCTGTAAAGAAGTGGAGAACCGAAAGAAGTTTGCAGAACTTGTGTGGATTATATTTGCCCGTTTTTTTGTGGTTTTTTGTTTAAATTTCATTTTATTTTGGGTTTTACAGTGCCGAAACAACAAAACCAGCTAACAAGACAACAATTCAACCCACATTTCTCCCACCCCGTTCCCACCCCCATGCCCCCTACTAACGGTGTCTTTTTAAACTCAAAGGAACCTCAACCAAAAAACCTTCGGTTGTCTAGCGATGGATAGTAATATAGTAATGTTACACATATGTCCAAGGCCGCCTCCTGCACCTTTTCCCCATTCATGGGCTATAGTCCGATTGATGGGGGAGTCTCTTGAGGGGTAGCTTCTCCCTGTTACCCCCTGGTAGCACGGCACCTGCCCCAGTGCCTCCACCTTGTACTTATAACATTGCTTCAATTATTCAAGTATTTGTTCATGGATTCCCCCCCTCATGATCTCATGAGGTGCTGCCCTCCCATGAAGTCCTGCAGTGATTCTTTCCATGGTACATACATTCAGCGCCACAGTCTCTCTTAGATGGAGTCTGGGCACATTTCCTTTTCTTCACTGGGCAGGCCCGCGCTATGAGCAGCAGGGGCACTGCCAACCCCTCACTCCGCCCAGTTCTCCCTCAATGTCCTCCATAACAAAAAGGATTAGGAGTGGTGTTTTGGATTGGTGAACACCCTCAAATTCCTTGATTCAACCCAACACTTCATCCCAAAACACCTTGACTTGCGAGCATCCCACCACATGTGCCAGTGGTCGGCTCTGTCCCCACATAGACGCTAGCACTGAAACATCTTCGAGAGCCTGACAGGGTCATATTGCCATCTATGGAGGAGCTTGATGGCATGCAGTTTGTATTGCCTCGAGATCGTTGTCTGAGAGGCACCTCTACACAATCTCCCCCACAATGCTGGGTCTATTTCCCTCTCCATATCACTTTGCCATCTCCGTCTCAGCTTTTCCGTGGACCCATTCTCTGCAATCACCAGTTCCCTATACATGACCGAACTAAGGCCCTTCATTTAAATTCTTTTATCTAAGAGTTTCTTACAAGGAGTACGGTCCCTCTGTATCCTGTCTCTCCATTTTCCTCCTGTGAGCACCCCTTTCAACTGAAGGTATGAGAAGGCTGAGAGGGTACCCAAACCCAGCTCCCCCTCCAGTTCCGTTATAGTGATAAAGGTACTGTCCCTCCACACTTGGCCCACCCGCTCAAGACCTGCCTCAAACCATGCCTGGAATCTTTCTGGGTTCGGGATCGCATCTCGTATTTCTGGCACCAACAAGTGACTCAAAGGGGAGTGTCATGTAGTTACCACTTGCATTTCCATGCCCTGTCTGCACAAATCCCTTATTGTGCCCAGGATCGGGTGGTCGTGGATTCTGCAGAGGAGCCAGCCTCTAGGCACCCACAGCTATTCCCCCCTCTCCTGAGGCGCTGGACAGATAGAGATTGTCCAAACCGACCCATTGGTACTCCCTCTGCATTCTGAGATGTGGGATTAGGACCCCTTAGCTGTACCGCTTTATAATACAATTTCACATTTGTGAGACCCACCCCGCCCCTGTCTTTCGGTAAAGTGAGAACCTCAAAGGATATTCTCGGCTTTTTCCCCTATCGCAAGAATTTCACCATAGCCCCGTTTGTCTCCTGGAAACAGGCTTTGGGGGATACGAATCGGAAGCATTTGAAATGCATAGAGGAACCTTGGTAAGCACACCATCTTAAGGGCGTTGAGGCGTCCGAGCCATGAGATAGTCCTTCTTTTTTCCCATCTTTCCAAATCGGTGCGAAATCCAGACAGGAGTGTGGGAAAGTTAGCCTGAACTAGGTTAATCCCCAAGTATCTCAACGTGCCCAGGTTGACCAATAATCCCATGGGAGTGAACCTGGGTATCTCTCCGTCCGAGTCCCCGTCCCTGTTCAGCGGGAACAGGACTGATTTAGCCCTATTAATCTTAAATCTGTAGAGGTCCCCGTACTGTTCAATCAACCCGATTACCCTGGGTATGGACCGCAGGGTGTTCTTCATATGCAAAAGCGTATTGTCAGCCTATAACGCTACCTTATATTCCACTCCCCCCACTGTGAATCCCACTACACCAGGATCCTCTCTGATTTGCTGCGCTAGTGGTTCTAGGGAGAGCACAAATAGGATCGGAGAGTGTGCAACCCAGTCTCGTACCCTTACTTAGAGGGAACCAGCGGGAGAAACCACCATTAACTGCCACGTAAGCCAGGGGTGACCTGTAAACTGCCATGATGCCCCGTCTGATCCTTGAGCCCAATCCCACTTTGCCCATCACCTCCTTGAGAAAGCCCCACTCAACCCTGTTAAATGCTTTTTCAGCATCCACCGAGAGGAGAACGGGGTCCCCCCCGAACCACCGATCCCACGCACCTCATGGATCAAATGTAAGGTTTTCCTAAATGTGTCCGCCCCCTGGCGTCCCTTTTATAAAGCCCACTTGGTCAGAGTGGATCAACTGGGGCGTGTGTGTCTCCATTCTTGCCCCCAGAACATATGTATACATTTTGGCGTCGATATTCAGGAGGCAGAGAACCTCACCTGTATTTTTATTTTGAAAATGCAACAATCTCTTTGGTAAACTCTGTGTGAAACACCGGGCATTCCAAAAGGATAAGTTGCATCTCCATTTCAACCACCCTGGGTACCATCCTGTGCAAGTTCAGATCCACTGATACCAGATAATGTTCTGACCATGTGATCGGGGAAATCTCCGAGCTCAGTGCTTCCTCCCACAGACCCCTTGAGATGTACATGGACTTCACCATACGCGAGTCTCTGCACTTGGTTTTTCCATCCCTCCCAGGTCTGTCTCTCAATCCTGAAATCTGGCCACATATTGAAATCACCACCCCCTCTTTATTATATGGCCGGAGGCTTTGAGCATTATCTTTGGGAGAGTTATCAGAAACCTCAGTTACTCCTGATTCGGGCAATAGATTGTGGCACATGTGAACCCCACTTTGTTCCTCATCGGCCCAGACCTTTTTGAGCTTCATTCTTGGCCCTTTAGCAATAAGGATTCCAACCCCCGCCTTTCTTAGGAGATCTGACCCCCAGTATTCCTGACCCAGCACCCTGCCCAGAACCTTCAGTTCCTCTCTACTAGCGTATTTAGTCTTCTGAAGGAACATCACATCAAAGCCGGCTCTGAGAAACTCCCTGGCAACCAGAGACCTCTTGGTGGGTGAGTTCATCCCCTTTATATTCAGCAACCTCACCCTCAGGAGGCCCCCCTTGTCACTTAGGACTGCAGCCATCCTGCTATTTCATGACACCTGAATCCCCTCAGCTCACCGGGCGGCCTGTACACATAAATCTGTCTCACTACAACCAGCAAGCACAACTTTGAGAAGACCTGTATCTCACCCCTCTCCCTGGTGTACCCCCCCAGACCCTGTATTAACCTGAGTTGGCACCCTCCTCCCCCCAGTAGACATTGCCAGGGAATGATCAGACCACCAGCTGGGACCAGCTCCCTTCCGGTCCCATGCAAAAAGAATCTCCTAACCTTTGAGCTCTCCCCATGCCCCCCGGCCCAATTAAATCAAAAATTACCCCTAGGTGACCACCTGGTCATACATCACCAACGTACTCAATGGGAGGGATCCCCAGTCTTATGTACTCGCCTTGGCTGCTTCGGGCTGTAGATCAACTGTTCATAGGCTATGTGTTTGAAATCTCATAATTCCTGGGTCCCTGCACCCATAACCCCAACTTGCAAGGTTGCAGCTGTAAAGCAGGAAGGGGCGAATTAGCCCCCCCCATACATTCTACGCAAAAGGAACCTCTTCCTCTTGCACTAGTGGGGGACGCCTCCATCGCCCTTCTGCTGCCATGAGGAATAAGGCCTCGGCTGGAGCAGAGGTAGTGCTATTGCAAGACACACTTGGACTCCATTTCGAGTGCCCTCGACTCCATCTTTTGACTAGGCCGCAATTCGACACTATGAAGTCTCCTCTCCCCTCTGCAGCACAGCGTCCAGTGAGCACTAACCGCCCCCGCCTTTTCTGCACGGCCCAAGTCCCTTTCTCATCGATGTGCTGAAGCTAACTGCTACAATTAAAACTATGTATCATATCACTCTTACTCTGAGGTCACTGTCCTGTGTGTGAAGCGATCTGAACCATGACTTGTCATCCATCTCCACAAACCTTTTCCTGCGCCCCTCACCCTCGCTGTTGGAAAATTACTGCTTGTGTAACCCTGTGCCCCCCTAAGGTATTCTCTTGATATAACAGAAGTTTGCCCCCACTGTGATGACCACCCTTGAGTGCCCCCAATAAACCCAGACCCCTGTCACAGTATATTCTGTCCAAAGCTAACATGTGTCACTCCACTCCCCGCCTCGCCCTGATGTGCCAAACCAACCCAGTCCCTAGGTTATCGTAGAAGGCAAGACCCCTGCTCCCCTCACCTTATGAATGACCCAATGTACGACAATATAATCATGTGTGTGTAATTTACAGGTCTCTAAGATTTATTCAAAGGTATATCGATGTTCATGCTTTATTGCATGTCTAGAATAAGTGTATAGATTTGCTAGTGAGGTCCAGTCGCCTATCTGACCTGGCCTAACCACCTCGCACAGACCGGTGCCGCTGAATCACGTGATGTCCAACCTCCCGCCAAGTCATCTGCCAATCCCGTGAAGCCGGCCCATAAAGAACTATATGTGCACCTCCTTTCTAACCAATGATATTGTAACTTTTAGACTGTATAGAACTCATCACTGATGACGCTGTAACACTTTAAAATATATTTTATCTGTATTGTTTGCCAGAGCGCTCTCGAGGCAGCAGAGTTCTCTGGATGCTGAATCTCATATAAATCTTTGACAACTCGCAATCATCTCTCATGGTCTCATTCCCTACTGGGATGTGTTCTTTATTCTGAATTTCATTGGTATTGTGGGGAGTGAGTACTTTCATTTGGGACCCCCGGGACGTGATCGAGGGTGCACTGACTGCATGGCTTGGTTGGGGCGCGGCCCCGATTGTGGATAGACAGCGAACGGAGGCTCACGGATCACCCTGGACACGCGAGTACTGGTTGTGAGAATCTCAAAGAAGGGGAATATAATTGGTGTAAGGATAGCAATAAGAAAATCGTAGGAAGTCAGAATTGGGGTCTAGGGTGTGAGTGTAACTAACAGGATCTTTCTTCTCTTTTATTTATATGGCCATTAGGTTGTGAATACAGAGGTAATGGAATAAAGGAAGAGAACAGGCACCTAGCTCCGAAGGGGGGTAGAACGCAGCGCCGCGTAGCTTTGTCTCGACCAGTGCAGGAAATAAGTGGAGAGAAAAAACATAGGAGTCATATATATTGAGTAGACTCGGGAGATATTAGTAACTTTAGTAAATTATTTTTCTTGTAAGCGTAACTCTTGTAAAAGTAAGCCCGAAGTGGCCCAGGGAAGGGAGGGGGCAAGAAGAATGAATGGGAGAACAGAATATGGATAAGTAAGACTAAGATAGGGTGGGAATATAATTAACACCAAAGCAAATACATGTTATATGTTAACTGTCGTTAAAGTCCAATTTGTCGGTATGTCTAAAAAGTATATGTAAGGTTGTCATTTATGTACGGAGTATTGAAAGTGTGTCCTTTGACATTCATATAGAAGCAAGAAGGTGTAAGTAACAAGGTTTTTGTGATATTATACAGTGAGTGTTGAAGTATTGCCAGACTAAATAGACATCGTTTTTCAATTGTATTTGTGACACACTACACACACACACGAGTAAACACAAAGGTTAACAGGGGAGCCATGGGGGGAGACACACCTTTAGCTCATATCTGCCAGCACCTCCCCCTGTATAGTGAGAAAATACAAAAATACCATGAGCAGTGGCTCACGGAACTAAAGGGAGAGGGATCATCCCAAGTGTGGCCAGAAGAGTGTTAGACCTTGTGACAATGCTCCTGCTAGCAAAATATCTGGGTGTAAGCAGCTTCAAAATAGACGTGAAATATTAGATCTTTGGAGGATGTTTGAAGATGCATCCCCTGGTAATGATGTAATAAAAGAGGTATCGCCGGAAGCAGCATCGGCCCCAACAGGGGAGGGGGGGAGTTACAACAGAAGAAAAAGTAGTAAAAACAGGGGACAATTACCTCACTAGATTATACCCACTACTAACTAGGCATGCTGCAAGGTATAGTGACCCATCTTACTTGCCCGAACCAAGTGCCCCTTTAACCTCTGCAGCCACAGCCCCGCCTCCTTATGATCCTGGAGGGCTGTACAGACCTACGAGCACCCCTCCAGTAAACCTAGCACGTCTAACTGAGGATTTGGAAAGACAACTTGCCTCCGCACAGATGAAATTAACACGATTACAAGCATTATGTGACAGAGGACAAATGCTGCCTGGGGGAGGGGAAGCACCATCAAGTGCAGCGGGTGGGCCAACACCTTCGCCGCTACCACAGGGAAACTTACCCACAGGGCCCGTACATGAGTGGAAGTCAGAGTTTTTGTTCCACCTTAATGATACCCCCATAAAAATTGTAAGGGCAGAACAAGAGGGCAGTAAAGTAGGGGAGGAACAAGGAAGTGGAGACTCAGACAGAGAGATAGACGAGGTTTGGAGTGATTTAGACGAATACGAAGAGGGAACAGCAGCAGCAGGATTATCCCTGCCGCTGCGAGAGGACGCAGAGGATGGGGTAATAAGGCAAAGATGGCAGGGGAGGCTGAGGAGCAAGTTGGGAAACATGTCATTGGGTAAAGCTAAAGGGGTAAAGGTAAGTAAAAATGGAAGTAAAGCAAGATTGCAAATGCCTCTCATCCACAAAGGAGCAGGGAGACCCCATTACATACCATGGGCACAGATGGACAAGAATAACTTGTTGAAGGAACCCCCCACCCCCCACTTTCGAGACGGGCAGGAAAGTGGATACATGCATTAAAAAAACACAGCAGGAGTGCCTTTGGCCATAGGGGATGTAAAAAGTGTATTAGTATCTGCAGTGGGAGATCAAGCAGACATGGTGTGGGTGAAGGCAGGTTTCCCGGAGTAACAATAAATTGCGACCACCATGATGGGTCAGCCTTTAACAATGTGAGATCACAAGTGTGGGATGCACTGCTGAGAACTTTCCCTGATAGACCAGATTGACACTTGGTAATGCAATGTGCTATGAGCGAGGAGGAGGCTGCGCAATTCATTCTTAGGGTGCAGGACTTGTGAAGATCAGAAACGGGCACGGCTTAGGACCAATCCACCTCCCTTTTTTACTTTATTATCAAGAGAAGCCTCCCAAAGGAGGTACAGAAGGCCTTGGATAAAATAGCTGGGATAGAAACCAAAGGCTGGCTTTAGATTCAGAGCATTATAGTACATCATTGTAGGAGGATCAAAGAAAGTGAGAAAGAAATTGCACAGAGAAGGTTGGCTGACAAGGCGAAGCTTGTACAGAATAAAGTGGTGAAGGTCGCTGCGATTAACGTGGCCCTACCCACTCAGACAGGGAGACGGGGAGGAGGGGTCAGGGAGTACACTGGCAAGGATGGCAGCTACATGGTCTGTAAATGGACAGGAGCAATGGGGTGGAGAGGAGCAGTACGATGGACCCCACTGGGAGGGAAGACCCACAAGAGGACGAGGTGGGTACAGGGGACAGAGAGGAGGATTTGGAGGTCAGGGAAATAGAGGTTTTGGAGGACAAGGGATGAGAGGACGGGGCCAAGGGTCCTGCTGGAATTGTGGGAGGTGGGGACACTTTTCATGGGAATGTCGAGCACGACCTATGGGATACTATCAAGGACCCTTTCCCATGAGAAACGAACAACAATTTGGCCACCCTCACCCAGGCAGCCCCTATGGATTACCAATGGGTGGTAATGGACAACAATAACAAAATTATAATGACTACCCGCAAGGAACACAATATGTTCAACACAGACCACAAGCACAGCCACAAAACATGCAGCCCCAAGTAGCACACCAAAATATGTTTGGGAACACCCATCCCAACATATTTGCTACGACTGCCAGTGATGCGCCGGCTCAGTTTCGCGATGCAACAGTAATTGCAGACAGTGTTTTCTCGGTCCCAGGAACAAACACATACCCCGATTAGGACAGCCCACAGAAAGCACTTGCGTGTCCAGTCCTATCGACTACCCTACGTGCAGAAGAGGAACCACTAATGTGGGCGGAGATAGGAAAAAAACAGTTCATCTTTATGGTGGACTCGGGAATGGAAAAATCATGCCTCATGGAGGGCCGGTTTCCCCTCCTGCGGGAAAAATTTGGAAACGCAGGGGTTTTCTGGGTCAATTTTCAAAGTTCCTTACACAAAAGTTTTGGACATAACAGTGGGAGGGAAAACGGTTCGGGCGCCCCTGCTATATCATGAAGCTTTGCCCAAAAATTTGCTGGGGGGGGCCTCCTTAGTAAGCTTAATATGACCATCTCCTTTACAGAAAGGGGAATAGTGTGCTCCACTCCAGGGGTGTGTCCAGTGCGAGCAATGCTAATGATCAGTAACATGACAAATGAGGTTGCAATAAGGGGGGTGCCCAGGGATGTTATGTTCATCTATGGGATACAGGTTCTGGCTAGAGTGGTACCAGAGATCACCCGGAGAAAATGGAGGGTGCCATCTGATTTTGTTTTCCGCCCTATGATGAGCCCCGAGATTGTGCCCGGCACCATCCTTTCAATTGACCTACAGGGGGAGCAAGTATCAGGCAGACGTATTGTGGCAATAGGACTGGACACGCTTGGATGTGAGTGGAGAACAGTATTATGCATAGATCCAAACATAGCGCTGAGAGATTTGACAGATGAAGAGCTATTTGCTGATAATGACACTGACGGGGAAGAAATAATGGAAATATGCGTGCCATGTGACATAATGATCCAACACAGAGAGATCCATAACCCCCTCATGGCCAGTGTCAGTACACCGCCCTCCATATTTGATCAAGATATGCGAGAGGTACCACCAGAGTTATGGACAACAGGGCCCCGTGATGTAGGACTCTTGCAAGTTGTAACACCCTAAAAATTAAACTAAAACCAGGCGCGGTACCGCCTACAGTAAAACAATATCCACTGTCCAGAGAAGTAGAAGAGGGAATAAATGAGAAAATAAGTGCATTAGTGCAACAGGGTATAATTGTGCCATCAAATTCACCATGCAATACTGCGATTTATCTGATAAAAAAGGCGCGGGGCGTGGAGGATGATCCAGGATCTCCGCCCACTTAATGACGTCATACAAATAGAGTTCCCCTTAGTGCCAAACCCTGCATCCATTTTATGCAGCATCCCAAAAAATGCCACATGTTTCACGGTTGTGGATTTAAAGAATGCCTTTGTCTCAGTACCACTCGACCCCAGTTGCCAATATTTAACAGCATTCAACTTACGGGGAAAAAGATATGAACATTGCAGGCTGCCTCAGGGGTACTGTGAAAGTCCCAGCATATTTAACAGAATTTTGAATGAGGACCTCGGCAGTATTGATGTAAAAAGCACAATAATTCCGTACGTAGACAATCTCCTTATCTGCAGTGAAAGTGAAGATCAATGTAGAGCAGATTCAATAACACTACTGAACCTATTGGCAGCAAAAGGGTACAAAGTGGATAAGGACAAACTGCAGTACTGCCTAGCAGAAGTATTGTACCTAGGACTGCTAATTTCAAAGGATGGTGAAAGAATTATACCAGACGAGCAACAGCAATACCCCACACCATGATGCCTAAGACAGTGAAGGAAATGCAAAAGTTCCTTAGCATATGTAATTATTGCCATGCATGGATACTAGTCTATGCAGCGTACACATGCCCCCTTCTCCAAGCACTGAAAGAAGCACAAAAGAACAGTGACGCCATAAAATGGATGCAAGAAATGATCACAAAATTCTATAAAATGAAAGATCTCATTACACACCCGTTTTAGCGACCCCAGATTATGATCGGGAGTTCTACCTGTTCTAACATTGCGATGGAATACTAATGACAGCAGTACTCACACAAAAAACATCACTAGTTCACAAGCCATTGGCCTACTACAGCGGCATGTTAGATTCAGTAAGCAGGGGCACTTTGCATGCGAACAGGTCCTCGGAGCCGCTGCCTTCGCAATAGAGGAAAGTGCCACCATAGTGATGGGCTGCTTGGTCACACTGTTTGTTGAACACTCTCTATTTGCCATACTAGAAAGGTCAAAATCCACACTCACCACACAGAGCAACAGCATATGAAAAAGAAAATTCAGCCCAAACGTACACGTTGTACGATGCAAAACTGTGAACCCAGCCACATTCATTACAGAGCCCTGCACAGTGGAGGACATGCAAGCGCACAATTATGCTACATATGAAGGGGAAGAAGACGACATCCCTAAAGCAAGCAAAAACGCCCTAAAAGGAGGTGAAATATATTTGTAGCTGGGTCAGCGTCCATCGATTGCAAAACGGGAGGAAAACATGTAGGGGCAGCTGTGGTAAGAATTGAAGGGGAAGAATACAAAGTGATAGTGCAGAAGCGCCTCTGCTCACATTTTTCAGCACAAGCAGCACAACTAATTGCATTAATTGAAGCATTGCGTACAGCCAAGGGGTGTGCAGTGATGATATACTCTGACTCTGCATACTCGACAACGACGGTACACTCTGGATTTTCACAATGGTGACGAAGAAGATCCAGGAGAACGGATAGCTCCCCTGTATAACATACAGCGCTATTGAATGACCTCATTGATGCATTAGCAGCACCATCAGTAATGGCCTTAGTGAAATGCCAGGCACATACAAATAACACAGATGCAATCTCAATCGGAAACGCGGCAGCAGACACTGCCGCGAAAGAAGCAGCATACTTTAACATCCCGCCAGCAGCAGAATGTATAGTAAAAACATCAGCACCAGATGAGAGGGGTACAGTTCTACACTCATACTTCAAATAATAGAGTTACAGAGGCGCGCCCCACCAAACGAGCAAGAGTTATGGGAGAAACGAGGGTGCAAACAATCACCCACAGACCTACTATGACACCAGGAAATGACAGGAAAAGTGGTGATGCCAGTAGAATTAGTACAGATAGCATTCCAACAGCTTTACTTTCCAGCACATGTAACAAAACAACATATTGTAGCAGACATCCAAGAAGAATGGTTCCTACCCAATCTGCAGAAACACTTAACGAAGTTAATAATAGAATGCACCACCTGTCAGACATACAGCTCAGGGATGACACTCAGAACATTGCGAGGAGCACTGCCATGCCCATCGGGACCATTTCGAGAACTACACATAGATTATGCCGACATAGGAGAGAGATGTAACGGAGCAAGGTACCTCATAGTACTAGTGTGCCCCTTCTCACTTTGGGTTGAAGCAGGCCGTGTGTGCACCCAGACTCCAAGTGTGCGGCCACATTTTTGGTGAGGGATATGCAATGTGATCCGATCAGACAACGGCATGCACTTTGTAAACAATCTTTTTAAGGAAGTGATCACATTATTAGGGGTAAAACATAAACTTTGTTTGAATTATCACCTGCAAGCTAACGGAATGGTAGAGAAGATAAATGGCCTCCTCAAAAGCACATTGTCCAAACTATGTCACACCCTCAAGAAAAACTGGGTATGTTGCTTGCCTCTAGCACAGTTCCAACTCAGAACGCAGCCAAGTAAGGACCACCATTTCAGACCGCATGAAATAATGACAGGATGGCGCATCCAAACGCCATTGTCTCCAGTAAGGAGAGCATCAGACGCTGACAGAGCTGCTACAGTGCTGCGGGATGAATTTAAGGAATATCTCACACAACTGACGAGGGCAGTGAGGAACATAGCAAAACAAATAGCACCTCCATTCACGCAAGAAAATGAAACTGATACAAATACACCTGCACAGGACAGCCCAGCAACACAGCTAATGCGTGGTGAACACGTATAGGTGCGCAGTTTCGTGCAGAGGTGTAACTCCCCACGATTTCATGGCCCATATGAAGTGATATATTGCATGCCCTCAGCAGTAAAGGTTAAGGGATTGAAGTACTGGGTGCATCTTTCGGATGTGAGAAAGGCAAATGAGAGCACCACACCCCAGAGTGAACAGCCACCAGAACAGGAGGTTGCAGTTCCCTAAAGTAAAGAGTAATTAAAGGAATAAAGAGCATAATGAAAAGGAGGGCTGTTAGATAAAGAAAAAAGTTACGAATAATGATTGTTACCGAATAAAAAAAATAAATGTGCATGTATATATATACATTTCTGATATTTGTAAAATCTGCTTGGATCACATGCTGTGCATAGACGTATTACAGTTCGAAACTCGAAAAGGGACGTCGAATAGGGCGTGCCAGTAATACTATCCTTAGTGTGATGTCCCCTGTACCCATGATCCCTCACGCGTGTAGGACCCTCAGATTGTTTTTTCCTCCACTAGTCGGACGCATGTTGCGGATTCCCATTCGGCGCTAAGCCGTTTTATAGTTAAATTAACGTTAATACTTCTCCTTTCCCACTTCCCCCATACGCTGAAGACTGACGCCGGTGAAGATCGCAGAAATCAACTGTCGAGGACTGCCACAAAAGACTCCAGGCCTCGGAAGGCCTCTGGCCTCGGCTCTATCAGTAGGGAGAGTGGGGAGATGGTCATATAGGTTCTCTATTCCCCCTTTCATTCTCTATTCCCCCTTTCATACATGCATATATGCACCCTGCTGCCATATTGTACCTTATGGAGAGTACTCCATTCAAATTCTTCCCTAAATGCAAAAGGAAATTTCCCTGGGTGGATAAGCACCTTACGTGCAATATGTGTCTCCCACGAGACCACACTGAGGCTGCCTATCGAGCCTGCAGGCTCTTCAAGCCGAAGACCCTTAAGGACTGCTCAACTAAGCGCTGGGCCCACTACGCCAGGCAACTAGAGGCCATGGAGGTAGAGGGGACATTCAGCGATGGCAGCAACGCTGCTGAATCAGACAGCAAGTTTAAAGCGGTGACTTCGGACACCCGTGTGCTGGCCCCCGACCCCGAAGGACTGGCCAGCGGCCACGTTGTGGGGACTACACCCGGCGGCATAAGCGCTACCCATTCTACCACCACTAAATACATCAGCCCCGACCGGACGACAACACAAGAGCAGTCTAATGAATCTTTGTCCTCTGGGCGCTCCCGTTCACCTCATGGCAAGGCCCAACCGTCTTCGGTTGAGAAAGGTGTCGCCCGATCAACAGTCCCCGAGGGTGACGATACCGCCTGGCACCCTCCAGAGGCAAGACGCAATGCGTCTGACAGTACACCCGGGATTTGACGTCCTTCTAATCCCACCTCTGAAACTTGACGCAATGCGTCAAACCCCTCCAAGGCCCCTAAAAAGTCTGCTAAACACTCCTCTAGCCAGGGGGCAGGGATAAGCAACAGAAAAAGGCATCTTCGGATCCCCTTGTTCATAAGGAGAAGCATAAGGCCCCAATGGTAACAGGGAAGTTAAAGGTTTCAGAACCTACCCCAAAGACAAAACTCATACCTTCCACTGCTGAGGATATGGGCATCACTCTGGAACCAGTAACTATTCCGAGCTCTAAAGAGTGGATGGAGCTCAGCAGACATTGACAGTGTCATGACAAGGTTAACATTCATGGCTAACTTTTATGAAAAGGACCCTTACTACTTTCGTAGTTACTCTAACACCCCTCCCACCTCTGCCCGTTCTGGATCCAAGGTAACACCTGTGTTCTCTCAACCCCCTACTAAGAAACACTGCTCCGACGCCCCTTTCCAGGGCTTGGTCACAGACCCCTTCGTGGTGGAGCCTTACCACCCTGATTCCTATTGTGACAACACAAACCCTCAATATTTTGAGGACTAGGCGGGTGACCCTTATTATGGGGATGACGAAGACCAGGAGGAGGATGATGAAGCTGAAGCTTACAACATTGACTCCCTAGTTCCTAAAGACCCCCCCGGTGCATAACTCGCCTGTAGACAACCAACCCCTCCTTAATGAGGTGCTGGCTAAGGCGGCTTCCCACTTCAGTATTGACACACAGGGTGTTCAGGAAGACCGGGATTTTGGTGAGGAAATCCCAGGGGATAAGAAAGCTATTACTCAGGCTGTCCCATTGCTAAAGTCCATCCAGTGCAGGATTGAACCCTTGCAGCAAACCCCGAATCTCACTCGAGCAGTTAATCCGTGGGTCGAGAAATTGTTCTGTGCCGCGCCCTCCGATCCCCTGTACATTAGGGGTCAACTAAAACCTGATTCCCTGGTCATGACAACCACCAGGAAGAGGGCGGGCACCCCCCTTGTATCCTCGGAAGTACCTCCTGATAAGGATAGCAAATGTCTCTATGGCGTGGGAAGGAAAGTTGCCTCCACTGCGGCCTATCAGACAAGAATTGCCAACAGTGCCACCCTTTTGGCAAGCTACAGTTGCCATCAGTGGGAGGAAGTGTCCACCTTGGTTTCCTCCGCACCCAACCCCTTAAAGAACCAGTTGGCTCGGGTGGCAGCAGAAGGGAGATCTGCCTCAGGCTGCATGTTAAAGACTAACTTTGATGCAGCGGATAATGCTGGGAGGTTAATCACACAGGGCACTGTTATCAAGGGTCACGCTTGGCTTAGACAATCAGGGTCAAACCAGAAACCCAAGCAACCCTAATAGATATGCCTGTGGAGCTGAATGTACTATTCGATAAAGCAGTTGAGGAAGCTTTGAAAACAGCAAAAGATGAGTACGAGACCCAGAAATCTCTTCGCCAACTCACCACCAAACCCTCTGGACAGAGGGGTAACAAAGTTTTTTACTGCTTTCAGGGCCAAAATTCCCAAAGGGGTTCCAATTATTACCAAAACCAGGGATCTTAATGGGGTAACAACCAATCCCAATCCTCACAGGGCTACCCCAGAGGGCAGCGCGGAGGTCGCACACTGGGTAGAGGCAGCCCTGCCAGAGGTGGTACGCCACCCAACAAGCAGTGACATTCCGCTTCAGGTCCCCTCCATGCATCCCCACTAGGGGGGGGCGCACTCCCACCTTCACCTACGCATGGGAGGTGATCACTTCGGACAGATGGGTGCTGTCCACGGTGTCCGGAGGATACTGCATAGAGTTGCTAGGGCACCCCCAAGACCATCCTCCACGACAGAATACACTCGCTGGAACATGAAAAGATCCTCCTCAAGGAAATTGCCGCTCTGCTAGCAAAGGGCGCCATAGAAGTCTTCCCAGTCGTCCAGGTAAACAGGGGTATTTATTCAACCTACTTCTTTGTGCCAAAAAAAGATCTGACAATGCGCCCAGTATTAGAATTGCGCCCTGCAAACAAGTATGTCAAGCCACAAAAAGTCTGCATGATTACACTACAAGAGGTAATCCCTCTACTAAAAAGGGGGGATTACATGGCAACATTGGCAATGAAAGATGCATATTTTCATATATGAATGTTCGCAGCACACAGAAGATTCTTGCGTTCCAAGATAGCCAACCAGCACTACCAATTCAAGGCGCTGTCCTTTGGAATAGCCTCGACTCCAAGGGTATTCACCAAGGTACTGGCGGTGGTGGCAACGCACCTACGCAGGGAGGCAATCTCATTACCTGGACGACTGGCTCATTACAAGGGAGTCCCCCCATAATTTGCAGACTAAACATCCAAAGAACCATCAACCTCCTCTTCCAATTGGGCTTCTCAATCAACGAGAAAAAGTAAAGCCTGGTGCCAAGCACCTCAAAACAGTTCCTAGGAGCTGTCCTAAATACACAAGAGGGGTTGGCCTTTCCATCAGAGGAAAGAATTCGAAAATGTGTTGATGCAAATTGCTCAATATCAGGATGGTCGCCAAATAAGGGTGCGCAAAGCTATGCGTTTGCTAGGCATGATGGCGTCTTGCATTTAGCTGTTTCCACACGGGCGCCTGCGACCCATGCAGGAATGGTTGGCGAAACAGTGGTCTCAGGCAAGTGGTCAGTGGGACGATCTAGTGGTTGTTTTGCCAACACTAGTACAGAGTCTTCGCTGGTGGACAAGAGAGAATTTTACAAAGGGGAAACCCTTCTACGATCCAGTGATACAGACCGTTGTCACAACAGACGCCTCCCTGGTAGGGTGGGGAGCTCACTGCCTTCACCACACAGCTCAGGGTCTCTGGTCTCACACGGTGGCTCAGAACCACATCAATCTGCTAGAACTTCTGGAAGTCCTCAAAGCGCTTCAGGCATTCAAACCCCTCCTATCCAACCATTCAGTGCAGATCCTAACAGACAGTACGACTGCAATGTTTTACTAAAAACATTCAGGGGGCCACTCGTTCTCAAAATCTGGCCAAGCGTGCCCAGCGAATTTGGAAATTGGCACTCAAACAGAAGATTTACCTGTCACCCAAACATGTTCCGGGGTAACTCAACTCGCTAGCAGACGCTCTGAGCAGAGATCCCCTCCCAGAGGAACACCAGTGGCGACTACACAAAGAGATCGTAGGAGACCTCTTCTCTCAGTGGGGTTTCCCCACTATAGACCTATTTGCCACGAGCGAAAACAGGCAATGTCCAAACTTCGCATCCAGGTTCCCTCAGCCAGGCTCCAAGGGGAACGACCTATGGATGAATTGGTCAGAGATATTTTCCTACGCTTTTCCACCAACCCCTCTGATGAGAAAAGGGGTGAACAAGATCCACAGGGAACCGATGACGCTCAACCTAGTTGCTCCTATGTGGGCGAGACAACCAAGGTATCCAAACCTGCACAAACTGGTGGTGTGCGACCCCATCAAACTCCCCTGCCGGTGCAACCTACTCTCCCAGCATGAGGGGCTAACAGTGCATCCTCAGCCCAACTCGATGAAATTAGCAGCATGGCACCTGAAGTCAGAGTTTGGCCACCTCAACCTTCCACAAAGATGCATGGACATCCTGAAAGAAGCTAGAAAGCCCAACACTAGACACTGTTACTTTCACAAATGGAAGCATTTTGTTACCTGGTGCTAGTCAAGGAATATCAACCCCTTAGAATGTACTCCATCTCTCATTCTAACCTATATGCTCCATTTGTTAGACGCAGGGTTGGTATTTACCACCCTAAAGGTCCATCTGGCGGCCTTGTCTTCTTACACCACTTCACAGAGTAAACTCTCGTGGTGGAAGATACCCGTTATTAAACCATTCATGGAGGGAGTAAAGCGACTTCACCCCCCAATTTCTAATCTGCCGCCAGGTTGGGATCTTAATGTGCTACTTGATAAGCTCATGGCACCCCCTTTGAGCCGATGCACAAATCTAGTCTAAAAACACCTGACTTATAAAACTGCCTTCTTAGTGGCTATCACTTCTATAGGAAGAGTAAGTGAAATTCAAGCTCTGTCAGTGCAGGATCCTTTCTATTCTATTTATAAGGATGAACTGGTTTTGCAAACTCACCCTAGGTTTTACCCTAAATTAATTTCTAAATTTCATGTAAACCAGTCTATCGAGCTACCGGCTTTCTTTCAGGAACCCAAAAGCTTGGCTGAGATAAAACTCCACACACTAGATGTGAGGAGGGTGGTCCTCTACTACGTAGACAAGACCAGACCGCTAAGGAAAACTGATCAGTTATTTGTCTCCATCGCACCAGGCAAAGAAGGCAACTGCTTTTCCAAGATTGCTATCTCTAGGTGGATAGTCAGTTGTATCCGCCAACTGTGCTATTTTCTATCCGATAAAACTTTGCCTTTTACTCCCAGGGCTTCCCCTACAAGAGTCAAAGTAGCCACTCTGGCATTCCTTGCAACTGTCCCGCTAGACAGTATTTGCGAAGCAGCTACATGGAGCTCTGTTCACACCTTTACTGAGCACTACTGCATTGACACTCATTCCAAGACAGATACACAAGTGGGACAAGCGGTTCTAAGACATTTGTTCGCTCATGACCCTTCTCTCATCCCACCTCCTTCTTCTAACACTGCTCGCTAATCTATACAAAGCATGTGATCTAAGCAGATTTCACAAACATCATCATATTTCTGATGCTTGTATCTGCTTAGATTCACATGCGCTCACCCTTCCTCCCCTCTGAAAGAAGGCATGGATGCATGTTGTCTTATCTATCTTATCTGCTTGGATGCTCTGTACTCGCGCTACTCCTCATGCTACCTCATTTCAGAAAATATACAATCTGAGGGTCCTACACGCATGAGGTATCATAGGTACAGGGGACGTCACACTAGGGATAGTATAACTGGCACACCCTATTCGACGTCCCTTTTCGAGTTTCGAAAAACAAACTGTTATACTCTGCAGTTCCACTAGATGTCAGCCTATGCACAGCATGTGAATCTAAGCAGATACAAGTATCAGAAATATGATTACGATGAGTAATGTATCCCATATATATATAATGTCTCCCTTTCTCTATATCTGTTTCTGTCTCTCCATCTCTTTTCCTCTATCTCTCCCTCCGTTTAGCTCGTTTTGTCCAAAATCAGCGCTCTCCCGCTCTCTCCTCTTACTTTTTATGCTTCTTTTTCCTGTCATCCCTTATTTTGTTAAAAAAAATGTATATGGTAAAGGGGTAAATGAGTATAATAATGATATGCTATGAAGTGAAAAAAGAAAAATGTGGATTACTTTGTGTACTTAACCAATTTATATCACCCCTTCAGGTAGAAATATGATGCAAAGGAGGGCCCTCACTAACAATGCCACGAATGTAGATAGCGAAATGGTAGAAATTATTAGTACTAAAAATTACAATTATGATTGTGGTCTCTATTTTGTGGCTATCGTTTTTTCTGTGATGTTGTTTTGCCTTTGCCTATATTGGAGCGTGTCCTTTATATTAGGGGATATAAAGGAGGGGGGGAACGAGGTATAGTTAATACAAGAAGGGTCAAGCCTCATTTGGAATGGCTTTAAAGTTATTTGGACCCACAATGCTTCCTTGAATGCTAACCTAACCACTGTGCACAAAAACCGAACTGTCAAAACCCCCATTTTTACATACGCTGCTATGGATTATGATGTTGATCACGTATCCAATGAGTATAATGATGATTATTCTATGTTTGGTATTTCGGGATCGCCATATGTAAATATGCACACAACTGAAGAGCCTACCTCAGATGGCGATAAAATGCACTTTTCACCCTATAGTCCAACTACCCAAATGTACCCTTTGTCACAGTCTTGGCAGAGTGGTAGCAAACAGAATGATGAAACATGGACAAAAAAAAATCCTATAAGACCTCAAAAGGTGAAAAAGTTAAACAATGGTCAAGGGGGGAATAAGAGGTGGAAAGGGGGGTGGAAAGGAGTGGTTATGATGCATACCATGGTCTGGGGCTAGATGAAATAGAAGACACTCGCCACCTGGATCAGTCCAATAAATGGTACTCAGACATGAGTGCCACAGCTAAACAAGCAACAAATGAGAGCGGTTAGGTTTGCTCTCTCATACCCCATGCCTCTGGCATACCCAAGGTTCTTATACCCCAAGAAACACCCATGTCGGATGCCCATTGTCTAATTCACCTAGTTTTATGTAGAATTCCAAGTACCTTCCAGGCACACACAGTAACAGTACAAATGCTGCAAAATGAAAAAAACGTGCACAAGCAAACCTCAAGGAGTAATATGTGTGAAAGAGCCATTTTCTATCATCAAAGGGACAATGTGCACGGAAAATAAATGGCAAGAGGAGACCATCACATGTAAAGCTGAATCATTGCGAGGACTGACAGAAGAGAACTTTCAATGGGTCAAACAATCATGCACTGCAACAACATGGTCTCAACACATCACCAAACTAACGTGAGTGGCAGCACTTGAAAAGCCGATCAAGATACAAAAAGAAATCCAGCATGAACTTTGTTTTCACAGCGAAGGGAAAGTACGAATGGGCTCCAACAAACACTGCAACAAACACTGCAACAAGATAATCGTCCTTCCAGACATGAAAAAGGAACAGCAGCTTTAATGGACACTTACTGGGTGTGTGGCAAGCAAGCGTACTTGCACCTCCCGCCATCATGGAGAGGTACCTGTCCCATGGCAATGCTACACTCAGCCTTGATGGTGATCCCGGAGAGCCATGTCCAAGGTGGGAGGGTGCCACCTGAAACATCACTGGCACCCCAGCCAGTAACCAAAGAGCCCTCCACATACGACATTCTCTCTGAAGATGAGTTACAGGACAGAATATCCCGCAAGCGAAGATCATCCAACTACATTTCCAGCGAATCCTCGAACCTCCTGGCAGAGATTCCTGATCAGTACAAACTCTTTAATTCTGCAGAAACGTTTTTTGCCTCACTTCTACTGCCAGGACTCCAGGCGCCAACAAACGCCAATGGCCAAATGGCTGCAGATCGTGTGCTGGGAACTGATCCAGCTAGCCAACGACACAGAAGAAGGGTTCAATGTAATACAAGTGGAACTTAGTGCCCTACGGTTGATGACCATGCAAAACCAGTACATCCCAGATCTACTCACAGCAATGGACGGCAGTGTTTACTGAAAAATCGGGCGTGCCTGCTGTACATTCGTACTTTCTGCGGATGCAGACAATGGGACCCTGTCACATGTGATCTCGGCAGTGCATAAATTGGGTGAAAGAATAAAGAAAGAAGGAGGCATCACCCCCAGCAACTCGTTCGATGACATTTGCAACTGAATACCGTCCTGGTTCAGCATGATGATGAACATTTTTGTTCCACTCATTGTATCCCTGTTACTAATTTTTTGTGTGTGTCAGGTAGGGGTCCGATGTTGTGCAAAATCAATGCCTAGCTCCACTATGATGATGGTGGTGACAATGGGGCAACCAACAAAGGTGCAGACAATGAAAGATGCACAGATACAGACAGCAGTGGATCATTATCCAGGGCTCAGGGTGGACAATTTCTATCATACTACAATAAAGGAACCTAGGGAGTTACAGTGGTACAAGGAGGTGTGGGTGGATCTGGATGGGGGAATATACATGACCTGCACACCTGATGAGTATGCTAGAAGGGGCCAGAGTTTACGAGGTGTATGAAGGGCCTGGGTGCCAATAAAAGGGACACCTGCGTGGGACGAGGCGGTGATGGAGGCAGAGTATTATCGGAATGCATACAATAATAAATTAGTTTGTTACTTTAGATGTAACGAAAGGGGGAATCTAAGGAAGGAAGGGGCGAATTAGCCCCCCCATACATTCTACGCGAAATGAACCTCTTGCTCTTGCACTAGTGGGGGACGCCTCCATCGCCCTTCTGCTGCCATGAGGAATAAAGCCTCAGCTGGAGCAGAGGTGGGGCTATTGCAAGACACACTTGGACTCCATTTTGTGTGCTCTCGACTCCATCTTTTTACTAGGCCGCAATTCGACACTATGAAGTCTCCTCTCCCCTCTGCAGCGCCGCATCCAGCGAGCACTAACCGTCCCCACCTTTTCTGTGCCGCCCAAGTTCCTTTCTCACGGATGCGCTGAAGCTAACTGCTACAATTAAAACTATGTATCATATCACTCTTCCTCTGAGATCACTGTCCTATGTGTGAACCGGTCTGAACCATGATTTGTAGCTCGCCCATCTCCTCAAAGCTGTTCCTGCACCCCTCACCCTCGCTGTTGGAAAATGACTGCTTGTGTAACCCTGTGCCCTCCTAAGGTATTCTCTTGATGTAAAAGAAGTATGCCCCACTGTGCTGACCACCCTTGAGTGCCCCCAATAAACCCAGACCCCTGTCACAGTATATCCTGTCCAAAGCCAACATGTGCCACTCCACTCCCCACCTCGCCCAGATGTGCCAGACCAACCCAGTCCCCAGGTCATCGTAGAAGGCAAGACCCCCTGCACCCCTCACCTTATGAATGACCCAGTGTACGACAATATAATCATGTGTCTGTAATTAAGATTTATTCAAAGGTATATCGATGTTCATGGTTTATTGCATGTCCAAAATAAGTGTACAGATTAGCTAGTGAGGTCCAGTCATCTCTCCGACCTGACCTAACCTTCACCTCGCACGGACCGGCCCAGCTGAATCACGTGATGTCCAACCTCCCGCCAATTTATCTGCCAATCCTGTTGAGCCGGCCCATAAAGAACTATATCTGCACCTCCTTTCTGACCAATGATATTGTAACTGTTAGACTGTCTAGAACTCATTACTGATGATGCTGTAACACCTTAAAATATATTTTATATGTATTGTTTGCCAGAACGCTCTCGAGGCAGCAGAGTTCTCTGGATGCTGAATCTCATATAAATCTTTGACAATCATCTCTCGTGGTCTCATTCCTTACTGGCATGTGTCCTTTATTCTGAATTTCATTGGTATTGTGGGGAGTGAGTACTTTCACAGCCAACCGCCGCCTATCGGCCGCCTGTCGTAACACAGGAAACGCAATAACTTATTTCTTCAGGTGACAACTGCTCCCCCTGGAACACCTCAAAGTAAGAAAGGGATCCCCCTGGTCATCCGTTTTTCCCCATGGCGGCTATTCCGCTGTGCCTCAAGTATCCGCTGCAGGTGATGTATTGAGCTTCCTATATTTTCTGGATCCTGGAATCCGTCTTCTTTTGGGTCCCTTGATTAGCCACTGCCTATTGTCCTCAGCCTTGTCTCCCGTGCCCCTTGAGGTGTTGGCCTCTCCCACCAACTCTCTGGTTACCCTCCGAGTGTAATCTTCCGTCATCAATCTGTATTTGTGCCCTTCAACTTCAAAAGAGATGGAGAACGGGAACCTCCATCTGTACCTTACTCCCTTCTCATTAAGCCACTTCGTCAGGGCATAGCACATCCTTCTCTTGGTTCAGGTCAGGGATGATAGATCCTTGAAGATTGTCACTCTAGAGGTGCCATACATAACCAGGCCCCGCTGCTCAGCTTTCTCAAGGTTTTCAGTTTGAGGGTAGTTGTGGAACCGGGCGAGGACCAACCTAGGGCCGCCGGCTGCCCCACCCCATCCTCCCAGCTCTTCTTCACGTCCCTCCATTTCAGATATCTGCATGTCCATTTGAGTCTCTAGGGTGTCAAGGGAGGTTTGATTGTGCTCTACATTCTCCAGTCTCTCCTCCATTTTATATATTCTCTGGGTAATTTTGTCCACCCAACCCCCTATGTCTGCTCTCATGTTCCTAATCTCTATCAAAGCAGCAACATCTTTTTCAGTGGCAGCGGATTCCTCAAGAGCAGTAGTCATACCAAGCTGCACTGATACCCGACTTCAGAGGGGTCCGGTGTCTATTTATAGGTTGTCAACTTCAGTCTTTCTTGCCTCCATGCACAGGTCTTTGCTGTTCAATGTAGACCTCCTCTCTGGTGATCCCGCACGGCTGCAATGGTGGACACCGGAAATGAGTCCCCTGGTGTCTTTTCTTTGGGGATTCCTTTCAGTTGACGGGCGCTGCTCCTGTTCGCTGTGCGGGTGGCAGGCACACACCCCAAGAGTGGGGGGCCCTCACCTTCTAGTCCAGGCCCAATGATTCCTCTACCCCCCAGGGTTGGGGGGAGCTAAGGGAAGCCTCTTCATCTAACCTGGTTTCTACTGGGTGTGCTGGATGGGGGCCCACGCCCCAAAAGTGGAGGCCCGCACCTCCCAACTCAAGGCCTGCGGGTCTCCTGCTCCCCTCCAGAGGTGAAGGGGGTCCTCCACCGTCGGCAGCTCGTCCCTTCCCTCCACAGGTATGACCTACCTCCTCTAGCCTACTCCAAACAATCGAAATGGCCCTACCCCTATTGCTGGGTACTGGTTTGGCGACCCCTACTGCACTGGGGGTCGCCCACTCCCTTGTTATGCCCTGGTTCCTTCCTTGCATCCACTCTGGGCCCTCACTTGTGAGCTGGGCAAAAAGTCTTATCCGCCAGGGGTATCCGCGCACATGACCGCTTTGGCTAGAGGTCTGGATAATTAATCTAGGTAGGCCCCTGTGGGGGTTGCCACCCCTCTGGGTAGTGGTTGCAGGGCCTCACCCCCTGCTTTACTGCAGCTACAGTGGGTCTTCAATAAAGCCACCTGTCCCACCTCTGTTGTTGCCCCCTGGTCTGCTGGGACCTCTCACAGACCCCCTGGACCGGGGGGTTTCTGTGAGTCCAAGCCCCACAGATGCTTCTTTATCGATTGCCAATTACTCAATAGCTTTTTTGGGACAGTTGTGCACACTGTGAGCTGGGCAGTTGGCAGTGGGGACCCTCTTATTGATTGATATAATAATATCTGTCAGGCGAACTTGTGCCGTCCGTGATTTAGACTGTTACTGCATCATGGCGAGGTGTAGTCAGTGGGAAGCCATGGTCAGGAGGCTTCATTTTGTCCTGCATGGCAGTGCAGGATCTGCCGCTGACTGTGCATGAAGATCCAACAACGTGTGTAAGAAACACGCGGCTCTTACCGGAGGTTCAGAGTCCCCGTCTGGGCTCCCCGTGTGCCTGGCGTGTCCACCTGGTGTCAGCGACACAGCGTTCGAGAGGGACCCCCCCCCCCTTCTTGGACTCAGCAGCTCCTCCCCACACTGCGGCTCGCTCTCCTCACCGGGACAGCTGGAGGTGGGGAGGAGCCCCGAAGCACTTCCCAGTTAAAACCGAGGGGGAGGGGGAGGGGGAGGGGAAGGCAAGCACTCACCTTCCCTCTTGCCCCGAGCCCCACTGCAAAGCTCCTCTGGTCTTCGAACTGTCAGCCGGGCACCTCCTCTGCACCGCGGGCCCTACAGGGCACCCCTCCTCCCTCTCCCTCACTGGCGCAGGTCGGCGGTTAAGGGTGATCCCGGGGCTTTTTTTCTCTGCTCTTGCTGCCGCGAGTGCGGTGAGGGCTCACTACACCAATTGTGTACGTTGCGGGATGGCAGGGGGCCCATTTAACGGGGGCTCTGATCACTTTATGGGCCCATGGTGTAGGAGCTTCACGCCGAAGCTGGAATCATCAGCAAGCCCCCTGGTGGACGCCCTGCATGTTTTATTTTAAAGCCGGCTTGCCTTTTGGTCTGGGTTGTAAGTCTGGCACATGTCCAGGATGTTTGCTCTGATTTCTAGTGTTGCTGAGCTTGTTAGCTCCATGTTTGGGGTGTACTAAATCACCAAATTAGTCCAGGTCCAGGCCTTTTTTACCTATTTGCAACCTACCGAAGAGCTAAGTTTTCAGGAAGTTCAGATGGTCATCCTGTGTAGGAGTAGCCAAAACGGTAAAGAAAAGCCTTACTAGGCGTCGTCTCTTGGAACTGCCACTAAGTTTGAATATCTGGATCATAGAGCCTTGATTGGAACATATGGAGCTCAGGAAATATAGAATAAACTTCTGATAGATTCTTTACTCCCAGAAGTTCCTCACGTTAGATATATCTTCTCCAGCACCAGCTTATTTGCAAACCTTTTAGGCCAAGAGAGAGAACATAGCTGCTCCATGTCATCTCCACTTGGCGGCACAGCGAGCTTGACTCTGGATGTGACTTTGGGGGCAGTATATATGGCTCCAGCAGAGCCCCAAGTCCTCTGTTCCTTTTTTTGTGTGCATGCCATACTCTGGTTGGAATGTCACTAGCTTAGCTTTAGCTAAATTGACTGCATCATGCCTCCTAACCCAAAAGCCTTGATTGAAGCCCTGTTTGAACTGTAGTAGGCACATTTCGGATACCCATAAGGTGTGGTGTTATTGCATCAGGAAGAATCAAGACACTAAGGATTGCAGATCCTGCCTGTCCATACATCCAAAGGCTTTTTTTGAGACCATACTGCCAAACTCTTCACTTTCCTCCACAAAGCTGCCAGACAGATTTGGTTGAATTCACTGTCGTTGAATCCTTCATCAGAGGGCGTGATACATGGGCGTAGGACATAGGGAGGACAGGGGGGACAAACACCCCCCATACAATTTTAAGTGGGGGGGATACAATGGCATTCATCCCCTTCAGTTTCCCCCAGTTTGTGTGTCTCTCTGGAGTCTTGTGTGTCTGAGTCTGCAGCCTGTGATGCGTGCAAACGTCAGACTTTGCACGCAGCAGCAGGTTCTATTAAGATTCTTATCTTGTTACAACAACAACTCTGCAGGCAGGGCAACAACAACATACTGCAGTCTGCAGGTGCAGTGCCCCTGCGACTCAAGCATGCGCAATGCACTACTGCGCAGCCTTGCTCCGACCTCAGCTTCCAGAAGAAGCCAGGCACTAGCGGCGCGTGCTCCTGAGAGGTGACAGCAGAGAGATAGAGTGTGACTCCTGCTCTGCTGCAACGCCGACTCGGCCAATGCCGACCAGTCCTGAGGCAGCCAGAGATGCAACGTTGAGACCCACTTAGCCTACTAAGGTAAGTGAAAGGGGCTCCTGACTGAATGTGCAGGCCGGGCCGCGGGTGGGGGCCAGTATGATTTGGGGATGAGTGCTACAAATAACAGGATGTGCAGTGCCTGCCTGTGTGTGGGGAAAGACTGAGGAGCCGGAGCGAGTAGTGTGTGGGTTAAGCACGGGGTGACCTGGATGGGTGTGTCGGGAACCTTCAAGAGAGGTGTAAAAAAAAAGGGGTGCTATCGGCTCTAGAAGAAAATAGAGAGGGTTTCATACAGCAGGCAGGGGCAGGATCAGTGAGCACGTAAGGGGAGCTAGCTACAGAACTAGCCATGCCCCATAGAGCATTTCCGATGAACAGATCAGTCGGGAAGGAGTCAAGTCTCCCGACAGCCAATTTCACATCTGGTGTAAAAACACATTCTGCAGACTTCAAAGACATTTCACTCCATGCACTAGGCTTTCCTACGCCAAAGGGATGATGTGGGCACATTACAGGCGGTTAATTGCCCTGCCCAGTTGTAATCCAGAGCTATTCGATAATAAAGACGCTGCTCCCGCTGCCACCGCAGAGAGAACGGCTTGCTTGAGCAGTGCTGCCGCTGTAATGGGGTAGGAGGCTCATGTCGGGAGGCTGGGGATATGTGTTTTTAAGCAGATGTCGAGTATAAGAGAAGTGGGAAGGCCCACAGGAGCTGCATCGCTTCGAGTGGCATCGCTGGGGATGAGATGCTCCGGCATCCGGCCTCTCTGTGACTCTAGACCATGATGCTACGGCCTGAGTGCTGGCACTGTGCCAGCTGGGAAACCGAGCAGCTTCACCGATGCCACCATACTGTACAGGCAGGCTGCAGGAGCATGAGCATAGCCCAATGCCAGGCTCTGTCTTGGAACACCCTTGATGGCTGCTGTGTGGTAACACTGGGGCTTCGCACCACAGGAATATCTGTTTTTCAGTCCTGGCGTTTCCCTTCACTGACCATTGTGTCCTGGTACTTTGAATACAACTGTTGTACGTATGTTGTCCTGGAGACATAGAACCTCATGACCACCCTAGCCTGAAGAAAGCATGTATGGATAGAGGGTGCAGAAACGAGTCCCTGAGTCACCTCTCTGTGTTATTCTTTGCCACCTCCACTATCTGGCTAAAATAGGCTCCCTCTGACCCTGTGACTGTGAATGGTGAGGTTCATGCCGGCATGAAGAAAAAAAAATCAGCGTTTAAGAAGCTACGTCAGCGTCAATCATCTAATGAAACAGAAGAGGAACAATGATATGGTTCACTCATGATGAATAGTATATTAGGTTACACTTACACAAGGGCAAGCACGCATTCGTCCTGTTCCCCACAATTCCATTGTTAGCAAAGCAGAGGGTAGCCAATAGCCATTGAATATGGGCTGCGAGGGATTAGCACAGCAGAAGTTAAGTGCTGGACATATGTAAATTCTATGATTGATTAATTTGTTCTCTACACTTGTGAAGCCAAACTAGTCGCTTCAATCATCTTTCTCTTTTAAAACGCACAGTGAAATTCCAAGGGTCTTTTCATTGTCGCATAGCAATGGTGTGAAGTCCTGCGTCTAAGTGCCACAATTTTTCTTTTTTAACCTGTAGGGGTTGTGGTTGGGTGGCGGGGAAGGGGGCGGAAGTGTGCTAAACGCGTACCTTCAAACTGCACAGAGCTCCGCTTCAAGCCTACTCTGCGCCTGTACCAGCTTCGACAGCTGACTGTGTAACTCACAGGAACTGGGAAAAACAATGATTGGCAAAGCCAACCATTTGGGCTATTGTAGAGGCATGGGAAATGCACTTGCTAGGCACTGCCATAGTGGTATTAACTGACCATTGATGGTAACCAGTGTGAGTTCTTAGGAATCTAATAGCAGTGCCTTGCAAATTCCTAATACTTTTATGCAAGCCAAAACTGTTGGCTTTGCCAATGCTTGTTTATTCATTTGTGTGAACAAATAGGCTGTGGGTTTGCTGCTCAGCAACCTTTTTTCACACATATTACTGTCTCTTAGCATGCATCTAGCATTTATAGAGCAGTATGTTACAATGATTTTCATGGTGTGGGTCGTGGCAGGTCATCCTTTGCTGGATTACAAGCAAGGGAAAGCAGGCCGGCATGGGTTGGGAGGACTTATTAGAGGCAACATCATATTATAAAGTTTATACAGCGCGTTTTGCAAACGGAAGTTGAAACAGAGAAGGTGCTGCTTCCTCTGTCATTATCCAGGCAGACAGTACATGTAACACTATGCCTCTACTCGACCTAGTGCTCTGTGTAAGCGGGAAACACATTGTGAACTTTCATCGAAAAGCTTTCTGTTCAAACCCATAAGCAGAAGGCGCGCCGCGCTCCAACAACCCTGGGCTATCTCGACAAACATCAACACAATGCTGTATGTTTTCAAATATTTTCAAGATGTAACTCTGCTAAAAGAGTCCATTCTCCTGGCAGGTTTAGGACTAGATGGAACAGCGCACATCACAATGAAAGACCAGCATCAGCCACAGTTTTACAATAAGCATTCTCTTCCTGAAATCAATTTTGCTGCTGGTTTACTGCTTCCACTGGCTATTTATTTTCCTGCACATACGGGAAAATCTATCACACTAGGGCAAGGCCTAAGATCATGCTCTGTAATTCCATCAGTGTATCGTGTTTCTAAAGTTTAATAGTTCAGCTTAGTTAATGGCCATAATCGGAAACGCTGAGTCCTCAGTGTAAGTTTGGTGTGTGTTATCCTCAACGCCAGAAGTGGTTGCCTCTTATTGTACGATATGTTAAAAAGTAATATGCATCTCTTAGGTACTGCTTTGAAGCTTTTAAAACTTTGTATGTATTGAAACCAGAAGTGTCTCCGATTAGGGAACACTTACCTTTATGAAGTCTTAGATACTCCCAGTCCTTAGCACATCCGGCCCATTTCAACTCAACAGAAGCCAAGAGCGCACTGTCTATATTCCAATCAGAATGTACACAGGTTCTGGTTCTTTTATCTAATTGCAGCAATGTCAGGCAAACAGTCACTGAGGGTGCTGCTGCGCATGTGCAGATTTTTAAGTGCTTAAGCATTACATTGGTGCCTCCAGTGGAGCTTGTAGAGAGATCCCCACCCTAGTGTGTGAGCATGGAGTAGTAGGTGAATGCAGAGCTCTTGTGAGATGCGACTGAGACCAATAAACAAGTTGCTTGTTCAAGTATTTACAGGAAGATGGGCACTTCAGGGAAAGAATCCTGGCCTCTTAATCTGTGTCATGAATTGAGAAACCTGAGGGGCGAACCCTCGTTTTATTTCATGAATCAATCATGATAACAAGAAAAGACAGTGGCTGTGGCTGAGGGGAGGTGTGTGCATTACCTTTAGTTGTAAATCAGTTTAGGCCCATTGGAGGCAGATGTGTTCCCACAACCACTAGTATGTTGAGAGCCCCCTGTCCTTTTCAAACGGCTCCTACAGTTTTTTGTGCAACATTCGCACGTGCTATTTAAAATCCATACAAGAATTAAAGTCATTTTACGGTCGTCACCAGATGCATGTAACTTACTGTTCTTGGTAACGTAAGGGTATCCGTGCAAGTCACATTTGGCTTGGTGGCTACTCCGGAAGTGGTAGCTAAGACAGCCACTCCAGTCCTGTCCCCCCCAGATTTTATGGGTCTCCTACGCCCCTGGCGTGATACCTTAGTTATGTCCAGTAGAAAGAGTTCCCTTCAGCTAAGTAGGACAAGAAGCAGCACAGGAAGAGGACCCACTCTCCCAGTGTTTCCAGAACTCCATCTTTTTTTATCCTCCAAAAGGTAACTAAGCAGTCCCTCCCACTCTGGGAATGCTAATGAGACCTTGTAGGAGTCCTCACCTGTACAGGCACGCTAATAAGAGCTTGGAGGAGTCCTCACCTGCACATGTACCTTTCCCCACTACGTCTTTCTCACTGTGACAGTGGGAGGAATGTTGAGACAAGATGGTTATCTTTGCCAATGTCCCGGCAGCTTCAGCCTCAGTCCTTGTGGCATTCAGATTCCGCTTTACTTGTAGAAGGCAGCAGTTGTACCGCCTCAGCACGCAACTGCACGCCAGCTGGCTTGAATGTGAGACGACCTCCGGAGGCTGTTACATTCCCACAACCTCTCTGCTCAGCCTTCGGGCATCGAGCGACACAGTGCCAGCTGGCATTGCACTGGATTACGCTCTGGTGTCCAGGAGTGATTTTTTTCTTAAAGATTGACCAGATCTTTGACGATCTTATGGGTTTGAACCACTTTACTCAGGTGAAGTGCAAGAGTTTCCATAGGAACTCTACAATAAAGATTTGAACTTGGCCAATTTTGTTTCTGGCTTAAGAAATGGCTGTGGATTGGACACCTCAGTTGAACATTGTATCCGTTATCTGTGTCTTGCTTCTTAATGCCTTCACAGTGGGTCTGCTTCCTCCGGTGTCCCTGGTCCAAAACCCTTCATTTTGACTTAGTCCACTCTTCTCCAGTGTGGGGAAGACTGTTTCAGTTTAAGGAATGGTGTGTGACCACTTTTGGCACTAAAGCCTCACAGGTTATATCGCATAGATAGTGTTTTCCTTTTGTTCGTTGAGTACTAGGCACTCGCAAGGATCAAGCTGTGAACATCTCACAAATGGTGTCTGTCTTTGGTAATCAGTCTCGGCCCAACCGCTGCTTTTCTGTATCTTCAGGACCTCATGGTTTCCTGCATCCTGTTGGTGCCAGAGGCCAGGCTGTGGATGCGCTTGCCCCAATGGCTCCTTCGGAGCCAGTGGCCTTGAGCCTTTACCTTCATGCTCTTTGAGATTGCTCCCTTTTGAAGGGTCATTTTCCTGGTTTCTATCCCCCCCGCTAGGTGGGTGGGTAAGCATCAGGCTCTGCTGGTTAAACTTGTTTTCTCCAACTGGAAGGTTACTCTGAAGTTCATAGCATAGAATATCTATATGTCAGAATTGTAGGCTATGATGAGAAGCAAACATCTCCTGGGAGTCACAAGGAAGGCTCTACTCCTTTTTGGAAATCAGAGACTACTCCCCACTATGGGTTTAACAGGTAAGCAATTATGACAATCAAAGTAGATACGACTTAGCATAGGCGCTTCTTGCGGGTACTTTGGCACATGAAGCAGGAGCTGCAGTGGGAACAATGGCCAATGAGGAACTGCAAAATTGTGTATATCCAGTTCCTTCCCCCCCTACCCTCCAATGTAGCAGGGTTACCTTAAACTCTGTTCTTGCAGCGCAAAACACCAGGGCACCTCAGCTGGCTTTTGACTTGATTCTAGGTTAGAGGGGGTTCTTGGATCAAAGCGTCCTAGTCTTGAAAAGAAAATATGAACAAGGCACAGATCCACTGGGAAGTGGTCTGCGATAACAAAGAAGCTTAAATACCTATGACTTCAAAAGTACAGCATCTCTCAGGATCTGCATTACAAGACAGCCGCTTCTTGCAGATGTCTTACTTTTATGGTGTCAGCCTGCCGGCAGCTGCAGCTTGCCAAGACGTGATATAAACTGCTGTCCTGGGTTGGGTAGTATCGCCCAGCCCAGCGACCATCTTGGAGGTGGCACGTTGTTCGTTCATGAACAACACA
The DNA here is from genome assembly GCF_040938575.1 of Ambystoma mexicanum. NCBI lineage: Eukaryota > Metazoa > Chordata > Amphibia > Caudata > Ambystomatidae > Ambystoma > Ambystoma mexicanum. The sequence goes on from NC_090936.1 coordinate 623,264,561, forward strand.
GAGCGGGGAATCTTAGCAAGTGCATCAGCATAGCAGCGAGTCCACCGGGCTGGCACAGGCATCCTGGAAGGAGTGTGGCATGCTGACTATGGACAGAAGTTCTAACACCATATTCCTGTGTTTTTCTCTCCGACTCACCCTTCTATGATGTAGAAGTGGTTTAACTGCCTGGAACACAAGATGCCTCTGTTAATATGCATCTAGGATGACGGACACCAGGAAGGATGACCAGCAATTTGTGAGTTATGCTGTTTCCTGTATGGGCAGGGCTTCTACAAAGGAGACCCTGTCTTATTGGTTTGTCATCTGTATTTCAAAGTGTTAGATCTGGCCAGTAAATATATGCATTGTGGACTCTGCATATTCGACCTGTGGGTCAAGTGGCTACCACTGCGTTGCAATGGGGTGCCCCTGATCTGGGCATGCGGCTACATGAGCTATCCTGCACATGTTTGTCAAGCATTATTGCCTGGATTATTTGTCAAAACAGGATTCTAATTTTGGCTGAGCGATCCTCAAGAGTTTCCTGGTGTAGGTTATTTTCTCACTCTCGTCCAGTTTCTGTAATGCTATAGGTGTGTATCTAAAATGAGGATTCTGTGGGTGGGAGGAATCCATTAAAGGTCTTCTCTCCATAGGGGAGATACCCACTTTGAGGCTAGGCAGGTGAACCTGCTACGCAAGACCCTGCGTAATGGTCTGGGCAAGTGAGACCTCACTGGGAGTGACTTCCCTCTTGGTGACAAGGACTCCCTGTCCAAACCACCCTTTCTGCATATAAGAATTTCAGAAAGACTGATGCATTCCCTGGCACAACTATAATTCACAAAGATCCTTCTTTGTCCCTATTGGCTTCAGACAATGGTGAATCTCGCTTGAGCGCCAGGATCAATGAAAATGGGCATCTTTTCTTTAACTCTAATGACCTGTTTAAGACGACAACGAACTGTGATTGGCGAAGGAACTCACACAGTGGTAGGCGAGCAAATGCTACTCAGAGGTTCCCTCTGGAGCATTGACGTCCTGGAGAGGCGGAGCCACATCGTGCTGTGCAGCCAGCAGCGGCGTGTCAACTGAGAAACCCGCTAGCTGCAGTCTGGATGGTGGCTACCTTGACCAAGCTAGAGGCTCTGGTCAAAGGGAAGGAGAAGTTGGAGAGACAACATTCTTCTTTGGTGGTGAGACCACTGAAGTGTGGTTAGCCTGGCACCCAGCAACCAACACTGAGACCCGAGAAAAGAGAGGAGCCTCACAAGCACCTTTCCTGCCACGAGAGGAATGGACAGTGAAAGAGACGCGCCGAACGCGTGGGGGCGGCCAGAATCCACAACTGCAGGTTTCCAAGAGCACCGAAACCGATGAAGGTATGAAATAAAAAACGTAACGGGCACATGGCTCCACTTATCCAGAGAGAAAGGGATACGAACAATGTTATGCAAAGCTGGAATAGCTGCCAAAAGTCTGCAAAGTGAAGAGCACATAAAGTGCACACAGCCCCTCTATCATAGTGAGAGAGGGATACAAACACTCTGATGCAAGCGTAGGATAGACGATTAAATTATGAAAAGTTAAGAGAACGAGACAGGCACTCGACCCAGCTATATGGCAATGGAAACATATGGGGCCTCATTATGAGTGTGTCGGTGCGGTAATAACGTGCCGTTATTGCTGCACGCTACCGCGCCAGCACACTCCAAGTTTGGTGGTGGAGTGGCCGGTAATTCTGGCACTCCACTAAAAAATGCCAGTTTTACCGGCACGGCTGCTGGTCAATTCCCCCCATGGAGTCCTATGGGATTACCTGGAATGGGGAATTCCAGCACTTACCACCACTTGTAATCTGCCGGTAATTCTGGAAGACCCAAGTGGTGGTAACGGTATTAACGTTTGGTATCCCGCCAGATTTACCAGCGGGATACCCCCATATGAGTCCCGTAGCCTCTGTATCTCCAAACTGAAATAATCACTAAGAGGTATCAAGGAAGTACAAAGATAGATCCTATGTTTAAACTGAAGTGAAGTTTAATAATCTGTAAATCACAGGAAGCGAGAGTTGCATTTTGTCACAGGAAATAAGACATTTTCCACAGAGTTACTGGACTTGGGTAATTCCCAACGCTGAAAAACGTGGAAAAGAAAAGTATATTTTTCAAAGTCGTCCTAATTGGAATTTGTACATTGAAAAACAAACTGTTTCCTTTTAAAATGGAGACAGAAACCCATAACAACGATAACTGCTATTTTTCAAAAGGATTTGATATTGAAGCTCTGAAGACAAACTACAAAAAATTGAAATGTAGAGAACCAGGCATGGGCAAGTGGGCCAGGCTGAAGTACATAACAAGGCTATCATATAAGCCTCTCTTTTCTTCTTAGTTAGTTGTTTTTCCAAAGTGGTCGGGCCAGTTTGTTGCTTAGGTGTCGGACAAAAGACTTTTTTATTTAGACTCGACGTGCACCCTTAGCTTTACTTTTGTTAGGTAGGGACCTTCCCTCATAGAGATAGCACAAGTTAGGATTTTTTATTTTATTTTAAATAAAACCCTTTTGAAGATGTCATTAAGTTGTCCGACTTTCTTCTGGTTCACCACACGTGGCTTTGGAGTTTTTCATTGGACTAAGTGCAGTCTCCCATGCTTTCCGCAAAGGGATTATTGTGGGATGCGCTGCCTTAGTTGGGCAGATTATGATTGTTTTTTTTCACTTTGCACTCCCATCTGTTGTTGGTTTTTTAGAGGTCTATTAAACATAAGCATATTGCTATGTCCACCTGGTGATTTGCTCATTCTGGTTTAGATTTTAGATGATTTGGGTGTCTGTGAATTTGTAGTAAATAAATCATTGTTTGATAATGATGTCCATGAGCAGGGCAAATTAAATGTTGAAGAGGATCAGTGAGTGGCCAGACCCTTGTGGGACATCGCATGTGATGTTACGGGGAGTCAATATGCATTGCTGTTTCTTGTGTTAATAATTGGTGTCGTGGTGTCCATTGATTGGTGAGATCGAGGCAGGGTTTGATTGTGCTTGTTGCTATTCCAAGGTGGTCTGTGTTCAGTGGTGTGTTGTGTAGGTGTGTATGTATTCTTGCTTGAACGTTCCAAGTGGCTGGTAAAGTATCATGACAGGTACATGCTGGGTGATTAGTCCTCCTGGGCCGAGATCACTTTGGCCAGCCATCCACCAATGTATCAAGAAGGGAAAGTCAGGTGGTACGTTTTGAAGTATTGAAGGCCACATCACATGCCTTATTGATATCTGTGAAGGTTTCATGCTGATTCTGTCTGCCTTTGCATCCCACGGAAATTTCCACATGAGTATTACGTTTTTTAAACCTTCTCCGAGGGAACAGCAAGGGCAGCATGGACAAAACACAGTTAGCTTTGGGTGCCATGAACATGTTAATAGAGTACATTTGTCACCACAATGAGAGCTGGATAGTTGTACATCAGTAGGCAAGAGTCTTCAGATAGTGGGGGCATTGTTTCCGCCCTGTGAGGTACATCTTATTGATCCTTGATGCTTTGAAGTTTTGTAGTTATTCCAGTGGGAGTTGCCTGACTCATGTATGGGTCCACTATTTGGGCTCGTTGTTTTTTGGTTTGTCAACTGCTTTTACTCTGCTGTCTTTTCAGTTCCTCTTCATTGTGGTGGTGGAGGTAGTAAGTGGGGGTAGTAGGAAGGTTCCTAATATCTGCCTAAACCAGCAAGTGAGGCATTTCTTTTTGTTTTACATCAAAGATTTTGTTCGTTTTACAACATACAGACATTATTTAAAAAGGAAGCGCATGTAAAGTTAGTGAAAACACATGGATTCAGTTGGTCAGTACTAATGTTCCAAAATTTAGTCATTGTTACTGCGGCCAAGAGGCAGATCAGCCTACCTAAAAAGTTCCTCAAAGGTGCTCCAGATTTCCCTGAATTTGTTTGATTCACCCCTGTATCTAAAGATGGCTCTTTCCATAGCACAGGTGTTGCGCATCTCTGAACACCATACATCGATAAATGAATGCTGTCTATTTCCAGACCTGCAAAATCTGTTCCTGGGCCAGGATGGATCTCCTCCCCACATTTCTCCCCTCTGTGGGAGTGCCAATTGTGAGGGTTCAGAAATGTGAGGCGGACAATTTTGTAAACAAGTTTTCAACTTTAGCCATTTTATTTAATAAACAAGTTGGCTAAACACCTCACTAGCCCTATGGTTGAGGAGAGTTTCCCTGCATAAAACAAACTAAAGGAAACACTCTAACAAAGGGATTGCTAACCCTCACACCTAGACAACAAGCAAAACGAAAAGGAAATGTATAGCAATTCAATTCAACAACAATATATCAGATATGGCTTGATTCACAATATGATCAATGTCTCTTGTCATGATTTGGGTGAACTTCCCTTCCCCAGATCCATATAAGGTGGTTTATTACACAGTTCAAAAGAAATCAAGGAAATCTGGTTTAACACAAAGTTCCAATAATGTTCTTAAGTTCTTGCACTCAAGTTCACAAAGTTCTGTTGCTTCTTTAAAGCGTTCCAAGAAAGTTGTAAGCTCTTACTCCTCCTGGAATAAGAACTGTCTCACATTTGTAGTAACAACAAATAATTTGGTTAGGATGGTTTACCACTTGTTTTAGCTGCAGAAAGAATGGTAACTTTGCTTCAACCAGCTTTTCCAATTCTCCCCCAAATGTCACAACTCAACATATGTTGGTTTCTATTAGTACCACTCTTCAGCACTTGCACCTTCTACTACCTGGCTTATTCCTTCACCAGGTTCTTCTGGGCAATCACGTCTTGCCCTACGGGTATACTTGCCTGCCCATCTACTTCTTCAACCACAAGAACAGAAATGTGCTTCAATGGTAACTTCCAACTACCAACTTCACTACTCTTCTTCAGCATCAGACTTTAGAAAAATTAGGGGAAGGCAAGCAACCGCATTAGTACTCTTTCGGATTCCTAGGCAATTCTGCTCCTCTCCCTCTGAATAACCCTTTCCAGAATGGCAGCCTCTTGGCTACCTTTCCTCCCCCTTTGTAATGACAGCAATAGTCTTCTCCAGCTTCAGACTTTAGACGAGTTAGGGGAAAGCAAAGAACCACATTAGTACTCTTTAGGATTCCGGGGCAATTCTGCCCCTCTGCCTCTGGATAAACCTCTCCAGAAAAGTAGCCTATTTGCCACCTTTCCTCCCTCCCCCTTTGTAATGAAAACCAAATAGTGCTAAGGGCAAAATCGTTTTCTGCTTCTGCCTTGTCTTCTATTGTGAGCTTAAAATGGCCAGAGTTTTAGATCACTCAAGACCCAAGGAGCTGATCTTACAATCTGTGCATTTTACCAATCCCCTTTGGCTTTTGCCAATACTTGCTGGATTGGTATTGCTCAACTTTCACTCTCTCTTGGCTTGGGCAATGGTTGCACAATTCAGTTTTAAACATTTTCCCCCACAGGGTGGTTGTGCTTGCCATAAACTCCAAAAACTGCCTTTTATAGTTACTTTTTCTTTACACGTCACTTTCGTTGCTTTCTGACAGTTCAGTATTCAGTAATACCTCTTTCGCTCATACACAAATGCACATGCTGGCTGGGGGCACACGAGCAACAGCTGAATACTCCGGGGTCACTCGCAGACAGTGAACTTACCGGGTAAGTCGCTTTCTTCTGCTCTGCTCAATACTCGCAGGTCTTCAGGGATCGTGGCTTGTCTCGGCACAATGAACAAACCCTCTTGGTCCGCATTTGCTGCGGCCACGTTAATTCAGAGCCTTTGCTGCTCCTAGGAATCTCTGGTGCAATCCTGCCACCAGAGATCTCCTGGCTTCCTTCACCTCTTTTGCTTCCTGCTGTGCAATCTTCTCTGCACAACGCTTCAGGAATGGGTAAGAGTTTCTCTTTTAGGCTTCCAGTTGTGTGACCTCTGCATTGGGGATGATTAGAGGTACAGACCCTCTAAGGACCCACCATGGTCCAGACATCATCTCGCTCCTCTAGTCTTGCCTTCAACTGCAAATACAGCCCACACTGCTTCTTTCTCTCCAGCATCTTCTCCTCCTGACTCTGCTCTCTCTTCTCCACGACCTACAGCTGAGGGGCTATTTAAGCCTCGGTCTCCCTCATGTGTGGGTCATCTAGCTTCATTAGCTGGCCACTCCTACAGTCCTGCCCCTCTACATCCTCTTCCTCAGCTCAGTACTGAGGGAATTATGGGACTTGACGTTCCTGGCGAAAAGGTTAGCCTTTCTAACTTTTTCAACTTGGCAATAAGTCATTAAAAGATTAGGGCTTCGGGAAAAGTTGAACAGGGGAATCTCGTTGTCTTCCTGACTGGTTCCCTCCCACATGGTGATCCTTTTGCAGAACACCACCCCCAAGGTTGGGATAATGAAGCATCTGCCTTCTCCTGGCCGCTTGACGGAGGACTCACGTCGAGGTTTTGGGGAATTCTTGCTGATTCATCACATGATCCAGATCTTCACCTGCTCCCATCAAAAGCACCTCGCATGTTTCTATCCCTGCTATTCCTAGGTCTCAGGAGATGTCTTGCTTCCATCCCAAAATGCATAAATCTCTCACAGTTACATGGCATGTGTTAATGTGTGCCACTTGCATGTTTGCAAGCCTAACATATGTCTGTACCTGTTAGGCCCCTTCAGAACTTCTTATTCGGTGTCCACCAGGCATATTGTATTTGTTTTGCCTGACATATTTTGACACCCATATCTACAGATGTGTTTTTTTACCTGGAAGTACCATGAGAGCAATTCACCATGAATCACAGTGCTCCAGATAAGATTTTGAGGTGGGAGTATTTTACTCCCTATTTTTAAACTTTGAGAGTAAATGTGATTTTAACAGAGTAAAAACGACTTTTCTCCTTTGCAAGAGAGTAAAATGTATGTGACATCCAGCAGACGAGTGTAAAAACTCTATGGCGATCATTACTATGCGGCAGCTTTCGGCATTGTGACAGAATGCACCTTTCATTATTTCTCCAAGGTCTGGCCATATGATCTCTCCTGTATATATTTAAATGTTTAAATCACAAATACCTAGCCAACTGCACAATAAAGCAAACATGGATTGTATTGTATTGTACGTTTTGAGGTTCAATAGCAGAATTGGCTTTTGATGTTTAATGAAAGTCCTAATTTCCTGGAGCTATTACTACCTAATGGTATGCCAATGCTATGATACAATAATGCAGATAGGTAAGGACACCATTCTAAATTCTATATCTAATCTAATGGTCAAATGGTTATTTATATAACGCTTTTGGCAAAGCGCTGTACATAGAACATATTTATCACAATTATCACCAAACCAAAGTCGGTACTCCTTTATCGATCTCGAAAGGATGAAAGGCTGGTCTGGCCTTGCCGGGATTCAAACCTGCAACCTGCAGATCACATACAGCTTGCAGCAACTAGTGCTCAACCGGCTGAGGTATCTCATTGGCTAACATCCTTCAGATGTCAGTTAACAGAGTATTGACTGGTATAATAATCACAATACCTAAATGTTGGACAAACCCTTTCTGAAGCGCTACATAAAGTTAAATACCTATCTGGATTATCACAGAGACAGGTTTTGTTGAATTTCTCTTTCAATTACCAGTGTAACTTTCATTTGTTTGTTTTTGAACAGTGCTTGCACTTCTGGAGAGTCGGGTTTGGGATGTTTTAATTGTAGTCTTGAAGATTTGAGAGGCTAGAACACCTGTGATTGGTGTAATGATGATCACTCACCCTTGAGCAAAGATTCTGCTGCCACTGCTCATTTATAGTAATGTCCCCCTTTGACTGCAAGGTTGAATGGATGCAAACTAGACTGTCCATAGTCGTCATTTTACACACTGTTTTTATAATTAGAGTGTAAATTATAAGTGTAAAAATGATGTGCCTCCGCATGATTATGCACACATCACCGGAATTCTGAAAAATACAATTATGCAATACTGGTTTGCTTTCAATGGAAAAAAAGCATAATGTTAGAAAATATTAATTCACAATCGCAACTTAGTTTTCCATCTTATTAATTATACAATCCTAAAATGCTAGGAAAATCAATATGCGAAGTGGGCCCTCCTCATTTGCCTGCTCAGCAGCCCACAGCTCCTTGGTCCAGATCACTCCTGCCAGCCAACCACCAATGTATCAGGAAGGGAAAGTCAAGTGGTATGTTTTGAAGTCTGGAAGGCCAAACCACCTGGTTAAATGGTATCTGTGAAGGTTTCATGCTGATTCTGGCCTTTGATTCTCACAGAAATGTTCTCATGAGAGTATTAAGTTATTTAAACAGTCTTGCAGGGAAAAGCAAGGGCAGCATGGACAAGCCATAGTTACATTTGGGTACCATGAACATGTTAATCAAGTAAATGTGTCCCCAAAAGGAGAGCCGGATATTTGTGCATCTGTCGACCAGAGTCTTCAGTTCATACACACGCACAATGATATTGAATTTCACAAGTTGCGGAGAGTTGCAGTCTTGCAGCTCTTTCTGTCTTTTTGGGAGATCCTGCTACCTGCTCAGTCTGCCTTTCTTTCTTTTGGAGGATGAGCTGATAAAAACCTCAGTCCACCGCGGAGCGGCCGTGGAGAGTTGCAGTCTTGCAGCTCTGCAGATTCACCCGTTCTTACTCCTTTTTGGCCCCCACAGCTCCTACACCCATGGACGAAGGACGCCTGCTAAGGAGCTTGAAGCGCCGTGAGGAGGAGCAGCTCCAGAAGTACCTGAGGACGATCCCTCCTACGTAGGTCCCTACACTGCCCTCCGAAAGTGAAGATGAGAAGTCCAGCATGAGGGGCTCTGAAGGTAAGCCTGCTGGAATGAACCCTCAGGCGCTCACATCAAGCAGATCTTCCCCTCATCCTATTATACAGTCTACATATGTGGATGTGTCTTGTGAACAAAGAGTTGGAACTGGCCGGTCAATTTCTACCTTGGCAAACTTATCACCTATGCCAGAAGCGCTAGGTGGCATGCCTTTGTTCAACATTAACAGTTCAGCGAACAATACTAAAGTCTCAAGGACAGCCAATACGAACATGAACACCCTGAAACACACATGCCATTCATCAACTTGGCGGGGAGAAGATCGGGTTGAGAACTCCCAACTAACACCAACCATAAACTCCATGCTGCCTTCCCCCTTCCCCAAGCTCCCTAGTCAGGAGTCATTCCCTGGTGTGAGCCCTTCGGATTGTTCTCAGTCTCTGTTCGCTGCGGGCTGTGGGCCAGCGGCTCCGGTGGTGCTTGGTGCTCCGAGCGCGGGGTTCCTCTGCCCCCAGCAGGGGGCCCCAGGGGGAGGCCCTGTGCTGCTCGTCGTGGCCGAGTTGCACGGGGAGCCGGCTGGCTCTCGGGAGGGCCCTCCCATGGCGAGTGTGGGAGTGGAAGAGGTAGTGCTGCGGGGCTGTGCGCAGGGTGGTCTCTTTGGGGAGGTTCGGGTTGGCGCCGTGGCCCTGCTGCCCCCGCTGGGGGAGGTCTTGCCTTTGTGCGAGCGACCGGGGAGTCGCTGGGGCCCTAGAGCTGCGGGAGTTTGCCGCGGATACGGTGAGGCAGACTGGAGCTGATCCGCTCTCCCACTCGACTGCTGGTGGAGAGAGCGGAGCTTCAGTACCAATACTTCCCCCTTGAGCCAAAGTAGGGGTACTACACCCCCGAAATTATAAAGAAAGACCAAGAAAATAACAAAGACTAAAAACCGAAACAAAACTGTGCAAGAACATACCAAAAAGAATAAAGACACCAAGCCCTATACCACAAAATCTAAGGGAAAGAGCAAAAAGGAAACAAAAAATGGTCACGAAGGCTATCTCACCTTCAATATCATTCATGGAACAAGAAAAGTCTGACACATGCTCAGAGTCTACTGAGATTCCCAAAAAGGTGCAGTTTACTACATCTCACTCTTCTAAAGTGCTTGAGAAGCAACGTATGTTTAGAAAAATTGTGCCAAAAAAAACTATTATCTACGAACCTAGCAAACTTTTTTCTAAAAAAAACCCTAACTTATGGGAATAAACTGGAACAAGAATCTTCAATAACCCATGAGATATCAGATGCTGAACTGCTTGAAAGCGCCAGAAATGAAATGGAGGGATCCTGCCTCCAATCTATCCAGCCAGCCTTGGGTGAACCGACTCAACCAGGCTCAAAATCCTCTCGAGAACCTGAACCAAATGCACCCTTACGCTCAAACATCTTCGGAATCCACTATAATGCCTAGTGCTCCGCCCTGTTCATTAAGTTACCGGTTCTCTAATAAAGGTCGCCCATCTTTAACTTCCTATCCAATGGAGTTGAGAGATACAAACCAGCTGAGTACCCACGGTGCTGACGGTCTACCTCAGCACGGGAAAACAAATGAAACCAGAGCAAACATGCCCCAGCAAAACTCGACACCAAATCTATATAGACAGGGGGGGGGGGGACTGCTTCAGGATGTGTCGATTATGGGATAAACGCACCTTTTGCTCCACCCTCAAACTATAAAAGAGTCAACAAACGTAGATCATAGACCGAAAAGAAAAGTAGCCGAAAGCTTCTACTCGCACGAGCCACACGAAGAAAGGTCGATCCTTCCTCGAGATCATGCAATCGCCCAACCAAGTGATCGATCAAAAGATTGACCGTCTTCAACTAGACAATCTTTTACAGATAGTCCGGATCACATTAACTTGGAACAAACTTATGATCGATCAACCCAGGAATGAAAACACCTAGAAAGCGTCTGTCAAGTAAACTTGGGGACCAAACCTCAAACGAGAGCACCAAAAAAATGGACCTATTATCCATAATGTCTATGGTCACGATAGCTCTCACTCCATTCTCAAAGTTATACGAAGCAATTCATGAAACTCTAAAAGACCATACTTCACTGGTGGCAGCTATGAACAACAAACTTACTTTTTTGGAGCGGCGCATAACGACATCAATCCAAGCAAATACTAACACCTCGCAAAATAAGACGGCTGTAAGTACCCAAACCATCGGCACAGACCTCAAAGATAAAAACCTTCAAACTAAGAATCAACAGCTTGAGGAGCCCTCAAACCCTAGAAGCAAGTCAGCTAGCATTGAAAATAACTCACTACTAGCACAGCCTGCTCATCCAGGTCCTCTTAAAGAAGCCCCAAGGCAAGGAAGGGGAAAAAGCAAGAAGCTGGAACTACCCCAGCAAAATATTTTTTAAAAATCCCAAGGAGGACTCGCAGAAGCAGTATCCTATGAAAAAAGCTTCAAGGAATATTTTGTCTTGGAAAACCTCAAAGCAGCCTCAAGGTACCACACCTTAAGGGCCCAAGCACAAACCTCGGCTGTGGAAGACCCTATGTCAAGCGCCAACCCCAAACAGCTGCTAGCAGCAGTACCTAGCTTGTTTGTCCCTGTAGAAGTTCGTCAAGATCACCACTCCATTTCTCAAACGGTTGGCGATGTAAACTCAAGTACAGTCGTCTTGGTCGTAGATGAAGACCCCGAGACCACTGTAGACTTGATGGACGTATCGGAATACCCCTTTGAGTACTCTGAATCAGAGCTGCCAGAAATCAAAGATACAAAGGAAACCGATCCGACGACTTGCACAAATTGCACTCAACCGAATACAAATAAGATTACATCGGTTGTTACTTCAACTTCCGATGACTCTCAACCAATCACTACCTTCATCTTCTACTCCATTCTTAACTCTATTGGAGAAGAGAAATAAACAACATCATCATGATACTCGAAAAAGCACAACAAAAAATGTATGAACCCTCTCCCTGAAATAGAAGGAAGTGGGAACAGTCCCGAGACAAAAAAGTATTTTAAGGCAGACAACAAATGAAAAAAGGCACAGGTAGAGAAGCATAGAAGAGGAGGATCTCTGAAAATCCACTCCCCGTATACGGTCTCCTCGTAGAGAGGAAAGAGAACTGATTAGAATAGGAGGGTCGCAGCAGCAAAAAGAAACTCTGAGAAAGAATGAAACAAGAAATGGATACAATAACTACACGCCATCACGCAATACAAGATCTGTAAAATTAATAAGAATTTTGGGGAAATGAGACCTGGTGATCTTAAACCGGAGAGCAGTCATTCAATTACTTCATTGTGTGCCGAATTTGAGGTCGATAACCTCAGAGGATATCCAAATAGTAGAATTTGGTGAAAAACACGTGACCGATTCAGTATATCTTCACATCAAAATTGGCAGCAGTCACATCCACACTCCTCGAAGCAAGGGATAACCTCCGAAAACTTGGTTTTGCTCTAAGACCAACGAATGGTGCAGAACATCTAACCTCTGATTGCTCAAAAAGGGTTCTACAAGTGTCAAGCCTTGATAATTCAACAAGATCACAAGTACAATTAAGAATGAAGGAACCAACTCTTGTGAAAACATCAATACTCTCAAATCAACAACTAGAGAGAGAATCAAGACAGCCTGGGCTTTCAGATTTAAATATACCAACGGCTCAAAGAAACGAGAATTTGGAAGAAAGCCGGGACCCCAATAGAGTACCTCACGGACCGAGACTAAGACTTAAGGTCTCTTTTCATGCGGCTCAACGGAAAGAACCACGATTGCTACCTGGGAGAACCCTCCACCAGCTATCGAAGGCTTAGAGAAACAACCGAGGAGTGAGGCACCCAAAGTACAACCAAGCCTTAGGGTCGAATAGCAACTCAGGAGAAGTCAGCACACCAATCAGAAATCAAAAATGGAGACACACAAGAAAAACTCAATATTAAGGCTAGGATCTTGGAATACACGCAGGTTTAATCACCTGACAGCACCTAGTGATGTGAACTTAGCAGATTATTACATCTTGTGTTTGCAAGAAATGCTGTTGATCCATAAACCCTTATTGGACGGTTATGACACCAGAGAGGCCCCAGCAATTAAAGGAAATAAGGGGCGCCCAATCTCAGGCCTATTAACCGCAGTAAAAGCTGGCTCAGGTGTTTCCATTTTAAAGGTGTTAGTCGCAGAACTTTTCTTTCTTGTCCTGTTAGCAAGTTGGTCACAGACCACAGTATCTACTCCAGAAATAAGCACTAATACCTTGATAATCATCAACTGTTATTGGAACCCTGATTTAATCTCCAGTGCTGATTTCATCAAGAAAGTGACTTCAATAGTTGACACAGCACAAGTAAAATTCAATATACCACAATACATCTGTGGCGACTTGAATGCGAACTGTGATCTGCATAGCTTGCCCGTTAACTCCATCACCAAGAAAGATTGCCGTGAAACAAGAGGTACTCTGTGGCTATCAGCAATGTCGCCAAGAGACATCGTATCTACGGAACTGATCTGCCCAAGAACAAAACAATCGATGCCAACTTGGCAAAGAGGAGATCAAAGAGATCAATCAGCTAACCTAGATCACGTTTTCATCTCAAGTGATCTAGGGGGAAAAAATCCTCAATCATGAAATCATTCGAACTCAAAACAGTGACCATCATCTAAAAACCATATAGTTTGCAAACCAAACTGAAAGTCTGCCTCAACCAATGAAATCAACAGTTGAACCAAATAATAGAGGGAATTGACTCCGATTAAAACCCCAGGAAATCAACTCTTTATTGAACGATTACACCAAGGCAATGAAAACCGACTCAGGAATGGCCAATCTCTTGCAAGTTGATTTCCACCCTTGCTTGGAACAAATGAGCTCAAGACCTGGTCAAAACAACCTAAACACAGTTACGATGCAGTTTTGGTGGAGAAAAGAAAGGCTGTCCGAAAGATCACAAGAATTGCCACAAAATCAAACTCTTTACGTCTGAGAGAACAAGCGAGAGCTGCCAAACAAACTTATAAAAATTGGATAGCGGGCTGTAGAAGATTCTTGCTTCAAAACGACGCAGAACAGATGTTAAAGGCCCTAGCCAATAAGAACTCAAGAGACTTTTGGCAGCGTATTAAACAGAGTGCGGATATTCCAGCCGACACGCAACAAAATCCTGTCATGAAAGAAGCCTGGAAACAACACTTTTTGACTTTGTTCGGCGGCCAGGATAACACTAGGCAACATTTTTCTGTTGGCACCTCAAGAGATCTGGGACCTAGAATATTCCCTAGAGGACATCGAACTTAAAATTAAAAAACTAAACCCCTCAATGGCCCCCGGCCCTGATGGGCTAACTAACGCAATGTTAAAAGAACACCCCCAGGAATGGGCATACTTCATTTATAAACTGGGTCAAAGGGACAATCCTAAAAACTATCGTCCAATCACGTTATTAGATGTTGTGGGAAAAATCTTTGGAACCCTTCTCTCAAAATTCAACAAATGGACAACCCTATACGGCTGGTATGACCTGTTTCAAACAGATTTCATCAAGAACATCGGTACATTGGCTAATATTGCAATGTTGAATATCCTCAAGCCACAAAGTCATCAGTCGGGGATGAGGATCTACATTGTCTTCGTCGACCTTGTACAGCCATTTGACAGAGTAGATCGCTACCGATTGTGGAAGAAGTTGAAAGACCGAGATTGTCCGGCTGTAATACTGAAACCACTGATCCAACTACATTCCAACACCTCGGAAACTGTGCGTTTAAACAGAGAGGGACTATGGAGTCAGCCAAATCTCACCTCAAGGGGGGGTTAAACAGGGCTGTCCATTGGCCCCTGCCATCTACAATTTCTTCATCGCTGACATTAAGGATCACGATCCCTTACTGCGAATATTTCCACCAACAATGGGGAACTCTAAGATCAATAGACTACTTTACGCAGACGACTTGATCATGATTGATCAGACTCCAATTTGCCTCCAAAGGCAATTGGACAGCCTACAATGTTATCTGCATCAAAACGCTTTGGAACTGAATGAAAAGAAAACTAAGATCATCTGTCTACAGAGAGCAAAAAAGAAGACAAACCGGCCAAACTGGTATGTGAACAGGAAATAAATGGAAGAAGTGGATTCAATTAAATACCTGGGCATCCAGTTTAACAATAGCTCAGTAGAAGCTCAAGCCCAAGACTTATTGAAATCAAAAGTCAAGATCCTAGCAGCTCAAGGACACCTGATGGACAAAAAGTTTGGCCGATTTTCTATGGTTGCTCTAGTGAACTTCTATAGAAGCAAGGTCATCCCTATATTAACATATGGTGTGCAAGGCACGATTCATATGCCTACCAAACTACGGCCCACTCTAGAAGGTTCATTTTGGAGAAAAGTATTAAATCTCCCAAATGCTGCAAGTACCACACGGATCAGAAACAAGCTTGGCCTGTCATCCCTTACCTCAACAGTGGAATGGAATGCCCTGAGCCTTTATCCTAAAACAATTATACCCTTCAGTGCACCAATTTTCAAGATCATCTACGATGAAATCCAAAACAAGAACAATGATGTACTGAATATCTGGGTGACAAATAGAAAGGCAACTCTGACAGAAATCTGCAGTTCTGAGGAAGAACTAGTAGCAAACCCATTGAGGGTTAAGAGAAAACTACTAGAACTGGATTGCATCCGTACATCTGAAGAGGCTTCCAAAAGGAAGCTAGCAAAAGACCTACCTCTAATTGATATAAAACTGAACCATCTTAGAGGATACCTGAAAAGATTTCCTGATAGATCTTTCCGAGACACCTTCCTTCGAATGAGGTTGAACTTACTCAAAACAAATTAAGTGAATTTTATCCGAGGAAGTTCAAACTCAGGAACTTGCCGATTCTGCAATCTAACTGCAGAAATCGAGTCGATACAACATCTCCTGATGACTTGTCCTAAATGGAGCACTGAAAAAACAAAACATCTGTTACCTTTAGCAGCGATCTTCCCAACCATGGATCGAGTGTCTTTCTGGAAAACCCTCATTTGTGGAGAAAAAACAAATCTTGTGTTTGCAGCAGTCTCTATGATGAACTTAATCACACCAGTCCTGGAATAGGAACTTGATTGAACAGAAACCAGAAGATTGATCTATCAGAACTGCTAGTTTGCCTCATGGATCTCCACCTCAGTGCCTGCTTTTACACTATCAAAATGAAATGGACACAAAGAATCTTAAACCTAACGTGATGTCTTTTTTTGTAAAAATTGATTAATTCAATTAAACCAAAAAAAAAAAAAAATGTTCCCACAAGATCAGCCATATCCCTCTGCAGCCAAACTCCTAGGTATTTAAGTCGCTTTGGTCACCATGTGAAGTCCATTTCCCCCAGGTCACTCCAGAGACGTGTTCTTAAGAGGTAGAACTTCAGATTCGGACCAGTTTATTATATAACCAGACTTTTCTCCCAAAGTCATTAATTATGGACCAGGCTGCACACAGTGAGGCATATGTGTGTGTGTATATATATATATATATGTATATCGCAGGGGAGCGCTGTTTGATTCCCAATATTCAAGAAATGGAAGCTATTTTGCGTCGATGTGTGTGTGGGATTCCACTAGAACAGACGTGAGAGTTTCCATCTCATAAATTTCCTTTGCTTTGCACAGCCAGTCTATCTTCGCCAGTAGGGCCTTTCCTTTCCATTTTATTGTCACACGCACACACACACGCCGCTAGGAGCAAGTTTCTGGGTAAGTGGGATTGTACTAAATATTGCTCCCCCACTAACTCCACACCAAACAGGACTAGCGGGGGGGGGGGGTTCTCTATTCATTCCGTCTATCTCATGGATCCAACCCAAGATCTCCTTCCATTAGGTTTGTATGCAGGGACAGTCCCACCACTGATGCCAATATGTGCAGACCTGTGTACACCCACGTCAGCAGTAGGGACTGATGGCTGCGTACATTTTTGCCAGGCGTTGGGAGGTTAGGTGCCACTCCGTCAGCAATCTGCAGTTATGCATTTTGTACTGAACGGCAGTTGATGATTTCCAGACCGCTTTGAATATTGCCGTCCATCCCTCTTGGTTATTCTCCCATCCTAACTTTTTCCCAGTGACCTGACAAATGACCTCTTTCTTTCAGCGCTCCGTATATTTGAGCAATTAGCCCCTTCGTCTCTGAGTGCGTACTTAGAATGTTCTTGAAGGAGGCAAGGGGGCGTTGCAGCTGTTTCTTCCATCGAGGGTCTGTGAGGACACTTTTCATTTGTAAATATGGTAGAGGGCTAATTTTCAGGCTCTGTTGAGCATCTTCTAGTTCCTCTCTAGATAGGTAAACTCCTTGCCACATATTGCCCGCTCTAACTAATCCTTGCTCATATTGTGGCCGGAAGCATTTGAGTCTATGATGAGGTCTCTGATCAGGGGGGCACAGATGCAGCTCAGTGGGGATGGCCAGGTCGTAACTCCACTCATGTTTGTGCTTTGTTTCCAGATCGTCTATAGCAACCCTATAACTGGGTCCTCTCTGTCCTTACGTGGGATGGAGTTCAGAGGGGCCCAGAGCCATTCGCCCAAGGTGACTGGGTCAAAGTGGCCATTTTCCAAGTGGACCCACTGCTTGTTTTCGGATTCTAGAATACGGTCCACTTGCACTCGCATCTGCACTGCCCTGTAGAAGTTCTGAAAATCAGGGTACGCCAGTTCACCCTTTTCTTTGGGAAAGATCAGAGTACTGTATGCGATTTGGGGCTTCTTTCATTCCCATAATAATGCTAACAGGGTATTATTGATCTGCGCTAGGAAGGAATCTGGTAAAGCTGTGGGAAGTGATTGGACTAGGGAAAGTAGCCTTGGAAGGCGTTCATCTTGATGGCAGTAAACCTGCCTGCCCATGTAAGCTGCAGTTTTGCCCAGTTCTCTGTGTCTCTTTTTATGTTGGTCCAAAGCAGCTTGTACTTTGCCTGGTGCAGCTCATTTAGTTACTTTGCTATTGTGATCCCCAGGTAGCGAATGCTGTCGTTTTGGCTACCTTTAGCCCCTCCATCTCGGGGCTCGTGTTTGGATGTATGCCTTCTTTTTTCAGTGGGAACGCAAGTGTCTTGTTGCGGTTTATGCTGAACCCTGAGTGCGTTCTATATTCCTCGATCCTGGCAAGGAGCGCCAGGACAGATTGTGATGGATGGGTTATGTAGATCAGCACGTCGTCCGCAAACGGGGCTAGCTTGTATTCCCTGCCAAACCTCTTGAGGCCCCTTATTGAACCATTGTTTCAGTTGCTCTAGGCCAGGGTCTCATCACCAGCGCAAACACTAGTGGCGAAAGGGGACACCACTCCATTGACCATGACTCTTGCCCTTGTGTTGTTGTAGAGCGCTTGCGCCCCCCGAATCCAGCCCAGCCCCAGGTTCGCTTGTTCTAAGACATGGAGCATGAACCGCCACTCGACCCGGTCAAAAGCTTTCTCGGCATCGACCGATATCAGCGTGGGGTCCATGTCGCTAGCCTCGATCGATGACATAAGATAGAGTGTCTTGCGGAAATGATCCGTACCCTCTCTCCCCTTCACGTATCCCACTTGGTCGCTGTGCTCAATCTGTTGGCCAGGACGCTTGCGTATATCTTTGCGTCAATGTTGAGCAGTGAAATGGGTCTGTATGACCCACATTCAAGCCTATCTCTTCCTTCTTTGGGTATTACTATAATTCTGGCCTCAGTACAGGAAGGCGGGACTTGTCCGGTGGCTAGGATGTCATTGAACAGGAGTTTCAGGAAGGGCGTTAGGGCGCCTTTGAACCTTTTTATAGTAGGCTGGAGTGAAGCCGTCTTGACCTGGTGCTGATCCCGCCTTTAGGTCTGTGATGGCAAAGTCAACCTCTTCTGTTGTTACAGGTGAGTTTAAACCTTCGCGGTCTGAGAGCTGCAGGGGTGGAAAGGTTATTTTGCCCATGAATCTCAACATGCTTTCCTGGTAAGACTCACACTCTGAGGTGTATAGCTGTACATAGAATTCCGCAAAGCGGGCTGTTCTTCCCTTTGGGTCATCTATTGCAATGCCTGTCGGTGATTTGATCTTGGTGACTGCTTGCTCTGCTCTTTGCTTTTGCAGTTTTGCTGCGAGTAGGGTGTAGGCGTTGCCCCCTTTTTCATAGTATTTTTGTTTGACATATCTGAGGTTGGCCAGTGCCCTGCCTGCCAGATTTCTTTCAGTTCAAGTCTGAGCTCCCTGATTGCGGCTAACTTATCAGATTCCTGCACTTTCTTTTCCTCAAGTGCAGCTTCCTTCTCTCTTATTTCTTTTTTCAGTTGGATTCCTCTCAGTAATTTGATTCTTGTCACCGATGCCCCCTGCACTAATAAGAGGCCTCTTATTGTGGCGCTTGCTGCTTCCCATATGGTTGTGCATGGCAACTCACCAGTGTCATTGCCTTTACAAACTTCCCGTATTCCTTTGTCTAGGGATTCCCCGACTAGTTTATCTTTAAATAGGACATCATTGCATATCCACCTTCTGTGCATCATTTTGCTGGGACCCAGATCCAGACCTATCACTACCATGTCGTGGTCTGAACACCCGTCTAGCTCAATCGTGGAATGTATTAGTTCGTGTTCTAGCCTCGCTTCCGGGAAAATGTAATCCATTCTGGAGAAGGTTTTATGTGGTGGGGAGCAAAAGGTGTATACCTTCTGTCGCAGGTGCTGGGATCTCCAGGCGTCTACCAAAAAGTGTTCCCTTATCAAGTGCTGGAAGGAGTCTCTCTCCCTTGGGGGAAACTGCTCCATCTCTATATGATTTCCAGTCTGGTGCTGGGTCCATTATCAGGTTGAAATCCCCCCCCCCCCACAAAACAGGGCTCCTATGCTCCCATTGTTGAGCAGTTCAAAGAGGACCCTGGAAAATGGTAATTACTGGGTGTTTGGGGCATATACCGAGCATAAGGGTGACCTCCCTTGGTCCCATGCACAAATTAAGTATCTCCCATTTGGGTCCCTGCGCATTTGTGTAACTTGGAGCCCCAGGGAAGTGCTGTATAGAATCCCACCCCTCCTTTTTTTTTGGGTCCCGATGCTCATATGACCCCCCACCCCACCCTATTTGTCTGCCCCTAGTATTGTACTGCTCTTGGTCTTTATATTTTGTTTCTTGTACAAACAAAAGGTCTAGCTTGGCCTGTTGGAAGGTTTTCACTAGCATTGACCTTTTCTGTGGCGAGTTGAAGCCCTTGACATTTAAAGACCCCATTTGTACTAAATCAGCTGTCATTGTGATTGGCTGGGGATTAGACAGCTCCTCTCGTTTGTGGGCCCTTCTTAATTTTCGTGGTGGCCTCGTCTCAGGGTTAAGTGCGTTCGGTGTCCCGTCAATCCCCCTGCCAGAGACTTTGACATTTGGTGTTTTCTGGATTGTATTTCTGTGTTCCACTTTCTCAACTATAGTTCCCATGTGATTTCCCCCGCAACCCCCATTTCATACCCTTCCCACGTGTCAAAAAGAAAAAGGAGGAAGAGCAAAAAACTCCTCCTGGTTGTGGAGACACCCTCTGAAGGAACATTGGGCCACACTACGGGTGTCTCCCCAAGGATTTTTTAAGCATAACTTTTTAACTCTAAAATTGATAACAAGCTTGAGAACATTAGGACAATTCAATACGTCGCCCAGCCCGGCAAGCATTTTGCGGTCGGCCATGTGGAAGGGGCCTACGGGGACATTCTTGCGGTGACACACTGTTGTCTGATTTTTCAGTCAGTACATAGCTCCTCACCGCCTGGGTAGCATGGTGTGTGCTCCTTTATGTCCCCCCTGGGTGGATTATTTCTTGTAATGCGTTCTTCTCTGTCATGGGGTGTTTAGTCTCTTGAATTTTCTTGTGCCTTTCGATCGGCCCCTCTGTGGCCAGGGTCCGAGCGGTTTTCTTGATGTTTCTGATGATGACGGCTGTTCCTTGTTGTCGACTACTTCCGCTTTCTCTTACAGGGCTCGCAGCACTCCCACCGCTTCCTCTCCTGAGACCACCCTGTATTCTCTGTTGGCATGCTCGAAGAGTAGCGCAAAAGGATAGCCCCGTCTGTATCTTAGAGTGCTCCTTAAGCCATGCAGTTAGAGGGCGACAGCCTAATCTCTGCTCGAGTGTGACGGCAGAGAGGTCTTGCTAAATCCTCACTCCAGAGTCTTCGAAGTCAATGAACTCTCGCTCTCTAGCTTGTTGCACGATTTCCACTTTGTACCTGTAATGATGTAATTTGGCTAGCACTGAACGTGGGCTGCCCAGGGGACCACCTGCTTGGTGTACTCTTACGAATTCTAGCTCCGGGGACAAGGGCAACTAGAAAAGGGATCCCCCCAGTGCGGTCACCCTTCTTTCCAAACTCGCCGGTTTCTCGTGGGGGAGTCTCCTTGAGGCCTTGGATCCGTGTCTTTGCTTATCCTTTCTGTGTTTTCTAAGTCATCGACCTTTGCCGCCATGTCCAGGTTTCTTTGTTCAAGGTCTTGAGAGCGGTTTTCTACCCTCATTTCATTTAGGCGGCTCTCTGCCCTCATTTCATTTAGATATGCTGATTGCTGGTAGCTTTCGAGGACCTCAACTTTGTCCTCGACCTTATGCACCCTTTCTTGAAGTCGTCATACTGTTCCTGAGGGGGCCGATCTCTTCTATTAGAAGCCGCACCTCTACTTTTGTGGAGGTCTCCTGGTCTCCCCTGGTAATGAGGGGGGCCTTGTGGGGTGGGAAGGCTGCCTTGTTTGTTTGCTCCCGGCAGCAGTCTCTCAGTTTCTGCGCTGTGGCTGGATTTATCCCATTCTGCATGTGAACCAGGCCTTGTGTGTTCCCCTCTCTAAGGGGGCTGCTGATAGTCTAGCTGTTGTGCACTGGGGGCCTTACTTGTCTCTTTACTTCTGTGCTAGGAGCTGCATTAACCAATGATCAGGTAAGTTATTGGACGCGAGGAAAGAAAGGTAGGGCATGTGCAAATCGCTGTGTATTCCCTGAGGAGCGGGGTGCTTGCTGTGCTGCAGATTTGCTGCCCCACAATTATGTAGTCTTGAGTCGTCTTTTGCTATTAATGGCAGTCACCACTTTTGTTGATGGCTGTGGTTCACTCCGCTATATGCTCCGATGGGGCTCTTCTGAGTTTTAGTGGCAGTTTCTGGGTGGACTCCTTGATGAGGCTCTTCTCTGGAGTTGTTAGCTCCTTTTGCGATGGCTTTGGAGTGTTTGCCACTTGGTGCTTTTTGCCGTTGCGCCTTGGATCTTTTTGTGCTTAGTGAGAGGGAGTGGAGGGGCCGAATCCTGCGTGTTGTGATGGATTAAATCTGGGGGTGCTTTCAGGGTGGACTGCTTTGCCCCCGATCGCCCTCTGGCATTTATTGCGGTGGAAAAGTCTCTGCTCCGGCCTGGGCTAATGCCTTGAGCTCTTCACTGCTTCTTCTCTCTTTGCACGTGTGTATTTTATTTTTGTCCTCCCTTTTTCTATTTGGCGCCTTTTGTGTCTGACGCCTGATCCCCGTGCTGCGGGTTACTCCCTTGAGCGGACTGTGGCACTATCTCATTGTTTTGTTTTTTATTTGTCCCACCCTCTGGCTGTTTCTCGCACTTTGTTGGCCCCCCCACTGGGATCTTTGCTGTCCGTGCTTGAATGTGTGGGGCTAGTGTCCACTTCCCTGCTCGCCCCGCTTTCTCCTTACCGCTGTAGTTTGAGCGGGTTGCCTGCTCTGGAGGTAACATCTGCATGGAGGTTGCCATTGCCACATGGCAAGCAGCCTATCGAGGCCCCTCGAGCCGCCTCTGCGGGACCCTTCACCCTCTGGGTCTGGTCAATGTTGTGTGCTGCACACGCCGCAGATGTTGAGCTGTCTCCAGCTGCTTTTGCAAGCGGTGTCCCTGCTTTCATTGTGTCCAGGCGCACTTCCCCAGCCTCTCTTCTCCGAAGGCCCTGTATGCAGGCTCCGTTGCTCCCGTGCAAGATACACGTGTTTTTCGCCGCCGGCGTGCTCCCCCTTCTTGCTCTTCCAAACGCTCTGTTCCCCGAACCGATTCTTCTCGGGACTGGGGCTATATGCTGCTAACACTGGAGCGTGCTTTGGGAAGGGCTCGCGGACTGGGCAAGCTATGCGTTCTCGGCCGTTAATCGCTGGTCCTTGAGGAGTCTGACGCTCAGGCAGCCTTATTGCCTGCGCCCCCTGGTTGTCTCCTCATGAAGGAGGCTAACAAAAACAAGTCTGTTATCTATAGCCACACCTACTGTTGCATTCTTCCAAATGCCAGCCCTTCTACCTCGCCTTGCTGTCTCTTGGATAGTGGTTCAATGGCAATGGTGACAGACAGGGCCTGCAAGATAGTTTTTTCTGCCAGTGTTTTCCTCAAAATTGATTACTATACCGTGTCACCTAAGTTTTAATTGATTAATTCACAAAATGTTGACGTATACATGCATGCATTTTCTATATTGACATATGTATTTATGTTTTGATTTTTCTACATAATTATAAATAGACCCAATTAAGCTTGTAACCGTAGGACCAATGGCCTACGTAATAAATTATGAAACTTTTAGTAAAACAAAAATACTACCCACTGTGTGTACTGTTCTTTGAGGTGATTTAATAACCCATGGAATAGGGCCCAGTTGTAGCAAAAACTGGGTCATTGAACTATTGGATAAATGGTTCATCTGGGGGACCCCCCTATGTGTGCTAGTCAATGGCAATGGTAAACAGCAGTGGTGACAGAGGATATCCCTGTCTTGCTCCCCCCATCACCTCAGATGAGCTAGAGATGAGGGCTTTCGTTATCACTGAGGCCATCGGATTTGTATCTAGCACTTAAGTCAGTCCAATGAATTTATTACCAAAACCCATAGTTCCATCAAAACAAATAAATAATTCCATTCTATACAGTCCAAGGCTCTTTCCGACTCTAGCAACACAAGTGCCACTGATTCTTAGCATTGTCTTCCTTTCAGCATCACATGTAATATCCTCCTCATGTTGTCCCTCAAGTTTTTGCTTTTGACAAACCCACATTGGTTCCAATTTATCAACACATGCAGTACTTCTTACAACCTATGGGCCAGTTGCTTGTTGTTGGTGTTTAGTAAGCTCATTGGGTTGTAGCTTCCAAAGGTCGCAGAGCTAGAGCAGAGCAGAGGTAGAGCAGTCTTTGCATTCAACACTGCCTCTGTGCTCCTGTCTCTCTACCATTACATTTCTTTTGTGGGAGGACCCATAAAAGTCCACCTGACACCGCGGAACCGTCGGGAAGCTAGAGCAGAGGTAGAGCAGTCTTTGCAGTCCTTGTCAGGACTGCAAAGGACATGGCCTCAGAACATGACTGTCAACATGCCCAGTCGGTGAAAACACCACATGAGGGCGAAGACCATGAGAAAAGGCGTTTGAGAAGCTCATGCCAAACATAACAGCCATCATGCCCCTCGTCAATTGCAAAGCAATCTGTCAAGCCAAGACCGCCAGGAAACAACACCATCAACATCGCAGGCGTACAATTCTGCCCTGCAAAACTGGCTCAACATCTTCAAAAAACTTCCAAAAAGGGAGTACAACTACTGGCAGAACACTCGCCAACTCAATGTAACTTTTCAACTGCAAGAGGCAAAGCTGCCACAGACTCTGCAATGAGCCCCCAAGATTTACAAAAGGGAATCCTCGCTGGCAGCAAAGAAACTGAATCCAGGGCCGCCCTGAATGTTCGGCCCGAGCCCTCTGTTGGGGGCAGCCCAGTGCAGCCGGTCGGAGGGCAGACTGCGAGGGACTCGCCCCAACAAAAGAGAGCCCCCGAACTTGCGGTTGGCGCAGCTTCATCAAGAAAAACAAGCGGTCAAGAACACCTACAAGACACACAGGAAATCCTACCTGCCTCGGACGTGGAGCCCACACCGAAGGACCCTCGCAGGCCGGGGGGCTCCTCGCCCACACCGAAGGACCCTCGCAGGCCGGGGGGCTCCTCGGGCATGTGTGCGACCATGGCCGACGGGCCCAGAGGACCGACACTCCTGCCTGGGTCCTGTCCGAGAGGCTCTCGGGCACTGGCGGGGGGAGCAGCGCCGCACTAAATCACGGCCCAGGTCCACGCCGCATGGAAGGATGGAAACACAGAGCTCTTGGAGCCCTGCCTGCAAGACCTAGCGCCGAGTAACCCAGGCACCGCCGGAGACTTGGATCACTCTCGAGCTCCCCCAGTGACTCAATCATCACCGCAGCTGACGCCCTCTAAGGGCGATGATGCCCAGAGTGCTGCTCCCAGCCAAGATGCAACCACGGACGAATGGGAAAACATCTATAACTTACAGCTCCCACGCCAGAAAAAGAAAAATAGGGGAAACCCAATTGTAAAAGCCTGCAGTACGGCCCCACTGGCCCTCAATGGAGAAATCAACAACAAGAAAACAAACCTAAAGAAAACCAACAACTACAAAGGTCGCAGATCAGTGCATACAAAAAAGGGGACTCAGGCGCTCACAAAGGGAGCACACTCGAAAACAACCTTTTGCAACTCTTTAAAAGATCTTTTTGCAAGACAAGGAAAAAAGAAAGCACGAAATACTAACTGAACTCACTGATGACGAAATCTTAGAAGTCTTAATAGACTCATTACCAGTCCCAAAAACGCGCCAAACAGTCCGTAACTCTAGCCACGCAACAACGTGGGGCCCGATACAGCACCGCAGGAGGAGCTAAACAAGAACTCCACACAAGAGCTTGCCCTGAATAATAACAAAGCCCTTGACGCCGCTGCCACACAGGATACAAACTCAGAACTACTAACCTACACCCACAGACGAACGACCGGAAGCTTCCTACGAAACCCTGCCTCCACCTGTGGTGAAACAAAAGGAGGATGCAGAAGTGAGACCGTCACTTCCCAGAGACCTCTTTGCAACCTCACCGCCTCACCACGAAGATTCTCAAAAAACATCAGATCTACTGGCCTCACAACCCAGACCCATGGTCGACACTGATTGGCAGATCCCAACAACTCCAAGAGCCGCAAGAAGGTCCTCTCAATCGCACCTTCCAAGAGACATCAGGCTCACACAAAACCTGCTGAACGACAGGTCTCCAATTGAACAAGCCCATGGCACACCGGCCAGAAGTACAGGCCACGCCTACTCGCTCCCAAAAGAAACGCCAACAAAAAGAACCCGACATGATGGCGATAATGTCGGCAATCACGATAGCCTTGGCACCCTTTGGGAAACTGTACGAGTCCCTGAACGAGACGTTAAAAGATCATACAACACTCATAGCATTGATGCATACCAAATTGATATACATAGAATGCTTCATCACCGCAAAGGAAAGCAACCAAAAGGGAATCCACGCAAGCCCAACTTCCCCCAGGGCCCGACAAGACAAGGCCAGAAATAATCTAGAAGTACCAAAGAAGCAAGGACTAAGTGCCCAAACTCAAACAGATTTCCCATTAGTTACTACACCATTTGCATTCTCAGGTATCCAACAAGGCACACCAATAGGAAAGAATAAAATTGGAAGTTCAAAAAAAGTACAGACCAGCAACTTAAGCTCAAACAAAGAGGCCTGTATTATCGTTGATTCCCCAACCAAACCTAAGTGCACACTCAAACCAAGCGGGTTTTCGGAAGACCGCCTGGCCAAGTCCACTCCAGCAAAACAGACCTCAACAAAGTTGGGAAGCTTGCAAACCTGCTGCCGCGAGAACGAAAACTCTCAAAAGCAAAACCATTTTCTATTCAATCCACAGAAAACAACAAGTCAACAACCTTTAGTGCAACCACACCACTCAAGGCAAAAGTCCCAGAGAACAGCCGACGATTTTTTGGCTGACAAATGCTCCATGAACATTACCTTACATCTCTCCCCTGAGCCAGGGGTAACCAACGAAGGGCGAAAATGTGAATCAGATAACCCGAGAACCCCAGAAAAGAAACCACCACCAAAAAAACGCAGATGGCACAGCTCGACAACATCAACTCCGAACCCATGGACTAAAACAAGATTTTCAAAAGGAGCATTCCAACCAAAACAATCGGATCTTGGTAACTACAGACATTGAAGGGAAAATGAAAGGACGTACTTGCAAGGCACCCCTGCACAAAATTCATAGGGAACACACAACCATACACCGTAAGACACCTCATGGCTCCAGACCAAGCCGCAGAGAGGTAGAGAGTGACCACAATAAAACCCGATCCGTTAGAGGTCAACCTAAGATACCATCAAGAAGTAAAATTCTCAAACTAGAACAAACAGAAAAAAGTCAGAAGCCTTAACCCTGAACCGAGGCACAATCATGAAGATCCTGAGAAACACTACAGACCTTAAACGCCTAAGCCCAGACGACATTACACTCGTCGAACCCTATCACAACACTCGGAAGGCAAAGGCGTACATACATATGACAGAATCCTCAAGAACAATTCTGACCAAAGAAGACACCGAAACCCTCTTTAAAAAAAGGGTCCCTCTTAACAGAATATCTGGACAAAACTCCTTCGTCTGACAAAGGCCCGGAGAACAAAGTGAAAAGCGCCCAAATTACGCATTACAGGACAAAAATGGCAATCTACCATTGGTCAGATTTGAACCAGGGCAGCTCACACCACCGAAGGCATCAAACCAAGTTGGCTCAACCTCAATCAAAAGAACAAACAGGAAAACCCAAACATCCTGACAGCAAAGATCAGCCTCAAGAAAAGATAACCATACTCACAAAGAAACCCGGAACGATCAATCCTCCAGATCCCAATACAAAAGCAAAACAAAACACTCTTTCCTTTGCCCCAATATAACAACTATGGGCTTGGCTACCGAAACCAGCAAACTCCGTGGCCAACAAATAGAAACCAGCAGTGAGGCAAAAAAACCAAGAGGTTCCAAGTAACCGAGAAAGAATGAAACTGACACCTGCCTCACTAAAAATGGGATCGTGGAACACAAGGGGTTTTAAACACCTGACGACAAAGGGAGAAACTAACCTGGGAGACTTTGATATCATAGCACTCCAGGAGACCTGGCTGACAACTGTGCCAATAATGGATGGCTATGCAATTGAAATCGCGCCAGCCAAAAGAGGCTTAGTAGGCCGCCAATCAGCCGGCCTACTAATTGCAGTCAGATCGGGATGCAGTCTGGAAATTGAAAAAAAGCGATCCTTCTCTCAAAGCCACCGTGCAGGTGAAGTGGACCAGAACGGACCCAATTACCGAGAAGATCCAGGAATCCTCCATGGCCATAATAACGGTCTATTGGAATCCTAAAGCCACCACGGACGAGACATTCCTACAGACAGTGGAATCCGAAATAGACGACATCCAAGCTAACTCGGAAATAACGCTGAACATCATATGCGGAGATCTAAACGCGTCATGCCCGACCACAAAAGAAACCTCCCCAACAAACAACGGAAAGCGGCGGGGGGACTCCAGAGGTCAAAAATGGGTGAAACTGATGGACTCAAGACACATCTATAAAGTAGACCAAATCTCCCCAAAAGCATCCCAAACACCAACATGGGGAAAAAAACAGCCAAAAAGCTACTATTGACTATATATTTGCCTCTGAGGCAATGCTCAACCTAGTACTATCTTTCGACATAAGAAGATCCAAAGCCAGTGACCATAACATCTTGGAAATCACGTGGATCTCCCAAAGACCTCCTAACACGACAATGAATGAAGAAGTGGAAGTTAACAATCAAGGAAACCGTCTCCGCCTAACAAAAGAATGAATTCTGGAACTGTCTTCGACATACAATTATGTCAGAGCCTCTGAGAACACCAAAAGCACCGAAATTGACTATCAACCATTACTGATTGCATACCAAGCGGGCCCGTCTAAAAACCAGGGCGCTCGAAATCAAGGTATGCACTACTACAACAAACTCTTGGTAGAGAAACGTCGTGCTCTCTGCAAACTGAAACGTCGTGTTCAAGTCAAAATCTCCAACTATCAAGAAACAATATCAAGAGGAGTCAAAGACTTATGCAAGATGGATCAAATTCTATCGAGTAACTTTATACCAACATGACTCAAAGGTGATGTTAAGGAAGGTCAATGGCAAAAACTCCAGAGAATTTTGGGACCTTGTAAAAGGGGTCGACAAAAACACAGATCCATCAACATCCAACGCTTTGAGTGAGGAAAGATGGACTAATCACTTCAACAGTCTGTTCCAGAATCCATCTTCTCCAAATTCTAAAGCACGCAACCCTCCGGACCTTACGCCCTGGGAAGATTTCTCCGACAAAGCCCATATAGTAAGAGCGATTCAAAAGCTAAAACCATCCAGAGCCCGAGGCCCTGACAGGATAACGAACATTGACTTGAAAAATCATCAAGAAGTATGGGCATCTTTCATCAGCATCGTCTTCAAAGAAATAAGCCTAACAAAGAAAATACCTAGTTCCTGGACCTCTGCGATAGTCTCCATCTTTAAAAAGGGCGACAGATCTGATCCCTCCAACTATCGTCCAATAGCTCTGTTGGACACGATAAAGAAAATCGACGGCTCGTTTCTTCCTGAAAGCTTCCAACGCTGGGCCATAGACTCACCCTGCAACGACCCCTTTCAAGCAGGTTTCACCAAGAACATAGGGACAACAGTAAACATAATGCTACTAAGCATAATAAAAAGTAACTCACAAGCACAACAAAAAAAAGGTCTTCATGACCTTTGACGATCTAACCCAAGCATTCGACAGGATCGACCGCGACCTATTATGGTCCAAACTAGACGCATGGAACTGTCCTAACAAGATCCTAGATCCCATCATTACTCTTCACACAAAAACCTTGATAAGAGTAAAGCTAAACCGGAAAGGTACCCTCTCTGAAGAGATGCTTACCAACAGAGGAGTCAAGCAAGGTTGCCCTCTGGCGGCCGCCCTTTTCACAGCCTTCTTGGTACAAAGAGACCTGCGAAGATCTGAGAACATTCCCACCTAAAATAGGAGGGGGCTGAGTCCCTAGACTCCTCTACGCTAATGACATCATCCTGATTGACCAGAAGCCAATCGGGTTTCAATGCGAACTCAACAACTTGGCAAGCTACATATCGAAAAATAACATCGAGATCAATAAAGAAAAAAACAAAATCTTGGTCATCGAAAAAAACCTCAACAACAAAAAGAAAACCCAACCATTGGACGATTGACTCTGTTAAAATCTTACAAGTTAAAGAATTCAAGTACCTTGGGGTTATGATCGATAGCTCAGGCAACGAGTCGAGCATGCAGACCAACCTTTGGGAAAAAACTCGGAAACTCACTTCCCAGGCTAAGTCAATGGACAGAAAATACAGACGCTTCTTGCTCTTGCCAGTGAGAAAATATTATAAAGCAAAAGTGATTCTGTCCCTAACGTACGGAGGGGAAGCTATCCCGACAATACCGCAAAGTCTGTGGGCCAAACTCGAAGGTAATTTCTGGCGAGAAGTGCTCCGCCTGCCAAAGTCAACATCACTACCAGCAATAAGGAGAGAACTCGGGCTGCTCTCGTAAAAAGCAGTAGTTGATTGGAACAAAATGTCCCTATACAGAAAAGTGATCATGCCAGACACAGCTCCGCAATACAAGCTGATAAATGAAGAAATTGCCGCTGATGGTTGCAAGATGCTCTCAACCTGGGCAGCTAAGAAAAAACTTCAATTGGAGCAATCAGGCTGCAACAAGGAGGACCTTTTCCAAAATCCAATGAGATTTAAGAAAAAGCTAAGCAAATTGGACTGGATAGAAAATCGAGACAAGGCCGCCTCAAACAAACTCCTGGCCCATCTCCCAAGACAATGCAAGAAACTCAACGAAATTGAAAAAGTATTCAGAAGCTTCCCTGACAAACGCCTGAGACAAACTTTTCTAAGGTCCAAGATAAATCTTCTTCACACCAATGAAATTAGAGCTCTAAGAGGTCTATCCTGTTCCGGCAGCTGTCGACTATGTAAGATCTCTACCGAATCCGAATCGGTCAGACACCTGCTGATGAAGTGCCCCGAAACTATTACTCTAAGGAAAGCTTACCTAAAACCTCTCCTTGAACCCTTTTCGTTGAGAGAAGACTCCTTGTGGATCCGCCTTCTAAGCGGAAAGAAAACTAGCTGGACAATCGCAGCGGCGAAGATCCTGAAAGCTGCCCTAGCAGAAGGCCTCAAAGAAGAAAACTGCCAAACATAAAGGAACTACAAACCACAAAAGGAAAAGTAACCAAAGAAAAAGGAACAATTTTGTAAAATCAATAAAGTTGATAAATACAAAAAAAACAAAAATAAAACTGGTTTGCTAGGTTTCAGCAAGAGGCTGATTGTTGCATGGCTCGTTGAATATATGGGCATGAAGCAGACTCTGTGCGCATCAGGTCTTGGTGCCTTCCACTGTTCAATCATGTGATGGCCTTCTGTAGCTTTTTACAGATAATTAGTGCTGCAAGTTTCCCACATCTTCCTCATCCTAGAAATGCAGCTCCAGGGATCCCAGGTATTGCTCCACCGAGCGCGACTCTGATGTTGTCTCTTAACACCTGTAAAATTTCCAATACAAGTTTTCAAACTTTGCTGATCCCAGCTGGGATACATTTAGTCGTCCCGAATGGGTCCCATATCACATCTATCATGCGGTTGCTATTTAGGCAGTGAAGCTTATGTGCATTGGACCATCCGCTCTTCTCCCTGTGTTCAAACTAGTTAATCCATGGTCGAAACAGTGGGTATTCCATCTTCTCACTGAGCATCTTGTTCAGTTCGAGCTTCAGTTGCTCGACTTGTCTCTTAGATTCCACAGAGCCTGAATTCTGGAGCCGGCCTTCTGCACATTTGACTTCCTTTTCTAATTTCTGTGTTTCCTTTCTCCTTTCTCTTCTGGCCCATGACAGTCATCATGTATGCCCTCATATTGTTCTGAAATGTTTCTCATATTGTTGAGTCGAACCTCATTTCCATTGTTCCTCATAAATGACTCCATTTCAGTCAACATTTCTTCATTGAAAGCTTTATTGCAGTGATATGAGCCGTTCAACCACCAGGTGAAGGATCAAGTATGAGGGTGGCCAATTGCTAGGTCAAAGCATAGAGGAGCAAGGTCAGAAATTAAAATATTTCCGATCTTGGTGTATGTCGCATTCTTGTAACTAGTGGAAAGGTCAACATTAAATCAAGTCCTGAGTGTGTGCGATGAGCAGGTGAGTCAAATGTATTGTCCTTATCTGAAGCCTCAACGTGTCTGAAAAGCCATATTCACAGGCAAGACCCTGTAACACCTTGGCAACTCTACTCTGCCATTGCATTTGTTTCCCACCAAGAGACCTGCCAAGATGGGGTCTAGTACTTCATTAAAATCGCCCCCAGAATCAGCAAATCTCCCCTGTACCTCTGGATATTTTGCGAGACTGCTTTGAAAAATCAAACCATTGCCGGCTGCTGGTGCATAAACGTTACAACGCATTGTGAGCCTTTAAAATACTGGACCCAACCCTCCCCTCGCCAACATGACTGGAGGATATTGCATAGATGGGATCACATGACTCGATGTGTAGTTTCTGTGGTTCCAACTTATGAGTTCCTGAGTCAGGTTGTTGTTGTAAGGGGATGCAAAGATTCTACAGGGACCAGTTGTTGATAGCTCTAGGATCCTGAGGGAGGTTTTGACAGATTGGGTTTGCCACAGTAGTCCAGCCGTTGTTAGTAAATCTGGGTTTGATGTGAAACAGGGAATGGAACATTTTATCAGAAGTGCATCTTAATGGCTACCGTCAAGAATCAGAGCAACGACATTGTGCATTAAAGCTAGGATCTTGTATGGACTCAGGATTGCAGTTTGAGCTCTGCCAGTCCTCAAAAAGCAAACCACTTTTGCGAGCTCACACTTTATTTCTTCTTAAAACATGTTCTAAACAATGTTTATTGAGTGTTTTACAGCGCTTTCACTTTCATCAGCGTAAACCTCTGAATGTGGGACAAAACACCCAGTTCCATGCTGCAAGTCGCAAACGTGGTGTTCAGCTGAAAACCCCACATAAGGCATGTAAAGCTCCTGAAGAAGTAACATCAAGAAGGCAAAATAGCAATCCAATGCTAGAGATGTAGCTTGGACCATAGCCGTCTCCGGAAACCGTTGGAGACTGGTAGGACCCCAATGAGAAACCTAACCATAGACTTGTCTAACAGTTAAGTTTTTTTTTGGGATAAAACATTTGATTGATTTTGATAACAACCAAAAAGGAATACCATATATAAGAAATCTACATACGTCTACACATATCCACATCTTATGGTCCTTGTCTTATGGGACATTATCATGTACATGATCGTATTAGTAATACTCTAGGATATCACAAACCACCATCTACGTGACTGATCAGTCTCACCC
The DNA here is from genome assembly GCF_040938575.1 of Ambystoma mexicanum. NCBI lineage: Eukaryota > Metazoa > Chordata > Amphibia > Caudata > Ambystomatidae > Ambystoma > Ambystoma mexicanum. The sequence continues at coordinate 623,297,698 of NC_090936.1, forward strand.
ATCTTCCCATTTTCCCCAGATTTTCTCCGCTTTCGTTGGGCAACCTCTCGCTGTGTAAATACTGTGTTCTAGAGCCACACACGTGTCCATATCAGCAGTCAATTCGTCTATGGTCGGGCATTCCGGGACGCCCCATTTTTGGGCGATATTGCGTTTCATTAGGCCCGCAGCTGTAGACAGAAATAGGCCTTCCCATTTATTCGCAATGTTCTCATCCGGGATGCCCAGGAGCAGTATCTTTGGGTCCAGTGTCATGGGGCGGGCGAGAGTTCCAGTTAGCCTATTACAACATTGACTCCAAAATAGTTTGATTCGGGGGCATTCCCATATGATGTGCATGAAGGTGCCTTCCTCGTCGTGGAACCGTAGACAATTTGGATTTGGAGCCCACTTCCAGCTATATAGTGCCGTGCTGGGGTAGTAGACCCTAAGGAGAATTTTTAGTTGTATTGGGCAGATTCTGGATGAAATCGCAATTTCTCGCTGATGCATTAATACTTGTATCCAGTCCTCAGGTGCTATGGTTCCTGATTCTCTCTCCCATTTCTCTTTGAGACTGAAAAACTCCGGGGTAGCAAAGGATGTCATAGCGTTATATAGGTTTGGTGGGAATGCTTGCCATCAATATGTTACGTTCCAAGGGGGTACATTCTGGTACAGTGGTGTTGGTTGGGGTGTGGGTAAAGTGTGTGTGGTGGTAGTGTTCAGTGTCTGGGAGCTGAAACCTGTGTTGCAGGGTTTCAAACGTTCCAATGTCCCCTTCATTGAGAACATCACTTACTTTAGCGATCCCCGTCTCTACTTACTTGAGTCACGTCTTGAGCTTGTCCAGTTCCGATAAACTACTATTGTGCCACAGGGGTTGCACCATGGAGACCCTGCATCCCCATCCAATAAAGGAATGTGCTTGTTTCCAGATCATGGTGATGTGTGCACTCATTGTTTGTGGTGGGGGTCTAGAGAGGGGTTGGTAGAGCAAGTGGACCGGTTCAATACCCTGAATATTGGATACTTCAGCTCTAATGTGTGGCAAATGCTGGTCTCCATGAAGTAGGTCGTTTACCACCGCTAACTGGCCACCCTAGTAATAGGTTTGGAGATGCGGTACCCCAATGCCACCTTCCCAGATCGATCTTTGCAACGTAGTGAGTGCAATTCGGTACTGCCCTCCCCCCCATATAAGTTCCCTAAGCAGGCTGTCAACCCGGTCGAACTCCAGGTCGGGGATCTTAAGTGGAGCATTTTGTAGCACATAAAATATCGGGGTAAAGTCATCATCTTGAAGAGGGCCGCTCGCACCATCAGTGTTAGCGGGAGGAGCTTCCAGTGTCGGACATCTAGGTGACGCGGTCTGTGATCGGATTTAGATTGTGGGTTATGTATTTTGAGAGATCCAGATTCCCAGATAGCAAAACCATAAATGTCTGTTTTGTACGGACTGTTTTGAGGAATGGAGTGAAGCCCACCTTTTACCGGGAAGTGAACCGATTTCCCCCAGTTGACCCTTAGCCTGCTACATTCTGTAAAGTGTGTTAGCATCCGTGTGACTATTGGGCAGATCCGGGATGGGTCGCGCAAGTATATTAATAAGTCGTCGGCGTATAGTGATACTTTATCTTCACTGCCGTCTGGCCATTTAAACCCTGACTATTCATTGCTTTGATGAAACCACAGAGCGAATGACTCAATCGCTAACGCAAATAGGAGGAGGGAAAGGGGACATCCCTGCTGTGTGCCTTTCCCAAGCGGGAACAATCCAGAGGGCCACCCATTCACTTTCACCTGCGCCTTCGGGCCTGTGTATAGCAGTTGCATCCAGCCTAAGAAGGCTTCACCGAATTCCATGTGTCGTATAGTTTCCCAAAGGCTATCCCATACGACCGAATCGAACGCCTTCTCAAAATCAATTGCAAGTAGGGCAAGTTGACCATCTATGACAGGGGTGCGCTCCAGCAGTAGATGGAGTCGTCGTATATTCATCCGCGTTGATTTGTGTGGCATAAAGCCACATTGGTCCGGGTGGATCAGTGAAAAGATGACTCGTTGCAATCTATTAGCAAGGAGTTTAGCAAGAATTTTGGCCTCTCCGTTAATCAACGAGATGGGTCTACATGAAGTGCACTGCTCAGGGGCTTTGTCAGGTTTAGGAATGACTACAATCGTAGCTTTACGCAGATCTTGTGGGAGGGTGCCTTCTTCTCTGGCACGGAGAAACATCTTATGAAGAGGGGTTGCAATTTTCTCACCCCCCAATATCCAGTAAAGAGCGGCGTAGAAGCGTTCAAAGGCTTCAGCCATTCCCTGGTCTGAGTGGATCCGTTCATTGTGCTAGTCTACAATTTCCCTGACCTGCCTTTGGGTCTCGTATCTCCGTTCCAACCAAGCCAGCATTTTACTAGCTTTGTCTCCATATTCATAGATCTAGGCCCTTGGTTCCCTATGTGCTTCTTTAACATTATTTGGTGTAATATTACGGAGATGCTCTTTGGCTTTGACAAGGGAGCGATGGGTCTCAGGGGTCGCATCAATAATGTATCTAGTTTCCCACTCCCCAACCCCTCTCTCAGCGTCTGTAGGTGTGCCTTCCTTTTATTGAATATCCAGCAGATCGCTACGCCTCTAATTACTGCCTTATATGCTTCCCATATCATCACCGGACAGTCGACCAATGTTGTATTAGTCTCAAAGTATTCATCAGTTTTCTCAACTAAATGGTCAACAGAGTCTGGGAAGCCGAGGTAATAGTTATTTAATCGCCATGTTGGGAGGGGGAGGAGTGTTACTAGGCCATTTAATGGCGAGTGGTCTGAAATGCCATGGGAGAGGAGTTCTGCGGTACGTACCCTAAGTGTGTCTGTGGTGGGGAGGAAAAAAATAGTGCAATCTAGATAGGAACGCCGCTAACCTAGTGGGAGTGTTTGAATTGCGGCCTCGAATATGAGTGCGATCTAGAGCATTACACATTACATCATTGAAGTCCCCCCATCCCCCTTAGAATCCAGGTGTCTGGTTGGTATTTTGCTACCAGGGTGGTGATGTCGTCCAGGAGTTCTTCTCCAAGCCCTGGTGGAGAATATATTGCAACAAAAGCCAGAGTTTCCCCCCACAGTGTGCCAAGCGAGATCGTATAGCGGCCTCTAGGGTCTAGTTCCACTGCGATTGGGGTGAATGGAATGCATTTATGTAGTAAAATCAAGGTGCCCCGAGATCCCATTGTGTACCCTGCATGAAATGCAGAAAGGTAATTCGTTCTTTGGAATAGTGTGCAGATCGAGCCTGCTAGATGTGTTTCGGTTAGAAGGGTGATATCGGGGAGTGCCTTTTCAGGAATTGGGTGATGAGACTCCTCTTAATACCCGAGCCCATTCCATTCATGTTCCAGGTGATTAGTTTGAGGAACTTTAGGTGGTCTACGGACTCCGGCTGGGTCGGTGTTGCAGCCATTTAATTCATATAGTGAGTAGTTGAGCACATCTGGGACATCATATGAATGTGCAATGGCGTAGGGTGAAGTGTGGTGGGTGTCTCTACCAGACAGATCATGTAGGCCTAAGAACATGCGATAATATGTAGGCAACATAAAACATTCCCCAATACTCCCCTCCCCCTCACTATACTCCACCCCAACTAAAGTACCTTTTGCTTGAACATTGCTGGCACTCGGAACTACAGCATCAGCGTTAACCTATGAACCGGCAAACAACAAAACTTTAGCTGATACTAATTATCCCAATAACTTGGTGTATCTCAGACCCGTAGGCTCAAGATATTGTTTGTTCCGTTGGGGGCGTGGGTGATGGTCCCCGTGGCCACACAGTGCTGGGATATTCTAGGTTGTTTAGGTTCTGGCCGTTCCGGCAAGTCGCTTTGTTCCAGTTCTGTCTCAACCACCCAAACAATGACGCGGGTATGCTAGGTATTTCATAGCGGACATCACTCCCCCTCTTCTCCTGGGGGTTCCTGAGCCAGTGGTTGCAGTTGTAGTGGTGGCGACCTTCGATCCGGAGGGTTTTGGGGGTTCCTGTTTCTATTGTTCTGAAGTGTGGACCAGTCCCCTTCTATATGTTGATCGGCCCATCACCATGCCTCTTTGGGGTCGTTAAAGTGGACCTTTGTGCCCTTGTGATATATTTTGGCTCGGGCAGGAAAGAGCAGACCATATTTGACGTTCAACATTTGCAGTTGTTTCTTGAGTTGATCAAATGATTGTCTGGCCCTCTGCACCTGCCTCGTATAATCCAGAAAGAAGGCAATTCTGGAACCATTGTGTGTTATTGTGCTCTTGGCACGTGCTCTCTGGAGAAGCGCATTGCGATCCCTGTAATTCAGGAGCTTAGCAATTCCTGTGCGTGGTGAGGGGAGTGGGGCGCCAGGCACTGGTCTACCTGTTGGCATACGATGTGGCCTTTCTATAGAGAAAAATTTGGAAAAGGTGTCCGGTTCAAACGGGTCAAGTCAGCCAAGAGCTCCGTGCTGGGGCCCTCGGCTTTCTCTGGTAGTCAGAGTATCCGAATGTCATTGCGCCTCAACCTCCCCTCTCCTTCATCCACTTTCTCTTCCATCGTTTTCAATCTTGTCTTGACACCGGTCAGTTGTTGCTGCAGTTCACGCATTCTGTCTTCTGCGCCAGAGATGCGTTGTTCTCCCTCCTCGGTGCGCGAGGTCAGTTTTTGTAGGTCATGGCAGCGGAGGGATACATCCATACTTATGCCATCCATTTTTTGTTCCATGGAGACTCAGGAGTCTGCGATAGCCGCCATAACATCTTTCAAAGACAGCATGTTTTCTACTTCCGTAATTGCATCTGGTAGGCCGTGGTTACCCTGCGTCTGCATCGTTGACTTTGTGTATTGATCAATCCTGCTTTGTGTGGAATGCTTTTTCACCTTGTTTGTGCCCCTATCTAGTGTCAATTCCTTGCAATCACCAGGCCAATTAGACTAGAGACGGTACTTATGAGCACATCGTCTCGGTCGCATCCGCGATTGACTATAAAGCAACAGCGTCGATGCTCCCTAGTGTGTGGGGTCTCCGCATCTTTGGTCAACCACCTCTCAGTTGGAACAATGGTTTTTCATAAGATGGTGCGCTTTCCCTTTCTCGAAAGTTCGGTGGTGTGGTTGGCTCGGACATCTACCTGGTTTTGCTCTAGTCAGGCAGACACAATTACTACCTCCAGTATGTTGCTTTGTTCATTCCTAATAGTTTGCCAGATATTCCACGTTCTCCCAGCGTCACATGAATACTCGGCCCCACCCCATTCTCCGAGTCTCTGCGTTGGTGTATGGAGAGGGTTATCACGGGTCTCGCCTGCGTCCTCTATTCTTTCTTCTGTTGGCCAATGAGCACTGCCTCCGGCGCACCGAAGAGAGATGTATGTGATCGATTGCACTGGTGTAGGTCACTTCAGTTACCCAGAGTCACCGCTATGTGTAACAACAAGTGGGGCATTATCCTTTAGGAGCTAGGGCTGGTTCCTCAGTGGGGCGTGCGGTGGGTCACCGCTGCGTACCAAACTCACAAAACACTGTTCGTACCTATTTCGTGATGCCTCTCAGGTTTCCCCCTTTGTTATTTCAGGTTAACAGCTGTGTGGAGGGTGGTGGCGGTGGAAGGCGGTGAATAATTGTCTCTCAACTGGGGAATAGTACTCTCCGAGAAAAGAATGTAGTGTGATCCGCGTGGAGGCTTATCAATGACAGTCACACTTGTTTTCCCTCACAGCATTTCATGTCCCACGTTGGTATTCCGATGCTGCTTTCCTGCGTTTGCCGCTATCCTCTGGTTAGTGTTAAGTGTTGTGTGTACAAGTCTCGTGGGATCTTGCTGCTAAATATTATCTGTAAAGCGAGTGTTGTTTGAGGCTGTATGTTACACATATACACAGCATTCATACACGGGCATTTCGTTGTTCTTTCAGCAGCGTATCCCTGTGATTCGTACCGGTGCCCAGGTCCCAATCCTCTTGCAGGGTACCTAAGGCCTCATGCGCCTAACTTGTCTGTTGGGGTCTGAGATGATGTTGCGGTCTGTATGGGGCATGTGGTGTGTTGGTAGCTGGATCCGTGTTACTCTCAAGGGTGTCTTTCATTTATGGGTAGATGGGTCCCAGCAAGCGACGAGTAGATTACCGACGAGCAGACCTCAATCTACTGCCCAGAGCGTCGTCCAGAGAGTCAGCAGCACGGAGCGATCCTCCTCGTTATACCTTCTAGCGGCGCAGCAGTCAGTTTAAATGGCGTTGGGCATGCACCTCAATGGCCTCCTCACAACGATCTCCGTTGCCGTGGGTTCTCCGCCACGGCGTCGGTAGCCGTGCCTCCTCGCCGTCATGCTGCATCTGAGCCGGTCTCGTGGGACATACAACGGTCTCCAGTCTGCTGTGAAGTTCTTCGCTGGCTGCCCCGGCAACGTCTCTGCTTCCCTCCGTGTAAGCGGGGATGCAGTATCAGGGCCCACTGGCGATGCGCAAGACCTTTCAGGCTATGGGTGCGTGTCTGCAGTTTAACACTGTCATTAATGCGCTGGGGACTCGGGCTCCCGCAAGCCCCTCCAGCACCTGTCCTCTGCTAGATGACCGAACTCTCTGCATTCGTCTCAATCAGCACCGGAGGCCGCTGGACCGTAGCTGTCAGGATCTCTGTGCAGCCATTTTGTTTGCCTGCCTGATCACGTCTCCGAAATTTCCAAGTGCCTCTAACTTCGTCTAGCGGGTGTGGTTTTCTCCCCAATTTCGACCGCACGTGCCTCAGGACTTCGTATTACCAATAAAGTTATTTTGGCAATGACAGGATCGAATAATCGGGCCGGATGAACAGGATATGAGCTGCGGCTGTGGGAGCAGAGAGAGGTCACGTCTTCATCTCGCTGCTGGCCACGCCCCCTGTCCAACAGTTATGTTGATGGAATGTACATTGCTTCAGACATGCACAATGAAATCCTGATATTCTCTACATTCTCCAGAAAATGTATAAATACAAATTCTACTGTCTCAGTTGACCAACACTACTGTTTGTTTCTTAATGAGAGCTTCAACCTAAACGTCTAGCTCTTTAATATTTTGGGTTGCCATTGACATGGCTGGATTCATAGATATCAAGTCCTGCCACTGTTCAGGTCCTCAGTCTAGAAACTGATGGCGATGCAGCCTGTCTGGTTCCTTATTTTCTAGTTTTGCCCCATCTCTGTATCACTGACGAAAGGAATGGCCTTTCGCTGAAGACACTTTGCCCTAGTTACCATAGAGTTAAAGACAGAGAACCCATGTGGGAAAAGCTCTCCTATCATAAAAACACCATAGGAACATCTGGAGTGAAGCAGGAGTCTAAGGTGAAAATAAATGCTCAGGCAGAGAGTGTGCCATCATTTCACCCCTGTTAGGGAGAATTCTCTGTTTAGGCTGAATTTCCTAACCTAGCGAGTCCCCCAGCAGCTTTGCTGGATTTTTGGGGTTTATTGTTTTCTCCTGCCAAGAGTGAGACTCTTTTACCCTCACTCTTGGGCATGATTTGAGTATGTTTCTTTGACTCTAGATGTGTTTAATGGACTATGGGGTCTTTTACTCCATAGGGCTTCATGCGTTTTTGTGATGTGTGTTACACAGCACCCTCAGTGCAGTAACACAGGGGTGTCATAGTGACACCCCAATATAGACTCCATACCCTGGGACTGACTACTGTCTCCCAGGGCATGTAAAGTCACCATTGACTTGTCTCAAATTCTGAACAGAACCAGTACAAACCATCATATTGTGGACATACTGGCCCGGGGTCTGTTAGTCGAGGGGGCACGTCTCCGTCCCCCCTGATCGAGTTTTGGCTGGTGGCAGTGGACACTACTTTTTATATTCGACCGCGAATATATCTCAATGGGATTTCCCATTGTTCGAGGCTACCAACTTTAATTATTTAAATCCTATAGCCTCGAACATACCGCCGGTTTATTTATTTAATAATAATTCTCCGGTTGGTATTTTTTGCCAGAACTCAGTTCTAAAATGGCGTTTGTGTTCGCTTCTGTGACTCCAACCCAAGTTGAGCCCTTTGTTCCACTTTTGGCGGGCTTCTCCACAGAAGCCCTCCAAAGTGGTGCCACTCTGTCTGGGGTACTTAGGAGGGGTGGAGGGGGATTTAGGCACCCTGGACTGAGTTGCCTAGGCAACTCAAGTCGCACTCCGCCCTGATTGGCCCAAGTGATGAGCCGGCCGGCTCACCACTTAGCATGTTTGAGTGACAGCTAGGCTGAGTGAATGGGGGTTTTCTGCATAAAAGCAGGGCTTTGGGGACTGGAACTTTAGAATTCGCCACAGGACCTAAGAATCCGACGAGGGAGAAGCTGAGCCGACCTGCTACGACGACACCACTGGTGGAGCCCTGCGGAACCGTCTCACCACTTTTCCCAACGACAGAGGAGATCTCCAGCCCGGAGAGTCTTCTTCCTTCGACTGGTGGGGATAACCAGCCTGCTTCCTTTTTCGCTTCCTGGAGCATCTCGTGGCCGCCTTGCCTGTGCCAAGCACCCCGGCAACCGGGATACCACGTTGTACCACTACCATGAATCAAAGGGTAGTACCTTTAACCGGAAAACTCTGCGGCTGGATTCTTCCCTGGCAGTGCAACGACCTTCATCTTTCCTCCACGTCGAGATCTTCTCTTCCTCTGGACGACGTCGCGACTTGCACCCGCTGCCAGGAACAACTGCCCCCGCTGGAGGATCCTTTCCACATAAGGTACCGTGTTCCGCCTGGCTTCCCTTGCAACCGACTGTACGGGGTAGATTTAGCCCCCGGCTTTCGACCCTGGGTTAGCCTGGGACACCCTGGCTAAACTTTTCTGAGCCTAACTAAAACCTTTCTGAACTCCCTGCAAGACATTTTAAGCCTGTTGTCATTGTGTGATCTTGGGTGCATTTGTGCCCTGCTCTCTCAAAGAGTGGGCCCGGCCTATGGACTTTGGCTCACAAGTAACTTTTGACTTTCCTGCCTTGCTTAAGAGTTCCTAAGTATTAGTGTGGTGTATTTTCCTACATTCTGCCTTTTTCCCCTCCCTTTTTCGTTAACTTATTGGAGTGCCATCTATAGTTAAGCGCTCACCTCTATCTGGAAATAAGTGGTGTAACCTAAGGCGTGTCTGATAAAGAATAAGGGATGTATATATAATAATAGTAACTGTGTTTAGAGTGATTTACAATAATAGTGCTGGTGTGTTTCAATAAGTGTGTTTTTAAATAAATAATTATATACCTTGATACCAAAGCTCTGGTCAGTGTTTGCTTGTGCTATTGTGTCTGAGTGCCTATTGTGTATACTTTACATACTGCCTAACTCTTCTTGAGGGAAGTCTGACTGCTCAGCCACAGCTACCAGGTAAATCTGGGTGGTACAGACTGCTACCAAGTGGGTTTACTGCCAACACCTGTAGTCCTAAACCTTTTGCAGTGGTCCCCAAGGGAACTGCACAGGTTTCTGCCTAACAACCCCCAGCAGCTACTGTTAAGTAATTTTGTGGGTGACTACTTGCGATTAAACAACGATCTCTTTTTCAATGTTCTCCCAGAACTACTTTTCTGTTATACCATTTTCTAGGCGTAAAACAGATATTTTAAGGTAATTCACACATAGAAGTAGATATAAATTGGCTCTTTAAGCAAAAGTAAATAGTCCACTGAGACAAGTGGATTGAAAGAAGAACACTTCAGAGAGAGAGATATATATATATATATATATATATATATATATATATATATATATATATATATATATATATATATATATATATATATATATATATATATATATATATATATTGTGGGATGCAGAACCTGTGTATTCCAAACTTTTTGGGAACCCAGAGAGAGAAGTAGTACCGCAGAGCCTGAGAGGAGAATTATTGGTGGTGCCATGACCCCAAGAGAACCAGGGAGGGCGGTCAGCCTGCACAACGATGCTGAGACCTTCTGAGGGAAGCCGCTACTAGCAATGCGGCTCCCTTGTGAGATATCAAGGAAAGCCGAAGTGCTACGACCGGAAATGAGGGACGCCGAGGAGGACAGCTCACAAGTGCAGAGAAGAGATCGAACCAATGCCAGATCCGGAAAAGTCCTAAGACCATTTCCTTAGCAGAATGAAGGTAACGGGAGACCAGGGAGGCATGGGAAGAATAATGAAGAGTATACTACAGAGCAAATAACTAATCTCAGTACAAATAAGAAAGAAGTTACTATATTGGAACTGTGATTAAACAATGAGGAACCCATAATGCTCATTGAAGGAGAGTTGAATGCAAGTGAATTATCATTGTTAAATGTAAAACTGTGACAGTTTGGTGAAAAGAACAAGACTGTCCCCTGGAGGGGATGAAAGTAGAAATATAATTCACTTATTAAACGTGAACTCTGCTTATACACAGAAAGAAAGAATAACGTTCTCAAAGGGCGAGGTGAATGAAAGAGAGACACAGAACTCCTCAAAGGAGGGGATGAACCAGGGAATATATTCCTATCCTGGAAAAAAAGAAAAACATGTGAGCCGCACAAAGTAAGAGTGTGAGAAAGAGACAGCATCAGAACTTAAAGGTCCACATAGCCTATAAAAGCAAACAAGTTGAACAAAGCAAAGACTTGCCTGAACTTGAATACAAATTGTCTAATATGAGAATGGAATTATCTGAACTGATAGAGTTGCCAAAGAAATAGCATATACCAAAAATATAAGTGCTGGAAGCACAGAGCAGGAGAAGGGAGTCATTTGCCTGCCTTTATTTTGTTGATAGTTATAGGGTCAGATATTAATACTTTCTTTCTGGACATTGAGACAATGACTGACAAGCAGCTTAGTAATTCTTTAGGTAGGCAACACCCCATAGTCGTAGGGATAGCTAGGCCTTTCTGACTTTTATTTAATAAAACCTTACGTAACGTGTCCTCAAAGAGTCCGTGTCCTTCTTCTGACCCGTCACACAAAGTAAAAAGAAGACACTCTGAAAATAAACTAATAACATCATAAACAGTAAAGTTAAAGATTCTAAGTTCAAACCACAAACAGAAACCTAAAAATATAAAGAAAGCAAGCAAACTAGAAAATAGTGCAAAAAACATCCAAAACAAACTGAAATCTCAAAATGAATGACCTGCCCACTCCCCACCTTTATCTCTGTCGCTTGGTTGCTCCCTTTCTCTCAACAGGTAACTGAGGACGGGCCAGCTCTCATCCCTGCTCCAGTCTGAATACACCTCGGAGACACCAGAATTCAGATTGCCTCGAAATTCACAACGACTTACAAGATAAGGCAGTCGAATTGGCAAATTGCAGGGCCCCCACAGGTCTCCCTTGGATATCCTACAATCGATTTTAAGCAGGTGCTCCCAGTCCTAGTGAAAAACCTAAACACATATCTGGAAATGCTTTGTTATATAGCGTGTTCTGTGAGATGAGTTCTAGCTATTACTGGGAAGGCCTGATTTTGGAAAGTCCTTTCAAATCAACAGTACATAATACTTTTATGTTATCCCTGTTTAATATAATTGCTGATGAATGGAGTGATCATGAATGCATTGTAAGATTGTATGGTTAAGGTATATGTTAAAGTTCAGTTCTGATTGGCGTTACAAAGTCGGGGAGCCCCAGTGACTGCAAGTAAAGAATTAGCAATGAAGATGATTTCAGAAATTCCTAAGTACCATCCAAGTACAAGCTTGCTCTTCCCTGGCCAGGTCAGACTAAAAATGAAATCTGACAACTCCTTAGTAAGACATCACTCTGTACTCATGGCCTGTTGTACTTGAGGATATAGCTCACTTTGTACTCTAACATCTGAAATCTACTTCAGCACCACTGTTTTCATGAAATTAGATTAGGCCTTCACCATGCGTAATGGGTGACAATCCTCCTTGATAAACCTCAATTGATTGCGCACCAATGGGACACTGGCTCCCATCTTCCAAGTGGATGCTGCAAGCACATTTCACATAGGTTGTTCAGACTGTCATCATGAAATATTACAAAATAAAAATCCCAATATTTATTTCTCCCTGTCTAAAGTATACAAATGCAGGGTTTTGTGTGTAGTAAGATATTTGTTTTGTTATTTGTTATAATAGTTGTATATGTGATTGTTATGAATAAGGCATTCAAGTGAGTATTGACACGTAAACATGTTTTTGTGATCAGTCCATAGAAGAGAAAGTTGCTATGGCTCAGGAGGATTTGGTGTCAAGTAGAAATGAAATCAGTAATCTTAAAAAGGTCATTCAAGAACTGAAGGAGAGAAATGTTAACCTGGATCATGAATTAACAAATAAAGACCAGAAACTTCAGGAGAAAGAGAAAACACTGAATGCACTACAGAAAGGGAAGGTAATGTACTCTCCGTGATTACTTTAATTTTAAATGTAAGCAAATGTGAGAACAGTGTAAGACTAATATAGAATGCATTGTCAACCTACCTTGCTTTTACTGCCTATGTTTCTCACGTTCCTATCCGTTTACTTGTTCACTGTGATAGCACTGGTGACTTTCTCCCTATTTTTTAAAGAACCAGAAGTGTTTTAACCTGGGTTGGAAATGTGTGTACTATTGCATTATTATAATTATAGGTCTGTTTACATTGGTTTGCTGAAGATTAAATGGGGCAAATTGCTTTTGGCCTGACTGTATTACTTATGGAATAAAATATGTAGTAAACAAATAGTGCCGAGGTAGAATGATGCATTTCCAAATCTCCTTCATCCCAGCGGCCCCCAGACAGTTTCTCTTTCAGTGTAGCCTTCCCACATGAAGGTGTGTAATTCTTGGGAATTGTATACATTTCCAAAAAAAGACTGATAAACTAAAGTTAGCGATACCCACGCTGTCGTCCACCAAAAGATCCAAAAGTGCAGAATGACTGTGCTATCAGATCTGACACTTGTGGTAATTTCAGTAACCTGGGCCCACCTTCTCTTCTGAAGGCAGCAGCTTTTGTGCAGTTGGGGGATGATGAGCCAATATTTTGGTTAATTTCCGGTTTTCTATTAATGTGTTTGCAAAAAGGGGGTGCCTGGCATTTCCCTGTTCTCTCCGGGTATCAATACATCATAAGCACAAAATGGAGCAGTCTGGGGTTTGGATACATATAGACCCATTCAACTTTTCTTTATATGGCTTATAGTAAATGTATTCTATTTTATACACAATTTGTGTCAGAGGTTCAGTGATTGAAATCAATACGTTGATAACATAAAACAAAACATTCTCACACAGGAGTAATAGTGCAGTACATTACATGTGTAAACAATTCTAAATAAAAAAAGGAGTGTATTTCTACAACTGTATAGCCCTCACACTTAACTAGGGCTATCTAAATCTGACTACCTAACTGACTAGTCACATAATCCAGCAGGGTTTCACTCTGTGGAATAATATCACAGAGGGTGATGTGTTTAAGCACTGCTACTGTGTGCATTAATACTGTTCGGTGGCATATAACACCTACAAATTTTCTTACAGCATAAATACGGATTTCAGTTCGTTGCAGGGACTCCATTCGATAGTCACTTGTGCTAGAAAAACATGAAATGCTCTAATAATTTCTACTTTAGTGTTTCCACATTTTATCTGAAAGTTTATTCCCAAAAATGATTTGCTGCTTTCACGCAGTCCTGCATAAGGCAAATGCTCGTAAAGATGTGTAGTGCTGGCGGCATGTGTGTAAGTTTAATAAGTATATGGATAGATAAGTTTAAAGACAGCCTCTCCAAGAAACTTTTTGAAAATGGAGAAAGGTCTGTCGTGGTTCAAGCAATACTATCTCAGAACAGTGGCAGTTAAGTAAATGTACGAGGCAGAGTTGTCCATGGTCACCTATGCTATTCATAATGGCCTTGGAACCACTAGCGGGATATTTACGGAAAGAATATTGCGAAGTGGGCATCAGAACGCATGGCAGCAACCACCTGATCGGTATCCGGTAATATTATCCCCATATATATGGTCGCCGTAAATAATATCGCCGGGAAAAGGTTGTGGCGATATTATATGGGTTCAATGTTTCATGCAATAATGTCACCACAAAAAATGGCCATTTTTCGGCGATATTTTTGCATGGCGAGATTTTTGTGGCGACATTATTACATGGAACCACCTGATCTCCCTATAAGCGGACAATATGCTCCTTTACCTACAACACCCAGAGACCAATTTGCAATATATACTGGATGTATTTGAGCACTACGCTGACCTGTCCCGTATTACAATTAATGCACAGAAGTCGTGCCTGTTCCCCTTAGCGGGATACAAAGGGACGCCCCGAAGTGCGTTACCAGAGTTACCGATTTAAATAGGAAGTGGACACATTTAGATACTTAGGAGTAGATATTTTTGCACGACCCTAAAACGGAACACAAACAAAACATGCTAAAGGGGGTGATCACAATCGAGAAATCCATGACGTTCTGGTTAGAGCTGCCGCTTTCCTTAATGGGAAGGGCTGCGCTGTTGAAGATGGTGGTGCTTCCGAGGCTGCTCCATTATTTTACCAACGTTCCGTACAATATACCCAAAGCCTTTTTTAGGACCTTTAATACAACCTGTCAGAGCTTTCTATTGCACAATTTAAGTTGCAGAATGATGTTGGAGAAATTACAGAGACCACATGAACAGGGAGGGCTAAAGGTGCCGGATTTCGAGGCTTATTTCGTGGCGAGCCAACTTCAATTTGTTGGAAATTGGTTGTCAGATGAACAGACTCAAGACACTGAGTTGCTACAACCGATATGCACCCCATTCTTTGTGAAGGAGGTGGTGTGGACCACAACGACATGAGATCCCAGAGCCCCATTGCTGTTGAAGCTTGGCAAGACAATGTGGCATACAGCTTGTTGTTTTCTGAATAAAGTACTACCCCTATCCCCCCAGATCCCACTGGTGACAGTAAAGAGTGACGATGTGCAGCTCAGATTGAACGTGAGGAAGTACTGGGAGCCCAGAGGGATGGCAACAATAGGCAATGTATTACTCGAGGGGGGGGGCAATGTCCTTTGGTGAAGTCTCTTCAGAAACAGGGGTACAGGAAGGGCAATACCTAATGTATCCCCCTCTCCTACATATATTAAAGTTAAAATGGCTGAGATTAGACAGGGTATTGGTGGAAGATGAAATGATTGAAACACTTTGACATCTCAGAAGGGGGAGATCCAGTATAAAGACTGAGTTATTGATGGTAAGGCTGGACGAGGAATTAGCACAGATGAGATGCAGCTGGGAAGAAGACTTGCAGGAGCAGTTATCTGACAGGGTTTGGAGTAGAGCTATGGGATACCATAAAGTGTCCAGAAATGCAAAGTTAAAGCTAATCCAATGATTTTACTCACAGAGCATATCTAATCCTGAGGAAAATTGCCAAATTCATCAAAGCATCAGAACAATTTTGGCTGAAATGTGGCCTGATTGATGTAGACCTGGTGCACGTGTTCTGGGCCTGCACGAAGATTCACCAATTTTGGGAAGCAGTAGCTCAGACCCTGGCTAAGGTTGGGTTGTCAATAGATTCTGGTTCCCCCACGGCATGCTTGCTAAGAATCTTTTCAAGACCAAAGCATGCGAGACGTGTTAGTAAGTTAAAAGACCTAGCATACATTTTGGCGAAGCGCAGGATACAAATGCGGTGGAAAGCACCCATCGGTCGAGTAGTAGGTGTGTGGTTGAGAGATCTCCAGAAATGGTCATTGGCAGAAACCGCGGTATGGCATGAAGCATCCCGTCGGCAGCTAGAGGGCCAGAATGTAGATTTAGAGGCCTGGAAAAATATTTTTCAGGAACTGATGGCCCCAATGCTGGACGACACCCAGACTCGGGCACATGTACCAACACAAACGGCGGAGTAGAAACATTGAGACACGTCGGGCACAGTCAGATGCATAGCATAGGTAGACACTAAGACACTATGTAATAAGTGCAATAGGCTGGGGAGTGGGTTTGGGAGGGGGGTGGATAAGGTTTGAACAGACGTGAATGGCACATCATCATTTGATGTTATTTACTAAAGCCTGTAAATTATTTTGTTGAAAACAAATAAAAATGTTTTCTTTTTTCTAAAGTCATTGGAGTTTGGGTATATTTGACCTAATCACATTTGATTGAATTTATTTGACCTTTTTTCTGGTC
The DNA here is from genome assembly GCF_040938575.1 of Ambystoma mexicanum. NCBI lineage: Eukaryota > Metazoa > Chordata > Amphibia > Caudata > Ambystomatidae > Ambystoma > Ambystoma mexicanum. Next base: position 623,313,836 of record NC_090936.1, read on the forward strand.
TAAAATGCAGGGGGAAGACCCCCCCACCCCAACTTCCCCTCAACCTAATCTATACCATTACCCACCCCCATATATATATTTAATTCAATTTGACAGGAAAAAGGTCAAAAAAATGTGATCACATGTTTTTAGGTCAATTATGCTAATACCGTCTGTCGTACGTGCTTGTTAGATCTATATATTTTAATGGTTAGTGGAGAAGTGAGGGCTAGATAAAACAGCCTCTCCATCTGATATTTGCCTGTGCCTAATAGTAATGCAAATGTTCATATAGTAAAACCCTGTTTTCACCAGGTGCTGTGCCCTCTGCCTGTATTGCGAGGCAGCAAGCCTCTCTGCACTTACTTCTATCTTTTGTATAATGCGGTCTGGTGCCCCCAGTGGAACAATATCAAATTGAAGTATGATCCTGCCATGGTGTGCCAAATAAAAGGCCTATACTAGGAAAAACCTATTGCCAATCCTTACAACTAATACAAAAGGGTGTGGGATAAGATTCACAAGAAACAAAGAAATGTTCACAAATAATAAGTGTGGATGTGGTACCCCGGGGGGTGGGGTCTCCCTTCCCCACGTTTTGAGCACGGGACAAGGGGGGATTCCTGAGCACAGCACACGCTCAAGCTTTCCCAGCGCAAGATGACAGTTCTATTTCCAGCTATCAGGACCTTTGTGGTGAAGTCTCTTTTCTACAAAAAATCTTTTGTCTCCGAGGACCTGATATGTTCAAAATAACAAGCAAAAAGTGCCTTTCCAAATGTACTTTGGGTGATGCCTTTTCACCCCCTGGATTTCCCTCTTCCGGGTTCAAACCCTTCTTGAATATTAGCCTCCCTCTTCCGGGGTCACTATGGCTTTCCAAATCAATTTCTGTTATGGCATTCACAAATCTTAAGGTCTTTTTTAAACAGTTCACCATGGACATTCCTCTGTCAGGTTCACTTTTGTCAACAGACTGTTCATTGGGACTTTAGGCTTCGCCCCTCTTAATTGGCATCCTTCCGTCGGGTTCACACTTGCCATTTCACAATTCCTTTTACTTTCTTATCATGCAGGATACACTTCCCTTCAATTCTCAATGGTTTGTCGGTCAAAGACTTTTGACTGTATGGGGATTTTGCTAGACCCCTGTATGACTACTTTGACCTTTTCCTCGCGCCTCTTCTAGGGCCTTCTGATATCAGTAGTTTTATTCAACGCGGGATCAACCAGCGTGTCTCGAGTGAGCACCCAAATGGTGCCGGAACCCTCACAGCTGGTTTTCCCTTAACAGTTCTACAGTTCTTTGAACTTTCCTCAATGTGCCACTTTGCGACTTTCACTCAACACAGTTTGTTTTCTTCTTATTGGTTCTCCCCTCGACTCATTGAACCACTTGGCTTTCCTTGTATCTGTAATCAAGGACGGGACCACGGTAGCAGGCATCTTTCTCTGTCATGCTTATCAGCGTAGGCATGCTCCATGTACTCTTGACATCTGCTGTAACACACTCTGGCTATTGCTCAGTCTTACGGGTCCTTCCACGGAGGCTTTGCGGGTATTAGTCGGAAAGGGCAAGGTCGTTTCTCTCCTTGTCACCCTTTCGGATCGCTGTGCCTTTCTCCTCCTCTTGAACAGCTGTGTCTGGATAGCTTTGTCATCTTGCTGTCTGCCTTGCTTGTATTGTGCTCTCGTGCTCCACCTTTTATCCCTGTGAGGAAGGGAAAGGGCCATCGGGTGTGTGTGATTCTGGTCAATTGCCCTACCCTTGTGTTGGGGCATGTCAGGAAAACAGCTCTGATGTTAGTCCGTCATCCTTCGTGGTATGTAAAAGTGTTCCTGCCAGAAAAGGGGTGAGGGGTACAGTGTTTGAGTATCCTATGTGTTCGGCCGGGGAAAAGTTGTTAGAAGAAGGGGGATACCACCTCTAAGCCATCGTTGTCCCACTTCCATTCCCCGAGGACCCCTATCCAGGTGATCCTCCCTCACTGGTCAACCCCCAGGAACTGGATCTAATAGCGATGGCTGTGTCCTTACCACCCGGGGACTCATCAGGGAGACACCTTCAGGTTTCTCACATACCCTTCCTCCATGCGATGTAGCCACATTTGTTTCACAGGAGAACCGGGAAAGAAAATCTACATTTCCCTGGTCTTTTACTTTGTGGTGTTCCATAGGGAAACAATAGGGTTGTAGGTCTGGAAACTGCTTGACCCGATGGTTGGAGTCTTTGCCTTGGCTAATCCAAACTAGGCGTGAGTTATCTGTAACAAGTGTGAACTTTCATCCTAATAGGTAGTATCTAAAATGCATTATGGCCCACTTGATGGCCAGGGCCTCCAGTTCGAACACGGACACATTTTTTTTTATGTGGGAGCAGCCTTCGACTAGTGAATAAAATGGAGTGTTCCAATCAATCGTAAATCTGGGACAGTATTGCTCCTAACCCTGTAAAGATTGCATCCATCTGTAATGCAAATTGTTTAGAGAAGTAGACTACCTTTTCGGATTGGGTTCCGGCACAGAGTCTGTTTCAGGGTGTTATAACATCTCATCCTCGTCATTCCAATGAAGTTTCAGGGGTTCGGCATTCTTAATTTTATCTGTTAGCTGGGCTATTTTATCCGAAAAGTTGTTGATAAACCTACGGTAATATCCTATTGACCTGGGAAAAGCTCTAAGATCTCTTTTGGTCTTGGGTGTTGGTGTATTTAAGATGGCATTTACCTTCTGTTGGGGTTGTACATTCCCTACGAAGAAGCCAAGTTATTTTATGGCTGACTAGGCCAATCTGCATTTAGCTGGATTAGCAATTAGGCCAGCGTTTGTAAGGACTTTCATGATGGTATAAAGATGGAAGAGATGGTCCTCCCAAGTCTTACTATAAATTATGATAATGTCAATATAAGCGCTGCAGAAATCGGAATAAAATTGTAGGATTAGATCCTTGAGGCATTAGAAAATGGCTGGCCCACGTTGTAAGCCAAAAGGAAGGACTTTGAATTGAAACAGTCCTAGAGGCGTTAAAAACAGTCTTTTCCTTATCTAGCCCATGTATGGGAATTTGCCAGTACCCGTTGATCAGATCTAGGGTAGATAGAAAGGTGGCTGGTCCGAGTTTATCAATTAGGTCATTGATGCGTGACATGGGATAGGCATCATAGTCCGAAATAGCATTAACTTGACTGAAGTGTATGCAGAATCTCCAGGAATGGTCAGTTTTAGTGACCAACACGATAAGAGAGGACCATGGGCTTGAAGAAGGCTCATTGATATTGACTTTCAACATTTTGTTGACTTCCTCAATCACTATCTGTTTACTGGCTTCTGGGAGTCTATAAGGTTTTAAATTAACCACTTTACCTTTGAATGTTCTAACATAGTGGTATGTGCCTTTTACTCTTCCTGGTTTTTCTGAGAATACATCAGGAAACTAGTTCACTACATCTTTTAGATCTTCTTGCTGTTGGATAGATAACTCAAGAGGAATTAAGGTTAAAGTTATCTATCTCTTCAGGAACCAGACAGGCTAGTACTTTGGCATGGGTGGCTGATGGGTTCTCCCTCCAATCTTTCAAGAGATTTACATGATACAAATGAACCTTCTGTTTTCTGTCTGGTTGGGCTACTTCATAAGTACAGGTTTATTGGTTCGTTCTATTATCTCATAAGGTCCATGCCCACTTGGAGACAAGTTTGTTTTCTGAGGTGGGTAAGAGTACCAGTACTTTTTGTCCTATGGAGAATGATCTTAAATTCACTTTTTTTCCTCATAAGTGGATTTCTGTTGGCTGTGGGCCTTTTCCATATGAGTGCAAACTAAGTCTCGAGCCAATTTCATATGCTCTTGCATTCTGGTGGCGGTCGCGAGATGGGAATGTGGGCCTCCTCTCGTTCTTCCCATGTTTCCCAGAGCATGTCCAGGACATCTTTGGGAACTCTACCATAGAGTAGTTCAAAAGGAGAGAAACCTATGGAAGCTTGAGGGGTTTTTCTTATGGCAAATAGTACCCACTGGATCATTCAGTCCCAGTCTTTTCCATCCTTATGTACCAATTTCCGTAATATTAGCTTCAGGGTTTGATTGAATCTTTCTACCAAACCATTGGTCTGGGGATGGTACACAGAAGTTCGCAAGGTTGGAATATGGAGTAGCTCTTTGACTTTGGCCATAAGCTCAAGGCATAAATTAGTTTTCAAAAATTGATTAGCAGGGTTTGCTAATTAAAATATTTTTGATTAGCAAACAGGCCTATTTGATTAGCAATTTTGTACTAATATTGTTATTGTCACCAGAAGTTAGTTGTACAAAAGACATGAAATAAGCAGCAATACAGCAGTTTTGCGTATCCCTGAAATGAGAGACATTAGTGAGAGGAATCCGACCCTGCAAATTATTTAAACTTCATCTGGACCAGCAGGTCGCATAACTTAGTTTACATATTCAACCTAAAAGAAATTCATTCGACCCACAGCAATGGAGGACAAAATGCTGCATGTCACTACAAACACGCTTTGTTTGGCACACTGTAGCCACTCAGAGGCCAGCCATGCACAGTGAAACTTTTTTTTGACATTTACTGCAAACAAAGTAAATGTTAAATAAAAGTTTCAAACATCTCTTGTAAATGCTACTCGCCCTTCATAAAATATACTTCACTGTGCAACTGGGCGAAAAGACTTTGCAAGCCATAGATGAGTGTCTGTAAAATATTAAAGGTTAGCTGCATGAATGGACATACATAAATAGATAAGATAAAAAGGCTCTGAAAACAGTTTGGCCAGCTGTCTCCTGCAGGTGGTAATATATAATACAATCAAAAAGCAAAGCAAGCTACAGAAGCTAACTACAGCATTTGGTATTGCAGTAGATCTGTAGATGTACAGACTGGATGGAACTATTGATTGCCACTTTGCGTAAGCATTTAGTTTGCTTTGTGTATTCATTATGTAATAGGAAAGAAAGACTAAGCAGAGTGGATTGCGTAGCAGGCAGAGAACTGGCCACTCTAGGTGGAATATTGTAGTTTGTGGTCATTTCACTTTCAGGGTACCTGGTATAAAGGAACAGGGTGATAATATAGAATGTCATGGAGTATGGGTTTGGTGATGGGTTGAGCACCAGTTGCAAGATGTATGCAACCTGCAGGTTACAGAACTAGTTTTCCAAAAAACTCTTGGCTATGGCGGTTTGGTCTAACTTGGCGACATATTCTTGCTGGTTTTTATCCTTATATTAGAAAGTAGCTGTGTTGTGTGCAGACGGTCACGTCTCACCGGGTATTAGGGTTTTGCCAAGAAAAAAACCCAAAAAAAGGAATGTAGGTAAGGTTAGGTAACCCGGAAGGAGACTGCGCCCAATATTCAAAGTTGAAATATATTTATTGTTATACAAAGTGCCCTTTTATGATGACACGTGTTTCGGTCTACCATAAGACCTTTTTCAAATCAGGGCCCTCGAGATTTTTGCGGTACGCGATCAGACGCGGAGACTTAGCCAAGGGATCTAACCCAACTCAATATGGAATAAACTTGCCAAAACTATACAGGGGCATTAGAGGACTTCGAAGGATAATAGCCCTGATTTGAAAAAGGTCTTATGGTAGACCGAAACACAGGTTACAGAACTAGGTTTGCCATTCAAAGCACTTGATCATGTATATTTTCAAAAGTTCACTAGTCAACATGATGCATTTTACCCAACAAAATGAAATATAGTTGATACTTTGAAATTCAGATACGCCAACTTAAACTTTACTGTAAACCATGGCGATGATGCAGTTTTTTACATTATCAATACTGTAATTGGGCATCATGTAACAACTTTCATTTTAGGAATGGAATTGCATGACTGTCATTTTAAAAGATATAAAGTTGACATCTACTGGTCTTTGCCAGACAGGATATAGAAAGCTTAATAAAAGTATCATCCCGATCACTTCTGGTTTCCAATAAAAAGAAAAAAGAAATTCTTGTCTAGCACTCCTACACATGCCTTTGGCACTTAAGAGTGGAGGAGATGATTACTGGTGCACTTTTCCTCAATTAGCACTTGAAGTGAACAGAAAAGAGGGCAAAGAGAGCACCGAGGGCAAGAGAAATGCAGGGCGAGCTGTGCTTTCATTGAAGAGGGCAACTTAAATAGCTAACTTTGCTAAACAAGTTTTCATTTGATTAGCAAACCTACAGAATTGCATAGCAATTTGCTAGGTGACACTGCTTATTTTATGCCTTGAAGCTTACTCATAAAATTCAAACCATGTCTGTTAGTATTTCCTTGGGAAAGCTGACCCTGGAGAAATACGGTAGAAGATGTTTAAGGATCTGCTGTGTGGTATTATTTCGCATTGGGAATGCCTCAGGATATCAGGTTGCATAATTGACAATCACAAGGACATATATATTGCCTATTCTGGATGTCTCTTAAGGTACAATTATATCCACATTCATTCTTGAAAGGGGGACTTCTATGATCGGCAACGGGTTCAGAAGGGCAGGTAATGGGATGTGCGTGCTGGTCTTCTGACATATTTCGCACGTCTGGCTGAAGGTCTTTATATCAGAGTGAATAACGGGGCAGTAAAACTTCCCACTAATATGCACCTCCATTTTAGATTGTCCTACATGTCCCCCGGTGAGATTGGAATGCGTGATCTCTAGTACAACCTGGCTCTTGGGTATTACCAATTGTGTTTTTACTACACTTTCTGTAGATGTCTCTCTTCTATAAAGCAATCCCTGTTTTAAGAAGAAGGGACTTCCCTTCTCTAAGCCTTCTCCTTCCGGAATTGCTTATAGAAAAGCTTCAGCGAGAGCTGGATCATTTTGCTTGGCAAAGGCTAGGTCGGGATAGATAGGCTCTTCTACCTTCCCTTCTTCAATGTTAACAGATTTATCAGCTTCCCCAAAGCCTAAGTTACCTCTTTCAGCTTTATCTGGTTCACTTTTTTAAACTGAGGAAACAGAGGTCTTTCCGAGATTCCTTGGGCAATTTGATCTCCAGGATTTACCTCAGAGGTGATATCACCATGATTCTGTAAGAGAGCCTTCACATCTCCCCAGAAGTCGACATCAATAACGTCTGCTAAGACGTTTATCCCAAACTTCCATGCAGGCCAGATTTCGGGGCAAATCTTATGTAGCACCCCGGAGGGGGTATCAAAACTAAGTTTATAGGAATCATTCCTCTTTTCCCAGGGGGAATAATGGCTTCCCTACTGCTACAGATATCAAACCATATTGATTCCTTGGTGGACATCGAAGGGTTAGAAGCTCTCTGACTGTTTTTGAATTTGTAGGGCTCCCCAATCTGTTTCAATTGAGTCACATCCCACTCTGACACCATATGTAAGGAACTCATGGTGGCAACAGTAAAGACAGATACAAGTGATCACAATTCAAGGGTGTTTATTAAACTGTATATGCAGGTTGAAAAAACTCCTAATCTAAACCTAAATCTAAGATGGGAGCAAGCTACGACCATCAAATAATAAGGGAGTCCTAGTGGCGCCTTGTCAAATAAAAAGGCTTATACTAAGAAAAACCTATTGCCAATCCTTACAACTAATACAACAGGGTGTGGGATAAGATTCACAAGAAACAAAGAAGTGTTCACAAATGATAAGTCAGGATGTGGTAGCCGGGGGGGTCTCCCTTCCCCACGTTTTGAGCATGGGACAAGGCGGGACTCCTGAGCACAGCATACGCTCGAACTTTCTCAGCATGAGACAACAGTTCCGGTTTCAGCTATCAGCACCTTCGTGGTGAAGCCTCTTTTCTACAAAAAGCCTCTTGCCTCCAAAGACCTGATGTGTTCAAAATAACATACAAAAAGTGCTTTTCCAAATCTACTTTGGGTGATGACTTTTCACCCCCTGGATCCCTCTCATCCTGGCTCAGACCTTCCTGAATATTGACCTCCCTCTTCGGGGTTCACTATGGCTTTCCAAATCAGTTTCTCTTCTGTCTTTTTAAACAGTTCACCATGGACATCCCTCTGTCGGGTTCACTTTTGTCAATGCGCTGTTCAATGGGACTTTGGGCTTTGCCCTTCTTTATTGGCATCCCTCTGTCGGGTTCACTCCTGCCACTTCAAAATTTCTTTTACTTTCTTATTATGCAGGATTCACTTCCCTGGCGTTCTCAATGGTTTGTCGGTCAAAGACTTTTGACTGTACAGGGATTTTACTAGACCCCTGCATGACTACTTTGACCTTTTCCTTGCGGCTCTCCTAAGGCTTTCTGGTATCAGTAGTTTTATTCAAGACAGCATCTCTCGAGTAAGCACCCACATGGTGCCGGACCCCTCTCACAGCTGGTTTTCCCTTAACAGATTTACAGTTCTCCAGCATTGGATCTTTCATGGATTCACATGTTGTGAATATTTCCCATCGTCAGGCTGGGAAACCTCTGTAACTTTAAACTAGCGTTTTCCTATGGAAAACTTTGACACCTTAGTGTCCTATTGACGTCCTTTTTGGGTGCTTTAGGCTACCCAATAGGATGTTTGGTATAAATAGCCCGCCCCTAGCAGCTTCTCTTCAGATTTCAACTGTCTCCAAACAGTTGGGATCACCTTGTTTCTACTCTTCCTGTTCTACACGTGCTTTTCGTACTATTGGCAGTATGTCATATGTGGGCCAGAAAAAATCACTGTTTAGGCCTTGTGCTACCTGCTGCCTAAAGAAGGTCTTCGAGAGGAGCTGCCATGCAGATTGCCTGTATTGCCTTTACCCCAATCATTCAGAGGATGCCTGTGAGATCTGTCGTGGGTTTTCTCAGAAAATGCTGAAAGACCACAACCCCCAGCTGATTGCTTGGCTTAACAAGGCCACTAACCCGGGTTCGGGGTTTTCGTCCCCGGGAAGTAAGTCCTTGGCTCCGGCGGTGAAGACGTCTACGCAGCGGAGGGCGATGTCCGCGAAACCCCCCCCGCCAAAAAGCAACACACAGAGGTGCCGGCATCCGAGGTGCGGAAAGGTGGTTCCTCTGAATCCAAGTCGCATCGGTCTAGAGGTGCAAATAGCTCTTCGCTCTCCAGGTCAGCAAGACCGGACAAATCCAAGGAGTCGAGTGATGGGCCAGAGAAGTCGGCGCATAAGTCCGTGTCGGGGGAGAAGGAAAAGGTGAGAGTGTCCTCTTCAAAGCACTCGTTGTCTAAGGACCAGCATAGGTCTTCTTCCAGCCGAGACTCATCCAAGCACTGTTCTAGTGCTTCAACCATGCGGCCGGCGTCGGCCAGGCTGGCGGAGGCCTTGGTGTTGTCGACGAGGTCGTCGGCGAAGGTTCTGTTGTCGACGATTGTGGTACAATCCTCACTCCCTTCATCGACTGGGTGTCATTGGCTCCGTCTGCGGCCGTGACTGTCAGTGGTCTGCAATTGCTGTCGACGACGCATCTGGAGGTGGATGGGGGGTTTGTTGTCGATGGGAGATCCGTGGCAGTCTGGGGCCGGCTTTGGGCCGTTGCTCCCAGTGGACATTCTCCAACAGTATCTGGCTTCGTATTCAGTCTCCTCAGGTCTGCAGGAGGAACATGAACCAGGTTTACATCCGTCGGCACTGGGTCTGCGGGAGGCAGGTCTGTCTCTGTCGAGTGGGGCTGAGGCACCACTTTATCCGTTGGTGAACTCTCACTCTCTGCTGTCTATACAGGTGTTAAGTACGCTCCAGTCGCTGTTGGGGCAATTGGATACATGACTTCCAGCAGCTCGGAGCCCGGTGCTTCCCGTGGTGCGTAGTGTGCTTGTTGAGGCCCCACACCCGAGTCTCCCCAGAAGTCGCCGCCGGCGTTGCCGTCACCGGTGGCGTTGGGCCCTCCCAGAAGAAAAGACCGTTTTCTTTTCAACCACATGGGGAAGTGACTGAAGGCAGTGTTCCCTGTCCCCATTTTGGGCCATGTGTGGCAGGAGGGCCTGCGCACGATGCGCTATCCTTTTTCGGAACCAGCCGTGAAGGGGGGGTCTGTAGAAGAAGTTTAAGGCACCTGATTCGACCCCCAAGTGCCTCATGTCTCAGCCCATACCAGAATTGGTGGTTTCGGCGGCGTTGAGTCGAAGGCAAGGAGCCAACACAAGTGTTACGCCACCGGACAGTGAGGCCAGAAAACAAGATGCTTTTGGGAAGAAAGTCCTCACGGTGGGCGCTATGATAACGAAGGCGGCAAATTCCTTGGCCATTATGGCAAGGTATGACAGGGAGATGTGGCACCTATTGGCCTTGCTCTTGGAACATATCCCGGAACAAAAACGCAAGGAGGCTATGCTGCTGGTTCGAGAGGGGGAGGAGGCCTCCAACAACAGCATCAACACTGCAGTGGGCTTGATGGAGTTGGGCTTCAAATAAATAAATAACGGTGTTGTTCTCCGGAGGCAGGTATGGTTGCGCTGCACTGACTTTCATCCGGAAGTCCAGCATAAAGTCGTGGATATGCCCTGTGAGGGGGGGGGCAGCTCTTTGGAGAGAAGATCGATGAGGCGCTCAAGGGCATGAAGGAAGAGAAGACACTGAGACGGCAAAGTCCCTAGGGGCTCTGCAAATGGACCAATCTTTTCGCCCCTTTCGGGCGTTTCGAGGGGCCTCTGGTGATGCCAGATTTGATGCCTCCCGCGACCGAGGTTACAGTCGCCCAGGCTACTCTTCCCAAGGTTTCAGGCACCCATTCCAAGCGGCTCAGAAAAGCAAGGACTACCAGGCGCAGCGTAAGAAGGGTCCTGCCCCCTCAGCTGCTAAGGAACGGCATCTAAGTCTCACCAATGACTGCCATGCAGGCAGTCAACTTGAGGGCAGAGTGTCTTGACACGTCGACGAGTGGAATCTTATTACTACGGACCGCTGGGTACTGGATACGGTACGTCTTGGCCCCTCGTTGGAGCTTGTGTCCTCAACTCCCAATTCCACCTGTGCACGTGGTGCAGCTGCACCTGCCTGTCTTGCTGCAGGAGGTCGAACTCATGCTGGCGAAAAGGGCGATAAACCAGCCCCGGTGTCGGAACGGGGCCAGGAGGTGTACTCCCGGTATTTTGTCATAAAAAAGCCCAGTGGAAAGTGGAGGCCTATTCTAGATCTTCGGCCGTTGAACAAGAATCTGCTGAAGTCGGAGCCGGAAAGGGCGTTGGAGTCTCTCCAGGCATCCATGCACCTGTTACCAACGCTGGGCTTCGCAGTGAACTTTGCAAAATCCTTTCTGACACCATCCAGGGAGTTGGTTTTACTCAGTGCCCAGTTTCTCACACGGGACAATCTGGTGAAGCCGTCGGAAGAGAGAGTGGTGAAGATGCAGTCCAGAAAGGCTGAATGGGGCCGAGGCACGGTGGTCTCGGTCTGCAGTTACATGTCACTGCTGAGGACTGGGGTACATAGCGTCCTGCATCCCCCTTATCCCGAACTGTCGCTTGATCATGCGACCGGTACAGGAATTTCTCGCAGACAGGTGGTCACAAAGTCGAGGGTTATGGTCGGACAAGGTGGTCATCTCCAAGGGACTGGTGGAAGCCCTGCAATGGTGGTCATGTCCAGGCAATTTGGTACAAGGCATGCCCCTGCTGGAGCTGGATTTTCAGTTCACGATAGTGGCAGACGCCTCCCAGGTGCGTTGGGGGTGCACTTCGACCAGTCGCAGGGCCTGTGGTCTCGGGGAAGAAGCAGGATTGCACATAAACGTACTGGAGTTGCGAGCAGTGCACTAGGCCCTGAAATCCTTTCTCCCTCGCATCCAAGGCACAGTGGTTGACGGACAATACCACCACATGTTCTACTTGAGGAAGCAGGGGGGCACGTATTCTCGGCTCCTGTCAGGAGAGGCTCAGGAGGTGTGGTATTGGGTCATTGATCAGGGAATTCACATTACGGCTCATCATCTGCCGTGGGTCCAGAATGTGCAGGCAGACACTCTCAGCAGAAGGGGTGGGGGTGCAGTTGCACGAGTGGACGCTGAAGAAGGAACAGGTGACGAATATCTTCAGGAAGTGGTGGTTTCCCCCTCTCGACTTGTTTGCCACACCAAAGAACAAGCAGTGCCCATTGTTTGCCAGCAGAGTGGCTCATCCAGGGTCAAAAGGAGGCGCGTTCTCGTTCCCATGGACGGGCCTCTTCGGTTATGCGTTCCCTCCGTTTCCACTGCTTCAACGGACGATCCAGTGGGTGCGCAGAGAACCGTGCAGAATAATCTTGGTCACCCCATTCTGACCCAGACAGACGTGGTTCTCCGATCTCCTTCATCTAGCGGTGGAAGAGCCGCTTCGTCTGGGGGCGGAACAAGATCTCCTATCGCAGGACAAAGGGAAGTGTGTGGCATCACGATCCAGCATTGCTGAGCCTGGCTGCCTGGCTCCCGACCACTCAGAGTTCGGTCATCTAGGTATTTTGCAGGAGTGCTGTCGGATCCTGGAGGCGGCAAGGGCTTCTTCCAATAATATCTTACAGTAGAAAATGGGCGAGATTATGTGCATGGTGTGAACAGCAGCCGGGAGTGTGGCCATTGGAGGTTACTCCGGCCCAGGTTCTCCCGTATCTGTTGCAGGGGGGGCCTGGCGTTGTCTTCAGTCAGGGTGCATTTAGCGTCCATTTCCAGATTCTCCAGATGGCACCATGCTACTCCTCTGTTTTAGTGACAGATTGGTTAAGCATTTTCTGAAAGGACTTTTTAGGACATTTCCCCCGGAGAAAAGGTTTGCTCCGGTATGGAGTCTCAATGAGGTTCTCCCTGCTCTCATGAAACTGCCGTTTGACCCAATGTCCACGGCGTCCTTTAAGTTCTTCTCGTGGAAAGTCGCATTTCTAGTGGCAATCACATCTGCCAGAAGGATTTCGGAGCTTCAGGTGCTGGTCATTGTACGGCGGTACCTGCGATTCATGAGGGACAAGGTTCTCCTGTCTGCTAATCCACACCTTCATACCGAAAGTGCCTTTGGAGTTTCACAAACACGCTACAGTTGCATTGCCCTCATTCTTCGCTAAGGCGACCACGCCGGCAGAAAGAGCTCTGCATTCTCTGGACATTAAGAGGGCACTAAAGTTTCATCTGACCCGTACTCAGGACTTCAGGCAGTCGAAACAGCTGTTTGTGGCATTTGGTCCCTCCTGCAAGGGGCGATCCATTTCCAAGCAAGGACTTTCCCGTTGGGTCTCGTCCACAATTTCATTTTGTCACAAGAATGCTGGCAAGCCCTTGAGGGGCACTCATAAAGCCCATTCGAATGGATTGTGTCCTCCAACGTATTAAACATCTTTGACATGTAATGTCCACAGCTGTGCTGCTTTGGAAATTTTTTCGGCACAGTGCGTCCTTTGTTGATGGCATTGGGTCGATGTCCCTCGGAGGCCTCTGTCGAGGGACGTTATAAATAGGACGCACGGTGCCTGTAGCCCCAGTTCTGTTTTTTCCGCAAACGTGTTTGCTTTGAAAACCCGGCGCGCCTCGTATTATCTTCTTCGGAGAAAATGCCTTCATCTTCTACCCCTCCAACTCCATGGTCTGGGTTTAGACATGCCGGGACTGTAAGTCCAAAATGTCGATTACGAACCTGCACCACATCTGCTTGTGGTGCCTGGGTGAAAGTCATGATACCGACAACTGCTCGAAGTGCCAGTCGTTGACTGCCAAGGCGGGAGCGTAAGGGGAAGTTACAGGTAGGTCGGGTTTCTAAACCCCGTAAATCCCAAAAGACTACAGGTATTTCCACTGACGATTCGAGAGAGGACTGTCCTTGTCGGAAGGAATCCCGGGGATCTCGATCCCGGAGTGGGTCCTGCCACTCGTCCTCGTCTCGGCACTCCTGAAGCAGCGTCACTGGTTGCCTTTCCCGTCCTCGTCGGGTGATGGCTCCGCGAGGAAAGTGGCATGTCCCACTAAATCCTCGACTTCTGAGGAATGGGAGGCATTCAGGGAGCAAATGCTGGCGATTTTTCAAACCCAGGGCACAGTTACGTCCGCACCTTCGGTAGAAGTCGGCAGGGAACAGTCTCAGTTTGATGCTCGCGTGCCTTCGGGACCGGGCACTCAGCACGATAAACATCAGGAACTGTCGATGTCCCTAGAGACGTGCCAGATCCAGGTCTCGGTCTTCGTCCCCAGTGAAACCGCATAAATCTGGAAAAGGCTTGAGGTCGACGTCTACACTGTCGGTGCTGTGTCTGTCGAGTGGGGCTGTCGTTGTTTTGCCTTCGGGGCTATTTGGCCTGAATTTACCATTGGAGGCCCCTGGTACTGTGGATCCTCCGAGAAAGGCTTTATCCAAGACTGTGAGGTATGTTGTGGACTCCAGGGCCGTTCCTGTCTCTCGGAAGGAGTTCTTTCATTCTATGCATGATGTTTATGAGGAGAGGTCAGATATGGAGTTGGAGCCTGTGGAAACGCATGAGGTACCTGACTTGGTCTTTTCTGAAGACAGTCATTTGGAAGAGTTGCGTCAGTCATTGCATGATGCCAGTGGCCTTGACACATCTCCTGAGGTGGAGTTTGGTAGGCGAGAGCCTGAGGCTCATGCTGAATCCTCCTATAGGAGGTTGATGTCTAGAGTTAGAGTATCTTGGGTGGTCTGGTCCTCTGGTTGCATTCGATCAGGGTGACCGGACTGATTTTTTATATCAGGGTCCGTCCACTGACCCAGTGTTGCCTTTTCATTTGGCATTACAAAAAAGGGTGGTGGCTACTTGTTAGACCCTGGAGTCTCTTCCGGCACTCAACAAGTCGTTAACTAAGAAATGCCACCCATCCGGTAGCGACCCCAGCTACCTATCCACTCGCCCTACTCTGGAGAGTTTGGTGGTTCAGGCCGCTACGGCCACCTCGAGGCTGGCGGCATACCCTACCATCTCTCCTGATGGGGACGACAAGAACTTCGATGGTTGGGCACGCAAGGTATTATCTGCTGGGAGTATGGCACTGAAGTCGGCCAACTCCACCTGTTCTTTGGCAAGATTTTCACACACTCTGTGGAGTTGTCTCTCTAGTGGTATTCCCAAGGGGGAAGAAAGGGATGGATTCCTTGCTCTTGTGCAGGATGGGAAGGATGCTATGTGTGAATCCCTTCAGTCTGGGTTGGACACGGCTGGTAGTATTAGCCGGTCCATGGCTGCGAGCACCATGATACGCAGATTTGCGTGGTTGTCGAAGTCGGGTTTTGCTCCGGATGTGCAAGCCTGTCTTCTGAACATGCCCTTTGATGGCTCACACTTGTTTGGCAGGAAGGCTGATGAAAGCCTTGAGAGGTTGCAGACCTCCAAAGCTGCTGCTAAATCTTTGGGCGCAGCTGTACATCAACCTCTGCCTTTTCGTCCTAGGGGACAACAGTGAAGGGGGGTTCCTTTCGTTACTACTCTGTTGGAAGGACGAGAGGAGCCGCTAATCAAAGGGGTCACCATAAAGGTACCTGTGGTGGACGGGGATCTAGAGGTGCCAAAGCCACCCAGCACTGCTTCTTTGCCTTCAGGTGCTGCCAGAGCCGCTCCAAAACAGCTATGAGACAATGTTCTATTGTTCACTGGTTGGGGGCAGACTGTCTGAGCATCTCGAAGATGGCGAGCTATTACTTTGGATGTGTGGGTTCTGGATACAATAGCCTTCCTAAAGCGGCCTCATGACAATCCACCGGGCAATCTCTCTTTGAAGCTTCCGGATCCGCCCCTTGTGCAGATAATATTGACCTTGCTGGAGAAATGCGCTATAGAACCTTTGCCTGTGGCGGAGAGGAACAAGGGATGGTATTTCCCATATTTTTTTATTCCAAAGAAAGACTGGGGACTGAGACCCATCTTGGACTTGCGTTGGTTGAACTCAGGAAGGACAAGTTCAAGATGGTCACTCTTTCACAGGTCCTTCAGGCCCTTCGACTTCAGGATTGGTTGGTGTCTGTGGACCTAGAGGATGCTTATTTTCATGTGCCAATTCATCCAAGGCACAGAAAATACCTTTGGTTTGCGGTTAGCAACTCGCACTTTGTTTTGGGTCCTGCCATTCGGATTGACCTCCGCCCGAGGGTCTTCACTGAGCTAATGGTGGTGGTGGCGTATCTCAGGAGAGGGCAGGTGTTCAAGTCTACCCCTACCTGGACGATTGGTTGGTCAGAGCGCATTCTCACGAACAAGCTTTGGATCATCTCAACCTTACCTGCCACTCCCTTCACAAGCTGTGCTTCTCCCTCAATTTCAAGAAGTCGCATATGACACCTTCCCAACAGCTCCAGTACATCAAGGCTGTGTTGGACACGTCCTTGGGGAAGTGCTCGCCTCCCAAGGTGAGGGCTCATCACTTTGTACAGGTGGTCAAAAAATGTCAACGTGCCCAGAGTCTTCAGGTTGCTCTGCCTCATGGCATCCTGCATTTTTCTGGTGCCAGAGGTCAGACTGAGGATGAGATCCCTTCACTGGGTTCTCAAGATGCAGTGTTCGCAATTCTCAGGCGAGATGTCGGATCCTGTTCATATTCCACTCTCGGTCTCGCAGGATCTTCTGTGGTGGGCAAACAAAGGGAATCTGGTGAAAGGGGTGCAGGTTTGGCAACTGGGCCAGTGGTGACGGTGGTGGCGGACGCTTCCCTCACAGGATGGGGAGCTAATGCTGACTATCTGACTGCCAGCGGTCGTTCTCCATCGGAGTCCAAACTCCACATCAACCTGTTGGAGCGGAGGGCCATCATGCTGGTCCTGAAGGCTTTTCTGCCGTCTGTGCGGGGGAAGAGTGTCCTGATGATGACGGACAACACAGAGGCCATGCATTACCTCAACAAGAAAGGGGGGTTTGGGTCACCCCCGCGATGCAGCTCTGTTTCTGGGCGATACAGCAAGAAATATCACCCTCGGCAGTTCAACTGGCCAGATAGGAGAATGCAGCGGCAGACACTCTGAACAGGCAGAGCATGGTCTCCCACGAGTGGGAGTTGGCTCAGGAAGTCCTACTGGAGATATTTGCCCTTTGGAAAACCCCTCAAGTGGATCTGTTTGTGACTGGTGCCAACCGGAAGTGCGAGAGCTTTTGCTTAAGGGAATTTCCTCTGAGAGGAGCCTTTGGGGACGCATTTGTCGTGGATTGGTCATTCCCACTTCTGTATGTGTTTCCTCCGATTCCCGTCATTCCTCAGGTGCTAAATAGGTTGCAGAGGTTCAGGTCCCACATGATCCTTGTTGCTCCGGATTCGGCCAGGAGAGCGTGGTACACGGACCATCTAGAAATGTCCATCTGCCCTTCATGCTGTCTTCCCCCACAGAGATGATCTTCTCTCGCATGAGACGGGGGGCTGGTGAGGGGTTGGGGTAATGTTCTGCATCCAGAAGTCAAAACTCTCAACCTTCACGCTTGGTTTCTGAAAGGTTGAGATATAAGGATTGGGACCTCCCAGATGGCGTGATGGAGGTGTTGCTTTCGTTCAGGCGGCAGGCAACCAAATCCCTGTACCATTGCCATTGGCGTAAGTTTTGCGACTGGTGCAGAGGAAACAATGCCGATCCTTTTCAATGTTCCATTCCAATGGTCCTTTCTTTCTTGCTTTCGTTAGTCCACAGGGGTCTTCAAGTGGGTACCATTAAAGGTTACCTGGCGGCGCTGTCTATTTTCAAGCGCTCGTCTGAAGAATGTTCTTATTTTAAGATTGCTTTGATTTCCCAATTTCTGAAAGGGCTCACAAATGTGTTCCCGCCATCCCCGTTTCATGTGCCGGTTTAGGATCTGAATTTGGTCTTGAAATTCCTGATGAGTGCTCCTTTTGAACCACTGCACTCTTGTCCTTTGGGACTGTTGTCTTTCAAGATGGTTTTCTTGGTTGCAGTTACATCTGCTCGCAGAGTGAGTGAATTGCAGGCACTTTCATCTAAGCCACCCTTTACTGTGTTCCACGAGGATAGGGTTGTACTGAGGGTACGTCCATCCTTCCTACCAAAGGTAGTGTACAAGTTTCAGCTGAGCCAGAAAGTGCTTTCTATCCTCCCCCCTTATCCTGGTAAGGAACAGGAGAGACTTCATAGATTGGACGC
Organism: Ambystoma mexicanum; assembly: GCF_040938575.1. Lineage (NCBI taxonomy): Eukaryota > Metazoa > Chordata > Amphibia > Caudata > Ambystomatidae > Ambystoma > Ambystoma mexicanum. The sequence goes on from NC_090936.1 coordinate 623,331,780, forward strand.
TAGGAGAGCTTTGAGCTTTTATATCTCTAGGATGTCCAGGGTCAGAGTGGACAACAAGCTTTTTGTGGGATACACTGGACGCTGATTGGGCCAGGCTGTTACCAAACAGACCTTGTCCAGATGGATTATCCTCACCATTGCTGAATGTTACAGATTGGCGGTCAAGGACCCTCCGAAGGGGTTGAGGGCTCACTCCACTAGGGACATGGCTACATCCACAGCCCTGCAGCTGGGGGTTCCTATTAAGAATATTTGTGACGCAGCAACGTGGTCTTCCATCCACACCTTTGTCAAACATTACTCCCTAAATACGCTCCATTGTCAGGATATGGCCTTTGGTAAAGCGGTGCTTTATTCTGCCATCTGATTGGATATTGTAAATTCTTCTCCTTCCTCCATTCAATGTTACTGCTTTGGGATGTGGAATACGTTGGTGGACACAATCCATTCGAAAAACAAGTTTGTTTGTTTATTTATTTGGTAATGCGCACCAAACCCTTAGGTAGTTGGGCGCAAAAGGAACAAGAATACTTAAAGCTTAGTTACAGCAAATACAGCAAAGACAGTGAGTACAACATGAAGAGACAAGCTTAGTTCCCATTTGCGGGTTACAGTAAAGCAGTGGTGCTGTAGGGCACATATTGCAGTCAAATAGTGCAGTGGGTCACATAGATACAGTGGTTGTGGTAAAGCCATAGGCCGACGTTACTGTAAGATGACAAGATTTAAAATGAAGCGGAGATAGGGTATCCAGTACCGGGAGGCGGTCCGGCTAGAGCTGGGTCCAGTGTTAATGATAATTTGTTCGTAGTCAGTTTAACATGTTGCGTCTAAATTTTGGGCAGGGTTGTTACGTTCTTAGGGCTGCTTTGACCGGGATGCTGGCGCTGCCTACTTTGGTTTGTTTGAATCTAGGAATCGCTAGTAGGTGGGCATTGGCAGATCTAGTTGGGCGTGTTGAGTTTCTCCTGTTTATTCTTTCTGAGAGATATGGTGATGCTATGCTATTCAGACACTTGGAGGTGAGTGAAACTGTTTTGAGAAGGATCTTGTCGTTTATTTTTAGCCAATTGACCTCTCTTCTGAATTTGGAGATGTGCTCTCTGTTAGGGATATTCAGGGCTGCTCTTAGGGCGATACTTTGTAATCTTTGAATTTTTTCTAGGATGTATTTATTGGCGCCTAGGTACAGGGCATTGCAGTAGTCCACTTTGGACATGATTAGTGCATTAGCAAGAGTGATGCAGCTGGTCTCGGAGATAAATGGTCTGTAGGCTCAGATAAGTTTGCAGGTATAGGCGGTTGAGGATGCTAGTGAGTTAACTTGTTTCTTGACAGTTAAGGTGGAGTCAAGGTAGAAGCCTAATGTTTTAACTACGGGCATCACCTTGATTGTTTTGCTGTCAATGTTGAAAGAGGTGTAACTAGAGCTATGTTTTTTTAGGTTCGCCTCTGAACCCAGAATCAGTATCTCAGATTTATCGTCGTTCAGGCAGAGGCCATGGGATGCCATCCATGCCTGAATGAGGAGATATATCTTGTTTACCAAAGCTGTGTCCTATAGAAAGTTGCCCGAAAGGGGAATGAGGATCTGGGTGTCGTCTGCATAATTTGTGTAAGTGACGCCCAATCTGTCCAACTTGTCGAAGAGGGACTTGGTAAAAATGTTATACATAGTAGGTGAGAAACAGGATCCCTGTGGCACACCGCAGGACGTTTGTATAGGGTCAGCAGATATTGAGGGGGGAGGAGACTCTCATCGTGCAGTTTGCTAGAAAGGACTGGACCCAAGTTATGGCATCACTTGAGAAATGGGCAGCCGACTTGGGGGGATTGCATAAGACTGCATGATCCACCAAGTTGAAGGCTGCCGATCGGTCAAGGAGGAATAGCATAGCTGTTTTCCCATTATCCTTCAGTTCGTCAATTTGGGTCTTAAGGTCTATTAATGCCGTTTCCGTACCGTGTAGAGGACGAAAGCCGGATTTGCGGGATCCTAGTAGGTGGTTGGCTTCAAGGTAATTCTGAATTTGAAGGTAAGCTACTCTATCAATTATTTTGAGGAGGAAGGGGACTTTAGTTGGTCGAGATAGAGGGATCTAGTGTTTGCTTTTTCAGCAGTGGGAGAACCCAAGACTCTTTGAGGTTGTTAGGCACTGTATTTGTCTTGAAGGAGGTGTTAATAATCTTACATATGAATGGGGCTAAGTTTCTAGCTGCGTCCTTTATATTTTGAACCGAGCAGCTGTCTCCCTGGAAATTCGACGGTTTAAGGGAGAGTATGATTTTCTCTGTCTCAAGAATAGAGATTTGTGAAACTAAAAGGTATGGTGGTTCTGTCAGGTGTGGAATGAGGAGTGGGTTGCTGCTCAGATGGGAGTAGCAAGGCATTTTTATTGGCTATTTTAAGTTGGAGGGTTGCAATTTTGTTTGACAAGGCATTTTGTATGTCAGTGCACCATTGCTTGTCTTTGGGGAAATTGTCAGAAGGTGGGATGGGGGCTTCCATTTCCCGAAGGATAGTGAATAATTCTTTGGTGTTGGAATTGGCCTTAGAGATTCTGTCGGTAAACGTTTTTTTTTGTTGTGCAAATTATTTCTTCTTTGTACATGTTGGCGCAGTTAGTTAGCTTGGCTTTGTTCTCCTCAGTGGGAGAGTGACACCAGGTGGATAGGAGTTTTCTTTTTTGGAGTCTTAGTTCTTTAAGATGTGGTGTAAACCAGGCATTGAGGTGTGATATCTGCCTGCTTTTGCGAAGCATGACAGGTGCGATCTGTGCAGTGCCTTGGTCATAGAGTTGTTAAAGACCTCCACTAAGAAGTTAGGGTCCGTGTTACTTACCAACTGGTAACGTTATTTCGGCTGGATGTTCCTCCAACGTATTCCACATCGCCCTCCCAGCCTGACCCTCTGAAGAATTTCCTATGCTATTGCAGCTTGCGTTCCCGAAAGGCTATGTGCAGTCGAGCAGTCATTGTGTACGAGCATGTTACACGTTATGGATGAAAAAACATAAACTGAGGCTACGGGCGCCATGCGTCCTATTTATAACATCCGGTGACGTTGCCCTCAACGGAGGCCCTCGAGGGACATTGGCCCAATGCCATCAACGCAGGACGCCCTCTGCTGAAAACATTTCCGAAGCAGCACAGCTGTGGACATTACATTCAAAGATTGGAATATGTTTGAGGAACATGCAGTCGAAAGAACGTTACCAGTTGGTAAGTAACTTGTTCTTCTACAAGGTTCACAGCGTCATTGGCGGTGCTCTGGGCTGCGATCCCGCTCATTGACATTTGCCAGGCGGCTTCTTGGGCGGTTCCGCATACCTTCACCAGCCGCTACTGTCTGGGTCAGCAACATGTGGAAGATGTACAGGTGGGACGGATGGTCATTCAATGCCTGTTTCAATAAGGTAAGCCCTGCATCTTACAGGGTTTGTGTTTTACCTTATCACTTGCTGGTTCTGTTATTATGCATGATGATCGAGTTATTCGATTATGTTCGTGGTTATGGCCTGGGGGCATGGGGTTGGTTTGCCTGTCATGCACCTCCAGGGGTTGTTCATACTACTGTGTAATCTATTCACAGCAGGTGAATCCATGAAACATCCAATGCTGGAGAAGGGAATAGTTTCTTACCTGTAACTCCATTTCTCCAGCGTTGGTATCCTTCATGGATTCACATGCGCCTGCCGGCCTTCCCCTGCAGGCAAACCGTGATTCGAGTTTCCTCTACTTTGGAGGTTAAAATCTGAATGGAAGCCATGGGGGTGGGGCTATTTATAAGAAACGTCCTATTGGTTAGACTAAAGCAACCAAAAAAGACTTGGTTGATAGGACACTAAGGTGTCAAAGTTTTCCATAGGAAAATGCTAGGTTAAAGTTACAGAGGTTTCAAAGCCTGACAACGGGAAATACTCACAGCATGTGAATCAATGAAAGATACGAACGCTGGAGAAATGGAGTTACAGGTAAGAAACTACTCCCTTCTTTGAACTTTCCTCAATATGCAACTTTGCAACACGCACAGAGTGTACTCCAACTTCCAAACACGACAAAATCTTCTCCTGTATGCCTTGACGAGAGTCCATTTTTTCAAGACCAAAGAACTGATCTTCCAGAATACCAGGGAACAACGCTGTCTGGAGTACAAGAAGGGGGCATCCTTCCAACTGTTCCAGGATCTCTTTCAAGGAACAATCCAAAGGCGCAGGCTAATGAGACCTTTGACTAACTGGCTATGGGATAAAAGGGTGCGCTATAGTTGGGGGTACCCCTTTCGCATCAGGTTTCAGCTGGACGGTATCCAACATCAATTTAATTCCCTTGGAGCAGCAGTGGAGACCCTTAAGATACCAAAAGCGGACTTGCACTTGCCAGATGACCGCTCCCAGGGCCCCTCGATGTTCACATGGACCCAATCCCAATCGAGGAAAAGCAGAAGAAAGGAACGGCATAGGCCTTCCATGGACAGACTGGATAGGAGCTTGAAATCGGAGGCCCTGGTGTGAGACTTCACCCCAGGCGAATAAGCATGCCAGCTAACTGGGAAAATGAGGCGCTCAGGAGCTAGGAGGAAGAGGTGGATATAGAGATGTACAGGCTGTGTTTAGCCGATTGTAAAGTGTACTTATGCGACTATGAGGGCACTAGGAGAGCATGCCCCATTTCAGGCAATAGGCCTGATGTTTATCCCACACAGGGTTGTTGAGGTTTTGAGTTATGGTTTCTTGGTTTCTTTTCATTTTTTGTTATGGTGCAGCTCAGCAGAAGACTACACAGTGAACAGACTAGGTGACAAATAGGTGTCTGCCGCAAATAGGGGCGGGTGGAACAATAAGAGAAATTTTTAGTGACAGGGAGGACAGGGGTAATTGAAGGTTTGGGAATGGCTGATATGAAGATTGTGTCCCCAAATGTTCAGGGGCTGAATTCACCAAGGAAAAGGAAGAGCATGTTGACTAAACTAGTAGATCTGAAAGCAGATCTAGTCCTAATCCAGGAGACACACCTTTTACAGCGAGACTGGCCGCCGCTAAGATCCCAGTGATTTCCCCACCAATATTTTGCATCTTCCACCCAGAAAAAAATAGAGCGGTGGGGGTTGCAATCCTTATAGCTGGTTCCCTTCACTTTGAACGGGGTAAGGTCCTAAAGGACCTCCTGGGCAGATACATTGGGCTGACATTACGATTAGCCGGCAGGGATTTCACCTTGTTTCGGTAAATGGTCCTAACCAACCAAGATCAGTTCTATGCTCGCCTATTCCCGCACATCGCTTAATTTCAAAGGGGTGAACTTGTGATGGGGGGTGTGGGGAGACTTCATTGTGGTCATGGAGGGGATGGTTGACAGAACAGGCACAATGCCCCCACTGAGGTGGCTAAAGCGTTTCCTCTCAAAAAAGCTATAGGGGACAAGGGGCTGGTGGATATATGGAAACACGTACACCCCCAAAAGCGAGATGATACGGATTTCTTGTATGTTCACTGAAGCTACTCCACAATTGATTTTTTTCTTGGTGTCCAGACCGATTCTCCCTGGAATATCTTCCGCCACCATAGAACTAGCGTTGGTATCTGACCATTCCCCTATAACTTTGCAACTAGACAGGTATGGATTGGTAGGTAGGAAATCTATGGGATGAAAGCTGAATGTTTCCCTTTTAGCGGACCAGGCAATATGCACCACCATCACAGAGAGGATAACGCAATACTTCCAGGGGAACCTTACAGGAGAGGTATCATTGTCCTGAATGTGGGAGGCGCTAAAACCAACGTTGAAGGGGGAATTGATCAGTTTTGCCTCAGCTTGGAAAAGGGTCCTCACAGCCAAACGGGTTAAGGCAGAAGGGTTAGTTAAGGATTGGGAAGCTCAATAAAAGGTGGATGGAGCAAGGACGACGTATAGGCAGTTGCAGGTGGCAAGGGCGGAATTAAAAGCCTTATGGGCAGATGACATCTCCCATCTGCTCAGGACAAAACATTTCTATTACAGCACCTCGAATAAAGCATCCCGAGTATTCGCTTACAAGCTTCAGGCTCAGAAGAACAGTACTACAATTTGAAGGGTTGAGGGACACTCAAGGCCAACTACATGATGAGTAATCAGCTAAAATTGATCTATTAACACAGTTTTACACAGAACTATATGAAGCAGACCCTCTCCATGACCCAGCAGGACGTGTTTCTGTTGGATTCCCCCCTTCCCAAAATAGCCGAAGCACACAAGCAGACATTAGAATCGCCCAGAACAACAGAGATCACACAAGCTATTCGAGCCCTCCCCAGGAATAAAGCTCCAGGACCGGATGGGTTCACGACCCTGTTTTACAAAAAATTCTCTGAAGTCCTTGCTCCTCATGTGGTGGAAGTGTTCAACTCCTTTATGGGGAGTGGGTCTATTACTCCATCAATGGGGGAATCGACATTAACATTGCTCACCAAACCTGGGAAAGATCCCACGCTATGCTCCTCATTCCGGCCTATAGCAGTCTTAAATTATAATGCCCGCATATTCTCAAAAGTATTAGCTACACGCTTGGCGATGGTACTCCCAGCAGTAGCGGCAACAGACCAGACCGTTTTTTGTCCCTGGCCACCAAGCATTCTCTAACATTCGTCAGACGGTGGATACCTCGGCCTGGGCGTGGCAACACAATCAATCGCTGGCTCTTCTCTCAATCGACGCTGAAAAAGTGTATGATCGAGTATACTGGGGCTACCTGTTCAGGCTTCTCGTGGGGTTTGGCCCACGGTTTAGTAAACTGGTATTGGCTAATTTTGGTCTCCCCTCTACTTGAATCAATGGGAATGGGGTCCTGTCTAGGCCAGTGAATTTGCAAAGGGAACCTGGCAGGGGTGCCCATTGTACCCGCTTCTCTTCACCCTAGCAATGGAGCTCTTGGCTTGTTTAGTGCGCTCCTCGAGGGATACTCTGGTGGTGGAAGTGGCGGGCTACCGCCATAAGCTGGCGCTTAACTCCGACAATCTCCCTTTTTAAATGCAGGAATCCCTAACATCTTTGCCTCATATCCTTTCATTACTGGGCAGATTTCGGGAGGTCTCCGGGTTAAGATTAATTACTCAATCTACGATCTTTAATAGAACGTAATCACGGGAGACGGTAGAGCGCCTGAAATCTAGCTTTGCAATCTCATGGGCTGCCGATTCGCTGAAATACTTGGGCGTTCATCTTACAGCAAGATACACCAACTTATATGCAGCGACTATTCCACCGCTGTTCACTGGTGCCAAGCAGGATTTGGCAAGATGGGGTGCGTCTGAAATCTCATGGTTGGGCAGAATAACGGCAATTAAGATGACCATACGGCCAAGATTGCTATACACATTTCAAGCGTTACCAATTTGGATCCCCACGGCAGCACTGAAAGAACTGCAGGCACATATTTTTAGGTTTCTATGGTCCAAAAGGTTTCCAAGAGTTGCTAGGCACACGCTTATGACAGTGAGGGTAGCGGGGGGGTCTGGCGGTACCCGATATCGAAAGCTATCTTTTTGCTGCTTAAATCGCGCCCGTCCTAGAGTCGAGCCGCAGGGAATAATCGGAAGCATTGGGTTGCTATTGAACAGGAGGCCCTGGGTTCTGCCATACATCATTGGTGCTGGTACCCCCAGGAGTTAGAAGACTGGGTAGGTGAGGGCTCTCAACAACAAACACTACAACGGAGTACTGGGACAAGGCCACAAGGCGGTATGCTACAACTACTTTCCCCTTTCCTATGACAGGGACATGGGGAAACAGCGAATTTCCCCAAGGACTGGGTAGAGGGCAGCTCCTTCGATGGTCTGAGGGTGGGTTGTACAAGTTGAGGCAAATGTTTCAGGATAACCTCCCTCTCACGTTTAACCAATGTAAGCAGTTCTTTCAGGGTAATGACGCGGATAGATACAGATATATTCAGCTGAGACATTGGTTGTCACACACCATTGTAGCAACCCAGGGGAAGTGTAGCACGACCACCTTCGAAGATTTATTCATAGGAGACCCCCAAGCAGCAAAATTAGCCTCCCTTTTATAGGGTGTTGAACTACAGGTGGTTTAGGGCCCTACATGGGTACATGTCTAAGTGAGAGGAGGATGTGGGTAGGCCCATAGATGAGTTAGCGTGGTACAATATCTGGGCAAGGGCGGGAAAGGCTTCTCAGGTGGTTAAACTCAAGGAAAATGGTCTTAAAATGCTGTGCAGGTGGTACCTGACCCCAGAACGGCTGCACGTAATGAATCTGCAGCTCTCCCCCCAATGCTGGTGCTGATGGACGACCCCTGGCTCCTTTATTCATATTTGGTGGGTGTGCTCCCAGATCCAAAGGTATTGGGGAAAAGTAGTCGCCCAAATTAAGGAGATTTGCGGATTTGAACTTGAACTCGACCCCTTGGTGTTATTATTGGGCAATGAAGTTTCCCACGGCCATTACAAACTGGGTGCCAGAGGATCACGTTTGGTCACCCACTTATTGGTGGGGCAAGACTGGTCATAGCAAAGCATTGGAAGAGTCGGGGTGAACCGGACATTAGGGAATGGTGGGCCCGAGTCTGGTATGTGGCAGCCATGAGCAAAATCGATGGGGCAATACAGGGGCGGATGCCACAATACTTAGCTGACTGGTCCCCATTAATCACATATGTGAGCAGGCACGATAGCCCCAATATCATCATAAGCCCCATGAGATGTCATCATTTTCACTGCTTAAGGTCACGAAACGCAACTCAAATCACAGGAAGAAGGCGCCAGAAGTCACCAAAACTTGCAGTTGTATGAGTTTCATGTATGTGTTGTAATTGCGAGTATTTTTGCACAACATCTTATATTTCTATGTTTGTTTTAGTTTCTCTACTTTTTCTACTTTTAATGCAAGGCACAGACTTTGTGTATGTTCCGCCATGATTCACAACAAGCACAACTGAAGTTAAGTTGTTAAATTAGATCTTCATATTTGTATAGGATTAAGGCATAAAGTACTGGTGATTGGTGTATAATGTAAAGTGCTTAATAAAGTTTAAATGATAAAAAAAAAGAAAAATGTTCCCCCTTTTGGCCCCCCCTCGTCTTAAGCTACTACATGTAGAAAAGCTTCTGCTAACAAGGGATCATTCCTTTGGGCAAAGGCTAGATCAGGAATGATTTCAGATTCCTCGCCTAGGGTTTTTGGTTGTTCGATCTCCGAGGTTGTGGGTGATTTTTCATCTACCTCTCCAAAGCCTTTTCCCCCTCTTAACGTTTAGTCAGCTTCTACTTTTGGAAATAATGCTCTTTCGAGGATTCCCTATGCCACCTTTTCTCCTGCCTTGATTTGATGTCCCTTTTACCCACCATTCTGAATCAGGAATTTTATATTGCCTCTATAGTCGGGGTCTATGACGCCTGCTGGTACATCCAAGCCATATCGCCATGCTAGACCCAACTAAGAAGCTAACCTGATTTAAGTACCTCGAGGGGGTATTAAAACCAGGTCAGTGGGTACCAGTATTTTATCTCCGGGTTGCACCAATTCTGCCCTACTACTGCACAAGTTAAACCCGATAGATCTGTCTGTAGCTACTGATGGATCAGAGGCTCGGTTGCTACGTTTTTAAAATTTTAGGGTTCCCCAGTTTGTATCAACTAAGCCCAATCCCACTCCTGACACCTTATGTGAGGCACCAGGAATAAGATGCGGACACATAGGAGTCCTGTTTGTGGTTACGAACATTTATTAAATGAATAAGGGGTTGGAAAATGCCTTATTGTCCCTAATTCTAAGAGGTGTTTCCCTAACTCAACCAAAACTAAGGGTCTGTCTAATGTCAAGCTATCCAAAGCAAAACTATCCTGTGTCCCACATTCTATCCTTGCCCTCGCATTCTAAAGTAACTCTAATGTGCAAACTCTGTCTCTAGTCTTGAAAGGTACACATATGTTCAAGTTCAAAAGAAATATAAATGCACTCCAACACAAAAGTTCCCAATGAATAAGTTTCACAGTTCCAGGGGATTACTCCCTTCCCCAGGTTGCTGTTCAAGATTTCTCATGACTCCAAAATGCACAAAACCTCCTTGAAGGTTTCTTGGTTAATAACAAAACACTTTGTATTCCAAAACAATTTTAGATATAAGTTCCAACTATACCTGGTGAACTCCCTTGCCGGTTCTTTTCCACTTAAATTTCCTTTCATTCACTGTCTTGGGTTTACCTGGTATATTCCGGTGCCCGGACCTCTTTGGGTGGTCTATTTTCTACAATTGCAAACTTTAGCTTTGGCCTGGTATACCCTCCTGCCAGGGCTTTTAACATGCTTCACTTAATTCACACTTGCAGACTTGTGGTTTTGCAAAAGTTCACAAGGTGAAGGACTCTTTCTCTCCCCTTAACCTCTCTTTGGCTTTGCTCCCCTTGCGTACGGGTCGCAGACTTGTAACTGTTACAGTATTTGCAAAATTTCACGAGGTGAGGGGTTTTCTCCTTCCCCCTCCTTGGCCTCTTTCAGACTTTACCTCCCAATATCATCATCTTTCATTCCATTTACAATTATTGAGCGTTCTTCGGTATCTTTGCCCCGGTGTCCCAATCTTTCTCTCCAGGACTCACTGGCTTTCTGCAGCGCTCTTTGATTCCCTCACTGGAAGCAGGGGGCTGTGTTTTGGTGCTCTGCCTACAGTTTGCGGGTTCACCGTCCTCACTTGCTGGCTTCCACATCCTTCGTGGCTCCCACCTGGTGGTTGAGCCTCTCTCCATGTTCCTGTGGCTGAGGGTGCTTTTCACCGGTTCCCGCGGCCGCCGTCCAGACTTGCCTTCTTCCTCTGGTGCGGTGTCAGCTCAGCACACTGGTTGCTGCAGCCTTCCTCCTTCCTTGAGCTGGCTGGCTCCACAGACTCCTCCACAGCGGCTCAGCAGTCCCTCGATCAACATCGAGCGGTCGCGGATTCCCCAGGTAGCTCTCACTATGTTCATTCAGATTCCGCATTTTAAATCTCTAAGCACCTGTCAAGCGCTCGTAACTACTGGAGTGCGCTCTGTATTTCTCGGCATCGTGGAGCTGCATTGCTCCTTTCAGCCTCCTCATCTCAGTATTCTTTTATATATGGAAATGTTGGGCTTTCCTATGTTTTCTTCCAACTTGATACTGGAAGAGGTCTTTAGCAGGAAATGTGGGCAGTGAGATGGAACTTTTACAATAAACCATAAAAGCTTAAGACACAGAGGGAACCTCCCTCAAAGGGAAAGGGGGTATGTGCCTTCATTAGATGATGTCATGTTATCCCCCAGAGGGTCACCGCCCCCTGTGTGGTCCTTCCTCATCTAGCCGCCCCGGGGTTACGATCAGGTAGCATCTGCCATCCCCTGGCCACATGGGGAGAGGCTACCAAAGGAAAGGGAGTGACGACACCATCAGATTCTTCACATTATATAGTGCTACATACCCATAGGTCTCAGAGCACTCAAATAACATAAGCCATTATTATCCCACAGAGTGGTACTCAATTTATCGACCTCGGAAGGATGGAAGGCTGAGTTGACCCTGCCGGGATTTGAACCTGCCACAGCAGACTACGCACAGATATCAGGGGCGAGCACCTAGTTCACTGTGCGTTTTTGAAGTCATCATGAAGTAGACACAGACAACAAGTTCAAGATAGGTTCTTAATAATTGTATTAACTCAAAAGGCAGGCTGGAGTAAGGCCTGGCTTACCCTATGCTAAGGTGGGATTTCCCCACTGTTAGGGAGATTTATCATGTTTATACTTCATCCCCTCTCCTAGTGAGACTTTGAGGCTTTGGACCTTTTTCTTTCAACCCTGAATAAGTGGAGCCTTTTTCCACTCATTCATTCTTGTGGGCTCGGTCTTTTGGAACTCTATTCTTTGTACTCTACCTTTACTGTGGAGTCTGTCTGCTCCATAGCTCTTAAAGACATCTGTGTTTTTACTACTGCAGCACTCAACTTCTTACGAGTAGTGTTGCTGGGGACCCTTAGGGTCCTCCTTTATGGTTTGTTTTCTATATCCTCAAGTAACTAGCCTTCTTAAGGAGTATATCTCACACAACTCTATAGTCTGAAAGATTGGCACCCACCACATTCAGTGGAGTGCCAAAGGGAGACCTAGTATCCCCCTTGTCTCTGCTCTTGTGACTTTTTAGTCACATAGACATTCTCCTAGTTACGGCTGCTGGCAGTGGATGTGTTCTACCAACTATTGTGTAGTTTTTATACCGCAGGCTATGTCCATAGCCTCGGTAGTGCACAACAGGGCTCCCTTCTTTTTTCGCCATTACTAGCGTGGTTGTTCTTTGTTAGCCCTTCTACCATTCTGGGAGGGTGAGGTCAGTGTGTGTGTTTTGCCTTTGGCGGGAACCCTTGGGTGTCCCCGCCTAGGCTCCAGAGTGTCTGGGCAGATAAGAAATGGGGGAGGAGTCCCCCACCCCTCACTGTCCTTTGTCTGCCAGAGTGCCTGAATAGGACAAGCTCCCACAGGGGGTCTGGCTGTCCTGATTGGACAGCCAAACGCCCCTTTTTGTAAAATACTGAGCGAGATTGCAGAGGAGTGTGTGCTGGAACTGGATAAAAGGTGAGGCTTCTGGAGTGAAAAGCTAGTTGACGACTGGAAGCTGAAGTAACCAAAGAAGTCAATGTCAAGAGACGTCTGCAGGCCCTTTGCAACACTGTGAGGCGACCACTGCTGTCCTGACCACATACTCTGAACGACGACAGAGGAACTCCGAAGAGGACTCCTCCTTCCCTTTGGCTGGTGGGAACAACCAGTCCCAAGATTAATTTTGAAACGAGAGCTGCAGAACCCCAATACAACAAGACATGTTGCCCATTTCGAGTGTATCATCGTGCAAAGGCCGAATCCATTCAAATCTTTGCTGAACCCGTAAGGACACTCCAGAGATCCGATCCATCTCGCCCAGACCCCCTCTGATTGTGGGACTGCAGGAAGCGAAGAAGGTTGACTGGACGATCAATGTCCTTTGTTGGTGTTGCAGAAAAGACACCAAAACCGCAGAATGAAATGAGAAAGTGCTGAAAGTCGTGCCCCAGGTCCTCCCTCGAGACTGCTGCTTAGAGATCCTGTCAATTGTCCTGCCTTCAGTCATCAGACAAAGGAATCCGGAGGTCGGGTCCAGAGCGGCAACATTGCAGAGCATCCATCACAAACATTTTCTTCTAACCTAAGGTACTTTGGGGAAAAAGGTATTGCTTACCTGATTCCAAGAAGTCGCTGCAGAGCATTGGAGTGCACCTCGAGGTGTCCACTGTCACCCCCTCTTACCTCTGACTCAAGCCGCTGCTTGTGTCCTTTCCTCGAGTCCTTTAACGGGTCTCCTCTGTTAGTTAACTTACCGCTTCTATAACACTAGAGACTGGGAAAAAAACACAGGAACTCTTTGTATTCTGCTGCTTGTCATGAGTTTGAGCCCTCTGGAAACAGCCTTTAGCTAGGGTTGCCTTTTGGGATTTAAGACTTACTTGGCGAAGAAACCCTCTTTAGAACCTTGAACCAGGCTAATGTAACCCTAACCATTTTCCTCCATTTATGTGACTTTACTATATGTGTTTGTAGAGTAAATGTATTACCGTCCCTTTAAAGTGTATTCTCAAGTATTGCGAAGTGTTCTAGTGTAAACGTTTGAAGTGATTCTGGTGTATAGATAATATATAAATGTGTATAAATTATACATGTAACAGTTTTTTTGGTGTGCTACTAAGGTTCAGTGTACTTATCTACAGCTCACATCTTCCTCTTAAGATGAGCCTGACTGCTCTGGGACACTTCCCAAATCTTTTGACATCAGTACTTTTCATTGGTACACCGAGGTAGTTTGGTTTCTTGACTTCAAAGTCACATACAAGGTTGTTGCAAAACACAAGCTTCTTTATGGATACTTTCATTGGCTTTTCCACAAAAGGGGTTACTTAATCTAGGCGCAGTTGTCGGACCACACGGTCCACCCATTAAAGGTCACGCAACCCATAAAAGGTTGCGCAACCCATAGTCCTTCTTGACTGCTTTCTATTAACACTTGGCCACTGCTTTCCTTTAACAGTGAAGCTTGGTTCTTTCATCAAGGTCACACTCTTCCAACACTTTCCCGTGGCTTGTTGGCCACCATGAATTTTGTTATACCTTTCTGCATTCTGTAGTCTCTTACCAATACAGGTTTCCTCTTAACCTGCAGTTCCTTGAACTCTTTTAGCTTTGGCCAATACCTGGTTTCTCATCTCATACCCTTCTTGGTATTCTATTAGCTTTGGCCAATACCTGTGCTTCAAGCAATGCATTTTGTGGTATCTGCTACATGCACCACCTTTCTTTCACTCCACTCACGGGTGCTCATGACTTGCTTTTGCTCTGTGCCGCATTCAAAAGTGCTTTTGATGACCTTCAGTTGGTTTGATATTCAAAAGTACTTGTTTTGGCATTCAAAAGTACTTTCAATAACTTTCAGTTCATTCGGCATTCATATGTACTTGTTTTCATTTCCCGGCGCACCCCGGCATGAGTGTTTCGCTGGTTTCTACTCACCGGTTACACGCAGCAGCTCCTCGTTCTGCTTTCCGGCTTTTGCAATCTTTGCCTTTTCTTTGCGGCAGCCACAGAGAGCATGGCTCACTCTCTTGGTTCACCGTGTTGGCTGGGGTTCTTTGGCGTACCACAGCCCCTGCTGCACGTACTTGATTGGGAGGGTTGCAGGACTTCCAGACCCTCCTGGGTCCTTTGACTCCAGCTTTCCTTTCTCCAGGCCGTTCCATTTTTATATGCGTTAGGTGTGTTAAGTGACCACAGGTGTGTGGGTCATTAAGTCCAGTTGCCTCACTATGGCGAGAACCCATTAGGTGTATGTGCCTGGCTGATCCACCTGTATACATCCATAGCCCTCTTCTTCGTCTCTGTACCAGAGTGGTGTTTGGGATGTCTGAATTAATAAAGGAAGTATGTATTACTCTGGGTTGTCTCCGCCTCGTCTCAGAACCTAACTGATGTGAGTTGCGATCGCACTGGACATGCAGAAGGCATTCGACAGTGCCCTGGCCCTTCTTGTTTAAGGTACTGAACAACTACGGATTTGGGCCCAACTTTATAAAATGGGTGAACCTGTTATAATCACAACCATATGCTAGAGTATATATCAACAGCATACTTTCCTCCACACTGTAGTTGGAAGGGGGCACCAGACAGGGGTGCCCACTGTCACCCCTACTGTTTGCCTTAATCATAGAACCGTTGACAGACCAAATGCGTGCCTGCTTTAGTAACGCTGGCATTCATATAAACGGCCGACCTGAACTCATCACACACTATGCAGATATGCTGTATGTGAGGGATCAAGAGCGCTATCTGCAAAGAATACTAACAGCGGTGCAGGAGTTTGGCAGATAATGTGGCCTTCGCCTGAACAGCAGTAAATCTGAAATATTATGAAAACGGAATGGGGGATACCATCTCTCACGTCCTCTCCCCACTCCCCAAGTTCCCTCCACTCAGGTGATCCTCCCTCGCATACCCACCCGCAGAGTCAGGATCCAAAAGTGATGGCCTTTCCCTGGAAACCTGAGAAGAGGATACAGGGGGAAAAGAAGTGAGAACGCCCTCAGGTTCCTCACAGCTATCTGGCAGACCGATAATATTGTCTGCCAGAGACAAGCAAGTGACCATAGCTTTTGGGAGGGGCCAATCCATTGAGAGAGTAGATTTTAAAATAGAGGAGAGATTTTAGGGAGAATTCTCAGAAATATGCTAATTCCCTGCTACCTTACAGAACACCAGCACTTTTGATGGACTTTAGGGCTTTTAATTTCTAACCTGGAGAAAGTGAGACCTTTTTCCCACTCTCTCATGCATTTTTCGTGATTTGGACTCTGTTTCTTTTGACTTTGGAGTCTGAGAAACTCCATAGGCATCATGTTTACATTGTGACACACAGCTCCTTCAGTGCAGTGACACAGGGAAGTCCCTTAGATTTCACAAACGTTTAAATACCTTCTATTAGTAAAACTACTGTTTCCAAGAGCAGTGAAGTGAAATTGACTTTACTTAAATTCTGCAACTTTATAGACCCAGCACACACCATAGGGTACTGGATAGGTTACTTAGTATCCCCTTTGTCTAGTTTCTCATGTAACATGTTTATGTTACCCTTTCTACAATTAATGGCTGGTGGCAGTGGTTTACTTTTAACTACTGTTGTGTGTTTTTACTGTGGGCTGCGTTCGCAGCTGCTGTAAGGCACCCATGGGTGCCCAATTTGTCAAATTGGCCCGGTCTTGTTTTTTGGTTGTTTCTTGTCAGAAAGGTCCTTCTTGATAGTTCCTATGCGCGCCAAACCAGGTTTGGTCCCTTTGTTCGTTTTGTCTTTGGCGGGTTTCACAAGTGAAGCCCGCCTATGGCTCCAGTATGTATGGTGGTTTCGGCCAAAATGACCGCACCTAAATTACTGACCTTACTAAAACACCTAAAATGCATACCACCAAAAGTTCGAACATCAAAAGTTCAAACCTTTTGTTGTATGTATTTTAGGTAGGTACAAAAAACAACAAAGACTGTGGGAGCTGTGGAGCTGCCCCCAGCAACACCCCTTTCACCATACTATACAGTATAGTAAGCGAGGGTTGTGGGGGACACCCCTGCAGCTGCCCGACATTTCTTTTTTTTGTTTAAAGGCTGCAGGGGCTGCGTGGTTGTCCCTTGGAACACCCCGCACACCATACTAAACAGTATAGTGAACAGGGGTTGCGAGGGACACCCCTGCAGCTCACCGACCAAAAGTTTAAAAAAAGAAAGAAAAGAAAAGGACCCTGCTGCACCTGTTCCTGATAACGGAAGTACAAGGGAACCAGCGTTGCAGGGACACAGCACGTTGGAAAGAAAGGTAAGTAGGGGGCTGGGGGTGTGTTGGGGTGTGGGTGGGGGGTGTTTCTATGGATGTGGTGTTTTTTTTTAATGGATGTCCGCATGGGCAATGTACAAACATTTCTTGTATTGCGTACATTTCCCATGCAGACCTTTTACATGCAGTCATTTCCATCGCAGGTATTTTAGTCGCGGGAAAATCACCCAGATTCTGTCTGGCAGGGGCAGGAAGTGAGGGAGGTGCCCGAAACTCCCTGTGCTTAATCCCCTTGATTACAGGAATGCACCCAAAGGTGATTGGCCAGCTGGCTGTCCTTGGAGGACAGCCACCCTGCTGTTCGATTAACAGCTAGCCTGGAATGAATGGGAGAAACCTGCATTAAAGGCGAGGCCTTTGGATTTGGAAGGCAGAGTGGACCACTGGACGAAGGAATCTGAAGAAGAACTTGGAAGAGACGCCTGCTGCAACTCCTGGATCGTTGGTTTGCCAGGTGAAGCCCTGCGGCTGTGCTGTAGCTCCAAATTCGCCTCGAC
This sequence comes from Ambystoma mexicanum, assembly GCF_040938575.1. Taxonomy (NCBI): domain Eukaryota; kingdom Metazoa; phylum Chordata; class Amphibia; order Caudata; family Ambystomatidae; genus Ambystoma; species Ambystoma mexicanum. The sequence continues at coordinate 623,349,172 of NC_090936.1, forward strand.
TAGAGAAGCACTGCAAGGACAACTTCTCCCTTTGGGTTGGTGGGACCAATCAACCTCAAAGTGAACTCGTCTGGACATCCTCTAGGAGCTGGCTCTACTTCTGCTGCTGGAACCGAAGTGCCAGGGAGAGGAACACCAGATCGAGTGCATCACTTGTAAGTTCGGACCCGAGCCTAAGGAAGATCCTCCAGACTCCCTTGAAGCAGGACTGACCAAGCCTGAGCCACCTCAACAGAGTGCTGGACCCCAGATGTGAGGAAAGTCTAGAGTGGTATCTGAGAGTCCACGGTGGTGCTATTTACTGAGATACAAGGACCTGAAACCGCTAACTGCTGCTAAACTGAAGTTTGACCTTTGCTGCCGCTGGCCTTCCCATTGTGTTGCAGGAGTACCCAGAAGTCCTCCCTCTTGTCCCCATGACTGAGGCACAGGAACAACAGGATCTGCAGAGCCACACAGGAAAACAAGCCAGCTGGAACCATTTCTTCTAACCAAAGGTACTGTAAACCTAAAAGGACTTACCTCTTGTTGTGTAGCCTTGCTTGTTATCAGTTGAGACGTGTCTTGGTTGCCATTGCAACTTTGTCCCTCACAAGCTTCCCAGCTTGTGGCCCTTCAAGTGAATCTTATTTCTAAAAACTTTTCTGAAAAATATTGTGCAGGACTTTTACTTACCTGCAAAGAAGACCTTCAGCTTCCCTAGGCTGTGTTCAACTAACATTGACTGTCCTGGCTCCCTGAGAGACTGTTCTACCTCTGACTTTGTGCTTTTGCCTTTCCCCCAGGAAACGGTTAATTTACTTTGCATTGAAGAGTTTAAAAAGTACTTGCCAGTTTATGAATTATTTGTTAACCTTTTTTATTCCAATATCTAATCCTTTACACCAAACTCAGTATTGCTCTAAATGTACCAGTTCTAAATCAATGTCCACAGTGTCTTAGATATTTAAGTCACCTGAGTGTGTAGGAAGTGTCTGTGTGCCATCACCAATGGGTATCATCTGATTTAGAGAAACATAGTGTGTTTTGAAGTATACTTTAGGTGTTACATGTTTTGCTCCCTTCTGAAGAAGGCTTATAGAACTGACTGTTAAATACATTAATAATTAGAAATCTTGAGTGTGTTTATTTGAATAACTGTCACTGTGAAACTCTGTCTTACCTTACAGCTCACATTGACCCCTCTTGAGATAGGCCTGGCTGCTCAGCCACACTACCAACCTGTGTAGTACAGACTTATACCGAAGGTTGAGTTCCCTATTGCCAGGAGGTCAAGGTTGCTGGAGTCTCCCAAAGGGTACTGCACACAATCTTGCCTAACAAGGGAAATAGCTGAAGTACCCTGGGGTCCAACTGCTGCTGTGTCTGATGCCTGATCCTCCGACATGTTGGTGCTGGGTGATGGTGCACAATGCCAGGAAGCAAGTTTTAATGACACTATAAAATCCTACATACTACCAGTAACTTTTCTAACTGCCTGGGAGGCAGTCTGGAACTAAGGGAGAGAGGGGAGAACTGATGGCTCTGTTTGGGCAGAACTAATTGTTCAATCCTGCCTCCCAGTGAAAGGGGTAAATGCAAGTGAGCTGCATTGATTCCACAAGCGGTACTGTCATTTTGCTTTCATTTTTGTGTTCGGAAAGTGGAACCTCAAGGCTAACTTGTCTTGATTTTTAATTCACTATTCATAAATGTTTTATTTTATTACAGACTCTATTGGAAGAATCGTTGGCAAATGAAAAATTAAAGGTAACAGAAATCCAAGAGATGAAGTCTAGGCTGGAAGAAGATCTGAGCAAGCAAAGGACAGATATGAATACATTGACGCAAGGTTTTGAAAAGGTAAAATGCTGTAAATATCTTTATTCCAGGGTTCTGCAGCCTGCTGCTCTCCATATGTTTTGGACTACTACTCCCATGATCAATCACCATTGACTGTGCTGCCTAGAGATGATTGTCGTGCCAGTCAAAAATATCTGGGGAGCCAAGTGTTGCAGGCTAAACAGTCTTTGCTAGCTAAAACGATATAAAAGGTTGCGACCTATCCTTGCGTACAGCCCCATTTCTTTTGTGATCTAGTGCTAGAAAGTATGTTGCCATCTTCTTAAAAGAACTGATTTTCAAGGATTAATAAGTATTGTTATTAATGCCATTGTTGCAAAATATGTTCATATTGAAAATTAACATAATGCTATTTGTTTTATGATTGGAAAACATGAGTGATGAATGACCAGTTATAGCAGTATGTATTTCCAAAATCTCCTGAGTGCCATTCTGCCTGTGTGTTCATGGGTGTATGATGGTCAACAGAAACACGTGATACACACTGTTTCAAAGACTTTATTCTTCTCAGGATCCATAATGAGATTAATACTTATAAGACATATGGGTTTCTCTACAAGGTTTAAAGGTGCTCCTCTCCGAACAATCCAAGCAAAGGGTGTTGGAAAGCAACAAACCTTAGTGCATCAGGGTTCTCCAATCTGGCAGGAATACTAGACTCCATCTGGAGCACTTTTTCAAATAGTCTCAGGGTTCTCGGATCCTGCTTGCCATTTTTAACACCCAGGGATATAATGTCCAGTTCACACCAGGGATATAGTGCCAGCTCACTACTTGACAGTCTCAGGGATATTGTACCAAGCTCACTATGCCTTCAGGCATATAGCACCTTTTTTGCTCTTGCAGCCAATCATTAGATACTTTCATCCTTTATCTGGATCGTTGTCTTGCTCCTTACTAGTGTTGGTCTTTCTCATCTCTCAATGGCTTTGTAAGTCTTAGTGTGTGCCATAAATGTGTGGTTAGTTCTTATATGCCTTTATATAATTGGCATGATAGACCTATACCTTTCTTTGTCTGTTGTGTTGTTGTACCTTTCAGTTTAGGTCCCCCAACTCCCTTAGCCACCACATCATTCCCATGCCAAGTGCCACTAGGTTATTTTATGGCAGATAGAAATACCATTACTTACAGAACCTCATTGTGTCATTTTTGGCATCCATTGTTTCGCTTGTGCATCTGACACGTTTTCAGATGAGTTATGCACGATTATAATTGTCTTCCGGAATAAATTAGTGGTATTCAGTGCCTCATTCTGTTGCCCAGGCCATACTTCACTGAGAACATTAAGGACATTTCTGGAGTTACATCCATAAACCAACCCAAAGTTTGAAAATCCTGCTGAAACCTGAGGGGCCCTCTCATAAAGAATACGGCCTCCTGGGTTTCGCTCCAGTATAAAGGCCAACTGAATTCCCACCGCCACATAGATGTAAGAAGGTGCTTAATACTTCTGCAACACAAAAATAATCAACACTTCCACAGGGTTTTGAAATTAGTTAATTGAATTACATCAAAACCTTGCTTCTATGGTGGACATCTTTAGGTTTGTCCTGGCTTCCAGATCTCTGTGCATCTCAATAATGTGTCAAATTGTTTGATGAATGTGATCCGGTCCCCTATGGTTTGGATTTAATCAAAGCTGGGGAGGTTGAGGACCTCCTAAAATGTTCTGTGAGCAGAATGAGGACTTTGCTGCCTGGGTCCCAAATTTGCCCAATGCAGCCAGAGAGATAGTGTTCCCATACTAGTTTATGCAGGCCTTGACTTAAAGAAAGCCCAACAAGTCCTTCCAAACAACAATTGCCAAAGCTGTCAAGACTCTTGAAATGTCTGTTCCTAGATGTATAAAGTACAATATGTCCTAACTGGCATCCTGTAGCAGGGACCACCTAAGGAGACACTTCTCCCATTCCATGCCACCATCGTTGACCCCATCAAGGTAGTCTGGCTGAAGTCTGCCTTGGCTCCAGCTCTGCCCATAATGATCACTTTCTTTACACAGATGCCACTACAGGAAAACCTGTTTGCCAGACTTCCACTTCAGAGTACAAGACAGCTACCTTTGTTTCTTTTTCCTTTGCTGTACAGTTAAGAACTTGACACCCTAGGGCATAAGGTCTTAGTGTCTGGCTGTGCGAGCTATCAGTGTCACATGTACTCTGGACTAATAGACTCATGTTTTGAGGGGGAAGGGGCCCATTTCTGAGGCACCAGAAACTTGACTTTGATTGAGATGAATGCAGGTTTTGCTAAATAAATGGCATATGGCAAGGAGGTGGCTTGTGAAACCTTTCAATCATGCCGTTCACATTGAATTTTATCACCCATTTGGTGGTTACCTGGCCGGTGCTCAGAATTTGATTATAAGCCAGATGAGTCGTCGGGGAATGTTTAGGTATCGAAGGCCAAAGCCACATTTTTGGACTTAGATGTGTGGTAGCCTCCTGCTCTTTCTGGATTGTCCATTAAATTTGGTCCATCTTTTCTTTAACCCACAGAAGCCAGATGCTTCTGGGAAACTAAACCAAAGGTGATTTCCTACTCCAGGGTAGGGGGAAGAGGTGCACACACCAGCAGATGCTCTCCCTTTGCAGTTCCCTCTTCCAACCCTGGTGCAAAACATGTTTCCGTTGGACCATATCCATTGTTCTACTCCTCTACCCCACCGAAGAAGATGGACTAAGTCCCTTTTAGTCGTAGGGTGAAGAAACACCACCAGGACGTTTCTCAGGGCTGCTATCACTCTTTGCTCCACCACCGCCCAATACAAACTCCCTCTTTCCTCTCTTCCCCCAGATGCTCATCTGGAGAATACCTCATAACTCCTGGTGAAGGTTAGAATACAAATTGTGCCTGCTCAAGAGCATGGCAGAGGTGGTGGTGTTCGTTATTTTTTGGTGCAAAAGGAAGATGGGCATCATTGTCCAACCCCCCATCTTCAGCTGCAGAGCTTGTTCCTGCACATGGGAACAGTTCAAGATGCCCCCCCCCAGCCCAGTTCTTACAGACCTTGTGCCTTAAGTACTGACTGGTCGGGACTTTCAGGATGCCTACTTTCCATATGCCTAACTATCCCATGCACTGAAAATACATCACGTTTGTAGTTGAAAATGTCAACTACCAGTTTGCTGTCAACAAACTTTTACCCATGGTCGTGGTGGCTACTTCTCTGATGATTGAACTGATTCATGTTTTTCCTTTCATGGACAAATGCTTCTTTCAAGCTTGTCCCTTAAGCAAGTATCAGTCCACCTTTACCGTACTTTTCATCTGCTACAGTGCTTAAACCCTTCCTGAACTTCTTAAGGTTGAATCTTCCACATAGTCAATTATTTTTGTCCAAGATAAAAGTTCTGGCTTCTTCCTTCTTCTGCCATCTGGAGCTCCTGGCCTCTCATCTTCTGGTGCAAGAGACCTGTCACAGGACCTCCTGTAGTGTGCCATCTGTAAGGAACTCATGGTGGCAACAGTAAAGACAGACACAAGTGATCACAGTTCAAGGGTGTTTATTAAACTATATATGCAGGTTGGAAAAACACCTAATCTAAATCTAAGATGTGAGCAACCCTCAACAATCAAATAATGATAAGGTAGTCCTAGTGGCATCTTTGTCAAATAAAAGGGTCTAAACTAAGAACAACCTGTTGCCAATCCTTACGCTAAATACATACTATGAGTGTGGGATAAGGCTCACAGAAAAGAAAGAAGTGTTCACAAATAATAAGTCAGGATGCGGTCGTCAGGGTCTCCCTTCCCCACGTTTTGTGCATGGGATAAGACTGGACTCCGGAGCACAGCACACGCTTGAGCTTTCCCAGCATGAGCTAACAGTTCTGCTTTCAACTATCGGAGCCTTCGGTAGTTAAGTCTCTTTTTCTAAAAAAAAGTCTCTTGCCTCTGAGGATCTGATGAGTTCCAAAAATTAGAAACAAAAGCTCCTCTCTGCTTGCACGTAGGGTGATACCTTTTCACTCCTGGATCCCCCTCTTCTGGGCTCAGAGCCCATGAAAGTTATTTTCGATAACGGGTCCTTCCATTTTCAATCTCTTGCTTCCAAGGGCCTGATATATTCAAAACAGCAAAACAAGTAATTTCCCTTGTCCTTAGAGTGAGGGTTCTTCACCCTTGGGTCCCCCTCTTCCGGGCTCAGACCCCCCTTGAATGTCAGCCTCCCTCCGTCGGGTTCACTGCGGCTTTCGACACAATCTCATCTGTGCCATTCACAAATCATAATGTCTTTTTAAACCGTTCACTGTGGACATCCCTCTTCCGGGTACACTCTTGTCAGAACACTGTATATTGTGACTTCAGACTTTGCCCTCTGTTCATTGGCATCCCTCCGTCGGGTTCACTCTTGCCAACCTTTGCAATTCACAAAATGCGGGATTCACTTACCTTAGCTTCACCTTCACTTGCCGGTCAAAGACTTTCGACTGTACAGAGGATTTTTCCAGACCCCCTTATCACCACTTCAACCCACGTCTTGTGCCATTCCCAAGGCCTTCTGGTAACGGTAGTTTCAACCATTGGGTATTCACCCAGAGTTTATCAAGCAAGCACCTGCATGGTGCCTGACTCTCCTGTAACTGGCTTTCCCCTCTCGTATGGAAATAACAGTTCTTTGTACCTTCTTCAATAAGGCGTTTTTGCTACTTTTGTTCAAACAGTTTATTTTCTTATCGATTCTCCCCTCGACTCACCGGCTTTGATGAACCGCTCGGCTTTGTTTTTCTCTGGAGTCAAGGCCGGTGCCACGATGTTAAGCGTCTCCCTTCGGCTTGGTTATCAGCGGAGGAAGTACTTGTGTACCGTTGACATCTGCTGCAACACACGCTGGCTATTGTTTGCGGTCTTAGTTTCCTTCTGTGGAGGTTTCACAGGTCTTGCTAGGAAAGGGCATGGTCTATTCTCTCCTTGTCACCCTCTCGGTTTGCGCTGTTTTTCTCCTCCTCTTGAACTGCTATGCTGCGTTAGCTCTCTTTGTGCGGTCTGCCTTGCTCGTATTGTGCTCTCGTGCTCCATCTTTTATCCCTGTGGGGAAGGTAAAGGGCCGTCAGGTAGGGAGGGGCTTGGGTGTGTGTGTTCGTGTGTGTGTGTTCGCGTGTGTGTGTTCGCGTGTGTTCGCTCCCTGAGGACCCCTAGTCCACCCCCAGGAACTGGATCCAATGGCTGTGTCCTGGCCACCTGGATGACAGACCCCCAGGGACTAGTAAGTGAGACTCCTTCAGGTTTCTCATACCTCAGAGACGACCTTCAAAGAGGAGAGCCTTTTTGGCAACCTTGGTCCCAATTAATGGTAGTCGCAAATGTCTGTATGAAGACCTGGGAAGCTCACCTAAAAAGTTTTACAGTGAGCAGCCGTTGGTCCCTGATGAAAGCAAAGGAACACAACCTCATCAAACTAGAGGCCATCAGGCTGGTCCTAGTTATTTTCCTTCCTTCTGATGGACAACACAGTGACTATTCATTACTTGTACAGGAGAGCTGTAGTTCCAAGCTTTAAAAAATGACTTCGAGGGGATTGGGTCCTCCGACGTATTCCATATCTATGACATGTAATCACCACAGCTGTGCTGCTTCGGAGACTTTTTTCTGCGTCCTGCGTCGATGCGCCGTCGTCGAGGACCTCCTCCGACGTCATCCGATGTGATAAGTAGGACGCACAACGCCCGTAGCCTCAGTTCCGTTTTTTCCGCGAACGTGTTGCTTCGTGAATCTCGGTTAACGCCTCGACTCTTTGGAGTTCTGTTCTTCTCGGTTCTTCGAACCTGTTTGTTTTGGTGAGAATCTCCTTCGTGTGAAGATGTCTTCTACTTCGTCTTAGACCCCGCGTCCGGGCTTCAAGAAGTGCGGGGAGTGTGGGTCCAAGATGTCGGTGACGGACTCGCACGACGCCTGCCTCTGGTGCCTCGGGGAGGCCCACGACACGGATGACTGTATCGACTGCCAGTCGCTCACGTCCAAAGCCTTACGAGAACGTAAGAAGAAGTTGTCGGTAGGTCGGGTGTCCAAGCCCCGGAAGTCGAAGTCTGCGGGGCTTTCGACGGATGATTCGAGAGGAGACTCTCCGCGTCATCGTCGGAAGTCTCGTGGGTCTCCTTCCAGGAGTCGGTCTCGCCACTCCTCGGCCTCTTCGAGACATTCTCGGAAGCGCTGACAGCGGTCGTCTTCCAGGTCCTCTTCTGAGGACTCTGCCCGGCACGTCGCTTACCCCATCAGCCGTGCGACGCCAGAGGAGTGGGCTTCCTTCGGGAAGAAAATGCTGGCGATTCTCGAGTCGCAGGGTACTAAACCGTCCGCGCCCCCGAGTGGGGTCGGTCGTGAGAGGTCGAGAGACACCGCTCGCAAGAGTGGTCGGCACAAGTCACGGGAGAGGTCCCGTTCGGACAAGGGGACTCGTTCTCGACGTACCCGTTCCAGGTCCCGGTCCTCGACGCGTTCGAGACCGTGTGCACCTGTGATGTCTTCGAGGAAGACATCGACGTCTGAGGCGTCGAGGGCGTCGACAGGCTTTCTCGAGGCTTCGGCTCTGAGGAAGTCGTCGAAGCCGTCGACGCTCAGGTCGTCGAAGGACACGCTCGGAGCTCCGGCTTCGAGGACTGTGTCGACGCCGTCGATGCTGGCGGCGCTGCATCTGACGTCGATGCCGATTTACTCGACGCCGATGCCTGTTCTCTCGACTCCGGCGCCGATTCAATCGACGCCCTCGATGCCTTTCGAGGCCGGGGTGTCGGAGGTACCCCGTGGCACGGGGGAACCCCCTAGGAAGGCTCTGGTTAAGAGCAAGCATTCTCAGGTGCCTTCTTTTCGCCACCTGCAATATATTTCGGAGGTGGATGAGGATTCTGATGACCTGGTTCCTAGTCAGGTTCCAGATGAAATTGTCTCGGGCCATAGTCAGTTTGACGATTTGAGGCAGTCACTGCATGATGCCAGTGGACTGGACACCTCTCCGGAGGTGGAAATTTGTAGGCCTTCACAGGCTGGGCTTCTCCCTCGGTTTAAAGAAGTCCCATTTGACGCCAACACAGCGGCTCCAGTACATCGGAGCAGTGCTCGACACCTCCCTGGGGCAGTGTTTTCCTCCCCAGGTGAGGGCTCTTCACATTCAGCAGATGGTGCACAAGTTTCAGCATGCCCAGACGCTTCCAGCGTTCGAGTTCTTGAGGTTGCTCGGCCTCATGGCATCCTGCATTCTTCTGGTGCCAGAGGCTCGCCTGTGAATTAGATCTTTGCAGTGGGCGCTCAAGATGCAATGGTCGCAGTCCTCCGGCAGGATGTCGGACCCAGTTCAGGTGCCGCTCTCGGTCGCCCGGGACCTTCTGTGGTGGGCCGTCGAAGGCAACTTGATGAAGGGGGCTCCATTTTGGCTTCCCTGGCCGGAGGTGACGATCGTGACGGATGCATCCCTCACGGGATGGGGAGCTCATGCCAACGGGCTGACAGTCAGCGGTCGTTGGTCTCCGTCGGAGTCCAGACTCCATATCAATCTGTTGGAGCTGAGGGCCGTCAGGCTAGCCCTGAAGGCTTTTCTGCCGACTGTGCGAGGAAAGAATGTCCTGATCCTGACGGACAACACAGTGGCCAAGCACTACCTCAACAAAAAGGGGGGGGCAGGGTCACTTTCTCTGTGCAGGGAGGCGATGCAGCTCGAGTTCTGGGCCATCCAGCAGGAAGTTTCGATCTCGGCAGTTCATCTGGCCAGAGACAAAAACGTGACGGCGGACGCTCTGAGCAGGCAGAGCACGATCTCTCACGAGTGGGAGTTGGCTCAGGAGATTCTCCTGAAGATCTTTGCCCTTTGGGGGAACCCCTCAAGTGGATCTCTTCGCCTCCAGTGTCAACCGGAAGTGCGAGAGGTTCTGCTCGCGGGAATTTCCTCCAAAAGGAGCCTTAGGAGACGCGTTCGTGGTGGAGTGGTCATTCCCGCTGCTGTACGCGTTTCCTCCAGTTCCCGTCATCCCGCAAGTGCTGCGGAGGTTACGGAAGTTCGGTTCCCGGATGATCTTCATTGCTCCGGCGTGGGCTCGGAGGACGTGGTACCCGGACCTTCTCGACTTGTCCATCTGCCCTCCACGTCGTCTTCCCTACCGAGACGATCTGCTCTCACGGGAGGGGGGGGTCAGGTTCTCCATCCAGAGGTCAGATCCCTCAACCTTCACGCTTGGCTTCTGAAAGGTTGAGGTTTAAGGATTGGGACCTCCCTGAAGACTTGATGGAGGTGTTGCTCTCGGCCCGAAGGCCAGCAACAAAGTCTCTGTACCGTTGGCGTAAGTTCTGCGACTGGTGCAGAGTTCAGAATGTGGATCCTTTTGCATGTGACATCCCCATGGTTCTGTCCTTTTTACTTTCTTTGGCCCACAGGGGCTTGCAAGTGGGTACCATTAAAGGTTACCTGGCGGCGCTGTCCATCTTTAAGCGCTCGTCTGAAGAGTGTTCCTACTTTAAAATCCCTTTAATTTCACAGTTTCTGAAAGGGCTCACTAATGTGTTCCCTCCGTCACCTTTCCTGGTGCCCGGTTGGGATTTAAACTTTGTTCTTAAGTTTCTTATGGGTGCTCCATTTGAGCCTTTACATTCTTGCCCTTTGAGGCTGTTAACTCTGAAAATTGTGTTTTTGGTTGAGGTTACTTCCGCTCGCAGAGTGAGTGAGTTACAGGCACTTTCAGTTAAGCCACCCTTCACTGTATTTCACAAGGACAGGGTTGTCCTTAGAGTTCGTCCTTCTTTTCTTCCGAAGGTAGTGACGGAATTTCATTTGGCCCAGAAGGTTGTTCTTCCGGCATTCTATCCTCCTCCGCATCATGGTAAGGAAGAGGAGAGGCTCCATAGGCTTGATCCTAGGAGAGCTTTAAGCTTTTATGTTTCACGCATGTCCCGGGTCAGAGTGGACGATCAACTCTTTATTGGTTATGCTGGAAAGCGTTTAGGGCAAGCTGTGACGAAACAGACTTTGTCTCGCTGGATTATTTTGGCCATCTCGGAGTGTTACCGCTTGGCGGGTAAGGACCCACCGGCTGGCTTGCGGGCCCATTCTGCCAGGGGTATGGCTGCATCTACTGCCCTGCAGAGAGGTGTTCCTATTCGCAACATCTGTGATGCAGCCACCTGGGCTTCCGTACATACATTTGTACGTCGCTATTCCCTCGATTCCATCCGAGGACAAGATCTGGCCTTTGGCAAGGCGGTCCTTTGCTCTGCTATTTGATTGGCAATTCTAAATTTTGATTCTAAATTCTTTCCCTCCTCCTTGCTCTGGTACTGCTTTGGGAGTCTGTCATAGATATGGAATACGTCAGAGGACCCAATCCTCTCGAAGAACAAGTTACTTTCTTACCTGGTAACGTTCTTTCGATGGGATGGTCCGACGACGTATTCCATATCGCTCCCTCCCTGCCTTCCCCGCTGCAGAATTTCTTTTGCGATTGCAGCTTACGTTCCGCAAGGCTTTGTGTCTGACTGGCAGTTGACTAATGTCACACGTTCTGGGGGAAAAAACTACAACGGAGGCTACGGGCGTCGTGCGTCCTACTTATCACATCGGATGACGTCGGACTTCGGAGGAGGTCCTCGACGACGGCGCATCGACGTCATCGACGCAGGACGCAGACGCCGAAAAAAGTTTCCGAAGCAGCACAGCTGTGGTGATTACATGTCATAGATATGGAATACGTCGTCGGACCATTCCATCGAAAGAACGTTACCAGGTAAGAAAGTGACTTGTTCATCTTCCTATTGCAATACCTTGCTATGAAGAACGTTGTTGGAGATTCCTTGATCAGGTGTTCTTCTTTATCCCATGAACAGGAGCTCTTTCAGGAACTTTCTTGATGAGATTTCTGCCTGTTGGTGGAACATTCTGGTATATAAATCTTCATCGCCAATATCAACCAGAAGTGAAAGTAGTTTTACTCCAAGCATTTTCTTCTGCATGGAGCTATGGAGCTCTGGTGGACGTGTTGATTGTAGTGTGGAACTTCAATCTCCTCTGTGTTCTTTCCAGTTCCTGTCATTCTACTGGTTCTTAGGATACCGAGGCGAATTAGGTCCACCTTCCTCCTGATCACCCCGGACTGGGCCTGGTGTATGTGGTGCCCGGACCGTCTGGACATGTAAGTCTTTCCCTTTGATGAGGGTGGATCTGCTCTCCCAGTCGCAAGGCAGTGTACACCACCTGACTCAGAGCAGCCTTAACCTTAATGCGTACTCTGGGGTGAGTGTTGAACTGTGAGGATTCTTCTGTGGTAGTTAAGCGAGGGCGTGTGTGTATTGCACTTATTTCTGAATACACTTCTGTGATCTTTCAGTGAGTCAGTATCCTCATTCATGACCCAATATAACATCTGGTTATAAGGGACTTGTCCCTTGGGCGTGATCTCCAGAAGCGCACAGGCAGAAGAGCCATTTCCCAAAATGAGGGCAAAATGAGGAGTGAATGCACCAAAATAGTTGAGGTGTTAGCCTGCCCTGTGGACACAAAGCTCAGCGGTAACTAGTACCAGCAGGTGCCATACTATGGAGAGTAAAAAGGGGACAATAGCCCACTGTGTGGGCTGTGTCCCTCTCCCTACACAAATCCTCAGTACTGTCAGTTGGTTTACCCATGGTTCAACCAGTAGGGTTACGTTATAACAATTTGCACTTGATGACAGTCTCCACTGCCAAAAGATTATGATGCTTAATCGCGCTTTGCGGTAACCACCTGAGGCACCTGAAATCCATTTTCGGGTTTATTCCCACTTGATTTGCCCATTACTGGGTTGACAACTATCAACCTGGGCGAGGGGGCGTGGCTTCGCAGCCATGCGAAAGTGAGCGAGTCACCGAGAGCTCCCGGGTGATCTGCTACAAGATCCTTATAAACGGCTGAAAAATGGCAGGAGACCCTGAACAAATTGAAGGAACGGCACCCGGAGGGTCCAGGGCACGCACGGGCGAAAGCCCGTACAAAATCGGAGGTCGGAAAGACCAGAAACGAGGTGAAGCGGAGGCGCAGGGCCACCACACAAAATGGCGGCCGCGGCCCACTGAGGACCCGCCTGCGCTCCGAAAGGCAGTGGAAGCTGAGTATGCAGACGGCTAGGCGTGGGGGCGCGGACGGCTTCCCACCGGATACCCACACACCACCCGCGGAAGACCGAGAGAGGCCCCAAACCCGACCGCCCTCCCTAACAGGGACGTGGAACGAGGCGCACACCACCATGCCGCGTGAAGGGGGACCAGGCAACTGAGGATAGCGGCAGAGGAGAGCAGAGGGCCGAGACAAAGGGAGAGCACAGCGCCTGCGGCCCAAGGCACCGACAGGGCGCCCCCCAGCGCACAGAAGCCCTACCGGAGTGCGCCCACACAGCGGCAGCCCGGAGGGGGAGACCCTGACCCTCGACAGCAGAAGGCAAGCTGGCTACCGGCCGGGGGCCGCAGCGGAGCAGCGGGCAGCAGCAACCAGCGAGACGCAACCGGAGCCCCCGGTAAGGATGAGACAGCGGAGGCAGGAAATCGTAAGGCTGCAGCTGGACAGAGTGACTTTAGCTGCTGCGCGCCAGGCCCAGGGAGGTGCTGGAGAGTGGCAGGGCCCACGCAGGGATGGCGGAACACCGACTACAAAGTGGAGGCCACCCAGGGGCACAACGCCCCCATCCAAGCGCAGACACACAAGGCCACAAACATCAGCATGCCTGAAAAACAGAAAGGCGGCAGAGGGAGGCAAACAAGCATGGAGACATTTGCCCGCAAAAGCGAGGACTCACAACCTGGGACGGCGGCGGCGGACACAGCCACATCATACGCTACGCAAGGGGAGCTCAAACAAGTGGAAGGCAGTACCCTAGAGGCCATAGAGGGGCTAAAGGCCTCAATAGAGGGCAAGCTGGATGCAGTGATCGTGGATGTGGGGCTCCATAGGCAGGACACGATGAACCTAGCGGAGAGAGTGACAACGGTGGAACAACAGGTGCAGAGCAATGCAGAAAACGTGACCAACGCCCATTCAAATATGTCAGATGCACTGGAGCGGATTAAAACACTAGGAAGCAGGGCCGAAGATGCAGAAGGCCGGGCCAGGCGCAACAATGTGCGTATTGTAAGGCTGCCGGAGTGGGTGGAAGGCAGAGACCCCACAGACTTCGTAGAGAACTTACTGCTCCAGGAAGTAGGTGTAGGGAACCTGTCCCAGGGCTTTGTGGTAGAAAGGGAGCACAGAGCACTGACCAGGAAACCCCGCCCGGGCGTGCCACCGAGACCCATGATCGCGAAGATCTTGAACTTTAAGGACAGGGAGAAAATCCTGACATTCTCAAGGGAAGGCGGGGAGATAACGCGCATCGGAGCCAGGATAACCATCTACCCTGACTATACGGCACTTGTGCAAAGACAGCGGGCCCAGTTCTGCCAACCAAAGATCGCCTTCGGGCAGCAGGGGTGAAATTCATGTTACTTTACCCGTCCAAGCTCAAAATCCTGCACAACGGGAGGACACAGATCTTTGAGACCACGGAGGACGCCCAGGAGTGGATGGACCAGCAAGGGATCCCACAACTAAGAGAGGGGGTCGAGAGGAATCGTGAGGCACCCCGGCGAGGAAGGGAATGAGAGTGTGGACAAAACACTGAGGACACATGCCGAATCGAGATGCGGCAAGAATGAGAACCGGAAGCATAAATTAATGGATTAACCCAGGAGCTCGAGGCCTCTGGCACTGGACCGCCAAGACCCACAGAGGGGGCCCCAAGTAGCGACAAGTTTGCAGTGTCAGTTTTTAAGGCACTACGCTGCGACGAGTGCGCCCACGGATCGAGGGTGGCACTTGGAATGCGGCGGGGCCCGAGCAGGGGGAGGGAGGCTGGGCATTGGTTTATAGTAGTTGTAGTAGTGTGGCTAAGTTTAAGAGAAGGCACGAGAGGAGGCAAACATAATGAACGAGGAGGTCACGGACACGGCAAAGACAACGCAAGGGCGCAAGTGAGGCGGCACTCAAGTGCGGGAATCCGGCGTGGAACACCAAAGAGGGGAGGTGGAGAGAAGCGGATACGGGTGGCAGGGTGGTCCGCCAGGACAGGGGGAATTAAAGAGGGAGGGCGCACCCGCAAGCTACCAGGGGAATAATTGGGAGAAGATGATAGACGGACCTCCCAGGCCAGAAAGGAAAAACTAAACAGGCTGATGGGAACGAGCAGGCCGCAGGAAACTGTAAGACACAGGAACCGAGATGAGCTAAAAGTGGTGACTTGAAACGTCAGGGGGCTAAACGCTACGTGAAGAGACTGAGGGTCTACGCATGGCTAAACAAAGTGAGTCTACATCTCAATGCTGCAGGAGACCCACCTGATGGTGGAAAAACAAGCCAAGATGGCCAAGAAATGGGGCGGCCAGACATACAGCTCCACATACTCTAACTACGCGAGAGGGGTAGCGACTTGGATTGCCCCGGGTATCCCATTCCAACTCATCAAACAGGAGAGAGACGCCGAAGGCAGGGTCCTCTTCGTACACGGAATGCTGGCTACACCCCAAACCACGATGCATCAGATTTCTTTAAACCACTCACACCCTGGCTGGCCCCGTACAGGAACGCCACGACCATCTGGGCCGGAGATCTGAACTGCACACTGGATCCCAGGCTGCACCGGTCAGACGACAAACACAAAAGGCCCGCACCACCAGCACGGGTGTTGCAGAAGACACTGGACCAGCTCGAGCTGGAGGACGTCTGGAGGAAGGTACGTGGGGGTGAAAGGGGATACACGCAATATAGCGCCCCACACGGGACATTTACCCGCATTGACTATTTATTCACGGGCAAAGAGACACTAGGCGAATTCACTGGGGCACACATTCACGCACGAACCCTATCTGACCATGCCCCACTGGAAGCAACATGGGCACATACATACAGAAAAAGCCCCCATTCCCACGTGGAGAATTAGGGCGGAAGCACTCCTAGAGGGGGATTTCCAAGACCATATCCAAACTTCAATAGACGACTACTTCGAGCACAACACGGGTAGTGTAGACAGTACGGGAATGACATGGGAAGCCTTTAAGGTGGTGATCAGGGGGGTGGCAATTGGGAAAACGGGAGGCCTTAGGAGAGAAACCCTGGCTGAACTGGATGAGATAGAAGGGAAGATAGAGAGGGCGGAAGCACAGGCAGGGCAAGACGGGGGGAAACGGGTGACCTCACCACTCTGAGACAACCGTGTATGGCGGCCTGGGAGAGATTAGGGCGGTTAGACTATGGGAAGTACATAGGCCGCACGCAGAAGGGGATAAACCTGGTAGACTTCTCGATTGGCTGACCAAACAGGAGACCAAGCGAGAACCGATAAATGCAATTCGGAATAGTCAGGGGGCGATTGAAAGGTCCCAGGGGGGTATAAATACGGTGTTCTCGCAATTATATGAGGAACTATATACCAGAGTACAGGAAGCAGAAGAGGGAGACCTTGAGGACGCATTTGTGGAAATCAAACTCCCACGACTGTCAGAAGAGCAGGCCCAGATGTTGGACGCCCCCCTTACTGTGGAGGAATTGACAGAGAGTTGCCGACAGGGAAGTCCCCGGGGCCCGACGGGTTGCCAGGGGAATTCTATAAAAGATACAAAGATATCTTGGCTCCGAGGTTACTAGAGACACTGGAGGAGGCGTACGAGTGCGGCCGACTCCCGAGCAGTATGTCAGAATCTGTAATAGTCCCGATACTTGAAGCGGGGAAGCCACCCCTCGAGTGCGGGTCCTACAGGCCAATCTCTCTGATAAGTCAGGATTCCAAGATACTGACAGCGGCATTGGCCAATCGGCTAAAAAGGGTGATACCCACACTGGTACACACAGACCAGACGGGATATGTACCAGAACGCAACACGGCTTGGAATCTCCGGAGACTCCATCACATCATTGACAGGATGAACCAAGAGGAGGGAGAATACGCAGTGGCGTCATTAGATGCAATTAAAGCGTTCGATTCAGTGAACTGGGACTGGCTACTAGGGGCGCTCGCCCACTTTGGGATGGGCGGGGGGTTCCTACGCTAGATAAGGCTGCTGTACAACGACCCGAGGGCCAGAGTGAAGACGGGGAGGCATGTCTCAGGGGAATGGAGCATAGGGCGAGGTACAAAACAGGGGTGTCCGCTGTCCCAAATGCTATATATATTGGCGCTGGAACCGTTTGCGGCCTTCCTAAGGGCGGAGTACGGAGACACTGGCATAGAGATAGATGGGGAGACACACCAGATTTCAATATATGCAGATGACATGCTGCTTTATGTCCGGGACCCACAAACCCATTTACCAGACCTATTGGAGGCACTGGGAGCGTTTGGCAGGCTATCGGGAATCACCATCAACAAGGGGAAGCCCTCACTGTTCCCCCTGGCGCGCCTGAGGGCGACGGCGTCAGACCAGCTGCCACTCCTGGGCCTGACAAGGACCCCAATCACCTTCAGATATTTAGGGGTGGACTTATATCACGATACCGCGGAAACACACATGGCCAACACACAGGCAACCCTGGACAAAATAGAGAACGCCATGCAGTTCTGGAAAACACTACCGCTGGGGATGGTAGGCCGGGTGGCCCTAATGAAGATGATCGTTTTACCCCGACTCCTATATTATTTCACCAATATCCCCTATAACATCCCCGGGTCATTCTTCAGACGATTACACTCCATAACACGGTCCTTTCTATGGGGGGGAGGGAGGAACAGGGTAGCACTGAGCACATTACAAAGGGGCTACGAATGGGGAGGGATCAAGCTCCCAGACTTTGAGCGTTACTACTTGGCCGCACAACTTCAATTCGTGGTCAGATGGCTGGGGGAAGACACCTCCATAATTGCAATACTGTGTCGACCATTGCTCCAGCGATACTATTTGAAAGAACTACTGTGGATAAACGAGACCCAAGCAAAAACCCTTCCCAGAATAGTCCAACTAGGCCGAGCACTGTGGAAGAGAGCATGGAAAGTGCAGAACATAAGAGACCCCTGTTCAAGGTACATTCCCCTATTTTGAAAAACAGAACTTCTAGTTTATCTTTTTGAAATTTGAAGTATATTTTTGACTTTAAAGCTGAACTGTTAGTAATTTTGAAAAACCACAACCCAGGTTGGGTAACGTAGAGAGCAGCTGTGTGACTAGGTATTACACTTGGTCTCTTGCTTCACATTCCCCTGGTGGGACTGGTAGACACCCGTATAGCAAGCATAGCAACGTTCAGAACAAAGTGGGAAGACAAAGGAGTGGCCCAAGTAGGTGACCTGTGGCAAGAAGGACATTGGGTAGACTTTCAGACCCTAGCGGAGGAGCAGGACATACACAGTGGCCAATTCATACTGTATAACAGCATGGTCCAAGGAATAAGGAAGAGGTGGGAGACCCTGCCGGAAAAGGAAGACATGGATGGGCCGCTGGACGCCTGGTACGATGTATCAGAGGGGGGACTGTTAGGGAGAATTCTCACTTTAGGCTGAATTTCCTAACCTAGTGAGTCCCCCAGCAGCTTTGCTGGATTTCTGGAGTTTGTTCTTTTCCTCCTGCCAAGAGTGAGACTCTTTTTCTCCCACTCTTGGACATATTTATGGTGTTCCTTTGACTGTTAATGTGTTTTATGGGCTATGGGGTCCTTTACACCATAGGGTCTCGTGTGTTTTTATTATGTGTGTTACACAAAAAGAGTAAACACTGACCAGGGCACTGACCAGCACCCTCCGTGCAGTAACACGGGTGTCATAGTGACCCCCCACCATAGACTCCATACCCTGGGACTGACTGCTGTCTCCCAGGGCATGTAAAGTCACCATTGACTTTACTAGTCCCAAATTATTAACAGAAACCAGTACAAACCATCATATTGTGAACGTACTGGTCGGGGCAATTCGATTGCCCCGGGGTCTGTTAGTCGAGGGTGCACGTCTCCGTCCTCCCTGATCGAGTTTTGGCTGGTGGCAGTGGCGCGAATATGTTCCTATGGGATTTTCCCATTGTTCGAGGCTACCAACTTTAATTATTTAATTCTCATAGCCTCAAACATACCACCGGTTTATTTATTTAATATTAATTCGTCGGTTGGTATTTTTTGCCAGGACTCGATTCTAAAATGGCGTCTGTGTTCTCTTCTGTGACTCCAACCCAAGTCGAGCCCTTTGTTCCACTTTTTGGCAGGCTTCTCCACAGAAGCCTCCAAAAGTGGTGCCACACTGTCTGGGTACCACAGGGGGTGTGGGGGGGATTTAGGCACCCTGGACTGAGTTGCCTAGGCAACTCAAGTCGCACTCCGCCCTGATTGGCCCAAGTGGTGAGCCGGCCGGCTCACCACTTAGCATGTTTGAGTGACAGCTAGGCTGAGTGAATGGGGGTATGCTGCATAAAAGCAGGGCTTTGGGGACTGGAACTTCAGAAGTCACCACAGGACCTGAGAATCCGACGAGGGAGAAGCTGAGCCGACCTACCACGACGACACCACCGGTGGAGCCCTGTGGAACCGACTCACCACTTCCCGACGACAGAGAAGATCTCCCGGCTGGAGAGGCTTCTTCCCCTGACTGGTGGGCACAACCAGTTTTTCCTTCCTTCATCGCACCCCAGACCGGTTTGTGGTCGAACTGCCCGTGCCAAGCACCCCGGCGGCCGGATAGCCACTCACCACTGAACCGCGAATCAGTGGACCGCTCCTTGTACCTGAGAAACTCCGCGGCTGGTTTCTTCCCTGGCAGTGCAACGGACTCCTGTCTTCCTCCCCGACGAGATCCTCTCTTCCCCCGGACGAAGCACCGACTTGCATCCGCTGCCAGGAACAACTGCCCCCGCTGGAGTGTTCTCACCACTTTAAGGTACCGTGTCCGCCAGGCCTCCCTTTCTAAAGATTGCTACATGGTAATAATAACTCCTTAACTTTCTGGACTGGGTTGGCCGCCTTGACCCTCTAACTGGTCCCTTTCTTTGGTCCAACTCCTTTTTGAACCATTACAAGACTTTTGTACACTGCAACCGTGTGACCTTGGACACATTTCGTTTGATCCCCTGAAAGTGGATCCGGCCTATTGAACTCTAACTTCACGGTTTTACTTTGCCTTCCCCTCTTGTTATGTTCTTGTAAAAGTGTTGGGATCTGTTTCAACTTGTTCTCTGCTTTTCTCTCCCTTTTAAAAACGAACTATTAGAGTGCCATCTACGTTCACCGCTGTCTGAAAATAAGTGGGGCTTTACTTAAGACTTGTCTAATATTCTTTTAAGGGAGTGTATATCTTTTAGTGACCGTGTTTTTGAATTGCTTACTATTGGTGCCTGTGTGTTTTTCTAGATGTGGTTTTAATAAATAATTATATCTCTTTTACACCAAGCCCTGGTCAGTGTTTACTTGTTCTATCGTGTTCTCTTGACCTATTTCGAATACTCTGTATACTGCCTAACTCTTCTTGAGGGAAGTCTGACTGCTCAGCCACAGCTACCAAGTGAATCTGTGTGGTACAGACTGCTACCAAGTGGGTTTACTGCCAAATACCTGTAGTCGTAAATCTTTTGCAGTGGTCCCAGAGGGAACTGCACAGGTTTCTGCCTAACAGAGACACACCGTGTCCAGACTTTACGAACAATTGCTGGGCACCATAAATTCTTGGACACTGAACAGCCGGACAAAGTGGGAGGAGGAACTGCAGCGACCCCTCAGGGACAAAGAATGGAACAGAGCCCTTCAATATGCGAAGAAAGTTTCCAGAAACGCAAG
Organism: Ambystoma mexicanum; assembly: GCF_040938575.1. NCBI lineage: Eukaryota > Metazoa > Chordata > Amphibia > Caudata > Ambystomatidae > Ambystoma > Ambystoma mexicanum. The sequence goes on from NC_090936.1 coordinate 623,369,741, forward strand.
GTTCAGACAGCTGAAGTTCTACATAGTGCACAGGGCATACTTAACGCCTAAAAGAATGTCAAACATGGGGGACAGTCAAATACGGAGTTGTCCACGCTGCCAGGAAGAACAGGCAGATATGGTGCACATGTTTTGGACATGCCCGGGTATGGCAGCCTTCTGGAATACGATACAGGAAAGGGCGTTGAAGGCAGGAATCCATATGCGAGCTTGGTCACCGGTGTCCTACATACTGGGCCTGTTCCCGAGGGGCGACAAGCAAAGGATCCATATAGCTAAGATGATAGACTTGATGACAATTCTGGCGAAACGCCACATCGCAATGTCATGGAAAGCAAGCGCAGGGCCATTGATAGAAGGCTGGTGGGCGGACCTACAAAAATGGGCAATAGCAGAAACTACGGTCTGGACCAGAACCTCGCAGAGGGGAGAAGAGAACAGTGGGGCCAAAATACTAGCGTGGAATACCTTGGTACAAGACTTATTTGGGAGAGACGAGGAAACCAGCGCAACTGACTCGAGTGAGCCGGGAGGAGAGGAGACTTGACCTGCCCGCACCGGTGCGCAGCACGCAGACAGGAGCGAGGACGACGCAACGGAGGAGGAGGGCGCCTAACCGTGACCCGAGCGGAGAACGTACATTATGAAATTAAACCCGAAAGTGCCAGAGCAAATGTTGAGAGTTGTTGTTCATTTGTTTTGTGTTTGTTGTTAAATGAAAATAAAGAAAATTGTTTAAAAAAAAAAAAAACTATCAGCCTGGGCATCTCAAATGCGCTGTATTTTACACCCAATCAGGTGAGCCAGCAGTCAAATGGGTAGATTGGAAAGTGGGCTTTATGAAACTTTTGCTGGCAGGGTACAAACCCAAATTACAATCTAGAAAGAAAGGATGGCCTGCTATACCAATGTTTAGGTCACAAAGGACAAAATATGTTTAAAGTCCTCCCTTGGCCTCATGCACAGGGATAAAACATACGTTTTAAGAGTATAAGGCAGGTGGCAAACACTACTTGCCAAAATTGATCCCTGTAATGGAATGGTGCCAGTTAGAGGTCACAGATGAGTCTGTGTAGAATTGCATAATAACCCTGATGGTGGTAGCACCACCTATGATAAGCATGTCAGGGATCCGTTTTTTATATGCTTCAACAGTCCAAAATCAAGGAGATGATGTGGGTGAAGAGTAATCTCACCTTGTACCAAGAAAGTGATAGGGAAGTGAAACACATGGATCTCTGCCTTAAATAGAGTTAAATAGTGATGAAGGCTACATAGAGAACAACATAGTGAAGGTAGGCCCACACAAAGAACCTGGTACTAAAGGCAATGGGGCAGGGCAGGAGAGCAGAATCGATAGACAATGTGGGAAGAGGAAAGGAGGAAGCCAGAAGGGGTAAATTAGTTCTTCAGGTGTTCCAGACGCATGCGTTGGCTAATCACATTGATTGCAATGCACCACCAAGGATTATCTAGAGGGAATGTGTCAAGTAGGATCCCATTGCAAAGTGCAGCAAAAACATGGGAGAAAGATGAGCAAATGAGATTACTGACCACACTAAACACACTAGTGAAAAGCGGCTCACAGTGAGTGAGGTATTATGCAGCAAGCACAGGAGAAAATCGTATGTGCTGGCAAAGACAAATGATTTGTCAAGAGGTTACATGTCTTTAATGATTAATTTTATAACGAATGCACATATAACAAAAATATTATAACCAAACAATTATTTCTTTCTTTTTTTGGGGGGGGGGTCCCCCCAAAGCCCTGTTTCACACCCCTAAAAACCACCCCAAACGTTTCCCCATAAGATTTAACACTTTACCCCACCCCACATACATTTTCGTTATGTTTTCCATTATAAAATGCTCATTATATGTGCATTCTCCATCACATTTTCATTCTAAAGACTGTATACCGTGTCAAGCCCATTGAATTTAATGGGAAAATTGATGCAGCCTTTTAGTTTAAAAGGAAGGAGGGCTGAGGACTTAGATTTTAGGAATGGAGCTTAATAAAGGTATCACTCAAAGTATCATCCCGATTACTTGTGGTTTGCAATTTTTGAAAAAGAAAAAGAAATCCTTGTCTAGCACTCCCACATAGGCCTTTGACACATTAGAGTGGAGGAGATGATTACTGCTGCACATTCTTTCCATTAGCACTTGAAGTGAACAGAGAAAAGAAGGTGAAGAGAGCACTGAGGGCAAGAGAGGAATGCAGAGCGAGCTGTGCTTTCTGTAACGCTTACCTGAACTCCACAGAAGCGTAATAACTTCCGACCCCCTTTTGGTCTGCTAACAGGAGCTTTGGAAATTCCTTTTCTGTCCGGAAAGAAACACAAGAAAGGAGCTGCTTTAAAATGATTGGATACTATGACTTTAAGGATTCTATGTCTATTCTTCTCTCTAACACAGACCCAAAATATCCTCACCTGTGGTTTATGTTTTGATAGCCCTCCATCCTGCTATCAAACAGGGGTGCGTAGATATAATGGCTCTGAAGTCTGGATAGCGTAGATGCAGGAAGACTGAGGTAAATGTTCTTTAAAAGTTCATGAGTCTCTTGGAATGAACCATTGAGCAAGCTGTTATTTTGCTTTTTCTGTGAAAAAAATGAACGTTCTTTCTATGTTGGAGAGATCATTCGTGCTAAATAAATATTTCTTCTTTCTTGGGGAGATTCTTGACGAAAGAAGACTTCAACTGAAGAGTTTGTAGTATAAATAAAAGAATGTTAACACCTTTAAACAATGAGAGTTGGAGCGCTTACTTCCAGAATGTAGCACACAGTACATTAAGAGGTTACTTTAGCATAGAAAATGAATTTTCTGAAGAATGGTTGTGCGTGTAATCGTGAAGAGAGAGCGCTAACTAGCGTAAGTTCGTCTTGACAGAGGAAACCGATACAACCTTCTACTTCAAAGCGCGGTTAAAACTGTGAGGAAAATGAACTCTGTGGAGCTTCAGGTACGTTTGCTTTAGAAATTATCTTTTCTCTTAACTGGTAATGTTCATGCTTTTAATTATGTACCTTTGTTTGCAGGACTTCGGAATACGGCGATAATCCTCGGAAGATGACGCGGTTACAAGCGAAGGCTGCTGACCAATCTGTGACGAAAGGAAATCTTTAACTGGAAAGCTGCGACAAAGGAAAACTGTAGTCAGTTAACTCTTGTCTGCGGTCGATAGATATTCTGTAGATTCTTCAAACTATTGATATCTTTTCTTTGGTTTCCACAGGTTCTGTGAGCTGAGGCGCTGGTAGCGTTACACCGCTGTCAGCGGATCAAACGCGAAGCACGCATTAGAGCAGAGGCGAGGCATAAGTAGTTCACAATGTTCAGTGTCTAGATTACTGCTGCTGTTTTGTCTCTGACCACCCGGGCGGCTATCTTTTGGGTATTGGGACACTATAGCATTCCTATGGTGGTCTATGATTATTCATTGATGTGTATTGTGTGCATGCCAGGTGTGCCAGGCTAACACCCACCTCAGACCTACTGATCTCTGTAATGAATCATTCTTGGTCTGGATTCTTGACTCGGGACTATGAATCTGGGATGTGATCATGACAGTCCCCCCCCCCCCCCCTTCACACCCCTCACCCCGCAAAGCCCCCTCCTAAGGATAGACCTTCCTGCCCTGGCTTGGTTGGGAGAGTCTGATGACAGTTTTGGAGTAATTGAGGGCATGAATATTAGAGCTGGGTTCCCAAGTTTGTTCCTGTGGACCAAACCCTTGCCAATCCACTAAATAAAACAGTTTCCTTCTGACAATCTTAAAATCTAAAATGTCTTTTACTAAGAATTCGGGTTCTTCATCTACAATCATGGTCTTGGGGGACTTTTGTAACCTGGTTCCTGGAGTCATTGGTTTTAATAAGGAGACGTGGAATACAGGATGAATTTGCAGGTTAGATGGTAGTTCTAATCTTTTTTTTTCCACTTAAATTTTATTGAACATTTTCCGGACAGCAAAGCAATGTAAAACCATTAGACCAACAATAGCTACCCCAACATCACTGGCGCCAGGTGCCACGCATGTAGAACTTTAAAGTTATGCTTCATTGCTGCTGTGTATAGTCTACCCGAGAAAAGAGACTTAAAGATGGCAGCCCACGTATCTCCCTCTACCACCATCCCCAGCCTAGTTGCCCACTGCTTCTTGAACCCCTGTCTGCACCCCACCTCAGCTGTAATTAGGACCTTGTAAAATCTAGACAAGGACCCCCTCCTTGAGGGGGATTCAACTATGATTTTCTCAAGTGGCATAAGAGGACAAGCCAGCCCTTCCACCCAAAGGCTATCAGTCAGGATCCCTTTCACTCGGATATAATCAAAGATTGACATCGGGGATTCTCCCATGGCCTCTCTTAAACTAGCATATTCAATGAATTCACCCTGCTGGAAGAACTGTGCCGCGCGTTCAAGACCCACATCCAACCAACCCTGTGTCCCACGCAGGTCTCTATTGCTAGGTCGATCGGGGGGCCCCACAGAGAGGACAGAGGAGAAGGCCAGGAAGAGAGAGGCGCATTTTCGCTGTCGTCCTTCCACAGTTCCCACAACACAGATAAGGTCGGATGATTCCTAATTTTATACAGGAGGTCCTTGGCAGGGGACCACAGGAGATCTCTCACCTTCTTGGGGTGAACTTGCACATCTTCTATGTAAGACCAGTAGGTCCTCAGATCATCTCTCGAATGCTCCAACATCACTCTTAATTGAGCGGCTTTGTGGTAGAGCCTGGAGTCTGGAAGACCAAACCATCCAGTGTTTTCGGGAGCGTCAGGGTCCCGAACTTGACCCTTGCTTTTTTCCCTTTCCATATGAAGCGTCAGACTTCCAAATGGAGGGATCCCAAGAAAGACCTTGGAACTGCGATCGGGAGAGCAGAAAACAAGTAGAGGAGCCTAGGCAAAATGTTCATCTTAACTGACACCATTCGGCCAAACCACAAGAGTGTCAAGGGGGCCCAGCGAAGCAAGTCAGATTTAATCTTGGCAAGGATAGGAGGATAGTTTACTTTGAAGAAGCTAGACAAGTCTCTCGAGAGGAGAATCCCCAGGGTGTAGTTTTGCGCTCGACTCTTAATACCTCCCCATGACTCCCTGCCCTCAACTTCAGCTTCGACTCTGCCCACTGGCGTCAGAGATGACTTCCCTGGGTTAATCTTCAGCCCCGAAAAGCTGCCGAACTCACGGATCAAGTCCAAGAGGTTCGGAAGCGAAGTCTGGCGGTTGGTCAAGTACGCAAAGACATTGTCCGCAAATAGGGAGAGCTTAAACTCGAGATCCCCACAGCGAACACCCGTAATCCCCTGATTCTCCCTTATGGCTATTGCCAAGGGCTCCAATGCCAGTGCATAGAGGAGGGGCGAAATCGGGCATCCCTGCCGGGTCCCCCTGGAAAGCAAGAAAGAGATTGAAACTGTCTCATTCACTGCCACTTTGGCCGTAGGACCATTATAAAGCACTGACCATCAACTACAAAACCTTATCCCCAACCCCATCCTCTGCAGGACCTTGCCGATGTAAGCCCACTCGACCCGGTCGAAGGCCTTCTCAGAGTCCAAGGATAACAGATAGGCCTCCTCACCTGTAACTGCCACTTCATGCATTAAGTCCAGAGATTTCCTAATATTGTGTCCGACCCCCCTGCCTTTCGCAAATGAAGCCCACTTGATCCCATGCACCAACGACGGGAGGAGCTGGGGCAACCTGTTAGCCAGGAGCTTAGCCAATATTTTCACGTCTGCGTTGAGCAATGAGATGGGCCGGTAGGATGGACACTGCCTTGGGTGGTTCCCTTCCTTTGGGATGACAACAATATGGGCTGAGAGCATTGATTGCGGGAGCCTGCCTGATTACAAGACTACATTGAAGATCTTAGCCAAGAAGGGAGCAAGGACCAGACGAAAGGATACATAGAAGAAAACTGTAAACCCATCATCTCCCTGAGTTGTCCCCAATTTCATGGAGCTGATCATATCGATTACTTCTTGAGGAGTAACAGGCCTCTCTAGGGGATCCGACCTCTCGGGAGATAGACAAGGAAGCTGCAGGGAATCCCGAAATCTATCTATATCCACTCCGTCCTCATCATATTCGGAAGTATAAAGGCGCTCGTAATACATAGGGAACTATTCCGCAATCTCTGGGTCTTCCCTACAACTCGCCCCCCCCAGAAGGGAAAGCAAATCCACCCTCTTCCTATTTCTTGACTCCCGAAGCCTCCAGGCTAGGATTTTATCAGCCTTTTCCCCCTTCTCCATATATCTTTGCTCAGGAAAGAGAGTTTCCTCTCCATCTGCCCAACTAAAAGAGAGGCGAGTTTTGCCTTTAATTGCTGCAACTCCGCCCACTTCCCTGGGAACATCTGAGATCTGAGCTTACCCCCCGGCCTCAATTTTGTCCCTTAGAAGTCTCTCCTCCCTACACCTCTCCCGCTTCCTCGCCGCCCACAACCCTATAAGAACATCCCTAATTGTGGCCTTAAAGCCCTCCCAAACTCCCGCCATCCTCACCTGCCCTTCATCATTGATTACAAAGAATTCCTTCATTGAGGCAAGGATGGACTGCTATAACGCCTTATCCTTCAACAGGAGATCATTGCAGGTCCATCTTCCTGGGCCAGGACTCTCTTTGACATACCCAATTGGATCTTAACTAAGTCATGGTCTGACCACGGCGTCACTTCCACCTCCGTTTTCGTGATCCTCTCACAGAGCGCCTTGTTGACTAGAATATAGTAGATTCTAGAGTATGACCAATGAGTTTTAGAAAAATATGTAAATAAAGAATTTGGCTCTCCCGGACCGAATGAGAATCTCGAAGCCCCAGCTCGTCATTGGCGCCTTGAAACGAGGCTGCTAGACGTTTCTGCATCGGAGAGTCGACGCTCAGACCTCCTATATCGATCCGGGTCTAATACCATATTAAAAACCCCTCCCACCACAAGGGCACCCTCTGTAAAAGACACAATTTTGGACTTCATCTCCAACCAAAAGCGATCTTGGGCTTCAATGGGGGGCATATATAGAGACTAGAGTCACCTTGGAACCCCTCATTTCCCCCTTAATCCTAATAAATCAAGCCTCGGGGTCCCTATACTGGGTTTTCAGGGTGAACTGGGCCTTAGATGCAGCCACTATTGCGACCCCCCTCTTCTTGGTATGACATGACGCATGAAAGACCCTCTGTATCGACCTAGCCTTAAAAGATGGTTCTCCAGCATGGGGTCTGGCATGGATTCACATGCTCATGAATATTCCCCGTCGTCAGGCCGGGAATACTCGGTAAAGAAAAAATCAGTATCAGTTTCGTTTCTGATCTGTCTTTCTCAGTAGTAACCAATCACTGGTCTCTGGGTCATACTGCCCCCAGCCAATGACTGCCCTCTTCCTAAGCCCCGCCTCTGGCAGCCATCTTCAGATTTTTACCACACGCTCAAGTGTTGGGAGTCCTCGTGTTTAGCTCTCGAGCTTTTGCTGCGTTTTCCTGCTTTTTTTCAAAGAGAATTTCTCATTTTTCGGTCAAATGGAGCCTCAAGCTCCACCGTCTCTACATCCGATTAACAGGATCCGTGTCGGATCTTTCTACGCCCCTCAAGGGTGAAGATTTCATCGAGTTACGCTTCTTGAAGGATTCCAGAAGTTTCTGCAGCCTACCCGAACATGGCCCAGGAGAAAGGAAGCTCGACGCCCAGAAAGCTGTTCAGGGTTTGCCCTGGATGCCAGCTGCAGAACGTGTTCAAGGAGGACGAGCACTCGAAATGTCTCTACTGCCTTCATGAGGACAAAACGCACGTGGAGAAGGACTGTGCATTTTGCAGGAACATGTCGGAACGGACCATCAGGGACCGACACCTTCGTGTCTCCAACTGGCTGGAAGGGAAAGAGCCTGTCAGGTGAGAAGAAGAAGAAGTCTGAGCGGTCTTATAAGTCCTGTGAGGGTGCCCCGGCGACGGGGGCCCAACAGAAGGCAAAGCACCGCAAGTCCGCGGGCACCGGGAACGCTGAACGGTCGCGCTCTTCGGCTGCCAGGCAGGGCGCGCCTTCCCCGGCACCATCAACCACGAGCCAACGCGCTGGTTCGGGGAAGAGGAAATCCGAGAACCCGGGTAAGCCTCTGGAGAGGCCCCGGTCGATCTCAAAGGATTCAGCCGAGGAGGAGCGAGGCGGTGACCCTCCCCCCAAGGTGAAGGCCTCAAGCACGCCTAAGGTGGTGAAGGCCTTGATTCACCCGGCCAAGGCCTCTATCGAGGAAGTCGCGGCGGCTCTGGCGCAGCCTGTGGAGGATACACCAGTGGAGGCGACCTCGGGGCCCAGAGTCTCCCTGCCTCCGCGGAGGGAAGCCTCTTTCAGACCCATCGAAAAGACCCCCGTGAAGACCCCGGTGGAGTTAGAGGGGGGAGTCGGTGGCCATTGTGCACACGGACACAGCATCCGAGGAGGAGCTGGTAGAAGTCTTAGAGGGCCTCGACGAGGGCGTCGAAGAGGCCCATCCCCACAGGAGGGATCCCAACGAAGGTGACGACGAGAGTGACGGCGGCACCGGCGAGGGTCCTAGTCACCCGTCGCTTCCGGAGCCGCAGGACAACTCGGCAGCCATTTTGTTGGCAATACAATCCTTATGTTCAGAGATAAGGACGAGATTGCCCTTACCACCTTCGGAGGATCCGGAACCAGACTTGACGGAGGAGCCAGAGGCGGACCCAGGCCCGGGCGAGAAGCCCCCCGAACAAGAAAAGACGGGTCCATCCAGCCCCGCCTTTTCAGCCCTCGCGGCCTGCTCAGCCTTTACCCACGTCCCCCGTCCCTGGTGATTACACGGGAAAGGGCACGGCCACGATGGGTACCGACGACGGCGGTGACGACGGGACGGAGCTCCCATCGCCAGCCCGGGCCTCCCCGCCCGACGAGATCGGATCTTTCCATGCAATGATCGCCAGGGCATCCGAGCTTTTTCAGCTCTGCCCCGAACAGAAGAAGGAAGGTTTCCTTTACCAACGGCGCAAGACCAAGAGGAAGACAGTCCTTGCCGTGCCTCTACTAGATGACATCTGGGACGAGGGTCTCACCCTTCTCAAGAACCCGTCTACGACGCCTGCCAAGAAGGATCGGTACGAGAAAAAGTACCGGGTCCCCGACGCGGCCCCTTTGTGCCTTAGGGCACAACCGACCCCTGACTCGGTCGTCTCAGCGGCGGCCAAGAAGAAAGCGGGGGGGCATTGGCCACAACGTCAACTTCCCTGCCGGACTGCGAAGGAAAGAAGCTGGATGCAATGGGACGATGAGTTATCTCGTCGGCGGCAACAACGATTAAGGCGGCCAACGCCCTCGCGATCGTGGTCCGCTACGACAGGGAGTTATGGTACAATATCGCCCTCCTGTTGGACTTCCTACCGGATGACAAGAGGGCCAAGGCCCTGGAGATCTTGCAAGAGGCGAAATGGCGTCGTACCACACCATTACGGTGGCAACGGACATTGCCGACACCGGTTTCTGCCAGCTAGGCAACAGCGTTTGCCTTAGACGACGAGGGTGGCTCAAGGCGACGGATTTCCGCCAGGAGGTACAAGCCAAGGTTTTGGACATGCCGTTCGACGGGAACAAACTCTTTGGGAAAACAGTGGTTGAGTCCCTCCAAGGCATCAAGGCGGACACGGAGACAGCTAAGGCCCTAGGTGTTCTCCAGCAATGAAGGCCGTCCTTTCGGAGCTCCAGAGGCAAGCAGGGTGCCTCCAAGGGATTCGGTTGTGGCTCCTCTACGTACCGCCAAGTGGCCTGCTCCTTGTCGCAGTAACCCTATAGAGGACGAGGCAAGTCGGGTGGGCCCCGCCGTCGTCACCAGGGAGGCCAAGGCAGCAAGGCGTCCTCCAAGCAAGATTGAACCGACAGCGGTGTCAGGCCCCCACCGAAGTACCCCAGTGGGAGGCCGGCTGGCGAAGTTCGTCAGCGTGTGGGAGTCCATCTCCACTTACCTTCGGGTGCTGGATGCCCTGGCCCAGGGGCACGCCCTCGAATTTCTAAAAAAGTGACCCCGCATTCCACTCATGGCCAGGAAGGAAAATCGCGTCCCTCAACTGCTATTGGAGGTAAGGGCAATGCTCAAAAAAGGTGCCATCGAGCTCGTCCCGAAGAGGCTCCGGGCTCCGGAGTATACTCAAGGTACTTCCTCGTGAAAAAGAAGACAGGAGGATGGCGCCTCATCCTGGACCTGCGACGACTGAACAAGTACATCAAGGCACAGAAGTTCTGGATGGTCCCCCTCCAGCCATGCTGGGACAGCTGGAGGAGGGTGATTTCCTGTCGTCGTTGGATTTGGAGGATGCATACTTCCACATCCCCATTCTGAAAGGACATCGAAAGTTCTTCAGGTTCATGGTCCAAGGACGGCACTACCAGTTCAAGGCCCTCCCGTTCGGATTGAAGTCGGCACCCAGGGTGTTCACCAAGTGCCTTGCACCGGTGGCGGCGCGGCTGCGCATGCAGGGGATCCACATCTACCCCTACCTGGACGACTGGCTCATCCGAGAAAGGGCAAGGGAGCTTGCCGTAGATCACACAGCGAAGACCGTCCAGCTGCTCACGGACCTGGGATTCTCCATAAACTTTCCCAAATCCCACCTGGTCCCGTCGCAAGTCGCACTGTTTCTGGGAGCCAAGCTCGACACAGTGGCGCGTCTGCTCTCGCCGTCGGAGGAAAGGACGAAGTCCATCCTGGGCAAGGTGCAGTGTCTGCTGGCCACGGACGTGGCCATGGTGGGGTCCATCAAGTCCTTCCTCAGGATGATGTCCTCCTGCATATATCTTGTGCGCCTGTGCAGGCTTTGGATGCGCCCTCTGGTAGAGTTCCTAGACGCCCGCTGGATCCAAGCGACAGGCATCTTCGAGGACAGGATGCCACTCAACGAGACCTTCCGACGAGCGATCCGGTGGTGGGGCACCCGTGCTCATCTGACGGCGGGCACAGACTTTCAGACCCCATCCCACCAGATAAGGGTGACGACAGATGCCTCCCTGGAAGGGTGGGGAGCGCACACCGGGGAACTTCACGCGAGAGGCCTTTGGCTCCCAGAGGAGAAGACGCTCCACATCAACATCCTGGAGCTCCGTGCAGTGTTCTGGGCCCTCAGGTCCTTTCTCCCGTCCCTCAAGGGCAAGGTGGAGAGAATCTTCACCGACAACACCACCACGATGTTCTACATCCGGAAGCAGGGAGGAACCAGATCCCCAACCCTCTCCAAGGAAGCCCAGGATCTGTGGCATTGGGCCGTCGCCCAAGGGATGTTTCTGGTGCCCTTTCATCTGGCAGGGATAAAGAACACCATCGCCGACTCACTCAGCAGGGAGCTGCACTCGTGCCATGAGTGGGAACTATGTCAGGATCAAGTGGATTGACTCTTCCGACGATGGGGAAAACCGCAGATCGACCTGTTCGCGACGGTGACAAACTCCAAGTGCCAGAGGTTCGCCAGCAGGTTTCCCCAGCCGAGGAGCATGGGCGATGCTTTCTCTTTCCCCTGGGACGGCCTGTTCCTATATGCATTCCCTCCGTTGCCGTTGCTGCTCCGACTCGTCAACCATCTCAAGAGGTCCCGGTGCAGGATGATCCTCGTCACACCGGCGTGGCCGAGGCAGATCTGGTTCCCGGACCTTCTGGACTTGTCGGCGTCCCCACCAGTCAAGCTGCCGACAGACGCGGATCTTCTCTCCAGAGAAGGAGGCGCCATACTTCATCACGACCCGGAGTCGCTGAACTTGCAGGCCTGGCTCCTGCAGCACTAGAGTTTGGAGGGTACGATATCCCGGCTGACTGCAGACAGGTCCTTGCAAAGGCCAGGGCGTCCTCAACTCTCAAGTGCTACGGACATAAGTGGAAGAGGTTTTCTGTCTGGTGCTGTGCACAGAAGATTAACCCTCTACGGATTACGGCCCCTGAAGTGCTGCCGTACCTACTGTCGCTGGCCAAGGCTGGACTGGCTCACGCCTCCATCAAGATACATCTGTCTGCGATCTTCCGATACACCAGAACCACAGGACGGGCATGCTTGTGGTCCCATCGCCTGGTGAAGGAATTTATGAAGGGACTGTTCCGATCATTCCCGCCGGTGAAGGCCCCTGCCTCGGTGTGGGAACTCAACGTGGTGCTGACCAGACTCATGGGGGCGCCATTCGAGCCACTGCATTCGGCACTGTTGAAGTTCCTGTCGTGGAAGACTGCGTTTCTTGTAGCCATCACCTCCGCACGGCGAGTGGGAGAGATCCAGGCCCTATCCTGCAAGCCTCCATACTTAACTTTTCACGACATGAGGGTGGTGCTGAGGACGCTCCCCTCGTTTATGCCCAAGGTGCCATCGGACTTCCACCTCAACAAGCCCTTGGTGTTGCCTGTTTTCTTCCCGTCGCCTTCGTCACCGGTCGAGAGGACTCTGCACTCGCTGGATGTGGCTAGAGCGCTGACGTTCTACATGGACCGCACAAAGAGTTTTCAGAAGTCATCACAGCTATTTGTGAACTTTGGACCTGTGAACCAAGGGAAAGCTCTCTCGAAGGCTTCCATTTCCCGATGGCTCTCCGACTGCATCACGCACTGTCATTGGTTGGCAAACCGACCGTTGCCTGGCCGTCCGAGAGCCCATTCGACCAGAGCTATCGATGCTACCACGGCGTTCTTGTCTGGTGTGCCCCTGCTGGACATCTGCAGGGCTGCTACGTGGAGGTCGACGCACACCTTCATGAGATTCTACTGCGTCGACCGGGATTCCAGGGAGGAGTCCAGGGTCAGCCAAGCGGTGCTGCGCAACATATTTCTGAATTTCCTATGGCCCCGGATCCGGCACCTTTCCACAAATTTATTTGCAATACAAGGCTCTGACGCTTTCCCTCCATTCGGTTCTCCATCCCTCGCAACGCAGCCACCCAGGAGTTCCTGAGACACTCTTTGTATATCAACTTCAGCAACCAGTGAGTACTTGTACCCTTCCACTTCAAACGAGAGAGAAAAAGGGTGACCCCATCTGTATCTCACACCTCTAGACTGGAGCCATTTCGTTAAGGGGCTGCATAATCGCCTGCGTGACAAAGTGAGGGCTGACGAGTCCTGGTAAATTGAGATTTGTGATCCTTCACACTCAATGAGCCTCTTTTTCGTGCAAGCGCCAAGATCTTGGCCTTCTCGGAGTAATAGTGAAACTTCACTAGGATCGATCAGGGCCCTCTCGCAGGGGCACCTGCTCTGTGGGCTCTGTCAATTGTTGGCTCACTAGTATTCCCCTCATCAAAAAGCTTATTCACAACCGCATTTACTATTTTGACAATGTCTGCCGGCGTCTCCCCATCTCGATCAGGAACACCCAAAAATCTTAGATTGCAGCGGCGCTCTCTGTTCTCCAAGTCATCCAGTTTAGGGGATATCTTCACCTCTCTTCTTTCCAACTCTGACAGGCGAGCATCCATTTGAGTCTCCAGAATGTCGACCGAGGATTGGTTGGCTTCCAGTGTTTGGACTCGGTCATCCACCGAGTAAACCTCCTTGTCTAACGTGTCTAGTCTCCTACTGATGTCAGCCCTGAATCCTTGGGTCTCCTCCAACAGGGCCGCCATCGTTCCACTCATTGTTTGGGATTTGATCTCCTCTTCTGGATGAGCAATGACAGATGAGGTGCTATTATCCTTTGCCATCACTGGAGAGTGACGGAACCTCTGCAAGGATTTCATTGGAGGTGGAGGAATGGGTGCCAACCAGGACTCCTCTAGGGCCCCCAAGAGGCCTCCAGAGAGGACTACAGCAGGAGACTGGTGAAGCGCAAGGCCACTAGAGCAGAGGCGAAGAACCAGGAAACCACCATAGACTTGTGATGGCACCTGTATTAAAGGACGGGATACAATGCTTTCCCCTCGCCCCCAGATTCAGTACAGAGACAATGAGTTTACGGCTGTGGGCAAACAGAGAGGCGGCCGCGCCGGTAGGGGAGGACCACCACTATGACGGGCAACATGGCAATGTGGGGGACCACCTATAGCGCTTCCAATTCAGCTATGCTTAGGTGGCTCCAGTAAGGTTGAGATCAGACCAGTCATTGGAGGGGGGCTGGGGGGGGGCTGGGGGGGGGGGGGAGTACATCAGTGTAGCCAGGATGACAAAAGGCGCCCAGAGGGCGGGGTGATGGCACATGATGGCGGCAAAGTGATTGGCGCCAGGCGGAAAGGCCAGTCCAGAAGCGATTCCGGTCTCCGGGAACGTCCACTGCCTATATAACACTTTTCAGACAGGGTCCAGACCTCCTCCACCGCCCTCTGACAGGACCACTGTTAGGCAGAAACCTGTGCAGTTCCCTTGGGGACCACTGCAAAAGGTTTAGGACTACAGGTGTTGGCAGTAAACCCACTTGGTAGCAGTCTGTACTACCCAGATTTACCTGGTAGCTGTGGCTGAGCAGTGGGACTTCCCTCAAGAAGAGTTAGGCAGTATGTAAAGTATACACAATAGGCACTCAGACACAATAGCACAAGCAAACACTGACCACAGCTTTGGTATCAAGGTATATAATTATTTATTTAAAAACACACTTATTGAAACACTCCAGCACTATTATTGTAAATCACTCTAAACACAGTTACTATTATTATATATACATCCCTTATTCCTTATCAGACAAGTCTTAGTTAACACCACTTATTTCCAGACAGAGGTGAGCGCTTAACTATAGATGGCACACCAATAAGTTAACGAAAAAGGGAGGGAAAAAGGCAGAATGTAGGAAAATACACCACACTAATACTTAGGAACTCTTAAGCAAGGCAGGAAAGTCAAAAGTTACTTGTGAGCCAAAGTCCATAGGCCGGGCCCACTCTTGGAGAGAGCAGGGCACAAATGCACCCAAGATCACACAATGACAACAGGCTTAAAAGTCTTGCAGGGAGTTCAGAAAGGTTTTAGTTAGGCTCAGAAAAGTTTAGCCAGGATGTCCCAGGCTAACCCAGGGTCGAAAGCCGGGGGCTAAATCTACCCCGTACAGTCGGTTGCAAGGGAAGCCAGGCGGAACACGTTACCTTATGTGGAATTGATCCTCCAGCGGGGGCTGTTATTCCTGGCACCGGGTGCAAGTCGCGACGTCGTCCAGAGGAAGAGAAGATCTCGACGTGGAGGAAAGATGAATCGTTGCACTGCCAGGGAAGAAACCAGCCGCAGAGTTTTCAGGTTAAAGGTACTACCCTTTGATTCGCGGTAGTGGTACAACGTGGTATCCCGGTTGCCGGGGTGCTTGGCACAGGCAAGGTGGCCACGAGATGCTCCAGGAAGCGAAAAAGGAAGCAGACTGGTTATCCCCACCAGTCGAAGGAAGAAGACTCTCTGGGCTGGAGATCTCCTCTGTCGTTGGGAAAAGTGGTGAGACGGTTCCGCAGGGCTCCACCGTTGGTGTCGTCGTAGCAGGTCGGCTCAGCTTCTCCCTCGTCGGATTCTTAGGTCCTGTGGCGAATTCTAAAGTTCCAGTCCCCAAAGCCCTGCTTTTATGCAGAAAACCCCCATTCACTCAGCCTAGCTGTCACTCAAACATGCTAAGTGGTGAGCCGGCCGGCTCATCACTTGGGCCAATCAGGGCGGAGTGCGACTAGATATTTGGTTGACAACCATACTTTGGTGCCAATTTCCAATTCCGGGTTGGGCTGTCTCTTGAGATCCGCCCACCTTTTGCTCTTATGAAGTGCCATCTCGAGGTTGGCTCTCGTCTTCCTGTGAAGATCTTGCAGAGTATTCATGAGCAGATCAACAGAGGGTACATTAGAAGAATTCCGACCAAACAGAGGTATGTGTCGGGGATGGAATCCATAGGTGCATGAGAAGGGACTCATGCCTGTAGAGGAATGTCTGATGTTGTATGAAAATTCTGCCATGGGCAGAAGCCGAAACCAATCACTCTGTTCTTGATTACAAAAACACCTGATGTACTGTTCTAAAGTGGCATTGAGACGTTCGGTTTGTCAATTGCTTTCCGGAGGAAACCCAGATGAAAGGGATCTTTTTATTCCTAGAGATTTGCATAGAACAGTCCAGAATTTTGATGTGAATTGTGAGCCACGATCTGATACTATGGTCTGGGGTAGCCCGTGTAATCTGACCACGTTTCTCAAAAACACCTCTGCAGTAATGCCTGCTGTGGGTAACCCTTTTAAGGGTGAGAAATGAGCCAATTTGCTGAATGAATCGACCGTGACCATGATGGCTGAGTACCCGTTAGAAATGGGTACGTCTTTTATTCTGAGGTTGTCTATTAGATTGTAGGGTGCATGTGGTTTAGGAATGGTTTGTGCATTATTTGGCAGGAGTCTTTACTTTGATGGCTCGTTATGGTTGGGTTAGATATGTTGTTCTATGTAATTTGGACTGTTTTTTGACGTGCACGAAGGGTTTTAGGTTGGATGCCTTATGGATTATAGTGGGGGGTTTGATGCAGGGGATTGTTGGGTTTGGTGAGGATTCTGGGATTTGTTACTAAGGGATTTAGAGGAAGATCTTCTATTAGTAAAATGTTAGGCATGGGATTCTGGGGAGATAGTTGGAATAGGTTATGATTTTGTACATAATGGTATTTTGTTGAAATCCAGGATATATTGGGTTTCTTATAATCAATGCTATTTTGTATGTGTGTATGTTGTCCTTTGTTATAAGTGTGGTATGGGGTGGGGGGGTGATACGTGTGTTGCTCGACTCTATTTGACGGGTTTGATATTTGTCATAATGTTTAATGGATAGATTAATAATGATTAATAGTCTATGAGTGTGTGTGACAATATGGAGTGTATTGGAGTGCTATGAAAGGGCCTGTCTTGTTTTGCACTTGGAATGTGAAAGGGTTGAATTGTATACGAAAGAGAAAGAAGGTGCTGACTAAACTTTGGCGGGAGAAAATTGATGTGGCAGCTTTGCAAGAAACACATTTAATTGATGGCACTGGTGATTCTCTGATTAATTCAAGATATACGAAAGTTTTCTTAAATTGCTACTCCTCCAACTCTCGGGGTGTTGGAATTTTGTTGAAAAAAGGATTAGATGCCTGTGTTGAAAAAGTGAGTATGGATGGTGAAGGACGTATCATACTTATTGATCTTAAATGTGAGGGCATGTTGTTGACAGTTGGATCAGTATATGGGCCATGTGCGGGGGATAGGGTCTTTTTTGACTCACTGAAGAAGATGCTTGGTGATATGGGAGGTGAAATGATTGTTTTGGGAGGGGATTTTAATTGTGTGATTGACCCCAAAATGGATAGGTCCTCGATGTGCAAATTTACTGGACAGAAATCAAGTAAGGAGTTTCGGGACTTCCTGGAAGTATATGATTTAGTAGATACATGGAGACATTTTCATTGGAGGGATAGGGAGTTCTCGTTTTATTCACCAGTGCATAATTCTTATTCTAGGCTTGACTACATGTTGGTGTCGGATAGTTTAATTGAGAATGTAAATGAGGTATCTATGGGAGAACGACACATTTCGGATCACTCAATGGTAATGGCTAAGTTGATGTTGCTCGCTGGAAGGCAAGGACCTAGTAGATGGAGGTTGAAACCTTTTGTGTTACAAAATCAAGATGCCACTGACGCATTAATGAACTTTATACCAAATTTCTTTGAGATGAATGAGGGCACGGCGGACAGCATGGTGGTGTGGGATGCTTTTAAGGCTTCTATTAGAGGGGAACTGATGAACTGGACTGCAAGAATGCGTAGGGTGGGTGAAGCCAGACTGGTGGAGCTTGAAAAGGAACTTGGAGACTTACAACGAAATTATGCTTTCTCGAGAGAAGAGAATATTAGACTTAAGATCTTGGATGCTGAGGAGATATTAAAAAATGAGGTGGACTCACAAGTTGAGAAGGGATTGTATTACATGAAGCAAAAGTACTGGGAGCAGGGGGATAAAGCGGGGAAGTTGTTGGCAAGTAGATTGAAGAGTTGTTCGGAGAGGGTGTATGTCCAAAAAGTTGTTGATGCGTCTGGAAATTTGGAGATTAAGAAAGGTAAAATTGGTGAATGTTTTCGCTCCTTTTATGCTAAATTGTATACGGAAGATATTGCACCACAAATAGGTGATTTTGATAGATTCTTTGGAAAAATTGAACTCCCAGTGCTTTCTGAAGAAGGTAAAGGTTTTATGGAGGCACCGATTACTATCCTAGAGGTTTTGTCAGTAATTGAGGAAATGAATAAGGGTAAATCTCCGGGGATGGATGGTTTGACGGTAGAATTTTATCAGAAATTTTGTGAAGTGTTGGCGCCGAGTTTGTGTGAATTATATAACTGTTTTTTGAGGGAGGGGAGGTTATGTGATTCCATGAAGGAGGCAATCATCACGGTGATCCCGAAACCTGGAAAGGATCTTACTAAGTGCAATAATTATCGGCCTATCTCCTTACTTAATGTAGACCTGAAGATTTTTACGAAAATACTGACAGTAAGGCTTAAAAAATATATGGGTGATTTAGTGGAGCGTTCTCAAACAGGATTCATGGAGCGAAGGTATGGATATGATAATATTCGAACACTGTTAGATATTTTGAGTTTGCCGGGCTCGGAAATAAAGGACATTTTGTTGATTTTTTTAGACGCCGAGAAGGCCTTTGATAGGGTGAATTGGGGCTTTCTGAATTATACGCTGTCGAAGTTGGGTTTTGGTCCTTTCTTTCTTAAGGCTATTCAAGCTCTTCAGAATGGCATTTCGGCAAAGGTGTGGGTGAATGGGGGGTTTTCTATGTCATTTCCGTTGTTTAGAGGCACTCGCCAAGGTTGCCCCTTGTCGCCACTGTTATTTAATTTAGTGTTGGAGCCCCTGTTGGCATATATACGTCAGATGAGATGTATCAGAGGGTTTGCAGTGGGAGAAGGGGAAGTAAAGGCTTTGGCTTATGCGGATGATGTGGTGGTCGTCTTGAATGACCCTGTTGTAGGGGGTCAACTATTAAGGGAGGTCTTTGAAGAGGTGAGTAAGCTATCTGGGTATCGGATCAACTGGGATAAGACGGTGGTATTTCCAGTGAGGGCTTCATCTGGATGTGAACAGCTGCTGGGGTGGGATTGTAAATGGGAATATTCTAGTGTGAAATATTTGGGTATTCATATTACTCAAGATTTTGGAAAGTTAGTAAGTTATAATGTGGATAAAATCATTGAGGTTCTTAGGCGGGATATTATGAGATGGGGACGTGTTAATCTGACTCTTTGGGGCAAAATTAATGCTATTAAAATGATTTTGCTGCCAAAGATTCTGTATGTTGTTCAATCTCTGCCTTTACATTTTACAAAGGGAGCATTGGCACGTGTAGATAGATTGTTTCAGGATTTTTTGTGGGGATTTGGGAAGAGAGCCAAGATTCCCCGGTACATTATGGTCAGGAAAGTTAAAGATGGGGGATTTGGGTACCCGGTATTGAAAAACTACTGTAGTGGTTTTTTGTTAAACAAAGTGTCTAATTACACTGGTGTAGACCTGAACCGGGTACCGTGGTGGGTACAAATTGAGATGCAGCGGTTTTTGCCTTATGATATTAAAGGTTTGTTTTCTTTTGGAAAGTTGCCTAAGAAGGTACGGTGTTTGAAATCGGTGTTAGCTACCAAAGAAGCGTTGTCGTCATGGCTTATAGGTACTGGTCAGGGACTATATCTTTATGAAGAGGCTTCACTTTGGCATAATCCTGGTCTGCAGTATAATAATAAGGTACTGACTTGGAAGAGTTGGATTCAGAGGGGAGTTTTGATTATTGGCGATGTGTGGAATGATGCTGGGGTGGTACCTTTTGGGAGTTTAGTTGAGAAATTTGGTTTGAGGGACAGGGAATTGAGAAGATATGAAATGTTGGTAGCTTTACTCTTGGAACGGAGAGAAATGTTGGATGCTCCATTCTTGAAAAAGCCAGAGAATTTTGATATATTGGAAATGGGATTTCAAAAAGTGTCTACATTTATGCAGTTTATGCAACTGGATGGGCAATGGTTGGACTCGTGGGAAAAGTTGAGGTTATCATGGACGGAGGAGTTGGGCAGGGAACTCACATTGAAAGAATGGGATAAGATTTGGAGAGTGCCGACGACAGCCAAAGTGGATTTGCAATTACGCTACATACATCAAAGGATATTGGGCAGAATATATTGGACTCCAACACGTATGTGCAAATTGGGTTTAGTTGATAATGATTTGTGTTGGGGTTGTGGAAAAGAACAGGGTACTCTGTTACATATGTTGTGGCATTGTGAAAGGGTGGTAAGATTTTGGAGGGAGGTTATTGACAGGATTGATCAGGTCTGGGACGTTGTTTACCCACGCAATCCCTTAGCAGTTATATTCCTGTCGTATGGTGGTGGGCGTAATGTAAATTGGGTGATATTGTGCGGGGTGCGTAAAGTTTTGTTGGTGGCGGTTAAACAAGTGTTGAAGGTCTGGAAGACACGGAAAAAGCCGACAGTGGAGGAGTGGATTTTGGATGTTAGAGCTTTATCAAGATTTGAAAAAACTATGTTTAGTAAACAAAACAAGGCAGAACTTTATGATGAAATGTGGGAGAGTTTTAATGACCTTTATGGATAATGCTAGGTTGAATTATAGAGTGGAGTGAAATGGTTTACTTTCAGGTACTTTACATATAGGGGGGGGGGATTGTGTTGTTTATGTGGTTGTTTTGTGTAGTCTTGTTTGTCTGTTGTTATTTGTTTGATATATCTGGTTTGGTTTTAAGTTAATTTTACATTTTGATATGGTGGGATATGGGGTCATGGTATGAAATTCTGCTGTATTGCTACCTGCTATTGTATATTTTGCAGTTCAATGACTTATGATGATGATACTGCTTGTTGAATATTGTTGAAAATGAGAAATAAAGAGTTTAAAAAAAAAAAAAAAAAAAAAAAAGAAATGGGTACGTCTACAATGAAATCAGTGGAGATGTGTTGCCACGGACCTTCTGGTGGAGTTCCCTGCTGTAGAAGACCCAGGGGTTTGCAATATGCGTACTTATTCTGTGCACATACAGGACATGAGACGACATAGTTCCTGACATCTTTTGCCATCGTGGGCCACCAGAATTGTCTAGAAACCAATTCTAAAGTGGCATTTTGTCCCTTGTGTCCTGCTAATGATACATCATGACACCAGGCCATTGCTTGTTCTTGTAAGACGGTCGTAGGCAGAAACAACAAACCTTCTTTGAACAACAGTTCTCCCCCTTGAGTCATACCCTTGTTTAGAGAGTCCTTTTCCTTGCTCTGGGCGGATTGTACTTGTTGCAGAAAAGTGTTAAGGGTATTAACAAACCGCTTCCCAGCTAAAAGGATCTCCTGACCCTAATATCCTCCAAAGTCTCCTTGACTGCGTGAGACAGCATCAGCAAGGGGGTTGTCTTATCCGGGTAAGTATGCCAGCACAAAGTCGAACTGAGAGAAAAAATAGGCCCATCTGGCATGTGTGGAATTCCGACATTCCATCTTCTGGAGTACCTTCAGATTTTGGTGGTCAGTACGAACCTGAAAAGGATGAATGGTTCCTTGTAATAGATGTCTCCATTCTTCGCATGCTTGCCTAATAGCCAGGAGTTCTCTTTCCAAGACAGAGTAATTTCGTTCACTTGGGCTAAGTGTACGAGAGTAGTAGGCGATGGGGTGTTCCAATCCATCCTTCTTCCTTTGTAGTAGTGCTGCCCCAATTGCACCGCCTGAAGCATCGGTTTCCACAATGAAAGGTAAGGACTGGTCTGGTTGTCTCAATATGGGAGCAGTCACAAAAGCTGTCATAAGTCTTTGGAAAGCTTGTTCTGTAATTTGGTCCCAATTAAATTTTACACCCTTCTTTAAAAGATCAGTAATGGGCAAGATGATTTCTGAAAAGTTGGGTATAAATTTACAGTAAAAGTTGGCCAGACCTAAAAATCTCTGTATGTCTTTTACTGATGTGGGTACTGGCCATTGAGTTATTGCTTGTGTTTTGAAGGGGTCCATTTGTACACTGTCTGCTGAGAATATAAATCCTAAGTAAGGTACAGTTGTAGCTTCAAAGACACACTTCTCGGGTTTTGCCAACATACTGTTCATGCTCAACCTGTGTAGTACCTCCTGAACATGTTGGCAGTGTTCTTCCAGAGTGTTGGAAAAAACGAGTATATCATCCAAATATACTACAACCGAAGAATATAGGACATCCGCAAATATTTTGTCCATGAACCGTTGGAACTGGGAGGGTGCGTTCACTAAACCAAAGGGCATGACTCTGTACTCGTAATGTCCAAGAGGTGTTCTGAAAGCCGTCTTCCACTTGTCTCCTTCACGGATTCTCAGAAGATGATACGCTCCCCTAAGATCTAATTTGGTAAAAATTCGAGCTCCTTGGACAGCCTCTATAATGTCTTTCATCAATGGCATGGGATACCAGTCTTTTATGGTTAGACTGTTAAATCCTCGGTAATCGATACACGGTCTTAATTCTGTCGTCCCTTTCTTTGAAATAAAGAAAAGCGATGCCCCTGCCGATGAGGTGGATTCCTGGATTAGTCCGTTCTTTAGATTTGTGGCTAAGTATTCCTTGAGGGCCTCCTTTTCAGGTAGTGACAAAGGGAACATTCTTCCAAACGGTACTTCTGCGTCTGGCACCAATTCGATCTTGCAATCCTCCTTTCTGTGAGGTGGAAGATTGTGTGGTTGAGTGTCTAAAAACACATCAGTATATTCTTGGTATTGGTCAGGTATCAAGCTGACACTGTTTATGGATCGGTGTACCATTGTTTGTACTTTCGGCTTTGCAGGTTCTGGAATCAAACAATGTTGACAGCAGTAATGGGATTGAAATTCAACCGAGTTCCGACACCAGTCTATGCTTGGGTTGTGTCTTCGAAGCCATGGTATGCCCAAGATAATAGGAAAATGTGCTGCTCTTATCAAATCAAAGGATAGATATTCATGATGATTGGATATCTGGACCTTTAATTCCTGTGTCTCTTGACTGATGGGTCAGGAGCTTAACGGGGTACCATCAACCCCTTCAACTGGGATAGGTCGTATCTTGGAGCGCCTTGGTATCTGATGCTCCAGGGCCCACTTATCGTCCACAAAGTTACCAGCTGCCCCACAATCCAACATGGCTAGACATTCAACAGGATTTCCAATGTTCCAGTCAATAAGAATCTTGATCACCATTAGACTGTTGCTGTCAATTACAGCGGGTTGAGCCAATGCACAGGGATTAATTGTACTTACCCCTTCCGTTTCCCTGTTCAAGGTCGGGGTCTTTCGTTTCCCTGTCTTCTGGGAGGTACCTCGGGACAGTCCCGTAACAAATGAGTATTGGAGCCACAGTACATGCACAGCCCGAGATCTTTGCGTCTCTTTCGTTCGCATGCAGAAAGCGGTCCTCTTGCTGTTCCTATCTGCATAGGTTCTTCAGTCGGTGTCTTTTCAGGTGTTTGGGGTAGGATAGGTAGGGCAGAAAAAGAACGGGGTCTCTTTTTCTCTGCTCTTCTTTCGGTCATACGGTAGTCTATCTGCAAAACCAAAGCCACTAGTTCCTGGAAAGACGTAGGTCTGGCCACTCTTGCCAATTCGGCTTTTACATCTTCATGCAGACCGCGACGGAAAATGGCCTGTGGAGCCGTCTCCGGCCATCCGGCTTCGGTTGCTACTTTCTGAAAGTTGGTGACATAAGTTTGCAGGTCCAAGGTTCTTTGACGAATGTCTAGTAGATTCTCAAAAGTTGAATAGAAGACTTAGGGTCTTTCAAATCTTGTTTTCAAATGTGTTACAAAGGTGCCATAGTTGTTTAAGGCTGGATCTGAAGCGGTCACCAAGGGAGTTGCCCAGGATAGGGCGTTACCTACCATGTTGGAAATCAGAAATCCCACCTTAGACCTGTCCAGCTCATATGTTTTAGGACGAAAGGTAAAATGTATTGTACAAGCATCGAGGAATTCCTTCACCTTTTTTGGGTTACCATCAAATTTTCCACAGGGTAGGGAAATGGGAGGTAAATCTCCCTTGGTGTCTTCTCTCTGTTGAACTTGCTGTCTCAAAGCGCCGTTATCCGCTCTGAGGTTTTGCATTTCCACAGTTAGAGCTTGTATGGCATTGGCCATTTCCTGATATTGCTCTAGGCTAGCCATCTTCTTTTGGCGTTGCAATCTCTCAGGTTTGACAGGTTGATCAAGTACAGTGTCTACACAACTAGCCCCACTAGCCCACTCCTCACCTGATGAATCTGTTGGAGACGCAGTAGATTCGTCTGTAGAACTTTCCTTCTTCTTTTCTCTCCAGGTGGTTTCGATCTTGTTCTTGGATTTGAAGATAGGACGGGCTCGCCTAGAGTCCACTTTGCCGAAGAGGCTATGTGCCCGGCAGCAGGGACTCCAGGGAGCCCACCCCAAACCAGGGAAAAACCGGATGAAAAAACCCTGGTAGATCTTGCTATGGATGGTAGAGGAATCCAGTTAGAGTGAAGACAAGAGTAGTCTTGCCTACAAGTACCAGAATGCACTGGTTGTTGTCGTAGTTGCCTGTTGTCCGGGTAGAGGTCCAGTTGGCGTGCGGATAACACGCAGATATAGTGGTACACAAGGGAAGAACTGTGTGTCGGGAGCACACCGCTCCAATGGTAGACACCGCTCACAGAAAACAATGAAAGCTGAGGAACCGCCCAGCGCGGGAGAGAGTACAGTTGTAGCAGGAAGGGCGGAGAGAGATGCAAACAGGTAACAGCGACAGATGCCGCACAAGCGGAGAGGAAAGCAGTCCAGAACGGAAGGAGGCAAGGAGCCGTTCGAGTGGGACGCAAACCACTAACAAACGACCAACAAGGTAGGCAGAAACCGGGAAGGGAACACAAGAGGGAGCGTAAGCACACTTACTCGCAGGAACAAAGTAAGGAAGTTGCAACGCACAGGTGCTTCTCATCTGCTGGTCTTTAAGGCGGCTAATACTGGAAGACTAGAACGCGCTGTGCGTTGCATGGAATAATTCAGTCCTTCTTCCATATCGACCATCTCCTCCATACTTTCCATGGGCGATATGTGACATGGGTCGAGTTCTTGGCAGGCTTTTTTTAATTTTCTGAAGCAAAGAACTCTAATTCTGGTTTTACCCACTCCTTTTTGCCCCAGGACAACTAGTGGACATGGACCCCAATCCTTCTACCTGGAAATTATTTGCCTCCAACCAACAAGCCCATAGCATGTTGTATCTCACATCGATGGTGCAATGCATATGCTTGATTGCCAACAAAACCTTTTTAGGCGAATGGGTGTCCTCATCGCTACTGACAATTCTCTGACCATAGCCATGTCATAAGGGGGTTTACATGGTTGTCTTCTCTCTAGAGTTAAAGAAGTCAGATCCTGGAAAGATGTAATGTCTTGTCCTTTGTAGTCCACAGAGTCTGTGTCCCTTAATTTGCTGAGCGCTTTGTCAACATAATAGTGGCCCATGATATTTAAAGGTCCCCGGTACTGCGTTTAGGGACTGGAGCCTGGCATTTTTCAAGCACCAAATTTTGTATTGCCAGCCTCCGGTTTTCTCTTCGGGGGCTGCCCTTTGCGCTATACAGTGATCTTCATGGAATCAGAAAAAAGCTCAATGTGCTGCCACGTGTACATTGTGTGCAGGGGAATCCAAATCAACTGGAGAACTCAATTTGCTAGAACACTGGGGCACTGAATATTTAATGTTCCACTTGGCTAATAAGTAGCTTTGTAATGTACATAGTACATTGGCGGCGGGGCTGGGGGGGTCAAGGCATGCCACTGGCGACTGCTGCGCTATATAAATGAAGATGGATAGAACATGCGAGCACATGGGGAGGAGGTGAATGTGGAGAACAGCGGGTGAGAGAGCACTTACCTGGCCCACTCCTGTATACACAAAGAAATGCAAGGGAGTCATGCAATTGATGAATTAAGGCCTGAAAGGCTGAACAAGGTAATGCACACCATTTGAAACTTTGTTAATTAGAAACTTTTAGAGATGCTTTATCGATTTTCTAGGTGCTTTTGAACCGGATACATTGGTAAGAAAATCGAAATATATTTATAATGGGAGTGTGATCAGAGAAGAGATATATCACTGAGACCCTCAGTTTGAGTACTCCTTCAATTTAAATATTGAACATACATGTTATGAATTCTGACGGTTACCCCATACAAACTCGCAACCACCTATGGATGAAATACTATTTGAAGACAAAGCATTGATCATTTGGTTGGTTTCCTGCTGTGAGATTTCTTTGCTAAGTATTTTTTAAGGTTAAGTGGGCTATGTGGAATCACAGAAACCTTGCACAGTGTGTCAGCTGTCGAGTGAAGCCATCCAGGTTCATGGCAGACAGCCAGGACTGGATGTGGTGGTCTTTCATTTTAGTGATGAGTAGGAGTTTCGTAATTGGTTTGGTTCAGTTTGAGGTAAGCGCTGGACTACCAAATTTGGATGAGGACAAGGCAGGTAGTAGCGTATAATCTGCTTGTAACTTGATGTGGATGTTGTGACTGTCGAGAGTTCCCAGGGGCTATATTTATAGGTTGATGATTAAGGGTAAGAGGATGCATCCTTACTGGACTCTGCAGGTAACAAAGTTGATGTTATGGAGGTATCCATGTAGACAAACATGCTGTAAGAGGTGCAACAAGTGAGGGCAGTTTCTCTGGAGGTTTTCCCTGGAGGTGCGAGTTTGTTGCTGAGGGCATGATGGTGTACTGTATTGAAGGCATCCTAGATTGAAGAATACCAGGAAGCAAAAGTCTGTCATCTTGGACGGTGGCTGTCACTGTGCTGGATCTGGAGCTAACACCTGATTGGTAGATCTGTCAGTCAGTTAAAATACTTTTTCATCTGAGCGCCATAGGTTGGGTACAAAAGTAAATATACACATTACAATAAAATAGGCATGATTTGATCACTATAAAAACATCAAGACAATTACATATGACAATATACCTGAGATTCCAATGTCCGAAGTATAAAATGCAAACACATTAGGGAATTCCTTCTTATGATTCCATTCATGATTTGCAAATTTCCCGATACACTAATGATAATAAAGATGCAGAAAGGAATGAATATGTGCAACGCAAAAGGCACAATTCAATCACTATAAAAACGTCAAAATTATTACACATGGCAATATGCCTAAGACTCTGATATCCCAAAATGTAAAGTGCAAGTTGTGAGGGGTCAGAAACTAAAGCAGGACACATAGTTGTCATGTTTTTGGTTAAACATTTAAATGAAAAAGGGTTGGGGAAATGCCTCTCTGACCCTATTCTAAAGAGGAGTTTCCCTACCTAAAAAAACAAAAAACAAGTATCTGTCTGTGTCAGGATGTCAATAACTGAAAAGCCGTCCATGTGTTCAAAACGTCCTATCCTGACCCTCACACTAGAAACAAAAAGTGTGAAAGGAAATGTCTTCAACCTGATATTGGCAAAAAAGTGTTCATAACTTAAAATTAGAAGTGCTCCAACGGAAATGTTCTACAAGGCAAAAGACCTTAAACTCAGAGGGTGGTTCCCTTCCCATGGATTCTTGAGATGGGATGGCCATGTCTCTTTTACTAACTGTTCTTTTGTCTCTCTCTTGGATTCACAATGTTCCTGTTTAGGCAACAAGTTCTGCAACAGTCTTTCTTCAATACAAGTATCCCCTTTACCTAACCAAGCTGTTCTTCTTTAGTTTTTCCTTGTAGCTTTGCAACTCAACTGGTATACTTCCCTGCCAGGACTTCTTATGTATTTCAATTTCCTGCTATCCTTCTCTTGCCAGGACTTCTTATGCATTTCAGTTGCCTGGTATTCACAGTGGCTCAGTATCACCAAACTGCATATACCGTTGTGTACTCAGTATATATGTCTGCAGTAATATTTGTCCAAACTTTGCCCCATACTTTTATCACAGATCTGTATATTTTTGCGTCTTGACTCTACTGTGCCTTTTCTGCATTCAAACAAACTTCTTGTAGTTTCTGTATCAGCAATCTCATAGCATTCAAATTGTCATTGGCGCAGTTGCTGGAACTCTCCAGGGTCCCCACTTGCTTTAGGTTGACTCACTGGTTCTCTCCAGTGTCTCTGGTCCTGCTTGCGCTTCTGCCGCGTGGCTCTGCCGCTCGCTTCCCATGGTGCAGCCGTCTTTCCAGCTTCCTTCGCACCTGCTTCCCTTCAGGTCCCGGTCTGGAGAACACTGCTGCTTCGAGCTGCCGAGCACCGAGGAACTCTCTTGTGGCTCCCAGCATCACCATGGCACTTCCTGATCTTGCACTGTTTTTCCTCTTCTGCGGATGCCTCTGCTCCACCACACCGGTATGTGTCTCCCACACCCGAAAGCCTTCTCGGAGAAGCTGACGTCTTCTCCTGCACTGCCACACTCAGTAGTGATGTTGCCATCTTTCAATGTCCCATGCACAGGCATTTCTGTAGAACAGCTAGTCTGCACTTTCAGCTGCAGGCTCCTGTTAGCTTGTACCAACTGCATCCTCCTTGTCTCAGTACTTAGGGGATTATGGGAGTTGGAGTCCATCGATGAAATCAGACATATCGCATTTAATTAGTTTTTCTCAGTGGTTTTACATGAGATGATGTCTTCACATAAAGGTATATTAGAAGCAAAAAGCGTTTTGTTAGAGCTTTGTGTGTCTAGGTCAAAGATGGGGTTTTGAGCTATGACATTTTAAGAAGAGGTTTCTTTACTCCTTCTACAAGGGGGAACCAACACTATGTCATTAAGGCTTTGGGTATTAGAGGGTCTTCCTCGTGGGAAAGGGTGGGGTACCACGTCTCGTCCAATGAAGTCATGACCTCTCCCCGGTAGTTTTCTCCTCCTATTCGATCCTCCCTCATATAGCTGTCACCAGAGTCCGGTCAAGTAGCGGCTGCCGTCCCCTGGCCACATGGGAGGTCACCCCCGGGTAATCCGTGATGACTGAACTGTATTCATCATGAATTACATTAAAAACAATTCCTATTAGCTGTTCCATTTTTTTCTTTCAATTTTGTCAGGCGCGAACGCTATGGTAGTTCTCCTGAAAAAACAAGGAACGTATCAGAAGATTCATACGTGGCTCCATCAACAATCAAAGCTCAATCAAAGGATTTGCTCAGAACAAACGATTCAGAGGAGTATTTCTTTTCAGCCAAGATCTATACATGTATGTGGCTACTGCAAACACGTTGGGGGCATTGGCCGCTCTTCTACAGAGGGACATTGCTTCTCAACTTGATCCAGTGCCAAACTGAATAAGTCTTGGCTTCAAGTACATCCTTCTGCAAGAGAGGCAGAAGGGGCAAGCTAAGAGAAAGTGCTCAAGCGATTCAGTCTTATCCTGGCAATGTGGACATTTATTTGGCTCAGCAGAATTCCACTTATTCCGATTTACTGCCACTGGCAGAATGCTGAATCTCATTTTGATGTACAATGAATGCAGTAGCCTGGGCTTCATAACAACCAGGTACGTTTCATGTCCTCTACAGATCTTATTCTCCCAATATCTCGACAGAGCTGGGGAAGTAGATATGAACCTCAATAGGACCTGCTATTGTTTTTGCCAGTCAGATTTAACTATTTCTTTAGCACTACCCCGTGATTTGGCCCTGGAGCATCCAAAAACTGCTATGACCTATCGCAAGTAGTATTCTTTTTATATGCAAATACCACTGTAGGGACAATCTCCAGGTTGTAGCTCAGGTTTGTTCCATAATCTTAGCCAATATAAAACGCCATAAGGGCCACAATATTCCCACAAGGTAGCTAGCCCTCTCTCTTCATGAACTAGAATTGGAGAAGAATTTACAGGAAGCCCTAGGTTTTTAGGAAACCTTTCTCAATGGTATCAAACTTGCTACAGTTTGAGTGTCCCCAGAGCTTGGCCCCTTACAGTGCAGCTTGTCTCGACTGGGCCTTGCACACCTGCAAAAGTATGGCCATAACCCCATCCCCATAATCTTAGGAGAATTTGGTGATGGCCCTACTACGTCTAAGCAGTATTCCTTCCGCCCTAGCCATTTGTGGGTCCCATCTGCAGGTGTTGGTGTGTCGTACTCCCAAGTAATCATAATTGTGAAACTGCTTGATATGTTTATGTTCTATGCGGATGATGTGTTGCTGTATGTTGGGGACCCCCCAAAATAACCTTGACCCTATTATAGAGGGGATCACTCAAATTGGTAAAAACTCTGGGTTCACAGTGAATTATAGCAAGTCAGAGATAATCCCCCTTACTGACAGCATTCCCTGACCATTGGTGGCCTTTCCACTGCAGTGGGCACCAGACAAACTTAAATATCTAGGAGTTATACTACCCAGGGGTAGGAGCACATTACTGGCAGACATTTCTGAGGCCCATATAACATATGCACATGCAAAAATGCACCATTGGCCACGTGTGCCGATGTCACTGGTGGGCAGGCTTGCGCTGATAAAAAATGATGTTGGTGCCCAAACTACTGTACCTGTTTTTAAACGTGACGGTGTGAGAAACCTGAGGGCATTCTCACACCTATTCCCCGGGGATCCTCTGTTCAGATGGCCAGGAAAGGACCATTGCTTTTGGATCCCGACCCTGGGGGCAGACATGCGAGTGAGGATCACCTGGATAGAGGGTCTCTGGGGACTGGGGAGAGAATGCCATAGGGCGTGACATGGTATTCCCCATGTCCTGACGAAAATTAATCATACCCCACCTTCCTTTGTAGGCTACTGTGACAGTACCTTACCCGTTGACAACATATAAAGTACTCCGAAGAGGCATCTGCGAGTGAGGAAGATTACCTACGAAAGAAACCATTATAGTACTGAGAAGAAAAAGATGTGAGCAGAGGCAGACCAGTACTTTAATTAAATGTGTCCCACTAACGAGGTCAGGCAAAGTCAGCACTTAAAACTAACTACCATCACCTGCAGCCTATCAACCTTTGCTGTGAATATAGGATGGACACAGACAACCTAGAGAGAACGGGGAACGTAGAGCGAGCATCAGGAAGGGGTTTTGTGTTCGAGAGTGTCACTGAGAGAATGGAGTGGCAAGTCATCATATGTCTGCACAGGAAAGTGGGCATTGTGGCCAGGGAGCCGTATCTGCAGGCGGTCCCTGTGGTGAACACCTGTTAGGCAGAAACCTGTGCAGTTCCCTTAGGGACCACTGCAAAATATTTAGGACTACAGGTGGTTGCCAGTAAACCCAATTGGTAGCATTCTGTACCACCCAGATTTACCTGGTAGCTGTGGCTGAGCAATCAGACTTCTCTCAAGATGAGTTAGGCAGCATGCAGAGTATACACAATAAGTACAGAGACAGAGTAGTACAAGCAAACACTGACCAGAGCTTTGGTGTAAAAGTATATAATTATTTATTTAAAGACACACTTATAATTTACACTAGCACAAAAAGAGGTAAGTAAATTCCACACACAGTCACTATTACTAGATGTACATCCCTTATTCCTTATTAGACAAGTCTTAGTTAACACCACTTACTTCCAGACAGAGGTGAGCGCTTAACTAAAGATGGCACTCCAATAAGTTAAGAAAAAGGGAGGGAAAAGGTAGAAATTAGGAAAAGCACACAACACAATACTTTAGAAGCACCCAGCAAGGCAGGAAAGTCAGGTCTACTTGTGAGCAAAAAGTTCAGAGGCCAGGCTCCCTCTTTGAGAGAACAGAACACTAATGCGCCCATGATCACACAGTCTTAAAAAGTCTTGCAGGGAGTTCAGAAAAGAATTAAGTCAGCTCAGAAAAGTTCAGTTAGCCAGCCTAGGGCCAACCCAAGTGGTAAGTGGAAATTTTAAGAGTCGCCCCACACAGACCGTTGCGAGGGAGGCCAGGCAGACACAGTACCTTCAAAGTGGAGAGGATCCTCCAGCGGGGGCAGTTGTTCCTGGCAGCAAGTCACGGCGTCGTCCAGAGGAAGAGATGGTATCGACGTGAAGGAAAGCTGAAGGTCGTTGCACAGCCAGGGAAGAAACCAGCCGCGGAGTTCTCTGGTTAAAAGGTAAGACCCTTTTATTTGCGGTGGTGGAAAAACCGTGGTATTCCGGTTGCTGGGGTGCTTGGCATGGGCAAGGCGGCCATGAGATGATCCGGGAAGGTGAAAAGACGGGCAAACTGGTTATCCCCACCAGTCAAAGGAAGAAGACTCTCCGGACTGGAGATCTCCTCTGTCGTCGGGAAAAGTGGTGAGACGGTTCAGCAGGGCGCCACCGGTGGTGTCGTCATTGCAGGTCGGCTCAGCTTCTCCCTCTTCAGATTCTTTAGGTCCTGTGGCGACTTCTGAAGTTCCAGTCCCCAAAGCCCTGCTTTTATGCAGCAAACCCCCATTCATTCAACCTAGCTGGCAATCAAACATGCTAAGTGGTGAGCCGGGCGGCTTACCACTTGGGCCAATCACACAAGAGTGCGACTTGAGTTGCCAAGGCAACTCAGTCAAGGGTGCCTAAACCCCCTCCCACACCGCCTGTGGTACCCAGACAGAGTGGCACCACTTTTGGAGGCTACTGTGGAGAAGCCTGCCAAAAAGTGGAAAAAAGGGCCCAACTTGGGTTGGAGTCACAGAAGCGAACACAAACGCCATTTTGGAACCGAGTTTCGGTAAAAATTACCAACCACTGATTTAATATTAATTTATTAAACCGGCAGTATGTTCGAGGCTAGATTAAAAAGTGGTAGCCTCGAACAATGGGAAAATCCCATAGGAAAATATTTGCGGTCGAATATAAAAAGTAGTATCCACTGCCACCAGCCAAAACTCAATCAGGGGGGACGGAGACGTGCCCCCTCGAACAGACCCCGGGGCAATCGAATTGCCCCGACCAGTACGTCCACAATATGATGGTTTGTGCTGGTTTCTGTTCATAATTTGGGACTAGTAAAGCCAATGGTGACTTTACATGCCCTGGGAGACAGTAGTCAGTCCCAGGGTATGGAGTCTATGTTTGGGGGTCGCTACGACACCCCTGGGTTACGGCACGGAGGGTGCTGTGTAACCCACATACCAAAAACACATGAAGCCCTATGGGGTAAAGGACCCCATAGCCCATAAAACACATTCAAAGTCAAAGGAACACCTCAAATCATGTCTAAGAGTGGGAGAAAAAGAGTCTCACTCTTAGCAGGAGAAAAAAATAAACCTCAAAAAATCCAGCAAAGCTGCTGGGGGACTCACTAGGTTTGGGAAATTAGCCTTTACAGAGAATTTTCCCTAACAACACCCAGAACTGCTTCTTACCCTGGCTGGAAGCGCCAGCTCAGGGTTGTCAGAGGGATAGGTGGAACAGCCCTACCTTTCACGAAGAATGAAACCGCCAGAGATCCAGAAGTGAATGCTGGTGAGTTTGATGCTGAATGAAACCTGGCGTGCATCTAATCTGAAGGCTAGGTGAGAACTATATTAACTTGGCAAGAGCCAACTATGCAATGGTAATGGATAGTCTCGTCCTGGGATGGGGAACGAACCAAGGCTGCCCTCTATCCCTGCTCCTCTACGCCATATACCTAGAACCGCTACTCGTCAGAATACGAGAATCAACCCAATTGATGAGAATAGAAATTGTGTGGTAATCGCATAAAATAATAGCATTTGCAGATGATATGCTAGTCGCCCTGTTGAATCCGGAACAGTCATTACCAACCCTAATAAAAGAATTGGAAGACTTTGTGAAGACCTCAGGACTAAAAATAAATGAGCAGAAATCAGAAATGCTGAACTTATAAGCAGACCACAAGGTAATAAATAGATCAGAGCAGACGACACAACTGAAGCAAGCCAACAAAGGCATAAAATACCTGGGAATAACCCTCACAAAAAAGGCTTGAACAACTATATGGGGCAAATTATCCCCAGCTAATGGAAAAAATCAGAACAGACCTGATGAAATGGAACCTGTTAGTTTTAACTTGGTGGGACCGATTAACAACAATAAAAATGGTGACGCTGCCAAGACTGATGTACTATTTCCAAGCTTTACCAATTAGAGTCCCAAAGTCCTTCTTTAGCTCTCTGAATAAGACCATATTAGCATACATATGGAAGAAGAAACTGCACAGGGTAGCAATGACAACACTCACAGCCCCTAGGAACAAAGTAGGACTGGCTTTCCCACATTTCCTCAGATATGAGGTGGCAAAATTAAGGGTTATGAGAGAGTGGCTAGGGGGCGACCAACAAAAAATATGGGCAGGACAGGGCGGTCGTGGCAACACACCTGCTGGGTCTCCTCTGGCTAGACAAAAAGAAAGACACCTTAACACAAAGAGAAGTGAGATAATAGAGGTAGGCTTAGACATGTGGTAGAGGCAATTGGGAGGAGTGTTCTTTCGTCGAAACCCTCACCATTGTCCCCTCTGTTTGGAAACCCAAAATTCCCTTCGGGGAATGAAAAGCAAGCTTTCAAGAAATGGGGAAAAAGCAGGATGCCAGAAAATAAGGGACATGTACCCAGGTCAAATACTGAGATCCTTTGAGGACTGCACCCAGGAAATAGGCTTGGAGAAAAGTCACAGATTCAAATACAAGCAATTGAAACACTAGCTAAGTACCCCAGCAATAAAAGTGGCAGCCACTAGACAACTGGCGTCCTTTGAACAATTTATTGTAACGGATACAGGATCGAAAAGCCTGGTCTCAAATCTATACAAACACGTGAATGACCCAGAGGAGCAAGTACAGTGGACCTACATGAGGAAATGGGGGGCAACATTAGAACTTATTCCAAGGAAACATTGGGAATATTTGTGGAGCATAATCCTGAAACTAACCAGATCCTTCCAACTCGGGGAGATGTGGATCAAAGTGACTTTACAATGGCACTACATGCCGGAAAGAATCCATACGATGTTCCTCCAAGTGTCCGACCGATGCTGGAGAGCATGCAAAGCGCACAGAGACTGGCAGCACATATGGAGAAACTGCCCTAAGCTAAAAGAATTCTGGGGGGAGGTCAGGCAACATATGCTGAAATATACCAGGGCACAGACCAGTTGGGGGATACATTCTGGATGTGTGGCATGAGGGAACCCGAAAGCGAAGAGACCAACAAAAATTCAGAGCAGCATGGTTGGTGATTGCACAGAAGTGGAAACAACTAACTCCCCCAATGACACATGATTGATTGCATAAAGTCTGGAACTTCGTAGCACTCAAATGGGTAACCTACATAATCCAAGGAGGCCACGGAAAACTCCAACAGGAATGCGGTCCAGTGCTGACATATCTATGAATGACTATATGGCTCAATGGTTCCCACATGAGATAAGAATATTGGACATCCTATGGACCCTGATGATCAAATTAGCGGGAAGAGTGATGGACACAATGTCTGGTGGGGAAGGGTGGTGGAGTTGGGAGATGTTACACATAATGTTATCAATGTTCTGTATTATGGAAAAACTAATAAAAACATCAACAACAAAAAAAGGCTAAAAGAAATGCATTTCAAGTTTACATTAAGTAGTATTTCTTGTTCCTGATTGTTAGCTACCAATTCAACTGTTACCAACTCCCTCTCCCCATCCTTCTCCTTAATTAGCCATCATATAGTTCAGTCTTACACCGTCCTCTGGGCCCGTACACTTTTTTCCTAACTTTCTTTTTCCTTCCTTCTCTATTAATTCTCATCCCCTCTCGTATGTGGGTTGAATATTGTAAGTGTGAGAGCAGTTCATTGTATCATGTCTTCACCTGAGTCTTGTTTCTGTTTGTTAATCGCCTGTTTCCATACGACAATTTCTGCTATTGTCCATTTTTGCAATTCCTCCACCACTTTTCCATCATCGGTCCGCTCTCTGATTGCCAGTTCATCGCTATGCTGCACATATATTAGGTCTTAAAAATTTCCCGAGTGCTTTCTCCTTTTTCCCCCCTCTGGAATAGGCCCAACATGCATGCTTCAGGGGTTTGAATATCTTGCTAAATGCCTCCCTGGCAAACCTTATGTGCAACTTTGCTCCCGAATTTCGGTATAATGTTACATTCCCAAAACGTGTACCAATCCGGCATTTACCAGCTTGCATTTGGGGCAGCTCTGTCTACTTGCACCTTTGAATCTGGCAATCACTTCCGGGGTTAGGTAGGCCCTTTGTATTACGTATAATTCTATTAGTTGTAATATAGCATTTCTGGAGACCTTTTTATTATAGTTAGCTACTTTCAGCTATTCCATCGCCCCAAAGGGCTTTCCTAGTTCTTTCAACCATCCAGCCCTAGTTCTCAGCTCCCCTCTGGAGTGATGTTCAATTACATCGTATAGCCTTGATATGGTATATCCTCCCACCGTCCTGAAATATGTATTATTATTTCTACTTCATCTCTGCCTATTGTATCCTCTCTGACTTATGACCATCGACTTTTAATCATGTTTATTATAGAGCAATGTCATAGGTATTGCCCTCCATGTATTCCTGTCATGTCCTGCAGTTCTTTCAATTTCAATAAGTTACTCTCTCCCCTCAGGTCTCCAATGGTAATGAACCCACACAACTCCCAGTGTAAACTCACATTAGCCCTCAGTCCTATGCTATCTGTCATTACTGCTGCTATGGGTGTTTGAGGTGATATCAGATCTTTGATCCCTAGTTTCTTGCAAGTTCTACGCCATATTTGCATGCCCAGTTTCGCTAGTTGTGGGTATCTCTGCGGGTCTGACGGGGCAACCCATATCAGATCTTTTAAGTGTAGATGTTTAATTGCTGGCTGGAGGAGTGCTGTGTCTATTGTCGAGTCCTCTGCCAGCCAGCCCAACACATAGCATCTGACATGCCAGATAGTATAGTTCAAAGTTTGGAATCCGCAATCCCCCTTTTTCATGTGGTCTCTGCAGAGTGACAAGCGCCACTCTGTCTTCCACCCTGCCACAAAAAGCTTCTGCACTCTTTTTCGAATGTTGCAAAGAACTGCCTTGGGATATTGAATGGAACACCTCCAAAGCAATGTAGCATCCTGGGCAGTGCCACCATTTTTAGTAGTGCTGCTCTCCCCATTACTGATAGGGGTAACTTTCCCCAGAATTTCATTGATTATATTAACCCTTCCACCATCTTTATAGTGTTATGCGTGTGTGTTCCTGTTTCGGGTCATGGTAGATGTTTAATCCAAGGTATCTAAAGGATTTTATTTCCCATGGGAGTGTTAGTGTCGGCAGCTCTGGTCTGTTACCCCGAGCTAGTTTGGCTAGCAGGAATAAGCAGGGTTTATTTTTGTTTATTGTAATTCCAGATAGTCTGCTAAAGTTGTCACTTCTAATACGTGTTGTAAGTTCTCTTTTGGTTTCTGCAGCTACAGTAACATATCATCCGCATACATTGACACTACATGTCTCACCCCATCTATTGCGATCCCAGCCTCATTATATTCCTGCCAGAGGAATGCCGCTATTGGATCCATTGCGATAATGTACAGCATCAGGGATAATGGGCAGCCTTGCTTGGTGCCTTTCTGCAGCTCCCATCTGTCAGTGAAGGTTCCCCCAGTTCTAACCTTCACCATAGGTTTAGTATAAATCAGTTTTGCCCATCTCATATAATTTGGTCCAAACCCCACCTACACCATCGTTGCATACAGCCAGTCCCAATGGACTGAATCGAATGCCTTCAACGCATCTAGCGAGGCCACTGCACTATTTTCCTTCTTTGTCATTAGTACTTCTTATAATGTGGTGTAGCCCTCCTAAGGTTCCAGGAGATGTTCCTTCCTGGAATGTATCCCATTTGATCTGGGTGTATAAGCCTATTATTACTCTCCTGAGTCTACTGGCTAGCACTGCCCTAAGAATTTTATTGTCCTGATTCAATAGAGACGGGCCTGTAAGAGCTGCAGTCTGTTGCCGTTTTATTGGGTTTGAGAAGAGGGATTATCACTGCGCCTCTCATGCTTTCTGGGATTGACCCAGTTTCAAACGCCTCATTGTATACTCTCATCAGGACCAGTGCAAGGCTGTCCGCATACTCTTTATAGTATTAACCTGGCAGTCCTTCAATGCCCGGTCCCTACCTGATGGCAGTGCTCTTATAATGCCATCACCTCTTCCGTTGTTATGGGTTCATCCAACATGTGTACTTTCTGATCATCTAGGTGTGGTAAGGTTATGAGAGCTAGTGCTTCTTGTAGTTCTTCATTCCTCTCTATATAAGTGTTCGGGTACAGGTCCCTATAATAGTCCTAAAACGCTCTGTTCACCCCCACCTGATTGTTGCTTATGCTACCCTCTCCAGTCTGGATCATGTGTATTGGTGTCTTCCTTCTATCATTCTTATTTAACCAAGCCAACAGTTTGCCAGGTTTATCTCTGTGTGCGTGAATTTTCTCTAGGTGTTGTGCATAACTGAATTTGCCCAGTCTGTCCGACTGGGCGAAACACTCGTGTCAATTTCAATTCTTCATTGGTCTTGACCAGCGCTGTTCATTCTCTCAACCTCCTCTAGTTCTTGTTTAATTTGATTCAATTCTGAAGTGATGGCCTTGCGTACCCCCCTGCATTGGCTATCATCTCTCCCCTACTCATTACTTTGAATGCTTCCCACATTGTTCTAACTTATTTCACGCTACTGTCATTGATTTTAAAGAACTCTACCATATGTTCTCTCGCATGTTTTTTAATGCAGTATCTAAGAATGATTTTCTGCAGAGCCTGCAGGCTGGTATTGGGGGTCTTGGGGCCGTGACTACCCACTTTAACACCAGCGGGTCGTGATCGGACAAGACTCTAGCTTCATATTCTGCAACCTCAAATCCTCTCATGTGTTCCTCCCCATAAATAAATAGTGCAGTCTTGTGTACACTTTGTGTGGGGTGGAGTGGTGCAAGTAATCCCTCCCTACTGGGTTGAGTGTTCTCCATATATTCACCAAATTGAAGGATTGCAAGATTACATTGAGTACCTTTGCAGGTGGAGCAGATCTTTTGAATTTGACATCGGACCTATCCATTTTGGGGTTCAATGTGCAATTGAAGTCTTCCCCTCCCCCCCCTATGATTAGTCCGTCCATGTGCGGCCTTAGCCTTGCATACAAGGAGCGAAAATCGTAGCATCATGGTTTGGATCTGCCTAATGTGTAAAACCTTCAGAGGGATTGTCGGGGCTACCCAAATGAGAACCCTCCACCCCTAGTGTAGATAGAGTATGTTGATCCAACTACTAGGCCTCCACATTTTTGGGCTAGTTCGTCTTGTCTGATTTTGTTAAGATGCGTCTCTTGTAATAGGACGATTCCTATTTTCTGCCTGCGCA
The DNA here is from genome assembly GCF_040938575.1 of Ambystoma mexicanum. Taxonomy (NCBI): domain Eukaryota; kingdom Metazoa; phylum Chordata; class Amphibia; order Caudata; family Ambystomatidae; genus Ambystoma; species Ambystoma mexicanum. The sequence continues at coordinate 623,408,976 of NC_090936.1, forward strand.
AGTATGTAATTACCTTCTGCCTTTTGCCATAGTCATTGAGACCTCGAATGTTCCAGGTCATTACATTAATATTCCCTGCCATCATGCACATGTTTGATAGACTTCTGCAGTTGCGTTAAGGGCGCCCCAGCTGTTCTGAAGAATGTGGTGCCATGCGTGTTAGGACTTTGGAATTCTTTATCTAGCTTCTCTCCCTTCCCCTTTAACAACTCCCCCCCTCCCTCTGGCCACCCAACCCTTCCCCAACTTAACTGTCCAGCCATGCCTTACATGCTCAGACCTCCCAGTTTCTGCTCCCTCCCTACCCACTCTCAGTGCCCACCGTTACCCAAACAAAGATAAGACGTATGGGGTAGTAGGAGCCCCCCTTGTTCGTGTCCCTCCTACAAAGAAGTGTGGTGTGTGTTCTCTCCTCTGCTTGTTGCTTCGTGCCATTTTTCCAAACCGGCACCTTAATGCGTAACCTCTGGTTTGCTCCCCTCTTATGTCTTGGTTCATATCTTCATTGATGATTAGGATATTATCCCTTATGATTGTCTAGCAATTACTCACTTCAACTGATACTGTTCCTGGGGCTTGATCTTATATAGATCACTTGTGGTGGTCAGCAACGTTCTCTCTAAGCTGTGCGCATGTGCGCTTCCTGCTCGGTGCCGCTCAGAAGAATTTCAGCAGCGCACACAGACAATTCCCGCCTATTCAAAAAGATGTAGTAATGCACAAGGCACAGCAGGTACCTAATATTTGCTTTCTCTCAAAATGAAGATAAATTATATGAACTAGTATTGACCTTTATAAACCCAAACTCTAAAACCAGAATACATCCACAATAGTTTAAAAACTAATATGAAAAAGTTACTGCGTGAGCAGAAGATATAATTAAGAGATGTCTGTACACATCAACCAAATTATCTCCCCACCCTACCCATGAGTCCTATACTTGACTCTCCCACTTCTACCTTATGACTCGAACTTCCACCCCAGACCTCATTCAGATATATTACCAGACAACCTTGACTCTGCCTACCTTGGCTCTGCAAATGGTTACCACACTTATACCACTTATAGCCACTTGTTTTATGTTTCTAATATGAATGACGTTTAAGCACATGAATTTCTGTTACTCATGGTGCTTTAGCAAAAATGTCGCCCAGACTATGTAGCCTAACTGTCAGCTCAAATATCAGATATCGAGTGCAAGTAACCAGACTATTTGAATGTGTATCCTCATCCCATGATTCCTATTCTTTGTACATATGTCACACACTCACTTTGAAGCGCCCCCCCTTGCAAGTTAATGCATTCTAAGACTCCATTATTAATTTGCCCTCTAAGGATTTTGAGTAGGCAAATATCATGACTACTTTATAAGCGGAGAGCAACATTGCAATATCATTTACCTTGCCTGCAAGGGATAATGGGTATGGACTATGTCTGCCATTATTTGTATATAGTATTAGGGCAACAGATATTCAGATTACTAGAATGCTTTTCACACAATCTGCCACCTTTACAAGTTTTCAAAGTTCCCTGGGGCATAGACCTTAACAAATTATATGCTTCTCCAGCATGGGGTCTGGCATGGATTCACATGCTCATGAATATTCCCCGTCGTCAGGCTGGGAATCCTCGGTAAAGAAAAAACCAGTATCAGTTTCGTTTCTGATCTGTCTTTCGTAGTAGTAACCAATCACTGGTCTCTGCGTCATACTGACCACAGCCAATGACTGCCCTCTACCCCGCCTCTGGCAGCCATCTTCAGATTTTTACCGCACGTTCATGTGTTGGGATCCTCGTGCTATTGCTCTCGAGCGTTAGTGCTATTTTTTCACGTTTTTTTCTCAAAAACTTCGTTTTTTTCGGTCAAAAGAGCCTCAAGCTCCGCCGACTCTCCATCCGATCAACGGGGACCTGTGTCGGATTGGTCTACGCCCCTCAAGGGTGAAGATTGGTCGAGCTACGCTTTTGGAGGACTCCAGAAGTTTCTCAGGCCCATCTTGGTCATGGCCCAGGAGAAGGGAAGCTCGATGCCCGGAAAGCTGTTCAGGGTCTGCCCTGGATGCCAGCTGCAGAATGTCTTTAAGGAAGATGAACACTCCTTTTGTCTTTACTGCCTACATGAAGACAAGACGCACGTGGAGAAGGACTGTGCGTTTTGCGGCAACATGTCGGAGCGGACCATGAAGGACCGCCATCAACGTCTCGCCAACTGGCTGGAAGGGATGAGCCCGTCCGGCGAGAAGAAGAAGAAGAAATCCGAGCGGTCTTCTAAGACCTTTGAGGACGCCCTGGCGACGGGGGTCCAACATAAGGCCAAGCACCGCGAGTCCGCTGGCACCGGGAGCGCCGAACGGTCGGGCTCTACGGGCACCAGGCAGGGCGCACCCTCCCCGGCACCATCAACCACGAGCCAACGCTCTGGGTCTGGTAAGAGGAAGGCCGAGCACCCGGCGAAGCTCCTGGAGAGGCCCCGGTCGAGCTCAAAGGCGGAGGGGGAGCGTGGCAGTGTCCCCCCCCCTCAAGGAGAAGGCGGTGAGCGCACCAAGGGTGGTGAAAGCCTTAATCCATCCGGCCAAGGCCTCTATCGAGACAGTCGCGGCGGCCCTGGCTCAGCCTGTGGAGGCTACGCCGGTGGTGGCGACCTCGGGGCTCAGAGTCTCCCTGCCACCGCGGAGGGAGTCCTCTTTTATGCCCATCGACAGGACCCCCGTGAAACCTCCGACGGAGAAGAAAAAGGGGGGGCAGGAGGTAGCCGTGGATTCGGCCTCAACCTCTGAGGAAGAACTGATCGAGGTCTTAAGCCACGGCGTTGGCGTGGAAGAAGACCAGCCCGTCGGGAGGGATCCCGACGCAGGAGACGACATCGTCGAGGGTACCGACGGGGCCCCTGACCGCCCGTCTGATTCCCCTCTGCCAGTGCCGCAAGACAACTCGGCGGCCATTTTGTTGGCTATACAGTCCTTATGCTCAGAGATAAGGACGAGACTGCCGTTACCAGTGGAGGAACCACTCCCGTCGGGGGACCCGGAACCAGGCCCTTCGGGCAGCCTCCCTCTTAAGAAAAGAAGGATTCACCCTCCACCTCCTTTTCAGCCGTCGCGCCCCGTTCAGCCCTCCTCCCCGTCCACGACTCGAGGGGATGATACGGGGACTGACACGGCCGCAACGGGTACGGAGGACGAGGTGTACGACGAGGATCTGCCGTCGTCTCCTCCCACCCGGGCTTCCCCGCCCGACGAGATTGGATCTTTTCACTCCATGATCGCCAGGGCATCCAAGCTCTTCCAGCTCTGCCCTGAGGAGAAGAAGAAGGAAGGTTTCCTTTATCAGCGGCGCGAGGCCAAGAGGAAGACGGTCCTCGCGGTACCTCTACTGGACGATATTTGGGATGAGGGCCTCGCCCTCCTCAAGAACCCATCCACGACGCCGGCTAGAAGGGACCGGTACGAGAAGAAGTACCGGGTCCCAGACGCGGGCACCTTGTGCCTCCGGGCGCAGCCTACCCCGGACTCCGTCGTCTCCGCGGCGGCCAGGAAGAAAGCGGGGGGAGTTGCGGCCTCCACGTCGACTTCCCCGCCGGACGGCGAGGGAAAGAAATTGGACACGATGGGGCGAAGGGTCATCTCGTCTGCAGCGACGACGATTAAGGCGGCTAACGCCTTGGCTATCGTAGCCCGGTACGACAGGGAGCTGTGGTACAAGCTGGCTCCCCTGCTGGACTTCCTACCGGACGACAAGAGGGCGGATGCCCTGGAGATCTTGCAGGAAGGTGAGGTGGCGTCGGACCACGCCATCACTATTGCGACAGACATCGCCGACACTGGATTTCGACAGTTGGGCAACGGCGTGTGCCTTAGGCGGCGTGGATGGCTCAAGGCTACTGACTTCCATCAAGACGTACAGACCAGAGTCCTGGACATGCCGTTCGATGGGAACAACCTGTTTTGGAAAACAGTGGACGATTCCCTTCAAGCCATTAAAGCGGACACGTAGACAGCCCGGGCTCTCGGGGTTCTCCAGCAACGGCGGCCGCCCTTTCGGAGCGGCGGAGGCAAGGGCGCCTCCAAAGGTTCCGGCGGCGGATTTTCCACCTACCGCCAAGCGGCCCGCTCGTCGTCTCAAGAAGCTTACAGGGGACGAGGCAAGTCAGGCGGACCCCGCCGTCATCGCCAAGGAGGTCAAGGCGGCAAAGCCTCGTCTAAGCAGGATTGAACCGGCCGTGGGGTCGGGCCCCCACCGAAGCACCCCGGTGGGAGGCCGGCTGGCGAGCTTCGTCAGCGTGTGGGAGTCCATCTCCACCGACCGTTGGGTGCTGGACGCCCTAGCCCAGGGCCACGCGCTCGAGTTTCAAAGAAGGTGCCCGCGCGTCCCCCCTGTGGCCAGGAAAGAGCTTCACGTCGCTCAGCTTCTCCGGGAGGTAAGGGCGATGCTAAGGAAGGGCGCCATCGAACTCGTCCCAAGGAGGCTTCGGGGCTCCGGAGTTTACTCAAGATACTTCCTCGTGAAGAAGAAGACGGGAGGATGGCGCCCCATCCTAGACCTACGACGGCTGAACAAGTTCATCAAAGCTCAGAAGTTCCGGATGGTCACCCTCCAGCACGTCCGGGGTCAGCTGGAGGAGGGTGACTTCCTGTCGTTGTTGGATTTGGAGGATGCCTACTTCCATATTCCCATCCTAAAGGGGCACCGAAAATTCCTCAGGTTCGTGGTCCAAGGGCGTCACTACCAGTTCAGAGCCCTTCCCTTCGGTCTACGGTCGGCACCCAGGGTATTCACCAAGTGCCTTGCACCAATGGCGGCGCAGCTGCGCCGAGAGGGGATCCACGTCTACCCCTACCTGGACGACTGGCTCATCCGAGCCAAGACGAGGGAGCTCGCCGTGGAGCACACGGCAAGGACCGTCCAACTTCTCACGGACCTGGGTTTCTCCGTGAACTACGCCAAGTCCCACCTGGTACCCGCGCAAAACGCACTGTTTCTGGGAGCGAAGCTCGACACAGTGTCCCTTCTGGCCTCCCCGTCGGAGGAAAGGACCAGGTCCATCCTGGGCAAGGTACAGCGGATGTTGGTTTCCGACGCGGCCAAGGTGAGGTCCATCAAGTCCCTCCTCGGAATGATGTCTTCTTGCATCTACCTCATTCCCATGTGCAGGCTCCAGATGCGCCCGTTGCAGGAGTTCCTGGACGCGCGCTGGATCCAAACGACGGGCGGCTTCGAGGAGAGGATCACACTCGACGAGAGTTTCCGCCGAGCGGTCCGGTGGTGGGGCACCCGCGCGCATCTGACGGCGGGCATGGACTTCCAGACCCCAGACCACCAGGAGACAGTGACCACGGATGCCTCCCTGGAAGGGTGGGGAGCGCACACCGAAAATCTGCACGCGAGAGGCCTTTGGCTCCCGACGGAGAAGTCCCTCCATATCAACGTCCTGGAGCTCCGTGCAGTGTTCTGGGCCCTCAGGTCCTTCCTTCCGTCCCTCAAGGGCAAGGTGTTGAGGATCTTCACCGACAACACCACCACCATGTTTTACATCAGGAAACAGGGCGGAACCAGGTCCCCAGCACTGTCAAAGGAGGCGCAGGACCTGTGGCATTGGGCCGTCGCCCAAAGGATGTTTCTGGTGCCGTTTCATCTGGCAGGGATAAAAAACACCATCGCCGACTCACTCAGCAGGGAGCTGCGCTCGTGCCACGAGTGGGAACTACGGCAGGATCTGGTGGATCGCCTCTTCCGACGGTGGGGCACACCCCAGATCGACCTGTTCGCGACGGCGACGAACTCCAAGTGCCGGAGGTTCTCCACCAGGTTTCCCCAGCCGAGGAGCATGGGCGATGCTTTCTCGTTCCCCTGGGCGGGCCTGTTCCTATACGCGTTCCCTCTATTGCCACTACTGATCCGGCTCATCAACCAGCTCAAGAGGTCACGGTGCAGGATGATCCTCGTCGCACCTGCGTGGCCGAGGCAGATATGGTTCCCGGACCTTCTGGACTTGTCAGCGTCCCCGTCAATCAAGCTGCCAGTGGACGCGGATCTGCTCTCCAGGGAAGGAGGCGCCATCCTCCACCACGACCCGAAGTCGCTGAACTTGCAGGCCTGGCTCCTGCAGCGCTAGAGTTTGGAGGATACGACATACCGGCCGACTGCAGAGAGGTTCTTGCAAAGGCCAGGGCGTCCTCGACTCTTAAATGCTACGGACACAAATGGAAGAGGTTCTCTGTCTGGTGCCACGCACAGAAGATTAACCCTCTAAGGATTACGGCTCCCCAAGTACTGCCGTACCTGTTGACGCTGGCCAAAGCTGGACTGGCACACGCGTCCATCAAGATTCATCTTGCTGCGATCTCCCGATACACTAGAACCACGGGGCGGACGTCCTTGTGGTCTCATCGTCTGGTGAAAGAGTTCATGAAGGGACTGTTCAGATCGTTCCCGCCGGTGAAGGCTCCGGCCCCGGCGTGGGAGCTCAACGTGGTGCTGACCAAGCTCATGGGACCTCCGTTCGAGCCTCTGCACTCGGCCCCGTTGAAGTTCCTGTCGTGGAAAACAGCGTTTCTTGTGGCCATCACCTCCGCACGACGGGTGGGAGAGATCCAGGCCCTTTCCTGCAAGGCCCCGTACTTGACTTTTCACGACACAAGGGTGGTGCTCAGGACGCACCCCTCCTTCATGCCCAAGGTGCCGTCGGACTTCCATCTCAACGAACCCTTGGTGTTGCCTGTGTTTTTCCCGTCGCCTTCGTCGCCGGCTGAGAGGACTTTGCACTCGATGGATGTGGCTAGAGCGCTGAAGTTCTACGTGGATCGCACAAAGTGTTTTCGGAAGACGTCACAACTCTTTGTGAACTTTGGACCTGTCAATCAGGGGAAGGCTCTCTCGAAGGCTTCCATTTCCAGATGGTTCTCCGGCTGTATCATGTACTGTCACCGGTTGGCAAACCGACCGCTGCCTGGCCGTCCGAGAGCACATTCCACCAGAGCGATCGCAGCTACCACGGCGTTCCTATCTGGTGTGCCCCTGCTGGACATTTGCAGGGCTGCTACGTGGATGTCGACGCACACCTTTACGAAATTCTACTGCGTCGATCGGGATTCCAGGGAGGAGTCCAGGGTCGGCCAAGCAGTGCTGCGCAACCTGTTCGCCTGAGGTGAGCCTGGTGAGGAGGTAAGATTGCTTAATGTTGAGTTTGATGTGATGCTTAATGTTGAGCCTTTGCCACCTCCCGTGGTTGTGCATGTGGGTACTGCTATGTATTCTTTATTCATGAGCATGTGAATCCATGCCAGACCCCATGCTGGAGAAGGAACAAGTTACTTACCTGTAACTGTTGTTCTCCAGCATGGGTCTGGCATGGATTCACATGCGAACCCTCCCGCCTACCCCTCTGCGGCTCTTCACTTGGTCATACTGCCACTTCACGTGCTTCCAAATCTGAAGATGGCTGCCAGAGGCGGGGCTTAGGTAGAGGGCAGTCATTGGCTGTGGTCAGTATGACGCAGAGACCAGTGATTGGTTACTACTATGAAAGACAGATCAGAAACGAAACTGATACTGGTTTTTTCTTTACCGAGGATTCCCAGCCTGGCGACAGGGAATATTCATGAGCATGTGAATCCATGCCAGACCCATGCTGGAGAACAACAGTTACAGGTAAGTAACTTGTTCCTAACTCACTGCTATACAAAAACAGTTTCACTGAACATTTTTATAATCTTACCCAACAATTTAAAATGTAGGGTATGTTGCAATCTTGTATATACTTCGTAGTAGTTGTGTACTTATAGATTCATGGCATTTTCTTAAACTACACATAATATCATAATATCATGGTCAGGCTTTAAACCTGTTTGGCATTACAAAGTATAGTGGATATGCAAATATCCCAGTTAGTGTTTTACTGCTTCAATCCCTCACTTTTTACAAAGCCCTGACTACTGGTATTGGAGGCTAGCACAGGAGCCGGGGTGGGATACAGATGGAAGGACACATGAAAGCACTACTTTGGGGTGAAAAACAAATCTGCAACGTTAAAAAATCTAATCAGATGTTTTGGCAGGTCAGTACAGTGAAGGAAATGCATTTGTATTCTGAAGGATAGGATACTCTAGTAACAGTCTAGGAAACCGTGCATTCGGTTACTTTCTCTACTCAGCTGCTGAGGGTTTTTCAATATAATAATGTGTTTGCGTTTATTGCCTCTAGGATCCCCATGTATCTTGTCTAGCTGACAATAGCAAATTTCATAAGAGGGTTCCCTAGTTAAAGAAGAAAGCTTTCAATCTTTTGTTCCTATGAACTTTGCTGCTATTGATTTAAAGGGCATATGTGATTTTCTTCAATGGTGCTCCCGACGAAACCTCAATAAGACTCTAGTGGAATTGTGTCTAGGCTGTGGTGAGAATGGGTGGGCAAAACTGTAAACTGTATTATGTATCCTGTCATATCACTTCCTATGTTAGGGTTAGAAGGAGGGCTCTGATATGATGTTACTCCCTACTCCGTATCAAATGATTTTTCAGGAAGTAAGAAAGCAATTAGCTTTACCAGAAGGGATATTTCATGTGTATTAAAATATGTTCTTTCCCCTTAAAATTCCTCTTGAGATTGGGCAGTAGTATTTGAGTTTCTACCAATGCCACTGCTGGGCGGGTCACTGATTCAAAACGAAATATCTGTGGGTAGAAGCAGGGGGTAGATTCTTATATATTTATGGTTTCCCGTTTTTGTTGGGCACATTTTCCTGTTTTTAGGGAGTAACAATGGATTGTGTATATGCCTCTTAGCTGTAAGACTGGTTTTGAGCAAATGTCACAACTCACACATTCAAATGCAATTATCGCCCTTACACATATTTTGAGGCATGTTCTCCTGGCCCTTGAATTACTTCATTAAAGTGGCACGTGAATTCCTTTTTTAATGTTTTCTGACACATTCCTTTTAGTTGCCATTATTTTATTTGCAAAAATGTTAACCTGTCTGAATTTTTTGGCAGCCACATCACTGATAATAGATATTTGCTTTTTTGTAATCAACATGAGCATTTTTTCAAAATGGTTTTACACACTTTCTATATTGTCTCTAAGCCGTGTCGACACATGAATAGCCACAATTAAACCTTTTATTTATCCCGACCATACAAACCTTTTTTTATGCATACACATTTGTTTTCTCGGCACATGAGTAATTTTGGTAAGGAACTATGGCATATCTTGAAGTTTTGGACTGGTTGATGAGCTCTCCTTATAATCACATAATATGTATATTTTGTTTAAGCCTATATGTGGGGTAAAAGTGTTTCAAGGTGTACATTTTACACTGACTCGTAAAGAATTGCAGTGGTTGGGAAGGACAAATTTGATTCCAACCTCTTTGGAGATGGAAGCTCACCAACTGTGCATGCTCACAAAGTAGCTTACCTCGTGATTTAGTTGCGCACATGGAAATAAGTTGCGCACAAAAGCTAAGCATTTCTGCACTAAGGGAAAAATAATTAGAGGGAACATTGGTGGTCAGTCTTATTCCATTGTCAGCATTTTCACACTATCCATTCAGTCTTGCGCCTCCTCAGGGCTGTCGAAGAACAATGCCCGACATGATGTAGTATTTTTTTGCCTGGTCTGGGAAAATTAGCATGTATTTCAGCCCTGCTTTCCTCAATCTCTCTTTTGTGGCAATACATTGGGCTCTCTTTTTCTGTACCTGTAAGGTGTAGTCAGGATATATTGCCCTGTCCTTGTAGTACGGCCTACATGTGTCCCGGGTCTGATCATAACGCCACGGAGCGTATCGTAGATATTAACAATCATTAGCAAGAACTTACCTGGGAGATGCAGTGTGGGATCGGAGCCGACCGCCTGTGTGTCGCGGTGCCCGATCCCCACTGTTTGTGGTCGTCATGGCTCCGGTGCACGTGCGTGCCTGTGCCACGTCGCTCGGCCACCATCTTAGTGTGGGACAGTGTGTCCATGGTTACAGGGGAACAAGCCATTGTCACCAGTCACAGATTGAATTAGAAATAACGTAAGTAAGTCAATGAAAGCAAACAAGTTGCAGGATAGTGTTAGTGTGGCAAAATAATAAATAATCTCATGAGTTGAATGTGAGCCGAGGACTCGAGGTCCTACAAAGATTACCTACGACAGTATGGGATGTAAAGGAATTTAAAAAAAAAATTGTAAGGATTTAAACATTACATGCCTCATGGGCAAACAGATAATCAAGATACTCTTGAACTGATAGGCAGGCCATGGGGCAGATGTGCAGAATTAATTCTGCAGGGTGCCCCACTCCTGCTATGTTGTTGATTAAGTGATGGTTGCCTAAACCGGCAAATAGAGAATTAGCAGTCTTTTGCACAAATAAGCAGGCTGTGGGGCCAAAGTGCAGAAAGAATTCTGCGGGGTGCTCCACTCCTGCAGTAAGTTGAGTATGTAATAGTTGCCTAAATAGGTTACCTACAAGCCATCAAGAATGTAAGTGGACAGGCCGTGAGGCAAATGTGTAGGACCCATTCTGCATGGGGCCCCACTCCTGTGTAGAGAGCCGTTGCTCAATACTTGGTGATGTGTGGCACTTGTGGACGTCAGGCATAGGTTAACGTGTAGTAAAGAATGTAGTTTCTAGGTATTCGTTGAGAACTATCTCTCTAGTTGTAATCTAGCAGGTCGTTAAAAATATATACTCATTACTTTCCTGTCAGGATGACACTTGGGGTCTGAATGTACTTCATCTCCTAGTCTCTCGGGGTTATGCCCGCTCCGTCTGTGTGTACCAGTCCATGCTAGCACACCAAGGGAGTATAGTCATTAGAGAAAATGTTCCTGAGTCGTTCCTCATGGGACGTGCCCACTCACACTCTAGTGTTATCAATATAAGACTTTTGAGCCGGGCTTGTCGCTCTACAAGGACTGGTAGAAGCATATATATGGTTAAAGAATACAGCAATAAACCATAAGTAGTAAGTGAAAGGTGACGTCTTAATTCATTGCACAAAGCACATCAGATCAAAATCACAATTCATGCCTCTCGGGCTCAGTGAATCAAGAAGGTCCACCCATAGAATCTCTTTGTAGGAGTCGTTTTTTAATATCTCCCCCTCTACTCCCTTGTTTAACCTGTTCGAGGATTACACATTTTAATTGAGCCACAGAGTGTCTAGCTTCAACATAGTGCATGGCTACCAGTGATTTGAGGTTCTTTGTGCAGATGTTAGACTTGTGCTCATTCCATCTCATTTTGGCCTTCCTCGTGGTCATACCCACATAGTAGTAGCCGCATGGGCATTTGAGGCCATACATTACATTAGTAGAGTCACAAGTACAAGAATGTTTGAGCCAGATAGGTTTCCCTGAGTATGTATGTGTGATACTGTTGCCTGGTATTATGTTTCCACAGTGCTGACAATTTTGGCATGGTAATGTCCCTTTGAACTGAATTTTCCGTGACGGCGCAGTTGTCATTTCTGATCTCACCAGACTGTTACGCAATGCCTTGCTGTTCCTATAGGCAAATGTTGGTGGTTGTTGGAACAGTTGCTGTAGTTGACGGTCCATTTGTAGCATGGGCTAGTTTTTCTGTATTATCTTCTTGATCCTGTGACTCTGGATGGAGTGTGGTGTCACATAAACAAGAGGTTCTCCTCCTTTGGGGGGCTTGGGTGCCAAGAGAGTGTCTCTATCGATCAATCTCACTTTCTCTGTGATATTTTAGATTAGAGTGGGGTTGTAGCCCCTCTCCTGGAACTTCATCTGTAGTAGTGTAGATTGGTGCTCATACTCGCTAGTTTCAGAGATGGTTCTTCTGTATCGGAGGAATTGGCTCAATGGTGCTCTGTTTATACTTCTTTAAGGAGGAAAACTCATCACCGGTAGGAGACTATTTCTGTCAGTAGATTTCGTTTAGATTCAGGTTTCCAAGCTCTGGCCTTTGCTGTAAATTTCGACATCTAGGAAGTTGATTAGAGATTTACTAGTTTGAGTTGTAAATTGTAGCCTAGGGTGCATTCTATTAATCATGTCAAAATTCCTGTAGTTCTTCTGATGGTCCAGTCCAGATGCCAAAAATATCATCGATATAACGTACATAGATGGATAGATGACGCATTTGTCAAGGCGAGGAGAGTACATGCTCGTGTTCCAAATAGAAAATATAGGTATTGGCATAGCCATAGCGGCATGAGTGGGGCACCCGGCAGAATTAATTCTGCACATCTGCCCCACGACCTGCCTATCAGTTCAAGAGTCTCTTGCTTATTTGTTTGCCCCTGTGGCACGTGATTTTAAATCCTTACAATAATTGTCTTTTAAAAAATCCTTTACATCCCATACTGTTGTAGGTATTCTTTTGGAGGACCTCGAGTCCCTGACTCATGAGAATCTGCACGCTAGCCTCACGGCCTGTCCGATTACATGTCTTGTAGGTCACCTATTTAAGCAACTACCACATACTCACCTTTTCTGCAGGAGTGGGGCACCCCGCAGAATTCTTTCTACACTTCTGCCCCACCGCCTGCTTATTAGCTCAGGAGATCGCCAATTCTCTGTTTGCCGGTTTAGGCAACCATTACTTACTCTACAACATAGCAGGAGTGGGGCACCCCGCAGAATTAATTCTGAACCTTTGCCCCATGGTCTGCCATTCAAGAGCCTCTTTGACTTACTGACATTATTTCTAATTCAATCTGTGTCTAGTGACAAGGGCTTGTTCCCCTGTAACCATGGACACACTGTCCCACACTAACATGGTGGCCGAGCAACGTGGCACCGGCGCGCATGCACGCGGGTGCTGCAAATATCAGGTTTTACGTTCTTTCTGGTACTCCCTATCTCGTCCCTTGTTTCATTGACTTTCCACTTTTCTAGTCTTAACCTCTTGACCTTGATGTTCTGGAAGCATGTGTTATGGGTTTGTTCATGCACAAATCCCCTCGCTCATTCGTGCGGATGTGCTCGATTCCCTCGGCTCCACGTTTGTGCTTGCACGTAGTGTGCACTGCTTTGCCCATTCTTTTGCACTGCTTTGCCAATTTTTTGCTCTGGGCTTCCCCACTGGGGGTTTTATTGCTTATGTCTTGGGACGAGGGTGTCTCCCTTTGTTTGCGCTATATCTGGGTTCTTGCCCGTTAAGGACTGCAGCAAAGTTTCACTCCCCCTTGCCCTTATCCGCTCTTTACCATGTTTGATGGAGCTCCACAGGTCTGGGACGTGTTCCGCTGCTTTTGGAGTCCGTAGTTGCTCGCCCGATCTTCACACACTTCTCTTGCCTCCAGGTTACTTGCTGTGTGGGGCTCGAGTCCTTCTACGCAGTGTCGTTGGGCGCTTCTCAGCTTCCATCTTGCGGGCCGCTCTGCTCCTGATTCCTCGTTTGCTTACTGCTCTCTGCTCCGATTTCATGTACTGCGTTTCACTTCTGAGAGATTTCAGCTTTCCGCTTCGTTGGTCACCACCATTTTGTTTCTACGTCACAGCGCGGCGCAGGACGAAATCTTCTAGTTTCTCTGCAGCCTTTGTTCCCAAGAGCACTGCTAAGTGCTTGCCTCTGCTGGCAAGGCTTTTAACTCTATCCCAGCCTTTAATTATGCTCTAAATATGCCGCTTTTAGCTCATCTTTGTTGGATCGGACAAGAGCTTTGGCGATACACTTCCTTTTCACATGGCGCTTAGCCAGTGATCCGAACTTTGCTATTAACTTCTTCAGTTGAACCATCCCTTCACTATAGTTGTCTCTTAGTTGTGAGAGCAAGCATAGGTTTGGGCACAGACGGACTGTTTGATTTGGACACTCCAACTTTGTTGATCCTTAGTTTATTTAGGCAGGGCATTCCCGCCATAGCGATAGGACCAGATAGGCATTTTACCCATATTGGTTCATTGAATAAAGGTTTTGAAACTGTATCAACTGTGTCTGTCTGTCTCTTGATACTATGCCTGTCTCACACCGGACAAACAGTATTTTGTGGATCTCCACAAAGACATGTTCTGATTTCAATGGCATTCCAGAGTGGTATGGAAAAAGTGGATGATATGGCATACCATACATTAGAGGGGGGTTCACAAACCCAAACATGGAAATGTACTGGTTGGCTCTCCACTCCAGGCGCAGTTTGCAACGTACTGGTATGGAGCGGACGTACCTCCACCACATTTCAAGCTAGAAAAGGCTGCGGCGGGTGTCTGATATGAAAACACTAATCATAGATAATGACAGAGATGATAGTTGTGCCCCGTGCAGACAACGCTGGTAGCCTGGAGGGGGATCTTTGCGAAAACAAAAGCAAAAAAAAGTCTGTACTATTGCTGGTTGCCATTGTCGAATTTTCCTGACCTCTCCCCCACGTGGGATGCCGGTCTGAAGGTGCACTGGCAAGAGTTGGGTTACCATGCCCTTGGAGATCTGTTCAACGATGGGAGGTTTTTGACACTGCAAAACTGGAGAGAGGTACACAAGGGCATGTTGTTAACAAGTGTGGGAATGCTATCGGATAGAGCCCCCAGAAAACAAGATACTTGTCCTCATATCCAATTCTTATGGGAGCCTGAAAATCTTAGCCACCCTATATAAAGATATTGTAGAAGGGATCCCTGCAAGCACGGATAAGATACAAGGTCAGTGGGAGACGCCCACATCTCATGCAATTGCTAGATGCTGGGACACTTCTGGGAACAGGTATATGCAACACTGGCGAGTGTAATAGGGAAACACCTGGAACTGTCACTAATGACTGTATTATTTGGGATGTGGGGAGACGTCCCGGAGAGGCGACTGCGGCCCTTCTTGAATATTATACGTATGATGGTGTAAGAAAGGCATGGTATCAACAGTAAGACAGACACAAGTGACCATATTTCCAGGGTGTTTATTGAACTTTCACAAGGGTGATATAAACGCCTATCTAAACCTAAATCTACAGATGGCAGCAAGCTACGACCATCAAATAATAATGATGCAGTCCTAGTGGAGTCTTGTCAAATAAAAAGGGGCTACACTAAAAAGCTTGTTGCCAATCCTTACTACTAATTTACAAATAATCGTTTTTAGCACAGGACAAAACTGTTCACTCAAGCAAAGCACACATTATGGCTTCTGGGGCACGAGGATACCGTTCCATTTACACAGTTCAAGACCTTCTGAGTCCAAGTCTCTTCGCTTCTCGCAAGTCTATTGACTCAGAGGGCCTGCTGCACAAAACAACAAGAAAACGCTGTTTTCCTTTTCCAAGTATCAATTTTGGGTGTTCACTCTGGATCCCCCTCTTCCGGGCTCCGATCCCTTCCAAACTAAGTTCAGATAGTTCCTTCTTGGGTGACTCGCAGTTCACCCTGGATCCCCTCAGCTGGGCCAAGGTCTCTTTTATACACTTAATTATTCTCCCTCAGTATAGACCAATTGTGATGCACTTTAAACAATCGAAGACATTCAGCTTGACCTGTTGCATGACCACTTTGATCTCATTATTCCTTTTGCTCACACTCAGCATCCGTTGGATACCTAACAGAAACTTTAGAATGAGCACTCGCGTGGCGCCGGACCACTCTGTGTATGGTACCTTTTCTGGGCCTCGCAAAGTTCAAATGATCTCTGCGTTGCTCTTTGCAAACACCTCACACGCTGTTCTCCTTGTACAATGTTGCCGCTTGCCACCTTGGTTCTAAACACAAGCTGGTTTGGTATCAGTCTCTCCGACTCAACGGCTGTGCTGTCCTTTCTGCCGCCGCCTTGCTGTAGCAGCCAAGGACAGTACCAAAGTGGCAATCGCTCCTCCCCGCCTTGGTTGTGGACGCCGGAGAGGCCCGGGTACCTCCAACACAATTTGCAGGTTTGATCAGCCTTAGTTCCTGGTCTTCGGTTTCTTACCTTCCAAGGCTCATGAAAGTAACAGTCTTTAGTGGCCACAGGTACTTCCGTCCTTGCGACTCTCTCTGGTCTCGCCGTCTTTCTCCTTGTAATAAATTGTCATCTTTGAACTGCTGTTTCCCCGTGCGGTTTGCCTCACTCCATGTGTGCTTTTGTGCTCCGCCGTTTATCCGTGTGGGGAAGTGTGATGGAAGACAGGTGTGTGTAATCCGTAATTGCCTGTCCATGCTGTTGGGACATGTCAGGCCTGCAGCTCTGGTGTTAGTCCGTTGTCGGTCACGGTGAACTGTCCGTGAGAAAGAGTTTGTGTCGGAAAGGGGAGGGGGTTAAATTCCTAGGTAGCGTACCTGGTACGATGGGGGAAAGTTGTTACTAGGAAGGGGATACCGCGGCTCACCCTCCGGAGTCCCACTTCCACTCCCTGAGGACCCCTCATCCAGCTAGTCCTCCCGGACTGGTCGGCCCCCAAGAACTGGATCCAAAAGCAATGGCTGTGTCCTGGCCACCTGGATGACAGATCCCCGGGGACTAGCGGATGAGGCACCTTCAGGTTTCTCCCAGTGGCTAAAAGATGTAGCCTGTTAAAATGGAAGGACCAGCAGCCACTGAATGTCCGTCAGTGGCTAAGGGAATTGGTGTGGACTAATGAATGTGAAGACATGTACATAACAATGCAACCTTTGACATAGCGCCCCTGAGATATATGGTGTGAGATCCGGGCGTTCCTGGTCAAGGCTCAATTTATGCAATGTACTAGTGTTGTTGACAAATCCTTATGGGGACTACTTTGCGGAGAAGTCTGGGCTGTGATGTAATGTTTGTACTGCAATACATTGTTGGGTTAATATGCCTCATAGGTGCTTGCCGTACTTAAATAAAGTTTTTTTTTAATTTTTTTTTTTAATAAAGAGTTTGGCAGTATTTCCTGCGGACATTGTGCCAAAGTCTGTTAACTTTACTACCACTTGGTCTGGTGGTAAATCTGCTTGATTATAAGTGGCATGTTGGCAGGCTTTGGCAGAAGACTCCATATGAGATTTGGAGCATTTACTGTGTGGTAATTCCAGCATCAGTAAATCCTCCATTGTTTGCAAGTAAAATTGAGGAAAAACCTCCACCTGAGAGCCTGATGTTTTTCCTCCACTTTACCTTATCAAAGTCACCACAGGATTCTTAAAGAGGCCAATGTTTCTTTAGTATATATTTGAGTAGTATTGTTTTCGGTTTCCCTCGAAATAGTCGATGAGAAGACATTAGAAATGGTAAATTGTAGAACTTTGGGTCCAGAAAAGCCTGTATTATTTGCCCTTTTATTCTGTGCTGTAAGACATTTCAAAATATAGTTAACTATTCTAAAACCTGCTAAATTATCTGATGTTTACTATTACACATACTTTGTTTGTAGAAGATGAACAGTTTCAAGGATTCTAATCAGCACTTAACTCAGCAAAAGCAAGAACTACAGACCAAAATGGATAATTTAAATTCAGTTCTTGAACAGGAAAGAAAAAGTCATCAAGTTATCAAAGAGCAACTGGTGAAGAAAGAGGAGGAGTGGAAGAAAGAATGTGCCCGGCTAGAGGCTAAACAGGTAAATGCACATTGCATTTAGTTGTAGATCATTTTGTTTATAGAATTGTCACTGAGGAAAGTACGTATTGTTTTGTCATAATACGTGAGCAGTTATAGAATTTTTGTTTTTGCCTTTTTACAGTTCCAAAACGGCAATTCGATGGATTGCTTTTCTAATGCAGATTCCTCATCTGATAAATATGCTCAACCAGCTCCCTGCTCGGAAACTTTCAACAGGGGACATAGTGGACCACGACTCCGCCGTCGATCCGTCTTGCTCGGTGCTCGATTGTCGGCTCCGGATGTAACATTTGGCGTTGTATATATACCACGTCACTAAGCCCCATACCACAGTTCGTTTTTCCGCACTCCCGACACATTGCTTTGAGGAACATGACACTGAGTTTTTGAATCTGCGTTTGACTAAATTTGTCATTTTTTCTGGGAAAAACCTTGACCGCGAATATGTCTGCTCCCAGGGTGTCAGGTTTTTACAGGTGCACTGACTGCCATTCCAAAATGTTAGTGACTGACCTGCATCCACTAAGCCGTTCTCTGTACCCGCCAGATGAACTGCTGAGACAGAGTTCTCCAGCAACCAGAACCCCACAGCTGCCTCGCCTCTCTACAGAAGGGGCTGGAGGGCATGCCACCCTGCTTGATCAGGTAGTGCATGGCCACTGCGTTGTCCACCAGAATCAGGACATGCTTCCCCTTGAGACAGGACGAAAGCCCTCAGGGCTAACCTATTGGCCAGGGGGCCTGTTGATGTGCCACCTGGTTTCCATTGCTGACCAAAGGCCGTTCACCTGCAAGTCCTTGCAGTGAGCACCCCAATCCTTCAGAGACGCATCCGTGACCACTCAGGCCTTAGGCTAAGGAGGCCAGAAGGGTTTCCCTGCCATGAGACTGTTGTCATCAGTCCACCAACTGAGGTCATTGACCACTCACCTGGACACCCTGAGGGAATCCTTGAGGGCTCTGAGGTACTGTGACCACTGACTTCTCAGGAGCCACTGAAGGGTTCTCATGTGTAGCCTGGCCTCTGGCACTAGGAAAATACAGGAGGACATGAGGCCTCAAAGGCAGAGGAAGGAAGCCGGTGGTAAGGTGGCATGGTTCTGGAACAAATCCACCATCTTCGCGATGCTGTTGACTCTCTCCTGGGGAGGAAAGGCTTTCCCTACCTGGGTGTCTAGGACTGCTCCGATGAACTGGAGCCTCTGGACTGGTGTCACATGGGACTTCTTCAAGTTCAGGGAGAAGCCCAGTATGCGCACTAGCATACAGGTGTTCTCCAGATGATAAAGACCTGCCCCGCCGACTTCCCTTGGATCAGCTAATCAACCAGGTACAGGAATACATGGACCCGGGATCTCCCAAGGTGAGCCACGACTAATGCCATGAGCTTGGTGAAGACCCATGGAGCAGAGGTCAACCCAAAGGGAAGCACTTTGAACTGATAGTGCTTGTCCCCTTATGAGGATCCTCAGGAACTTCCTGTGCTTTTGATGTATCGGCACATGGAAATAAGCGTCCTGCAGATCTATTAACACCAGCCAGTCCTTAAGTTCGAGAGTGTGGAGAATTTCTCTCAACGTCACCATCCTGAATTTGTCTTTCCTCAGGAATTTGCAGGTCACGAGTGGGAAATGTGCCAGAAAGTCCTGGAGGAGGTCGTCTTTCTCTTTCTGGGGTACCCCAGCAGTGGATCTGTTTGCCACAGAGTTCATCAGGAAGTGCAGACAGTTTTCCTCAAGGGAATTTCCAGCGAACAGCGCACTGGGGTCGTGTTTCTGGTGGATTAGATCTTCCCTCTCCACTACGCCTTCCCTCTGATTCTCGTCATCCCATGGGTTCTCCGGAGGTTGTAGAGGTTTTGAGCAACCATGATTTTGATCACCCCGAACTGGGCGAGGAGACCTTGGTACCCTGACCTCTCTGATCTGGCCATCTGTCCACCTCACTAGTTGCCTCAGCACCCTGATCTCCTGACCCAGACGGAAGGTCGGGTACTTCACCCGAACCCGTAGTCCCTCAAACTACATGCGTGGCTCCTGAAAGGGTGAGGTATGATGACTGAGACCTCTCGGAGACGGTACTCGAGGTGTTGCTGGCAGCACGCAGTCTACCAGATCTCTGTATGTGTGCAGGTGAAGAAGATTTAAGGTGTGGTGCAGGGAACGCAAAATCCATCCCATCTCTTGCTCCACCACAACAATGATTGAGTTCCTTTTGTGACTGGCCTCAGCAACCCTTCAGATTACCACAGTCAAAGGATACTTGACCGAATTGTCTGTGTTCAAAAGGTCCCCAGATTAAGGTTCTTTCTTGATGATTCTGGTTGTGGCCCAATTCCTTAAGGGCCTTGTGAATAAGTTTCCACCGACTCCATTTGTTGTCCCAGACTGGGAACTAAATCTAGTTCTGACATTTTTGATGACGACTCCGTTTGAGCCCATGCATTCCTTTTATCCTTGAAAACAGGATTTTTGGTTGCCATCATGTCAGTTAGGAGAGTTAGCGAGCTGCAGGCCCCTTTTCCTGCAATTTTTTGTTTTTTTTTACTTTTGTTTTTTTTTACTTTTGTTTTTTCCGGGGAAAAAGGAACTGCAGGGAACTAGCCAACCCCTCTGCAGTCTTCTCCTCCGCTTGCCCTTCTCCTTCCCAGGCCCTCTGCAATGCACTGGCCTCACACTTTGCCACCAAAACTCAAAACATTCTGTCCACCCTTTTTACGCTTCCTCACAACCCATCCCTCTCCCCACCACACTCCCCCACCAAACTCTCCTCCTGCCCCCCCTCCTCCTTTTCTTACTTCTCTCCTGTCACACCTGAAGAAGTTACCAGATTTGTCCGCTCCATGAAGGTCTCTCCTAAACCGGTCTCCCCATACTCATCCAGGACCTTCACGGATAACATTGGCTCTCTTGCCCCTGCTGATTTCTGCAATCACTCCTTTATCACTGGATCTGTCCACTCCCATCAAGCACTCCCTTGTGCGCCCCCTCCTGAAAAAACCTTCCTCTGACCCTAACTGCCCTGTCAGCTATCGTCCTAGCCCCATCTCCCCCTTCCTGGGGAAGCTACTTGAGAAGCTGGCCTTGCCCCAAGTTGACTCTCACACTGAACTTGTTGGGGGCCTCCACAATCATCAATCTGGATTCAGAGCATCCAGAGGCACAGAAACTGCTCTTCTGAACACCCCTGAATAACTGCTCGCATCTCTGAACTCCAACTCCCCAGCTGTCCTTATCCTCTCGATCTCTCCTCTGCATTTGACACAGTTGACCATTTCATCCTCATACAAAGGCTCCTCGATACACTTGGTATCTCGGAACGGCCGCTGGATTGGCTGTCCTCTTTCCTCACTAACCGCTCTTCCCAAGTCATCCTGGGCCCCTTCTCCTCTCCTACTTCCATCTCCACCTGTGATGTCCCTCAGGGCTCTATACTTTCCCGCTGTCTCTTTAACATCTACCTTGCTCTCCTTGCACGCCTCATCTCCTCTTTCTCCGTCAACTTCCAGTGTTACGCAGACAATACTCAGCTCTTCTTTGAACTCCCTGCTGACCCTCTTGCACCCTCCATCATCCCTGACTGCCTATCTGCCATCCAGTCCTGGTGCGCCTCCAATGATCTCTGCCTCAACGCCTGTAAAACTGATATCCTTCCCATTAGGACCCCTGCGCCCTCCTTCTTCCCTTCACCGTGGCATTCCTCCTTGCTCTCTTCCTCTGCTCCTTCAACTGAAACCAGAAACCTTGGAGTCATCTTCGACTCCTCTTTCCGTTCTCTCTCTCACTCAGGAAATTGCTAAGAAGTCCAACTTTCAGCTTTTCCTTCTCAAAGTAATTCTACCTTTTCTAACTTTCCCTCAGAGGCTCAATGTGACTCAAGCCCTGGTTCTCTCTAGACTTGACTTCTCTACCGGCCTCCTCCTGAATCTTCCTTTTTCCACTCTGCAACCCCTCCAGCTTATCCAGAATAGGGCAGCAAGACTTATCCTTGGCCTTAAGCCCAGAGACTGCATCTTTCCTGCACTAACGAGTCTTCACTGGCCCCTGGTTGCTGCACGGATTCAATTAAAATCCCTCTGCATCATCCACAAGGATGTCTGGGCCCGGGGACCACACCCTCTTCAACTCCATCTAACTAAATACTCTCCCTCTAGACCACTTTGCTCCTGTGGCACCAACTCTGTGTGTAAGGCGTTTTGCTAAACAGAGGGCAGGGAGTTGCTCACTTTCCTCTGCAGGCTCCCTCCTTTGGAATAGCATCCCCTCCCCCTGCACCTTGAGCAGGATCTTCTCAAATTCCAGAAGCTCCTTAAGACTTTCCTCTTTTCCTCCTCCGTCCCTCCTTTTCTCCTCTGCTAATCCCACAGATGCTGAATCAGTGTCTTTGGCCCTTATGCATCTTCGGGGCATTGGCCTCCCACACCAATTCTTCAGAGCTCATGTCTTTCCACAGCACTTTGCATCTGCACACCCTGCGCTCTGGAGACTCGCACTTACACCTCCCGCAGCCTAGGCCGTGTAGAACTCTACATTCCTAGCACTTCGTCCATGGCTCACCTACGGGCTTGGTCTCCCCAGCACTTACCCCCTCTTCCCTCTTCCATTCTGCACTTGCACATTCTGAATCCTTGCAAGGCATAGTGTAAAAAAATAACATTAATTGTTGCATTTATGGTTTACAGGAAACAACAAGTATAAAAGAAAATACAATCTGATTACAATTCATAGCAAATAAAAATAAAATCATACTTTCATTTTCAGTTGATCTAAAAAGATATTCAAGAAGTTATTCAAAGCTAAACTTAAAGAAACATTAGTCCCCCACATTAACCTACACCGAAACAAATGAATAGATGCTTCAGAATTGACACCACTTTTACCCTTAAAACAAGCCGACCTACTTGTAACAAAATACAAAATACAGACATGCAGTGACCCAATGTTTCAAAGTTGCTGTTGTATCCATGATTCCACAAAATCTACACTTTAAAAGATGACCACTTAAAGGGGGGGGTCTTTCCAGTTTTTTCTTTCCCTCAAGTGGTACTGATTTAACCTAAAATGCTTATATTTGGCATGTACTGTGGAATATATTCTCTTGCATGGATGAAATGTGAATGTTCCTTGTATGTAATATAGGTTCAGATGCTGTAGACTGTCTCAGCCCAGTCAGACCTAAACAAACACCTTTTTACGACTCCTGGTCGCTGTATTAATTCGAGCTGGGACACCCAATTGAAAGTAATATGCCTTGCATCCTCAATCTAAAGGAATTGGCTGAGGCGATTAATTCATCCTTCATAACTTTGTTTATATCGAGGATCAAGGATTTTCTTGTATGTCGATAGTTGTTTCCACACACAACAAGCGTTCATAGAGGACAGGCATAATGCATGTCAGATTACTTTGTTTTGTATAGCCAAAGATAGTCTCAGAACCTCCTTCCACAACTTGCCTTGTATGATATTAAGCAAGTTCCCCAGATCGTAAAGAAACACATGTAGTCCGAATAAGAGCAACGGTTCTATCTTCGCAAGATGGAAACAGTAAATGGGTCAGATGGAAAATGTACACAGTCTAGATAGCAAGCATTTCATTTGGAGAGCCAATTTATCATAGAGGGTAGTTTTCCACGCCTCCACAGTAACCTTGTTGGTGAGATTATAGGCCAAATAAATCACTGAAAGTACCTGTCCCACTCTTTCAGGACCCATCGCCCAGTGCCTAACCTTCAATTTGGTGCCCTTCATATCACCTTGGATTTAGATGCATTGGAGGCCCGTAGCTGTTCTGTTCTGTCAAAGTATGAAGTCCTCTTCAAAGGCTAACCAGTCAAGCTTAAGGCTGCCCAGCTCTGCTGATGAGATAGACGGCCCCTGCCACAGACCCTCCACATCACTTACATAAAGATTAAATAAGATCGGGCCAAAGTACAGCCCTGTTTGAGACCCACATATGACTTAACCACCCTCAACAGCGACCCCTCTTTGGTCAGACGTACTCTCAATGTAGTATCTCTATGAAGAACAGCAAGTAGTTTTACTAACTTTCTAGGGACATTCATACACAAGAGTTTTGACCACAGTTTAGATCCGACCACGCAGTCGAAGCCGATTGACATATCCCGAGAAGCCAAGTATACTTCCCCTACATGAGCATGGTGGATGTTGTGACGTAAATGGGCCATGACGGTGGAATTAAGGGAGATTCCTAATTCCTGCCTAAACCTTACCTTAAATCTACTCAGAAGGTTGGACCGTTGGTTTGACAAATTGATTGAGGTCCCTCAGAAGCAGGATGGCAAAGATAAATTTTGCTAATAGCATCAATGAGTGCAATTGGCCTGTAGTTGTTAGGGTCCTGAGCATCACTGTTTTTTAAACATGGGGATAATGATTCATTGGGCCCAAGAGACAGGAATAACATGGGTCAGGTCAATTTGACGGAGCATGGGTTTCAGAAGCCCTGACCAGATCTTAGGAGCATCTTTCAGAACAAATGGAGGAATACAGTCAGGTCCCGGAGCACGAGATGCTTATGTCTACCAATGGCCCACATTATATCAACTAAATCCCAAGAGCAAGAACCTGCATGGAGAGGGCCCAGATCTGAGTCATGGATATCTTTGTAGCTATCCAGCAAAGAATACTTCTTCACATAAAGCTCAACCCAGGATTGTTCCTCTATAGGGGAGACGATACCCTTTACCTTTAGGGCCAGAATCCGATTGACAGTGGCCCACAATTTATTTTCCCAGCCATTACAAAGTTGGGAAAGCTTGGACCTTGGGTACTTAATAGGATTTAATCCTGAGTGATGTAACTACATTTTTATGTGATTAGCAGATTTTTTTCTTTGCAACAGAATAATTTGCTGTACATAGTCTCTGCTTTTTTAGCGCAGCCAGTTTTTTGCGTTTGAGATTCTTAGAATGCAAGTTTCTACTATCTGGGAGGTATCTCGAGTCCTCACCAAGAGCCGGGGAATAACTCTCAGATAACTCTTTTTATGCATCCCATGATAGTTTCATTGGGTACATAAGGACAATCAGAACTTGCACCCAAATTGTAGGTATTTGTGCTCTGATTTGACACAGAGTCAGTCAAAAGATGACTCAATTTCGCCAGAGTCTTTCTGCTCCATTTAAGAAAACGCCCACCTCTAGCCTCCTATTGACCGACAAGATCAGGTCTAAGATCAAAAGTAGGGAAAGAAAGAGTCAGGAAAAATTACAGAAGTAGATGGTCACCCAAGTCGGGATCGATATGATTGAGATACCTGCATTTGGGCATAAGATCAGTAGAGATATAGAAATGTATCCTAGATGTTGTTTCCCTTCTATGCCAAGTATACATAGGGCAATTCTGAGTGGGGCAACAGTCCAGATAGTACATATCCCATTCCCGAAGAAAGCGATCCCAACGCATTCCCCGTTCTACATTATGGTGCAGTGAAAAGGGAATAGCCTTGTTAGTATTCCAAAGTGAACCCTACGCACAATAAGAGTTAGTCACTGTCCAGGATTATTCTATTCTCATTGCCCTCGTCAAACCATGCTTGGAAATAGTGGTCAGTGTATCCTGTATTGTCTCAAGAGGGACTCTGAGCGGATTCCAGTACATATTAGCCAGAAGTAGGAGCGGTTGACCCGAGGCCAAAAGGAGCTTTATTGCCAACTACCATTCATTCTGAAGAGTCAATTCCCATTTTGTCCTAAGATTTCGATCTATGGCCAATGCCAGACCTCCCCTAGTACGACCCAGATCCGCTTTTACTGCAGGGCTAGTAATAGTATGGAAACACTATACTTCGAAAGGAGTCATTAACATGGTTTCCTGCAACATGTAGATATGTAGCAATCCCTCGTTAGTTGGTTTGTCAATTAATTTAAATAGATTTGTACCACCACACACATTCCAAGAGATCAGCTCGACCTTAATATTGTCAGGGTTGACTCATGCCTTGTCTGATAATTTCAAAGATTTTAAGTGCAGGTCCAACCCATGGTCACTCCTGCCCATTTCTCAATTGCAGTTAATGAGGTCACATCCCCAGGCCCCCTTAAAGCTTTGTCAAAAGCATTGTCTTTCGAAGCCTTTCTTTTTTTTTTTTTCTTCAGGGTTTCTGTTAATTTAAAACCCAAGAATTGTTTAGCATCGTCTATAGTTTTCAGTCCAATTATTTCAAAGCCCAGGAATAAGAGATTCTCCCTCTGTTCCCAAACCATATTTGACTCTATTTCCGAGTGGAAATAACTAGCCATGCATTGGTTATCCACAATAGGGATGGTAGGTTCGTCCCCCTCCCTCTTCCCCGTCTGAAAGTGGTTTCTGAGTTCCACCTTTCTCAGTCCATACATCTATCAATCTTCTACCCTCCACTTCACCCCTCTAAGGAGAAGGAGAACGAGTGGTTCCACCGCTTGGATCCTAAAAGAGCATTGAGCTTTTACATTGCTAGGGAGGCTGAGTTCTGAAGATCTGAACAACTGTTCGTGGCCCATTAATTGTCCTGCAAAGGTCTAGATGTAACAAAGCAGACTGTCTCGTCGGATTTTTCTTTGCATCGCAGAATGTTAACAGTCTGCAGGCAGAGAGCTTTCACCCGGCATCAGGGCACACTCGACGAGAGGGTTCTTGACTTCTAAGGCCTTACAGAGGGAGTTCCCATCAGGGACATCTTACATGTGGCCACATGGTTGTCCTTGCACACTTTTACCAGGCACTATTTTCTGGATGTTGCTCACGGGGAGATGCACGTTTTGGTAGGGCAGAATCTGCTACTGTAGCTCTTTCTGGCCGCCTCTGTGGTCCTAACTGCTTGGAGAGTCTCTATCAGATGAGGAACCTGTGCAAGAAAAGCAATCCATCAAAGGAGAAATTACTTGCTGTAATGTTCTTTCTATGGATTCTTCTCCTGCAAATTCCTCATCACCCCTCCCATCCATCCCCCCACAGAAAGTTCTTACGCATCTGTCTAAGCGAAGGAACACCTGGTGATGGCTCTGAGGTGGCTGCTCCTGTCTAATTGCTTGTCTTTAAAAAAGAAGAAAAAAAGTCTTTCCTTAATTTCTTTCTCCCATCATTTTCCTCCACAGCGTTCAAGCACGGGGAAAGAAGTGGGAACTGAGGTTTGGGGCGTAGTGACATGGTATATATACGACGCCTGACGTCACGCCCTGAGCCAACGATCGAGCACCAAGCAAGATGGATCGGCAGCCGAGTCGAGGTCCACTACGCCCTCTGTCAAAAACGTTTCCAAGCAGCACAGCTGGATGAGATCGATCAGATGAGGAATCTGCGGGAGAAGAATCAATAGAATGACCATTGTTAGGCAACATTGTGTGCAGTACTCTTTTGGATACTACAGCAACCATGACCTCCTGGGATTGGAACCCAACCTTTGGTATAAGTCTGTACTACGCAGGTTGGTAGTGTGGCTGAGCAGCCAGGTTTATCTCAAGAGGACTCATTGTGAGCAGTAGGGTTGTAACACAGATTTTAAGTGACAGTTATTCAGATAAACATTTACACTCAAAGTTTCTTGATTAAACAATTAATAATTTAACATTCAATTATATAAGCCTTAAAACATGTAACACTTGAAGTATACTTCAAAACACACTCTGTTTCTCTAAATCAGATGATACCCATTGGGGATGGCATGACTTAAAGGCATGGTCTAGTAAAATAATTTATTTAAAAAATAGATAGGCAACATAAAAAAAAAAATACTAGCATTCTCTTTTTTAAAACTTCCTATGCTATTCAAGCTCAGAATTCACAAAAGCAAGCACATGGGCGCATCCATTTTGTGAAATGGATGCCCTCCTGTGCTGGCTTTTGCTTTTGCAGCACTAATGAAGGAAAAGCCAGCCAGCTGTAGTAAACAAAAGCTACCGCTGGGTGGCTTTCCCTTCATTAGTGCTGTACGCGGAGGATGGGGACCGGAGACCAGAGCAGGAAAGCTGCAGCTGAATCTCGGTAAGTGCTATTTATTTTTTTTAAAAAAATAAGCACTAGCTGCGTTTTCTTTTTCTAAGTTTTCCGGGCTGGAGGAGCCCGGAAAACTTAGAA
Source organism: Ambystoma mexicanum (assembly GCF_040938575.1). Lineage (NCBI taxonomy): Eukaryota > Metazoa > Chordata > Amphibia > Caudata > Ambystomatidae > Ambystoma > Ambystoma mexicanum. Next base: position 623,436,493 of record NC_090936.1, read on the forward strand.
ATAAAACCGCAGCTTTAAAAACATTGTATTTATGTTTGCGGTCGCTTTTGAAGCGACCGCAAACATAAATACAATGTTATTGTGTTGGAAAACGCTGCGGTTATTCTTTCCAAGTTTCTCAGGCTCCTCCGGCTCGGAGGAGCCTGAGAAACTCGGAAAGAAAAACCGCAGCATTTTCCAACACAACCGCGTTGTGTTTCTGCCTGAATCTGCTTTCCCATTTGGGGCTCTCGGGCTCCCCACGGAGCCCGAGAGCCCCAAATGGGAAAGCAGATTCAGGCAGAAACAACGCAGCATTGCGGAAAACAACCGCGTTGTTTCTGCCTGAATCTGCTTTCCCATTTGGGGCTCTCGGGCTCCCCACGGGGAGACCGAGAGCCCCAAATGGGAAAGCAGATTTAGGCAGAAACAACGCAGCATTTAGCATTTCCCATTTGGGAATCTCGGGCTCCCCACGGGGAGCCCGAGAGCCCCAAATGGGAAATCAGCTGTAGGCAGAAACACTACGCGGCATGTAAACACAACCGCGTTGTGTTTCTGCCTGCTGTGGCTTTCACTTTGGGTCTCCGGTGCTCACCTGTGCGTACAACTTTGGCAACTTGCAGGCCTAGTCAGCTTGTGACCCGACATACAAACCTTTCTTCTGTGAACTACTTCTAAGAACCGTGACAAAGACTTTTCCGTTTTAAATACCAAAGCGTTTTACACAAGACACTAGTCCATTGACTTTGGCCTATCTATTGCATTGAATCAACTCCTCTGGTGAACTCAAACTATTTACACTGTTTTAAAGTAATTGTAATATCCGTTACAAGGGAGGGAGCTCAACTGCTTAGTAATCAGTATTGTAGTATCATGCTTGTGTGATATTGATTGCTTCCTTTAGTGAATGCTTTCTAAATGATTATGTAATAAATTAATAATGGTTTTACCAAGAAACCTTGAGTAGAAGTCTCTATCAGAATACTTGCTATTGTAGACCTTTGTGTAACACCCTAACAAGCTCACATTCCCTCTTGAGGTAAGCCTGGCTGCTCGGCTCGCCAGCAAAAACTGTGTGGTACGTCTACCAAAGGTGGGTTTTGCTTACACCTGTAGTCCTTGTTGTGTGTAGTGGTCCCAGAGGGTACTCCATTCAAACTTTGCCTGACATGGTGCGAGTGTGTGTGGATCTTGGCACTGGTTTACGAAAAGGACTTGGTAAAAGGACACCAACCGGCTCTATTTGACCTGGTGTTTCTCTCCACACAGGATACTCTTGAGAGCTTGGTGGCTCCATCTTCCACAGCGGGTGCAAAGGCTCTGACGGTTTCTACTTTGCCCAAGGAATGGAGAGTAAAAAAACTGGGCGCTTCAGGATTTAATGTTTTTTCCTCGGGCAGCCTTGCTTTGTGGACAGTTAATGCATCTTGCACTATATAAAGATATTCGCACACCCTGTAATGTAGTGAGGAGGCTGTGGACAATCTACCCATGGAATGTGAGAGTTTCTATGGTGGGCTATTACTTCATTGAGCTCTCAACCATATAATTAGTAAATATGTTTCTTATAATCCAAGATGATTTATTAAATTTGAAGGTAATTCGCATACCATGAGACAGAGGCCCAAAGTCACTAAATTAAATGTATAACAGAATGACCACTTGCACCACAACTTTGGTTCAGCACAGTGTCTACGTTCAGACATAAACAGTTCTTAACAAAAACACCAGTCAATTGACAGTACAAATATATTTTTTTACTGGTCTGCCAGCACATGTTTCAACCTTAAACCTAAGGTCTTCTTCAGGGCGTTTTATAGACATTTTTTTCGTACTGCACCCTTATACTTCAAAAACGCAAAGGGGGTTGTTCATTTGCTCAAACCCCTTGCACTCAGAGCCAGGAAGAATTCACTAATGGTATCTCTTATAACTGTTGTATTACAAGTTTCACTCGTTTAGTTTCACAACCAACTCGCAAGCTATCTTCTAACTGTAAACGCTAATCCAAATGTTGCACTTAACATCTATGTACATCAACCAATTCAGTTCTCAAAGGTCATTCTTAGTTCAAGTATCCATGACAGAGGGTTTCTTAGGCCCATCCACCTCCTTTGGAAAAAGCTCTGCGTTCCCCTTGGCGATATCCCTATGGAATGTGGGTTGGATTTACCAAAGAGGTGAACAACAGCAAAGAGGCAGCCAAGCTGATCTTGCTAGCATGTTTGGACACTGCTGAGTGTGTGGCTTCCTGGATAGGCTCCCAGGCTATACTCGGGAGGCACCAAGGGATTTGTACCTGATATACAAACTCCAAAACATTACCCCAATCTACCCTATGCGCTGTCACACACCCTTCGATAGGGCAAACCTTTTTGACTCTAAATCAGTTGAGTCCCTTGTGAAATCCAAGGCATCTAAAGCTGCTGTCAAGTCCCATGCATTAAAAGTCATTTTTGCCAGAGGAGGTCCCATTCGATCTTTCATCTTCTCCAGCATGGGGTCTGGCATGGATTCACATGCTCATGAATATTCCCCGTCGTCAGGCCGGGAGTCCTCAGTAAAGAAAAAAATCAGTATCCGTTTCGTTTCTGATCTGGCTTTCTCAGTAGTAACCAATCACTGGTCGCTGGGTCATACTGCCCCCAGCCAATGACTGTCCTCTCCATAAGCCCCACCTCTGGCAGCCATCTTCAGATTTTTACCGCACGCTCAAGTGTTGGGAGTCCTCGTGTTTAGCTCTCGAGCTTTTGCTGCATTTTCGCTCTTTTTCAAAGAGAATTTCTCATTTTTCGGTCAAATAGAGCTTCAAGCTCCACCGCCTCTACATCCGGTTAACGGGTATCGATGTCTGATTTTTTTCTACGCCCCTCAAGGGTGAAGATTTCATCGAGTTACGCTTCTTGGGGGATTCCAGAAGTTTCTGCGGCTTACCCGAACATGGCCCAGGAGAAAGGAAGCTTGATACCCGGAATGCTGTTCAGGGTTTGCCCTGGATGCCAGCTACAGAATGTGTTCAAGGAGGACAAGCACTCAAAAGGTTTCTACTGTCTTCATGAGGACAAAACGCACGTGGAGAAGGACTGTGCATTTTGCAGGAACATGTCGGAACGGACCATCATGGACCGACACCTTTGTCTCTCCAACTGGCTGGAAGGAAGGAGTCCATCAGGTGAGAAGAAGAAGAATTCCGAGTCCTGTGAGGGCGCCCCGTCGACGGGGGTCCAACAGAAGGCAAAACACTGCGAGTCCGCGGGCACCGGGAGCGCCGAACGGTCGGGCACTTCAGCTGCCAGGCAGGGCGTGCCTTCCCCGGCACCATCAACCACGAGCCAACACTCTGGTTCGGGGAAGAGGAAATTTGAGAACCCGGGTAAGCTTCTGGAGAGGCCCCGGTCGATCTCAAAGGATTCGGCCGAGGTGGAGCGAGGCAGTGACCCTCCCCCCAAGGTGAAGGCCTCAAGCACGTCTAAGGCGGTGAAGGCCCTGATTCACCCGGCCAAGGCCTCTATCGAGGGAGTTGCGGCGGGCCTGGCGCAGCCTGTGGAGGCTACACCAGTGGAGGTGACCTCTGGGCCCAAATTCTCCCTGCCTCTGCGGAGGGTAGCCTCTTTCAGACCCATCGAAAAGACCCCTGTGAAGACCCCAGCGGAAAAAGAGGGGTGGGGGGCGGTGGCCATTGTGGACACGGACACAGCATCCGAGGAGGAGCTGGTAGAAGTCTTAGAGGGCCTCGACGAGGGCGTCGAAGAGGCCCGTCCCCACGGGAGGTATCCCGACGAGGGTGACGACGAGAGTGACGGTGGCACCGGCGAGGGTCCTAGTCCAGCGTCGCTTCCGGAGCTGCAGGATAACTCGGCGGCCATTTTGTTGGCAAATCAATCCTTATGTTCAGAGATAAGGACGAGATTGCCCTTACCACAGACGGAGGATCCGGAACCGGGCTCGACGGAGGAGCCAGAGCCGGGCCTGGCGGGAAGCCCCCCGAACAAGAGAAGACTGATCCATCCAGCCCTGCCTTCTCAGCACTCACGGCCTGCTCAGCCTTTACCCACGTCCCCCGTCCCTGGGGATGACACGGGAACGGACACGGTGGGTACCGACGACGGCGGTGACGACGGGACGGTGCTCCCATCGCCAGCACGGGCCTTCCCATCTGACGATATCGGATCTTTCCATGCAATGATAGCCAGGGCATCCGAGCTTTTTCAGCTCTGCCTCGAAGAGAAGAAGGAAGGAAGGTTTCCTTTACCAATGGCGCGAGGCCAAGAAGAAGGCAGTCCTCGCCGTGCCTCTGCTGGATGACTTCTGGGACAAGGGTCTCACCCTTCTTAAGAACCCGTCTACAACGCCTGCCAAGAGGGATTGGTACGAGAAGAAGTACCGGGTCCCCGACGCGGCCCCTTTGTGCCTCAGGGCACAACCGACCCCTGACTAGGTCGTCTCAGCGGCGGCCAAGAAGAAAGCGGGTGGGGGCATCGGCCTCAACGTCAACTTCCCCACCTGACGGTGAAGGGAAGAAGCTGGACGCAATGGGATGAGTTATCTTGTCGGCGGCAACAACGAATAAGGCGGCAAACGCCCTTCGCAATCGTGGCCCGCTACGACAGGGAGTTATGGTACAAGATCGCCCCCCTGTTGGACTTCCTACCGGATGACAAGAGGGCCGAGGCCCTGGACATCTTGCAAGAAGGCAAAGTGGCATCGGACCACGCCATTTCGGTGGCAACGGACATTGCCGACACCAGTTTCCGCCAGCTAGGCAACAGCGTTTGCCTTAGACGACGAGGTTGGCTCAAGGCGACAGATTTCCGCCAGGATGTACAAGCCAAGGTGTTGGACATGCCGTTCGACGGGAACAACCTGTTTGGGAAAACGGTGGATGAGTCCCTCCAAGCCATCAAGGCGGACACGGAGACAGCTAGGGCCCTAGGGGTTCTCCGGCAACGAAGGCCGTCCTTTCGGAGCACCGGAGGCAAGCAGGGTGCCTCCAAGGGATTCGGCGGTGGCTCCTCTACGTACCGCCAAGCGGCCTGCTCCTCATCACAGGAAGCCTATAGAGGACGAGGCAAGTCGGGTGGGCCCCGCCGTCGTCGCCAGGGAGGCCAAGGCGGCAAGGCGTCCTCCAAGCAAGATTGAACCGACAGCGGTGTCGGGCCCCCACCGAAGCACCCCGGTGGGAGGCTGACTGGCGAAGTTCGTCAGCGTGTGGGAGTCCATCTCCACCGACCGTTGAGTGCTGGACGCCCTGGCCCAGGGGCACGCCCTCAAATTTCTTGAAAAGTGCCCCCGCATTCCACCGGTGGCCAGGAAGGAAAATCACGCCCCTCAACTTCTATTGGAGGTAAGGGCGTTGCTCAAAAAAGGTGCCATCGAGCTCATCCCAAAGAGGCTCCGGAGCATACTCAAGGTACTTCCTTGTGAAAAAGAAGACAGGAGGATGGCGCCCCATCCTGGACCTGCGACGACTGAACAAGTACATCCAGGCACAGAAGTTCCGGATGGTCACCCTCCACCACGTGCTGGGACAGCTGGAGGAGAGCGATTTCCTGTCGTCGTTGGTTTTGGAGGATGCGTACTTCCACATCCCCATACTGAAAGGACACCGAAAGTTCCTCAGGTTTGTGGTCCAAGGACGGCACTACCAGTTCAAGGCCCTCCCGTTTGGATTGAAATCGGCACCCAGGGTGTTCACCAAGTGCCTCGCACCGGTGGCGGTGTGGCTGCGCCTGCAGGGGATCCACGTCTACCCCTACCTGGATGACTGGCTCATCCGAGCAAGGACAAGAGAGCTCGCCGTAGACCGCACAGCGAAGACCGTCCAGCTGCTCACGGACCTGGGATTCTCCATCAACTTTCCCAAATCCCACCTGGTCCCGTCGCAAGTCGCACTGTTTCTGGGAGCCAAGCTCGACACAGTGACGCGTCTGGCCTCGCCGTCGGAGGAAAGGACGAAGGCCATCCTGGGCAAGGTGCAGCGTCTGCTGGCCACGGACGTGGCCAGGGTGAGGTCCATCAAGTCCCTCCTCGGGATGATGTCCTCCTGCATATATCTCGTGCGCCTGTGCAGGCTTCGGATGCGCCCTCTGCAAGAGTTCCTCGACTCCCGCTGGATCCAAGCGACGGGCAGCTTCGAGGACAGGATCCCGCTCAACGAGACCTTCCGACGAGCGATCCGGTGGTGGGGCACCCGCGCTCATCTGACGGCGGGCACAGACTTTCAGACCCCATCCCACCAGATAACGGTGACGAAGGATGCCTCCCTGGAAGGGTGGGGAGCGCACACCAGGGATCTTCACGCGAGAGGCCGTTGGCTCCTGGAGGAGAAGACGCTCCATATCAACATCCTGGAGCTCCGTGCAGTGTTCTGGGCCCTTAGGTCCTTTCTCCCATCCCTCAAGGGCAAGGTGGTGAGAATCTTCACTGACAACACCACCACAATGTTCTACATCTGGAAGCAGGGAGGAACCAGATCCCGAGCCCTCTCAAGGAAGCCCAGGATCTGTGGCATTGGGCTGTCGCCCAAGGGATGTTCCTGGTGCCCTTTCATCTGGCAGGGATAAAGAACACCATCGCCGACTCACTCAGCAGGGATCTGCGCTCGTGCCACGAGTGGGAACTACGTCAGGATCAATTGGATCGACTCTTCCGACGATGGGGAAAACCGCAGATCGACCTGTTTGCGACGGCGACGAACTCCAAGTGCCAGAGGTTCGCCAGCAAGTTTCCCCAGCTGAGGAGCATGGGCGATGCTGTGTCGTTCCCCTGGGACGGCCTGTTCCTATGTGCGTTCCCCCCGTTGCCGTTCCAACTCGTCAACCAGCTCAAGAGGTCCCGGTGCAGGATGAACCTCGTCGCACCGGCGTGGCCGAGGCAGATCTGGTTCCCAGACCTTCTGGACTTGTCAGCGTCCCCACCAGTCAAGCTGCCGACGGACGCGGATCTTCTCTCCAGAGAAGGAGGCGCCATACTTCATCACGACCCAGAGTCGCTGAACTTGCAGGCTTGGCTCCTGCAGCACTAGTGTTTAGAGGGTACGATATCCCGGCTGACTGCAGAGAGGTCCTTGCAAAAGCCAGGGCGTCCTCAACTCTCAAGTGCTACGGACATAAGTGGAAGAGGTTCTCTGTCTTGTGCCGTGCACAGAAGATTAACCCTCTATGGATTACGGCCCCTCAAGTGCTGCCGTACCTACTGTCGCTGGCCAAGGCTGGACTGGCTCAAGCCTCCATCAAGGTACATTTGGCTGCGATCTCCGGATACACCAGAACCACAGGACGGGCATCCTTGTGGTCCCATCGCCTGGTGAAGGAATTTATGAAGGGACTGTTCCGATCGTTCCCGCCGGTGAAGGCCCCTGCCCCGGCGTGGGAACTCAACGTGGTGCTGACCAGGCTCATGGGGGCGCCATTCGAGCCGCTGCATTTTGCACCGTTGAAGTTCCTGTCGTGGAAGACTGCGTTTCTTGTGGCCATCACCTCCGCACGGCGAGTGGGAGAGATCCAGGCCCTATCCTGCAAGCCTCCATACTTAACTTTTCACGACATGAGGGTGGTGCTGAGGACGCACCCCTCGTTTATGCCCAAGGTGCTGTTGGACTTCAACCTCAACTCGCTGGATGTGGCTAGAGCACTGAAGGAAGGGCCTCCTATTCCATCAAGGATGAGAAGTAGACACTCAAAACACCAAGACTGTGTGTGTGTGTGTGTGTGACTGAAATATCATGCTCAGCCAGTGCAGTCCTACAGTCAGCATCTAACAGGGGTCACAAATCCAATGGTTCCTATTGCTGAAACAGTCAATCATTTCTGCACACTGCTCCACCTGTGCTATTGATTCAGAAAGGGATTGTCAAGATGAGGAATGTGCCATGCAAGATCTTTTGTGTAGCATCAATGAGGGTTACACATACAAAGCCTAGTGCACACATGTGCTTGGGTTATCAGTGGAGAACCATTGACCATAGCCACATCATTACAATCTGCTGTATCATTGGACCTCCTATGGAGGGCCCTGCAGTGCAATGCTGTAAGGGGTGAGAATTTTCTGTAAACTTGCCGTCACTTGACAGTTGTGACAGATGCCTCTGTGAAGGGTTGGGGCGCTCACCTCAACAATCAGATGGTGAGCCGACTGTGGTCCCCAGTCGAGGCCATGGAGAAAAGATCACTTAGTTAGAAATGCAGGACCTTGGGCGGTTCTATGTCATTTTCTTGATTTTTGAAGGTTGCCTAACCAAAAGACAGATTTTTTTTTTTCAGCCGATTTTAGGCGGCCTACAAAAAAAATGACATTCCTTCACCCCCCACCCTCTCTTGTGCGATTACTCCCGAATCGGGGGGGCTTCACCCCCAAATTACTCTCCCTCTGCCCCGGCCGCCTCCCTCCCCACCCAAGACTCCCCCCACGCACATGCAATAGACACCCACAAACAAACACTAACACCCAAACATTTGTTCTTCCTCGACAGAGCTTCGGGGTCACGTTGTGCATGCCAGGCCCTGCACGCACACGTGTGCTTCGCAGGGGCTGACAGTTCAATTTAGAAAGACCACTCTGTGCGGTCACAGAGTGATCTTTCGTTTCTTTTAATTTGTTTTAAAAAAAATTATTTTATAACTTAGGACCCCTTGGGCTTGCTTTGATTGCCTACCTTTATTCTCTATAGGGTAAGTGTGTCCTGATTTTGACAAACGACAAAGCGCCCATGCCTTATTTCAACGAGCAAGGCAGCGTGGGGTGTAAGGAACTCATGGTGGCAACAGTAAAGATGTGATAACAATATAAGGGTGTTTATTAAACTGTATAGATGGGTGAGAAAACTGCCTAACCTAATTTAAGATGGAAGCAAGCTACGACCATCAAATAATAAGGCAGTCCTAATGGCGTCTTGTCAAATAAAAGGGCTTATATTAAAAAAAAGATTGCCAATCCTTACCGCTAACTTACAAAATGGTGTGGGATAGTGTTCAGATGAAAAGAAAGAAGTGTTCACAAATAATAAGTCGGGATGTTAGTCCCGGGGTCTCCCTTCCCCACGTTTTTATCACAGGACAAGGTGGGACTCTGGAGCTCAGCACACTACTGGGCTTCTCCAGCACAAGGATACAGTTCTTTTCAGTGATGTCAGGACAAGTCTCTTGCCTCTGAGGGCCTGATGTATCAAAAATAACAAAACAAAAGTTTTTTTCCATATTTGTTTACGTTGGGGGATTACTCTTCATCCCTAGCTCCCCTTCTTCCAGGCTCAGACCCGTCTCACATGCTAGCCTCCCTCCGTCTGGTTCCCTACGGCCTTTCACTCAGAATATTATCAGCTGTCGTATTCATGAGTCTCAATGTCTTTTTAAACAACCTTTCACTGTGGACTTCCCTCATGGTACATGACTCTTGTCAACACAATGTTCACAGGGTTATCGTACTCCACCCGGTTTGTAGGCATCCCTCAGCCGGGTTCACCTTTGCCAGCTACACAGTTCACCTTGCTTTATCGCAATGCTGTATTTACTTCCCTTAGATTTCCTCGTGGTTACGATAGCCTCCCTCGATCGGGCTCATGCTCGTCATTCTAACACAGTTCATGATTTTGTCATCTCATTCGAAAAACGGGGTTCCCTTCCCCTAGTTTTCTTTCGGCATTCCCTTCGTCGGGTTCACACTTGCCACAGTTCTCTAGACCCTTTAGGTTGTTTTCTTACCCAAGTTTGGGTCTCAGTCCCCAGTCAGGCTTCACAATGTTCTAGGGGTGATTCTAACCATCCTAATTGGGAGGCATCCCTCGGTCTGGTTCACATTTGCCCCAGTAGTACAGTTTACTTTATTTCTTCAGCCTGTCAAAGACTTTCGATTGTACAAGGGGTTTTACTCGACTCCTGTATGACCACTTTGACCTCTTCCGTTGGTCTCTCCTAGGGCCTCCTGGTATCTGTAGTTTTAACAAGAATAGGGGACCAACCAGAGTCTATTGAATGAGCGCCCACGTGGCGCCGGACCACTCTGCAGCGGGTCTCTCCCTGGGCTTTTAAAAGTTCTGTAACATACAAAGTCTTTTTTCTTCAATATCATGTTGCTATTTGCAATCTTTGCTCAACACAGTTCGGTTTACTATCGTTCTCCCTCCGACTCACCGGCTGTGATGAACCGCTTGGAGTTTCTCCTCTCTGGAGTCAAATACAGTACCACAGTAGCAAGCATCTCCCCCTACCTAGGCTATTGGTGTAGGAGGGCCCTGTGCACCCTTGGCATTTGTTACGCCACACGCTGTTGTTCCCAGACTTATCATTCCTTTCTTGGAGGCTTCACAGGCTTGGGTTGCAAATGGCAAGGGCACTTCCTTCCTTCTCGTCCTTTCGGTTCTTGCCGTCTTTCTCCTCCTTTTGAACTGCCATCCTGGAATAACTGCCTCCTTGTGCGGTTTGCCCTGCTCAAAGTGTGCTCTCGTGCTCCACCTTTTTTCCCTGTGGGGAAAGGAAAGGGCCGTCGGGTGTGTGTAGTTATTGTCAAGTGCCTGACTCTGCCTGACGCTTGTGTTGGGACATGCCAGGTAAACCACTCTGGTTTTAGTCCCATTGTCTTTCATGATGCAAAAAAGGGTTCATGTTGGAAAAGGGGGGGGGGGTAGATTCCACTCCCGGAGGACCCATCATCCAGGTGATCCTCCCTCACTAGTCCACCCCCAGGAACTGGATCCAGTAGCGATAGCCGTGTCCTGGCCACCTGGATGACAGATCCCTGTGGACTAGTGAGTGAGACACCTTCAGGTTTCTCACAGGGGTTGCTGCCTCTGTGCAGGGAAGCAGTGCATCTTTGATCCTGGTTTCAGGAGAAGAGAATCTCTGTCCTTTAGTGTCAACAGAAAGTGCAAGTTGTTCTGCTCCAGGAAATTTCTCCCACAGAGAGCTCTGGAAGAGTCATTGATAGCCAAGTGAAATATCACTGTACTCTATTTGTTACCGCTGATTCTTGTCATTTTGCTGGTTTTCAATTGACTTCAGAAGTTCAAGCCTGCCATCTATCTATCTAATTCTTCTATCGTGCCACTCACCCATAGACCTCATGGCGCTCACAAGACAGACATACAAAGAACAATAAAACCATGATCTTGATCACCCCAGACTGGGCCCAGAGGACATGCTACCTGGAACGTATGGACATGTCCATCTGTCCTCCCTGCTGCCTCCTGGCAAGGGTAGATATGCAGTCCCAGTCGGAGAGCTGTGCCCGTCATCCGTAATTCAATAGCCTCAACCTTCATGCTTGACTGCTAAAATACTGAGGTGGAATTAGTATGATCTGTCTGACAATATCCTCATACTACTCCATCTGCCTGACCTCTAATGTTCTTTATTTCCAACCCTCTTTGTTCTAGCATGGAGTTCAGATTGAGACTGTGAAGGATTTTCAGGCTTCTGTTTAGGTCTTGAAGAGGATCAGCATCCCCACTGTTATGCAACTTTTCCTGAGATTATGTAACCAGTTTCCATAATGCACGGTCATTTTTCCTGTGTGGGAGTTGAACCTTGGTTTAACTATTTTCATGGTGGCTCTTTTTGAGCTCTTGCATTCTTGTTCATCAAAGTTACTCACCATGAATGTGATTTTCCTGGTCATCACTTCCGCTAAGTGGGTGATTAAGCTCCAAGCTGTGTCTGTCAAACCCCCTTACCTTGTTTTGTCTAAAAGAGAAAGTGACCCTAAGGGAGGAAACAAGCTTCCTTCCCATGACTTTGTGGTATTTCCATCGCTCACAGAATATTCATCTTCCCCTTTTCTAACTTCGGCCTCATCCATCTAAGGTGAAACTGGTGTTTCACTGCCTGGATCCAAAGCTGGTGTCATGTAGCATAAACTTTGTCTCATGTATATGGGGCCTCAGGAATGATAAACAGTTTTTGCTGGAGCTCGTGAGAGAAGGGCTATTTATAAGCAGACCCTCTCCAGGTATATAATCAAATGCCTTCTGGAGTGCTATTATCTTGCCGGTAAGGAAGTACTTGATGGGCTCAGGATCCATTTTACATTTGGCCTGGTGGCTACTTCTACTATGCAGAGGTGTGTCCCTGTTTTTGACATTTGTCAGGCGTTGACTTGGGCTTCATTGTGCATGTTAAGAACAACTTCCTGGATCACTTATCGGATCAGGACTCTATTTCCTGATATGGGTGGTAGGTTTTCACTCTCCTCCATCCTCTGGGTTTGGTACTGCTTTGGGATTCTATCTAAGTTGACAGATATTTCAGAGGAAAGAATCCATTAGAAGAACAAATGACTTGCCTCTCAGTAATGTACTTCCTGATGGATTAGTCCTTCCTCCTAGAGATTTCTCATTGCCCTCGACCCTACACCTTATGATGGCTTGATCGCTCACCGGTCCTTTAGCTGCTTAGTGCTAGTGTAAAAGGTGGAACTGAAGTCATGTAGCACTGCTTGCTCCATCTATACTTCTCCAGACGTCCTTTCTAGCATCCTGGTAGCTGTGCGAGAAATGGACGGAGCTGTACAGTTTCCACCGGTGGCTGAAACTATTTCAGAAGACAGTTGGTGCCGTAGAAGATATAACCAATACCCATAGAGGATATACCCAAGATGAGGAGTCTTTTGAAGGAAGGACTAATCCATCAGAAAAGATAATATCAAGAGGAAAGTAATGTGTTCTTCCAGCAGAAACATGCACCTTGTTTGCTAATACTTTAGTCCAGGAATCCTGCAAGTCTGCAGCATAGAGGAATGTACATATATATATTCAAAAGTATGTTCCTCTGTAGAAGACCCAACATGGAGAAGAATACATTAATTACTTTTAAGAGTAACAATCCAGTATTCCCATCTTTATGGATTTACATGAGCCCACCCTTCACTAAATGAAGGCTGGGGTTATGATTATATCCTATGTAATGTGTGGAAAGAGCCTGAAAACATGGATGTCTCTTTAAAACACTGTTGGGCTGCACTGATTGACTTGCGGTAGGCTGGTTACAAAGCATAAATCTTAACATGTGAATCAGCCTTGTTAAGGAATTCTGTGGATGTTCTAATGTTTGTTCTAGACATTTTCACAAGTTTGTCATTTTAGTAAAACACTAGTACTGGAGAACTGTATGCTAATGTAAGTACTTTGTTCATGTAAGCAACCATTTAAACAAAATGATAGTTTGTTTTTAGCCATTTACATCTGTTTTTTACTGCTTTCTTTTGAAAAAATTTCTTCAGGGCGTTTGGCACATGCATCAATTTACAAACCCTATTTTTCACCTCTGTCCTTTTGATCTAATGTACTTGAACAATTGAGACCAGAAATCACATTCACTTACACTTAACGGCGCCTGACATCCTGGGCCGCCGGGACTTGTAATGTCCCGGTGGCACTGGGAGATCAGGCAGCGGAACAGTATTAAGAGTTCGGCAGCAACCCGCTGCTAGCACCGGCATGTTATCGCCGAACACGTAATGAGGCCCATGTCACTTAGAACACTTGCCTGTCAAAGGAAGGGGTTGGTGAGAGCTTCTAAGAAAAGGTTATGTGATAACGGCAGGACAGTGACGTTACAATGATTAAAAGTTGGAGAGAACGTCTTCTGTTAGTAAAACCTGGAAGGCAAACCTCAAGTGTGGCAGATCCTCCAACAGACACTTGAGAGTTTGAACCAAAAGGCTGGTGTGAGCCATTAGGAGACCATTAAGTGACAAAGACCAAAGGTTGGTTAAAGCTTCTCAAACATTAAGAAGACAAAGACAAGAGGCTAATGGAAGCCCCTAGTGGACAGTGCGCTGATGAAGCCAAGAGGCTGGTGAGAGCCTCCCAGAAACATTGATGGAACAAGCCTAAGAGATGGGCAATCTCTAAGAGAATGTCTTCTTTATGCCAACTTAACATTTTGTGACAATCTACTGACCCTTTCAAGAGGTGATGGGGGGACCCTCTCAATACGTGGTGTTTTCTAGAGCCAGTCCTGCCGCAGATGCTGGATGAGGGAGTTAGGAGGGCCCCAGTCTTTGTCCTCTCTGTTTGTGCCTGGCTACAATTTGAGAGTACAACTTCAGGAAGGAAAGCAGATCAGGGTGAGTTGTTAAAGAGTGTGAGGTATAAAGATAGTGAGACCTGGGTGACAGGAAAGCCCCACTTTTTAATATAATTTTTCTTGCGGAACCTCAGGTTATGATCCACGTACAGTATCCCAGAGGGAGTAAGAGAGAGAAGGCGGTTGCCTTTACGCCCTCATCACTAGCCGCCAAGGAGACCAAGGGGAAGATGAGGGAGGGCGGCTCTTAGTGATACCCTACTCCATCTTCGATTAAAAACCCTTGAACCATTTTCGAGAGTTGGTGTATTCTTGAGGCCTTAAGTTACAATTTACATATGGCTTATGTGTAATAAAAAGGAAACATGCCATTTCCTGGTTGCAAGCTTTTTTTGTTAACAACATTTTGCTATGTAACAATGTAGGCACAGCTACATGGTCCCAATGTAGACACGGTCACATGGTCCCTAGCAAATGGTGATGCATACTATGCCAGTGTGGCTTCCAAGTTCACAATTTGGTGTCTACATTTCCCTCAGAAACTTGTTATGCCTGGCCCAATATTATGCCAGTTTTGCCTCAGCAAATATAATCAAGAGTGGGTTTCCACTTTGCTTCCAAACAATTATCAATAATTATATTAACATCGATGTTACTTTTTAAGCACATTGTCAAGTTTGCATCTAGATTGCCACCAGAATTGCTCCTATCCCATTACATTTCCCCCAGTATGACATACATTACACTTTACCCCCCCCCCCCCCCCCGCACCCTGCGGTTTGCCCTATGTATTTTGTATTGCCCAATAACACTCACATTGCCAACAGGACTGCCTCATCATGTTACATTGTCTCAAAACGGTCATGGCCACTTCACATTACCTGATGCCATGTCACATTTCCCCACATTTTGCCCCATGCCAAGCCATTGCACATTACTACTTGATTTACACCATGACTCATTGCCTCTGGATTTCACACAAGCCCCATAGTTTGCCACCAGAACTACCTATGCCTCTTGACATTGGCTCTTTATTTGCACTATTGCCCCTAGAAGCTATTCAACCACTGCATGTTATTTGGAACAGGGTACCTAGTAATTTGTTTACTGTAAAGACACAGACAAAATATATATATATTTCAGAGGCTTGTGGAATCTGCTTAGATCACATGCTGTGCGTAGGCCGACATCTAGTGGAAGCTGCGGAGTATTAGTTTGTTTTTCGAAACTCGAAAATGGGCGTTGACACAGGGCGTGCCAGTAATACTATCCCTAGTGTGACGTCCACTGTACCCAAGATCCCTCACGTGTCTAGGATCCTCATTGTTTTTTTCCGCCATACTGGTCGGAAGCATTTTGCGGAGTCCCCTGGCCTTAGCCATACTTTTGCTAAAAAATTTAAAATAATAATCTATTGACATCCTTCCCCACCCCAACGTCGAACTTCAACACTCGACGCCGGCTGGAGAAGAAATCGACCGTCGGCTGCTGCACGACGGATTTGGGCCTTGGAAGGCCGCTGGCCTCGGCCCTGCAAGTAGGGAGAGTGGGGGGCTGTACATACTCTACACTCTTGGTATATAGGTACACCTTATACATTTCCTACACTTAACAGCCCGCTGCCTCAAGGTGCGTAGGGAGGGTACCCCTTTTCAATTCTGCCCCAAGTGCAATCGCAAATACCCTTGGGTCGACAGGCACGCCACGTGCAATCTCTGCTTGCCGAGGGACCAATCCGAAGCGAACTGCAGAGCGTGTAGTAGGTTTAAACCTAAGACACTTAAGGACCGTTCGACGAAGCGTTGGGCCCACCACACCAGGCAGGCGGCAATGGCAGCGGAGGGCGCCTTCAGCGACGGCAGCGATGCCGTACTTTCGCACAGCGAGGGCATTACGGCGTCGAAAGACAGCCGAGCGCAGGTCCCCGACCTCGGAAGGTCATCCGGCAGGGCGGCTATGGGGAAGACCCCCAGCGACACAAGCGCTTCACATACTACACACACTAAACACACTAAGTCCAACCGAGACTCGACGACGTAGAGTTCTCGGAAAGAGGCACAAACAGAACGGTCCGATTCGGTGTCCTCTGGGCGCTCTCGATCAAGATAGCCGCATGACTCCAGGCAATCATCCACTCTTGCCAAGAGTGCCTCGCTCCCTAGGCTAACAGAAGTTCGATCGTCGGAAGACGAAGACGACTTCCACCCCCAAGCCGCACTCCAGGAGTCGGAGCCCGCAATTAAAGCCAGCGAGGCCCCACGCTCGAAGGACAGGGACACCACCCCCGATTCTCGACGCCAGGCGTCGAAAACCTCCGGAGCCACTAAAGGACAGGGAAAACATTTTTCCACGCACAGGGAGGGGGGAAAACAGCAGAAGAAACAACCTTTGCACTCTTCCACACCTGTGAAACACACCTCTCCCCCTAAACAGACAGACAAAACCAGGTCTGCTGATATGTCTAACACCAGCAAAGCTACTCAGGATAAATCCCATAGACTTGCTGAGAGAGTCATTCCCAGTTCCAAAAAATGGTCCAGTGAAGACATAGATAGGGTCATGTCAAGAATGTCTTCTTTGGCTGATTTTTATGATAAAAATCCTGAACATTTCCTCTAGTATGATCCACAAGGGGCGACTCCCTCAGGCTCTACTGATCCTATCCCCCCCGAGTAAAAAGCCCCGGTTTGAAACTCCGATGAGGTCAGAACCCTTCGAGGTTCAACCATACGCAAGACCATACTCACTGTATCAAAGAGAGGCTTCCTTTGGTGAGGACCAAGAATTTGGTATGGTAGAAGAGCAAACCGGGACTGGCTACTATGGAGATGATGAGTACCAGGAAGAAGAAGAGGAGAACCCGGAAACATACAGAGTAGATTCCCCGGTAGAGAACGAAGCCCCGGTTACCGACTCCCCGGTCGATAACCAACCCCTCCTAAACGAGGTTCTCGCACGTGCAGCAGAATATTTCCACATTGACACCCACGGTGTCCAGGAGGAAAGGGACTTCGCAGAAGAGTTAGTGGGAGAAAGGAGGCCTGTTGCCCAGACCATCCCTATCCGTAAGTCCATTCAGCGGAGAATAGATCCGTCCCTGGTGAACCCGAACCTCACCAGAGCAGTCAATCCCATGGTTGAAAAACTTTTCAGGGCGGCCCAGTCTGACCCTCTCTATATAAGAGGACATCTGAAGCCAGACTCCCTAGTTGTCACCAACACTCGTAAGAGGGCTGGAACACCCTTGTCATCATCCGAAGCTCCTCCCGACAAGGAGAGCAAAAAACTAAACGGTTTCGGCAGGAAAGTAGCCTCAACGTCCGCCTATCAAACAAGGATTGCAAACTCTACCACCCTGTTGGCCAGCTACAACTGCCATCAGTGGGAAGAAGTCGCGGCACTCTTAGCCTCTGCTCCTGAACCTTTAAAGGGCCAGTTAGCCCGGATTTCCGCAGAGGGTAGAGCCGTGTCTGGTTGCATTTTGAAAGCAACCTTCAACGCCGCGGACAACGCAGGCAGATTGATAGCAGAAGGTACTGTTATCAAGAGACATGCGTGGTTACGGCAGTCTGGTTTTAAGGCAGAAACCCAGGCTTCATTATTGGACAAACCGGTGGAAACCGATCTGTTGTTTGGTAAGGCGGTCGAAGACGCATTGAAGAATGCCAAGGACGAATACGAAACACTCAAGTCCCTTGGCCAATTAACCAATAAACCCCCTAACCAGAGAGGGAATAGTAATTTTCGTCGCCCACGCGGCCAAAATTCCCAGAGAGGATCTACCTATTCCCAGGGGCAGGGTACACAGTGGAACAGCAACCAACAGTCTACCCAGGGTTACGGCAGGGGTAATAAGAGAGGTTGTGGTAAAGGCAGAGGCAGCCCCAACAAGGGAGGCGGCACGCCTCCACCAAAGCAGTGACGCTTAGTTCTGGGTCCCTTCTCACGCAACCCCAGTAGGGGGACGCATTTCCAACTTCACCCATGCTTGGGAAGGGATCACATCAGACAGATGGGTGCTGTCAACAGTATCCACAGGATATTGTATAGAACTACTGCAGCGTCCCCGGAACCATCCTCCACGACAAAGAGTACATTCTTTAGAACATCAGAAGATTCTCCTCAAGGAGAGCGCCATTCTGCTAGAAAAGGACGCAATAGAACTCGTCCCGGGACACCAGGTAAACAAGGGTATTTATTCAACTTACTTCCTTGTGCCAAAGAAAGATTTGACAATGCGCCCAGTATTGGACTTACGGCCTGCCAACAAGTATGTCAAGCCCCAAAAATTTCGTATGACCACGCTGCAAGAGGTAATCCCCCTCCTAAAAAAGGGGGATTACATGGCAACCTTGGATTGAAAGATGCTTATTTTCATATTTCCATGTTCCCAGCGCACAGAAAGTATTTGCGCTTCAAGGTGGACAGTCGACACTACCAATTCAAGGTACTGCCCTTCGGGATAGCTTCGGCACCAAGGGTATTCACCAAGGTACTGGCGGTGGTGGCTGCACACCTACGCAGGGAGGCAATCCCAGTGTACCCTTATCTGGACGACTGGCTCATAACGGGGGAAACCCCAGGAATTTGCAGGACAAACATTCAAAGGACTATCGACCTCCTTCACGAGTTAGGCTTTTCAATCAACGAGAAAAAGTCAAGCCTGGTGCCAAGCACCTCAAAACAATTCCTAGGAGCAATCCTAGATACCCAAGAGGGGTTGACCTTTCCTTCAGAAGAAAGAATTCGGAATATACTACTGCAAATTCCGCATTATCAGTCCGGTCAACAAATAACGGTACGCAAGGCAATGCGTTTACTGGGCATGATGGCGTCATGTATTTACCTGGTCCCCCACGCGCGCCTGCGCATGCGTCCCATGCAGGAATGGTTGGCGAAACAGTGGTCTCAGGCAAGTGGTCAGTGGGACGATCTAGTGGTCGTTTCACCAACACTGGTACAAAGCCTTCACTTGTGGACAAGAGAGAATCTTGCACAGGGGAAACCCTTTTACGATCCCGAGGGACAGGCAATAGTCACTACAGACGCATGCCTGACGGGGTGGGGAGCTCACCATCTCCACCACACAGCTCAGGGTCTCTGGTCTCACTCAGTGGCCAAGAACCACATCAACCTGCTAGAGCTTCTGGTGGTATTCAGAGCGCTTCAGGCGTTCGAGCCCCACCTACTTAAACCTGTCAGTGCAAATCCGGACGGACAGCACAACAGCCATGTTCTACCTGAACAAGCAAGGAGGGACTCGCTCGCCAAATCTGTCCAAGCTTGCCCAGAAAATCTGGATATGGGCACTCAGACGGAACATCTTCCTGTCATCACAACATGTTCCAGGGGAGCTCAATTCCCTAGCGGATGCTCTGAGCAGAGACTCCCTCCCAGAGTAACACGAATGGGTTCTACACAGAGAGGTCGTAGAAAATATCTTCTCTCAGTGGGGTTTCCCCACTATAGACTTATTCGCCACAAGCGAAAACAGACAATGCCCAGGATTTGCATCCAGGTTCCCCCAACCAGACTCCCAGGGGAGCGCTCTGTGGATGAACTGGTCAGGGATGTTTGCGTACGCTTTTCCACCAACTCCTCTCATCAGGAAAGTGGTGAACAAGATGAACAGAGAGTCGATGACGCTCGTCCTAGTTGCTCCCATGTGGGCAAGACAACCGTGGTTTCCACACCTACGCAGGATGGCGGTGTGCGAGCCCATCAAACTTCCAGCCTGGTACAACCTACTGTCCCAGCACCAAGGTCAAACAGTGCACCAGCAACCCAACTCAATGAACCTGGCAGCATGGCTCCTGAGGTCATAGAGTTTGGACATCTCAATTTGCCACAGGGGTGTATGGACATCCTAAAGGAATCTAGGAAACCAAACACAAGGCACTGTTACTTTGACAAGTGGAAGAGGTTTGTTATCTGGTGCCAGAGTAGATCAATCAACCCAGTTGATTGCACTCCTTCCACTATTGTTACATACATGCTCCACCTGCTGGATGCAGGATTGGTTTTTAACTCACTGAAGGTACACCTGGCAGCCCTGTCGGCTTACACCACTTCCCATAGCAAAGTTTCGTGGTGGAAAGTACCAGTAGTTAAAGCCTTCATGGAAGGAGTAAAGAGACTTCACCCTCCTATTTCAAACCCACCACCAGGGTGGGACCTTAATATGGTGCTAGCCAAGCTCATGGGCCCCCCTTTCGAACCCATGCATAAAAGCAGTCTCAAACACCTGACTTATAAAACGGCCTTCTTAGTAGCTATTACTTCTATAAGAAGGGTCAGTGAAATTCAGGCTCTGTCAGTGCAGGATCCCTTCTTTACTGTCCATAAAGACAAACTGGTTTTACGCACACACCCTAGGTTCTCACCTAAGTTTATATTTAAATTCCATGTAAACCAGTCCATCGAGCTTCCGGCTTTCTTCCAGGACCCACAAAGCTCGGCTGAGGTGAAACTACACACCCTAGAGGTGCGTAGGGCGGTCCTCTACTATGTAAATAAAACCAGACCGCTAAGAAAAACAGATCAACTGTTTGTCTCCGTAGCTACAGGCAGAGAGGGGGATCGCGTCTCTAAAGGTGCCATCTCGAAGTGGATTATTAACTGTATCCAGCTGTGTTACTCACTCTCTGAAAGAACTCTGCCTTTCACGCCAAGAGCCCACTCTACCAGAGGCATTGGGGCCACTCTGGCTTTCATTGCAAATGTACCCCTTGACACCATTTGCAAAGCAGCTACTTGGAGCTCTATTCACACTTTTACTCAGCATTACTGCATTGACACCCATTCCAAGGCAGATACACAAGTAGGACAAGCAGTTCTAAGACACTTATTTGCTCATGAACCTTCTCACATCCCACCTCCTTCTTCAGGTACTGCTCGCTAATCTATGCACAGCATGTGATCTAAGCAGATTCCACAAGCCTCAGAAGGGATACATTACTCACCGTAATCGTATTTCTGATGCTTGTATCTGCTTAGATTCACATGCGACCCACCCTTCCTCCCCTCTGAGAGAAGGCGCATGATTGCTTGTAGTCTTACCTTTCTGTGTATCTGCTTGGATTATCTGTACTCACGCTACTCCTCATGCTACCTCATGTCAGAAAAAATACAATCTGAGGATCCTAGACGCGTGAGGGATCTTGGGGTACAGTGGACGTCACACAAGGGATAGTATTACTGGCACGCCCTGTGTCGACGCCCATTTTCGAGTTTCGAAAAACAAACTGTAATACTCCGCAGCTTCCACTAGATGTCGGCCTATGCACAGCATGTGAATCTAAGCAGATACAAGCATCAGAACTACGATTACGGTGAGTAATGTATCATATATATATATATATATTTATTTTTAAACTTTATTTAACTTGCACAGATTTCAACATTGTTTCTTCTACTTTGCTGCGTTCATCGTTAGTTGAGTCTTCTTCTTCAAATTTATCAGTAAGATATTGCCTGTACCTGCCCCATATGTCTCTGGGGCGACTAGCCTTGGGTAATAGACCAGCATACACCTCCTCAGTCATTTGCCCATGTCATATCCTTGTCCCAATCACTCAGTGCGGGTGGCTCCTTACTTTTCCAACGCATTAATATACCTCGCATCGCCAGAAGTAAACCAAGATTGAGGAGTTTGCACCATATGGGGTTCATCTTGCACACTATTCCCAACATACATTCACTCGGGTCCCAGTCTATTGGCCAACCTGACATTGCATCCAGTGCACCACACACATCCGTCCAATACTCTGTTAACCTTGTACATGACCAAAGCATATGTAGTATGTCTGCCTCCTCACTCCCACATCTTGGGCACTTCCCATTTGCTGCGGATACATACTCTTGAGTTTGGCTGGGGTGAAGTGTGTTCTGTGTAATATCTTATAGTGTATCAAACGGTATCGTGAGTTGTAGGATATATTCTTCGTCGGTCCACATAGTTGTGACCAATGAGTGTCTGTAAGGGTGAGTCTCATATCACATTCCCATTTCCCTTTAGCATCTGGGTCGGGGCTTCCCTGTGTTTGCCTTCCCATGTGTTTGCCATTGCAGAGCGCAATCAGAGATATTGTAGCTTCTGCATAGGGTTATCGCCTTAATCTCTTCCCAGCTTACAAATGGTTTGTTTACAAATAAGTACCCGAAACGGATTACCCCTCTACCTTTCCAGTGTTGTGTCCTGTGTCGGTCTAGGTAGGGTGCATCCCACAGAATCATGTTTGGATTATGCAATACAGCTTGTCCGGGTCGACCTGCCATCCTGGTCCACGCGCTGCATGTCACCAGTGCCGGGTTAGTGGTGTTATCGTTCCTGATTTTCCCTTCGGCGATTCTGTGTAAGAGCTTTGCCGGGCCCACTTTGTGTCTCAATGGTCGTATTCGGTGCACCAAGGCCCTCTTTTGCCCAGTATGTTGCGTAATGGGCCTGTGCGGCGAGGAAATATAGTTCAAAGTCGGGGGCAGCCAGTCCCCCCTGCGCATATGGTCGTTCCCAACTCTTTCTGGGCAGGCCATTCCATATGAGTGCTGAGCATGCACCCCGGATTTTGACAAAGAATGATTTGCCCGGCCGTACTGGGACTGTGTTGAATGGGTAGAACAGTTTAGGGAGTATGATCATCTTAATCAATGCTAGCCTGCCACAATCGAGCTTAGCGCAGAGTGCATCTATAAGTGTCCCATAATTTAAAGTATGGGCGAGTTGTGTTGTGCGCGCATTCACCACACCCAGAGATTTCACCTGATGGAGGGGGCCATATGAGTTTGTGTAGTTCTGTGGGTTTCCTGGTTGCCTCTGTAAGCGGGAATATTTGGGACTTGGCAGAGTTCAGTCTCAGACCCGAGTGTTCCCCGAACTCTCTGACCATTTGCAGAACCTTCCTCAGGCTAGTCTCTGGGTTTCTCAGATATAACATTGTCATCTGCCTATAAAGTGATGATCTCTATCTTACCCGCCAGCGGAATCCCTGCTCTGCTGTGTCTTGCCCTCAGTAGGTCCGCGAGTGGTTCTATAACCAATGCAAACAGCAGAGGTGATAGCGGGCAGCCTTGCTGTGTGCCTCCAACTAACGCTAGGACCGTAGAGAGGTTCCCATTTACACATACTTTAGCAAAGGGTTGCGTATAGAGTATTCGTACCCAGTTTATGAAGTTCGGCCCAAACCCACAATTATTAAGAACCCTAAACAGGAATGGCCAGTATACTGTATCAAAGGCCTTCTGCGTGTCCAGCACCGGTGCCACTCCCTGAGTGTCTTTGGGGATCGAGGTGAGTCTGTTATAGCAACAACAGATATTAGATACCGTGGACCTACCCAATACAAAGCCTGCTTGGTCTTCATGGACCATGTGTGGCATTAAGGGATTCAATTGCGTGGCTAGTACCTTTGCGAATATTTTCACATCCGTATTTATGAGGGATAGGGGTCGATAGGATCTGCATTCCTCTGGGCACTTCCTGGGTTTGAGCAGCAGAGTTATGACTGCTTCGCGGATTGTTTCAGGCAGTATATCCATGTCCAGTACCTCAGTCCAGACAGCATGCAGCCGGGGTACCAATATCTTAGTGAACTCCTTTAAAAACTCCGCCCCTAGCCCATTTGAGCCCAGTGCCATCCCGTTGGGTAAGGTTTTAACAGCTTCCGTTATCTCAGTGATTGTCAGTGGGTTCTCCAAGGCGTCCCTAGTCTCAGGAGATAAGTGTGGTGGGTACTTTAGCTAGGTACTGGTCTATTTCTACCTCTGTGGCTGTGCTTTGGGGGGAGTACAGGGCGGTGTAGAAGACGTCACCAATTTCCTTCTGATCTGTGACCACTATCCCATTGTGTCGAGTTATGCATGGGATGTATGTGCTTCCCTTTTCCCCTCATCATCCTTGCCAGCAATTTACCGGGCCTTTCTTGCGTGCCATATCGCCTAGCGGCCGCTGACCTCTCAGATTAACATACCTCACGATCTGCCGCAGCTCGGAATTCCTCCAGTTGCGTTCTAATGTCCAATTTTGTCCACGCTGTTGGGGTGGCCGCATATTGTTCTTGCAGTTTAGCAATGGTTTCCTGCCCAGTTCCCTCCAGATGTCTTTGAGTATGGTGGTGCCCCTAATGTAAGCCTTGAATGCTTGCCACAGGACTGCTTGGATTGTGACCGAGCCGTCGTTGTTTTCAAAATATTCTGTTAACCTGTTGTGTCATGCTGGTTTTATACACATGGTCTGACAGTGAGGCTGCTTTAAATCGCCACAGCGGTCTCTGTGGGAGACTCTGGGTGTAGACAGTGATAGTAGCACTGGTGAGTGGTCCGAGAGTGTTCTAGGTAGTCTCGTTGCCTCTGACTCCCAGCCTAAAACCCTCTGTGACACTAGCCATATGTCGATCCTAGAGTGCATGTTGTGCACAGATGACTAGAAGGTGTAAGCGCGTCGTGGTCCGTGCAGTGAACGCCTTATATCTCTCAGGTTAAGATCCGCTATATATTTATGTATCGTTCGGGCAGCATTGGTGAGTGCTCTGGGGGTGCTGGTCGTACGATGCATCTCCGTATCAAGTATTGTGTTGAAATCCCCTCCACAAATGATGTAAGCTGTAGGGTATTTGGCACATTTCTGGAATACCTCAGTGCAATAATCCGAATCGACATTTGGGCCGTATACATTGATGAGTAGGACTTCTACATCACTTAGTTTGCCATGGACTACCACGTGTCTGCCATTAGGATCGCTTTCCGCTGTGTAATGTATGAATGGTAATGTCTTATGTATTAGTATCATCACTATCCGGGCCCTACTTGAGTAATATGTATAAAAGCGATGGCTCCCCCATCCAGGCGCGAATCTATCAGCCTGGTGTCCTAGCAAATCCTGGAGATATACAATATGTGCCCCTGTTCTATCGACTGGAATGGTGAACCTTATCACATTTGACAGTAATATACACCTCCCTTCATTCATTCCATTTGGAATCCTCCCTTTCTTCCAAGGACGAAAAACAATCGAACCTAATACTGTGTATGATATGTGGGTGTGCACAGCTCACAAGCAAGATTGAAAACCTTCATTTACAATGTGAGCGAATAGCCTTGCAGACCACAGTGGCATCTGAAATATTTTTGAAAACAAACAAATCGTTTGCTGGCATCCACCAATGCCGCACGAAATTTCTAGTGATTTGCTTTTTTTAATGAAAACACCCACCACCTGTCAGCTCAGCCTGTCTCCTGTTCTTAGAAAGCGTGAAGTGTGAAAGCACCGCGTTACACTGTATGGCATCTTCCAAAAGGCACTTATTACAAAAAAAATTGACAGAGGATACATTTCAAAAGACAATTTGAACTCTTTATTTGGACACTTAATATAAACATTGTTGAACAAATAAATAGTTGCTAATCATTTGAACTGCGAAGTGAGCTGTTCCACGAGGTCTGCTTTCGGTGGATAGTGCACGTTTGCAATGTTTTGTGGCAATGTATGTGTCTAGGAACAAAATTGTGAGCGATTCCATGAGTATGTATGTATGTCCAACACAGTCAAAGTGAGATATTTCACAAAATCGAATTCCATGTCCTGGTATATTGGTGTGACCACCCGTTTTTTGCTTCTTTTCGTAAAGGCCATTGTGTAACAAAGCATCCCATAGTTTCCAACAGTCCTCTGTTGTTCTCTCCCTACGTTCTCGTTATGTTCTAAGACCGCTAGTAATGTCCGATATTGCATCCCGTCTATGCCGAAATGCAATCTCTTGGGCCTGTACTTTAGGCAGATATTGTGCAACACCTCCAAATCTCCTGTGTGACAGAATTCTGTGAGTCCCTTCAGATCTCTTGATAGTGTTTTATCAAACACAATCTTCTCAAGAGCTTTGAAGATGGTACCAACCACTTATTCTTGCGTTCCTGCTCCTCCAATAAAGGTCCATGTGCACATTGCTGAAAATGTTGGTCCTCTGTCCATGAGTGAATGTTGGAATAGTGGTGCATCAATGAGCGCCATTTTTCAAGTAGAATTTCCACAGACCCACCACAAGTTTTGGAGCTCCACCAAAGATGGTTGCTCAAAGACTGTTACCACTGTAAAATATTTTCAGAGCCCTTTTTCTTACCAGCAGCTGTGATTTTTGTATTGCTTGATTTGATTTGGCAATGTGCCATACATCATATTGATGGCAAATGTTTGGAAACTGCTCTCTCATGGCCTTGGCTATTGAAACATGTCTGTCGGTGGCTATGAGGTCTATTTGCATTCCCCTTGATTGGATATCTTCCAGGGTTTTTATAAAACCATGTTTCTTCATGGCCACTGAGGATTTACATTCGGACACCTGCACGACCACCGCACTCACCATTTTTTAAGTTTCCATGTCCAGAAAGTGGTATGTGCAATACTTTGCTGAAAATCCGGGGCTATCACACTGTCCATCGCCAGTTAGCCTGAACCGTTTGTCAGAGAATGTCCTTTCAATTGATATTTGTTCAATTTTCCAAGCTTTACTAATAGCAGGGAATGAATATTCTTGTTGATATTTGTAGTACTGCATTTTAGAAAGGAACTGGAGTCCCGCAAATTGATAGAAACTGTACAACTTACTAAAAGTAGAGCCACTGAAAAGTAAAGCTGCTGCACACAGTAGATTTACAGCTGGCACTTTGCCCAGCATCGGTTGAGCAGACCATGAAAATGTAGCAAGGAGCAGGCCACTGAGTAATTCAAAAGCATCTTCCTTATATTCAGTTTCTTCTTCATATTGTCACGTTCTCACATTGTAGCAATGGTCCAAAGACACTTTGCTTGCTTCGCCGGTCACATTCAATTCATTTTCAAGCCATTGGGCATAAGCATCTCGAGTATGCTTATTGACTGAACTACGCCACGCCTCAAATATTAGTTGCTCCATGGTGAAATCTGTTTGGCAAGCTGCATCTTTGGTTTCATTTGTTGTCTGTGTCTTCATACTTCGTTTTCTTCTGGGCCTCTAGGATATGGGTTGTAAAAACATGTTCAATGTAAATCCAACATACAGTATATAGCACTTTATATTTTAAAAAACCATGTTATGAAGACAACCCAAACCACTTTTTGTAAATGAAATTGTGTTAGTTATTCTTGTTTTCTTGATTTTCTGTGAAACCGTGTTCTTCACTGTAATGATCGCACAAGCAAGCCACCTCTGATCCTTGTGTCTCCTCTTCGAATTCCCGACCTTGTATACATCCCTTGAATATAATAGTCTTTAAAAAAAAAAGTAAATCGTTTTTGAAATCTAATTCTTTCCTCGCACACATCGCTTACATACATACCCTCGTAAACTGTGTACATCATTTAGTCAACATCTGCGTTTTGAATTTCACCTGATTGATGGCTAGTGTACTCGATCAGAGATCACTGTGCGAAACCCACTGTTTGTAATGTTGCACTCAAGCATTTTACATTGTATTTGGCATTAGGGTAGAAATTGTAACGTTAGAACTCAAATGGTAAAAGTTCGAACAGATGCTTGTTTATAATAATGTCACTGTCTAATAGTATCCGAAGGGATATACTTTCTTTCATTCAACGGAAATGTCAGTATGCGTACCTCATGCTCTGGACCAGCTCCAAAGGATGATGTAATTGTAGTCGAAATACCAGAGTCCCCCTGTAACACAGTACTTGTTTTAGTGTGGATGAAAACAATGAAATTGAACAGACACAATCGGATGTAGTCAATGGTACATATCAATAAAAACCCATAAATGAAACATTATGTAAACAAATGGCAGGATACTTCATATTATCTAAAATTCCATGCATGTTAGATTTCTGTAATCGAATAGCGAAATAAAACTACCTGATAGACGCTCAAAGTTGTTGTTGACTCCGGGAAAGAAATGGATGCAGAATCTTGCTCTTTCATTTTCTGTGCATTGTCACAAAGCGGTAAAGGGAAAATTAGATTTACATTAGATATGTGGAAAGATCCAACTCTCAAGAATATGAACTTCACCAAGTCTGTACGCCTCAACATTGTTATAATGGACGTGTCGGTGATGTCACTACCGATAGTCTGTGCTTCAGTGAATATGCTCACCTAAAAAAATTGACATGTGAAGCAACCGATTACAAAAAGATTGTGCTTATTTCGAAAGGCACTATAGCATAGTTTTCTGTGTTCATAAATAATTTGCTATGATGCTCCTAAAACCAGGGACAGATGTCTAGCAAAATGGGGTATAGTTAGAAAGCAATACAATCTGGTAAATATGCAAAGTTTAGTAAGAAACATTTACACCAAAAGCACCAATGCGTCCATGTAGTTACCTGTTCAGTACCCCAAGACCTATAGCTAAATCATAAACCGTGACTCACCTGAGGCAGCGTGTGCATGAATAGAGTTGGGATTGCATTTGGAAGCAATTTATAAGACGTTCAGAGTCGATGCTTCTTTGTGTACTGCAATTGGTCGTACATTTTCGTGGTAAAGTGCAGGCTGCAGATGTGGAATCGATCCCCCCTCAAGTCCCCAAAGACATCCTGGACTCTACTTTCAACCTCTTCCGGCGCAAATCCGCAATATCTGACCCATTCTCTTATTCGATCTATGTTCCTTGGGAATATATGCATTATTGTGCCTTTAGGTTTGGTATGGTTCTTGGAAGGGCAACCATAAACCATACAAGCAGGCATTGTTGAAAAATATGTAAAAAAACAAAACAAAATAGTCCAACGTTAAAAAATTCTTTTGCATGAATGCGTGAGAAAGATGGAATTATATCATCCATTTTTCTATGTATGTTTTGGTCACAGAAGCAAAACCTGTGTAGCGTAGCCGACTGTATTCTAGAATAACTTTCATACACAATTGATTGATGTGACGCAAATCGTAACGTGTTACTCGTCCCTTTAATGTACTATCATGCATTAAAAGTAAACATGCTTATAGACCCGGTCCGCGAAGGATGCAATTCTATCCCAATTGACATTGATGACAATTGCTATATATCGAGACCAGAACAAATCAAGCAGAAGTCAATGGTAATGGCGATGAGATTAATGAACATTACACCACTGGGTACATTCATTCGAAATAGATAGAAAATTACAGACCATGAAGAGATGATTAGGTGACCTGCCTTTACCTTGACCAACAAACAGATTCATCAAGGAGGCTAGTTAGTAGCTGGAGAACAGGTAGCGCGATCACGAGTTGACTTGCAGTGCTCACAGATGTTCTCACGATAAATATCAAGGGCTTTATAAAGAATTAGAAAAGTGGGTGTGTATGTGAATGAGGGACGTGTATATGGCGTGGTCTTATGTGGATAGCAGCGGCGTGGACTGCTTCAGGGGAGCCTTCCTGGAGACACTGGGTCTAGGGAGGCCATGTGAACAATGGTCCCTGCGCAGAAGATACCTCCTGAAGTGTAGATGGTATTTCGCACCTCGGCCGTTCCCATCCCTGCCAGCCCCCTTGGCAGCACACATCCACTGGTGCGAACTGCCATTGATAATGGAGGGGGGATGGATGGGCATGAGGCGTGCAGACAAGGGCTGGAACACCGCTGAAGGGAGAGACACTTAGGTGGATTGCAGGGGCACGGCCTGCTTCAGGGGAGCCTGCATGGAGACACTGGGTCTGGCTAGGCCATGTGTACAATCCCCCCTGCGCGGAAGTTACCTTTGATGTGTACATGGTCTTTGGCAACTTGGCCGTTCCCACCCTGAGCGCCCCCTTGCGAGGGCACAGACACAGGTGCGCACTGCCATTGATGGGGGATGGACGGCCAAGAGGCATGCAGGAAAGGGCCGGAACACTGCTGAAAGGAAGCACACTTGTGTGTATTGCAGGGGCACAGCCTGCTTCAGGGGGGCCTGCATGGAGACACTGGGTCTGACTAGGCCATGTGTACAATGGCCCCTGTGCGAAAGATATCTTTGAAGTGTACATGGTGTTTGGCACCTCGGCCGTTCCCACCCAGACAGCCCTGCAAGGACAAGTGAGCGTGTCCTTGATACACTGAAAAATTGAAACAACCATTCATAAAAGTTCAGTTGTATTTTATTTTGTTCCTGATGTTGATGGCACACATGTACTACACATTGTATACTTTGGGTTGCAGCACAGTGTAGGAAAATCCCCTGTACTGACCGCTGTCACTGGGGAATGTGTCTCTAATGGCACCAACGACACAGGCGGGTATTACTCGTCGAACGCGGTGTTCAAGCCTCCCATGAAGCCACCATGTAAATGCACGATAGGCCACCAGCCTTTACCGCCTGTGGAAGAGAAAGATACAAACTGTATTTAAATGAACAAGATAAGTGTATCAAACCTTAGTTGAAAATGCATTCTTGTATCCTATGGCATTGGTGCCAGTACAAATGTTACTTAACGGATCAATCAACTTGGGCTTTAAAGTGGAGGCACATTACAAACGTGAACACGCATGCATTCCATAATGTTTGGGGCACAGAGAAATATTGTTTCTTGGTTGTGCTGAAAGACACATAAGATGTCCACTATACATTTCGCAAAATCGTGAGTAATGCATAGAATTGCAAGACTACATTCATTTGGCAGTGATAGATCAAAGTTACGACAATATAGGCTACAAACATGAAATGTTAGTGGCCTAAGTGACATCACTTCTAGAGTACACTTACTCATTACTTGGATTGCGAGGGCGAACTGTTGCGCAAAGTTCGTGCATAAGCACCATCATCCTCAACACAGACCGTGTGAGGCAGGCTGCCCTGAAGTCATGCAGCTTGGTAACACATTGCGGCCGTGTCTCGTCTTCCGATATTTAGGACAAGCATCCAGAGTTTTCTCGGCAGCAGCAGTTCTCCTCCTTGGTTGGCATTACCTCACACCCATTGCAGGTACACCAGGTGGAGACGTCGTCTGTGACTAGGCTCAGGCTCTTGATCTGGTGATTCAGCCTCCCATCTGTCGTCCGAAGTCTCATCATTTACACATCTCTCTTTCGAGTAATTCCGCTTCGGAATACTCTGGCTCGTACTGCCAGGGCTGTATTGTTGCCATTATGCGACAAAATTAAAATATATAGTAATGATAGTACTAGTATCTGTTCGCACGGGCTACGAGCAACGAAGATAGCTGAACAGAGCAGAAACAAGCCACAGCATACACAAAAAAAAGACAGTATAATGATTAGAAAAGCAAATCTGATGAGAAGCTGTCTGTTTATACTTAATGAGGAAAGAGGCGTCCTGCCATTTCCATGGAAACACGTCATTAGCTGGAGCACAGAGAACGTTGACATGAGACGTGCATTTGCGTTGTGAAATGGGCCGTAAATGGCTAGTGATGTCAGCTTCAGGGTCGGGGAGATATGATTTAGTGCCACCAGGCCAGTTCACCTTATGGCGATGTGGCAACAGATAAGATTAGCACAAGATGGCTGCGCCCTGCTGCCTAATTTCGCGTGTGTAAAAGTGAGGAAAACTACAGTAAGGTACATCGGAAATGTTTGTACGATCGATCAACGTATGCTTAAAAACGCATGCCCGAACGCTCGGGACAATAATATTTTTGAGCGCACTATTCCTTTAACTTGGGAGACGTGCCATTACTGGGAGGTTCGTCCCACTGCAGAGTGGCATATCACAATTAGCACCCGTGTAGTTCTCTACACGGGTGCTAATGGTGTCTTTTTTTATTTGTTAAAAACGCATGCCTTTATCCCGTGGCTCAGCTCAGTGTAGTGCTCTCCAGCGGCTCAGCTCTGTGTATTGCTGCTTGTCAGTGAAGTCTGTTTTCAGTGTTGAGGACTCTGATGTCATCAACATGAAAATGGACTTCACTGACGAGCAGCGCTGCGAAGCACTGGCCCATTGGATAAAGGTACTTGTTTTAAAAAAATTAAAAAGACACCATTAGCACCATGTAGTGAACTATATCAGTGCTAATTGGTGAAGGGGCCGCTGGCTGCCCAGGCAGCTTCAAAGGCGGGCTTGTACCATACAGTACAGCCTGCGTTCTGAGCCTCCTGATTGGTCAGTACCCCCACCCAGGTTGCTAATTATCTAAAAAGCCCTCTTCTTTTTAAAAGTTGAAATATTTGGATCTGGAAATAACAATAATTTATGACCCTCCGGGGAAACCACAAACCTATCTTGTCAGAGAGTCTGAGGGACTCATTAGGAGTTTGAAGGCAGCCATGCCGCTATTTGCGGCATGGCTGCCTCCAAACTCGGGTCCGGGTCCGAGTTCCTTGAATGAGGAATTACCGGGCCATTCCAACCTTGGAGGACCCGGTAATTCCTCATTCATTTTACCCATCCCCATTTGAGCCCCCATAGAGCGTTAATAGCGGGCCCGTTAGCTCCCTGGTCCCCTCGCGGGACCCGGAAAGGACGCCTGGTCTGACCAGACCCCCTTTCCAGTCCCGCGAGGGAACCTCGTAATAGGGCGGAATGGGTTTAACGGCACCGGCACCATTACCGGCGCTGTTGAACCCATTCCGCCCGCCTCGTAATGAGGCCCAGAATCTTCCCCTTGGCCCCGTCACCTGCAAGGTGCTCGCTCCATGTTTGCAGCATAATGTGATGAATCCAGTGAGATTATCACTAAGACCCCTGCATGGGCCTCCTATCATGTGGCCAGGGAAAGGCAGCCGCTACCAGATCCGGAGGCCGGTATTATGTGGTAGGATGACTTGGGAGGGGACTCATATCAGGTGGAGTTGGTGACCTCTTTACCTCATGAGTCCCCTATTCTCCCTGAAGCATTGATGGCTTCCTGTAAACAAACAGATGTTGCTGCTATAAAAACCACTTTGGACTTCAGGATCCATAATGCCTGTGGTACTGGGACGAGGAAGATTAAAAGTGCCATTGAACATAATGAATGGTATAGTTGTAGTGTGAAGCACCTGAGCGGGACATTTAACCTCAGCAATTTGTTGCAGTTGGAAGGAGACGCTCGAGGAGTAGTCGAGGCAGCAGCAAGTCTGAATGCGGTACTCGCTGTGGAAGCTGAAAGAGCGCCAACTAAGGCAAACGCGGGAGAAGGTTGTGTGGGAACGCAGAGAGCGCAATACAGGAAGCGGTATTGGGGTAGCTACGCAGTATGGAAGACAAGCTCCTAACACGCCGTGAACCGCTCCAGTTATGAAGCGGAGACCCTATGGAGCTGTCGGAGCTCCACCGAAGGACTGTGCTCACTGCGACAGTCATGCGGGAGCTGGCAGCAGAGTGGACAGACCCTAGAACATCTGCTGCAGTGCCAGTGAATGAAAAGGAGACCCCGGGGCCCTCTGAATAAGACAATTATCAGAAACTAATATGTTTGAATACCAAATAAGTAAGACAAAGGCAGCAAGGGCGCAATTGCTCTTATGTGGGACACCAATTGGGAGAAACCTGTAACCCACATTGCCAAGAGGCTGCAGAGGAGTAATACAAAGGCAAGAGGGGTACGACTCTCCTTATATGGGACACCAATTCCTGGACACCTGTAATCCAATATTGCCAGCAGCCAAGAGGCCACAGAAGAGTAATACAAAGGCAGCATGGGTGCAATTCTCCTTATATGGGACACCAATTGGCTGAAAACCTGTAACCTGCATTGCCAAAAGGCTTCAGAGGAGTAATTCAGGGGCAGCAAGGGTGCAACTACCCTTTTATGGGATACCAACCTGGGGAAATCTGTAACCCACATTGTCAAGGGACTATAAAAAGTAGCAGTCATTGTTTAAACCTCCTCACATAGGTAACTGGTGTGGAGAATCTTGGAACAGTAAGCACAATTGGAGTTGTAGTTTTCATCCTAGCAGGTGATTAAACCAGTTAAGGGAACCAATGGTAGTTAGTCCTGGCAGGCGAGTATAGCAGGAAAGATGATGATGATTTGAAGAAGTGTGTTTGTGGTAAAAAGGTGCAGTGGACAGAACTTGTTAATTTTATCACCTTTTTGATAAACTGTTGCATTACCAAAAGTAGTTCTTGTGCTATCCTGACAAAGTGTTTCTTTTGAAGAATAAGTGTTATGTGCCTTGGTTTATGAACTTGTGTTTTGAGAGAGATACATTTACTTTGCCAAGCAGGAGACTGTGGAGAACAACTGTTGTTTTGACTTGTGACCAAGCATCTGTGAAAGAGACATTTACTTTGCTAAGTGGAAGGACGCAGTAGATAGAAAATACTTGTGTTACACTGAACAGACCCTCCTGCTTATAGCGATTTTGGCGATCCCGCAAAAATGTCAGTTTTGCACAAAATCTGCAGTTTTTGCAAAAGCAACTGCAAAAATGACTGTTTTAAAAAGAAAATGCTCAGGGGGCCATGTTCTCAAAACTTTTTTGGATGAAATGCCCAAACACATCTCATCACTTGCGCCAAAAAAAGAGCAGCCCAATCCACAAAGGACACCTGAATGGGCCCATTTTATATGCGTGCCCATTCAGATGGTCTTTTTCACCTCCTTGCGCAAATCAGGGGGTGTTTCTGGCAATTTAAAAGTGCATCCCAAATTTCCAAGAGAGATGCACTTTTAAATGTGCAGAAGTTGTAGGCAACCCTATGCACATGCGGTGTGGGTGTGCCACTGCATGACAAGGTCTTTCCTGAACTTGTCATGCATTGTTTTTAAGGTATGAACTGCAGCTGTTTCACTTGCATTTCTGTTCCTCAAACAGGATAAAATGCGTTTTTGGGTCGCATTTTACAGTGGCAGGCCCCTAAAGGGCCCGTCACAGTGAAATGCGCTGGGAGCCTGCATACATTGTCAGGAGAGCGCTTCTATTCAAGACAGCTGGCCAGCGTACAATTTGCGCTACAGCTCAGCCCCATGGATATGTGGCAGGTCACCTTTGAGAATAAGGTGACCTGCTCATCTCCAAAAATGAGTTATCTGAAAATAGCATACTCTCTGCTCTATTTTTTTAATGCCCCATTTTTTGA
The DNA here is from genome assembly GCF_040938575.1 of Ambystoma mexicanum. Taxonomy (NCBI): domain Eukaryota; kingdom Metazoa; phylum Chordata; class Amphibia; order Caudata; family Ambystomatidae; genus Ambystoma; species Ambystoma mexicanum. Next base: position 623,471,404 of record NC_090936.1, read on the forward strand.
GGATCTAGGTCAAAATCTACATTTTAAAAAAAAATGGTCACACTATGAGAGGGAAAGGAGCGAGAGGGGGAGTGATGGCTGAGATGTGAAGTAATAGGTGGAAAAGCAGAGGGAGAGCAATGGGTCAGAGGAGGAATCGGTGCACAAGAGAGCAGAGGAAGCAGTGGCTGGAAATCTGAGCCTACGTCCGACTCGCCTCCAAGTCAGACCTAGGATATCAAAGTACTGATCCAAAATAACGAGAAAAAGCCCTACCAAATTAAAGCAGGGGAAAGAATAGCTCAAGAGATATTGGAGAAAGCTCTGTTTCTAAACCCTCAAGAAATTGAGAACAGTGATAAAACTGAGAGATGGACTCTGGGATTTTGGGGAAGCAGATATAGAACTTAATCCTAACCCAGTAATGAAACCTGGGGGTTCTAACGGCACAAACACAGCCCATCACTTGTTCTTGGGTGGATGGCCCCAGGGAGAATCTCAACCAATTCTTTAGCTCACTACCCCTTTCACAGAGGAGAAATATCCCTACATATCCGTCTTTGTCCTGCCCAAGGGCAGTTCAGCACTGAAATGCTAGGCAATTCTTCTCTGAACAAGAGTACCAACAGCAACCCAAACATGTGTTTTGGCCTCGTTGGGCCTCATCAGTGAGGTGGAGCTGTGCCTCTCGAAGAACAGGTAGCAAGGAATCCACTTCTGGATTCCCCTGGTAACCTGGGGTGAAACCCAAAGTTACTTAATATGCAAAACAGGGGGGGTTCTGGGAGTCTGTCTACCGGCACAAGCACAGCCCATTGACCTGTTCTTGGGTGGAAGTCTTTAGCCAGGCACAGCTCCACCTCACTGATGAGCTCCGACTAGGCCGAAACGCATGTCTGGAGTTGCTGTTGGTACTCCTGTTCAGAGGAGAATTGCCTACCATTTCGGTGTTGGACTACCTATGGGTGGGACAAAGACTGATGTGTATGGAAATTTCTCCTCTGTGAAAAGCATAGTGAGCTAAAGCTTGGTTGAGACCCTCCCGGGGGCCATCCACCCAAGAAAAGGTCAATGGGCCGTGTTCGTGCTGGTAGAGTGTTTCCCAGACCTCTTTATGCAGTAATGAAATCTGTCCCCATTGTCGAAGAAGCGGCTGAGGTTATACCTGACTTGGCTTTTGTTCAAAGAAATGGTCCCTTGCTAGCAGATCCCTTTCTTCAGGTATTACCAGAAGAGGAAAACTGGGAAAAGAGTGGGTCATTTCTTTTTTTAAAGTCTGGATTATTATGTAGGGGAGATGTTGGACCAGAGGGCATGCCTAGGTCGCAAATTATGGTAACTAAAACCCATAAGAATATCGTTCTAGAGATGGCTCACTCTCATTTAACCGGATGGCATCTGGGAACTGCAAAAACTATTGGCCAGGAATGTATGTTCATATAAAGATTCTTATCAGTACATGTGCCATATGCAAGAAAACCTGTCCTCAAATTCCTCCTCCAGTTCCCTTACAACTTTTGCCAATTATATTCCTTTTTCCAGATAGGGATGGACGTATTGAGTCCTCTAGAAACCTCAAAACTAGCGAATCAATATATACTAGTAATCCTAGATTATGCAACCCGTTAACCTGAGGCTTTTTGCCCTTAATGTATAGTACTTCACAACAGATCTTGAAATACCTACTTCCATTCTTCTCTAGAATTGGATTTCTAAAAGAGATTTTGACTGATCAGGGATCCACGTTTGAGTAGACGAATGGCAGAAGTTAAGGAGATCCTCCAGATTACAACTTTACATACCTCCATTTACCATCCCCAAACTGATGGTTTGGTAGAACGATTTAATCAAACTTTGAAACGCATGTTTAAAAAATTAGTAGAAGCAGATGGGAAGAATTTGGACATTGATGCCATGGGCCCTATTTGCCATTAGGAACACTCCTCGGTCTTCTACTGGAGTTTCCCCATTTGAACTCTTGTATGGGAGAGAATTAAGAGATGTGTTAGATATGTTACGGGAAACCTGGGTAGAGAGGAAGAGCTTCCCTACCTTTATCTGAAACTGCTTGCCGATTAAAGGACTTCTGGCAGCAGTTTGAGCTATAGTTCAGACTAATGTGGCCAAAATCCTGAAACATCAGAAAGAATACTATGATAAGAAAGCAGTGTGAAGATATTTTTCTGTGGGCCAAAATGTATTTGTTTTACCTTTTCTCCTCCGAGAACAAAATGTGCTCCAAGTGGCATGGCACTTATGAGCTCATAGAGCAAACAGGACCTTCCAACTATTGAATCTCACAACCTGATAGAAAGATTAAAACTCACATCTATCATATTAACCTCCTTAAAGAGTAGAAAACTCTTTCCAAAAACATCAGTAATATTAACCAGTTTTCTAACTGATGAGAATGATACCAACAAGTTCATCTCTCCAGAAGATTTAGTGCAAACCCTAAAAACAAGATTTAATGGACACCCTACAACAATTTACAGATTTATTTAGAACTGAACTCGGGATAGCTAGGGCATTATAACATTATATTTGTATCCCTCCAGGGAAGGTTGGCCATCTAAAGCCTTACCGAATCCCTGAGAGTAGGAAGGGAATTTTTCAAGAAGAGTTAGAAGCCATGTTAAATGCTGATATCAATGAGCCCTCTCAGTCCTTGGTCCTCTCCTATTGTGTTGGTCGCCAAACCTGACCAATCATAGAGATTTTGTATTGATTTCAAAAAGATCAATGAAGTATCACAATTCGATAGCTACCCCATGCCTACGATACACTATCTTATTGTTTGTTTTGTTTGTTTGTTTGTTTATTTCTTAATGTGCACCAAACCCTTAGGTAGCTGGGCGCAGCAGTTACAAGGATACTTGAAGCTTAGTTGCACAAAACAGATAGGTACATGCATCATAGAAACATATTACATATTTACAATTTGGTTGGGTATGCGCCACATATTTACAATTTGGTTGGGTATGCGCAATACATAGTCGATACATTGATGAGGCAAATGAGAACAGATATATACATATACAAACACAAGTTCATATAAAGATCAGAGGTCCAGCTGATATTAGTTGTCATTAGTTCGCAGCCAGGTCTGGACATTTCGCCTGAAACTAGAATATGGTTGTTCCACTTTGATGTGAGTGGGCAATTTATTCCAGGACAGAACAGCTTTGACAGGGAAGCTCGTTCCATCAGCTTTGGACAGTCTGAAACTAGGGATTTCTAGGCAGAGGTGGTTGGAGGCTCTGGTGTGGTAAATTGGGATTTTTCTGGTCAGTCTGGCAGAGAGATAAGGGGGAGCGGCGTTATTGAGACATTTGAAGGAGCAGGATGCCATTTTCAGAAGTATCTGTCACTAATTTTTAACCACTGCTGGTCTCTTCTATGGTTGGAGATATGTTCACGTCGTGGTATATCTAAGGCTGCTCTCAGCGCAATATATTGTAATGTTTGTATTTTATGAATGATACTTTTGTTAGCGCCAGCATATAAAGCATTGCAATAGTCTAGTTTAGAAATTATTAATGTATTGGCAAGTGTAATGCAGCTGGGTTTGGATAGAAAGGGTCTACAGGCCCTAATTAATTTACAAGTATAGGCTGTAGATGAGGCCATGGAACTGACTTGTTTTTTTTTTGTGATAGTGTCGAATCCAAGTAAAAACCTAGTGTTTTTACCTGAGTGACTACTTTAATTACGATGCCATTGATGGTAAAAGCAGCGTAGTTGGGGCTTAGTTTTTTTAGGTTGGAGTCAGAACCGAGGATCAAGATCTCTGTTTTATCGTCATTCAGGCAGAGTCCATGTGAGGCCATCTATGCCTTAATGATGATGTATATCCTGTTTACCAGAGCTGTATCTTCGACAAAGTTGCCCGAGAGGGGAATGAGGATCTGAGTGTCGTCAGCATTGTTAGTATATGTGAGCCCAATCGGTCAAGTTTGTCAAAGAGAGGCTTGGTAAAGATGTTATACATTGTCGGTGAGACGCATGAACCTTGTGGCACACCACAGGTTATATGGATTGGGTCTGCTGAGGCTGATGGGGAGAACACTCTCATTGTACGGTTGGCTAGGAAGGATTGAACCCAAGCTATAGCATCACTCGAGAAGTGTGCAGCTGATGCTAGATGTTCGCATAACACTGCATTATCCACCAGATCAAGGCTGCCGAGAGGTCGAGGAGGAGTAGCATAGCTGTTTTCCCTTTATCCTTCAACTCGTCGATTTGTGTTTTTAAGTCAATTAACCCTTTAAGTGCCATGGGTATTTCTCCCCAGTGCCAGAGCCTTTTTTGGTGATTTTGGTATGTGGCCATTCAATGGCTTGTAACTTTTTCGTTACATGAGATATCTCGGCCAAATTTGGCTCCTTTTTTTCCTACATGTAGGCGGTCGTAACGCCACCCAGGAATCCCAGGTTGCTGTAGGGGGGTGAGAGAAAATAAGGAAAATGTGCAAAAATTTTGGGTTTTTTCAAAAAATGCCAATAAAATGATGTACAAAGAAGCCTGTGGTTTTTTCCTTGTAAGAGCTAGGAACAAATGGTTTGCTGTGCTGAGTTCCCCAATGTGTTGGCTTTCAGGAACAGGTTGAGTGGAAATGGAAAAAAATTATTTTGATGGGGATATCAACCGTTTTGTGAGAGGTAGGCGATTTTTGCCATTTTTGCCAATTGGACATGCATGGACGGAATGGGAGAAAAGGGCAGGAAAGCCAAATTGGAGGACAGAAAGGCATATATTTCTGAAAAGTAGACAAAATTCCAAGTTTAGGAAGGGGTGATTTGTATAGGTCAGGCAACAACTAGGTAGGGGAAACTGCCATCGAATGGGGGAAAAGCGGGAAAATGACTGAAAAAAAGGTGTGTTGGACATGGTTGGCTTGGTACGGCAATGGCTTCTATGAATTTTGAGAAAAGCAATGCTCCGCTACATTCCCCCGACTCTTGCAGTTAGGAGAGCATACCATTTTTGTAGTGTTTGTACAAAACAAGCAATATCACAAGCCAAACACTGAGCCATGGTACACAGGAGTTTTACGCTCACGGCCTGACCAGACGCACTTAGCATGTGTAAATTGGGAAAACCAATGTGGTGAGGAATGGCAGCCATACATTTTTTGAAAGAGCACAGGCAGACCTTTTCAAGGGTAGGTGACTTGTGCAGGTTACAAAAGTGTATGGTGGCTAAAGCAGCGACTAAATGTAGGTCACATTTGGGAAAAGAAAGGGTTGTGAGACAAAGGGCTCCAGCAAATGGGTCAAAACGTTATGAAAACCACACAAACACAACACATGGCCTACCGTCCCGCGTTCCCACAGGTGTCCCGATGAAAACGGTACCTCACATGTGTGGGTGCACCTACCTGGCCGCCAAGGGGAAAGCCTAAAACACAAGTAACCCCAAGTCTGTTTTCACACCGGAAATGTCACACTCTCACATCATACAGATATGGGCCTCGGGTGTCCAAGCCACCGAGGAAAACTGGGAACCCCATGCATTTCCGAAAAGAGGCCACCCGTGGGAATCCGCAAAGGTATGATATGCCCAAATTGCCCCAGATTTTATTACCCAGACACCCCCGCAAAGTCCGAAATGTGGGAAAAAATACGCAATTTCCACACATTTCGCTCGGCTCACCCATCGAAACACACCCCCAACAACACATGGCCTACCGTCACGCGTTCCCACAGGTGTCCCGATGAAAACGGTACCTCACATGTGTGGGTGCACCTACCTGGCCGCCAAGGGGAAAGCCTAAAACACAAGTAACCCCAAGTCTGTTTTCACACCGGAAATGTCACACTCTCACATCATACAGATATGGGCCTCGGGTGTCCAATCCACCAAGGAAAACAGGGAACCCCATGCATTTCCGGAAAGAGGACACCCGTGGGAATCCGCAGAGGTATGATATGCCCAAATTGCCCCAGAATTTATTACCCAGACACCCCCGCAAAGTCCGAAATGTGGGAAAAAATACGCATTTTCCTCACATTTCGCTCGACTCACCCATCGAAACACGCCCCCAACAACACATGGCCTACCGTCCCGCGTTCCCACAGGTGTCCCGATGAAAACGGTACCTCACATGTGTGGGTGCACCTACCTGGCCGCCAAGGGGAAAGCCTAAAACACAAGTAACCCCAAGTCTGTTTTCAGAGCGAAATCTCAGACATTCTGCCGACCGGCACAATGTACAGATATGGGCCTCGGGTGTCCAAGCCACCGGGGAAAACAGGGAACCCCATACATTTCCGAAAAGAGGACACCCGTGGGAATCCGCAGAGGTATGATATGCCCAAATCGCCCCAGAATTTATTACCCAGACACCCCTGCAAAGTCCGAAATGTGGGGAAAAAAACGCTTTTTCCGCACATTTCGCTCGACGCACCCATCGAAACACGCCCCCAACAACACATGGCCTACCGTCACGCGTTTCCACAGGTGTCCCGATGAAAACGGTACCTCACATGCGTGGGTGCACCTACCTGGCCGCCAAGGGGAAAGCCTAAAACACAAGTAACCCCAAGTCTGTTTTCACACCGGAAATGTCACACTCTCACATCATACAGATATGGGCCTCGGGTGTCCAAGCCACCAAGGAAAACAGGGAACCCCATGCATTTCCTTAAAGAGGACAAACGTGGGAATCCGCAGAGGTATGATATGGCCAAATCGCCCCAGAATTTATTACCCAGACACCCCCGCAAAGTCCGAAATGTGGGAAAAAATACGCATTTTCCTCACATTTCGCTCGACTCACCCATCGAAACACGCCCCCAACAACACATGGCCTACTGTCCCGCGTTCCCACAGGTGTCCCGATGAAAACGGTACGTCACATGTGTGGGTGCACCTACCTGGCCGCCAAGGGGAAAGCCTAAAACACAAGTAACCCCAAGTCTGTTTTCAGAGGGAAATCGCAGACATTCTGCCGACCGACACAATGTACAGATATGGGCCTCGGGTGTCCAAGCCACCGAGGAAAACAGGGAACCCCATGCATTTCCGGAAAGAGGACACCCGTGGGAATCCGCAGAGGTATGATATGCCCAAATCGCCCCAGAATTTATTACCCAGACACCCCCGCAAAGTCCGAAATGTGGGAAAAAATATGCATTTTCCTCACATTTCGCTCGACTCACCCATCGAAACACGCCCCCAACAACACATGGCCTACTGTCCCGCGTTCCCACAGGTGTCCCGATGAAAACGGTACCTCACATGTGTGGGTGCACCTACCTGGCTGCCAAGGGGAAAGCCGAAAACACAAGTAACCCCAAGTCTCTTTTCAGAGGGAAATCTCAGCCATTCTGCCGACCGGCACAATGTACAGATATGGGCCTCGGGTGTCCAAGCCACCGAGGAAAACAGGGAACCCCATGCATTTCCGGAAAGAGGACACCCGTGGGAATCCGCAGAGGTGTGATTTGCGCACATCGCCCCAGGTTTTTTTAACCAGACACCCCTGCAAAGTCCGAAATGTGGGGGAAAAAACGCTTTTTCCGCACATTTCGCTCGACGCACCCATCGAAACACGCCCCCAACAACACATGGCCTACCGTCCCGCATTCCCACAGGTGTCCCGATGAAAATGGTACCTCACATGCGTGGGTGCACCTACCTGGCCGGCAAGGGGCAAGCCGAAAACGCAAGCAACCCCCAGTCTGTTTGCAGAGGGGAATCTCAGCCATTCTGCCGACCGGCACAACATACAGATATGGGCCTCGGGTGTCCAAGCCACCGAGGAAAACAGGGAGCCCCATGCATTTCCGAAAAGAGGACACCCGTGGGAATCCGCAGAGGTGTGATTTGCGCACATCGCCCCAGGTTTTTTTACCCAGACACCCCTGCAAAGTCCGAAATGTGGGGGAAAAAACGCTTTTTCCGCACATTTTGCTCGACGCACCCATCGAAACACGCCCCCAACAACACATGGCCTACCGTCCCGCGTTCCCACAGGTGTCCCGATGAAAACGGTACCTCACATGCATGGGTGCACCTACCTGGCCGGCAAGGGGCAAGCCGAAAACGCAAGCAACCCCCCGTCTGTTTGCAGAGGGGAATCTCAGCCATTCTGCCGACCGGCACAACATACAGATATGGGCCTCGGGTGTCCAAGCCACCGAGGAAAACAGGGAGCCCCATGCATTTCCGAAAAGAGGACACCCGTGGGAATCCGCAGAGGTGTGATTTGCGCACATCGCCCCAGGTTTTTTTACCCAGACACCCCTGCAAAGTCCGAAATGTGGGGGGAAAAAACGCTTTTTCCGCACATTTCGCTCGACGCACCCATCGAAACACGCCCCCAACAACACATGGCCTACCGTCCCGCGTTCCCACAGGTGTCCCGATGAAAACGGTACCTCACATGCGTGGGTGCACCTACCTGGCCGGCAAGGGGCAAGCCGAAAACGCAAGCAACCCCCAGTCTGTTTGCAGAGGGGAATATCAGCCATTCTGCCGACCGGCACAACATACAGATATGTGCCTTGGGTGTCCAAGCCACCGAGGAAAACAGGGAGCCCCATGCATTTCCGAAAAGAGGACACCCGTGGGAATCCGCAGAGGTGTGATTTGCGCACATCGCCCCAGGTTTTTTTACCCAGACACCCCTGCAAAGTCCGAAATGTGGGAAAAAATACGCATTTTCCTCACATTTCGCTCGACTCACCCATCGAAACACGCCCCCAACAACACATGGCCTACCGTCCCGCATTCCCACAGGTGTCCCGATGAAAACGGTACCTCACATGTGTGGGTGCACCTACCTGGCCGCCAAGGGGAAAGCCTAAAACACAAGTAACCCCAAGTCTGTTTTCAGAGCGAAATCTCAGACATTCTGCCGACCGGCACAATGTACAGATATGGGCCTCGGGTGTCCAAGCCACCGAGGAAAACGGGGAACCCCATGCATTTCCGAAAAGAGGACACCCGTGGGAATCCGCAGAGGTATGATATGCCCAAATCGCCCCAGAATTTATTACCCAGACACCCCTGCAAAGTCCGAAATGTGGGGAAAAAAACGCTTTTTCCGCACATTTCGCTCGACGCACCCATCGAAACACGCCCCCAACAACACATGGCCTACCGTCACGCGTTCCCACAGGTGTCCCGATGAAAACGGTACCTCACATGTGTGGGTGCACCTACCTGGCCGCCAAGGGGAAAGCCTAAAACACAAGTAACCCCAAGTCTGTTTTCACACCGGAAATGTCACACTCTCACATCATACAGATATGGGCCTCGGGTGTCCAAGCCACCGAGGAAAACAGGGAACCCCATGCATGTCCGAAAAGAGGACAACCGTGGGAATCCGCAGAGGTATGATATGCCCAAATCGCCCCAGAATTTATTACCCAGACACCCACGCAAAGTCCGAAATGTGGGAAAAAATATGCATTTTCCTCACATTTCGCTCGACTCACCCATCGAAACACGCCCCCAACAACACATGGCCTACTGTCCCGCGTTCCCACAGGTGTCCCGATGAAAACGGTACCTCACATGTGTGGGTGCACCTACCTGGCTGCCAAGGGGAAAGCCGAAAACACAAGTAACCCCAAGTCTCTTTTCAGAGGGAAATCTCAGCCATTCTGCCGACCGGCACAATGTACAGATATGGGCCTCGGGTGTCCAAGCCACCGAGGAAAACAGGGAACCCCATGCATTTCCGGAAAGAGGACACCCGTGGGAATCCGCAGAGGTATGATATGCCCAAATCGCCCCAGAATTTATTACCCAGACACCCCCGCAAAGTCCGAAATGTGGGAAAAAATACGCATTTTCCTCACATTTCGCTCGACTCACCCATCGAAACACGCCCCCAACAACACATGGCCTACCGTCCCGCGTTCCCACAGGTGTCCCGATGAAAACATTACCTCACATGTGTGGGTGCACCTACCTGGCCGCCAAGGGGAAAGCCTAAAACACAAGTAACCCCAAGTCTGTTTTCAGAGCGAAATCTCAGACATTCTGCCGACCGGCACAATGTACAGATATGGGCCTCGGGTGTCCAAGCCACCGAGGAAAACAGGGAACCCCATGCATTTCCGGAAAGAGGACACCCGTGGGAATCCGCAGAGGTATGATATGCCCAAATCGCCCCAGAATTTATTACCCAGACACCCCCGCAAAGTCCGAAATGTGGGAAAAAATACGCATTTTCCTCACATTTCGCTCGACTCACCCATCGAAACACGCCCCCAACAACACATGGCCTACCGTCCCGCGTTCCCACAGGTGTCCCGATGAAAACGGTACCTCACATGTGTGGGTGCACCTACCTGGCCGCCAAGGGGAAAGCCTAAAACACAAGTAACCCCAAGTCTGTTTTCACACCAGAAATGTCACACTCTCACATCATACAGATATGGGCCTCGGGTGTCCAAGCCACCGAGGAAAACAGGGAACCCCATGCATTTCCGAAAAGAGGACACCCGTGGGAATCCGCAGAGGTGTGATTTGCGCACATCGCCCCAGGTTTTTTTACCCAGACACCCCTGCAAAGTCCGAAATGTGGGGGAAAAACGCTTTTTCCACACATTTCGCTCGACGCACCCATCGAAACACGCCCCCAACAACACATGGCCTACCGTCCCGCGTTCCCACAGGTGTCCCGATGAAAACGGTACCTCACATGCGTGGGTGCACCTACCTGGCCGGCAAGGGGCAAGCCGAAAACGCAAGCAACCCCCAGTCTGTTTGCAGAGGGGAATCTCAGCCATTCTGCCGACCGGCACAACATACAGATATGGGCCTCGGGTGTCCAAGCCACTGAGGAAAACAGGGAGCCCCATGCATTTCCGAAAAGAGGACACCCGTGGGAATCCGCAGAGGTGTGATTTGCGCACATCGCCCCAGGTTTTTTTACCCAGACACCCCTGCAAAGTCCGAAATGTGGGGGAAAAAACGCTTTTTCCGCACATTTCGCTCGACGCACCCATCGAAACACGCCCCCAACAACACATGGCCTACCGTCCCGCGTTCCCACAGGTGTCCCGATGAAAACGGTACCTCACATGCGTGGGTGCACCTACCTGGCCGGCAAGGGGCAAGCCAAAAACGCAAGCAACCCCCAGTCTGTTTGCAGAGGGGAATCTCAGCCATTCTGCCGACCGGCACAACATACAGATATGGGCCTCGGGTGTCCAAGCCACCGAGGAAAACAGGGAGCCCCATGCATTTCCGAAAAGAGGACACCCGTGGGAATCCGCAGAGGTGTGATTTGCGCACATCGCCCCAGGTTTTTTTACCCAGACACCCCTGCAAAGTCCGAAATGTGGGGGAAAAAACGCTTTTTCCGCACATTTCGCTCGACGCACCCATCGAAACACGCCCCCAACAACACATGGCCTACCGTCCCGCGTTCCCACAGGTGTCCCGATGAAAACGGTACCTCACATGCATGGGTGCACCTACCTGGCCGGCAAGGGGCAAGCCGAAAACGCAAGCAACCCCCCGTCTGTTTGCAGAGGGGAATCTCAGCCATTCTGCCGACCGGCACAACATACAGATATGGGCCTCGGGTGTCCAAGCCACCGAGGAAAACAGGGAGCCCCATGCATTTCCGAAAAGAGGACACCCGTGGGAATCCGCAGAGGTGTGATTTGCGCACATCGCCCCAGGTTTTTTTACCCAGACACCCCTGCAAAGTCCGAAATGTGGGGGAAAAAACGCTTTTTCCGCACATTTCGCTCGACGCACCCATCGAAACACGCCCCCAACAACACATGGCCTACCGTCCCGCGTTCCCACAGGTGTCCCGATGAAAACGGTACCTCACATGCGTGGGTGCACCTACCTGGCCGGCAAGGGGCAAGCCGAAAACGCAAGCAACCCCCAGTCTGTTTGCAGAGGGGAATATCAGCCATTCTGCCGACCGGCACAACATACAGATATGGGCCTCGGGTGTCCAAGCCACCGAGGAAAACAGGGAGCCCTATGCATTTCCGAAAAGAGGACACCCGTGGGAATCCGCAGAGGTGTGATTTGCGCACATCGCCCCACGTTTTTTTACCCAGACACCCTTGCAAAGTCCGAAATGTGGGGGAAAAAACGCTTTTTCCGCACATTTCGCTCGACGCACCCATCGACACACGCCCCCAACAACACATGGCCTACCGTCCCGCATTCCCACAGGTGTCCCGATGAAAATGGTACCTCACATGCGTGGGTGCACCTACCTGGCCGGCAAGGGGCAAGCCGAAAACGCAAGCAACCCCCAGTCTGTTTGCAGAGGGGAATCTCAGCCATTCTGCCGACCGGCACAACATACAGATATGGGCCTCGGGTGTCCAAGCCACCGAGGAAAACGGGGAACCCCATGCATTTCCGAAAAGAGGACACCCGTGGGAATCCGCAGAGGTATGATATGCCCAAATCGCCCCAGAATTTATTACCCAGACACCCCTGCAAAGTCCGAAATGTGGGGAAAAAAACGCTTTTTCCGCACATTTCGCTTGACGCACCCATTGAAACACGCCCCCAACAACACATGGCCTACCGTCACGCGTTCCCACAGGTGTCCCGATGAAAACGGTACCTCACATGTGTGGGTGCACCTACCTGGCCGCCAAGGGGAAAGCCTAAAACACAAGTAACCCCAAGTCTGTTTTCACACCAGAAATGTCACACTCTCACATCATACAGATATGGGCCTCGGGTGTCCAAGCCACCGAGGAAAACAGGGAGCCCCATGCATTTCCGAAAAGAGGACACCCGTGGGAATCCGCAGAGGTGTGATTTGCGCACATCGCCCCAGGTTTTTTTACCCAGACACCCCTGCAAAGTCCGAAATGTGGGGGAAAAAACGCTTTTTCCGCACATTTCGCTCGACGCACCCATCGAAACACGCCCCCAACAACACATGGCCTACCGTCCCGCGTTCCCACAGGTGTCCCGATGAAAACGGTACCTCACATGCGTGGGTGCACCTACCTGGCCGGCAAGGGGCAAGCCGAAAACGCAAGCAACCCCCAGTCTGTTTGCAGAGGGGAATATCAGCCATTCTGCCGACCGGCACAACATACAGATATGGGCCTCGGGTGTCCAAGCCACCGAGGAAAACAGGGAGCCCCATGCATTTCCGAAAAGAGGACACCCGTGGGAATCCGCAGAGGTGTGATTTGCGCACATCGCCCCAGGTTTTTTTACCCAGACACCCCTGCAAAGTCCGAAATGTGGGGGAAAAAACGCTTTTTCCGCACATTTCGCTCGACGCACCCATCGACACACGCCCCCAACAACACATGGCCTACCGTCCCGCATTCCCACAGGTGTCCCGATGAAAATGGTACCTCACATGCGTGGGTGCACCTACCTGGCCGGCAAGGGGCAAGCCGAAAACGCAAGCAACCCCCAGTCTGTTTGCAGAGGGGAATCTCAGCCATTCTGCCGACCGGCACAACATACAGATATGGGCCTCGGGTGTCCAAGCCACCGAGGAAAACGGGGAACCCCATGCATTTCCGAAAAGAGGACACCCGTGGGAATCCGCAGAGGTATGATATGCCCAAATCGCCCCAGAATTTATTACCCAGACACCCCTGCAAAGTCCGAAATGTGGGGAAAAAAACGCTTTTTCCGCACATTTCGCTTGACGCACCCATTGAAACACGCCCCCAACAACACATGGCCTACCGTCACGCGTTCCCACAGGTGTCCCGATGAAAACGGTACCTCACATGTGTGGGTGCACCTACCTGGCCGCCAAGGGGAAAGCCTAAAACACAAGTAACCCCAAGTCTGTTTTCACACCAGAAATGTCACACTCTCACATCATACAGATATGGGCCTCGGGTGTCCAAGCCACCGAGGAAAACAGGGAGCCCCATGCATTTCCGAAAAGAGGACACCCGTGGGAATCCGCAGAGGTGTGATTTGCGCACATCGCCCCAGGTTTTTTTACCCAGACACCCCTGCAAAGTCCGAAATGTGGGGGAAAAAATGCTTTTTCCGCACATTTCGCTCGACGCACCCATCGAAACACGCCCCCAACAACACATGGCCTACCGTCCCGCGTTCCCACAGGTGTCCCGATGAAAACGGTACCTCACATGCGTGGGTGCACCTACCTGGCCGGCAAGAGGCAAGCCGAAAACGCAAGCAACCCCCAGTCTGTTTGCAGAGGGGAATCTCAGCCATTCTGCCGACCGGCACAGCATACAGATATGGGCCTCGGGTGTCCAAGCCACCGAGGAAAACAGGGAGCCCCATGCATTTCCGAAAAGAGGACACCCGTGGGAATCCGCAGAGGTGTGATTTGCGCACATCGCCCCAGGTTTTTTTACCCAGACACCCCTGCAAAGTCCGAAATGTGGGGGAAAAAACGCTTTTTCCGCACATTTCGCTCGACGCACCCATCGAAACACGCCCCCAACAACACATGGCCTACCGTCACGCGTTTCCACAGGTGTCCCGATGAAAACGGTACCTCACATGCGTGGGTGCACCTACCTGGCCGCCAAGGGGAAAGCCTAAAACACAAGTAACCCCAAGTCTGTTTTCACACCGGAAATGTCACACTCTCACATCATACAGATATGGGCCTCGGGTGTCCAAGCCACCGAGGAAAACAGGGAACCCCATGCATGTCCGAAAAGAGGACACCCGTGGGAATCCGCAGAGGTATGATATGCCCAAATCGCCCCAGAATTTATTACCCAGACACCCCCGCAAAGTCCGAAATGTGGGAAAAAATATGCATTTTCCTCACATTTCGCTCGACTCACCCATCGAAACACGCCCCCAACAACACATGGCCTACTGTCCCGCGTTCCCACAGGTGTCCCGATGAAAACGGTACCTCACATGTGTGGGTGCACCTACCTGGCTGCCAAGGGGAAAGCCGAAAACACAAGTAACCCCAAGTCTCTTTTCAGAGGGAAATCTCAGCCATTCTGCCGACCGGCACAATGTACAGATATGGGCCTCGGGTGTCCAAGCCACCGAGGAAAACAGGGAACCCCATGCATTTCCGGAAAGAGGACACCCGTGGGAATCCGCAGAGGTATGATATGCCCAAATCGCCCCAGAATTTATTACCCAGACACCCCCGCAAAGTCCGAAATGTGGGAAAAAATACGCATTTTCCTCACATTTCGCTCGACTCACCCATCGAAACACGCCCCCAACAACACATGGCCTACCGTCCCGCGTTCCCACAGGTGTCCCGATGAAAACGGTACCTCACATGTGTGGGTGCACCTACCTGGCCGCCAAGGGGAAAGCCTAAAACACAAGTAACCCCAAGTCTGTTTTCAGAGCGAAATCTCAGACATTCTGCCGACCGGCACAATGTACAGATATGGGCCTCGGGTGTCCAAGCCACCGAGGAAAACGGGGAACCCCATGCATTTCCGAAAAGAGGACACCCGTGGGAATCCGCAGAGGTATGATATGCCCAAATCGCCCCAGAATTTATTACCCAGACACCCCTGCAAAGTCCGAAATGTGGGGAAAAAAACGCTTTTTCCGCACATTTCGCTTGACGCATCCATTGAAACACGCCCCCAACAACACATGGCCTACCGTCACGCGTTCCCACAGGTGTCCCGATGAAAACGGTACCTCACATGTGTGGGTGCACCTACCTGGCCGCCAAGGGGAAAGCCTAAAACACAAGTAACCCCAAGTCTGTTTTCACACCAGAAATGTCACACTCTCACATCATACAGATATGGGCCTCGGGTGTCCAAGCCACCGAGGAAAACAGGGAACCCCATGCATTTCCGAAAAGAGGACACCCGTGGGAATCCGCAGAGGTGTGATTTGCGCACATCGCCCCAGGTTTTTTTACCCAGACACCCCTGCAAAGTCCGAAATGTGAGGGAAAAACGCTTTTTCCACACATTTCGCTCGACGCACCCATCGAAACACGCCCCCAACAACACATGGCCTACCGTCCCGCGTTCCCACAGGTGTCCCGATGAAAACGGTACCTCACATGCGTGGGTGCACCTACCTGGCCGGCAAGGGGCAAGCCGAAAACGCAAGCAACCCCCAGTCTGTTTGCAGAGGGGAATCTCAGCCATTCTGCCGACCGGCACAACATACAGATATGGGCCTCGGGTGTCCAAGCCACTGAGGAAAACAGGGAGCCCCATGCATTTCCGAAAAGAGGACACCCGTGGGAATCCGCAGAGGTGTGATTTGCGCACATCGCCCCAGGTTTTTTTACCCAGACACCCCTGCAAAGTCCGAAATGTGGGGGAAAAAACGCTTTTTCCGCACATTTCGCTCGACGCACCCATCGAAACACGCCCCCAACAACACATGGCCTACCGTCCCGCGTTCCCACAGGTGTCCCGATGAAAACGGTACCTCACATGCGTGGGTGCACCTACCTGGCCGGCAAGGGGCAAGCCAAAAACGCAAGCAACCCCCAGTCTGTTTGCAGAGGGGAATCTCAGCCATTCTGCCGACCGGCACAACATACAGATATGGGCCTCGGGTGTCCAAGCCACCGAGGAAAACAGGGAGCCCCATGCATTTCCGAAAAGAGGACACCCGTGGGAATCCGCAGAGGTGTGATTTGCGCACATCGCCCCAGGTTTTTTTACCCAGACACCCCTGCAAAGTCCGAAATGTGGGGGAAAAAACGCTTTTTCCGCACATTTCGCTCGACGCACCCATCGAAACACGCCCCCAACAACACATGGCCTACCGTCCCGCGTTCCCACAGGTGTCCCGATGAAAACGGTACCTCACATGCATGGGTGCACCTACCTGGCCGGCAAGGGGCAAGCCGAAAACGCAAGCAACCCCCCGTCTGTTTGCAGAGGGGAATCTCAGCCATTCTGCCGACCGGCACAACATACAGATATGGGCCTCGGGTGTCCAAGCCACCGAGGAAAACAGGGAGCCCCATGCATTTCCGAAAAGAGGACACCCGTGGGAATCCGCAGAGGTGTGATTTGCGCACATCGCCCCAGGTTTTTTTACCCAGACACCCCTGCAAAGTCCGAAATGTGGGGGAAAAAACGCTTTTTCCGCACATTTCGCTCGACACACCCATCGAAACACGCCCCCAACAACACATGGCCTACCGTCCCGCGTTCCCACAGGTGTCCCGATGAAAACGGTACCTCACATGCGTGGGTGCACCTACCTGGCCGGCAAGGGGCAAGCCGAAAAAGCAAGCAACCCCCAGTCTGTTTGCAGAGGGGAATCTCAGCCATTCTGCCGACCGGCACAACATACAGATATGGGCCTCGGGTGTCCAAGCCACCGAGGAAAACGGGGAGCCCCATGCATTTCCGAAAAGAGGACACCCGTGGGAATCCGCAGAGGTGTGATTTGCGCACATCGCCCCAGGTTTTTTTACCCAGACACCCCTGCAAAGTCCGAAATGTGGGGGAAAAAACGCTTTTTCCGCACATTTCGCTCGACGCACCCATCGAAACACGCCCCCAACAACACATGGCCTACCGTCCCGCATTCCCACAGGTGTCCCGATGAAAATGGTACCTCACATGCGTGGGTGCACCTACCTGGCCGGCAAGGGGCAAGCCGAAAACGCAAGCAACCCCCAGTCTGTTTGCAGAGGGGAATCTCAGCCATTCTGCCGACCGGCACAATGTACAGATATGGGCCTCGGGTGTCCAAGCCACCGAGGAAAACGGGGAACCCCATGCATTTCCGAAAAGAGGACACCCGTGGGAATCCGCAGAGGTATGATATGCCCAAATCGCCCCAGAATTTATTACCCAGACACCCCTGCAAAGTCCGAAATGTGGGGAAAAAAACGCTTTTTCCGCACATTTCGCTCGACGCACCCATCGAAACACGCCCCCAACAACACATGGCCTACCGTCACGCGTTCCCACAGGTGTCCCGATGAAAACGGTACCTCACATGTGTGGGTGCACCTACCTGGCCGCCAAGGGGAAAGCCTAAAACACAAGTAACCCCAAGTCTGTTTTCACACCGGAAATGTCACACTCACATCATACAGATATGGGCCTCGGGTGTCCAAGCCACCGAGGAAAACAGGGAACCCCATGCATTTCCGAAAAGAGGACACCCGTGGGAATCCGCAGAGGTGTGATTTGCGCACATCGCCCCAGGTTTTTTTACCCAGACACCCCTGCAAAGTCCGAAATGTGGGGGAAAAACGCTTTTTCCGCACATTTCGCTCGACGCACCCATCGAAACACGCCCCCAACAACACATGGCCTACCGTCCCGCGTTCCCACAGGTGTCCCGATGAAAACGGTACCTCACATGCGTGGGTGCACCTACCTGGCCGGCAAGGGGCAAGCCGAAAACGCAAGCAACCCCCAGTCTGTTTGCAGAGGGGAATCTCAGCCATTCTGCCGACCGGCACAACATACAGATATGGGCCTCGGGTGTCCAAGCCACCGAGGAAAACAGGGAGCCCCATGCATTTCCGAAAAGAGGACACCCGTGGGAATCCGCAGAGGTGTGATTTGCGCACATCGCCCCAGGTTTTTTTAACCAGACACCCCTGCAAAGTCCGAAATGTGGGGGAAAAAACACTTTTTCCGCACATTTCGCTCGACGCACCCATCGAAACACGCCCCCAACAACACATGGCCTACCGTCCCGCATTCCCACAGGTGTCCCGATGAAAATGGTACCTCACATGCGTGGGTGCACCTACCTGGCCGGCAAGGGGCAAGCCGAAAACGCAAGCAACCCCCAGTCTGTTTGCAGAGGGGAATCTCAGCCATTCTGCCGACCGGCACAACATACAGATATGGGCCTCGGGTGTCCAAGCCACCGAGGAAAACAGGGAGCCCCATGCATTTCCGAAAAGAGGACACCCGTGGGAATCCGCAGAGGTGTGATTTGCGCACATCGCCCCAGGTTTTTTTACCCAGACACCCCTGCAAAGTCCGAAATGTGGGGGAAAAAACGCTTTTTCTGCACATTTCGCTCGACGCACCCATCGAAACACGCCCCCAACAACACATGGCCTACCGTCCCGCGTTCCCACAGGTGTCCCGATGAAAACGGTACCTCACATGCATGGGTGCACCTACCTGGCCGGCAAGGGGCAAGCCGAAAACGCAAGCAACCCCCCGTCTGTTTGCAGAGGGGAATCTCAGCCATTCTGCCGACCGGCACAACATACAGATATGGGCCTCGGGTGTCCAAGCCACCGAGGAAAACAGGGAGCCCCATGCATTTCCGAAAAGAGGACACCCGTGGGAATCCGCAGAGGTGTGATTTGCGCACATCGCCCCAGGTTTTTTTTACCCAGACACCCCTGCAAAGTCCGAAATGTGGGGGGAAAAAACGCTTTTTCCGCACATTTCGCTCGACGCACCCATCGAAACACGCCCCCAACAACACATGGCCTACCGTCCCGCGTTCCCACAGGTGTCCCGATGAAAACGGTACCTCACATGCGTGGGTGCACCTACCTGGCCGGCAAGGGGCAAGCCGAAAACGCAAGCAACCCCCAGTCTGTTTGCAGAGGGGAATATCAGCCATTCTGCCGACCGGCACAACATACAGATATGTGCCTTGGGTGTCCAAGCCACCGAGGAAAACAGGGAGCCCCATGCATTTCCGAAAAGAGGACACCCTTGGGAATCCGCAGAGGTGTGATTTGCGCACATCGCCCCAGGTTTTTTTACCCAGACACCCCTGCAAAGTCCGAAATGTGGGGGAAAAAACGCTTTTTCCGCACATTTCGCTCGACGCACCCATCGAAACACGCCCCCAACAACACATGGCCTACCGTCCCGCATTCCCACAGGTGTCCCGATGAAAATGGTACCTCACATGCGTGGGTGCACCTACCTGGCCGGCAAGGGGCAAGCCGAAAACGCAAGCAACCCCCAGTCTGTTTGCAGAGGGGAATCTCAGCCATTCTGCCGACCGGCACAACATACAGATATGGGCCTCGGGTGTCCAAGCCACCGAGGAAAACAGGGAGCCCCATGCATTTCCGAAAAGAGGACACCCGTGGGAATCCGCAGAGGTGTGATTTGCGCACATCGCCCCAGGTTTTTTTACCCAGACACCCCTGCAAAGTCCGAAATGTGGGGGAAAAAATGCTTTTTCCGCACATTTCGCTCGACGCACCCATCGAAACACGCCCCCAACAACACATGGCCTACCGTCCCGCGTTCCCACAGGTGTCCCGATGAAAACGGTACCTCACATGCGTGGGTGCACCTACCTGGCCGGCAAGGGGCAAGCCGAAAACGCAAGCAACCCCCAGTCTGTTTGCAGAGGGGAATCTCAGCCATTCTGCCGACCGGCACAGCATACAGATATGGGCCTCGGGTGTCCAAGCCACCGAGAAAAACAGGGAGCCCCATGCATTTCCGAAAAGAGGACACCCGTGGGAATCCGCAGAGGTGTGATTTGCGCACATCGCCCCAGGTTTTTTTACCCAGACACCCCTGCAAAGTCCGAAATGTGGGGGAAAAAACGCTTTTTCCGCACATTTCGCTCGACGCACCCATCGAAACACGCCCCCAACAACACATGGCCTACCGTCCCGCGTTCCCACAGGTGTCCCGATGAAAACGGTACCTCACATGCGTGGGTGCACCTACCTGGCCGGCAAGGGGCAAGCCGAAAACGCAAGCAACCCCCAGTCTGTTTGCAGAGGGGAATCTCAGCCATTCTGCCGACCGGCACAACATACAGATATGGGCCTCGGGTGTCCAAGCCACCGAGGAAAACAGGGAGCCCCATGCATTTCCGAAAAGAGGACACCCGTGGGAATCCGCAGAGGTGTGATTTGCGCACATCGCCCCAGGTTTTTTTACCCAGACACCCCTGCAAAGTCCGAAATGTGGGGGAAAAAACGCTTTTTCCGCACATTTCGCTCGACGCACCCATCGAAACACGCCCCCAACAACACATGGCCTACCGTCCCGCGTTCCCACAGGTGTCCCGATGAAAACGGTACCTCACATGCGTGGGTGCACCTACCTGGCTGGCAAGGGGCAAGCCGAAAACGCAAGCAACCCCCAGTCTGTTTGCAGAGGGGAATCTCAGCCATTCTGCCGACCGGCACAACATACAGATATGGGCCTCGGGTGTCCAAGCCACCGAGGAAAACAGGGAGCCCCATGCATTTCCGAAAAGAGGACACCCGTGGGAATCCGCAGAGGTGTGGTTTGCGCACATCGCCCCAGGTTTTTTTACCCAGACACCCCTGCAAAGTCCGAAATGTGGGGGAAAAAACACTTTTTCCGCACATTTCGCTCGACGCACCCATCGAAACACGCCCCCAACAACACATGGCCTACCGTCCCGCGTTCCCACAGGTGTCCCGATGAAAACGGTACCTCACATGCGTGGGTGCACCTACCTGGCCAGCAAGGGGCAAGCCGAAAACGCAAGCAACCCCCAGTCTGTTTGCAGAGGGGAATCTCAGCCATTCTGCCGACCGGCACAACATACAGATATGGGCCTCGGGTGTCCAAGCCACCGAGGAAAACAGGGAGCCCCATGCATTTCCGAAAAGAGGACACCCGTGGGAATCCGCAGAGGTGTGATTTGCGCACATCGCCCCAGGTTTTTTTACCCAGACACCCCTGCAAAGTCCGAAATGTGGGGGAAAAAACGCTTTTTCTGCACATTTCGCTCGACGCACCCATCGAAACACGCCCCCAACAACACATGGCCTACCGTCCCGCGTTCCCACAGGTGTCCCGATGAAAACGGTACCTCACATGCGTGGGTGCACCTACCTGGCCGGCAAGGGGCAAGCCGAAAACGCAAGCAACCCCCAGTCTGTTTGCAGAGGGGAATCTCAGCCATTCTGCCGACCGGCACAACATACAGATATGGGCCTCGGGTGTCCAAGCCACCGAGGAAAACAGGGAGCCCCATGCATTTCCGAAAAGAGGACACCCGTGGGAATCCGCAGAGGTGTGATTTGCGCACATCGCCCCAGGTTTTTTTACCCAGACACCCCTGCAAAGTCCGAAATGTGGGGGAAAAAAACGCTTTTTCCGCACATTTCGCTCGACGCACCCATCGAAACACGCCCCCAACAACACATGGCCTACCGTCCCGCGTTCCCACAGGTGTCCCGATGAAAACGGTACCTCACATGCGTGGGTGCACCTACCTGGCCGGCAAGGGGCAAGCCGAAAACGCAAGCAACCCCCAGTCTGTTTGCAGAGGGGAATCTCAGCCATTCTGCCGACCGGCACAACATACAGATATGGGCCTCGGGTGTCCAAGCCACCGAGGAAAACAGGGAGCCCCATGCATTTCCGAAAAGAGGACACCCGTGGGAATCCGCAGAGGTGTGATTTGCGCACATCGCCCCAGGTTTTTTTACCCAGACACCCCTGCAAAGTCCGAAATGTGGGGGAAAAAAACGCTTTTTCCGCACATTTCGCTCGACGCACCCATCGAAACACGCCCCCAACAACACATGGCCTACCGTCCCGCGTTCCCACAGGTGTCCCGATGAAAACGGTACCTCACATGCGTGGGTGCACCTACCTGGCAGGCAAGGGGCAAGCCGAAAACGCAAGCAACCCCCAGTCTGTTTGCAGAGGGGAATCTCAGCCATTCTGCCGACCGGCACAACATACAGATATGGGCCTCGGGTGTCCAAGCCACCGAGGAAAACAGGGAGCCCCATGCATTTCCGAAAAGAGGACACCCGTGGGAATCCGCAGAGGTGTGATTTGCGCACATCGCCCCAGGTTTTTTTACCCAGACACCCCTGCAAAGTCCGAAATGTGGGGGAAAAAACGCTTTTTCCGCACATTTCGCTCGACGCACCCATCAAAACACGCCCCCAACAACACATGGCCTACCGTCCCGCGTTCCCACAGGTGTCCCGATGAAAACGGTACCTCACATGCGTGGGTGCACCTACCTGGCCGGCAAGGGGCAAGCCGAAAACGCAAGCAACCCCCAGTCTGTTTGCAGAGGGGAATCTCAGCCATTCTGCCGACCGGCACAAAATACAGATATGGGCCTCGGGTGTCCAAGCCACCGAGGAAAACAGGGAGCCCCATGCATTTCCGAAAAGAGGACACCCGTGGGAATCCGCAGAGGTGTGATTTGCGCACATCGCCCCAGGTTTTTTTACCCAGACACCCCTGCAAAGTCCGAAATGTGGGGGAAAAAACGCTTTTTCCGCACATTTCGCTCGACGCACCCATCGAAACACGCCCCCAACAACACATGGCCTACCGTCCCGCGTTCCCACAGGTGTCCCGATGAAAACGGTACCTCACATGCGTGGGTGCACCTACCTGGCCGGCAAGGGGCAAGCCGAAAACGCAAGCAACCCCCAGTCTGTTTGCAGAGGGGAATCTCAGCCATTCTGCCGACCGGCACAACATACAGATATGGGCCTCGGGTGTCCAAGCCACCGAGGAAAATAGGGAGCCCCATGCATTTCCGAAAAGAGGACACCCGTGGGAATCCGCAGAGGTGTGATTTGCGCACATCGCCCCAGGTTTTTTTACCCAGACACCCCTGCAAAGTCCGAAATGTGGGGGGAAAAAACGCTTTTTCTGCACATTTCGCTCGACGCACCCATCGAAACACGCCCCCAACAACACATGGCCTACCGTCCCGCGTTCCCACAGGTGTCCCGATGAAAACGGTACCTCACATGCGTGGGTGCACCTACCTGGCCGGCATGGGGCAAGCCGAAAACGCAAGCAACCCCCAGTCTGTTTGCAGAGGGGAATCTCAACCATTCTGCCGACCGGCACAACATACAGATATGGGCCTCGGGTGTCCAAGCCACCGAGGAAAACAGGGAGCCCCATGCATTTCCGAAAAGAGGACACCCGTGGGAATCCGCAGAGGTGTGATTTGCGCACATCGCCCCAGGTTTTTTTACCCAGACACCCCTGCAAAGTCCGAAATGTGGGGGAAAAACGCTTTTTCCGCACATTTCTCTCGACGCACCCATCGAAGCACGCCCCCAACAACACATGGCCTACCGTCCCTCGTTCCCACAGGTGTCCCGATGAAAACGGTACCTCACATGCGTGGGTGCACCTACCTGGCCGGCAAGGGGCAAGCGGAAAACGCAAGCAACCCCCAGTCTGTTTGCAGAGGGGAATCTCAGCCATTCTGCCGACGGGCACAACATACAGATATGGGCCTCGGGTGTCCAAGCCACCGAGGAAAACAGGGAGCCCCATGCATTTCCGAAAAGAGGACACCCGTGGGAATCCGCAGAGGTGTGATTTGCGCACATCGCCCCAGGTTTTTTTACCCAGACACCCCTGCAAAGTCCGAAATGTGGGGGAAAAAACGCTTTTTCCGCACATTTTGCTCGACGCACCCATCGAAACACGCCCCCAACAACACATGGCCTACCGTCCCGCGTTCCCACAGGTGTCCCGATGAAAACGGTACCTCACATGCGTGGGTGCACCTACCTACCTGGCCGGCAAGGGGCAAGCCGAAAACGCAAGCAACCCCCAGTCTGTTTGCAGAGGGGGAATCTCAGCCATTCTGCCGACCGGCACAACATACAGATATGGGCCTCGGGTGTCCAAGCCACCGAGGAAAACAGGGAGCCCCATGCATTTCCGAAAAGAGGACACCCGTGGGAATCCGCAGAGGTGTGATTTGCGCACATCGCCCCAGGTTTTTTTACCCAGACACCCCTGCAAAGTCCGAAATGTGGGGGAAAAAACGCTTTTTCTGCACATTTCGCTAGACGCACCCATCGAAACACGCCCCCAACAACACATGGCCTACCGTCCCGCGTTCCCACAGGTGTCCCAATGAAAACGGTACCTCACATGCGTGGGTGCACCTACCTGGCCGGCAAGGGGCAAGCCGAAAACACAAGCAACCCCCAGTCTGTTTGCAGAGGGGAATCTCAGCCATTCTGCCGACCGGCACAACATACAGATATGGGCCTCGGGTGTCCAAGCCACCGAGGATATTTGGCTGGGGGACACACCTCATGCAGGCCTCCCTGGGCCACCTCCAAACGGCTGCGTGAGGTACACCCCACCTCCATTTGGGGTGAGGGGGGAGAGGGCCACCCCAAAAGGTGGGGCAGGACCCCCCAATAGATGGGGCAGTAGGGTTTGGGCACCCTGGGGGCAGATAGCCACACTAATGTGGCCATCTGCACCAAGCAAAGTTGGGTAAACAAAAAAAAATATACAAAATCACAGGCTGCTTTTTAGGGGGGGGTGAGGGCCACCCAAAATTGGCAGCGCATGATGTACCGCAACGGGGGGTGGCCCTCAACCCCCCCACCCCAAATGGAGGGCCCCACCTCATGCAACCCTCCCTGGGGGCAGATAGGGGGGGCCTCACCTCATGCATCCCTCCCTGGGGTCAGATGCCCCTTCCTAGGAGCAGATATCTGCCCCCAGGGAGGGTTGCATGAGGTGGGGCCCTCCATTTGGGGTGGGGGGGGGGTTGAGGGCCACCCCCCCTTGCGGTACATCATGCGCTGCCAATTTAGGGTGGCTCTCAGCCCCCCCTAAAAAGCAGCCTGTGATTTTGTATATTTTTTTTTGTTTACCCAACTTGGCTTGGTGCAGATGGGCCCATTAGTGTGGCTATCTGCCCCCAGGGTGCCCAAACCCTACTGCCCCGTCTATTGGGGGTCCTGCCCCACCTTTTGGGGTGCCCCCCCTGTGATGCTGGAAATGCATCGGAGGGACAGGGCCTCCGTATCCTTGTCCTTTTTCTGTTCTTATCGTGTGTTCTGTCGTGTTTTCCGCGCAGAAGTCCATGCGGGACTCCTGGCGGTGCAGCTCTCTCTTTTGGTTTGGTGAACAGACCCATGGGATACCCTTATGGCACCCATGGGTAGGGGTACAACCCTGAGCCCCTAGTGTATGTTTTGGGCACCCGTGGGTGGCCCACAGAGTAGGGTATGGGCTGGTGGCAGCTACATGCTGAATTTGACAGGTGCGCTGGGTATCCGCCATTTTGGGGTACCCCGGCCCTGCCATTGGAATCAGTTGATTCCTGATAGGAAACAAGATGGCCCCGGTGGCCTCTTACTTTCTATCCCCTGATACCTTGTTTTCCCGAAGTCCTGGGAAGCCCTGACTCTGTCCCTTCCCCCTGACTGGCTGTTGGGTGGAAGTTCCGTATATGGTGTTGTTGTGAAGGCCCAGCTAGACTTACTGGAGCCTTCCCGCTGACTGTATGTTGTGGGTACCTCCTGTGGGTGGGACCTGGGTGAATGGGGAGTGTGACCAATATGCACTCCGTGTTGTGGCTGTCTGGTTTCTGCCATGAGAGACAAAGACTGAGACAGCCCTGCCCGAAACTGGACTGAATGCAGTGTGTAGAGTTGAATGGCTGAGTACTTGTCTCAATCCACATTCCTTGTTGTGAGTGTCTGAGCGGGAGAAGAGTGGCCTGAATGCCCTGCGTGCCTGATTGGCTGACCGACTGCATGAATGCCCTTCTGTACGATTGGCTGCTGAGTGTGTGCCAGCAGTGTGGATGAGAGACCGAATAGTATATCTGGGGACCTCTCACCACTGGAAATTGTTCAGAAGCTGAAGTCCACTACGACGAGTAACTGGAGTAACTGACGCTTGACCTTGAGGCCCTGCTGGAAGAGAAGGATTGCCGTGGCTCTCCTTCACGATCTAAAGGCTGCTGTGTCTCCAAGGACTGACCCAGAGAGGACCTGGTAAGGCGCCCTCTTCCCGAGCTACGAGGGACCATCGTGCACAGCTGACCTTTGCCAACGCTCCCTGGTAGACAGACCTACGACAGGCTGCCGACCCGATACGGGGACCGCTGAGGAATCCCAAAGCGAAGCGCCCGGACTGTTGTCCGCCACTGTCGACGACCGCCGTCGCCGACCGGAGCCGCCGTGCTCCCGTTTGCCTAAGAACTTTAACTTGATCAACGGACGCTCTCGTCTGCATCGCCGTGCCGTCTCCTGTGGGAGAAGGCCTGACCGTCGACGCGCCGAGGAGTATCCACCGGTGGGTTTCCCGCCACCCAAAGACCGCAGAGACGCCGACGACTCGACGCCCTTGCTGGGCCACAGTTCTTCCTCATCTCTTTGCGGTCCAGAACTATCGTCACCGAGGTGCCCCGCACGCCTCTTCCTTGCAGGACGCCAACGCTCTGTCGACGAGCACCGCTCGGATCAAAGCCTGCTGCCTCATCGACGTCGTTCTACCCGGTTCACTGCCTCTCGACGATCCGTGGCTCCTGCCTTAAAGGGAGTCACTCCAGAAGGATCGGTCGACGCCTCGCCGACGAACTCTACTCCACCAGGTACATTGGGGGGGTAAAACATTGTAGGAGAGAACGAGACTCTTGAACAATATATGGACTGGGCTTGTTTTATATATCGTTATTTTACAGGTTGCCCAGGTGGGGGGATCTCCACTCAGAGCTGTGTCCAGTAGCAAGGACCAGTCGTCTGCCTATTGTTTCATCCGTCTGCTTTCTCTCTTCTCTATATTGCTGGTTTCATTGCTATTGATCCGTGTGGCATTTTCACAGCCTTGTTGATGCACTCTAATCGAATATTAGTGGTACCACTTTAGAATTGTAGATATTTACCATTGTTGATTTTCCGGAGCACAAGGTGCATTATTGTGATAAGTGTACATAACCTTTGAATATTAATTATATAAAGACTGTGTTTTCAGTAATACAGTGTGTGGACATTCCTTTGTGGGGGCTTGGGGATACACTGTACTTAAGAACCAGCCTGCATCACCTCCTGAGAAGCTAGGCCTTGATTGCTCGTCCATCGTTACCATATCAGAGAATCTTGGCTGGGGTCCTCTGTGCCTTTCCTCTGCCATATAGAGAGCGGAAGTACAGACCCCCCCACCTCGTCCTGACACCCCCCACCCCACCCCCAATGGCTGGGGGACACACCTCATGCAGCCCTCCCTGGGCCTCCTCCAAACGGCTGCGTTAGGTACACCCCACCTCCATTTGGGGTGAGGGGGGAGAGGGCCACCCCAAAAGGTGGGGCGGGACCCCCAATAGATGGGGCAGTAGGGTTTGGGCGCCCTGGGGGCAGATAGCCACACTAATGTGGCCATCTGCACCAAGCAAAGTTGGGTAAACAAAAAAAAATATACAAAATCACAGGCTGCTTTTTAGGGGGGGCTGAGGGCCACCCTAAATTGGCAGCGCATGATGTACCGCAACGGGGGGTGGCCCTCAACCTCCCCCACCCCAAATGGAGGGCCCCACCTCATGCAACCCTCCCTGGGCGCAGATATCTGCTCCTAGGAAGGGGCATCTCCCCCCAGGGAGGGTTGCATGAGGTGGGGCCCTCCATTTGGGGTGGGGGGGGGTTGAGGGCCACCCCCCGTTGCGGTACATCATGCGCTGCCAATTTAGGGTGGCCCTCAGCCCCCCCTAAAAAGCAGCCTGTGGTTTTGTATATTTTTTTTTGTTTACCCAACTTTTCTTGGTGCAGATGGGCCCATTAGTGCGGCTATCTGCCCCCAGGGTGCCCAAACCCTACTGCCCCATCTATTGGGGTTCCTGCCCCAGCTTTTGGGGTGCCCCCCCCCCACCCCACCCCCAATGGCTGGGGGACACACCTCATGCAGGCCTCCCTGGGCCTCCTCCAAACGGCTGCGTGAGGTACACCCCACCTCCATTTGGGGTGAGGGGGGAGAGGGCCACCCCAAAAGGTGGGGCTGGACCCCCAATAGATGGGGCAGTAGGGTTTGGGCACCCTGGGGGCAGATAGCCACACTAATGGGCCCATCTGCACCAAGCCAAGTTGGGTAAACAAAAAAAAATATACAAAATCACAGGCTGCTTTTTAGGGGGGGCTGAGGGCCACCCTAAATTGGCAGCGCATGATGTACCGCAACGGGGGGTGGCCCTCAACCCCCCCCCACCCCAAATAGAGGGCCCCACCTCATGCAACCCTCCCTGGGGGGAGATAGGGGGGGCCCACCTCATGCATCCCTCCCTGGGGTCAGATGCCCCTTCCTAGGAACAGATATCTGCCCCCAGGGAGGGTTACAAGGGGTGCCCCCTTTCTACTTCGGTTGGGGGGGCACCCCCCCCCATGGAGGGACACCCCCCCCCTTTCATTCAGTAAAAAATCCATGGTGGCTAGTGGCCCCCACCCCTTCCCCCAACCCTGTTTCCCATCATTTCATTTTTATTTTTTATTTTACATTCCCTTGGGGCAGATGGTCAGCCATCTGCCCCAGGGTTCACATGCACGTGCCCCCATGCTTTGGGGTCGGGAGGGGGGAGAGGGCTGCTTACTTGAAGCAGCCCCCTCCCCCCCCCACCTCACAAAGAGATCCATGGTGGTCTCGTGGGTTGCTGGTCACGGATCGAGCGCTCTGCGCCGATCCGTGACCAGCAATGCCTCATATGTGGTGTCCTTGGAAAGGGGAGAAAGTCCCCTTTCCAGGGACACCACTTTCTGCTCAATCCCTGGTGGCCTAGTGGGCCCCAGGACCCCAAACCCCCTCCCACCTCCCCCCATCCCTCGGATTATTATTTTTTTTTCTTTTATTATTTCCCTGGGGGCAGATGGTCAGCCATCTGCCCCCAGGGTTCATTTTCATGTGTCCCCATGCTTTGGGGGCCGGGGGGGGGGGGAGAGGGCTGCTTACCTGAAGCAGCCCCCCTCCCCCCCAACTCACAAACAGATCCATGGTGGTTCAGTGGGTTGCTGGTCACGGATCAGCGCTCTGCGCTGATCCGTGACCAGCAATGCGGCATATGAGTGGTGTCCCTGGAAAGGGGAGAAAGTCCCCTTTCCATGGACACCACTTTTAGGTCAATCCCTGGTGGCCCAGTGGGCCCCAGGGCCCAAAACCCCCACCCACCACCCTCCTTCCCTCGACTTTTTTTTTTTTTTTTTTTTTCCCCCCACCCCTGGGGGCAGTGATCATCTGCCCCCAGGGGTCCCTGGCGCTGTGGCCCCATGCTTTGGGGCCACGGGGGAAGGGGGCCGCTTACCTAGTAAGCAGCCCCCCCTCCCCCATGCGTCACAAAAGGATCTTCGTTTGATCCGTGACGTTGCTGCCCGCGGATCGAGGCGCCCTGCGCCCGATCCGCGGGCAGCAAAGTCACACAATGGGTACCGTTGGAAAGGGGAAGATCTCCCCTTTCCAACGATACCCGCCTCGATCTCCGGCTTGAAATACAGCCGGAGATCGAGGCGGAACAAGAAGGGCACTCACCTTCTCTCTCCAACGCAGCAGCCGAAAATGGCTGCTGCGGTGGAATTGCTTTCCGTTTCACGCCGACGTGCGTCACGCACGTCGGCGTGAAACTGAAGGAATTCCAACCCCCGGGCAGTGAGGGGGGACCTCCCCCTCACATAGCCCGGGGGTTGGATTACAGTTTTGAGCGATCCCTGCTTTGCAGGGATCGTTCAAAACAAGGTGCCGAAAAGGACGAGCTATCTCGTCCTTGGCACTGCGTGTGCACTTCCAAGGACGAGATACCTCGTCCTTTGCACTTAAAGGGTTAATGCTGTTTCAGTCCCATGTTGTGGTCTCAATCCAGACTGGCGTGATCCTAGTAGGTGGTTTGCCTACAGGTAACTTTCAATTTGGAGGTAGACTACTCTGTCAATAATTTTGAGGAGGAAGGAAACCGTTGTTATGGGTCTATAGTTGGTGGAGATGGATGGGTCAAGTGTCTGTTTTTTAAGAAGTGGTAGTACCCATGATTCTTTGAGGTTGATGGGGACGGTACTTAAGTTAAAGGAGGCGTTAATTAGCTTAGAGATAAAATGTGCTAGCTCTCTGGCTGCATCCTTAATTATTTGAGCTGGGCAGCTGTCACCTTGGCAATTGGAGGGTTTCAGGGAAAGTATGACCTTTTCAGTGTCCAATATGGAGATATTATTAAACCTGAAAGGTGAGTTCATATTTAAGGTGGTGATGGGAGGAATGGCGTGGGTCTCAGTGGAGCGCAATGAGGCTTTTTTGTCAGATATTTTGGCCTGCAACATGGCTATTTTGTTAGATAAGGCATTTTGGATGCTGGTGCACCATTTATCTTTTGGGCTGTCATCTGTGGGTGGAATAGGGTTTTCCATTTCACGAAGGATAGTGAAAAGCTCTTTAGTGTTGGAGTTAGCTTTGGAGATTCTTTCATTGAATGTATTTCTTTCAGTAAGGATGATTTCTTTTTTGTACATATTAGCGAAGTTGGTTAAGGTAGATTTGTTTTTAGCTGTAGGGGAGTGTCGCCAGATGGCTTGAAGTTTCCTCTTTTGGAGTCTTAGTTCTTTAAGCTGTGGAGTAAACCACGTATCGAGATGAGACTTTTGTTTGCTTTTGCAGAGTTTGGTGGGCGCAATGATGTCAAGGGCTTTCGTCATGTATCATTGAAGGTGGCTACTACAGTATTAGGGTCAGTGTTGTTGGTGAAAGAGGAGAGGGAGGGTAGGAGGAGTGGGAGTAGTTTTTCTATTATGACGTCTTTTTTCTTCTGGTATGGAGTGGTGGTGCCATTTCGATATTTTTCTGTTTTAGTGACTCTATGGCTGTCGAGAAGTTGATTAAGTAATGGTCGGTCCAAGGTTGGGAGGTTATTTTGGTGATGGTGATGACGCAATTTAGATTAGCTACCCAGTCTAAGGTGTGTCCGCTTATGTGTGTGGGGGAGAAGACTGTTTGAGTCAGGCCATGATGAGTCAAGATAGTTTCAATCGATTGCGCATGTTTGTCCTTGGCATCATTGAATCCTAGATTGAAGTCTCCTAGCAGTAGAAGTTGTGAGGTGTCCTTGATGTTGGTGAGGAGGCTGGATAGGTCTTCTTTGAATGAGCTGATTGGACCAGGGGGCGGTATACTAGGAAAATGGTTAGCGTACTGTTGTCAGAGATTGGGAGTTTGGCTGCGAGTAGCTCACAGGATTTGAATTCGAAAGGTGTTAGCCTTAGTTAGCCTTAGTGCTAGTTTGGTTTTGGCTATGATAGGTTGGGGGATGTGGTATACCTTTCCACCATTGACTTGACCAAAGCATATTGGCAAGTTCCAGTCAATCCAGCCGACAAACCAAAGATGGTCTTTTCCACTCCCATGGGTCTATTCCAGTTTAAGGTTTTACCATTTGGTTTACATAGGGCCCCTGCCACGTTCCAAAGACTGATGGATCAAATTCTTAGACCATATGCTTTTTTTTGTGGAGTTTATATTGATATTATCATCCACAGTAATTAATGGCAATAGCATATGTCCCATTTGTATATGGTGGCTTGGGCTCCAATGGAAATTGTACTTGCTGCCAATCCAAAAAAATGTCACCTAGGCTTCTTTGTAGGGAATGGATTGGTTCAGCCCCAAACTGAAGAAGTCGGAGTGTTTGAAGAAACCTAGGCCCCAAACACCAGAAAAGAACTACAGGCCTTATTTGGCTTTGTCGGTTATTACAGATGATTCATCCCTAACTTTGCATCCATCACATCCCTTCTAACAGACAAGCTTAGAAACGTAGAACCCTAGAAACATAAATGGCGCCCTGAAGACCAAGTGTGTTTTGATAAATTGAAGCATATCTTATTTAGTGAACCCGTCTTGAATGTGCAGGACTTCAATGGAGAGTTTATTCTACAAACTGATGCATCCCATACAGGTCTAGGGGCCGTTTTCTCACAATGTCATGATGCTATAGAACATCCAATCCTCTATATTAGTAGGAAGCGATTTCATGAAGAGAACTATGCTACTCTTGAACTTGAAGCCTTAGCCATTAAGTGGGCGATGGCCTATTTAAAATACTATCTAACGGGTAGGAAGTTCGGACTTGTTACAGAGCATGCTCCCCCTTTAATTGGCTGAGCCTTTAAAAAGACACCAATGCCAGAATCATGCGCTGCTTTTTGGATTTACAGCCCTGTTGTTTTTCTGTCAAACATCGCAAAGGGAAAGAACAGGTTAGTGTAGATTTCCATTATTAATTCCCAGTTGAGGCTGTGAATACCAGTAACATTACGGGAAGGGTATGTGATGAATCCAGTGAGATCATCACTAAGAACCCGGTATGGGCCTCCTCTCATGTGGCCAGGGAAAGGCAACCGCTACCTGATCCTAACCCTGCGGGTGGTATTATGTGGGAGGATCACATGGGAGGGGACTCGTATCAGCGGGAGTTGGTGACCTCTTTACCTCATGATTCCCCTATTCTTCCTGAAGCATTGATGGCTTACTTTAAGCAAACTGATGTTGCTGCTATAAAAACCACTATGGACTTCAGGATCCATAATGTCTGTGGTACTGGGATGAGGAAGAGGGCGTTAATGAAGATTAAAATGTGCTATTAAACATAATGAGCGGTCTAGTTGTAGTCTGAAGCACCTGAGCGGGACATTTAAACTCAAGAATGAGTTGCAGCTGGAAGGAGACGCTGTAGGAGTAATAAAAGCAGCAGCGTGTCTGAATGCGGGACTCGCTGTGTAAGCAGGAGCTCCAGCTGAGGCCGATGCGGGAGAAGGTGTGTGACAGTGCAGAGAGAGTGCAGCAGGAAGCAGCATTGGGGAATGCTACGCTGTGTAGGAGACAATTTCCCAGCACGCTGTAAACCGTTCCAGTGAGCAAACGGAAGCGAAGCCCCCACAGAGCAGTCGAAGCTCCACCGAAGGATGGTGTTCACTGCGGAAGTCATGCACTGTATAAAAGCATAAAAATGCTGTTGGTGTCACAATTATATATCACTTCATGTACAGCCGCTCGCTTGCCAGTTGGCAGCGAGACAGCGTGAGCAACACACCTAGATTTACTTCGGGTTGGTGACACACTGATGGGGCTCTGTTACGTGGAATTAAGTGTGCAAGCAGCTGTACATATAAAGTTATCTATAATTGTGGCGCCAACAGCATTTTGAGTATATTTTGAGTCTGTTGTCTCAAATGTTCGACATGATTTATCCTCCAGCAGTTTGGTAAGGAAGCAAGGTCTGCGTGGATTCTTTTATACAGTGTATATGTTAATGTTGATGTTAAAGGATATTTATACCTGCGTGGAACAGCACGCAAGGCTGGAAGGCGACGTGGTTGCAAAGTGAAGACTCCAGCTTCTATCTTCTTTGGCCCTGAGGAAGACTGATTCGTACAGTTGAAACTAGAATTAGTACTGGCCCGAGTGGCCCCATGCAGCTATTATTCTAATAAGCTAGTGCTAATAGACAAAAAGTTGTGCACTTATTAGGCATCTAGTTGGCCTCATCTTTTCAGCTTAGTTGCAACCACTTTTTTAACTAGTTTAGGGCACACCTTATTATAGAGCTTAGTGGTGTCTGTCATACTACGGATGTGGACAATGGGTCTATGGTGAACTACATTAATGCAATACTTTATCATTGTCTGTGTTTATGCTATGTATATGTAATTGTCTGACAAGCTGTGGTTTTGTATGTTAAGCATTGTTGTTCTTCACATTTCACACTCTTAGATGTTAATATAAATTGTATCTATAAGATCTATTTTACCATTTCATGTTATTATTGAATGTGGTTTTATGTTATACTGTTCTTAGTAAATCGGACGTATTGAGAATGTGAATTTGCTTCTACACATAGAGTAATAGGTGTTTGCAAAAATATACATGAATGTTTGAGTATACTGTTTGGGTCCAGGAGAATTTTGT
The DNA here is from genome assembly GCF_040938575.1 of Ambystoma mexicanum. Taxonomy (NCBI): domain Eukaryota; kingdom Metazoa; phylum Chordata; class Amphibia; order Caudata; family Ambystomatidae; genus Ambystoma; species Ambystoma mexicanum. The sequence goes on from NC_090936.1 coordinate 623,505,927, forward strand.
GTTGATATAATGTGTTGTCCCTGCGCTCTGGGTGAATCAGGGTACCCTGGTGTTTTCCAAAGCCTGAGTTCTGCAGAACAGCAGACCACACCAATGAGTTGGTGCTTGCTTCAGGAGCAAACTGGCTAAGCAACATATGCTTCCTGGCTGGTCTCCCTATGCACTCCTTTATATAAGGCTTAGCCCACTCCATGTTATTTAGTACTTCCAGCTCACTGAGAGACGTCTGTGAGAGACCCAAATTGCAGGGGGGCAGTAAGGTGGAGCAAGAGAAAGATTTCAGAGTAAGGGTTTGTGCTGAGGCAGAACATATACTAGCCATTTCACATCCTCCATTAATTTACTGTCAGTAGAAGTGACTTAACAGTGGTGAGAGTAATCACTTAGCAGCAGGTGATCAATATATATAGTTTGGGCAGATTGCGCAGCTAGTTGAACACTTGCTAGTGAGATCTCTGTTGAACGTGTGCATACCAAGTTTGAATGGTAGCAAGTATAGCTCTTCCTTCTCTCCTTCCAAAGTCGATAAATGATTTCACAGTTAAATTGGTTAATGTTAATACCTTTGACAAATCCTTAGATGTGAGGGGGAGCCACTTCCCATGAGACCAGGGAGGTATGATATGATACGATATGATATGGAATTTGTAACGTGCCTATACACATGTGTTTCAAGGCGCGACGAGGCAAGGGAGGAGGAATCGAGGGAAGATGAAGACAACAATCTTACTGGACCAGGTGACATTGAGATTGCCTAAGTGCAGGGGAGGGGGAGAAACGATAAGTGCGGGGGGGTAAGGCACAATGCAATACAAATGATCAACAGAAAAGAATAAATGAAATAAATACAACAATAGTTAAAGTGTGGCCAGCTAGTGGCAAGTGCAGGAGTAAGTGCCGGCATCAGGTGTCAAAAGCTGGTGGGGACTGTAGGGATACAGAAACAGCCCCCCAAGTGCAGGTGTTCAGCTGGGGGGGGAGGGACCTGGGCCCAAGATCAGAGGGTAGCCAGGTGACCAGTCCATATTCAGTCAGGAGTTCAGCAGGGGAGAGGAGGAGAGCAAGCAGAAACAAAGAGGAAGGTCTTGAGGTGCTTCCGGAACCAGAGTTGGTTCTCTTCAAGTTTCAGGGAGGCAGGGAGGCTGTTCCAGAGGGAGGTCCCAGCCAAAGAAAGAGATCTACCACCAACTTGTTGCCTGGAGAAGCGACTGACCCTGAGGGAGTTGGAGGCGGATGAGCGAAGAGCTCGAGAAGGAAGCTATTTAGGAAGCGTGAGTTGAAGGTCTTGTGGACAATGCAGAGGAGTTTGAACTTAATCCTCAAAGCCACTGTGAGCCAGTGAAGAGATTTCGGTCCTGGAGAGATACGATCTCTGGGCTTGAGGCCAAGGACAACTCTCGCAGTCCTGTTCTGTATGAGGCTGCTACCCGATGGCCCCCTTGGGGGTGGTACTCGGTGAGAGAATCTTATGGGGGGAGACTCCCCCTCCAGGGACCAGTATGACAAGCCTTTATCACCTCCACCCACCTCCTACCCCTCCTCCATTCCTTCACTCAACCTTCTATAGCACACACTTCCATTTGCCTCTGTAGCATTAATAACCCAAGATTAACTGGGACGAGGAAGAGTAGGGATGACCTTAGAAAGGCTTCCCTGGAATATACTGGGACACAGAAGAGTAGGGATGACTTTAGAAAGACTTCCCTGGAAAGTACTGGGACGAGGAAAACATGCAGAGCAATGAAGAGTTCTCAAGAGAACGTACATGCACGTTCTAGTTGTTTTGCTGGAATCAAACTAAAAACAAAGGACTTACCGAAGCATTTATCCCTCCCTGGAGGAACCAAGAGTGTGAAGGTGGTACAGCACGAGAAGAAAGCAGCAGACCAGGACAGAGGAGGGAGCTGAGGGGCCCAAAGCCAGTCCAAGTAGGAAGGACATCACAGCAAGTTGCCAGATTGAAGCTCCAGGTGTTCCTTTAGCCTGGGAGGTCCAGAGAAGGAAAAATGCACAACAAGGAAGAAATCAAAGACTGTGGCTGAGCCGCCGCAGGACAGCAGAAGTCCACGGAAGCCAGAGGGACCCCATGGCTGTTGGGAGACGCCCAGGAGAATCTGGAATCCACGTGGACCACGCACAAAAGTATGCAGGTTACCGAGAAGTCGTTAGGGCCCACAGAGGGCTCTGGCAGATACAGAGGGGCCACGGAGAGCCACCAAACACTTGCTGGAACTGGCGGGGAAGCCCAGGAAGCATATGAAGTCAGAAAGGGGCAGCTGGGAGACCCTACTCGAATTGTGAGAAAGACCAGGAGAAGAGTGTCATTCCCCCTGTTATTGTGATCTGTGATAAGAAACCTGAGGAAGCTCAGGGGAAGGGATTCATCCCCCCCTGCCCTGGCATTGTGAACTGTGATAAGCCTGAGAAAGAGGCCAGGGGACGGAGTCAATGCCCTTGGCATTGTGAGCTGAGTCAAGCCTGAGAAAAGGTCAGGCCAAGACGGACATTCCCCCTAGTGTTGTGAGCTGTGAAAATAACAGTCAAGAGTGTGTCGGAACAATGCCAAGGAAAGTCAAGGGAAGGGAATCATTCCCCTGGCATTGTGAAAAAACGGAGAACAAGATACATGGAGAAGAGAGGCATTCTCCAGGAACCCAATAGTGAAGAAACAACTGTGGGCAATAAGGAATGTTGATGTTTGAATGGAACTTTACCTTTTGGGTTTGAACTGAGAATTTTACTGCTTTACAATCTGGGACATTGTTTGCATCTTGGAAAGGGATTGAGACCTGGGGAAGGGAGTCATACCCCCAGGTAAAGATCCCACCTAAGAATTGGAGTTGTGAGCTGTTGTCCAGAAGAAGGGAGCTATCCTTCTGGACAAAGAAGATTAATTACTTAATTAGTTTAGTTATTATAAGTGTAAGGGACAGAAGTAGGTTTTTGACCCAGGATGGTGGACTCGTGATTTACAAGGACATCCTGACTGACCCCTTAGTATTTTAGTTGAAGTAGGGGACCCCCTCTTAGATTCTGGGGGTGGTAGGTTTTCTCTTTTATTTCTGGTATAAAAAATGTTTATGCCAACAACCATGCCACCTGGGTGTCGGTCTCCTCCTTCTGCACCCTTAGATACATTTCATTTAAAGTGCTTCGAAATTGTCATTTACTGCATTGGAAAGTGCTAGATTAAAACATCTATTTTAAAATGAAGCCAGGCCAGTCCCCTGCAAAGAATGCTGGCCAGATCATCTTTGCTACCCTTGCAATTATGGAATGCAAGTGAGGGTTACAGTGGATCATGAGATGGGTACACATGGGGCAATTCAGTGATGCAAGTGGTGAACCACTGAATTGGGGGCTGAAGAGGAGTATAAGTGAAGGGTATTCATTGAATATGTGGGACTATTCTTTCAGTATACAGGTTGATGAGTAGGATAATTGGGCAAATGATGAACGTAGTACAAATGTAGGAACATTTTGGGACCTAAATGAAGTACTCACCAACACTACCTATATAGGGGTGGTTGGATGCTTCATTTGGGACCCAAGCATATTTGAAATGTTCAATCTTGGGGATTACTGTGCTAATTTAAATGTATGATATAAATATCAGCACACAAATCCTTGAGATTGAAGATGTCGAATACGCGTCTCTAAACCCATCGCCCACCCTCTCACAATCTAACTTATTGATCTGCCTTTTCTAACACACTATCATTCAGCTCTTCGCTCTCACCCATATGACTATTCCCCTTTTCTATAATTCTTCTGAACCCTTCCAATGCCTTCTTCCCAGACATGATCCTCTTCCTCAACTCACTGCCCACCAAGGCCCCCATCGCACTGTTTGGAGGCAGCAACCTTATGAGGCAAGTTACCCTTTCTGATGGATTCCTTCCTCCCACAGATTTCTCATGTCAGATCTATTTAGCTTCTAGCATCAGTTAACCGTGGAAATATTTCAGCCACCAGGGGATACCATGTGGCGCTTTGTCAGCTCCACTTGGACATATATGTATATATATGTAATATATATCACACAGCCCCGGTAGTGGCTATGTAGGTATGGTTAAGTTGCTAATCCCATAGAAAGAGCCCTCTTTGGACGGCTTACAATTTGCTCCCCCAGGACGAATCCTCACCAAACTTAGCAAAAAAAGTATATGGCCCACTCTGAATTTGTTTTGCAAAGTTTGGTGAGATTTGGTCTGTGGGGGCAAAGTTATAGGGGGTCCCAACATTTTTTTTTTTTTCCATAGACATAATGGGAAAAAACTTTGCTCACGCCTACAGCCCAAACCGCTGGACGGATTTTCACCAAATGTGTGGTAGGTACGGCGGCTTGGTCCCGAAAGCATGCTTTTGTTAATTTGGTGAAAATCGGTCCAGTAGTTTTTTTTTTTGAATGACTAAAACATGAGGCAAAAAAATGAGTGATATGTATGTGAGCTCCGCGGACTCACTTCCCTGTTCGGTACGCGGACTGGCCTCTGATTGGCTGTACTGTCCGCGGACTGTCCTCCGATTGGCCAGAAAATTCACTGACTTTTGCGGAATCCGAGGACATCGGGACGCGGCCGCCAATTGGCTGGTGAGAAAACATGAAATGCGCCGGTTTTCATGAAGCGCCCGCCATCTTCGATTCGCAGACTTTTTGGGGGTCCGCGAACAGCGCGGTCAAATTCTTTTTTTAAAAAGCAACATTTCACTTGTCAAACCCAACAAACAATCTCTGGGGATTTGGATTGGATATGGCCATACGAAGCCAAAAAATGGGTTGTTTCACCCCCGAAAGTCCGCGAACACTCCCGATGTCCTGGGGCAGTCCTGTGGTGTTTGCGGACACTTCAGATGTCCTAGGAAATCTGTACCTATTTCTGCATTACAGGGTTGGGGAAAAGCAGTTTTTGGATGGCTTATAACTTTTGCGCCATCCACTGAAACTGCATGTACGTTTGCAATTTTATTCTAGAGCTAATCCTGAATGGTTTTGCAAAGTTTTGTGGGATTCTGTCAAGAGGGGGCAAAATTAGAGGAGGGGTCCCAAAATATTGTAAAGGCAAATAAATGTGGTGTCATTTGACGAATCTGCATAACATTTGGCAAAACGATTTTGGATCTAGATATAAATGGTTTTTTAAAGTTTGGTGGGATTTTCTCAAGAGGGGGTGAAATTAGAGGGGGGTCTTAACATTTTTAGATGGCTTATAACTTTGTTGTTATTTGACGCATGTGGGCAAAAGTTTTGAGAAAGATTATAGAACCATCCTTCAATGTTTGTGTAAAGACTGAATGGATTTTGTCAAGTGGGGCTAAGTTACATGACTGTTGTATGTACATACATTTTGACACTTTTTAAAAAATAAAACATTTGCGGATTTCGGGCAAACTCGTGAGGAGCATTGACAAGGGCATTAAAACATGGTTTTGCAAAAGTGCCAGTGTTTTATTTTTTTACAAGTGTAATAATGAAGGTACAAAAAATAGTCGTATACCTTTGGTGACTGAGGTATAGCCTGTGGCCGTGGGCAGTAGCCATATTGTCTGGGTCGTGGCATAAGGTCATGACGCAGACAATCTGGCTACTGCACATGACCGCTAGGGACGAAAACGGAAAATGGTGTTAAAGTGGCTATGTCTACCTGGGACCGGCTAAGTGGTAAAGTTATTTGAAGGTAGGATAGGTTTGAAAGGGGAAAAAAGTGCTTGTGGTAATATGTTCATAGGGTTTTGCAGGCTGCCATGGCAAGGGAAGAGGGGCTGTGTATGGAGCCCCGCCTTCTCTTTCCATGTTGGCTGTCTTGGAAAGGATTTTCCTTCCTACAGCCACAGGCGTCCTGCTATAGGAAGAAAAATCTATGTTTTAGCACCCTTGGTTCCCACTTTGTGAACCAGGGGTTCTAATGGCCTTTAGCCTAATTTCAGGGGCTGCAATGGACAATAATGGTCCGTAGCCCTCCTTATTTATTTATATATAACACACTAATTTCCACAGACATCAGGCTGTGTGGGTACAGTATTTGTTGAGGAAGATGAGGTGGAGGAAGACCGCTTAGTACTTGCTGAGAAAGGAACAACCTTTCTGAGAGCATTGCGGGCATTGGATTTGGTGTGGCGGCGCATGGAGGTGGTCCCGTAGGAGTACTGTCCAGGTAGTCTGCGACTGAGTGCACTCAGTGCATTTCACTTTTGTTGCTTTAGCCTTTGGTACACTCCCAACAGTAGCAAAGAACTGGCACACCCATGATTAGATCTTGGTGCTAGGAGTAGGCACTTCCTCTACCTCATCTACTTGGTCTTCTTGGTCCTCTTCATTGTCTTTGAAAGTCTGGCGCTTTTTTTGTTGTGAAGGTCCTCCAGCTGGTGGTGGTGGTGGCTCTTAGGGAGGAGCGATGGCAATAACTGATGCCATTTTTAAGATAAATAGCAGTTTTGATAAAATTCTTCCAAGTATGTACTGTGTACTAGATTGTTAATGGATAATGAGTACGAACAGGTGTAGGAGGTGTGCAAGGGAAATTTTGAAGTTGAAAGTTCCTAGATCAGTAGAAAATGCAGTTCCGAACTGTCCGCGAAGGACGGATCTTATCGTGAAGTGCGGACGGGTTCTCAGACACATCACTATGCTGCGCGCCAGCACATGGTCATTTGGCGCTGTTCGGAACGTCCGCAATGAAGTCAGATGTTCGTAGACGTCTACGGATGCAAAACTAGTTGAAATAGTTGCACAAAGTGTATAGAAGTGTTAAAAATGATTCTAGAAGGTGGGAAATGGCAGAGTTTTAAGGTGACACTTTGTAAATTGGACACAAATATTGTTATATTTGGTAAGTATGATAGTAAGTTGTAGGAAAATTGCATACTCTGGTAAAAACACATGAAATTCACTAAACATTTTTTGTTGAAGGTACGTTATGGTTAAGTTGGACTAATAAAAACCTATGAAATTCAATGAAAAAACTTTGTTAAAAGGATGTTATGGTTAAGTTGCACTAATGAAAACCTATGGAATTCAATGAAAAAACATTGTTAAAGGGACGTTATGGTAAAGTTGGACTTGGAACATCTAGAAACTGAAGGTGATAGTCACTGATGTCTGGGACCAAGAATCCGCCTCTATGTATGTTTATACTGCTTGGCCTGGGAAGACTCAACTTAAAGCCAAATCACGTTTTAACCCAGTTTACAATCCAGGGGGACATGTAGAGCCTTTTCAGGACTTGGTTGTCCACGATTTTAAAAATAATCAGGAAGAAATGGGTGCCTCGTAAAACTAATCTTACTCCATCACAACAATGCACCATTGAACGTTTGAGTGCCATGACGGAGTGCATTATTAAACCATCGGACAAAGGCATGAACATCGTCCTCATGAATCGTGGTGATTATATTAAAGAGGCCCACAGACAACTGCTGAACAAGGACTGTTATGCTAAATTAACTGAAGATCCATCTGAAATCATGAGCGATAAATTAGGCCATCTTTTGCACACATGGAAGGAGAAAGACCTGTTGGATGAGGACATTTGTTCTTATTTACATCCTTAGTTCCCTGTGATTCCGACTATTTATTTTCTGCCTAAAGAGTCTTACTAGACCTCCCGGTAGACCTATAGTCACACTATGCGGGGCCTTGCTAGAAAATACCTCGAGATTTATAGATGAGACTCTGGTGTCTTTTGTTACCACTCTGCCCTCTTATCTCAGGGACACCAAAGACTTTCTTAGCCGCATAGATGGTATACCATGGGAATCTACGTATTTATTAACAACACTTGATATGGTCTCTCTCTACACGTCAATTAGACACATAGATGGTCTTAAAGCTTGTGAATATTTTTTGCAGACACAATCCTTGAATTATCTCCAACACTCTCAAATGATCCTTGAGATGATTTTGCTTTGTCTTACTAACAGTTGTTTTCTCTTTGACAAGCAGTTCTTCATGCAGTTACAGGGGACTGCTATGGGTTCTACATTTGCCCTTCCTATGCCAATTTGTTGATGGTTTGGTGGGTGAAATTTGTGGTATGGCATCCTGAAACAGTCAACATACATCCAAAATTGCCCTTTGGCTAAGCTATATTGATGACTTGTTTATCATTTGGGAAGAAACCAGTGCAGAATGGTTGGATTGTGTTATAATTCTTAACACCAATGACCTTAATCTACAATTCACTGAGATCCACAGCAAGACTGCTATCACGTACTTGGGTATTCTTGTTACTGTGGCTCAAGGTGAATTGATTACCAGTCTGTACAGAAAACCCACTAATTCTAATATCCCACTCCATGCCAAGAGCAACCACCCCACAGCCCTCAAATGGAGTATCCCCTATGGGGAGTTAATTCGTATATGAAGAAATTGTTCCAAGATGGAAACCTTCGACTAATGGCTAACAAATTCAAGCAACGGAGATACCCCAGGAAAGTTTTGGAGAGAGCTTTTCTGAAAGCAAGAGACATGGACCGCTCTCTGCTACTGTTAGCAGACACTTCGGAAAGCATAACCATAGATACTAGTGAGACACGGCTCATTTTGACATATGGAGAAAGCACCCATAATATTCGAAAAGTCATGCAACGACACTGGCATATCCTTAAATCGGATGAGCATTTAAACACTATTTTGGGTGATCGTATTAACATTACTTTTCGGAGATCTACCTCATTTAAGGATACACTAGTTTCAAGCTTTATGAGGCCTATAGATAATGCATTGACCAATGGTTGGTTAAATGCCAAACCATGCGGCTTCCATAAGTGTGCTAAATGTAAAGCTTGTACTTGCGCTGCAAACAAGACATGTTATATACATCCTATCCTGGGCAGCAATATTAAGATCGCATCCAGAATAACTTGTGATACGGATCATGTGGTTTATGTTTTGAATTGTCCTTGCAATATGTGGTACGTGGGCAGTACGAAAGGCAAATTGAAGCTGAGAATACTTCAACACATTAGAGCCATAAGAAATGTTGATTCTAACTATCCGATGGCTCTGCATTTTCAGTCCCAACATGGCAGCAGACTGGAGGGTTTTTCCTTCTTCGGTATTCGGACAGTGCCTAAATTACCCAGAGGTGGCAATCGGGAGTTATTGTTGAGCCAATTGGAGACCAAGTCCATTTTGGACCTTGAGACCAAAGAACCTAGGGGCCATAACCTTGATGAAGAGCTATACATGTTTTTAGGCACCTAATAGTATATATTTGTTTTCTATTCTTGATAATTTTCCTTTATATTTTAGGTACCTTCAACGCCTTTGTATGACCCCTTTAAATGTCCAACAGTTTACTCATTTGACTCTAGCCACCATGTACATTTCCTTCTGTTTTGGCGTACATTTCAGATTGTTTTGTCATAAGATTATGAAGCTTATCTTGTATATTTTTGTTTTTAACATGATTAGTAGTAGGGTTTGTTTCTAATATTTATCATTGTGATGAGGATTTTTACACAGAATGTTTTTTGGATTCCTTATGCTTCTTTACTCTGCCCTTTATCTTGTCTCGCCCTCCCCTTTTTTTATTGGTCATGGATACTTCTCACCTTTTTAGATGCAGATTTTTACATCTTAGAGGTTACCCAGTTATGGTACATTCCTTACTGGGTCCATTGTGTCTAATATTTCGATTGGGACGTTCAAGCCTATGTGTACCATCTTTTAAATTGCAGTAGAAGGATTATTAGGACGGTAGTTTGCCTCTAATATTGGGCACTTTTATAGTTACATGCACTTTGCACTTTATGGTGGATGAATTTGTTGACTATTCTCCAGTGGTCCATGCATGCACGTGTTCATGTCTTGTATCCTATTACAGAGAGAAGAGTATTTTTTAACATTTTACATACTATGTCATTTTATTATTCTGTGATTTTTTTTTAAATTCTTCTCTGACAGTCAATTGTATGGTTTTATGATTTACATAACCAGCATATTTAGGAATACATTAGTGCATCCATGGACGTAGAGCGCTGTGCATATTATTACTGTAGAGAAGACCACTCTATCTACTTCCCCCTTTCCTTTCCTTTGCTGCTAAGCACTATGCACTTTCTTTGCTGCTAAAGCACCATGCACTTTACACTGTTAGTACACTGCATTATTATGCTTGATATATCCCATTTGTACATTTTTATTTAGACGAAGATGACTATGCGTCTATGTATTTTTGAGACTTAAGATGACCATGTGCCATGCTTTCACATTAGTTAGTAAATTGCACGTACGATATTCAGACTGCAGGACTGATTTGAGGAGATGGCTGATCAACGGCGTGTGTGCAGATTTTCTGCGCAGATGGAATGAATACATACATGGGAGATATTTTCTGGCTAGGCTTCTCTTATATTCCTTTATATTTTGTATTGTTTAGAGGTGAGGTATAGTCAGTTTGGCCTCTGTGTATTGTATTAATCTTGGGAGGTTTTCGTTTGGCTGATGCTAACTGATTGACATCAGTTGCTATTGACACCACATTTTATTATGTCAAATCATTGGTGTTCTGAGAACTTTGATATACACTGCTTTTTTCTCAGAGCGGTGAATCCATCGGATTCTTTCCTCCCACTGCTATTCCTTCGCGCTGGTCGCCGTCTCCTCTTCAGTTCATGCATTCATGATTTTCCGTGCACTCGTAACATTTTCAATTACAAAGCAGTTATATAATGTATTCATGACTATGGTGTGTACTTTATTTACACAGTACACACAACATTGAGGTGCTTTTTAATGTTACAACATGGCTGCCATGTGTTCACCACATTGAACTGATTTGTGAATAGGGACATTCAATGCACTGCCATCATAGTTTGTTTAGCACTTTTAAGGAGTCCTTCCTCTGCGCTATTCCCCACATACGTGAACAAGCGGTTAGAATACCACGAAACACATCGTCTGTTATTCAGGTTTTCCCTTTTCATGCACTTTCATAAATAAAGAACATTTAGTGCTGCCTGGACCTGCTGTCAAGCCTTTTCCTTGCTTAGACTGGATTTCTTTTTCTCAGCTGCTCTTGGGAGTGCAACCCGTTGGATTTTCCCTGTTTTGGGGGGGGGGTGTGGGGGGGTGGTGGGTGTGGGTGTGTGTGTGTGTGTGTGTGTGTGTGTGTGTGTGTGTGTGTGTGTCTTTTGACAATGCGTGTACCATCGTTGAGAGATAGACTAGTCTCTAGTTTTCTGCCTCCTTTGGACAAAAGTTCCTCTGCCACCAATTGGCTCTCGGGCTCACCAGTAGGATTTACCAAATGTATGAAATGTAAAGCCTGTGCACATACCACTGTGCTGAAGTCATTCATACATCCTGTCACTAAACTTAACCAGGAGATAAGATATTCGATAAATTGTGACGCTACCTTTGTGGTGTATGTTCTCTCATGTCCCTGCATGAAGTGGTACGTCGGGAGTTTGTAAACTTAAATTGAGAATTCTCCAGCATCTCAGAGCCATAAAAAAATTCTGATCCTGCGTACCCAATGCCGAAGCATTTCAAGCAGGAACATGAGAATAACTTCTGTCTGTTAACATTCTTTGCAGTGGCACATCATAGAGGAGGGGATCGTGTCCTAAAGCTGAGACAATTGCAAACAAGGTTTATCTTAGATATCGATACCAAGCATCCTAATGGCCACAATGTGGACGAGGAGCAACATACATCTTTGGGGACTTAAAATTTCTTTTTGTGTTTTTCTTATCTACTAATATTTGAGTTTTCATCTTTTGTCTTCTCATATGTTCATGATAGTTTTTTTGGTCTGGGCTTTAATTGGAATGATTTAATCATCTGTATTCTTTTTAAGCTTTGAATCTCTTTTCTATGTTTTGGCTGTCCGTACCTGTGATTTTCAGGGAATTGGCATTTATTTCTGTTATTTTTTTGGTCATACTTTTCTGACCTTGTATGTGTAGTTTTTTTGTTTTTTATTCTTCTTTCATCACTTCTGCATATTGATGTCTGTTCTAAGGGCATGTCATCCAGGTTATCACAGTGTTAGAGGTATGCCATGTATTACCATTCTACTGTCACCAAAGACCAGTGGTTACTCAGGTGTATGAGTCTCTATAGGGGCCATAGAATCATTGCTGGATCGTCATCTCGACTTTGATGTCACGATTGTATGAGCTGCATTTTCATGTCTGTATTTATATGCCTTTGTGATCTAGGCCATGGCTATGTGTTCTACGTTAAGCTGCTATGATTGCACTTCATTGTCAGGGTCGTGTACTCTGACTGCATTTGGATTTTACAACATGCTTCCAATCGACCTAGGCCTTTACTACCATAGGCCAGGTTGCCATGCTGCTATATCTGTCACTATGGCTGCACTTTACCTGCAGGGTCTTTTATCCTGTCTACATTTGCACTTTATATAATGCAGTACGGGCCTATGAGTAAAGTTGCTTTATTCGCCACTATGGTTGTTTTTTATGGAATTGGCTAGCTGCTCCGCACGTGCAGTTTATTCTATGTCTTAGGGATACATCAGCACTTGAGTACTGTCTTGGTACAATAGTTTCCATCAAGCAGTTTAATTCCAAAGCCTCATAAATTAAGTTCTATGACCCCCTACGCACTTGCACTTTAGCCCACAGACCATGGTAATTACTTTCACTGGTTTATAGTGAAAAGATCGAAAAAAAAATCTCGAAAAAAAAGGTAGAAAAAAAAATCTCGAAAAAAAAAAAACGCATTTTTTTCAATACGTTTTTTTTCGAAATGGGGGGGTTCCCCCACAACCCCCTTTTTTCATTTTTTTTTTATTTTACCCCCTTTTTTACTTACCTGACCCCCAAAATACATATAAATAAATAAATAATAAATTCGACCTTTTTTTCGAGATTTTTGTTTCGAGATTATTGCCATTCGAGATTTTTTTTTCGACCTTTTGACTGACCACCACTTTCACCATGCATGGTTTGATGGTCACTCCATTTTTGTCTGACCTCATATGTTGACTCTCCCTATAATGCACTTACATCTTAAACTGATATTTTAAACCTTTTGATGGGGGGGCGCTGACATTTTTTATGATGCAATTGCATTTTAGTCCATCTCCTACCTCAGGTAGCTATGTTGTAGCATGCACTTGCACTTTAGGACATATGCCGTGGTTATGAACATGTTGTTGTTCCAACTGCTTTCAATTTCAATGCCGGTAGTCTTTGTTTTTACATGAATATGTATACCTTTTGCACTTTGTCACTGCGGCTGGACAGCTTGCCGGGAATATGCACACCTTACATGCTTTGACTGTGTTGGATGTTACACAGTTGCAGCCATATTCACGTCACTGTTTTAACTAATATCAATATGATGTGTATGTGCAAACATAGATGTGATCAATTTTGAACTTTTACAATTTTAATGTAATATGTTCCAATGCTTTTCCAAATAACTCTGAGCCATATATGTGCACTATGTATGAATTTTGTTCGCTTCCCTGGTCTGTTTTTCATGGTTACATTGGGTATCACTATATATACCTATGCCAAGATGGCCGCCAAGTTTACTGCTCTTGGACACAGTCTCATGTGAGAGTGGATGAAAGTGTTCAAGGACTACACTACATGCTATATCTGCTGTGTTGACTTACTTTTCTGTACGTGACAAAGCGCTCAGTGTAGCACTAAACACGTTGTTTGCAGGTCTTGCCTGACGGCGTCCTGCCCCTGCCTGTTTGCTGTTCTGTGCCCTTTCTTTTTGCTTTTATATACTAATAAAATACTTGTATCTAACATGATGTGAGTTTCCCCTTTTTTCATTGATTTTGGAGATCCTTGTGGCCCGCGGGGAGTGCGGTTCACTTTTTCCTCCTTGTTCCTGGATATATATATTTCTGATGTTTGTTAATCTGCTTAGAATCACATGCTGTGCATAGGTCCGACATCCAGTGGTCACTGCGGAGTATTGCATTGTGTTTTTCGTAGTCGAAAAGGGGACGTCGACAAGGCGTGTCTGAAACACTATCCCTATAGTGACGTGCGTTGTACCCACAATCCCTCACGCGTCGAGGTCCCTCAGATTGTTTTTTTCCGCCCAGCTTCTGGTCGCCTTCACGCGGAGCTCCTCGAGAGACATTGCAACTCCTCGACCTTTGGTCGTTTTTTCTCATAATATTAATAATCCCTCCCTCGACGCAGTTGTAAGCTGTTCTCCGCCGAAAAGAATCTTCGACGGAGGGTCGAGCGGAGGAAATCCTTCGGCGCTGCCGAACACGTGGCCTGGCCTCGCAGGCCATATACAGTAGGGAGAGTGGGGTCGTGGGACATCTCTGGGTCTTTTCTGAGAATGCCTTTCCCTTTCCCCTTCCTTTCCCTTGGGGTGTTTATCGCGATTTATTGCCTCGGCTATGGAGAGGACACCATTTAGGTTTTGCCCGCTTTGCAAAGGCAAATTTACTTGGAAGGACAAGCATTCATGGTGTAACCGCTGCTTGCCCCTCGATCACAAGGAGGAAGGTTGCGCGGCTTGTCGGCTTCTTAAGCCTAAAACTCTAAAAGACCGTAGGGTTAAAAGGTGGGCGGCCTACGCGATGTCAAAGGCCGAAGGTTCACCCGCCGCTGCTACCACCGACAGTGACGAGGAACGCGATAACACGACCTCCGCTACGGAAGTCGAAACCCCCTCTAAGGAGCGCTTGCGCGCTTCGTCGTCTGTCCCCGGCCCCGACGGGCTCGGCTCACTCCCTGCTTATGGGGATGAACACCCCGGCGACACTGACGCACACAAAGACTCACATAAGCACACAACCCACGGCTCTTCTTCGTCTAAGACGAAAAGAGCTTCGGCGCCCAAGGAGACGCAGGTTCCACCGGCGGCCTCCTCGGACCGTTCGGGTTCGAAGCCCCTCTCGCAGCCGCGACCAGCGACTGGGCTTTCGGCAAATAAGGGCGCCGCCCCCAAACCATCGGCCGGCGCGCATCAACAGAAGGCGCATACCGCCGTAGAGCGTTCGACACCCATAGCGTCGAAAACGCAAGCTTCCGCCGACAAACGAGTCGCCGACAAACGAGTCGCCGAAAGCTTGGCGAGGAACGCTGTAGCCGACGCCCAGAAGCGTACGCCGAAGAACACGTCGAGCGCTACGCATAAGTCGAAAGACACGCCGAAAAAGCCCGAAGAAAGGCAGGGTCTACCCCCTTCAGTCGGGGGGTCACCCAGCACACCTGAAGGTTTTTCGGAGGGCGACGGGACACTTTCCTCGACGCTTTGGGAGAGGTCGAGCCGTTTCCAGCTAGATGACTCTATTTTCCCCCGCCAGACCGCTCTGGGGTACCCCATGAAACCATGGAAAGACTCCACCTCTGTATGGAGAGGATGGAAAGGTTTATGAATACCCAGACCTCTCAAACTCCCAAGAGGACTAGAGAAGAGCCTCAGGAGGACCCCAGGGCCAAAAATCCGAGGCTAGTCGATCCCCAGGTGGACACAGCCTCAGACTTCCATAACGTATACGACCTCACTGGGGAGGAAGAATACTTGGAGGAGGAGGATGTTTTCATGGACGATGAAGGACAGAACCAGGAGGAATGTCTGGGAGACAGGCCAGACATTATAGAAGAAGGCTTCCGAGAAGACACTGAAGAAGGACCTTCGCACCCCTGGCAATCCCCATCAGTATATTCCGACACTGATGTCCTAAACCTAAATCCTCCTGACAATTCACCGGTTAGGAACACGTCTCCAATTGACGATCAGCCCACTTTCAATGCACTGTTGCGCAGAGCAGCAGCACATTTCGAACTGGACACTGGGGAGCTCTCTCCAGAATTAGACTTTGTGGAAAAAGTAATTAAAGAGAAACCCCCGGTCAGCCAGACCATTCCCCTCCTAGCTTCAGTGAAGAGAAGAATCATCCCTTCGCTGGCCACTCCCGCATTGATCAGAGGGGTCAATCCAAGAATTGAAAAACTTTTCACTCCTCCTCCCTCAGACCCGCTCTACATTAGGGGACATTCCATTCCGGATTCCCTAGTAGTATCTAATACTAGAAAGAGGGCAGGGGTACCACTTTCCACCAGTGAGGCACCCCCTGACAAGGAGGGCAAAAGGCTATATGCCCTTGCAAAAAGAGTAACTTCCTCGGCTGCCTTCTCAGCAAGAATTGCGAACAACAATTCTTTGCTTGCTAGCTATGCAGACGCGCAGTGGGCCAAACTGCGCAAGGACGCCGAGGAAGCACCGGAGCCTTTACGTACACGCCTACTTTCAACTATTGGCGAAGGAACCCAGGTCAACCAGAGCATTGTAAAAAACTCTCTGGACGCGGCAGAAACAGCGGGACGTTCCCTGGTGCAGGGAATACTCCTAAAACGCCATGTATGGCTGCGCAACTCAGGGTTTAAACCAGAGACACAGGCGTCTTTAATAAATAAACCTGTGGAAGACTCTAACCTATTCGGAAAAGCGGTGGATGAAGCTCTAGAGATGGTGAAAAAAGAGTTCGATACTATCAAGACTCTTGACCAAATCTCTAAGCCCACTACCAGACGCGGCTATGGCAACAAACGCTTTTTTCGTGGCCAACAACAACAACAAAGTCAGCATCAACAATACCCTGCCACCAATTACCAGACCAATAGTGGGCAGTACAGCCAAAGAGGCCAACGCCGGGGTAAGGGGAGAGGTCGGGGATCCACCCCCAGAGGCTCCCAAGCCCCAACAACTCCAAGTGACGTGAAGATTCGCGTCCCCTCCCATGCAACACCGGTCGGGGGCCGGATAACATCCTTTCTTCCTGCATGGGAGGAGATAACGTCAGACTGTTGGGTACTTTCCACCGTAGCCCACGGATACTGTATCGAATTCAACAGTTCCCCATCCTACAGACCCCCGAGGGGACGTCGCATGACACCGGAACATCTTGCCATCCTTCTCCAAGAAGTACAACAACTGCTGGAAAAAGGAGCCATAGAGGTTGTGCCTCTATCTCAGGTAACGGAAGGTATTTATTCAGTGTACTTCCTTGTACCCAAAAAGGATCTAACCATGCGCCCTGTATTAGATCTGCGCCCAGCGAACAAGTTTATCAAACCCCAAAAGTTTCGTATGGTAACCTTACAGGAAGTGATCCCACTGCTTTCTCAGGGAGATTACATGACAACATTAGACATGAAAGATGCATACTTTCATATTTTAATGTTGCCAGCGCACAGAAAATACCTCAGGTTCATGATAGAGGGCAAACACTACCAGTTCAAAGTGCTACCCTTCGGAATAGCATCAGCACCAAGGGTATTCACGAAGGTGCTGGCAGTGGCAGCGGCCCACCTGCGCAGGTTGTCCATCCCAGTTTACCCTTACCTCGACGACTGGCTCATAACAGGGGATTCTTACGAAACATGCTTCTCCAATACCCAAAAGACGGTAGACCTTTTGTTCCAGTTGGGCTTCTCCATCAACGAAAAGAAGTCCAGTTTAGACCCCAGTCAAATCAAGCAATTCCTAGGGGCTCTAATTCAAACAAAGGACGGCCTCGCCTTCCCCTCCAAAGAGAGGGTCCAAAACATGCTGTTTCAAATCCCTCAATATGTGACCGGTCGAGAGGTGACGGTACGCAAAGCAATGCGCTTGCTAGGAATGATGGCGTCGTGTATTTATTTGGTACCTCACGCGCGCCTGCGCCCAATGCAAGAGTGGCTCAACAGCCAGTGGTGTCAGGCCAGCGGACTATGGGAGGATCTAGTTGTGGTCTCGCAAGCCTTGGTTCTCTCGCTACGGTGGTGGACAAAGGAAAACATGGAAAAAGGGAAACCCTTTGCCACACCCGCGGCGGAAGCCACTCTAACCACAGACGCATCCCTCACAGGATGGGGGGCGCACCTATCCCATCAGACTGCTCACGGAGTGTGGACTCCGAACGTAGCATCCAAACACATAAATCTACTGGAGCTACTAGCTGTGTTCAAGGCGCTAAAAGCCTTCCAGGAACACCTACAAGGCAAAACGGTAATGGTCCTTACAGACAGCACTACAGCCATGTACTACATCAACAAGCAAGGGGGCACCCACTCTCCAGGCCTGTCCAAACTGGCCCAGAATATATGGAAGTGGGCTCTCAAACAGGACATGTTCCTACTATCACTACATGTACCCGGGGAACTCAATCTGCTGGCAGACAGTCTCAGCAGAGATTTCCCCCTGCCAGAAGAGTACGAATGGCGCCTGCACGAAGACATCGTCTTCCACGTCTTCACACAATGGGGATTCCCAGAAATAGACCTGTTCGCAACCCTGGAAAACTCACAATGCCTAAGTTACGCCTCCAGGTACCCCCAGAACCAATCCAAGGGGAACGGTCTGTCGATGCAATGGTCAGGGAAATTTGTTTACGCTTTTTCCCCGACTCCCCTTCTCAACAAAGTGGTGCACAAGATGCACCAGGAACAAGTGACCATGATACTAGTGGCCCCAATGTGGGCACGACAACCATGGTTCGCTCACTTGATGGAGATGTCTCTATCCCCCCCAGTAAAACTCCCCTGCCCGTACAACATGCTGTCTCAGGACAAGGGCAGGACTCTGCATCCATGCCCCCAGAACATGAACTTAGCAGCTTGGCTCCTGAGATCATAGAGTTCGGACATCTACAACTCCCGCAAAGATGCATGGACATCCTCAGGGAAGCCAGAAAACCGAACACTCGCCACTGCTATTCTAGCAAGTGGAAAAGATTTGTCATCTGGTGCAGGAGTAAAAGCATCAACCCTATTGACTGCTCTCCCACGCATGTGGTCCTATACCTGACCCACCTATTGGATTCAGGTCTAGTGTTTAACTCCATTAAAGTCCACCTAGCTGCACTTTCTGCATACACCACTTCCCAACTCAAAGTGTTGTGGTGGAGGATCCCTGTTATAAAAGCCTTCATGGAGGGAGTAAAGAGAATACACCCCCCGATAGCTGACCCAGCTCCCGGATGGGACCTTAATGTGGTACTTACCAGACTCATGGGCTCTCCATTCGAACCCATGCACAAAGCATCTCTTAAACACCTCACGCTTAAGACTGCTTTTTTAATAGCTATCACCTCCATCAGGAGAGTAAGTGAACTTCAGGCTCTTTCTATTCTAGACCCCTTCGTTACAGTTCACAAAGATAAAGTGGTTCTACGCACTCACCCTAGGTTTGCTCCGAAATTTATTTCTAAATTCCACGTAAACCAATCTATAGAACTACCAACGTTCTTTCAAAATCCTTCCAATTTGGGAGAAAGGACTCTGCACACACTAGATGTACGCAGAGCGGTCATGTTCTACATGGAAAGAACCAGACCACTGAGGAAGACTAATCAGTTCTTCGTCTCGGTGGCAGCAGGAAGAGAAGAAGATGCGGTTTCAAAATCCACTATTTCTAGATGGATTGTTCAATGCATCACTCTCTGCTATACTCTTGCTAAGAGAGAACTGCCCTTTAGGCCAAGAGCACACTCTACTCGAGGCACGGGGGCATCCATAGCATTCATTGCAAATGTTCCCCTTGAGTCCATCTGCAAAGCGGCTACCTGGAGTTCGGTGCACACCTTTACAAAACACTACTGTCTAGATACACACTCTAGATCTGACTCCCAGGTGGGACAGGCAGTATTACGACACCTTTTCTCTACTGTTCCTTCTCATAACCCACCGCCAACTCCGGGTACTGCTCGCTAGTCTATGCACAGCATGTGATTCTAAGCAGATTAACAAACATCAGAAGAGAATGCATTACTTACCGTAAAAGCATTTCTGATGGTTGTATCTGCTTAGATTCACATGCGCCCACCCTTCCTCCCCGCTCGGATGGAAGGAACATAGACTTCCTTTATATATCTCTCTCTTTTCTGTACTCACTCACGTCTAGAAGGCTCCCTCAGGGCAGAAAAATACAAACAGAGGGACCTCGACGCGTGAGGGATTGTGGGTACAACGCACGTCACTATAGGGATAGTGTTTCAGACACGCCTTGTCGACGTCCCCTTTTCGACTACGAAAAACAAAATGCAATACTCCGCAGTGACCACTGGATGTCGGACCTATGCACAGCATGTGAATCTAAGCAGATACAACCATCAGAAATGCTTTTACGGTAAGTAATGCATTCTCATATATATATGTATGTATCTATAGTACCTAGCGAGAGACAATCCGATTGTTACATGAAATCTGATTGGCCCTCGCCGGGCTTTACCCGACCCGGAATCCCTCACATGGCGTTCCTTTCGTTTGTTGCAGGCGGGGGGATGTGGCGGCTCCTCATTCAAGGAGGAGGCTCGGAACGGGGCAAACCCTGCTCCGAGCCACTACACGGCTGGGGGCTGCCATCCACCCCCACCGCGGATTTAGGTAAGTGTTTTCTCCCTCCCGCCTCCCACCTCAGCCCTATCCAAACAATCCCCTCCTAACCCCACTCACCTTCCTTTTGGTCCTTTTTAGGGAGCGAACGTGCTGGGAACAAGTCTGTCCCTGGCATGTCTGCTCCCGATCCACGACAGGCCATCATGGAAAGGAAGAAGGGACTACATGTAGTCCCTTCAAGGGAGAAGGGACTACATGTAGTCCCTTCTTCCTTTCTATGGCGTCCATTTTCTTTGTTTACTTTTTTACATTGATTTTGGATGGCCGCCATGGAAAGGTTCCCCAGCTGCCATTTTTGTTTTTTTACTCCGGCCTGTATAAATGGCCTGGGGCTTTACCTGACTCGTTAATGCCCCCACGGCTCGGGCTTATTGCTTAAATATTTTTGTTTTGAGCCTGGATCTAGGTATGACTGCTGTATTCCAATGGAACTCCAGTGGAACACAGCAGTACAATCTAGAATGGAATGCTGTATTTTGGAAAAGAGCAGTTGGCGAAGAGAAGAAGAGAAGGCAGCGGATGACAGTGTTGGGGGTTTGCTGTAAGACTTTACTCAAATAAACTACTTCTGTTAACCTTCTCCGAAGAGTGGCGTCGGCATCATTACACACATATATATATATATATATATAATATATTTGGGAGTCCCTGTACAAAAGTGCAGGGAAGGTGGAGGGCACTCCAGGAAGCCGTTTGCGTGCGATAATCTTCACAAAGCACTGATGCAGGAAACTATAAATTGTCAGTCAAAAATATACTTTAATGGGTAAAATGTCAAGGACAGAAAAAATTACACGAAAACAACGATGCATTTCGCGGTAAGAAACCGCTTGCTCACATTAAGGATGGAGAACACAGAAGAAGGACTATTTATACTAACATTCTCTCTATGGTTGTAGTATAGAGAGACATGCACACATCCATATGGTATACTATTCGTGTTCGCCATCTTTGATTGTGTTTTACGGCTAAGTTCGCCACAGTAGCAAAACAGAACATGCTTGTAAATCAGTCATAACAGCAGGATAACCTTAAGTCTATTTGCCGTATTTAAACCATATGTAATGAGTCGATTTAAAACATATTAGTTAGACACGCTGAGCCATAAACACATAATTGTTCTATGAGTGGTAGGCATTTAGAAATATTCCGAAATGGAACTCACTTCTTGTTAAGTATTTATAAAAGTTAACAAAACAATGCAGTACTTGAAATTCAGTGCATAGTGCACATAATCTTTGTATTCTAAGATTCATATGTAATGTAATTACCTTTTCAAGTACAGATACTTATCTCTACTAACTGTGCAAACATGCGTATAACAAAGTGCTATGTGCAAGTAGCAGCTTCACAATATATTTCCTATATTGGAATAAATAAAGTGCTTAGTGAATAAAAGTTCTGTACTTTGCAGATACATATGAATCACTGTATGAGTCATAAATACTTGACTTCAATAAAAAACATTTATCTATACATCGTAAAAACTTAATTACAAAAGGAGACCACTGGATAATATTGCCAACCAAAAAATTATATCCAACCAAAGATGGAGAGAGACCAGAGGAGAAAAGTGTGCATGCAACTTCATGATTTCCTGTGTTCATAAATATTTCAACACAAAATATGTTGCTCACCCTGAGAGGAGAAAAAAAGGGAATGATGATAAAAAAGTGAAAAAGGAAAGGAAGTAGTCTAAAATGCATTCAATTCTCTATTTAGAGGTCAAATATTGAATTAATAGACCTTCTAACCTTAATGCTTGTGAAAGACATATTTCCTGTAAACGCTGCAAGCAAACTATCATATACAACTAAAGCATTTGCATATACATTGACTCGAGTCTAATAATACAGTTGTAATACTAAAAGTTTCAAAAACACATGTTATTGAAGGAGCAGGAGCAACAAAGTAATTGTCATGATGCCTACCCCCGGAGCACCAGGCCAGGCCCAGCACCCCCGGGAGCAGGCATCATGCCCCCGGGTAAAAGCCCAGCGGCCCCTTATAGGGGCTCTTTGGACTCTGTCCTGGCGCCATTGGCGCCAGGCTCATTAAGGAAGGTGTTTTGTGCACTTACCTGATGCAGACCATTCTGCAAGATTCAGGCCTCCCTGAGACCTGAAAGGGACTATTTTTTCATTGGGACTATTTTGCCACTCGGGCGTGGCCAGGGAAGGATACTTACCTGGAACTACTTTGGGGGCTATTTAAGCCACGCCCAGACAGTAGCTCACGCTTCGCGTTGTTCTGTATCCAAGCAGCTGAACGCTCACCGTGTCTGCTCCTGCATCTGGTCTCCAGCCACGCCCGCCTCGATCCTGGAACACCTGTAAGGAAAGAAGAGAAGAGAAAGGTGAAAACCAAGAATTTTATCAAACTTCTTACCTGCATCCGGAACCTTCACGCCAGCGTTCCTGAGAAAAGACTTTCATTTAAAAGCACCGCGTTGCTCGCTGCAGCACCGCGCTTCACTCACCTGTCCTCTGGAGTTCTTCTGGCTCCACCGCGACTGTCAGCACCGGTCGCCACATCTCTGCGCCTAGGGGAGAGAAGAAGAGACAAAAGGTGAGCAGAAGGAACATATGAGGAAAGCCTAATTTTCCGCCATAACACTTACCGGTCTTCTGTTGGTGGACCATTCCTCATTTCGGGTCGGCGCTGCTTCGTTGGCAGGTACCGCACCCCGGCCCCTATGGGGAAAGGACAAAAGACATTACTGGGGGAATATAAAGACATTAAGAGGGATCGCCCCCATCGCTAACTCACCTGAGTTTACCATCGGCAATTCAATCCCTCAACGCATCGCCTTCATTCTGCACCTGAAATAAAGGACAGATCACAGGTTAGGAAGGCAACAGAAAAGGAGGCTCAACACTTGAACTTTTGTAATCTTCATACTTACGGCGTTCCGCTCGGAAAAGTCAAGTGGATTTTGCCAGCGCCATTCTGAAAACCAGTGAAGTAACTGGACAAACACGCGCCCCTGCACCAGAAGCAGGATGGAGAGTTCATCCTTTCAAACCATAAGGTGAGCTTTAACCGGGGATTTCGGAGAAAGTTAGAGAAGAACGAAGGGGGAAGGGGGGAGCAAGCACACTATTCTGCAGACTGTTAATCCCCTTTCTCATCTGCAGAAGAATATTCCTACTGGCCAGACAAGCAAGATTTGAGGGTCCTGTTCAGTCGGTGTTCCGAGTTCTGCGCATCACGCTCGAAGAGGCCACAGCAGCCCAGACTAGACAAGCGCCTCCGTGGGAGTCAGGTGAGCGTTACAGTCATACTGAAATCTGGGATCTTCTTAAAAGTCCATATATAAAATTACTTAAGGTTTTTCTTGGACAACTTAGGTGCCTAGGAAAGTGTATAGTTCTTCATCTAGGTTATGGCCCTGTGATTTTTTGGTCTCAAAGTCTAGGATGTATCTAGTTTCCATTTGTCTGAGGAGTAGTTCACGGTTACCACCCCTTCCTGTTTTTGGAATGTGTGTATACCAAAGTACCTAAAGCCTTCAAGTTTGCCTCCGTGCTTCTTTTGGAAATGTAGGGCCATAGGATATGTAGGATCGACATTTTTGATGGCTCTTATATGCTGTAATATCCTATGTTTCAACTTGCTGATCGTACTCCCGACATACCACTTATTGCACGGGCAGGTAAGGACATATACAACATACTCTGTTTCACATGTGATCTTAGATTTAATAATCACATTGTTATTTAGTACAGGATGTTGGTAGTTTTTCATATTTGTTGAAAACTTGTATGCCTTACACTTTGAACATTTGTGAAAGCCTTCTGAGTTTACACTTAGCCAGCTGGGAGCTGCTAATGAGGTTCTGGGACTCATGTAACTAGATACCATGCTATCTTTCAAAGAGGTAGAACGTCTGTAGGTGATATTAATGTTAGAACCCAAGGTGCTCCACAAATGCTCATCTAGCTTAAGTACATGCCAGTGTTTATGTATTATGTGGCGAATGTGCTTAGAAGCTTTACTGAATGTCAAGTTGAGTCGTGTATCTGTTTCTTCTATTTCCGTTTCAATTTGGGCCTTGGGCATCAATAGGATAGAGCGATCCTTTTGTCGTGCTTTTAGATACGCTCTCTCCAATACTTTTTTTGTATAGCCTCTTTGTTGAAACCCCAGGGTCATAATTCTACATTCCTTATCATAGGTTTCCAGTTCGGAACAGTTCTGTCTAATGCGGATAAATTCACCGTAGGGGATGCTCCACTTTAAAGCTGTGGGGTGGTTGCTTTTGGCATGCAGTGGTGTGTTGGAGCTAGTAGGTTTGCGGTACAGTTCAGTCACTAAACCATCCTGTGCCACAGTTACAAGTATATCTAAATAGACAATGGTAGTCTTGCTGTGGCACTCAGTAAACTGAAGATTGTATTTGTTTATGTTAAGTGACTTGACAAACTCCAACCATTCGTCTGTTGGTCCATCCCAAATTACAAAAAGATCGTCTATGTAACGCAGCCACAGGATCACTTTGTCAGTTTGGTGACTGTTTGAGGGGACCCACACTGCAGACCCACCATCAAGTTTGCGTATTAGGGAGCAAACGTTGTCCCCATGGCTGTTCCTTGCAACTGGGTATAAAAGTTGTTATCAAATAGAAAACTGTTATTCGTTAAGCACAGGTTGATCATCTCTAAAATCATCTTTCCGTGTTCCAAGTAATTCAATTATCTGTTTTTTAAGAAATACTCACAAGACTTCAGTCCATCTATATGTTTGATAGAAGTGTATAGAGAGACCACATCTAATATGGCTAGTAGTTAAGTTTTTTTCCCAGGTATACCGTCAATTTTATTAAGGAAGTCCTTTATGTCTTGTAAATATGATGGTAAGCTGGTAACAAATGTCATCAATGTTTCATCTACTAGTTTTGACACATTTTCAAGCAGCGCCCCACATAAAGTTACTATGGGTCTCCCTTGTGGTCTTGTTTTGTTTTTGTGGATTTTTGGCAAGAAGTAAATTGTGGGCATCATTGGAAACTTGGGATGCAAATATTTACACATGTCTTCTTCCAATAGGCCTTTCTCCTTCCATTTCATCAATGGCTCAAAGAGTTTGTCGTTCATTTCTACTGTTGGGTCCATATCCAGCAACCTATAACATTTGGGATCCTTCAATTGTCTATTGGCTTCAATAATGTAATCAGACCGATTCATTATGACAATGTTGGTACTTTTATCAGAAGGTTTGATGATGTAATCTTCCAATGTTTTCATGCTGGATATGATCTCCTGCTCTCGACGAGTTACATTATTAGAAATGTATATATATGCTGCTTGTGGATCTCCTTCGAATCACATGCTGTGCATAAAGTCAGACATCTAGTGAAAATCGCAGAGTATTGCATCTTTCTTTCGAAGATCGTAAGGGACGTCGACATGGACTTGACTGTAACACTATACCTAACGTGATGTGTAGTGTACCCAAATACCCTCACCCATCAAGGTCCCTCAGATTGTTTTTTTCCACTAGTTGGTCTCTTATGGCGGAGCTTGTAAGAGTTTTATATTGCTAAATTCATTTCCACGGCCTACAGCCGTGTAGTCAACTTCAACAACCTTCTCGATGACTGCTTCATGGGTTTTCTACAGCCGACAACATCTACAACTGCTCGAAGACTGTCGACCGCATGGCCTCGGACCTCTTGCCAGGCCCTTACAGTAGGGAGAGTGGGGGTCTGGGTATTTATTCCTCTCTCTGAGAATATATTTCATTTTATTCCTCTCTTTGAGAATATATTTCATTCCCCCCCTCTCTTTCTCTTCTTGGTCTGGCTGATGCTACCCTCTGCTATGGAGAGGACTCCTTTTAAATTTTGCCCGACGAGTAACAGAAAATTTCCCTGGAAAGACACCCACGCCAATGCAATTCGTGTCTTCCTCGTGACCGCGAGGAGCACTCGTGCAAGGCCTGTAAACTCTTTCGACCAAAAACGTTGAAAGACGGGCAAACTAGACCATGAACGGCCTACGCTATATAGGCCGAAAACCTTTCCCCTGTTGGCGCCGTCGCATCGGAGAAATCCGTTGGCAACCATGGCTCCGAATTGGGAGCCATCGACCTCTCAGCAGAGCCTGCATATTCCCAGATGCCCGTCTCCGGCCTGACAGGCCACCGGCATTGTTATGGGGAGATCACACCCCCGTGACAAGGGCACCCACGCACCACGTATACTCAAGCACACAACCGCTAAGGCCTCTTCAACTGAGTCGTCGAAGAAGCACTCAACGCCCACAGGACCGCCAAAAATTTCGGCAGCACGGTCCGAACCTCGCGGTTCACCGCCCTCCACGCAACCACATTTGCGGAATGCGATTGGGCATCCTTCTGGAATGGGCGTTCCCCCTATAAAACACACTGTCGTCGATACACCATCCTAGGGCGCACAAGCGTCTAAGGACCCGGTGGAGTCAACAAGCATGACTGCGCCTTCAGGTGCATTGAGACCTTCAATACGATCCACGAGAGCCTTTATAAAATCATTTCAGCGGCCAAGGAGTACAAAGGGACATCCTCTCACTGAGAGGACTATTCTGAGGCCTCCCAGCCTCTCTCTATGATGCTATTGGAAAAATCTCCCCCTTCTGGGCAGCCCTTCCCTCCTCCTGACCATTCAGCTTCCTCTCGATGATTAAAAAAAGGTTTGAGCAGTATATGGACAAAATGTCCCAGTTCATTGACTTTTCTGACCAACATGTTATACTCAAGAGACCTAGGGAAGTGGACTCCTACCCCATCCCCTCCAAATTGCAAAAACACCCCACCTCTGCACAGGGACACCAAGAAGACATCTTAAATTTCCCAGATGACCCAACCCAGGAGGATTTCTATAAAGAGCTTAACCCCTTTGATCAAGACCCAGCCGATCAAGACCCAGACTGGGATCAGGCGGAGGACCAGGGCCCTTGTCTTAGACCGACACATACCACTAACACGGACGTCATCTGTCTAGATCCCCCTTCTACTCCTCCACAATGAGATTTATCATCCGTTGACGACCAGATGCTGTTTAACTCCATTTTAAAAAGAGCAGCAAACCATTTTAAAATTGCAACGCACAAAGCTGCTCCAGACTCAGACTTCGTAGAGGATATCCACAAGGAAAAGTCTCCAACTAGCCAAGCTATTTTTTTGCTAAATTCTATAAAGAGGCGCCTTGCCCCTTCTTTGTTGTCCCCGTCCCTCACACAGGCAGTTAACCCCCGGGTTGAGAAATTATTTCACCCATCACCCTCCGACCGCCCCCTCTACATCAGATGTCATGCCACTCCAGACTCCTTGATTGTTACAACCACTTGGAAGAGGGTGGGGGGGTACCACTGTCCTCCGCAGAGTCCCCTCTGGACAAAGACTGCAAGAAGCTTTATGCCCTGGGTAAGCGGGCCACCGCCTTGCGGCCTACTCCACAAGGATTGCAAATAACACCATAGTCCTGGCGAGTTACAGTGATGTCCAGTGGGGCCTAGTGCAAAATGGTCTTTGGGATGTTCCAGAGCCCACCCGATCACGCCTGCTGGCGTTCGTGGCTGAAGGCAGACAAGTAACCCGCAACATACTGAAAAACACACTGGACTCGACTGAAACCACTGGACGCACCCTCGCCCCAGGGTACCCTACTTAAAAGGCATGCCTGGTTAAAATACTCTAGATCAAACCCGAAACTCAGGCCTTTCTAATGAACAAACCAGTGGAGGATTCCAACCTTTTTGGGAAAGCAGTTGATGACGCCCTAGAGACTCTAACGTCACTTAGCCAGATCGCGGCTAAACCCTTTTACCAGCGTGGATGCTCTTAAGCACGCCGTTCCTTTTGTGGCCAATCCTTCTCCAGCTCGCCCCAGGGGCAATATATCTCAGGGACTACACCTTGTTCCTCCAGTCAAGTTCTCTGTTAACTTCCAATACCAGTAAAGAGGCTTTCGTAGGGACAAGGGTAGAGGCAGAAACTCTGTTCCTAGAGGCTCCCCGGCCTCCACCTCAGTGACTCGCCGGTTCAGGTCCCCTCCCATGCTTCCCAGGTTGGGTCTTCATTCATCCACGCTTGGGAGGGGGATCACTTTAGATCAGTGAGTACTAAAGACCATTGCCCACGGGTATTGTATCACCTGCGCATCCTGCTGGAAGAGGTTCAGGTCCTGCTGGAAAAGGGCACCTTCAAAGTCGTCCCCCCTTCTCCAGGTAAACAAGGGTATTTATTCAGTTTACTTCCTTGTACCCAAAATGGATCTCACCATGCGCCCTGCTTTAGACCTGTGCCCTACGAACAAATATATCAAACCTCAAAAGTTCAGGATGACAACACTTCAGAAGGTAATCCCCCTGCTGCAGCATGGGGATTGCATGGACACATTGGACATGAAAGATACATACCTTCATATTTCAATGTTGCCAGTGCACAGAAAGTACCTCAGGTTCATGATAGAGGACACCCACTATCAGTTCAAGGTTCTCCCCTTCGGCATTGCCTCAGCCCCAAGGGTATTCACAAAGGTGCTGGCAGTAGTAACGGCTCACCTGCCAATCCATCCCAGTCTATCCCTACCTTGACGACTGGTTCATAAAGGGGGATTCGTACGGAACATGCCAGACAAATACCCAGATGAAGTAAATCTCCTCTTCAACCTAGGATTCTCTATCAACGAGAAAAAAAACAGTCTAAACCCCAACCAGGTCAAACCGTTTCTGTGGGCTGTAATTGGGACAAAGACGGGCTCGTCTTTCCCTCCAACGAGAGGGTTGACAACATGCCGTTCGAGATCCCTCACTATGTAGCCAGTCACCAGGTGACAGTACGCATAGCCATGCGACTGATGGGGATGATGGCTTCCTATGTCTACCTACTTCCTCACGCTCATCTGCGCATGCGCCCCATGCAAGAGTGGCTCTCGAGCCAATTGCGTCAGGCCAGTGGGACGGGACGATCTAGTGGTTGTCTCAGCAACCCTTGTTCAGTCTCTGCAGTGGTGATCAAGGGAGAACCTTCTGTAGGGGAAAACCTTCACCAACCCCACAGTGGAAGCCACTCACCATGGACTCATCTCTGACGGGCTGGGGAGCTCACCACATTCAACAGACGGTGCAGGGCATGTGGTCTCCAGCAGTAGCATCCAATCACATCAACATGCTGCAGCTGCCAGCAGTATTCAAGGCACTGAAGGCCTTTCAGATACACCTCCAGCGGAAAACAGTTATAGTCCTCACGGGCAGTACTATGGCCATATACTACTTAAACAAGGGGGCACTCACTCTCTAGGGCTATCCAAACTGTCCCAAAACATCTGTAAGTGGGCACTCAAACACATGTTCCTCTTTTCACAACATGTTCAGGGGAACTCAATCTTCTGGCAGATACTTCCCTCTACCCGTAGAACATGAGTGGTGGCTACAGGAGCACATGTTACTCAGCGTCTTTGCAGAATGGGGCTTCCCAAAGATTGACTTATTTGCCACTCTGGAGAACGCCCAATGCCCAGATTACGCATCCAGGTACCCACCGAACCACTCCAAGGGGAACGGTCTTTGGATAACATGGTCCATGAGATTTGTCTACGCCTTTCCTCCCCCAATTCCCCTGCTCAATAGAATAGTGCAAAAGATGCACCAAGAACCAGTCACGATAATCCTGGTGGCCCCTATGTGGGCCCGCCAACATTGGTTTTCCCATTTCATGGCAATGTCAGTCACTCCTCCCAAGAAGCTGCCGTACCCATACAACGTGCTGTCTCAAGATCGGGGAGAGACACTACATCCATGCCCTCCAACTCTCTACTTAGCAGCCTGGCTCCTGAGGGCATAGAGTTTAGGCACCTTCAGCTCCCTCAGAGATGCATGGACATTCTCAGAGAGGCACGGAAACCTATCACCAGACATTGCTACTCCAGCAAATGGAAGCGCTTTGTTATCTGGTATAATGTCAAGGGCATCAATCCTATTGATTGCTCACCTAAAGATATCGTCGTTTACCTAACTCACCTGTTAGATTCAGGACTGGTTTTCAATTCTCTTAAAGTCCACTTAGCCGCGCTTTCGGCATATACCATGTTCTAGAGCAAGGTTTCATGGTGGAAAATTCCTGTATTTAAAGCCTTTATGGAAGGGGTAAAGAGACTTCATCCCCCTATCTCCAACCCAGCTCCTGTGTGGGACATGTATGTTGTTCTTACCAGACTAATGGGACCGCCCTTTGAACCCATGCACAAGGCTAGCCTTAAAGCACTCACCTACAAGACCACCCTGCTGGTGGCGATCACCTCTATAAGGAGAGAGAGTGAACTACAGACCCTTTCAGTTCAGGACTCATCACGATTCACAAAGGCAAGATGGTTTGGGCACACACCCTCGCTTTGCGCCCATATTTATCTCAAAGTTGTAAACCAGTCCATAGAACTACCCAGCCTTTTCAAAAACCCCACTAACCTGGCGGAAAGAAGCGTCCACACACTGGATGTAAGGAGAGCGGTTATCTATCTGGAAAAGACAAAGCCACTAAGAAAAACAAACCAGTTATTCGTTTCTGTGGCAGCTGGTAGAGAAGGGGACCCTGTCCCTAAATCGGCTATTTCCAAGTGGATCGTGAACTGCATTACACTGTGTTACACTCTTGCCAAGAGAGATTTACCCTTCACGCCTAGAGCACACTCGACTCGGGGCACAGGGGCTACCATAGCATTCATTGCAAATGTTCCTCTAGATTCCATTTGCAAAGCAGCAACCTGGAATTCTGTACACTCCTTTACACAACACTACTGCCTGGATACACACTCTAGGTCTGATTCTCAGGTGGGACAAGCGGTGCTAAAACATCTCTTTGCTACTGTTCCTTCACACATCCACCACCATCTCTGGGTACTGCTCGCTCGTCTATGCACAGCATGTGATTCTAAGCAGACCCACAAGCATCAGAAGACATGCATTACTCACTGTAATAGCATTTCTGATGATTGTATCTGCTCCTCGTGGAGTAGAAGGAACATAGACCTCTTACACCATCTCTCTTCTGTATTCGCTCACGCTGACTATAAGGCTCCTTCACAGCAGAAATAATACAACAAGAGGGACCTCAGCGCGTGTGGGATTTTGGGTACACTAGATGTCCCGTTAGGGATAGTGTTAGTCACGCCCATGTCGACATCCCTTTCAATTTTCGAAAGAAAGATGCAGTACTCTAGATGTCGGACTATATGCACAGCATGTGAATCTAAGCATATACAATCATCAGAAATGCTATTATGGTGAGTAATGCATGTCATATATATTTCTGAGGCTTGTGGAATCGAAGCGCGGGATTGGAATTCGAGCCTGTGTTGCGCTGCGTTGTCTTGCTTCCAAGAAAATGGGTTGCCCCTGAGCTATTCTTCCTCCCCATGATGCTATGAACATACCATGTCCTCAGTTTCTTTTTTCTATGCAATCAGTACACTGCTCAGGAACGCCACTAGCAATTATCGCTTTCTAACTGCTTCATTCCGAATCCCAATGTACAAGCCCTGTTGGGACTGCTTGTGGCAGATGTCCATCACAAATCCCCACATGGTCTGCGTTTGCTGTTTAGAGAAGGTCGGAAATAGGAGGTTCAGATAATGCCATTTCAAGCCAGCTATGCATGTAAAGGTTCTCCAGGATTATGCTGCTGAGCTTTATACCTTCATCCACAAGGGCAAGAAACATACTCCCTCCAAATAGCCTGCTTTTGAAACCTCTTCCAAGAAAGTCCATTCCTCAGGAGAGATATGGGTAGAACACCACTCGAGTGACAATTAACACTGGGAGGAATCCAGTTCACACAAAGGTGACCTGAAAGACAGGAAGATACAGCAGAAACCCCACAATAGGTCTTGATCCTCAAGCAAATAGTCTGGACTCCACTCATCCTACTCGTCCACCAGAAAGAAGTTATCACTTTGAATCCAGGGATGTTGAAGATTCTTCTGAGGAGCTGCCACCATAGAAGGTATAATTCCCCACTTGCTTCTCCAAGCTGGAGAAGTGGGAGAAGTTCAGGCAATCAGTACCAGACAACTTTTCCATGGCATGCAACTTCAGTCCTAGGGAAGGTCGTAGAGCAAGGGCTCACCACCCTTGTACAAGCCATCAGAGGTACCTCTTCAGAACTCAACTGCACGCCTATTGGCTCGATCCTGGCACTCAAGACTACTCCCCTCCAAACCTGGACGGCTCTCCGCCTTTGGTGACGTAGCTCTGGCTTTCTCAGCTTCAACATCAGTGCTGAATGATATCGGATCATCATTAGTTTGCTCTGGCTTAGAGGGCTTAATTGTTTCCTAAAATGAATACAATCTTTGAGAGTGAACCCATTCCTTATGATTGTTCAATAATGTCAGCAAGCTCCTACATGTCCTTTGTTTCCACCTCTGTTAAAAGTGAAAATAACTATGTTGTGCATGGGAAAATGCCAAAGCCTCAAACCAATCTAAAACAAAGCAACAAAGAAGAGACTCCCTATAGCAGCCTGAAGACATACAGTGAACTACAAAATGAGGAACACAACAGTTTTAAGTTGCGAGCCATTGAGAAGCATGTCCAGAACAGAACCATCACTGGACAACAGTGTCTGCCTGAGCGAAAAGCAGTGCTAGTTCCAGAGGAGTACACTGCGAACCACTCTGTTTTTGGAGATTCCCTCATGAAGCTTTGCTTGAATGACAAAACCCAGGGGCTGTTACACGTCTAATTAATGTTGTTCTGACAATGCCACAAGGCTTGTTAAAGTGCCTAAGGAACACTTGCCTGATAAACAGAGATGTTGGGAGGAGTCTCCAAATAGTTGCGTAAAAAAGCCAAGAAATTATTCGGAGCATCTGAAGGACATATGTCTAATAAAACCAAGAGGTGGTTCACAGCTTGTGGGTTGAACCTGAGCAGCTCCTAGAGGTTGGTGGGTCCTCTAAGCCACAGTACAGGTTTTCCTGATACATCCCAAATGTTCCTGGAAGCCTCTGAAAGAGGGTGGAGACACATAAGAGGTTGCTGAGAAACCTCTAAGAGAGCACTGATTAACAAAGCATAGAGGCTGGTGGGAGCTCTAAAAGGAACATGTGTATGCATCATCCATGGGAGAGTCTCTGAGAAGCAGAAACCGGATAGTGTGTTTAAGAGGAACCTCTAAAAGATAGTTTTTTTGTAACCACCTAACCTTCGGCCAGATGTGTTTTTTAACCTTCATGTTTTTACTTAATGATGACCGTTTACCACACTTCCTCATTTCTCAACAAGCCACCACTTTAATCTTGACTCCATCCTGACCACTCTCCACAACCAACAAACGCAAAATGACTGCAACTCTGTTGACCTCCTTACTATTATCCTCCCTCATCTGTCCTTTCCATTGACCCCTCCCCATCTGGACATTTCCATGTGCAGTCGATATGGCTGTCTCCTTCCCCTGGATTTCAAGGCAGCAGTCTTTGTTGTTGTTATTCCTCAGACAAGGGTGGAATGCAGAGTTCTGAGCTAGTCACCAGTTAAGGCTGATCAAGACCCCCAAACCCCCACAGACTCTGCCTTCTCAGAGAGCACTGCTGGCTCTGATTCTCAGTGTGCAAATGTTTAGTTTCTTTGCTGGGCTTGCCGTTGCCACCAGAATCCAAACTATGGCTCCTGGCCAGCCTCTGTCTTTATCTTTCTTTATGTCTCTTGACTCCACCAATCTTTGTGCCCAGGTCAACAAAACCCTCCACTATTCTAGTGCTTGTACTCTGGCCACATCCCAGCTCAGCCCCACTGGTCTCTGGCCACATCACAGCTCTCTGGCCCCATCACAGATAGGCCCCACTGTTCTCACTATCTGCCTCTTAGCATCCCCTCTAGCCTTTGATCCTCTTGAACTGTTCACTGCTGGTTGTCTGCTGTGGACTTCTGTCCATTCCCTCCTCCTACTCTCCAACCCTTTTGTCTCTACCTTCCTCTGTCTTCATCCATCCTCTCTCCACTTCCCTCCTCCAACCACCTCTTTCGAGACCCCTTCTCCGTCCTTCTGAAGTACCAACCTTTGCTATCTTGCTTTTCAGGGGGTAGGGTGACCTATTCAACTTGTAGGAGTTGTGCAGCCCTTATCTCAGCTGTCGCTCCAAGCCCTTTCTCCCTCTAGTCTAGCTCCTCTCAGCTCTCCTTCTGGTGGTACACGTCTATACTACAGATTCCACTAACCCCGACTAGGAATCAGACTTTCCTTTATGCTTCATGTACCAAGTGTCTGCTCCCTGATTGGCTGGGGTGGTCAGGTGGGTCCCTGCAATGATCTGATTGGGACTAAGGCTTTCTAGCATAGAACTCGCTTGCAAGAGCTTTAAAAAGGCTGATTGCCGGGTGCGCTACAGAGCCCAATCAAGATGGTTGCATCTCTGTGAGTTCCGTGCCTTGATCTGAAATTTCCCCAGAGATCCTGCTGATAGCCTGGGGGGTTCTAAGGGAACAGCCCTACTTGACCATACTGATGCATCTGATATGTTCTGGCTCACATTGAGGTGTAAGGGGGCTGAAGCTGGGGACACAGCCTGGTTTGGTTTGACTTCCGCAGAACTGCACACGCCAGTGGTGGTCCTGGAGTGGGTCCAGGGCCTTTGAGGGTGGCTGGACCATTAAGAGCGCTGCTGGGCCACGAAGAACGCTGCTGGATGGGGAGCAGACTCCTGGGTTGACACATTCAGCATGTGGAGGAGGTGAGGGAGTTTAGCGCCCGGGCCTGCAAGAGCTGTCCCGAGTTGCAGGACGGTCTTCCTGCAGAGTGAAAGGTGGTGTGCTGGACCCAGGTGGGTTGACGCTCTCACCATGGTCAAGGATCAGCAGCAGAAGCTGGAGCTGTCTATGGGTGGCAGGGGCAGGCAGACGCAACAGGTCAAAGAGGAGACTGGTGGCTCCTCTGCATCAGAAGGCACCATCAATATGGGAATGTTGCTTGAGACAATTCAGGAGTCCAGGTCATCACTGGAGTCCAAGGTACAAACTGTGTACGTTGAGCTCTCCCTGGTCAGAATGGACCTGTAAAAGGTGGGGGAGAGAATCACTGTGGTGGAAAGAAGAGTGCGAGATGTCTAGGACAAGGTATCGGTCCTGCAGTCCAGGCTAAATGCTCTTACGGCAGCCACGCGGTCGCTGAAGGAAAAGGGGAAATATGTAGGGGCAGATGCAGGCGGAATAACATCTAAATTATTGGAGTGGCAGAAGTGGAGAAAATCCCAAGTATGTAGTTGTTTCTGGAGAAGCTCTTTGTGGACACCTTGAAAATTAAAGGCCTCTCGACATGGTTCTCAATTGAAAGGGTGCCAGGCATGAGACCGCCTGTGGTGGCACCCCCGCGTGCCATTGTGGCTAAGCTTTTGAACTTCTGGGACAGGGATACTATCCTCCAGGGCGCTAGGTGGTGCTCAGTCTATAGTGTGGGCAGTGCAACTATTATGGTATTTCTGGATTTCACACAGGAGGTGCAAAGATGACGCAAATCGTATGGCGCAGTGCAGAGGCAGCTGAGACAGCTCAGACATAAGTACGTGATGTTCTATCCTGCAAAACTAGAGGTGCTGGCTGAGGGATGCTCTTTATAAGCCAGAGGTGGTCTGGGAGTGGTTGGAAGCAAGACTTTTGGAGCAGGCGAGGGTCAGAAGGGGCCATTACCTGACAGCCAGAGAGTGATGTCTCTGAAGTGTCGACTGAGAGGATGTGTGGGTGAGGATGGTACTTTGGCCCTGAGATGTTTCAGGTTGGGGGGGCAGGGGGAGATCCTGAGCAAGAGGATGGCTTGGTTTTTTTCCCTCGCCCCAAGAACTGCGGTGGGGAATGCGAGGAGGTATTTTAATGAATAAAAGGTGGGCTCCTTTTGGGACTGCTCTCTGATTGAGGGTTTGTTTTGCTGTGGGAAGGAGACATTGTTGAGGTGCATTGTCTAAGGTACTGGGGGGTCAGCACTGATATGTTGGTGGGGTTTGCTGAGGGGTTATGGGGCAAATATGAGGGTGTCAGGATAGAAAGGTGGTCATGGTGTTTTGTTCTGTATGGGAGGGAAGTACGGGATGATAGTTGGGAGGGGGCTTCGGGTTGCAGTGGGAAGCGGCTCACCCTAGTGTTCTGTCTCTTCCCCATTCCTTTGGCTGTGGTGAGGCATGGTCTGGGTATTCAGGATGGAGTCTCTGTTGAAGTTTAGTTTAGGTTGGATATGCTGCTGCATGTGGGATGGGAGGTTGGGTTGCATCCACAGTTGGGGGTTCTGGGCGCAGGGCAGGGAGTGGGGAGTGATGGTGTTCAATGAGGTTGTGTTGGGTTCTTGTTGATGTTCTTGACAGTGTTTGCATCTATGGAGAAGTGGGATTTAGGATTCACCCTAGTGTTCTGTCTCTTCCCCATTCCTTTGGCTGTGGTGAGGCATGGTCTGGGTATTCAGGGTGGAGTCTCTGTTGAAGTTTATTTTAGGTTGGATATGCTGCTGCATGTGGGATGGGAGGTTGGGTTGCATCCACAGTTGGGGGTTCTGGGCGCAGGGCAGGGAGTGGGGAGTGATGGTGTTCAATGAGGTTGTGTTGGGTTCTTGTTGATGTTCTTGACAGTGTTTGCATCTATGGAGAAGTGGGATTTAGCATGTGGGGGATTCTTTTATGGCCGCTCTGAATGTAATTCGCTGTAACGCACGGGGACTCAACAATGTGGTGAAGCAGAGCAAAGTGCACTCATATTTAGTCAGGAATAAAGTTGATGTGGCTGTGCTGCAAGAGACTCATCTCGATGCTCGCAGGGTGGGGAAGGAGGAGGTGAGATGATAGGGCAGAGTGATTGGGTCCACCTTTTCCTCCTATGCTAGGGGTGTCCTTATTTGAGTTAGGGAGGACTCAGGGCTGACGAGTGGAGGTATGTGGCCATAGTGGGAGAGGTTTATAGTAATAGCATTGAATGCAAAAGCATAGAAAAAATGCATTTTTTGTCCTTTTTTTTTAATGGGGCGCCCCCTACGCAACGCCTGTTTTTTTTTTTTACGAATGAATTCCTCTCCCGTTGGACTTTCGGACCCCTTAAAAGCTATTATAATAAAAATAAAAGCTTTACCTATGAAAAAATGCATTTTTTTTCGATGCTTTTGCATTCGATACTTTGTATTTGATGGAATCACCGGATACCGTGGGAGATGTGCTGGGGCGTTCTGTACTTCTATTGGGGACCTACGCTCCAAATATGGAACAGGCTGAGTTCTTTAAGGTAATGTAGGACTAAATAATCGAGCACTGTGCAGACTGGATTTTATAGTTGGGAGATTTCATTTGTGTGCTTGACAAGTATGCTATGTTGAGAGCACAGCACAGCCGCCTAGAGGGGCTGCATCTAAGTCTTTGTCAAGAATTGTAATGATCTGTGCTTGCAGGATGTGGAGGGCATTGCACAGCCAGGAGCACAGTTATTCTTATTACTAAGCGGTTCATGGCTTTTATTCCCTCATTGATTATGCTTTTGTGGGGGAGGAGGAGCTTGCATTGGTGGCAAGCACAGAGTTTTTTTTATAGGACTCTTACCATGCACCACTGCTCCTGGGGCTTGCGCAAAGTGGTGCCAGACCATCTATTCCCAGGTGGAGATTTGACAATAAAATGCTTATGGTCCTCTGAGTGGGAAGCCCTGAATGTGTTTATCTGGGGGTGGGGGTCTGTATCTCTGCGAAGGTTGGTGTGTGTAGAGTCCTGTCAGCTGAAGTTCTGGGTCTCGAACATAACGTAGCTTCTCTGTGGCAAAACCTGGCTAGGGGGGAGATTGCGAGTGATGAGTTGGCAGATGCTACAAGCTATTTGCAAGGGGCAAGGGAGAGATTGAATGACCATGTTTATGCCCTTTATGTTGCAAGGCAGCACTAGGAGGGCGATAGGGCAGGCAGGCTTTTAGCCTGGTTTTTAGGAGGGAGTGCAGGCAATGACAGTGTGAATGGGTGAAAGACGGTAAGGGGGGGGGAACTGGTCACGGATCGTGTGGGTATCACCAACACATTTTGGGAATTTTATGCCAGCCTGTACGCTGAGAAGGGTGGGTTTGATGCCGATTGGGATCCTTGTGGTTGGAAGAGACAGGTGTTAGTGGGCTGTCGGAGGAGCAAAGGGAGCAGTTAGGAGTGGAAGTGGATGTACATGATGTCGAGTGTGCTGTTGAGGGACTGAGCTTGGGTAAGACCCCCGGAGTGGATGGGGTTATGGTAGAAGTGTATAAAGCCTATAAGGAGCTGCTGGCCCCAGAGATTTTGGAGGTCTTTCTGAAGGCCAGGGTGTGGGGCAAATGCCCGGTACCCATGATGGACGCTCTGGTGGTTCTCCTGAAGGCAGGGATACGAGAGAATGCACAGTCATGAATCCTGCTGAGTCTTCGAGACCCTACCTAAAGTCTCCTTCCAGGTGGCCAGGGGAAGACAGCCGCTTCCTGATCCTCACCCTGGGGGTGGTATTAGCGGGAGGATCACCTGGGAGGAGAAAGGACTCAGGGGAACAGGAGGACTCAGTTCGGTGAGACATGTTATTTGTCTTCTTCATAGACAGAAATATCAGAGATTCCGGAATATGTAATGGCGTGCCTTCAGAGAGAGCTTTTATTTCCCCAAAAGTAACTATGTTAAAGTTGGTGAAAACAATCAAACTCATTCATGGATTGGGAGTATGAAATCCCCTTTCAAAGTCCATTAACATTCATAGAGGTAAAAGCTCCTATGACCCCCCAGGGAAACACTAAAGATGAATCTTTAAATATGAACAATTTAGATTCTGAAAACCCTAATTCCCTGGTAAACCAAAACCCTTCTTGCAATCCTGGTACTACTCATTTAGGAAATATAATTAAGTATAGAAATGAAATTGGTAATGATATTTCCAGTAGAAGAGTTGATTTGAACATTGGGTACTTAAAGTCCTGCAATGCCCAAAGTACTGGGACAAAGATGAGGGCTGCAGAGGCACAAGACTGCAATTTGCAACCTAATAGTGTGTTAGGAATGGTATTCTTATTATGTTTATTCCCTGCTTAATCCTTCCCCCGAGTGCATGCTGTATGTCTGCAGGCGTGAGGTCATGAATGGAATGCCTGGAGTGTGACTGACCGTAATGCTGAGTGTATGAGGTTCCACCCAGGGCAGTTGGTGATGATGTAGTCTGGGCGGTGGGAGCCAGTGGGCTTCCCTAGTACTGTACTTCCTATCTCCTTGTGATGAAACCTGATTAAAGTAACCTGAAGATCACAGTAGGCTTCACAGTATCCTTTATAAGTACCCTGACTGCTGGTCTTAACAAAATCTTTGTGAGGACCCTGGAGCACCCTGGAGAAGACCGGTACCTGTGTGGTTGAGAGCCAGGGAAAGGGGAAAGGAGACTGCTGCGCGGGGGTGCAGAGCAGGAAGCAGAGAGACCAAAGGTAAGAAGAGGGAACCCACTGCCCCACATGATGAGTCCCAACACCCAGGTGGAAGTAATAGAGACAGGCCTGGTAGGCACCCAGGAGAAGTAAGGTTGGCTGAGTCTGTACAAGTGCCAAGGACCCTTAAAGATGCCAGAGACTGTAAAAGTGCTAAGGAGCCTTAAAGATGCCAGAGACTGTAAAGTTGCCAAGGCGTCTTAAGGATGCCAGAAACTGCAGTGGTTGGCACCCGGCGGAAGTAAGAGCACCTGTGACTGTGTTGTTTGGCATCCAGCAAGTGACGCCCAGGGGAAGAGAGTATTCCGGGGCCTAAAGGGCTTGTAACTGTTTTGCTCCCAAGAGGCACCATGAGTGTGTAGTGTAGGATTGCTCAGAGAGATCTTCGGTGTCGTCCACCCAAAGAGTCCAGGAAAGGAGTGGTCCCAGAGTGACTCAGTAACGTATGCTCTCCATAATTGCTTGTGTTGGAAAGTGTCAAGTTTTCAGTGTGCAATGGGAGTCCTCCCGTTTGAATGCCTGATGGAGTGTTCGTCCAGCTTAGATTGCTGGAGCTTTATGTGGCCAGAAATGAGCAACATAGAAAATGGGGACGCCTCACTGTGTTCGTCTATAACTGTGGGTGGTGACAGTTGGCCGCCTGGAGCTCTAAGCGGCTCCACAGATGGCTCTCTATTGGTGATGTCAGAGAATGTGCTGAGGTGGTTGGTGATCCAATTGAATGTGGTGCTGTGTGTGACATTGGCTTTCTTCCTAACGTTCGGAATTGGTTGCAGTTTGTGTAGCTCACATTGAAGTCTGAACTTACTTCAGAGTAAGGCACCCTGGATCGTGCCTTAGCGTGCCCAGGAAGTAAGCAGTCCGACTTTTTGATGCAGTAATCAGGAGCGATCAGTGCCAGGGTTGCGTTTACAGCAGTAGAAGGCAGTTTGGCTACTGCAGGAGTATACACAAGGCCTTAAGTGTATATGGTTGGAGCTGACATTCTTCACAGGTGTTGTAAGGACAGTACGGCAGAGGGTCAGGTGCTGCTTAGGAAGTGTGTAGTCGATCAGAGAGACATGCGTTGCGGATCAAGCTGGATGTGAATGCTTACTTCAAGTACTTGGTGCACATGCCTTATGTATTTGCTAGGGTTATATTCAAGTGGAGTTTACCGTTCAGTTTGTTTCACGTGTGCGCTGCGATTGTTGGAATGCATTTTTAAGGGGTAGCAAGGCTTGGCAGGAAGTTTAAAATGAGAGACGTCACGTGGAAAAATAAGTGTGTGCAGTAATGAGAGTTCACAGATAATGATGTGAGGATTGCAGCATGTCGGTCCCTTGGTAGGATGTGTGTTTTGAGGGTATCACAGATGTTTTAGTTTGGGTTGTTATGTTGGATGATTAGTTTAACCTCTTGAGGAATTTTAGGAATGATATTGGCTGCGAGGAGGGAGAAGTAGCTTTGCATTGGACTAAAGATTAATTGTGATGCGTAAGTTATCCTGCATAGTGTTATGTGGGAGGTTAGAACTAACATTTTTGAGGCTTTGCAGGATATTTACGTTGTGAAGTTGCAACATGGACTTTTAGCATGACATTGCGGTGAGGATGTTTGCAAGCTAGATTAACAGTGTTTGAGGATTTTCAGGATGTTTTAGGTTTGCATACTGTTCCTATGCAACATGGACTTTTAGGTTTTTCTAATGGGAATGATGCAAGTCAATGATTTTAAACCATTATAGGGTTTAGTGAAACATGTATTTTGATGCAATTGGTATGGTCTGTTAATGGTAGACATGCCCAGAGTTTTGGGATTTTGAGTTGGGTGCGAGTTGTAGCCCATTGATTTAGTGGGTGAGTGAGTTGCATGCTCTTATCATTGTACTATGGGTGAGAACGGTGACCCATTGTTGTATGATGGATGAGTGTAGCTACCCATTGTTCGGGTGTAAGGTATGTGGTGTGCATGCCTTTTTTAGGTTGTGAGTTTGGGTGAGTGTAGTACCCATTGTTTTGTGTAATATATGTTGGGGGCATGCCTTTTGAGGTTGTGTGTATAGGTGAGAGTAGTAATCCATTTGACGTAGTGTAGGTATGTTGAGTGTGGGTGAGAGTGGTAGCCTATTGAAGTAACAGGTGTGGGGCAGGGCCCTGCCCGCACGCTGTTGGTAGTACGGGTGTGGTTTGGGTGCCTTCACATTTCGTTGTCACGTTACAGTGTCCAGTGTTGAGACCGTTGGGTTTAGCTGGACTGGTGTGCTCCCCATTCCCAAGAGTGGTTAAGTATCCAAGGCCAGAGTTGGAGGGTCTGGATGGAGTTAATTTGGGACCCGGAAGGTTTAGCCCCGCCATGTTAATGTAGGTTTTCTGATTTCTCATGTTTTTCAATGTCTTCACGGTGAATGGCAATTACATTTGTGTATTTCCTTTCCTGTGAGTGGGGCAACTTTAGTTTCTTTTCCATCAGGTCGCTGGAGGTTCAGTTTGTGTGTTCAAGTGTTGGATTTGGTTTGAGATCCAAGGTGTCATGGCTCAGTTTGTGTGGCCCCCAAACTGGGGTTCGTGAGGGTTTCCTTTTGGTTTGAATCCTACTGTATGTGATTGTTGCCCAAGAGCGTTGTGTACGGAGTGTGTGTGGGTTGTGTGTCCCAGTTACTCCTGTTAGATATCCTTGGATTGGTTGTTTCTGGAAGTTAGGTAGATTTCTCGTTTGATGCAGAGGGACTATGTGCCAGTCCATAAAGGGACTATTTGTGCTTGGGGGTGGCAGCTCCAAGATCCATCAGTGGTGGATAGAAGTGTGTCAGTTTTGTTTTTAGAAGGGCTTCTTGTTTTATGTTTGGTTGCCCAGTGGGGCAGGCAGTGCTCATACGTGGCAGGTTTGAGGCTCCCGGTGGCAGTGGGGAGCGGAAGGTGTTTTGTTTTGTTGGTCTGGGATGGTAGTTGCGTTGGTGTGGTCCTTCTGCCAGTGGGGTAGTTACGCCTTTTTGAGTAACCATCCTTTGTCTTTGGAATTGGGTTGACTGTGTGTCGAGGTATGTACCCGCTCTGTTGGAGGAAGGGAGGTGTGTTGTGTTGTGTCTCTGGTTAGGTGGAAGGAAGGGAGGTTTTAGGAATGGTGTTCCTATTATGTTTGTTCCCTGCTTTATCCTTCCCCTGAGTGCATGCTGTATGTCTGCAGGTGTGAGGTTGTGAATGGAATGCCTGGAGTGTGACTGACTGGAGTCGTGAGTGAATGAGATTCCACCCAGGGCAGTTGGTGATGATATAGTCTGGGTGGTGGGAGCCAGTGGGCTACCCTCGTACTGTACTTCCTATTTCCTTGTGATGAAACCTGATTACAGTAACCTGAAGATCACAGCTGGCTTCCAG
The DNA here is from genome assembly GCF_040938575.1 of Ambystoma mexicanum. Lineage (NCBI taxonomy): Eukaryota > Metazoa > Chordata > Amphibia > Caudata > Ambystomatidae > Ambystoma > Ambystoma mexicanum. The sequence continues at coordinate 623,549,032 of NC_090936.1, forward strand.
AGTATCCTTTATTAGTACCCTGACTACTGGTCTTAACATAGTGTTAATAACCTATACCTGAGGGAGACTGTGAGGCATAAAAGGCCTCCTCAGGCACAGGCCATGGAGCAGTAACAGGAGGTAGTGTGATTGTTGTACCTCCACGTTGCTGCAGAAGCTGGAGGAAAACAGAGATGCTGGGACCACCGTTGTGTACCAAACGGATGCCGGTCCTGAGAGGGACACCTCCTTCAGAGACCTTGCTTGCAGAGATTGCGCAGCAGCAACCATTGGATTTGACGACTTTCCCCCTGAAGACTAGCTACAGAGATTGCGCCACAAAAAGCGTGAAGTTTAAAAGCTTCCCCCATTGTAAGTCAGGCTTCGGTGGCAGGCGAGCACCGGAGAAACTTTGGAGCGAGGAGAGTTCAGTTTCTGATTGGTGCGGGCTGCAGAAAGCCAAGAGAAGCAGTTTGCTGGGCCTCACAGGTCAGCAGAAGACCTGGAGGCAGCGGCTCGAACGTGCACGCCACACCCGGTCCGTTCATTACTGTATTGTGACACCGGAGCGCTTCATGATCGCCCGCTGACCAAGTCTGGGTATATTAAACATAGAACTAATATAAAGAGAGTGAAGTGGCAAAACAAGTAATATTTTGAATACTGAACTAATGTAAAGCAGAATAATAATCCATGTAAAAATCAAGCTGACTCAAAGAGGAGTAAGTGGCAGAATTAGTTGGCAAACAGACCAGAAATGTGGGATTGTATGTATGTGGGTCAGAACAATTTCCAGCAACAAGAGAGGGCAATATTATGAGAATCCAATACAAAACACTATTGCCAATGCCAAAAGAGAATAATATCCAGCCAAGTTGAATGGAACCAACATTGCCAAAGCCAAGAAAGGGTAATTGAGAGTACAAGTGTTTATAAATCCTATTGCACGTGTGTAAAAAAGGCTATGAGAGGAATTGGCTTAAACCCACATAACCAAAATAGTGCAAGAGTGAGAGAACCATTATCAGCATTTGGTCAATACAAGAGTGGGGAAACAAGAGTGCCAGGAAAGCTGCCCTGGCAAAGGATATTCTGGAGGAGTGGAACATAACCGGCATTGCGTGTGGCAGTCAGAAGTGTGTAACAAACAGCACCAATAGATTTCTTGTCTTCCCAAAAGAGGTAGCTAAACCTGATGTTGTGGAAAAACAAAAGACATTGCTAAATTGTTTGAAACAAACCACAGAACTACTTGTATGATATGATATGGCATTTGTAACGTGCCTATACGCAAGTGTTTCAAGGCTTGACGAGGCAAGGAAGGGGGAACAGAGGGAGGACAGAGACAATGATATTACTAGGCCTAGTGACATTGAGATCGCACAAGCGCAGGGGTGGGGGGAGTGCCCGTGGAAAGTGGAGGGGGCAGTGCTGTACATTGGATCAAAAAAATAAGATGTGCAGCCAGCAAGTGGCAGATGCAAGAGTAAGTGCAGGCAGCAGGTGTCCGAAAGTGCAGGTAGGGGGACTGTAGGGTCACAGATACAGGCCCAAGTGCAAGGATTGCCAGGAGGCAGTGCGGGTGTGCAACTGGGCGGGTAGGGACCTGGGCCCGGAATCAGAGGGTAGCCAGGTGACCAGTGCAGTATGAGACAGGAAATCAGCAGGGGAGAGGAAGAGAGAAAGCAGAAGCAAAGAGGAAGGTCTTGAGGAGCTTCCGGAACCAGAGATGGTTCTCCTCGAGTTTCTGAGAGGCAGGGAGGCTGTTCCAGATGGAGGCCGCAGCCGAAGTAAGAGACCACCACCAACTCGTTGCTTGGAGAAGCGACTGACCCTCAGAGAGTTGGAGGTGGAGGAGTGAAGAGCTCGAGTAGGAAGGTATTTACAAAGAGAGAGTTGGAGGTATTGAGGACCCAGGCCTCAGAAGGCCTTTTGGACAATGCAGAGGAATTTGAACTTAATCCTTGCAGCCACTGGGAGCCAATGAAGAGATTTCAGTGCTTGAGAGATACGATCCCTGGGCTTGAGGCCAAGGATAAGCCTCGCAGTCCTGTTCTGGATGAGTTGCAGAGGGCAAAGAGTAGAAGCAGGCAGATTTAGAAAGAGGCTGTTGCAGTAGTCCAGCCTAGAGAGATCCAAAGCTCTAGTGACTGTGAGGAAAGGAAGAATACCTCTGACGAGGTGTAGTTGGTGGTTTTACTTCGTAGAGACGTCAGATGTAAGGAGAAAAGGAGTGTGTGGAGTCGAAGAAGACCCAGAGGTTCTTAGCCTCACAGGTGGGTGTAGGAAGAGGGCCAAGAGAGGCCAGACAGAGAGTGACAGGAAAGGAGGGTGCAGATGTGCTGATGAGGAGAATCTCAGTCTTACTGGCATTAAGGCAGAGATCGTTGGCGGCTCACCGCCCCTGGATAGAAAACACAATCAGAGATGAGAAGAAGTGGTGGCAGAGAAGCCTGAAAAGGAGCTGTGTGTCATCCGCATAGCACTGAATGTTGGAGCAGAGAGCGGCAATACGGTGGCCGAGAGGTGCCAGGTATTGGTTGAACAGCCAGGGAGAGAGGTTAGACCCCTGGGGAACACCACAGGTAGAGAGTGAGATAGAGAAAAGGAAGGACCCAAGTTGGACATGGTAGAGTCGATCAGGGAGGAACGAGGTAGCTGGCAAAGGCCTGATCTGTGATACCCAGGCCATCACAGAGACGATTGAGCAGGATGGCATGGTTGACCATGTCAAAGGCAGAAGAGAGATCGAGTAAGATGAGGACAGAGGGGAGATTAGAATCAAGATTAGACAGCAGGTCTTCACGGATGTTTAGGAGAGCAGTTTCCATGCTTCTGGCTGCTCTGAATCCAGACTGATGATCATGGAGGCAACCAACAGATTCAGTGTGAAAACTGTAGTAGTTAGAAGTTTCATTTGTCCTGGCAACAAAGTACAACAGGGCAAAGGACCTTGTAGTGGTAGACCTGGCAGGTGAGCGGACCAGGTGGAAGTCTTTGAAGTACTGTGGTATGGTTCCAAATATTAAAGAAGTGGCAGAACCACTATTGTATTTTGTGAACTATTGCAGAATCATCCTGACAAAGACATTTTTGTTGATCATAAAGAACTGTGAAAATATGCTTGTTTTATGAGAAGAAGTTGTATTGAACTCTTTATCACAAGTGGAAAGATGAAAACTTGTTGCACATTGTGAACTGTTGGCAGAGTTCAGAGAATTTTACTGGAACTTTGTTGCACGACAGGATGTCCTTATCCTTTTGGAACTGTTGAATAAGATCCTGTTTGAATCTGGGGAAGGTGAACTCACCCGGGTTATAAGGAGAAACAGTTACCAGGTTGTGAATATAGCTGTTATTTCTGTTATATTGGAACTGCCATATTTTGCCTTGTTAAGTTTGTTATATGTACAAGTGTGAGGGACAGAATCATCTTTTGTTAGTGATTCCTTTAGTTTTCTTTTGATAGGCAGAGAAATCCTCGTTTGGGTAGGGATAGTGAGGCATTTTTCCAACCTTTTCAGTTAATTAAATGGCATCTTTTGAAAAACCTTCACAAAGTTGTCTGCCTCACATTTCCGACCCCTCACAGCGCCTAGTATAGACCCCCGTCCATGAGCAATGTGGATGTCAAAATCCTCTGCAAACTCTTGGCTGGTCAACTGAATCCTGCTATGCAAGGTTTGGTACATCTGGACCACACAGGATTTATTTTTGGTAGGAGCACCAGGCAGAATCTTAGATGACTTTTGTTGATCTTGGAAAAATCCAGGAACTCTACCGAGAACCTGGATTCTTACAAGGCCACTGATTCAGTTAACTGGGAATTTCAATGTAAGGTACTGGAAAGGATGGGGCTATGGAGCCACTTTATAGACTCGGTCAGATTTTTGTACATGGGTTCAACATCCAGGGAGCAGGTCAATGGGGCCATTTCAAGTCAGTGGCAAATAAGGCGTTGTCCCTGCTGATTTTCACGTTGGTTATTGAACCATTGGTGCAGGTCTATCGGAAAAGGCATGAAATGATGGGGCTGCGGATGAGCGGGGTGAGGCACTGTATATCTTTATATGTGGATGAGGTACTTCTGTTTCTTCATGATCCGGCTACAAGCCTGGAGCAGGCTATGGTAATGCTGTAGGAATTCGGGAGACTCTCGGGACTAGTAATAAATAACTCCAAGTCCGTGATATATGCATTGCTGTTAGAGGTGGGGACTGAAATCGTGCAACTACAAATGGAAATTCCAGACGGGGTTCAAGTACCGTGGATTATTGTGGGTGTGAATTTGGAATGGGTGTATCAGAGGAATGTAGAGCTGGCAGTGGCTGCTTTCTGTAGGCTGGCAGAATTCTGGGAGAGGTTCCCTATCTCGTTGATGGGACGGGTGGTGATGGTGAAGAGGATTGTGCCACCAACACTCCTGTACATATTTCAGCTGATGCCCATGCCCATATCAGCCTGCAAGCACTTCACAGGATATTATCCAAACTACTCTGGAAGGGGGGAATCACAGAGGATTGTTTTTGCTACTCTGCAATTGCCTGCTGGTAAGGGGGCCATTGGGGCACCTGATTTTAGGTCCTAATATTGGGCCGCCATGCTGCAGCATATGGTGGATGGTTGATCCTTCCACATGTGGAGCGGCTTAAGGGGTGGATTGAAGTGGAGTCCGCACCAAGGGAACTGCTGGAGTTCCTTGAAGGGAGCGTAAAGGAGCTCGGGCACATTTTGACTTCTGTGAGTATGGTTATCCGGATCTGGTGGCAGGCTACTAAACTTCCTGGGCAGAAGATACATTTAATGCCGGAGATGTCCCTAGCATCTAGCTGGTTGGGGTACATATTAGTATAGGGTGAGTGGTGCATGTGGGGGTTGGTGTGAGACATCTACAAGGACAAGGCCAGCATGTTTGCCTCAACTTCCTGGAGTTTGCTACTCTGATGGCGGGGGTTTGGGCAGCATGGGAAGGTTTCCAATGTGATGCTCATACAAATGGCGGGTGCTCGTAGGATTGTGTCTAAAGTCTATGCAGCAGACAGGACTGAGCAGGATGTGAGGGCGGTGGCCCTAAGGCTGAAATGGGAAGGGAATATAGGGGAGCAGTTCACCAATGGGGAGTGGAGTAGAGAGTTGGCACATGCGAAGCAAGTGTGCAGGAATTTCAGATTCCAATACAAAGTTGCGAGGCGGGCATATGGTGCTGATTCCCCTCTCTGGCGACTATATATATGACCTCAAAACCCTCAATGCCATTTATTCCACAATCCAAGCTTGGATGGCAAAAAACTGGCTATGCCTCAGCAGCGAGAAAACCGAACTCCTGTTGATTAGGGCTCCCTTCACCCTGTGGAAACTAGATCAACAATACCGCTCCTTTACAGTTGATAACATCCCTATCGCTGTCTCCAAAGTCATTAAGACGCTGGGCGTATACATTGAACTTGACCTATCCATGAATAGACAGGTTAACGCAATTGCCTCCTCCGCAGCGTACCACTCTAAACTCCTCAATGCAGCAAGACCTTTTCGAGGGGATTGGGTCCTCCGACGTATTCCATATCTATGACATGTAATCACCACAGCTGTGCTGCTTCGGAAACTTTTTTCGGCGTCTGCGTCGATGCGCCGTCGTCGAGGACCTCCTCCGACGTCCGACGTCATCCGATGTGATAAGTAGGACGCACGACGCCCGTAGCCTCAGTTCCGTTTTTTCCGCGAACGTGTTGCTTCGTGAATCTCGGTTAACGCCTCGACTCTTTGGAGTTCTGTTCTTCTCGGTTCTTCGAACCTGTTAGTTTTTGTGAAAATCCTTCGTGTGAAGATGTCTTCTACTTCGTCTTCGACCCCGCGTCCGGGCTTCAAGAAGTGCGGGGAGTGTGGGTCCAAGATGTCGGTGACGGACTCGCACAACGCCTGCCTCTGGTGCCTCGGGGAGGCCCACGACACGGATGACTATCGACTGCCAGTCGCTCACGTCCAAAGCCTTACGTGAACGTAAGAAAAAGTTGTCGGTAGGTCGGTGTCCAAGCGCCGGAAGTCGAAGTCTGCAGGGCTTTCGACGGATGATTCGAGAGGTGACTCTCCGCGTCTTCGTCGGAAGTCTCGTGGGTCTCCTTCTAGGAGTCGGTCTCGCCACTCCTCAGCCTCTTCGAGGCATTCTCGGAAGCGCCGACACCGGTTGTCTTCTAGGTCCTCTTCGGAGGACTCTGCCCGGCACGTCGCTTACCCCACCAGCCGTGCAACGCCGGAGGAATGGGCTTCCTTCAGGAAGAAAATGCTGGCGATTCTCGAGTCGCAGGGTACTAAGCCGTCCGCGCCCCCGAGTGGGGTCGATCGTGAGAGGTCGAGAAACACCGCTCGCAAGAGTGGTCGGCACGAGTCACGGGAGAGGTCCCATTTGGCAAGGAGACTCGTTCTCGACGTACCCGTTCCAGGTCCCGGTCCTCGACGCGTTCGAGACTGTGTGCACCTGTGAGGTCTTCGAGGAAGACATCGACGTCTGAGGCGTCGAGGGCGTCGACAGGCTTTCTCGAGGCTCCGGCTCCAAGGAAGTCGTCGACGCCCAGGTCGTCGAAGGGCACGCTCGGGGCTCCGGCTTCGAGGGCTGTGTCGACGCCGCCGATCCTGGCGGCGCTGCATCTGACGTCGACGCCGATTTCCTCGATGTCGACACCGATCCTCTCGGCGCCGATGCCTGTTCTCTCGACGCCGGCGCCGATTCGCTCGACGCCATCAACGCCTTTCGTGTCGGAGGTACCCCGTGGCACGGGGGAACCCCCTAGGAAGGCTCTGGTTAAGAGCAAGCACTCTCGGGTGCCTTCTTTTCGCCACCTGGAATATATTTCGGAGGCGGATGAGGATTCTGATGGCCTGGTTCCTAGTCAGGTTCCAGATGAAATTGTCTCAGGCCATAGTCAGTTTGACGATTTGAGGCAGTCACTGCATGATGCCAGTGGACTGGACACCTCTCCGGAGGTGGAGTTTTGTAGGCCTGAGCCTGGCTCTCATGCCGATTCCTCGTACCGACGCCTTATGGCCAGGGTTTCTGAGTACTTGGGATGGTCTGCTCCCCCAGGGGAGTTTGTGCAGGATGATCTCACGGGCATCCTTGATGTTGGTCCCCCAACTGACCCGGTACTGCCGTTCCATATGGCTTTACAGAGAAGGGTGGCAGCGGCTTGGACTGCTCCGGAGAGTCTCCTGGCAGTGGGCAGGTCCTTGTTGCGAAAATACCGTCCAGCCAGTAGCGACCCCTGCTACTTGACCAGGCACCCCACTCAGGAGAGTTTGGTGGTGCAGGCGGCCACGGCCCCGGCGAAGCAGGCGTCGTACCCTACCATCCCTCCTGATAGGGACGACAAACGCTTTGATGGCTGGGCGAAGAAAGTGTTTTCTTCTGGTGGTATGGCGCTTCAGGCGGCCAACTCCATTTGTGCCTTGTCTCGTTTCACACACACTCTGTGGAACTGTGTTGCGTTAGCGGCTGAACATATTCCCGAAGGGGACGAACGGGATGGTTTCCTTGCTATGGTCCAGGATGGTAAGGATGCCATGTGTGAGTCCGTTCAGTCGAGTTTGGATTTAGCTGAATGCGTCAGTAGGTCCATGGCAGCGAGCACCGTGATACGCAGGTTTGCGTGGTTGCGAAAGTCGGGGTTTGCTCCTGATGTGCAGTCCCGGCTCCTCAACATGCCCTTTGACGGTGAACACCTTTTTGGCAGCAAGGCTGACGAGAGCCTTGAGAGGTTGCAGACCTCAAAACTGCAGCGAAGTCATTGGGCGCTGCAGTTCGCCAACCTCTGCCTTTTCGTCCTAGGGGACAGCAGTGGAGGGGTGGTTCCTTTCGCTATTACTCGTCCTTCAGTAAAGCGAGAGGAGCTGCCAGTCAAAGAGGCCAACGCAGGGGTACCAGAGGTAGACGACAGCGTACCCGTGGTGCCAAGGCCGCTCGGGCAGTTGCCTCTTTGCCCTCAGGTAACGCCGCAGCCTCTCCCACTCAGTCATGAGGCCATGTCCCATGGTTCGCCGGTTGGGGGAAGGCTGGCGCAGCATCTTGTAGAGTGGCAAGCCATTACTTCAGATGTGTGGGTTCTGGAGATCATAACCCACGGCTACTGTCTTCCCTTTCGGCACAGGCCTCGCGACAATCCACCGGGGAACCTCTCTTTGCAGAGTCCGGATCCGCTCCTTGCGCAGGAAATTCAAGCCCTGCTGGAGAAAGGCGCCATAGAACTGGTGCCTGTAGCGGAGAGGAACAAGTGATGGTATTCCCCTTATTTTTTGATTTCGAAGAAAGACGGGGGATTGAGACCCATCATGGACTTGCGCGGTTTGAACAAACTCCTCAGGAAGGACAAGTTCAAGATGGTTACTCTCTCAAGTCCTCCAGGCCCTTCAGCTTCAGGACTGGTTGGTGTCTCTCGACCTCAAGGATGCTTACTTCCATGTGCCGATCCATCCCAAGCACAAGAAGTACCTGAGGTTCGCGGTTGGGGACTCGCACTTTCAGTTTCGGGTCCTGCCGTTCGGATTGACCTCCGCCCCGAGGGTTTTCACCAAGCTCATGGTGGTGGTGTCAGCGCATCTCAGGCAAGGGGGGATTCACGTCTACCCCTACCTGAACGATGGGTTGATCAGGGGGAGCTCTCCCGAGCAAGTCCTGGATCATGTGTCCGACACCTGCCACACCCTTCACAGGCTGGGCATCTCCCTCAATTTAAAGAAGTCCCATTTGACGCCAACACAGCGGCTCCAGTACATCGGAGCAGTGCTCGACACTTCCCTGGAGCAGTGTTTTCCTCCCCAGGTGAAGGCTCTTCACATTCAGCAGATGGTGCACAAGTTTCAGCATGCCCAGACGCTCCCAGCGTTCGAGTTCTTGAGGTTGCTCGGCCTCATGGCATCCTGCATTCTTCTGGTGCCAGAGGCTCGCCTGCGGATGAGATCTTTGCAGTGGGCACTCAAGACGCAATGGTCGCAGTCCTCCGGCAGGATGTCGGACCCGGTTCAGGTGCCGCCCTCGGTCGCCCGGGACCTTCTGTGGTGGGCTGTCGAAGGCAACTTGAAGAAGGGGGCTCCATTTTGGCTTCCCTGGCCGGAGGTGACGATCGTGACGGATGCATCCCTCACGGGATGGGGAGCTCATGCCAACGGGCTGACAGTCAGCGGTCGTTGGTCTCCGTCGGAGTCCAGACTCCATATCAATCTGTTGGAGCTGAGGGCCGTCAGGCTAGCCCTGAAGGCTTTTCTGCCGACTGTGCGAGGAAAAAGTGTTCTGATCCTGACGGACAACACAGTGGCCATGCACTACCTCAACAAAAAGGGGGGGGGGCAGGGTCACTTCCTCTGTGCAGGGAGGCGATGCAGCTCGAGTTCTGGGCCATCCAGCAGGAAGTTTCGATCTCGGCAGTTCATCTGGCCGGAGACGAAAACGTGACGGCGGACGCTCTGAGCAGGCAGAGCACGATCTCTCACGAGTGGGAGTTGGCTCAGGAGATTCTCCTGGAGATCTTTGCCCTTTGGGGGACCCCTCAAGTGGATCTCTTCGCCTCCAGTGTCAACCGGAAGTGCGAAAGGTTTTGCTCGCAGGAATTTCCTCCAAAAGGAGCCTTAGGAGACGCGTTCGTGGTGGAGTGGTCATTCCCGCTGCTGTATGCGTTTCCTCCAGTCCCCGTCATCCCGCAAGTGCTGCGGAGGTTACGGAAGTTCGGTTCCCGGAGGATCCTCATTGCTCCAGCGTGGGCTCGGAGGACGTGGTACCCGGACCTTCTAGACTTGTCCATCTGCCCTCCACGTCGTCTTCCCTACCGAGATGATCTGCTCTCACGGGAGGGGGGTCAGGTTCTCCATCCAGAGGTCAGATCCCTCAACCTTCACGCTTGGCTTCTGAAAGGTTGAGGTATAAGGATTGGGACCTCCCTCAAGACGTGATGGAGGTGTTGCTTTCGGCCCGAAGGCCAGCAACCAAGTCTCTGTACCGTTGGCGTAAGTTCTGCGACTGGTGCAGAGTTCAGAATGTAGATCCTTTTGCATGTGACATCCCCATGGTTCTGTCCTTTTTACTTTCTTTGGCCCACAGGGGCTTGCAAGTGGGTACCATTAAAGGTTACCTGGCGGCGCTGTCCATCTTTAAGCGCTCGTCTGAAGAGTGTTCTTACTTTAAAATCCCTTTAATTTCAGTTTCTGAAAGGGCTCACTAATGTGTTCCCTCCGTCACCTTTCCTGGTGCCCGGTTGGGATTTAAACCTTGTTCTTAAGTTTCTTATGGGTGCTCCGTTTGAGCCTTTACATTCTTGCCCTTTGAGGCTGTTAACTCTGAAAACTGTGTTTTTAGTTGCGGTTACTTCCGCTCGCAGAGTGAGTGAGTTACAGGCACTTTCAGTTAAGCCACCCTTCACTGTATTTCACAAGGACAGGGTTGTCCTTAGAGTTTGTCCTTCTTTTCTTCCGAAGGTAGTGACGGAATTTCATTTGGCCCAGAAGGTTGTTCTTCCGGCATTCTATCCTCCTCCGCATCCTGGTAAGGAAGAGGAGAGGCTCCATAGGCTTGATCCTAGGAGAGCTTTAAGCTTTTATGTTTCACGCATGTCCCGGGTCAGAGTGGACGATCAACTCTTTATTGGTTACGCTGGAAAGCGTTTGGGGCAAGCTGTGACGAAACAGGCTTTGTTTGTCTCGCTGGATTATTTTGGCCATCTCGGAGTGTTACCGCTTGGCGGGTAAGGACCCACCGGCTGGCTTGCGGGCCCATTCTACCAGGGGTATGGCTGCATCTACTGCCCTGCAGAGGGGTGTTCCTATTCGCAACATCTGTGATGCAGCCACCTGGGCTTCAGTACATACATTCGTACGTCACTATTCCCTCGATTCCATCCGAGGACAAGATCTAGCCTTTGGCAAGGTGGTCCTTTGCTCTGCTATTTGATTGGCTATTCTAAATTTTGATTCTAAATTCTTTCCCTCCTCCTTGCTCTGGTACTGCTTTGGGAGTCTGTCATAGATATGGAATACGTCGGAGGACCCAATCCCCTCGAAGAACAAGTTACTTTCTTACCTGGTAACGTTCTTTCGATGGGATGGTCCGACGACGTATTCCATATCGCTCCCGCCCTGCCTTCCCCGCTGCAGAATTTCTTTTGCGATTGCAGCTTACGTTCCGCAAGGCTTTGTGTCTGACTGGCAGTTGTCTAATGTCACACGTTCTGGGGGAAAAAACTACAACTGAGGCTACGGGCGTTGTGCGTCCTACTTATCACATCGGATGACTTTGGACGTCGGAGGAGGTCCTTGACGACGGCGCATCAACGCAGGACGCAGACACCGAAAAAAGTTTCCGAAGCAGCACAGCTGTGGTGATTACATGTCATAGATATGGAATACGTCGTCGGACCATCCCATCGAAAGAATGTTACCAGGTAAGAAAGTAACTTGTTCATCTCTCCCAACCAAACTGCCTCGCCATAGCTAGGGCAATAATTTGTGTCAAGGCTGGACTACTGCAATGCCCTCCTTGTAGGCTCCTCCCAAAAAAACTTGGCCAAACTACAACTAGCGCAGAATAATGCCCTCAGAGCTGCAACAGGCATCTCAAGACGTGACCACATTTCCGAGGTCAGGAGGAAGGTCCACTGGCTCCCCGTCAAGGGAATAATTACCTTCAAAACACTTGCCTTGGCGCACAAGTGCTAGCACGGTCGTGCTCCACCTTACATAGCTCAATGAATTAGCCTTCACACTCCCATCATGCCCCCCAGAGCGGCCTATACAAACAGAATCACTGTACCCCCTACCCGCAGAGTGAGAGCGGACGGTACAAGCTTCCCCAACATGGCGGCAACGTTGTGGAACTCCCTTGCCCCCTCTCCACTATGTGACCTTCAGGAAGGCCATCAAAACTAGACTCTTTGTCTAATAATGTATTGTCCGACGTATACTGTAACATGTCTTGATAATGTACTCTGCTTCTGTGCCTAATGTCATGATAATGTCCACTGTTAACTGCAACTAGTTTCTGTTTCAAGTATTTGCTGGGGCCGCATTAATGTAACCCTGAATCAAGCCTTCCTAAATCTTCTCATAGCGCCTCGAGGCTTGAGGGCTACAGTGCGCTCCACAAATACAAAAATTCAAAAAAATGTCACCGCAGTGATGGTAGCTAAAATGTCCCGGGCCACCCACCCGAAGTGTTGGAGGTATAAGAGGGCGATAGGGACATATTTGCATATCTGGTGGAGGTGTGAGCTAGTCACAGGGTTTTGGGACGCAATTCTGGAGGACGTGTATGGGTTGACAAAGTTAAGGATTTAACGGACAGTGAAACAGTGCCTTCCACGGCTATAGCCTAGCAGGAAAGCGATGCGTGCTAGGACCCTGTGATGAATCATGTGGAGTCATCACTGGTCCCCAGCCTAAACTTTCATCCCATGTGGCCAGGGGGAGGCAGCTGCTGCCTGACCCTGGGTGTGAGTATTAGGGAGAATTCTCCAGAATGGCTAGTTTCCCTTACCTTTTCAGTCCCTCAGCAGCTTTGCTGGATTTCTAGGATTTAATTCTTTCACCTGGTAAGAGTGTGAGCCTTTATTCCCACTCTTACATGTATTTTGCTGTGTGTTGTACATTTGTATGCTCATGGACTATGGAGTCTCACCCACCCCATAGGCATCATCTTTTTACTATGTCACCCAGCACCTATAGTGCAGTGACACGTGGTTGTCTTTTCAGACTTCCCAATGTAAACTCCATTTTCTGCGACTGACTACTGTCTCCCAGAACATGTAAAATTACCATTGACTTTACTAGTCTTTTTAAATTTACAGACCCAGTACACCCTATCTTCCAATAGAGTACTGGAGGGGCCAATAGTTATCCCCTTTTGTCTAATTCTCATGGAACATTAGTATGTTCCCCTTTCTCTAATATTTGGCTGGTGGCAGTGGTACCTATAATTTTTATTCTACCGCAGACTATGAAAATAGCCTTTGGTGCCATTTGGGGCTATGGTGGTAGCCTCAAACTCAAACCCAGTAATCCACTTTTATTTTAACTTGGTTCCGGTCGAGTTATTTGCCATATCTTTTTGTAAAGGTCTTTCTAGTGTTTTACTCTGCACGCCAAACCAGGTTTGGTTCCTTTGTTCGCCGTCCTTTGGCGGGCTTCTGCACAGAAGCCCCCTTAGGCACCTAAGAGTCTGGGTGGACAGGATATGAGGGAGGGTTTGAGGACCCCTGCCCAGCGTCTCCTTGGAGAACCAAGTCGCACTCTTGTTTGATTGGCTATGTGGCTGCCCTGCCAGGACAGCCACCCTGCTGTGTGATTGACATCCAGGCTGTGTGAATGGGGGTTTTGGTGCATAAAAAGTCTCTGGGACTGGAAGACAGAGCCACTGGAACGAGAGAACCAAAGAAAAGCTGAAGGAAGACCACTGCTGCAACTACTGGACACCCGGTGAAGTCCTGCTGCAGGACCGAATCGCCTGAAACTTCCACTACAGAGGAGATCTGCAAGGAATCTCGCTCCCTTGAGCTTGGTGAGACCAACCAGCTTGCCAAACACCAGACACCGATCCTCACCCTGGTCGAATTTACTGTGCATCGCTACAGTAGATTGGCTAGCCAGTGCGAAGAGAACCAGCTTGGGTTTTAAGGCGCGCACTTTTTTATTCGTCGTTTTGCTCCGCTGCTGGCTTCTTCCCTGGGCAGTGCAGGACACTCCAGCCGTCGTCCTTCTTGTCACCACGACGGAAGCTTCAGGAACCGTGAGCCTGCAGGAACTGCCAGGAACAACTGCCTCAGCTACAGAATTCTTCTTCTTTAAAGGTACTGTGCAAATTCGGTCGTTCGTTTCATCCGACCACGGTGAAAGCGCAGGAAATCTTCCGCCTCTCAGAAGGCTTGTCCTTCTCTTCTCCTTTAAGTAACTTTTCCTCCGACTAACTTTTGTTTTGAACTCTTGGCAAAGACTTAACCGCGAACTACTTTGAACTGTGTGATCCTCTGCAAAGACTCTGAACCATTAACATTGGCCCAGACCTATTGACTTGAATCCTAGTTGTAGTAGCCTTTTCTATATTGCCCTACCTATAACTTGTTGGTGCTATTGATTTTGGATAACCTTGGCTTTCCTCCCTTTTAAATTGTTGGAGTGCCATTTTGCTCACACTTAATTTTGAGCTTAACTTGTCCAGAATTGATTGGGTGTTGTTGTAGTATATTAAGACTGTGATTTTCTGCTACTGTACGATAGTGAACTGTTTTATAAATGATGGTGTAAATAAATGTATATTCTTTTACTCAGAAACCTTGAATCAGTGTTTGTTTGAACCAAAGTGAGTTTTGTCCTTTGTATAATCTCTTGTACTGCTCACTTTACTCAGTCATCTCTACCACTTTACTGTGTAGTATAGGCTTGTACCAAGGGTGAAATTGTACTTACACTTGTAGTCTTAATTGTGTGTAGTGTTCCCAAAGGGTACTGCACATGATTCTGCCTAACAGTATTCAGAGGGAGGATCACATTGGAGGAGATGGCTGTTGGGGAGATGGGGTGACTCATCAGGAGGGACGCAGTATTCCTCCCTTTCAGATAAAGAAGACCCCATAGTTCCCAAGTTTCTAATGGCATGTTTTCATTTTACAGAGTCCTCCGTTTGTAAAACCTTGAATGCCCTTTGTGTCAATCTCCCTAGGAAGTACTACTTTCACACTACACTTCATATATACATAAAACACCTTCAATGTATCCTGTTTTTGATGGCTTTTATTCTTGTAAAGATTCCAAGCAAGACGGCTTTGAAAAGTTCAAAACTCCTATGAACTTCAAGTCCCATAAAGCATCAGGTACTGAGACAAGGAAGGTGGAGTTGATGAGGAGAGAAGGGAACATCAAGTTTAATGCGCAGTCTAGCTTCCATAATCGAGATCAGCTGTGCGAGACCTTTAAATCAGATGGTAAGTTTCCATTCAAGAATGGAGAAGGAAGCTGCGGAAAGGGAAGCAGCACTGGCGGCAGAACTAAATGTGAGGAGGTGAACCGTGCTGGACTAAGACGCTTGCAAGCATCTGCTTGGAGGCACACCTACCCCGAGAGACGGGAGACCGGGAGAGGTGCTGCTGTTGCTTCGGAAGAACTGCTGGGGGGGTCAGCAGCCACAGCCAGGCTGTTGTGAGCACGGTCCAGTGAGAGCTCGGCAGTTTCACCAGCCCACCAGAGCGGAGCCGCCGCTGAAGCCAAGAGAGAGTCAGTGAAGTCGGAGAAGCTTTCCAAAAGCCGTAGCTTCGCTGCAGTAGTGTGCCACGGTCCCAAGATGCCAGAAGACACCAGTGAGTCTGCCATTGAGTGTTGGGGACCCCGGGGCATGCGTACAGGCATTTAGGCAAACAAATAAGTCATTTTAATATCGACCAATAAATTCAGAATATAGAACGCATGCAAGTCCTCATGTGAGAGAGAGCAATATGGGGAAAGCCGGAGCAATGTTCCCTCTAATTATTTCCTCCTTTGTGCAGAACTGGTTCATTGTTGTGCGCACATTATTTTCTATGTGCGCAACTGACTAATGAGGTAAGCCACTTCACTTAAATGCATATTTAGTGAACTACCGTCGCAGAAGAGAGGTTGAAAGGAATGCCTTTTTCCCAGCCACTACAATTCTTTACAAATCTTAAGACACTGTTTCAAGAAGTTCAGAAAGAATACAACATTTGCCGATGGAATAATGGCAATTAAAAGCAATGTGTCAAAAAAACATGCCGATTGGAGTTCAAGTGCCACTTTAAGTAATTCAACGGCCAGGAAAACATGCTTCTAATAATGTGTAAGGTTGATAATTGCATCAAAATAACTGCACCTGAGAATATGATGATCAGAAATTCCTGTACCTCTGCCTACTATCCACATTATGTTGTTTTGTGGGTAATGATAACACCAGCCTAACAGCTAAGAGACATATGCACTATCCATGTTTATTCCCTAAACAAATGTGCCTAACAAAAACGAGAAACAATGAACATATTGTAGTGGCGTGTGTGTGTGTGTGTAGGTAGGTAGGTAGGTAGGTAGGTGGAGTGGAGTGGAGGTTGGAATGTGGGTAGGGGTCTGGAACCTAGGTGAACCTAGGTTCCAGGGATGCCGGTTGGTGGGGAAAGAGATGGAAGGGAGTAGAAGCTTGTTACCTGCTCACCTTCCTCCCTGTAACTGAAAAAATAACGCAAGCTTACCTTTTGTACATGTTTGGCTCTGGAATGGTTCCTGCTTACTACTTGATAATCCCTGCCACCCAAGGTACTACACATATCATTGCTTCGACCCACAAAGCTCCACTGATATTGTTTTGAATTAGTGACCAGAAGGAACTCTAATATTATTAATGCCTGATCTGAAGAGGAATTTTAAGGGGAAATAACATCTTTTAATATACAAAGTATACCTATTGGCAAAGCTAATTACTTTTTTACTCCCACAAAAAATCATTTGACTCCAGGTAGGGAGCAAAAGCTGATTGGAGCCCTGCGTGTATGCCTGACATAGGGAGTGAAATTACAGGGCACATAATGAAGTATAGTTTTGCCCACCCTTTCTCACCACAGCCTAGATCAAATTTAAACAAGAGCCTTACTGAGGTTTATTATGGAGGCCTGTTGAAGAAAATCGCATATATATGACTTTTAAGTTGCTAACCTCAATTCATCAGAGATACAACTGATTGAGTGCCTTCTTCTGTAACTATGGACCCCTCTTCTGTTATTCTTTGTTATCAGTTAAATAAGATGCAGGGAGATGCTATAGACGATACAGAACACATGGCTATGTTGAAAAGCCTCCAGCAGCTGAGCATGGAAAGAAAAAGAAGGTGCTGTTGTCTAGACAGTGTTAAGTGAAAAAATTGTTTTTACTTTACTGAGAAAAAAAGATCGATTTAGAAAGAACGCTCTGTGACCGCACAGAGCGGTCTTTCTAAATCAAACTGTCACGCCCCTGCCGCACTGAAGTGCGCGCAGGGGCTGACATGCATGGCAAGACCCAAAGGAGTCGTTGCAGGATTGTCAGGTGAGTGTCTGTCTGTGTCTGTGTGCGTATTTGTGGGGAGTAAGTGTGTGTTATGCTCGGAAGGGGGCGTGGTGGGTGGTGAAATGGGTTTTTTTGCGGGGGTTAAGACCCCTGATTAACAACAGAACCAGCGGGAGAGGGTCTGGGTGGGGAAGGGATCAACCTGCAGGGGCAGTATGTAATATTTCGGCATTTTAAAGCCAACACAAAAAGGGCTGGAAAAAAAGTCTTTTTTTTATTCCGTCTTTCAAATATGGAAATATCAAATAGAACAGTCAAGACGGGTATTGCAATATCCTATCCTTTAGCAAACAAGCAACACATTTCCTTCAGTGTACTGAGTGTACTGCCGAAATGTCTGCCTTGGTTTTTGAAATGTGCTGCTTTGTTCATCACACGCAAGGAGTGATGACCTATGCTGTTCAACCCATACCCTTCCCTGGCCCCTGTGCTAGCCTCCAATACTTGTTGAGAGAGCACTGTAAAATGTGAGGGATTGTAGCAGTAAACATCCACTGGGCTATTTGCAGACCCACAATACTTTGCAAGCAAGGCATATTTAATGCCTCAACATATTATGTGCATTTTAAGAATGTCATAACTCTGCATGTACACAATTATTTTGCAGTGCATACAAGATTGTTTGCAACATACCCCACCCTTATATCATTTTGAAGAGTTACACAAGTGCCCATTGAAACCGATATTGTATAGCAGCAAGTTTATATTTTGTGAAGGTCTATGCCCAAGGGACTCAGAACACTTGGAAACGATGCAGAATATGTGAAAAACATTCTCCTGTCTGAATATGCATTGCCCTGATACTATGGACAAGTAATTCCAGGCATAGTCCATACCCATTATCCCTTGTAGGCAAAGTAAATGATATTGCAGTGTTGCTCTCCACTTATAGGGTAATGATAGCAATGCTAAAGTAGGAGATGCTGAGCGTCACATTAGTCTTCTCAAAATCCTTAAAGGGCAAATTAATATTTGAGTGTTATAATGCGTTAACTTGGAAGGTGGCTGCTTGAAAGCACTTGTGTGACATATGTACAAAGAAGAGGAAGTCTGGGATAAGGTTACACATCCGAGTAGCCTGCTTACTTACAGTCAGTATCTGATATTTAAACTGGTAGTTCAATTATGTATTGTGGGTGACGCAGAAATTCTGGCGCGTAACGTTATTCATATTACAACAAACATAAAACAAGTGGATGTAGCTACACGTCTGCTAACCTTTCTCAGAGCCAAGAGAGGAAGAGACAAAGTTGTCCGCTATTATCTTGGGGCAGAATTTAGAGTCACAAGGTGAAAGTGTTGAAGTCAAGTTTAGGAGTCATGGGTGGGGAGGGAACAGTATTTGGTTAATGTGTGCAGGCAAATCTTGGTTAGATTCTTCTGTTCATGGAGCCAGTTTTTCATATTAGTTTTTAACCTCTTGTGTGTGTATTTTGCTGTTAGGGATTTTAGGTGTTCACGGTCATCCTTGCAAATGCAAATGAGCAGAATATCAAGACTAGTTGCTTATTTTTTTTTAAGAGAAAGAACATTTCAGGTAATTGCTGTGGCTTGTGCCTTAATAAATCTTTTTGAATAGGTGAGAACTGTCTGTGCGCTGCTAAAATTCTTCTGAGTGGCACACAGAAGGAGGCTGGGCAAGATCACATGTGCACAGCTTAGAGGGAACATTGAGCTGGAGTGAATGTTATCCTCGGCCAATGAAGATTAAGGAAGAAGTTGAAAGGCAAGTTTTGTACAAGTCTCCTTATATGAGAAGTCAATTTGGGGAACGTTGGAACAAGCATTGCCACAAGCAAATGCGTACTAATGAAGAAAGCCAATCCCTATAAATGAGATGTCAATGTGGGGGGGGGGGTGGATTTGGAACAAGTAGTACCCGAAGCTAAAGGAGTATAAACAGTGAAGAGGTACCGCTGTGTTACACTAATAAGGAAAATAACCTTGTGTGAAGTCCTGATGAAAGAAACCATCAGGAAATTAAACCTTTTGGGGGAGAAAGATACCTGGCCAGAGAGTATAGCAGGGGAACTGCAAGACCCAGTAGGGGGAGAGAACATTGTAGGAAGTCCTGGTGAAAGAAGCCATCAGGCAGCTTGTTTTTTTAGGAAGAGATACCTGGCATGTGAGTATACCAGGGGAGCTGCAAGACCCAGAAGAGGAAGAGAACATTGTCAACACTGTGAGAAGTCCTTTTGGGATACCATCAGGCAGTTGGTTGTTTTGGGAAAAGATACCTGGCAGGAGAGCACACTATGCAATCTGTGAGATCCACAGGAGAGGATTCCTAGCAGGGGAGTATACCAGGTAAATCCTCTACACCCTGTGAAAGGAAAAAGACTTTATGGAAGAGACACCTGGCAGGAGAATATACTAAGAGATCTAAATCTGTATTGAAGAAGAAAAGATACTTATTGCCATCCTGAACAAAGCATTGGGAAATGGACATTTCATCTACTTTGAAAGACTCCTTGTTTGAAAGAAACGCCCTTGCTTTTCCACCTAAAATAATCCTGGGGAAGGGAAACCAGATCCCGGATTCAGAGACTATTTATTGGATTTTCCTATTTGATTTTTACACATTTGTACTTACTCAAAACAGAAACACGTACCACACACGTTTAACTGTTCATTTATCGTGAGGGTCAGATTCCTTCTGGACACAAGGATGGTTAATATAGTTTTGACGACAAGACACAGACTGATCTTTAGTTTTAGTATCCTAGGCAGAGAAACTCCCTTTAGGATAGCGACAGAAAGGCCTTTATCCAACCCTTTTACTTTAATAAAGATGTCTGATGTTGAAAATGTTACAACTTTGTGTCCGCCTCTCATTTCTGACCCCTCACAGCACTTAACAGAGGGATTTCCTTAGGCCTCATATTGGCAAAGCGGATGGTGGCAATGGTGTCGAAGGCGCAGACTAGACCGAGGATAGATGACTGGCGAAGGGTGATGCAAAAGTGGATCAGAGCCAAGAGGGATTTGGTGTCTATTGATCCTTCTGATGACGGTGCCTGGTGGTATAGTATCTGTCATGAAGTGTGGATTCTCTTGAGGGCCGCTCAGACTCAGACTGCCAAAGGTTATTGGCTGAGTGGAAGAGGCGGGGTGTGTGTGAGATGAGCTATGAATTGATGGCTCAGTTACGAGAGGAGAGGCATGGCAAGAAGGAATTATATGCATGGTGCGATTGGGAGGCCTCATGAGTGTATATATAATGCTGGTTAGCTAGGGAAGTGGGGGCTCAGGTGGGAATTGATAGGGGTTGGAGTTGTGAGTTGAGGGGGCAACTCTTTTTGTTGTAAATGTCAAGATAAGTGCTGGGTGAGTGGCCAGGATGGATGGCATGGGAGAAAGGGTTGGACCTGGTCGGGACAGAAGGCATTCTGCTGCGACTGTTTGGGGAAAATGTGTGTACAATGTTCCTTGGAATCAAGATGGTGAACTATTATATGGGAACAGGACAATAGTCAGAAGATATCATATGCTGTATGTTGAAATTGAATAAATAAATAAAGGTTTGCATTAAAATAAATTGCTTATGGTCACTTTGAATCCTTGCCTTCCAGCCTGGAAATTCCTTTAGTTGTAAATGGGTCTATCTCTCTCGGTGGTTAACTGCCTTTTCTGCAGGTAAATGGGTTTAAGCATGGGTAATTTCAAATCTGTTGTCTTTTTTTCCTTCCCTTTTCCTCTGCAGTGGGGGGTTGAAGATGGTGTTTCCAATGAAATTGTAAGTCAAACTATATTGATTTGTATGTGCAAGCCCTGCTTCTATATGGGAATGTGGGTAGGGGGATCCCACTGTGTTGGAGCTCAGTAATGGGGTATTTTGTTTGTGCATGAAAAGGGTGGTAGAGTGCATTTTCTACCCTCCCCACCCCCACATCTGGTGGTTGGTGTACCTCGCCTTTGTTCTCTGGGTAGCATTGCTGGGGAATCCATTTAAAGTGACAGTGTGAATCCCTGCTGAATTTAGTGGTTATGAGGAAGAATGAATCACCTGCTGCTTAACTGCAATGTCTTGGAGTGTCCTGTCTGGGAATGTACAGACTCCACAACCACACACTGTTTGCAACTTGCTGCTTTTCTTCGAAAACTATAAATTGGTCTTGGGTGGGCATTCGATTTGTGGGAAAAGTATTCTCTACTCTCTGTCTGGTGTGTGGTGCAGACTCTCGTGGATTCCCACTATACTGTTATCGGGGTACATAGAGTAGCAGGTGGTTTCACCTGACCCCCATGGTCTCTTGGACCTCTCCAAATGGTATGTGTTACATGCCCCTCTCCCACTTACCAGACAGATTAGTGCCCAAATAAATCCTTGCATGCTGTTACGTGGTCTCCTGTTTTGTATCAGGGGCTGATAGTGTAAGCGCCCCAGTTGCCTTAGACTCCCCCAAGCTACAAGAGGTGATAAAATTGAGGTTCCCTATAGGGCTTCTGCTGCGACCCTGTTGCTTAGCAGAGGACCGTTACATAAGAAATACAGTTCCCACAATCCCTCATTAGAGAACTGGAAGGACTAAACCCATTTCTGCCTTATAAAACCACTATGGGAATCTTTGTAATGCAAGAAAACCCGCACAAAATAAAGCTAAAACACTGTATTTCTAGAATCTGCTCGGTTTCCGACTCTGCCAAGGGAAAATGCTTTCTCTTTAAATCACTAAACACTATATTGTACAGTAGCTCTAAACCTCTGCAGCAGTTAAGTTTAGTCTTGGGTAAAAAGCTGAAGCATTTTAAAAAAACAAATACCAGTCCAGCAAGAGAGGCAGTTTTAATCCTAAAAGTACATAGCAGCTCAACGGCCCAGCACAGCATAGTTCACACAGGGCTCATACAAAAGGGCAGAAAACCCAAGACTGGTACTTTTACCAGTCAAGACCTAGCCCTACAACAACTGAAAGGGAGGGAATAATAACACACCAGAGCAGTACTCCCCTTACCCTTCCTCTTCCTTAGGCCCACCCTCTGTGGATTCACAGGACTGAAGAAGCTTTAACTAATCACAGATGAGTTCACCCCATAAGCTGCAGATTCATCAGCCTGGGAGCCAGCCCAGGGAATTGGCAAGGACACTATAAAATGTCACACAGCTGACTTTAGAAGTGGGCGAAGGAGGTTAGTTAGCAGGACGCTATATCCCTGAGTCAGCAGGGCTCGAATTGTCGAGGGAGATTAATGGGAGGCTGGAAGGGGCTCTTGGACGATGTTGATAAAGTTTAAAAGGAAGCTGAACAATTGTTGGGGTGAGTTGAAGGAAGAGGTGGGACCATTGCTGCAAGAAGTTGGTAAAGTTAAGAAAGAGGTTGGAAGGTGTTGGAGGAGGTTGGACTGGGCGGACTTGGAGGTTGGTGAGCATCAGGAGGAAGGAGATGAAGTTGGAGAAGGAAGTGGGGTTGAGAATGAGGTGGCTGGAGAATATAAGTCTGGGGGTTAAGCAAAAGCACAACGGGAAAGGAGGTGAAGTTGAGAAAGGATGTGGAACAATTGAGGAGAATGTCACAAAAATCAGGAGGTGAATTAAAGGTTGATGAGGTTTTTGCATAAAAGGAGAAGGACAGAGGCGGGACCAACGAGAGAGTGGTGAAGGAGGAGGAAGTTTGCCGTCAGAAAATAGGATGGTGAGGAGCAGGAGAGAAATCCAAGGAAGTTGAGAGAGTAAGAAAGGCCTCAGCTAGCAGGGACAGGGTTAGGGAAGTGGCCTTAATCTGTAGGGATGGAACCCAAGGTAGGAGGCAGTTCGAGCATGAGGTAGGCTGGCAAGGACAGTAAGCCCAATCATGTTGCTAAGGCCATTGATGCTAGCGACCCTACCCCCCTGCACTCTGTCGAAACCAGAGAGCCCCTTCCAGTATAAGGAAACGAAGGGGGGCATTGGAGATTACTCATGACCCAACAAAGATGGGTTACCAAGCCTACACTGAGGACATACTCCAGATAGTTTCCAGTCCTCTTGTGTTCACGATAAGGAAAGACTCAATATGGGATTTCGGGATCTCCCTAAGAAAGCCAGCACCCAGAGACTGACTGTGTGGCAAAACCCAGTGGAACATACTAGAGCCAAGGTGTTCAACATTTGGAATGTCCTTGCAGTTAACTCTTGAATCCCATTGCTCTGTATTTTCTTTGACCCCAGGAAGATGTGACACCTTTTGTTGTACTGTAGAATAAAAACTTTAAAGCTTAACATTTGTGTCTTGTATATCTGTTGATCCAGTAGCTGTTTTAACAAATCTTAAGAGAACCACGATCTGCATCTATGTGCGCTTGATGGTGGATGGGGTGGGTTACAGTTAGAGTATTTCAATTTGGTTATGTACCCCAGTTCATACCCTTGCTCAACGCTATAAGGCTATCTCTCTACTTACTGGGGAAAACTCAAACTTTATATATAGAGAAGAGAGAAAAGAAATCAAAATAAACATATAAATTCTTAGTTAATTGTGATCACTGTCCCACTTAGATACAATTCACAAAATATTAACAAAAATACAGTTATACAAAAATACAAATGCTTTTGCTGTGTTAAAATCCTCAACAATTTAAAAACCGGGTAAAGTTGCACAATGTGTGACAAACAAAAAAAGCATCCACAATACTTATAAACTGTACACAATACAATTACATAAAAAACATTGATACAGGATTTGATAGTTCTCCCAACACGTAGGCCTTAGATTAAATCAATGTTTGACTCTGTTGTGTTGTGCTGTAAAATGCCTGACATGTTTTAGTCCTTAGAATTCATTAACAGAACCTTCTTTAGGGGCTCAAAACCTACATCGACTGATGGATGCGCAACCTGATCTCCACAGCGTAACAAACGCCCCAAACACTAGAGGGTAAAACAGATCACCCACAGTGTTAGTGGAGTACCACCAAAACACCTTGATTCACAGATTGCATCAGACTAGAAAAGCAATCTAAAGAGTGCTCATTAGTGCTCATTAGTGCACCCTCAAACACCAAAGTTCGTCTACCATACCTTCTTCTAATGATTGGTATGTTCTCTTTCAGTGCAGTTATGCACTTGTGCTCCTCAAAGTGGGGCAGGACATTATTCTCAAATAACGGTCTCGTGAGATGACCTCCACCAGAACACTACAAATAAGTAGATAAATCCAAGTAAGGTACATTACCCATATACTTAACTTTACTTATACATTCCCCAAACTCGGACACTCTGCAGAGCCCACCTGTTTGTCAAAGATCCAAAAACAGTCTGGCACCCAAAAGTAGGAAATTGTGTAGTTACGTCTTGGGTGACCTTGGATCTTGTTGCCATAGGCCATCTGTAATAGAGTACAACAAAATGGGCTGGTACCCCAAATCTGTGTTGCAATCGAGCAGCTACTTCGAGATCATACATAAAGGCATATTCTTACCCCTACACTCTCACTTTCCTGGGATATTGCCCCCAATATCCAACAACTTCCCAGGGTGGCTTGTAAGCTTGTGCAATAAGCTCGCCAAGCTATAAAACCACACCACTAGTCAGAATGGACTCATTCATTTACAAAGTGTACATTGATTGTTCTTATTTAAAATTTTTAAAAAGAAGGAAAGAAAAATGTTAAAAAAGAAAGAAAAAGAAAATGGGATCTAATGTCCCCCGTTGCTAGCATGTGATTCCACAAACCTCCATGCATCTCAGTTATAGCGTAGCAGACTCCAACATTAGTACTGCCTGTGTTGCCATCCCCACTGCACCTTTGTTTAACTTACACATACCACAAAATTCTTGATTGACTGCAAAACACAGCTGTCCACAACTGGAAGGATATTGAACCGTTTTCTCTTACAAACTGTATTCCCTTTTCCCATAGATACTGCAAACCCTGCATATTGTACGGCCAGATAGATGGTGCTATCAAAGCTATAAAACACAAAAACTAGACATCACAGTTTTCCTCCTGCCGCGGTGCCTCTTTACGTAAATAACTCAAAACCCACTGCTTGGACTCCAAAGTTTTAGTACTCGACCGAAACTGGCGAGATAAAAGAAGGACTCATGGTGAAAAATGTCTTGTCACAGGGAGGGCGCCATCCGAGGTTGGGCAGAAAAACTCGCCTGTGTTGTTCGAGTAATGCAAGCTTACGCCTAGGAGACCAGAGGGCCCAACCATCATCGTTACACAAAGTGGCAACAAAGGTTCCTAAATGCATCCATTGACAAATGTGCATGAACACAATTTATTACATGTTAAATGATGAGATTTCCATGCAAAAACACCAAATAACATCCCAAAAATAGCCGTTATGTTGTTACTCATAATCATTAGCTTTTCAAAAACCACTACGCATAGTGAATGACAATTTACAATGTATAATCTTTCTCTTATTAGTATTCTCAAGATTTCTATACTCATATGTATGCCCAAAATGGACAGATCCTGTTCATTACAGTACCAGACAAACAACTATTATTGTAGTAGAGCTTGCAAAGGACCCTTCCATCAGGTCACTCAATGTTATTAGCATGGTGTTTAATCTAAAGCTCAAAACCACAATACCTCACATATTTTCTGTCAACCCAACCTAGCATTCACTGGGACAAGGAAACATTGTGCCATTCAACACCTTCATTGAGCCCCATAATATGGCTTTTAGTTTTAAAAATCAGCCTCTGTTCAAAAGTGAGGAGTCCCTGGTCCATCACTTCCTTACTTGGGCCGTTGATTTTCCTCAGAATAGCACACTCAGTATCCTGGGTTTGTCCCTTTTCCATATAATGTTTAACGAGGGGGACTTGTACAATGTTGTTTTTGACACAGCTGCAATGCTCTATTAATCTGGTCTTACATTTCCTGTCGGTTTTACCCAGATATCTCAAACCACATGGACAGACTATCATATACACCACATTGTCACTATTGCAATTTGTATGTTCTTTAATGACCCATTTCTTTCTTAGACCGACTTCTGTACTCTTCCTAGTGAAATGACACAACACACTGACCACAAGCAAAATGCCCTATGACTGGCATCATTCCCCATAGTGTGGATTGTTTTGTAATCTTACATGGTTTGTCAGAAATGTTGTTTCTCATGACCATGTTCCTGATGGTTTGCTATCAATGGCATTACTTCTTTCTTTTTGATCACAGATTTAATACTGTACAATATATCAGAGAAAGTGTTCACAAACACTAGGCTTGTATCCTTTTGTTCGTTTTGGGGCTTGTATTCCTTTAGAGCCTTGCGATTGTTGTTATAGGCTCTCTTGGCCGATGTTTCGACCAAACGTCTAGGATAACCTCTACATATCAGTTTCTCAGCCAGTATGTTTGCATTAGCCTCATAGTGTTGTTTTTTGCTGCTATTTCTCTTCAACCTCAGAAATTGACCAAAAGGTAAATTGGCCTTGATATAATTTGCATGATGACTAGTAAAGTGAAGGAGGGCATTCCGATCTGTGGGCTTAGTAAAAGGCTTAACCCATAAATGTCCTTCCTCATGAAAGACAGTAATGTCCAAAAAGTTGTTTTCGTTCTTGTTCATTTCTTTGGTAAATTTCCAAAAATTATTTTGTGTGTTGAACCATGTCACAAAATCATTAGCTGACGATAAAGATCCTTCCAACACAATAGAAATGTTGTCTATGTAATGCAGTCATTGAATAATGTGTTCCTTAAAAGGATTGCTGTCCCCATATACTATCTTCTTCTCAAAATATTCCACAAAGAGGTTTGTCAGGTTAGGGGCCATAGCTGCCCCCATGTCCGTGCCTTCTATTTGTTGGTAAAAGGTGCCTTGGAATTGGAATAAATTCTTAGTCAGGGCATACTCCACACACCACAGAATGAAGCCATTATTAAATGGGTGATCATCGTCTCTACCCCGCAGCACTTCTTCCACCACTTTCAATGTCGCCCTTTGAGGTATTACTGTGTAGAGAGACTGAATGTCTAGGCACATCAATAAATGGTTATTGATATTAAAACTGCTCCCTTCTATCTTGTTAATGGCATCTTTTGTGTCTCTCAGATAGCTCCTCTGGCCAGAAATAAAGGCCTAAAATAAATGTCAGCATATTTGGAAAGGTGTTCCAAGATTGAATTGACCCCCGAAACAATGGGACGCCCAGGAGAGTTTATAAGGCTCATGTTTATCTTGGGTAAGATATAGAACACTGGGGTCCTACCTTTGCTTCTCATCAGGAATTCAGCCTCCTGTGTTCCTATCTTGCCATTCTCCAAAGCCCTTGTGACTTTATTCTGATTCTTCTGGATCATACCAAGTGAAGGATCACTACTCAAAATGAGTTAACTATTTGTGTCAGTGAGGAACCTCTTACATTTGATGATGTAATCATCTCAATTCATAACTACAATTACTCCCCCCTGGTCCGTTTGGCATATGATGATTTGCCAGTTCTGTAATAATTTGGTCATCAACACCTGTTAAGTATGACTCGTACACTTTTCTTGTACAAGTAAGTTTATTCACAGAGCCCCCAGAGTCTAACCATCCGAGGAAAAACTTACAAAACACAATGCCTCTGTAATGGCTACATTCCAGAACCATGACAACATTGAATTCCACACACTACGCAGTGATGACGGGCAGTGTGTGGAACTACCTAACATCCCCTCCCTTATATTATTGAAATTTAAGTTACAGTGAGTGTGTTGTGCCATATAGTCAGGATAAATAGTGAAAGATTTGAAAAAAAGTAACTAAGTTACTAAACTATAATTCAAAGGATACATGTGAGCAGCAACATGGTGGAAATATTAAAAATATATACGTAGTCACTGTTGAAATTCTGTATGATTCTGCAGTTTCTTCTCGATAACCCGCTTACAGTGGCCCTACTGCCACGCTCTGTCTCTTTGACGCACATATCTTGACCTCCATTTGATTTTTCAGCATCAATGCAATCCCTTGCCACATGGTTGCTATTCTCTCTGGTACTTGGCCTCTCAGCATCATATTGCACCCCCACAATATCGTCCTTAGACCACCTCTTGCCATCCTCCAACACAACTGACTTGCCAAAGCTACTTTGTATCCACTGTGGCGGTCTGAAACTAGATTCACCTTTCATAGTTGTTTTAGGTTCTTTAACACAAACCCAATCTCCTTTCTTAAACATCTTTTCCTTTACCCCATTTCTGCGATCATAGTATTCTTTGTATTTTCCCTGTTCTTCAACTACTCTCTTTACGATTTGTTCTATGTCCAAATGTACATCCCTTGTTCCTGAAAACATCCAAGCAGGTCTCAGCAGATTGAACGCTTGTCTGCCCCTCATGGTAAAGGGTTCTATATCCGTAGTGGAATGTGGAGTGGTTCTATATGTTCAAAGGGCTTCTTGAAGAGCTTCCTTCCACGGAAGTTAATTAACCACCGTTAATTAAATCACTCCCTTCACAAATGTATTCATCCTCTCAACAAGTCAGTTTGCAATAGGATGGTATGGTGACGTTTCTATATGATGAATGGCTCTCTCCTTCAAAAATAGCTGAAAGTCTAG
This sequence comes from Ambystoma mexicanum, assembly GCF_040938575.1. NCBI lineage: Eukaryota > Metazoa > Chordata > Amphibia > Caudata > Ambystomatidae > Ambystoma > Ambystoma mexicanum. Next base: position 623,577,569 of record NC_090936.1, read on the forward strand.
TGATGTAAATTGTCGTCCATTATCTGACACTATTTCTTTGGGGTCACCCTCTCTGTTGAAAATGTCACTTCGAAAGTTCAACATTTTTCCAGTAGTGACACTCTCTTCCATGACTCCCCACTCAACCCATTTCGAGGTGTAGTCTACTAGAATTACAATGTATATTTTGATAGCCTCCAGGTTTTCATACGGTCCCATGTTCTCTATGGCCAATTTGGACCACGCTTTATTGGGAATCTCAACAGGTTGTAGGGGTGTTTTTCTTATATTCTTGGTTTTATCACTCATAGCACACGCAACACAATTCCTGACACTTTCATCCACCTCTCTCCAGAAACCCGGTCACCAGTAAACACTCCTTACTCTTCTCTTGGTCAAGTTTCTCCCTAAATGTCCATCATGGGCCAGGGCGATTATAATTCCTCTCAGTCTCACTGGAGGGATCACTCGATCCCCTCTATATATATGTTCTGAATCCATCCAAATTTCTTCCTTGATTTGGGCATAATCTCTTAAACTTTGGTCATACTCGTGCCAGTCATTTCTAATCGCTTCCCTGATATTTTCCTGCTCCTGATCACCACTAGCTATGTTCTTCCATTCCTCTTTCGTCACACTGGGGTTTATAGTGGCAATGATGTCATCACCTCCCAATTCTTTCTCTATCTCAACATTGGTCCCTGTGCATTCCCTCGGCAACCTTGAGAAGCAATCAGCCACAAAATTTAATTTTCCCGGAGTATACCATGTGCAAATGTTGTACTGCCCTATGTCCAAAATCCAACGTCTAATTCTCAGAGATATAAAATGTGGCGTTTTGGACTGTAGCACATGTACTAGTGGTTTGTGGTCAGTCTTGAGGATAATGGGTAATCCCCACACCAGGTTTCTAAAGTGTTCCAGTATCCACTTTACTTCCAAAGCTTCTCTTTCTATTGTTGAGTAGTTTAATTCTGCATCTCCTAAAACTCTTGACGCAAATGTTATTGTCACCAATCCCTTGTCCTGTAGCTGCTCCAATACATCACCCAAACCAATTTTGCTGGCATCAACTGAAATTATAGTTTTGGCTTTGTAATCAAACATGCTTAGTGTCGGGGCTTCATTGATGGTGACTTTTATTTGTTCAAATTCGCTTTTGCACTCATTCGGCCATATGTATTTCGTGGATTTCTTCATAAATTCTCTCATATTTTTAGTTTTGTTGGTGTAATCACTCACGAACTTGGAGTAATATTCTGTCATGGCCAAGAAATTTCTTAGTTGATCTTTGTATCTTGGCTCAGTGATGCCCAAAATAGTATTCATCAATTCTTTTTTTCGGACTGATGCCTTCAGCATCAATTGAATGACCCAAATATGACACTTTATCTCACTTTTTCTTGCATTTGTCAAGTTTCAAAGTGAGACCACTCTTTTGAATTACCTGCAGCACACCCATTAGTTTTGCATCATGTTCTTCTTCTGTATTGGCTGATATTAAAATGTCATCCTGGAAGCAGTATACTCCTTCCAGAGCATCAAACAAAAATGACATCAGTCTTTGGAACACCGCCGCAGCTGAAGCAAGGCCAAACGGTACCTCTTAAACATAAGTGCACAAAGCTGAGTGACAAATGAAGTTAAGTTCTTAGATTCATTTTCTAATGCTATCTGATGGTAAGCCGAGGACAAATCCATAGTGGTGAAAAATGTGGCTGGTTTCATGGTTGTCAGTAATTCTCCTATATTCGGAAGGGGATGTCTGTCTATCCATATATTTTTGTTAAGGCCTCTAAGATCCACGCACATCCTTATGGACCCATCCGTTTTTTTTACCAACACTATGGGAGCCAACCATTCCGAGCTCTCAATGGGTTCAATTATATTTTGTTTGCATAATCGAGAAAGTTCCTTTTTGAGTGCTTCCTTCGTGCCAATGGGAACTCCTCTTACCCTTTGTGCTATAGCTATTACCCCTTTCTTCAGAATTATCTTGTGTTGGAACCCTTCTAAGAGTCCAATTTCTTCACTAAACACCTTGGGGAATTGCTTAGCCAACGTAGCTTTGATGTCATTATTGTCCTTTAGAGCACTCAGAATGAGAACTTCTTCTCATGGATGAATCCTGACACACAGAACAGCTTGTTCTTCCCATCTGACCACTGACGAGCCATTCTTTGCTACATAAAGTCTACAATATGTTTCCCTTCCACGGAAACATAGCTTCATGCAGGTACATCCAATGATCTCAATGGGTGTTTTGCCATACCCCGTTGCTCTTACACCTGTACATTGTAACTTTTGCAAGTCACCAGACAGTACTTCAACAAATGTATTGACTTCGACCATGGTGTAAGGAGATCTGGTATCCACCATTATTGGTAAAGATATACCATTTATCTTCATGTCAACCCACGGTCCCTTGTTTCCTCCTATTGCAGTAACTGTGAATATCTGTACTTGTTGTGCATTTTCACCTCTGATAGTTAGCATATTGTCAGGTCCAGTATTCTCCTCGACGACCCTTATGGTGTTTCTCGGTTGTCTGTTGAATGAATATCTGCTAAATCTTCCCCCTCTCCCGAGGACATTCTTGCACTCTTTTGCAAAATGACTTATGTGGCCACATTTGTAGCATTCCACAGCTGCAGCAGGGCATTATTTCTCAATGTCATTGTGTTTATACCAACCACATTTGTGACAATGGTTTTGAGTCTGGTTTCTGTATCCAGTGTCTCTACCTCTTTTGGAGTTAGCTCTGGAATTATTAGTTGACATTTTCCTTACCATAACCACCAAGGTTTCTTCAGAATCTTCCCTCGCTTCCTCTTGGAGCATCCTGATTTCTTTGTCTTCGCATTTGTCAAACCTCTCCCTCATACAGCGATCACCCAGTTCCATAGTCCTGGCAATCTCCACAGCTTGTTCCAGTGATGGATCTTTAGTTTGCCATAATCTCTGTTGTATGCATGAGTCCGCCACGTTTAACACCAATTGGTCCTTTAAATATTCTTCACCAACTGCAGTAAATTTGCATGTGGACATGAGACATTTCAACGCTGCCATATAAGCATCTACTGATTCTCCCTTTAATTGGCGTCTCAAAAAAGATTTGTATCTTTCCAATACAACATTGGTCTTGTTTCCAAAGTGTTTAGCCAATTTCCCCAATGCATTTTCAAACTTGCGATTGTTATCACCAGCCCCATTCTCTGTCCCTCCCAAGTCGGGAAGCGCCCTGCAAATCCTTAACGCTTCAGCTCCAATGCAGTTCAGTAGGGTAGCTTCTTTGGGGTTATCATTATATTTACTGCCGCCCACAGCTCTCAAATATACCTGGAATTCATCCACCCATTGTTCCCATGGACATGTGGGGTTGCCAGGCAATGGAAGGAACTGTACTGGTGCCGGAATAAATTGCATAATAGTCGGCTGGCGAGTTTATTCACTAATAGACCTTGATATGGCTGACTTTGCTTTACTGTTCAGCAGTTACTGTTTCAAAGTGTCACCCAAATGTCAACTGTCAGCAAGATTTATTGCCTTTATGAGTCTCTTGGGGTTGTGCCTCACTTGGTAGTTGTAGAACATACAAAATTCCTGTGTACTGTATAAGCGCACTGTAAGCAATTGGTAGTGGCTTTCAAACTTATTCTTTGTTTGTGGTCTTTTAGTATCCTCATGGGGCATGAATTCATGTTTCATGGATGTATTTTAATGCATCTGTGCGGTTTATAGTCACTTTTTGGAATGGCATATTTTCGAAAGCCATTTTCTCGACACTTTCTTCTAATGTTTATTTTTTTTAATTGTATTTTTGAAATGGGGGGTTTCCCCCAAACCCTTTTTTTTCACTTTTTTTTACTTGTGAAACCAAAAAAAAACATAAAAATAAATGTTAAATGTTTTCGACAAAATGGTGTTTCGAAAATAAGGAAGTTTCGAAAAAATGACCGGATACCCATCCGTGCATGTCTTTTTACTACATTCATTTCTCCGTATTACGGTTGCCATGGTTACATGAACAGTTCCCCCCTCCCCAAAATGGTTACCACGTTATAGCATGCTTTAAGGTGCTTTCCTCGAATGATTGCCATTGAGCTCAGAGGTTCATAAAATGCGCACGCACTGGCGGGGCGTCTGAGCTGAAGAATGGCTTTTTCCACTTATTTTCCCTTAGTGACGGAAACCGCGATCAGCTCTACTTGCGCACATTCAATGTTCCACGCAGAGATGCCGGATTGTTGCCGCTCCGACACCAGCCTCTCAGTCGTGGCACCATGTCAGGATCTGTCTCTCGTCTGCAGTCGGCAGACTGCCCACCGGCAGCTCACCTTGTGCCTTCTGTGTGAGGACTGTCAGGACCTCCAATATTCTCTGCTGCTCTGACGGCTGTGCCTCGTTGTCAATACAGCCGGTTGCACAGAGACTTCCAACTGACCGCGTAGCCTCTCACGTTCAGCTGCAGCACTGAACGAAACTCTGGGGGCTCAACATGCAAGGTACGCTCGTTGCCAATTGTTAAGTATGACTCGTACACTTTTCTTGTACAAATAAGTTTATTCACAGAGCCCCCGGAGTCTAACCAGCCGAGGAAAAACGTAGAAAACGCAATGGTTCTGGAATGTCTACATTCCGGAACCATGACAACATTGAATTCCACACACTACACGGTGATGACACGCAGTGTGTGGAACTACCTAACACCACCTTCTGGCCTTTGCTAAAGTTAGAATGAATATGCCTCTCTTTCCCTTCCAAAATCTTGACCTGTTCTAAAACCTTCCTTTTAAACACAAGTGATTCAGCTTAGTGAGTGTGTCATAATCATACCTCGCAGCTTGCTTATGTGGCTCAGTGCTACTGAGTGGGTTGTTACATCAGAGTGGAATATCTGTTGTTCTTAGTTGCTTATCTGGGCTGTGAGGTCATGTTGAACCTTCTTGCCTCATGGAAGGTTGGCAGTTCTGGGTTCCGGGATTCTGGGAATGATTGTTGGCTGTTGCTCTGGATGAGTGTGGCTGCCCCAGTACTTTTTCTAGTATGTAACATTTTGAGAATAAACTTGCATGTGAACTTACCTTCCGGTTCTGGCGTTGTGTACGACAGGTGACCCACGATACTTCACTGGTGACGAGGATGTTCGTTCTGCTGGGAAGGGGCAGCTGGGGAGGGCTACCGCCTTCCTCAGGTGACATTCCATATTTATACTGGGTCCGGATGGCCAGAAGGAGTTGGCTTTATGGATCCTGCCAATCCAACGGTTGCAAGAGCAACGGAGGTGCCATCAGGGCTCAGGAAGGGGCCTTGGCGAAGAGGAAGGATCACAAGGTTGTGTGATCCACAGCTGCACCAGTCGGGCTGTCGGGAGGCTGAGGTGGCCTGGAGGGACAGCTGCTGGCCCGTGGGCTTGCAGCAAGCTGAGGTAGCTGCTGTCAGTGGGTCCGCGGTGGAAGCAGGTTGGTGTTTCGTGCTGCCGTTATTGCTGTGACAGCGGTGAGGGAATTGGCATCGGAAGACCCTAGGTAGGGTCCTGGGGTGGCAGACTGCCAGTCCCTGTGGTGGACTTCTCTCAGACTTGCATGGCTGGGTGCAGGTGGACTGGGCGGCAGTGGGGTTTCTGTGCGGCGCAGCAACAACGGAACAGAGGCATGGGTGATGCCGGTATAAGTGAGCCGGTAGGAGATGTTACCTTCAGGAAGCCAGCAACCGATGTGATGATAATCGATGCTACTGTGGAGTGCGGCGTGAGAGTGGGGTGTGTCTACACCAATGAGTATCTCAATCCAGCAGGCGGTGGATTGTTTTCGGTGCCGCGGGGGGCTTTCGCTTTGGCCGAGGTGCCCATTTCGGCAACTGCAGGTTTTCGTGATGAGGTCAAAGGGTGGAACAATAAGGACTGTGGCAGAACTCAGCGTTTGTTTCCGGGGTGTGTGAAAGGGATGGAAGGAGATCGCAACGTGCCGCAGCAGCAGGTCTTGTGTTCCATGTGCATCAACGGACGGACGCAGCAGCAGGACTTCCGCAGCAGGCGCAGCGGCATGGAAATGAGCTTGTTGGAACTTGAAACCGACTTGTGGGGTGCCTGTATGCGCATGAAGACTTTCTCCAGGTCGGAGGACTAAGTACGGTAGGTGTTGGGGGTGGCTTGTAATGTTGTTGTGTATATGTTGTGGCCTCAGGGGTTAGTGTGCCATAGGGTTGGGCCCTGGGTTAATGTTAGAGGTCTTGGCCTGTGGTATGGAATTTGAAGACTGTTGTGTTTATGTTCATGGCCTATGTTGTTTAAGACACTGTGTGATTTCAGTGGACTTGTGGGTGTGAGATCCATAGGTCATGTTGTTGTATCTGTGAGACGAGGCTTACTTTCGCAGGGGGGGGGTGGACGGACTTAACTCTGCGGGGTGACTTTTTTTCTTTTTCTCTTTTCTCTCATTGTGGACTTGAGGGTGCGGTGTACAGCACTGGACTTTAGCACAGTTTGACATTTGGTTATGGGTGTACCTCTGTGCTTCCCATTCTGGGGTGTAATGCCGATTTATTTGTATCTATTGTGTTGTGTTGTTTTGTGTCTGTTTGTAGAGGAATGTCCCCTGGTAATTTCCAGAGGGGCCTGGTGGGTGTGGGCAGTGAGGCCTGTCTATTAAGTGGGGGCAGTGAGGTGCTGTCTACTTCTGGTCTATTTTTTGTGGGGGCAGTGTGGTGCTGTCTATTTTGCAGTTGGCAGTGTGGTGCTGTCTATTTTGCAGTTGGCAGTGTGGTGCTGTCTATTGTAGGTTGGCAGTGAGGTGCTGTCTATTTTGCGGTTAAGGGGCAGGGTGATGCTGTCTATTTAGTGGGGGTAGTTATGTGCTGTTCATTACTGACAGGGGCAGTAAGATTTTGTGTTTTGGGAGTGGGTAAGATTCTATTTTAGGTTGGTAGTAAGGTGCTGTCTATTTCTGGTCTATTTCTAGTGGGGGCAGTGAGGTGCTGTCTATTACTGGTGTAGGAAATGAGATTTTGCGTTTTGGAAGTGGTTATGTTGGACATGGACATGGTGGCCACATGTTTGTGTGAGGTTTTGGTGGCGAGCAGTCTAGTTTAGTGATTGTGGTGTGCAGGGTGCCTAACGGGGAAAGATTCGGCATGATCCAGTTGTTATTGGGCATGATCCAGTTGTTATTTATATTGGTTGTTGTTCCATCAGCGGATTGTTGCTGGTGTGGGCCTGCAGACTTGAGGGAGGGTCTGGCTTTTTGTTCCAGTGGTTATTTTTGGTTTCTTGTGGGACTTCCTGTGGCGTGGCATGTTTGCTCCAGTGGTAAGGTTTTTTTTAAATTTCCGGGCTAGTGTGAGTCACAGATTTCCTTTATGTTGATGTGTACATTCTTCCATCTATTTGTTGGTGCGCAGTGTTATAAGTAAGATGTTGTTCACCAGCGGGGGGGGGGTGTTAGCGGGTGTAAGGAGGGAGATGTCATAATCATAGCTTGCAGCTTGATTGTGGCTCAGTGCTACTGAGTGGGTTGTTACATCAGAGTGGAATATGGGTTGTTCTTACCTGCTTATCTGGGCTGTGAGGTCATGTGGAACCTTCTGGCCTCATGGAAGGTTGGCGGGTCTGGGTTCCGGGATTCTGGGATTCTGGGAATGACAGTTGGCTGTTGCTCTGGATGAGTGCGGATGTCCCAGTACTTTCCCTACTATGTAACAACTTGTGAATAAACTTACCTGTGAACTTACCTTCCGGTTCTGGCGTTGTGTAAGACAGGTGACCCACGATACTTCAGAATACTGTAAGGAGGGGGGAGGGAGTGGAGGGGTTCCTTGGTCCACTCTCAGTTGTTTGATACAAAGTTGGACTGATGTTGAATAAATTCCCGCAGCTGCTCGATTTCAACACAGATTTGGGGCACTAGCCCATTTTGTTGTACTGTATTACAGATGGCCTATGGAAACAAGACCCAAGGGCACCTGAGACCTAACTACACAATTTCCTACTTTTGGGCACCAGACTGTTTTTTGATCTTTGACGAACAGGTGGGCTCAGTAGAGTGTCTGAGTGTGGGGAATATGAGAAAAGTTAAGTATATGGGTAATGTACCTTACTTGGATGTATCTACTTATTTGCAGCATTCTGGTAGAGGTCCTCTCACAAGACTGTTTTTTGGGAATAATTTCCTGCCCGACTTTGAGGAGCACGAGTGCATAACTGCACTGAAAGAGAACATAGCATTAGAAGCAGGTATGGTAGCCAGACTTTGGGGGTTGATAGTGCATTAATGAGCACTCTTTCGATTGCTTTTCTAGTCTGATGCAATCTGTGAATCAAGGTTGGTGGTGCTCTACTAACACACTTGGTGGTCTGTTTCTCTTTGTCTCACGTTTTACCCTCTAGTGTTTGCATTGTTTTTTAAACTGTGGAGACCAGGTTGCGCATCCATCAGTCAACGTATATTTTGTGGGTTTTGAGCCCCTGAAGAAGGTTCCATTAATGAATTGTAGGGACTGAAACATGTCGGGCATTTTACAGCACAACACAACAGGGTCAAACATGGATTTAATCTAAGGCCTACGTGTTGGGAGATCTATCAAATCCTGTATCTATGTTTTTTATGTAATTGTATTGTGTACAGTTTATATGTATTGTGGCTGCTTTTTTGATTATCACACATTGTGCAACTTTACCCGGTTTTAACATTTTTGAGGATTTTAACACAAAGGTATTTGTATTTTTGTATAACTGTATTTTTGTTACTATTTTGTGAATTGTATCTATTTGGGACAGTGATCACAATTAATTAAGAATTTAGAAGTTTGTTTTGATTTCTTTATATATAAAGTGTGGGTTGCAGTTATCAATATATTCAAATAAATCTGTATCCAAAGATGTATATTGTTTCACCTGTACATGTGGAATGCTTGCATTTCAAGAATAACTGACTGTTAATGGACAACTGAGGTTACAAACTTATGTTAATGATACAGAAAGAATGGTCAGATATTTTTGCTTGTTATTTAATATATTCAACAAATACGAGTTTTTTTTAATTTCTGTTTTGTTTTACAGTCTTTAGAAGTAAAGGAAAAAGAAGATCAAAAAAAGAAAAGTGACGAGGCTGAAGCTAAGCATATCATGCAAATAACAGCTCTGAATGAAAACCTGGCAACTCTGAAAAAAGAGTGGCAGAGCAGCCAGCGGAGAGTTAGTGAAATGGAAAAACAAACTGATGATTTGCGTGGGGAAATTGCAGTACTGGAAGCCACAGTACAAAATAATCAAGATGAGCGGAGAGCCCTGCTAGAGAGGTAAATCTACTACATGATACGTTGTTTACCAAATATTATGCCTTATGTTCCCTGTTGGGCTCTAAAGGAACTTGATCATCGCCCCTATATCAATTGGTGTATATTACAATTTGCTAAGTACCTACAGTACAACTCCTGTTGCTCCTGCACTGCGCTGCTTAACCTTGCCAAAAATTGAGAACCTCAAGCCATACAAAAGGACCCAAAACTGTGCATGCACATTTAAAACTGAGGGATTTGAACATGCACAACCCTCTTAAGTGGACTGTGGCTCCTCTGCTGTTGTATCGTGCATGCATCTCTCATACTTCAATCCCTTTTATGCTAGCTAGAGGTACCTAGAACCTGTGGGCTATACACTTTACAGTCCACAACTCATGGGCCTTTTTCTCATTTTTGCAATCCGAAATACTTTTTCCATTTGCATTATTTTGTGTATTTTTATTTCAACATTTTTGAAGTTTTGTTCTATCTTGCTTCTGCACTAATTTAAATGGTGCACTGTTTATGAATGGCAATACTCCACTCTTTGTGAATTAAGTCTTTGTCACACTTCACATAAGTGAGGGGATTTTTCTTAATATGTCACTTGAAATGCTAGACCTATTTACAATGACCTAAGCTAAATCATAGACTTACTTTTTTTCTGAACCCCCAGACACTGTGACCAATTATTATGGAAACTTGAAACTGGACGCAATATGGAGATCCAATAGAGTAAGCTATACCAGTTATATGGTGGCAGCCTTCCCTTTATGAATGTCCCTGGTATACCAATGCAATGAACTGCATCCGGATGACTATTCTACCCCACATCTTTAACCAAAGTATCATACGCATTTTACTTCGGTACTGTGGTATATCGTGCCACAAAATGGTTACATGTTTCTGTTGAGTAGGAAAAGGTCATATGCAGGTGCCTGGGAAACAAAGAGTGGGGATATTTTGGTAAGGAGACTGACACCTGGTCAGTCATGAGGATCACCCAGGTTCCCCACCCCTTTCCTAGCTTTGTATGTCAATTCTTGAGCCACAACCCCAGCCCGAAGTGGCATAATGGCCCAAAATGTATAACCTAGATTCTGAGACCCCAGGTTTGTATAGTGAAGGCTGCCACATTTGTGGAAACACTTTTATGGCGCTTGAAAACCATGTGATAACTTTAGCAAACAATAACTGACAGAGCGAAATAGGCTCCTAAGTGCCGCTAATAGAAGCCACACAAAAACATCTTGCTCCATACTATAGGGCAGTGCCGACACTCAGAAGCGATAAGTCTGCATACTACAGAGCAGAACACCCAGTAAAGGCCTCAGGGAGCCGGCTGCGAGAGATGCGTTGATATAATTCAAGATGATGGCTGGAAAATAATCTTGGTGCCTTGAACTGCTGGGCGGCTCGCTGTACCAACCGGCTCATCTGGTGCAATTGTAGGCTACGCTAGTCTCCACCAGTCACCAAGCCCACCTTTGGCTGACGCCCAGCACACCTTCGTTCTGCACTTAGCGGACCAATCCAAACGTCACAAGTATAAAGAGAATGAGTGAAAGGGTTAATATGCAATGACTCTGTGACTATAAATTCACTTTTGAAGGATCATTGCAATATTGTGTATGAATAACATGTGTTTGTAAGACAAATGTGTCATATCCAAGGATTGCAGGCGCATTAACTCCAAAATTGCAACTTTTGTGTAAATCACTGTGCCTTGAAAAAGCCCAGATACAGGAGAAATATATGCATGTGCCTCCAGTCGAAGAATGTTGGCACCATCTGAACACACAACATACTAAGCACTTTGGAAATAAACAAAGAAAGTGAACTAAGATGAATTGATGCTTTATATATTTTTTTTTATAGAAACAGAGCACAGGCACAATACGCTCACCTACCTATTCGCACATACTGCTAACATGTTGACTGTCTGAATATCAGGAAAGGTCAGGTAGCTGCAACCATTTAATGGAAAATGTGAGCACACGAGGCAGGCGCATCGCACAATATTCACGTCTCTCCTTATAATTCTTGTTAGGAGAGTCAAGGAGAAACAGCATATGATGCTGATGACTTTCACAGCAACCAAGACGGACACAGATACAAGAAGTGTGGTGGATACTATACAAGACTGTTTGAGCCACCCGTGATGGGGCGGGGGACTAAGCATCACGCTTTTGCTGAGACTTTTGGAAAATGTGTCCTATGTCCTGGGAATTTTTTTTCATTTTAAAACCGGGTCCCCGTTTTAGAGAGCGAGTTGAGCTACTTCCCTGTGAGCGTGCCCTTGGGAGTTTTTCTCCCAGTATTTGTGTAAGTAGTGTGTCCACATAAATGCATCTTAAGTGGCTGTACTGGCTCAACCTGCCTGCCAGCAGGAACAAGCACAATCTCTGATATTGAAGTATATCTGCCTGGTGGGTAACGCAGGCAACAAGATAGTGTATTGAGATGGATTTCAAAGTTTGTTCACCAAGCAATAAAAGTAATAAACAATGACTGCTGTAATAGTTGATGATTTTCTAGCCTGGATCACAGCCATCCCTGGGAGAGTGCCTTATGTGATGAATCAAACTGAGTCATCACAAATTTTCCTGGCAGTGATCTCCTCCCATGTGGCCAGGGAGGGCAGCCGCTTCCTGATCCTGGGTGCGCCTTTATGAGGGAGGATCACATGGGAGGAGACAACTACCGGGGAGATGCCATGACTTCATTGGGGAAGACGCGGCATCTCCCCCTTTCCTATGAGCAGGGAAGACACTGGGCCTCATTACGAGTCCGGCGGTAACCGAGGCGGTAAAACCGCCTGGTTACCGCCGGACTCGTATTACCATTCCGCCTCCGTGACTCCCGGAAATACCAGGGCATTACGACCCTCATGGGCCGGGAATTCCGGAGGCGGAATTCGGTAAATCCCCATTCGAGGGAATTGGGTCCTCTGACGTATTCCATATCTATGACTGTAATAACCTCAGCTGAGCTGCTTAAGAAAATCTTCGGCGTCTGCGTCCTGCGTCGATGACGTCGATACGCCGCCCTCGAGGACCTCCTCCGACGGCCGACATCACTGGATGTTGTAAGTAGGACGCATGACGCCCGTAGCCTCAGTTCCGTTTTTTCCACAAACGTGTTCGCTTCGGAGATCTCAGCGCGCCTCAACTCTTTGGAGTTCCTGTTCTTTCTCGGTTCTTCGAACCTGTTTCGTATTGTGAAGTCTTTCTTCGTGAAGATGTCTACCTCGTCTTCCACACCGCGTCCGGGCTTTAAGAAGTGCGGGGACTGTGGGTCCAAGATGTCGGTTACGGACTCGCACAACGCCTGCCTCTGGTGCCTCGGGGAGGACCATGACACGGATGACTGTGTCGACTGCCAGTCGCTCACTTCAAAAGCCTTGCGGGAGCGCAAGAAGAAGTTATCGGTAGGTAAGATGTCTAAGCCACGGAAGTCGAGGTCTGCGGGGCTTTCGACGGACGATTTGAGAGGCGGCTCTCCGCGTCATCGTCGGAAGTCCTGTGGGTCTCGGTCCCGCCACTCCTCTGCCTCTTTGAGGCACTCCCGGAAGCGCCGTCATCGGTCGCCTTCCCCGTCCTCTTCTGAGGACTCCGCCCGTTGGAGGGTCGCTTACCCCACCAAGCATGCGACGCCGGAGGAATGGGCTTCCTTCGGGAAGAAAATGTTGGCGATTCTCGAATCGCAGGGCACTGGTCCGTCCGTGCCTCCGAGTGGGGTCGGTCGTGACCGGTCGAGAGATGCCGCTCGCACGCCTTCGGGCTCGGGTAGTCGCCACGATTCACGGGAGATGAAACGCTCGGACAAGGGGAATCGTTCTCGGCATGCCCGTTCCAGGACCCGGTCCTCGACGCGCTCGAGACCGTGTGAACCTGTGGTGTCTTCAAGGAAGACATCGACGCCGGTGGTGCCGAGGTCATCGACGGACTCTTTCGAGGCCCCGCCTTCGAAGAAGTCGTCGACGCCATCGGCACCCTGGCTGTCGAGGGACACGCTCGGGGCCCTGGCCTCGAGGACTGTCAGTGCCATCGATGCTGTCGGCGCCGCGGTCGACGCCGATTCACTCGACGCCTTTCGAGGCTGTTTCGGCGGGGGTTCCCCGGGGCTCGGTGGAACCGCCTTGGAAGGCTCTGGCAAAGGCCAAGTATGGCTTTGTTCCGCATTCTGTACCTTCTTTCCACCAGCTTGAGTTTATTTTGGAGGTGGATGAGGGCTCTGATGATGGCATGGTTCCGGATACGGTACCGGACGAGATTTTCTCGGGCCATAGCCAAATTGAAGACCTGCGGCAATCCCTGCACGATGCCAGTGGGCTGGACACCTCTCCGGAGGTGGAGTTCTGTAGGCCTGAGCCTGGCACTCTTGCCGACTCCTCGTACCGGCGCCTTATGTCCGGGGTCACAGAGTACTTGGGATGGTCTGCTCCCCCAGGGGATTTTCTTCAGTATGACCTTACGGATATCTTCGACCAAGGTCCACCAACTGACCCGGTACTGCCGTTCCATATGGCTCTACAGAGGAGGGTGGCGGCGGCTTGGACTGTTCCGGAGAGTCTCCCGGAGGTGGGCAAGTCTTTGCCGTGAAAATACCGCCCAGCCAGTAGCGACCCCTGCTACTTGACCAAGCACCCCACTCCGGAGAGTTTGGTGGTGCAGGCGGCTACGACCCCGGCAAAGCAGGCGTCGTATCCTACCATCCCTCCTGATAGGGACAACAGGCGTTTTGATGGCTGGGCGAAGAAAGTGTTTTCTTCAGGGTGTATGGCGGTTCAGGCGGCCAACTTCGTATGTGCCTTGTCACGTTTCACGCACACTCTGTGGAACTGTGTTGCATTAGCGGCTGAACATATTCCCGAAGGGGATGAATGGGATGGTTTCCTTGCCATGGTTCAGGATGGTAAGGATGCCATGTGTGAGGCCGTTCAGTCGGGTTTGGACATGGCAGATTGCGTCAGCCGGTCCATGGCGGCGAGCACCGTGATACGCAGGTTTGCATGGTTGCGGAAGTCGGGGTTTGCTCCTGATGTGCAGGCCCGGCTCCTCAACATGCCCTTTGACGGGGAACATCTTTTTGGCAGCAAGGCTGACGAGACCCTTGAGAGGTTGCAGACCTCCAAAGCTGCAGCAAAGTCGTTGGGCGCTGTAGTTCGCCAACCTCCGCCTTTTCGTCCTAGGGGACAGCAATGGAGGGGAGGTTCCTTTCGTTATTACTCGTCCTTTGGTAAAGCGAGAGGAGCTGCCAGTCAAAGGGGCCACCGTAGGGAGTGCCAGAGGTGGAAAACAAGGTACTTGAGGTGCCAAGGCCGCTCGGGCTGTTGCCTCTTTGCCCTCAGGCAACGCCGCAGCTGCTTCAGCTCAGTCATGAGGCCATGTCCCATGGTTCGCCGGTTGGGGGAAGGCTGGCGCAGCATCTTGCAGAGTGGCACGCCATTACTTCAGATGTGTGGGTCCCGGAGATCATAACCCACGGCTACTGTCTTCCTTTCCGACGGAGGCCTCAAGACAATCCACCAGGGAATCTCTCTTTGAAGAGTCCGGATCCGCCCCTTGTGCAGGAAATTCAATCCCTGCTGGAGAAAGCTGCCATAGAACTGGTGCCTGTAGCGGAGAGGAACAAGGGTTGGTATTCCCCTTATTTTTTTGATTTCCAAGAAAGACGCGGGATTGAGACCCATCATGGACTTGTGCGGTTTGAACAAACTCCTCAGGAAGGACAAGTTCAAGATGGTTACTCTCTCTCAAGTCCTCCAGGCCCTTCAACTTCAGGACTGGTTGGTGTCTCTCGACCTCAAGGACGCTTATTTTCATGTGCCGATACATCCAAAGCACAAGAAGTACCTGAGGTTAGTGGTTGGCGACTTGCACTTTCAGTTTCGGGTCCTGCCGTTCGGATTGACCTCAGCCCCGAGGGTCTTCAACAAGCTCATGGTAGTGGTGGCAGCGCACCTCATGAAAGGGGGGGATTCACGTCTACCCCTACCTGGATGATTGGTTCGTCAGGGCGCGCTCTCCTGAGCAAGTCCTGGATCATCTGTCAGTCATCTGCCACTCCCTCCACAAGCTGGGCTTCTCCCTCAACTTAAAGAAGTCCCATCTGACACCAACTCAGAGGCTCCAGTACATGGGAGCAGTGCTAGATACGTCCCTGGGGCAGTGTTTTCCTCCCCAGGTGAGGGCTCATCACATTCACCAGATGGTGCACAAGTTTTAGCTTGCCCAGAGTCTCCCAGCATTCGAGTTCTTGAGATTGCTCTGCCTCATGGCATCCTGCATTCTTCTGGTGCCAGAGGCCAGGTTGCGGATGAGATCTTTGCAATGGGCACGCAAGCTCCAGTGGTCTCAGTCCTCCTGCTACAGGGCAAATGCGGTTGCTGAGTGAACAAAATGACATGTGCAAGATAAAGAAAACCCAGAGTGAAGGGCTGTAGTGAACAATACCAACAAAAGGAACTGTGATTTGAAATCATAAGAATTGAGAACTATTGAATACCAAACTAAAGAAAAGCCTTTTTGATAAGCCTATGAATGGAAGTCAAGTTTAAGTGAAGTACACAGAAAATATATTGGAAGCAAAGAACAAATCTTATGAAATACAATGAACAGCACTTAATGAATACTACTGAAGAGTGTGACAGTAATGTGGTGAAGAAAAAAGTGCACCATGGAAAGAACTGGGGAGAAGACGGCCAAGTGAAAGCGAACCAGAACAATGGTTCAGTTACAATGGAACCTGTGTGGACAAGAGAGCCTGGAGTAGCCGTTGCATGACCTGTAATGGTTGGACTGTGTGGTCCGACACCTGCGCCTATACTGGGGAAACCCTAGCTGTGCAAGTTAAGAAAACATACAGAGAGCCAAAGCTAAGTATATGAAAGAGATTGCTGAAGTGAAGCAGAAGAAAGCAATCTGTATTAACTTTCAAAGATGCAGAAGGATTGTAAAGTTCACCTGGACCTGGTTTTGAATAATGAGAAACTAGAACTAAGTTGGCAAGCTGGAAAAGCTGACATCTTGGGGGAAGGGAACCCTGAAACCTTATGGCTTTTGTTATTACCTTGGGGAAGGGAACCCCGGGACTTTGTGGAAAGGTTTTGAACTTGGGGAAGGGGACCTGGAAAGCAAACCAGGAGCTGGAAGAGGCTCAGAACTTTATTTTGGAACACTATTTGATTTATGGTTGACATCCCTGCACATTGTATAGCTTAGTTGTGACGGCAAGTATGTGTTTTGGACACAGACAGACTTTTAAGTTGAACTTATTGACTCACTGACTATCCTTAGTTTCTTTAGGTAGGGAAATCCCACATTAGAATAGGGCAAGTTAGGTCTTCAACCATCCTGACATTTGAGTTAATAAACTACTTTTGTTTGAACTTGGAATCTGTTTTCTGTGTCCTGCTTTTTGATGCCTTCACAGTATGGACGCAGGCGGCGTTTAACATCAACTCCTACGGCGGTCTTGCAAAGAGCCGAGCGACTGGTGTCAGACCGCCGAGGGCGCCTGCCAGCAACCCTTAAACCGGCATTGCGAACAATGATGACGAGGTACCTGGAGGCAGAAAGCGTCCTTCAGTGTGTCGAATCCCAACCCGCAACTTTGTTACAGAAGAGCACAGAGGGTGAGGACTTTGTCGGCTTTTCTTTGTAGATTTTCTTCTGCAGTGAGCTAAAAACGCAGTTGTAGACCCTACAGAGTGATAGAAATTCCATAGAACAGGGAATTTGACCCATGTTCGTTCTCAGTAGAGGGGCTCCAACACTCATTTTCAATTTTGTAAAACTTGTGGTTTCACCCTAAGTAACTAAGGGTAATCCAGACATGGACCCCTTGCTCAATGTGCCTTAGAGAGGCTCAGCTTCACCTCTCTGAGGAGGTCCAGCAAGGCCGAAATGCGTGTCTTGGGTTGCTGATGGTACTCCTGTTCAGAGGGGAACTGCCTAGCATTTTGGTGCTGGACTGCCCTTGTGAGTGGGACACAGACTGATATGGAAATGGATATTTCTCCTCTGTGAAGGTGCAGTGAGCTAAAATGCAGTTGTAGACCCTGCTGAGTACAAGAAATTCCATAGAACATGGGATTTGACCCATGTTCGTTCTCAATAGAAGGTCTCCCACACTCCTTTCCAAAGTAATATCCTATATAGCCTTAAAAGATGGCATAAGCAACTGGCCCTTATTGGATGTGAGAAAACCCAAGCTACCGGGCAAATGAAAGGCAGCATATTTTAAGAAATACATATAAAGAAATACTTGACAGGTTAGTGAAGCAAGTATATTGGACAAAGTGAAGAGACACCTAGACCTTGGCAGGAGAGTACACCAGGGCTATGTGTCAAAGTGAAGCCTGGTAGAGAATCCAGTCTACGAAAGGGGCTATACTCAGACTCACACATATCTTGGCAGGAGAGTAAACCAAGACTGTGAACTAACCTAAGTTGGATGAAGAGGAGCGAGATTCTTAAAAACCATAGAAACGTTCAAAAGGGAAGGGAGAAAACCCCTTTTGAACAGTGTGGAACTTTGTCAATTTCGAAGCACATTGTTTGTTGTTGGTCCTTTTTCGTTTGGAAACCACAGACTAAGGCTGCAGGAGCCGAGGCAAGCAACCCATTTTTCCCTTTTGCACATTTTGTTGAGTTTATGGTGTGATGATCAGATTAGGTTTTGGACCCAGGACGAAGAACTTAATCTTGCACATTCTGACACTGATATTAGTTTTGTTGAGACAGGGAAACCCTTTTAGGATTAGGAAGAGTCAGGAATTTCCCCAATCCCACTTTTCTTTTCTTTTTTTTTAAAATTATCTTTATTGATTTTACAACAAGAAAAAAAAATCCCTTTCCCCCCTCCACGCTCCCCTCCCCCATCCCTGTCCCCCCTCCCTGCTGCCCCTCCTCCCCCAGAGGACCTACAAGTCTGTCTTCCACCGAGGAACTGTGGGAGCCCTATGCTCTTTATAAATCCAATTACTTTAGGTGTTGCGGACACCACTGCACCCTGTAGTCATCCTTCTGGAGTGCCAACGTCTCTCCCCACTTCCCAGCAAATAGCTGCAAGTTGTTATTCATTGCTTAGGACGCCCATTCCATGGCAACCAGTTCCCAGATCTTTGGCAGCCAGTCCTGAACCGTGGGGACCATTGGGCCTTTCCAATTCCCAGCTATTAGAGTCTTCAAGTGTGGGATTCATGCAACGAATCTCCAATCCTACTCATGCCAAAGGACGCATTCTAGACTGGGTAGCGGACCATAACTGCAACGCAGACATCAGCTCCAACACCCCCGGCACCTGGACAAACCACCACCTCATTCATTTCTCCATCCCCTCCACCATTAAAACCACTACGCCTAACATTCCCCCACCACCTGCTTTAGCTAGAAGTGCTCGTAAACTAACGAAAAACAATATCCTACCGTTCTTGGAGATTCCGGCCCTCAAGCTTCCGCTCTCGAAGGACCCCCTGGCTCTAGTAGAACTCTACAATTTAACTATCAAAAATGCAATCGATCCCATTGCCCTGCTAGAAAAAAAGAAAGCAAAAAGAAAAAAATACACGCCAAATCATGGTTCACTACGGAACTCAAGGAACTGCGTGCCCTCAAGCGCATATCGCTCACCGAATGGCAGTCCGATCCAGAAGACATCACCCTATATGCCTACAAGACACTTGCTGCCCAATACAAAAAAGCCATCACAGCAGATAAATCTGCTTCCTATAATACCAGAATCGCCAATGCCAAATCTGAATCTAAGGAAATGTTTGCCATCCCAGCCACTAGCACCCAAGATCTCGTAAAAGACGAATCCTGGTGCTCGAGCATCCAGTCTGCCATGCTCAACAAAATAGATCTCCTGCTCAGCAAAATTAAATCCCACTACAATGCCTTGCCCAAATCGGATCTGCCTACCTTGCCAGCTGAAAACCTCCACTCCTCAGAAGACAAAATGCTTTTCGCCTTCACAGATGTGTCGGGATCTGAAGTACTAGCCATACTTACATAAAACCATCCAATTGTAAAGGTGGCGCCTGCCCGGCCAATCTCATCAAAGATTGCGCTGACACCCTAACACCCTTCATGACAACATTCATAAATGAAATGCCTCTTTCACCTTCAGCATTGTCGCACCTTGCCTGAAGGGAGGCATGGGTTTGCCCACTCCTGAAGAAACCATCTTTCGACCCTGCTTCTCTAAACTACAGACCCATCACCACTGTTCCCTTCTTGCTAAAATCCTAGACAAAGCTGCATACACACAAATCCAACAATTCCTAGAAACAAACAACATCCTGGGTAAGAGGCAATTGGGTTTCCGCTCCGGTCACGGGACTGAAACTGCCTTACTGGACCTTAAGAACCAACTAAGGGAAATGATTAATGAAGGCAAGCCAGCGTTGCACCTCCTTCTCAACCTGTCTGCAGCGTTTGGTCTTGTGCACCATGGGACACTCTGCAGACAACTCATTAACTCAGCCCAATTCTCCCCAGAAGCGACTGCCTGGGTTACCTCCTTCCTTGAAGGCAGAGCCATGAAGGTATTCCCAGAGCAGACTTGCGCAGCTCCCACCACCATACATTGCAAAGGCCCACAGGGCTCCTGCACCTCTCCCACTTTGAATAATCTTTTTACCCTACCTCTCTTCAATGAACTGGACAATCTCGACATATCCTACACCAAGTATGCCTACGATACACAAGTACTCCTTCCTCTCACTGGTGCGTATGAAAGAGACGCAGAAACATTATGCAAAACCTACCCCACCATCCAAGCCTGGATGTCAGCCAATACTCTATGCCTCAACGGGGATAAAACCGAACTCCTCATTGTTGGCCCCAAGGAAACATTGAGCAAGCTTGACAAAAGTATAACTCCTTTATCATAGACAACACCCAAATCCGTGTTTCAGCAGCAGTCAAAACCCTTGAGGTATGTACATTGACTCCACTCTCTGAATGACACGCCAAGTTAGTGCCATTGCGTCCTCCGCTGCGTTCACAACCAAACTAAACGGTCTAATGTTATCTATCCACGCATAACTGCCTCTCCATAGCTAGAGCTACCATTGCAGCCAAATTAGACTACTGTAACGTCTCATTTGCGAGCACCTCATCCAAAAATCTTAACAGACTTCAAATCATTCAGAAAAATGCTCTTGGTGCTTCCCTCAGCATTCCTAAAAGGGAGCACATCTCCCGTGCTAGACAAGATGCTCACTGGCTTCCGGTCGAAGAATGGATACTCTTCAAGACACTAGCCATAACCCATAAATGCCTCTCACTCACAGCCCCCCCCCTTATCTTACGGGAAAAGTAATCAGAGCTACCTCCTCCAGACCCAAAAGGTCACATCACTCTAATCAGCCTAAAGTCACCTCCTTCAAAAGGGCCAACGCAGGAGGTGCCAGTGTCACTTTCCTTGCTCCCAAACACTGGAATTCCCTCCCCATATCACTTCAAAATAATACCTCACATAGCGTTCCGCGAAACTCTCAAAACTGAGCTCTTCAATTAGCTCACCAGAGTATTTACTGCCCACTCACTCCTCCATACCGGGGATGGTCTCCTGCCATCCAACTGGGGCATTCTGTTTCTTACCTGAACCTTTCTACCTGTAACTATGCAATTTCTGTATCAATGTAACATTCGCCTGTCTGGCATTAGCTTCAATGTAACCAAGAACCACAGACAGGCGCTCAAGTCTATTTTCCTTGTAACTAAGTAAGCACTGCTATAACAGCGCCACGATGCCCCATGGCCTCTTTGTGCGCTTTATAAATGTAAAAAATAAAATAAATTGCTGCCAGCGTGAGGACCGCTCTTGCCTTTTCCCGGCCCCTGGGTTCTCTTTCTTCGTTGTCCTTTGGCAGCCCCAGTAGTACTTGCTCTGGGGATCTATTGACACCCTGCCCAGACGGCTGAGTTTGAGCCAGCTGCACCTTCTCCCAGAATGGGGCTATTCTTGGGCAGTTCCACCAAATGTGGGCAAGCGCACCCTCCTTACCGCATCCCCTCCAACGGGCCCCTGAGGTTTCCGGATATATAGGTTTTAAGCGGCGTGAGTGTAGTACCATCAATAAAGTATATTGTACTATGTTTCTTGTAATTGGGAAGGTTTGGCCAGTGTAGGAATTCTCCTCCTTTTTTTTTTAAACGCATTTTATTGTTTTAAACAAGTGCATGAAACATACAGGTAAAAGGTGAGCAGAAGGCAGTTAACTCGGTAATGCATACAGTCATGTTGCAGCATGTGCTGCATTAAATGTGGTCGGATGGTTGTTGCGGGGAGGGTGGGGAAAGGGGAAGAGGGAGGGGGTGAGGGAATGAAACAGGGGGCAGAGGGTTTCACTGATCGTCCATCCATTTTCCCCAGACCTTTTGAAACTTGCGTGGACAGCCTCTTGCCATGTAAATTCGTCGCTCCAAAGAGGCGCACCTCGTGACCTCATTAGACCATCGGGTTAGGCTCAGTGCTGCGGCAGATCCCCAATTTGCAGCAACCAGCCTTTTGCCCGCCCCCAGTGCCACGGCCATGAACAGTTTTTCATGTTTAGTGAGGCCCAGTTCTCCCCGTATCCAAAGCAGTATCAACTTTGGGTCCAGTGTTATTTGGGATCCCACTATCGTGCAGATTGTGCGCGTGCAACCCACCCAGGCAGTCTGTAATGCAGAGCAATCCCAAATTGTGTAGAAGAAGGTGCCCCTTTTACACTTGCCTTGAATGCAGTCTTCCGCGCCCGCCCTACTCCATCTAGCCAGCATGGTGCGGGAGTAATATGATCGGTGCAGTATCCTGAGCTGGATCAGGCGTAGTTTCGCATCAATGCCTGTCTCACCTGGGAACATCAGAGCTTCCAAACATTTCTCCTGTTCCAGCTTGTTTATGTCCCTTTCCCATTTATCCTTCAGTTTGGTGAGTTCCTTGGTGCCGAAGGAGTTGAGGGCCTGGTATAGCGTGGAGGTAACCCTTGAGGGAATACGTTACACGAGGATGTTGGTTTCCAGGGGGCAGCAAGGCAGGATTTCCCCCAGGTCCGGGAATTGTGCATTCATGGCGTGGACGAGTTGTGTATATCTGAAGCAGTCAGCAGGTCTCAAGTCGAAGTGCTCCCTAGGGGTGTCAAACTCAACCATGCGCCCCCCTTGAATCACTTGTTCCAGTGTGAGTATCCCGAGCCTTTCCCAGGGGACCCATTTTTTGGATTTCAGGGAGGTGTGGATTATGCCAAAGGGGTTGGGCCAGTGTAGGTCTGGAGCCCCAGCTGATGTGTTTGTGTGCTTCTTCCCATGTACGGCAGATGTGGAGTGACATGTGTGGAGTTTTGGCCGTTCCGTCCCGGGGGGCATACAGGACTTGGAGGGGGAAAGCGGGTGCATGGCGGACAGTTCAGTGCTGATGTTGGGGAGTGCGCTGTCGCCATGTAGCCATTTACCACCCCAGTGTGCGCAACTAGGTAATATGTGCGGATGCATGGTAGTCCTATCCCTCCCTCCCAAATTGAACGTTGTAGTGTCGTGAGAGCAATTTTAGGTTGTTCCCCCTCGTCCCCCATAGAAGAGTCTGTATGTGTCTGTCTATTGATGCAAAGATTCCAGGGGGGATGGGCAGTGGGGCGTTCTGTAGAACGTATAACAGTCTCTGAAGTGACATCATCTTGAATAATGCGCCCCTGTCCATTAAGGACAGTGGTAAGGATTGCCAGTGGGAAATGTCTGTGACGGGCCTGTCAAGAACAGGTTGCAAGTTCAGTTGCGAGGCGCTTATTCGTATGCCCAAGTACATGAAACCACGGACGGAAACCGGGTATGGACAGGGGTCGGGGATCGTGTTTGCTCCCCCTTGATTTGGAAAGAACACTGTTTTAAAACCATTGGTAGTCCGTAAGGATTTGAGACACCACAGGGCATGAGGCCACCGGTGTGATGAGATAAATGAGGAGGTCATCGCCATACAGCAAGACCAGGTCTTCCCCTGCCCCAGGCCAGTCGCCGTCCGCACGGAGCCTGATTGCCAGTGGTTCTATTGCGAGGAGGAACAACAGGGGAGAGAAGGGGCAACTCCGTCTGGTCCCGCGCCTCAGCGGAAAAGACATAGACTGTCTGCCATTCACCCTAACTTTTGCAACAGGGGATTCATATAGGAGCTTGGTCCAGGAGATGAATCCCTGTCCAAAGATGATTTGAACTAAAATGCCCCACAGAATCAAATGCTTTCTCAAAGTCAACCGCTAGTAGAGCTTGCGGGTCAGGTATCTCTGGGACACGGTCCAGGGCGAATGGAGTCTACGTAAATTAATGCGTGTGGACTTATTGGGCATGAATCCGCACTGGTTGGGATGAACCAGCGACTCGATCACTCCTAGTAGCCTGTTGGCTAGGTCTCAGGCAAGGATTTTGGCCTCCCCATTTATCAGTGAGATGGGCCTATATGAGGCGCACTGCTCAGGGGGTCGTCCCGGCTTGGGCAGCACCACAATACAAGTTTCCCTGAGGTCTGGGGGGAGGGCGCCCAGTTATCTGCTCCGGAGGAACATACGGTGCATATGCGTAATTAGTGAACCGCCAAGGCGTTTCCACGTTTTTACTGGGAACCCATTGGGTCCCAGGGTTTTCCCGGTTTGGAGTTGTGTGAGCGCGGATTGTAATTTGTCTTCCGTCAGTTCGAGGTCAAGTGCTTCCCTCTGTTGTGTGGTGAGGCGCGGGAGTTCAATCGTAATCGAGGAAATTTGAATGGTGGGTCTCGGGGCTGCCACCCAGGGGGGGGGGATAGAGGTGCTCATAATATTTGGCAAAGGCTTCCGCTATGTCGGAATCCTCCGTCAATAGATCCCCGTTCAGCGTTCATATTGCTTGGACATACCCCTTGCGTTGTTCCCGCCTTTCCAGCCAGGCTAGCGTTTTTCCTGCCTTATCCCAGCGTTCATAGATCTGGCTCTGGATCGATGAGTGGGAGGTCTGAGCGTTATCTAGGGCCAGATTACTTAGGGTCTCTTGTGTTGTTTCCAGGGCCTCTTGTGAGGCCACGGTACCCAATTCCAAAAATGGTGATTCCCTTTTGGAAACCTGTCCCTCAGCCTCCGTGAGATCACGAGTGTGGTTGCGCCGGTGGGCGGTCACCAAGGAAATAACTTCCCCCGAAGGACAGATTTATAGGCCTCCCAGGTCGTAATTGGGCAATTAACAAAGCCCTCGTTGAACTCGAAATATTAATTGGATGTATTTGTCAACCCCTCAGCTATCTCGGATAGCCCCAAGTAGTATGCATTCAGGCGCCAGGTGGTGTCTGGCTTCTGGTGTTTGCTCGTTAGGGTCACTAGTAGAGGAGAGATCCCTCTGGCCAGGAGGGCCGCGGATATGAGTCTGTGGGACGCGTTCCGGGGGATGAGGATGTAATCAATTCCAGATATTGTTTCGTGGCGTGGGAGTAGAATGAAAACCCAAACTCATTTGTGTGTACAGCCCTCCAAGTGTCTAATAGCCCAGTGCAGTCGGGTCCTCCCGAGTTGAGACCCCCCTGTGTGATCTATCTCTGGCGACCTCCATTACTTCGTTGAAGTCCCCGCCCACGGCCCATACATCCACATCCTCTTCCTGTAATATCGATTGCAGTCGAGAAGGAGGTCTTTTGTGAGTGCAGGGGGTGCGTATGCTGCAATGAGGCTCCACCGTTCTCCCCATAGGTCACCCAACATGGCTACGTATCGACCGCCAGGGTCGGTTCAGACCTTTTTAACCTGAAAGGGGATGCACTTATTGAAAAGGATCATTGTGCCCCTAGCGCCCCTTGAGAATCCCGCCTGGTATGACTGCGGGTAGTTGGATCTTCTGAAAAACCTGCATTCTGTCCCTGCCAGATGGGTCTCCGTGAGAAAGGCCACGTCCGGGGAGTGTTTAAGGTACTGCAATATTAACTTCTGTTTGATGCTTGAGCCTAAGCCGTTCACATTCCAGGTCAGCAAAGACAACTGACCAGTTTGTGGCCTGTTAATGTGTTGAGTTCAGTCGGCATTCAAGGAGGATCGTCTGGTCCGTGTCCCACCCACCCCCCGAAGTAACACCAACGTCAACCCCGTCATCAGCAAAAGACTGCACTTCATGAACAAAAACATTCTCTGGTATCCGGAACACCGGATCTCTCGTCCCAGCGCAACTGGTGCCCGTAACAGCCGCTATCTTGACATCAGGTTCTGTGAGGCTTGTTAGCCAACACCCGTGAACTCCCCCCTCACCCTGTACTCCCCCCCCCAACCGGAAGCACCTGTCGCCCAAACCTACAACCAGCACCCCAGGGGTTTAGTTCACTGCTCCTCTTACCCGTTCTGGGCCGCCCATTTAGGTACACGTGTCCCACAGGTTTGGCATCTCCTGCCTAGGCAGAGAGGAAGAGCAAGGGGAACCATGTGTGCCATCCCCAGAGCGGCTCGGACCGTTGAGGGTCATCCATTGCCCCTATGACTCACAGGTCTTTCCATTTCCACCAGGCGAGTTATCCTCTGTGCTGTCCATGCTTGGGATGGGTGTTTGTCCCCGAGTCGGGGTGGTGTGGAGTTTCTCCTTTCTCTGTGTGTGGTTGCTGGATCTTGGAGAGGATAGAGCCTGGGTTTCGAGCCAGGCCCATGCTTCTTTCGGGTTTTGGAACACGTGGACAGTGTTGTTGGGGTACAGCTTGAGAGTGGCCGGGAAGAAAAGCGCATATTTAATGTTCACTGCTGCCAATTTCCGCTTGGAGTCGTAGGACTGGCAGGCCTTTTGGACCTCTCGCGTGTAGTCTGGAAAAAACCCTATCCAGTTCCCGTTGTACGAGATTGGGCCTTTTGAGCGAAGAGTTCCATGGACGGACCCTCCTCCCGTTCCGGGAGCCCAAGGATGCAGAGGTTATTGCGCTGGGATCGGCCTTTGCTGTCTTCGGCCCTGGCCTCGAGGTAGGCAAGTTTTTTTTCTCCACCTGCACTAGGCATTCCTCCACTCTTTTGGTCGTGTCCTCGGCGGCAGAGATTCTCTGTTCCGTTTCCCCCCACGAGATGGCAGGTTCCGCAGGTTCTGCAGGTCCCGCAGGTCCTGGCGGAGGAAGGAGACCTCTGAGGACAGGCCATCTATTTCCGTTTCCACGGACGTTCTTGACTCACAATGGCGGTCATTATGTCCGCGAGTGACAGCGCCTGACCTATTTCGCTAACTGGAATGCCCTTTCCAGTGTGATCAGCGGCAGCGGGCCCCTTCGCCGGGACAGACATGGTGTATCTGTCTATTTTGTTCTGTGCTGCAGTCTTACGGAGCCCCGTTCGGGGGTTGGCGGAGGGGGTGTTTGCGTCTCTCAGGTTCAGGGAGCAGTGTCCGGTGTGCAGCAGGCCCTGACGAGTGTCCCTGATCCCAGGATAATATGGGTGCCGTGATGGTGCCAAGGGGGCCTGGGGTTGCTGTTAGAGGTCGCCCCGCTATGATCTTGGCTGCTTCAGGTCGGTAGAGGGAAAGGTTCCCAGGCCTTTATGTCTTCTAGGGACTGAGGAGCTCTCCTTGTTCGCTCTGTGGCCCCCCGGGTCTCTGTCTTTCAATCTCCCTTGTGGGTCCCGTTCTCCCGCAGCCCTGTTTGTACAGGCGCTGTCTCCAGGGTGCTGCGCCCTCTCCCGAGTCCTGGATAGCCCCCCTTGCCCCTTACTTGAGTTTTGCAGCTCCGGTGTTCTCTGTCTGCTGTTGTGTGTCCCAGCCACCCACTGGGCCTGACCAGGAGGTCTGTCCTCTATATGCCTCGCTGTAGTGGTCTGGAAGCTTGTGGCAGCCTGGGCCTGCCACGTCTGGATCCCTCGTGGGCAGTAGGAAGCCCGCCTGTCCGGCGCTTCTCACCCTCGGAGGCCGTGGCTTCCTGACCACGACCCACGCGGTACACCGGGTTGGGGGAGGATGGCGACCTGAAGTGTTGTGGCAGCCCGGGTCCGCGGCTCCGGGATCTTGTGTGGGCGGGTGGGGGGTCTGCCTAATGCTGCCCGGTCTTCTTCTTTGCCGCGCTTCACCCCCTCAGAGGCTGCGGATCCCTGGCAGCCCCCAGCGCGGTCCGGTGGGTTTGGAGGAGGATGGTGGTATGAAGGATCTTGGCAGCCCAGGCCCGCGGCTTCAGGCTATCGTGCGGGCGGTTGGGAGTCTGCCTGAGACTGGCCGGTCCTCTTCTTTGCTGCGCCTTGCCCCCTCGGAGGCTGCGGCTCCCTTGCAGCCCCCGGTGCGGTCCAGTGGGGTCAGGGAAGGATGATGTCCTGGAGGGTGTGGCAGCCCAGATTTGCCTCTTCAGGCTCCCTCGTGGGGCACAGGGGTGTCCCTTATGGCTATCCGGTCCCTTCTCTTGCCGTGCCTCCCGCCGTCAGAGGCAGCGGCTATTTGGTTGCACCTTGCGTGGTCTGTCAGGATCCGGAGAGGAAGGGGAGCCTCTTACTGCGCTCCCGGCCATATGAAAGGGGACAGCAGTGTTGTTTCTCCAGGGAGTCTCTGTCCTCCCACGCGTTGGCCAGCCGTGTTCCTTCAGTGCTGGAGTTTGTCCTCCTTCCCGCGCTGCACCGCCGCGGCTGTTACTCAGTGTTTCTGCCACGATACAGCTCCGATTTTTTTCCCCAGATTTCAGAGATATGCTGTCGGACCTCTCTGCCTTTGGCATGTGGTTTCTTTCAGGAATTAATTTGTGTTAAATCAGGATATTTCCAGGACTACGGGCAGCCCTGATGGAGCAGCAGAGAACTACGACTGCATCCGTTGGCTGCTCACCAGCGCCCCCGCCCCCCAGTCGACTCTTGATCTCTCGCCCCAGTGTCTGTTCCCGTTGACTCATATAATTCCATGCAGCTCTGGGGGTAGTATCATCTAGGATTCTATATAGATCGGATATCAATCCCTTTGTGCCATCATGTGTCGGCAGGAACTTCTCGAATGAGTTAACCCGCCTGGTGGCCTCATCCCTGACTCCTGGACTCAGTAGCCAATGCCTTAGGTGCGCATATTGAAGTCTCTCCCCTTCCCCCACTTCAAACACTTGCTTGCAGTCTACAAAAGAGCATATGACCTGACCATGTAGCATATCCCGGATTACTCTGCAGCCCTCCTCCCGCCATTGTCTGAATGCCCCCCGTTCCTTCCCTGGGGTAAAGTCTCTGTTGTTAAAGATGGGGGTGAATTCGGAAGGCAACGTTGTGATTGTGTTTCATCCCAACCAGTCTATCGCAGACATCTGCCACTAGTTTAGTTATGATGCTCTTATACATGTGTTGCAGCCTGTGATGTTTCGGCAGCCATATATCCCTGAAATTGTGTTGCGTTACTGCCATGTCCATCGAGGCCCATAGCTTGTCCCTGTCATGATGCCCGCTCCCGGGGAGCCGGTTCAAGCCCGGCGTCCCCGAAAGCGGACATCCAGTCCCCAAGGAAGGGCCCAGCAACCCCATATAGGGGCCCATTGGACAGTGTCCTGGCGCCTATGGCGGCAGGCTCATAAAATACATCAGTCCCTGCGCCCTAGGCGCCAGTCTCATTATGGGAATGCTTGGGTGCACTTACCTGATGCAGACCATGCTGCAGGATCCCGGCCTCCTTGAGGCCTGAAAGGAACTACTTAACCTGTGGGACTAATTTACCATCCGGGCGTGGTCGGGGAAGGATACATACCTGATTGGAGGAAGGATACATACCTGGAACAACTTCCAAGGCTATTTAAACCCCACCCGAACAGCCACACGTGCTTCGCGTTGTTCTGCATCTAGCAGCTGGACGCTCACCGTGTCTGCTCCTGCATCCTGACTTCTGCCACGCCTGCCAGCATCCTGGATCACCTGCAAAGGAAGAGAAGAAGAGAAAAGAAGAAGGAAAAGTCCTTACCTGCTAAATCCGCATCCCGGAGACATCTCGCCGACAATCCTGAAAAGGAAGACTTTAATTTAAAAGCTCATTGCGTCGATCGCTGCAGCGCCGCATTCCACTCACCTTCACAGGGCGCCTCCATGTTCAGCAGCGATCATCCAGATTCGCAGTCACGCCCCAGCGCCTAGGGAGAAAAACACCAGAACAAAAGGTGAGAGAGAGAAGGGAATAAGGAAAGCTAAATCTCCATGTTAAGACTTACCTGTTGATTCATTCCCTCTT
Organism: Ambystoma mexicanum; assembly: GCF_040938575.1. Lineage (NCBI taxonomy): Eukaryota > Metazoa > Chordata > Amphibia > Caudata > Ambystomatidae > Ambystoma > Ambystoma mexicanum. The sequence goes on from NC_090936.1 coordinate 623,606,956, forward strand.
CATTTCGGGTCCGCGCCGCATCCTGGCATTTCCGGACCCCGGCCCCTAAGGGGAAAAAAGACATCAGCGTTAATGAGCGAATGAAAAGACATTACCAAAAAACGCTCATTAAAGACTTGCCTGATTTCTACGAGGATTTCACCTCTCATCTCGCACCCCGGCCCCTATGGGGAAAAAGACACTAGCATTATTACATTAATGCATGGACACAAGGGGAACCTCTTATCAGAAAACTTACCTGGAAGCCAAGCAAGTTTGGTTCTCACCAATCCGAAAATCCAGGGAAGTAACTGGATACCAATGCGCCCCTGCATCAGAAGCAGGATGGAGAGCTCGTCCTTCCAGACCCTAAGGTGAGACGCTGCGAGAAATCACAGAAGGGTTTCAAGGAGGTTGAGAGGGGAAAGTGGGAGGCCGATTGCATTACGCCGCAGACAGTTAATCCCCTATTTTCGCCTACAGAAGGATACTTCTGCGAGCCAGACAAGCCAGATTTGGGGGCCCGGTCCAGTCCGTCTTCCGAGCCCTGCGCATCACCTTAGAAGAGGTCACAGCAGCGCGAACCAGGCCAGCGCCTCCGTGGGAGTCAGGTGAGCATAACAGAACGCGAAGCCTTCCTACAAATTCCCACCCAGGCGCTATGGAAAGTTCTGAGACTGATCAGTTGGCCCAATTACTGGGGGAATTACGGGCCGAAGTACATGCCGCTCGTCAAGAGACTAATGCCCTCAGGAGGGAATTAATGATATCAAAGGAAAGAACTGATGACCTGGCCAGACAGCTTTTGCAAGGTCAAGCTGGGCAAACTCCTCTACCCGGTTCCGGAGGGAACCCTGCTCCTGTGGTTTCCAGTAATCCTGTGCAGATTAATCTACCTGGAAACATGCCGCTGGCCCCACCCGAACGCTTTGCTGGGGACCCCAAACGATTAGCCGTATTCATGAATCAGTGTCGTTTGCACTTCCTATGCAGACCTGGGGCCTTCCCTAATGATCAGACCAAGGTAGCCTTTGTATTGTCATATCTCAGCGGCTGCGCTGTCGATTGGTCAGTTCCACTGGTTACTCAAGATGACCCGATTCTCCATGATTTTCAAAGGTTTCAAGCAAGCATGGAAAGGTTATTTGCTCGACACTCTCAGGGGCAGGCGCTGGATGACGAACTTCTATCCCTGCGACAGGGCAATCAGGACCACCTATCTTATGTTGCATCCTTTAATAGACTAATTGTGGAAACGGGATGGCCAGAGGATAAAAGAGTCACGTTGTTTTATCGAGGCCTTCGCGGAGAACTTAAAGATGTCTTGGCCCAAGTAAAGATGTCTTGGCCCAAGTTGTAAATCCGCCCCAAGAATGCACCGAGTATATAGACTTAGTGGTCCAATTGGATCACAGACTTCAAAACAGAAAATCAGATCGGTCCAGGTTTGAGACCCGGGTGTTGGTCAAGACCCATGCTAATCCCAAGGGAGTTGATGTATCTGAGCCTATGCAAATTGGAGGGGTTAAAGGACCCTTAACTCAAAAGGAACGTGAAAGGAGGCGGCAGTTAAAATTATGTCTTTATTGTGGGAATTCTGGACACTTTCTATGAGATTGCCCGGCAAACCCCCCCGAAAGGCGGTAGGAGCCGCTGATAAAAACCATGAAGACTCTGTTTCGGGAAACGACTCCGCCCGACAAGTGTAGGGGTCCGCTTGCCGAGCTTGAAAACTAACTCTCAGACCTTGCATTTCATTGTGCCAATGGTTCTCGTAGATCCAGAACAGCCTAAGCGGTTGCATGCAATAAAGGCATACATCGATAGTGGGGCTATTGGAAACTATGTGGATCGTGAATTGGTCTCTAGGATTAACCTCCCTCTCTGTCCTAAAACCAGCAAAGATGTCATCACCACAGTCGATGGAACTGAAATTGCCTCTGGACCGGTAGCACATTCCACTACTGAGGTGACACTTATTGGTCCCGACGGTCATCGGGAGGGTGTTGTGTTTGATGTAATCAAGGCTCCACAGTTTCAGGTTATTCTTGGAATCCCTTGGTTAGAGACACATAATCCTCGAATTGATTGGCGAGCTAAGAGAATAACCTTCTCGGATTGTACACAAACCTGCTACCCAGAAAACCTGAAGATTAATCTAGCATCTGTAACCTCTGCCTCCATGCAACTACCTCCGGAATACCAAGACTTTCAGGACGTCTTCCAAAAGGAACAGGCCAACACGTTACCTCCTCACAGATCGTACAATTGCCAAATCGATCTGGTGCCCGGTGCACAACCCCCTTGTAGCAGGATTTATGCCCTTACCGAACCTGAGAATCTGCATTTGAGACAATATTTGGATCAATACCTAGCTAATGGTTTTATTCGCCCGTCAAAGTCCCCGGCATCCTCTGCTTTGTTTTTCGTGCCCAAAAAAGAAGGCGACCTTAGAACTTGTATCGATTACCGCGCATTGAACCAGATAACGGTTAAAAACCGTTATCCTCTGCCTCTGATCCCTGAACTCCTTGACCAGGTGAAGGACGCTTGCATATACACCAAGTTAGATCTCCGGGGGGCTTATCATCTGGTACGAGTTAAAGAAGGCGACGAATGGAAAACTGCCTTCCGTACTAAATACAGATTATTCGAGTACCAGGTGATGCCTTTCGGATTGTGTAACGCGCCGGCTGCCTTCCAATACTTCATGAATGATATCCTTCGGGAACTCATTGATGTTTGTGTTGTCGTATATATCGATGACATTCTGGTGTACTCCTCTTCGGAATCTGATCACAGAAAACACGTCAGGGCAGTACTTGAAAAACTGCGCCAACACAAACTATTTGCTAAATTGGAGGAATGTGTTTTCCATACCACAGAAGTTGAGTTTCTAGGTTTCATCCTGACACCCAAAGGAGTCCGAATGGACTCAAGAAAAGTGGATGCCATCCTCAAATGGCCATCACCTAGCTCTGTAAAAGGGGTTCAAAGCATGCTCGGCTTTGCCAATTTCTATCGCAGGTTTATCCCGGAATTTTCATGCGTGGTACAACCCATTACTGCACTCTTGAGGAAAAATAAACGTTTTGAATGGTCTGAAGAAGCCGAGCAGGCCTTTCAGGATTTAAAAGCTAAATTTACCTCCGCACCTATATTGAAACACCCGCGTCCAGATCTCCCTTATGTCGTCGAGACTGACGCATCCAGCCTAGCCATGGGAGCTGTCCTGTCCCAAAGAGATCCCGAAACCAAGCAACTGCATCCCGTAGCATTTTGGTCCAGAAAATTCTCGGCACCCGAGGTTAATTATGCAATCACGGACAAAGAACTGTTAGCCATTAAGTCCGCTTTTAAAGCCTGGCGGCATTATCTGCTTGGCGCTCGACATACCATCACAGTGATCACTGATCACCGGAATTTACAGTATTTGAAAACCGCCAAGGCTCAGTCATCACGGCAGCTCCGATGGGCTTTGTTTTTCGCTGAATTTGATTTCGTGATTACCTATCGACCTGGCTGCAAGAATGGCAAAGCAGACGCCTTATCCCGAATTGGAATGGGAGAATCTGATGCAAACTCAGAACCAGTACCAATAATTCCCGAACAGAGGATTCTAGGCATGACTTCGTTACAGACGCTTGAAGACATTCAAGCCAGAGTGAAACAACTCCTGGACCCTACAACCTTACAGGAATGGATACAAAAGGATCAGACTTTACCATAGATAATGGTTTACCTTATTTCCAAGGACGCTTATTCCTGCCACATAAGGAATTACACGAACTAGTTATTTCCGGTTATCATGATACATTACTAGAGGGACACCCCGGTATTGCCAAGACAGAGGAAAAGGTGAAACGACAGTTCTGGTGGCCCTCTTGGCGAAAAGATGTTAAATCTTTTGTGATGTCCTGTGGTGTTTGCGCCCAAAATAAAAGTCAAAAGAAAAGACCAGCCGGTCTCCTTCGACCTCTAGACATACCACCAGCACCCTGGCACACCCTATCAATGGATTTTATTACGGACATGCCTCCTTGTTCGGGGTACAATACTATTCTGGTAATTGTGGATTTGTTTTCCAAAATGGCCCACTTTATTCCTTTGAAAGGTTTACCTTCAGCTTCTGTCCTAGCCAAAGAATTCCTCGAAAATATTGTTCGGCTACATGGATTCCCATCTATACTAATCTCTGACCGGGGAAGCCAATTCATTTCCCACTTCTGGCGCAAATGTTGTCAAATGGCGCAGATCGACGTAAGATTATCGACCAGTCACCACCCTCAGACCGATGGTCAGACCGAGAGGACAAATCAGACCCTTGAACAGTACTTACGGTGTATGTTACATCAATCTGAAAGCAACTGGAAAGACATTCTTTGGATAGCCGAATACGCATATAATAATTCGGTACACTCTGGAACTGGCCACAGTCCTTTTTATACTTTGTTTGGGCATCACCCTCGAACCTCAAACCTTGACTCACCTCAGAACCTCCGAATGCCTGCAGTAGAACATCTGCATTCTACAATTACCCAAGCCTTCAAAGAGGCAACTACGCATTTACAACAAGCCAAGAGAAAATACAAGGAGAATGCAGATCTACATCGGAATGAAGCACCTCCGTATCAGATTGGGGATCAAGTGTGGTTAGCTACCAGACATTTACCACTCAAAGGGCCTCAAACTTTTAACCCAAAATATCTGGGACCTTATTCTATTACAGCAATAATTAACCGAGTGGCTGTTAAACTTGATTTACCAGCTAGTATGCGAATTCACCCTGTTTTTCATGTGTCACTTCTGAAACCAGTGGCACCCGGAACCCGACTACTCAAACCTCCAGAACCTATTCTAATAGATGGGGAGCCCGAATTAGAAGTGAAGAACATTTTAGACTCAAAAATGTTTAGGTCAAAACTGTTCTACCTAATTGATTGGAAGGGGTACAGACCTCAGGAGAGGTCGTGGGAACCCTGCGACCATGTGCATGCACCTCGATTAGTCAGGAAATTCCACCGACTCTTCCCAGACAAACCAAAACCCCCGGAGGGAACACCTTGGGAGGGGCCTTGGGGGGGGAGTGCTGTCATGATGCCTGCTCCCGGGGAGCCGGTTCAAGCCCGGCGTCCCCGAAAGCGGACATCCAGTCCCCAAGGAAGGACCCAGCAACCCCATATAGGGGCCCATTGGACAGTGTCCTGGTGCCTATGGCGCCAGGCTCATTATGGGAATGCTTGGGTGCACTTACCTGATGCAGACCATGCTGCAGGATCCTGGCCTCCTTGAGGCCTGAAAGGAACTACTTTACCTGTGGGACTAATTTACCATCCGGGCGTGGTCGGGGAAGGATACATACCTGATTGGAGGAAGGATACATACCTGGAACTTCTTCCAAGGCTATTTAAACCCCACCCGAACAGCCACAAGTGCTTCGCGTTGTTCTGCATCTAGCAGCTGGACGCTCACCGTGTCTGCTCCTGCATCCTGACTTCTGCCACGCCTGCCAGCATCCTGGATCACCTGCAAAGGAAGAGAAGAAGAGAACAGAAGAAGGAAAAGTCCTTACCTGCTAAATCCGCATCCCGGAGACATCTCGCCGACAATCCTGAAAAGGAAGACTTTAATTTAAAAGCTCATCGCGTCGATCGCTGCAGCGCCGCATTCCACTCACCTTCACAGGGCGCCTCCATGTTCAGCAGCGATCATCCGGATTCGCAGTCACGCCCCAGCGCCTAGGGAGAAAAACACCAGAACAAAAGGTGAGAGAGAGAAGGGAATAACAAAAGCTAAATCTCCATGTTAAGACTTAACTGTTGATTCATTCCCTCTTCATTTCGGGTCCGCGCCGCATCCTGGCATTTCCGGACCCTGGCCCCTAAGGGGGAAAAAAAGACATCAGCGTTAATGAGCGAATGAAAAGACATTACCAAAAAACGCTCATTAAAGACTTACCTGATTTCTACAAGGATTTCACCTCTTATCTCGGGTCGGTGCCTGTTCCCCGGGATTCCGTACCCCGGCCCCTATGGGGAAAAAGACACTAGCATTAGTACATTAATGCATGGACACAAGGGGAACCTCTTATCAGAAAACTTACCTGGAAGCCAAGCAAGTTTGGTTCTCACCAATCCGAAAATTCAGTGAAGTAACTGGATACCAACGTGCCCCTGCATCAGAAGCAGGATGGAGAGCTCGTCCTTCCAGACCCTAAGGTGAGACGCTACGAGAAATCACAGAAGGGTTTCAAGGAGGGTGAGAGGGGAAAGTGGGAGGCCGATTGCATTACCCCGCAGACAGTTAATCCCCTATTTTCGCCTACAGAAGGATACTTCTGCGAGCCAGACAAGCCAGATTTGGGGGCCCGGTCCAGTCCGTCTTCCAAACCCTGCGCATCACCTTAGAAGAGGTCACAGCAGCGCGAACCAGGCTAGCGCCTCCGTGGGAGTCAGGTGAGCGTAACAGTCCCCCGTCCCTGAGAACCATTCCCTCAGTACTCGAAGTTGTGTTGCCTCGTACTATTGTCAAAGGTTGGGAAGAACCAGCCCCCCTCTTCCTCATGGGGCCATCAAGATCTGCCTACTGATTCTTGCCCTTTTCCCCTGCCAGATAAACTAGTTTACCATTGTTCTCAGGTCCCTGAACAAAGCCGCTGGAAGTGCCACCGCGATTGCCTGAAAAGGGTAGAAAAGGCAGGGGAGTACTACCATTTTAACCGTTGCTATTCTCCCTACCCACGAAATCCGGAGGCTCCTCTGGAGGATCATTGCTATAGCCTTCACTATGGGCGGATAGTTGCCTGCATACCATACTGCCAGGTTTGAGGTAATATTCACTCCCAGATATTTAATCCTCCCTTGGCTTTGCACGAACAATGTTTCTTCCAACAGGTGCGCTATTTCCTCCTTCCCAGTCGTGAGGTTTAACCGTTCTGACTTGCTGAAATTAATTCATAAACCTGAGGCCTCCCCAAATTCCCCCAGCAGTGCCATACATTATTGTAGTGAGCTCCTTGTCCTGGTTAATGCTAGTAGCATGTCATCGGCAAAAGCTGCGACTTTGTTGGGTGTAAGCGAAGGGAATACCCTGTATCTCGACTGCTTCCCTGATCGCCTTGAGTAAAGTCTCCAGGTATATTACGTAAAGGATGGGGGAGAGCGGGCATTCCTGTTTCGCCCCCCCCTTGGGGCGTGACATTGAGCCATTTATCGAGAGGCACGTCACTGGGGCGTGCTAGTTTGCCTTGACTATTCTCTGAAAGTCCCTGTCCATGCCCATCTTGTCCATTACCCAGAACAGGAACGTCCACTCCACGCGATCGAAAACATTTTCTGCGTCTAGTGACAAAAGGACAGCGGGAGTGTCTGTTTTCTGAGATTTTTCTACCTGGTGGACCGCCCTCCTGATATTGTCGGCTGTTTGCCTACCCATTACGAAACCCGACTGGTCCTGATGGATCAAGGAGGGCAAGCACCCCTTCACTCTATTGGCCAATATTTTTGTATTTTTGCGTCCAAGTTAATGAGCGCTATGGGCCTATAGGAGGTACATTCTGCCAGGTCTTTGTTTGATTTTAAAATAAGGGTTATTTTTGCCTCCTCCATCGTGGGGGTGGTGCGTCCCATTGTCTTGAAGGTATTATGTAGGCGTGCCAAATGTGGTACCAGTGTGACAGCGAATGCTTTGTGAAAGTATGTCTTGCACACGTCTTGTTTGCAGGTATAGTTTGAGATCACCCTTCTCACTTCCTCTTCTGTAATAACCTTTCCCAGTGTTTCCGAGGTTTCCCTCCCTATTCTAGGCAGTTGGGTTTCCTCCAGGAGGAATAGAGACTTTTTTGTAATACTGTGCCATGCCATGCGTTCTTGGATGTCTTCCGTGCGTGTAAGGCGCTCCCCCTTCTCATTCCTTATGGCCGTAATTGTGTTCCGGTCCCCCCCTCCCCTTAGTAATCTTGCTAATAGCGCACCCGCTTTATTAGCTTTCGTGTAGTATCTCTGCTTCACGAAAAGGAGTGCCCCTTCTGCTTTTTTTCGTTCTTAGAGCCCCTAACTGCCCTACCACCCTTCTGTAAGCTTTGAGAGATTGCCTAGGGGGCAGGGGGGTTCCCTGCCCTTTTCCTGGCCTCCTCTACTTCTTCATCAAGCTGGACTTCCAGTGCCCTCATCTGCCTCTCTTTGCGTGCTAGCCGCAATGAGCTCCCCTCTCATAGTAACTTTAAAGGCATCCCACCTGGTACTTTCCCACGTGTCCGCGCTATTATTGAGGTCAAAGAACCCCTTTAATCTTTCCCTCCAACTCTTCTCTAATCACTGGGTCCCTCAGCAGGCCTGCCAGCATTCTCCAACTCCACACTCCCCGTGCTCTGCGCTGTAGTTGCAATCTCATGAAGATGATCTTGTGATCTGCTATACCGAAAGGTCCTGCCTCCACCTCTTCGACCTTCCCCAGTAGTGTCACAGAGACCCAAATATAATCTATCCTAGATTGCGTCCCGTGTAATCCGGATAGGAAGGTATATCCCTCTTCCTCCCCCTCAGGGCAGTCCACACATCTCTCAATCCTGCTTGTTCCATCCTTTCTCGTAGTCCGGGAGACACTATCACTCCTCCTCCCATCCTTCCCTTGCCTGATCTATCTCTTGCCACATGCCATGCAATATTGAAGTCACCCATCAGCATGATGTGGCCCTTCGCAAAAGTTTCCAAAATTCCTATAACATTTCTCAGGAAGTGCTCGTGTCCCGCATTGGGGCGTAGATGGATGCCATTGTATAGGAGACCCCCGCCGAGTCCCCGTTCACCATAATGTATTGTCCTCCCTTGTCCCTTTTTATCTCTGCCACCCTGAAGTCTAAGGTGTTCTTAAGTGCCAATGCCACCCTCCTTGTTTTGGTTGGGCCTGAAGCGAAGAATAATTGATCAAATCACTGCAGTTTCACTCTTGCCTGGTCGCGCAGAAGGAGGTACGTCTCCTGGAGTGCCAGGACATCTGGGCCTAAATTTTTTGTACATTTCTCTAATTTCTTTCTTTTAAGGGGGAATGAAGCCCCCTCACATTATGTGTTACCCATTTGAATTTGGCTGTGGTTGTGCTGCTCCCAGCCCCTCTCCCATTCTAGTTCCTCCTACCCCCTTCCACGGAGTTCTGCCCCTCCCTCTCCCGTTCCCTGGGGGTGTCCTCTCCACCTGAATTTGCACATCCTTGTTGCACTCAGTTCTCACCTGTCTTGTGATCCCCCGTCAACACCCCCACCCTATTCCTCTGCTTCCCTTCGCCCTCCCGCCCCCTGCCTTCCCCGCTTCCTATGACCCGCGGGCAACCCCCTACACCCCCCCACCCCCCTACCTCTCAAGTCTGCCTCCTCCGGCATGTAAGCCTTTACCGACTCCATGATGTTTGCTCTTCCCGAGCCCCCTGTGCCCTGTGTATCTTTCTACCCAACACCCCTTTCATTATGTATCGCGTGGGTTCGTCATTGCCCCTCCTCACCCCTGTTGCCCTCCACCCCATTTTTACTGTCCACCCCCCTCCTTTGTATGTGGCCCTCTCTTCGCTGTTCTCCTTCTTCACTTTTCTCCCACTGTGGACCACTCCCATGGCCTAGGTCTCATTTGGTTATCCATTGCTGAGGGCCCTTCTTCTGGGTGTTCAGCCTGATGTTGACCTTCCGCAACCTGTTCTCCATGTCTTCCATCTGTATCTCCACGTTTTGGGTCACGACATTTAGGTGTTCTATTGCCTCGCTGTTTGCTGAGGTCTCCTTGTCTATTTCTTGTAGGGCCCTTTCCAGTATATCCGTTCTTTTGCCCAGCTCTCCCTCTTAGTGTCTTAACTCTGTAAGAGCTGTATTGAGGTCTGACCTCATCAGTTGATTGCTCCTGGAACGTCTTCGCTAAGGAGTCTTGAACTGTTCTCATTCGAACTCTGATTTGCTCTGGAGGCTCTGTATTTAGCTTTGGTGGACATGGGCCAGACAAGCCTACCTTGTGTCCTTTCGTAGCAGGATACCTTTTAGTGCATTTTAGTCACTTTGACAACAAATGGCGGCCCCCTGTGTCCCCGGATCCCCCTGATGCAGTGGGATTTCTGCTTGTGCCGCCCCCCCCACTTGTGTATGAGATGGGCTTGGGTTTGTGCGTTAAGCTGTTCAGTTCCCCCGGCCTTAAAAGGCCCTTCTGTAGTCTTCTCAGGGGGGAGGATGTTCTTCTGTTTGCCACTGGTATGGGAATAGTGATCGGGGGGGGGCAGTAGTTGCTGAAGTATTCCATTGAGCGGGTGGTCCCGTTCCCCCTTCTCAGTGCTCTCCTGGAGTGTGACTGGCCGATCATGGGGGGGGCCCTCTCCACAGCCCCTTTCCACCTTGCCTTATTCGAAGTTTCAAGTCCAGTCTTTTGGGGACCCCTTTTAGCCCTCTAGATGTGCTCCAGGTTTTAGGGGGGCCTCCCTCCCAGGGGTGGCACTATATCCTCACCGAGATGGGATCCACTACGCCCCTCGCTGCCCTCTTTGGCTCACAAGGGTGTTTATGGAGGTGGGGGCCCTCCTGGTGTCCCCAGTGCTGAGGTGTAGCGTGTGAATGTCCTTTCCCTAATGGGAAGGCCCTTTCCAGGGGCTGGAGTCATGCTCTGGGGCCGTGGGGGTGAGGGCTCACCTTCTTACTCCGCTGTCACAGCGTCCCTCACGGCTGCCTCTTTCTCATCCCCGGTCCTGTTGCAGGGCTGCGCCTGATCTCCCTCTCCACGTCTTTGCTCAGCTGCGCTTCGGTATCCTTCTGCTCCCGCTGGTCTGCTCCCTACTGGGGGTCAACACTGCCAGGCTCTTGGACGCGACTCCCCTCCTTCCTCTTCCGTCTTCACCTGGCCGAGGGCAGGCTCTGCTGCGGGACATCGCCAGCTGGTGCCGGCAGCACCTCGGTTCCCCCTGTGGAGGCTGTCTCTCCCGCCAACTCTGCTTCACCCAGGGCTTCAGCGAAGTCACTGTCCCCGCCACTCACGGCGCTACCACCTCCGCCGCACCCTCACTGGGAGGCCTTCGCTCCCCCGTTCTCCTTCTCGACTGCTGGCACGTCCGGGCGCCTGCCGACAATCCCTGGTACTCCGGGCCACTGCTCTCCTTATCCCCTTTCCTCTGATGTTTACAGCAGCCTGTGCAGGGTGGTGGGACCGCTGGATGCTGTTCTGGGGCTTGGGAACACAGTCGGCACAACTACTCTGTGCCGGGGGCCATCTTGAAGTCCCACTTTGCTTTCTATAAAAGTGTACCAACAAAACCAACAGTCCTGTGTCTCTCTCCTACCTCCGCACCCTCACAGGGTGGAGAAGGAAGACCAAAAGTAGCAGCGAAGCAAGGAAGGTGCAGAGGAGCATGGAGGAGGATTGCTGAAAGCATGTGCTAGGTGACATTGGTTGGTGGGAGAAAGTGATAATTGGGTGCGAGAGTCCATGTAAAGTGTGTGAGTGAGCCTAGTAGAGGGAGGTAAAGGGGTGAATGAGAGTGACTGGGAGTGTGAAAGGAGGGTATCAGAGAGACGGTGTGGGAGGAGTGTAGAGTAGTCGAGCAGAGACGGGAGAGTAGTTGAGCAGAGACTGCATAGTAGTCGAGCACGGGGAGAATAATAGTGGGTGGAAGAACATTGGAGAGACAGAGGAAAAGAAGAGAGAAAAAAGGAGTGGGTGGAAAATAAGAGGAGAGTAAAATGGAGAAAGAGGAAGGATAGGCCATTAGGAAAAGGAGTACAAGAGTTTGAGAGGAGAAGACTAAGAGAAGCCTAGGTGATCGGAAGGCACCTCTTCTTAGGACTATTCTTATTGTGGGGAACCAGGTTAGGATTCACCTAGATTGTTTGCAGAGGGAGTGAGAAAGAAAGGGTGTTTACCCTTAAGCCATCACAGCCAGGCAGTCAGATTAGGCAGTATTGGGGGTTACAGATCTCTAGTAACCATCTTGGGGGGTAGGAGGGGCAGGGGAATTGGTGACAGCTGGTTGACGAGAGAACTACCCAAGGGAGATGGGGGAGAGAGGGACAGCTCTTATGGAGCCCATGTCGGAGTATTTCAATAAAAACCCTTGAACTGTCTTCACAAGTTGGTGTGTTCATGGGGTCAATAGTATCCTGTTTCTCTGACCTTGTCAAAGCACTTAATCAGAACTGAAAACCTTCAGTGACTTTCCTCCATATGGAAAGAGTGACTATATTTGTTCTGTGAGGGTGCTATGTCCAAGTAGAAGATGCAGATTTCACACCACTTTCCTTCCTAAAATTAGGATTTCTCCCTATCTTCTCTTGAGACGGAGGTCATGCAGGAGATTTGTCTCAACTTTGCTGAGGAGTGAGTTTGGAGAAGGCTAGAGGTGACATTGCGACTGCTGACCATATTTGTACCGGCCCGACCTTTCTTGACGATGTCATGGCTTTGCAGACATATGAGAAGTCCAAAGCTGAGGTAAGCTCCTCTGAGAACAGCAAGTCTGCACATTTTGATCTGCCTCATAGGCAACTTCAAAATTCTTAAGAAAGACTAGACTCTCTGAACAACCTAACACCAACATAACACAAAAACCACACGCGTTTTATACCCTATGAGTGAAGCCATCTCAAACGCCCCTAGGTATACAACCACTAATCTTGAAGAACGACTGTCCTCCTCGCTTGCCAGTTAGGGTAGCATGATGACACACAATTGTTATGAATATTGAAAACAATCTCTTGGTCACAGCACTTGCTGCTGCTCCCGATGTTGAACATTTTAACATCACTCGCTGAAAATACTTTATTGAAACACCTAAAGCCTTGAACTTATTCACATCCTCTATTTCGAACTCCCTAGGCAACTCGGGTGCTGCAACAACATCTGGTTAAAGAAAGCTCCCTACAATCAAATCCATCATCTACTGCTTGCTTGCACGCAAACTCTGACCGTGCAATTAAGCTTCTCACCAAGAGCTATTTCTTAGTACATCAAACTGACGCCAATTTGGCAAGTCCTGTCTTCTCCTTAATATCCACTTTTCAATTCTACTATTTTGGCGGATGATGACCTTGGTGAAATAAATGCTACTAACACCAGTAACACTGCTAGTCTAACGGATGACAACATTAGTGTCACTCGCCCACAATTACTAGCAATTGATTATCTTCTCACTTCTTTGGTGAAGTTATGCAAGGAACTATTTAAGACATCGACCGACCATACAGGCTTACATGACATCATTATCGAGCATCTGAACCCCATCCTCTCCACCCGCAAGGCCTCTACCTAAAGTGGCATGTATCCTCATTATTCAATCACCACATACATAGAACAAACTGTCAATTCACACGCAATAAATAAACCTGCACAGCTACTTTATCTTGAGCCTGCAAGGACAAACTCCAGCCTTGTGAAATTGATAAGAAAAAGCTTCCTAATGACGATGAAGCTGATATTTCCTGTGGAGAAGCTAGTATGTGCTCTAAGCCTGTTGAAGAGGATTACACTAATAGAGAAGTTGCATCTTCTCGGGAGGGGCATGCTACTGCAACAAAAATGAAAAGATGTACTAAAAAGCATGGTTCGGTAGGACCAACAGGTAAGGGTGCTATTCAAACTAGATCTGTGACCCATTGCTCCCTTGCCAGCAAACCTTTCACCTCCTATATGGAATTGTGCCATTTAAGCTACTTAACAAAAATGACAAGAACAAAAGACATATGCGTATATATGCCAGCTGCTAGTGCAGCTAATGTGGATAATTAACCAATGACCTTTCACCATGAGATGCCAATCAGAGTCCAATGCTGTGGTTATGGACTCTTCTGCACTCGAAGCCCTGGAACCTCTTTTTACATGTAAACTTGATGCTTGTGTTGAGACTAAGGGCATTAATGGTAAGACCTATTCTGCCACACTGAACACTCCTGAGACACAGCATCCCGAGAGTTTGTTGGCACAGAGCGCATCAGGTGTGACTCCAAAGAGAAGACAATAAAACTTCCATCTGGTCTTGAGATAAAGTGGGCTGTTATGCGCACACGACTAAACCAGACCATAGGACATTCTTAAGAATCCAAAGCCTGTTCTGTGCAAATTGAGTGTGTTATCTAAATCGCTCGGCTCTCTTGCATCTAATACATCAAGTCATACCATTACGATCACAGATATTGAGATAGTAGAGCTGCTAGAAGACACTGACCTAGTTACTTCACCATTTCTGACACTATTCCGCTAACGGTTATATTTTTATTTTATACACTTTTTTTACTCATGAGATTGACCTCATAATTGCTCTACGTGAGGAGAGTGATCACTTTTCTTTGATAGCACACCTTTGGATATCTGTACCTAGCCACTCTTATGATAAGGTTATCATAGAATTGTCAATATATTGGCAATCGCCACACTACCTGAATTGTGAACATTGGCTGGTGCACTGGCCACAGGAGTATGTAGGGCGGACAGGCTGGGTTGTGGGGGAAGCAGGTGGAGGTGGAGGCCAGATGTGAAAGGGACCTTTAATGCCAGACGGGCCCAGATCAGGACAGAGGCGCATCAGGGGAGACTACGCAAACCCAGCGCCTCAATTCAGGATAGAGTGCCAACTAACCAATTCCACTAACAATTTCCCCCTCTGCATACACCTCTGAAACTCCGAACCAAACACAACCACGAACCTACTGCACTGCAAACCGCACAAACTTCACTACGTTGCACAACAGTACACAACGTCTACCGGCCGCAAACACCCCAGCCCAGCCAACAGACCCACCGGGCTGAGGTCACCAACACCACATCACTGCTCTCTTGCACTTTTCCTGCTTCCTCCCACTAACTCACCCTCCCTTCCTCTTTAAGAGCCGCCAGTGCGCCAGGGGACCACTCCGGTGGTAATAGTGTGCTGTACAAATGTCCTTTAACATTAAAATTAACATAGTAGGTAGATATCAATAAAAGGCTATATAGAATTGGCTGGATTGATGTCAATATAAATAAGGTTAAACTGATGCTACCTCATATAGCTACTAAATACTTAAACGGATACATCTGGAGATCCTTCGAAAGACATATACTTGGAGTTAACAGATGTACTGTCACTAGCAACCCTAATGAAGATGCAGCTCCTCTAACAACATTTGATAACTAGCTAATCTCCTGATCAATTTAACACCATTATAGAGAGCTATATCAAAAGGCATCAAAAGTATTACTGTCATCAATGTAGTCAAGTTGTGTACTTGTAATGACCTGAACCCTTACGCACAAAGCAGCCATTTCTTTATGATAATGAAATCTGTGATGCAAAAAAGCTGCTAAGACATAACTTGCGCTCCATTAGTAAGTGCAGATTGGGAGCTTATGCTACAAGCAATGCAGTAAGGGTTAGGAAGGAACTATAGCTAAAGTGGTTATGGTGTCACTGTATACATAAAACAAAGGATCAGTGGGGGGCCTTGATACTGGCAGCCAGAGGCAATGATCGCCAGGGCTTCTGAAAACTAGTCAAGCTAACTCGGTCACTAAATGTCTATTATGGGTTGGGGTGGGGGCGGTGTCTCAATCTGACTAGGAACAATGGGGATCCTCATCTTATTGAATCTAGACCGACACCTTGACATTACTGATAGTTGGCGGTATCTTGGAGGGGTCGATAACTACAATGAAATTGTCAAATCATTAAAATAAACACTATAGCACCTGGCCGGATGGCCTCAGTAATGCCCTAATGAAGTGTAGACTGATATGTTGTACTAAATTATTACACATTCTTTTTCTGGCCATTAGTCTTAGTAGTAATATCCCCTGCACGTGGGCAAAAAGTATCTCTACCAGTATATAAAAAGGGCACACACCGTAATCCTAAAAATTATTGTATTTTAGCGATGTTGGATGCCATATAAGATTTTCGCATTTGTGTCCTTTTAAAGGAGCTGAGCAGCTGGGTCACTGACAATAAAATAATCCAATTTAACCAAACTGGGTACTGCAGGGGTGCATTGACCTATGTGAACCTGCTTACCCTGGTGTCCACAGTTGAATATTCTTGGCAAGCCCTTCAGCAAACTGTGTGTGGCCTATGTTGACTTCAGCTGTGCCTTCGACACTGTTCGGCAGGATATTTTGTGGCAAAAGTTGACTAAATGGGATATACCTCGGAGCCTACTGAAAAAGATTATTCTGCTCGACATGAACACTAAGGTCAAAGTTAATTTAACCCTGAATGGAGAGGTCACCTACTCCATGCAACTTATGTAGACCTTAACTAGGGGTGTATGCTAGCCCCTGAACTGTTTAAGGTATACCTCGCTGACCTATGCAATCACTTATCAACTCATGATTCCTCTCTGCCTAGATTGTGATTTTCACGCTTACAGTGGTTAGGTTACGTAGATGATTTGGTCTTGCTCGACTATACTGCTAAAGGTTTACAACATTAGTTCAATAGCTTGGAAAGATACTCAAAGAGTAACGGCTTGATTATCAATGTAAATAAAGTGAAGATTATCAGCCAGGAGGATAGCTCAGTGGCAACACGTTTATCTTGGAAGCAAGACAACGCAGAGCAACACAGGTTCAAATCCCTGTCTTAGACACTGGTGTCCGATACTAAGCGTGTTCTAAAAGATTAATTAATTAGATTATGATCTTCAATCCTTGCTCACGATTGTTACTCACCACTCCGAAGTAGGCCCAAGACGTGGATGTGTGACCTTGGAGATGATGGTTGTACAAGAATCAATATTCAGCCTTCCATCCCAGCTCCCCTGAGTACAAGACTCGGGCTTCCTCAAAGAGGGGCTCTTTTCTACAATGTACCTCTCTGCTGCTTTGATTGGGACAGACAGAGGGGTCAATTGAATAAAAGAGCGGGGAGAACACACACCGCCAATACCAATGTTGCAAAATAATACAAAGATATTATACAGTGTTGAGAATAAACCAAGCAATCAGAACAGCAGTATAATACAGGAAATACCTAGGTAAGTATTTGAGTGGAACTTCCCCGGGGTGAATCTACAAAAATATGAATAAGCACAGTGAGTGGAAAGAATTCTAAAGAGACTTCCTAAAGTATTGAACCAATGACAACCAACCTGAAATATGGGTATTTTGAGGATGGATAATAGTCCAGGAAACAGGAGACAACGATAGAGAAAACAACAAACAGGAATGTTAGTATAGGGAAATAAACCCGAGCAGCACGAGGGTCGCACTAGTGCCGGGTTGGTGCAGAATCAGCAAAGCGTTTATATGCACTTGAAGACAAGTTCACAAGACAGGGTAGATCACTCAATGTCCCAAAATCCAGCAAAAGGAAAAATCCAATCAAGGCCGTAGAGAAATGATTTCAAATAGCAGAGATGGAGTTGCCAACTACAAATATGTACCTGAGCACACACGCATCCAGATAAGGCGTGGAAGAATTCCGGGTGGTTGATAGCAAGTCACCTGCGAGGAGGGCAAAGTCGTTCCGCGTCTGGTAACAGCTAGCTGGGATGAGGTACCGCAAGAGGCAGCAGGAAGCAGGAAGAATAATCCAATAACGTTCCGTGTCAAAAGCCAGGCGAGCACGACAGGAATAAAGGAGGAGGCAAGCCAAAACAAGAGAAATCCGGGTCAGAAACGTAGCGGTCAGTAGAAAGCCACTCCAGAAGCCAGGCAATGGTCAGAACCAGGTATGCGGAGGAAAAACGAAGGAGTAAACGGACGAAACCGCTGTAGCTTGTAACGCTAATTAGCAGCAACAAGCCCCTTGAAAGACGGTGGTTTTAAAGCCGTATGGGGGCGAGTCTTGCCGTACATCTTCCACGCACAAGACGTGTCAGCCATGGCGTTTGTGCAGGCGCCATGGCAACCTGTATCTGCTCCACAGAGGAGCTTGTAAAGGAGTCGTATTCTGCATGGAAGCCCGCAGGGAAGCCCAAAGTGTAACGGCATCCTCCCCCAAAGACACCGGCAACCCCCTGGCGGAATGGAAACTCCACAGAAGCTACGGACAATGTAAGTTGGACAAAGGCTCCCAGGTACGGTCCTCAGGCCCATAACCCTTCCAATCCACCAGGAAGAACAACGCACCCCTAGACACCCTGCAGTCCAGAATGCACAAAACCTCGTACTCCTCCCCGCTGTCCACCAAGATCGGCAAAGGACGTGTAGGCAGGCGAGTCCCCTGGATGAATGGCTTGATCAGGGAGACATGAAAAACTGGGTGTATACGCCATGAACGCGGCAGGGAGAGCTTGACCGCCACAGGACTTATAACATCAGTAATGGCATAGGGTCCCACGTATTTAGGCAAAAGCGAACGTTTGCCCGCAATCCGTAAGTTACGGGATGACAACCACACCTTCATGCCGCTCCGATAGACCGGTGCCGGGGATCGATGCACATCAGCATATTTTTTGGCACGGTCTTGAGCTCGGAGCAAATGACTGCGTACGTCCTGATGAATCTTATCGAGATCTCTCACGCAGTCTCTTGCAGCTTTGTTGACAGCCGGCAGTACCGGATCGAGTGGGAGTGCCCTAGGATGACCACCATACAGGGCAAAGAAGGGAGAAACCCCAGTTGACGTATGCATAGAATTGTTATATGCAAACTCCACGTAAGGCAGGGAAGTAAACCAGGACTGTTGGAACTGAAGACATAAACAGCGTAGGTACTGTTCGATAGTAGCGTTGGTCCTCTGTCTGCCCATCCGTCTGAGGATGGTATGCCGAGGAATATCTGTCCTCGATGCCCAGGGAAGTCGTAAGAGCCTTCCAAAACCGTGAAGTAAATGTGTACCACGATCGGAAACAATGATCGAAGGTAAGCCAAAGAAACGAAACACATTTGTCATGAACAGTCTCGCCAATTCCGGAGCCGAAAGCAAGCCGAAACAAGGTATGAACAGTGTGTATTTTGTGAAATAATCCACAATCACCCAAATGGTGTTGTGACCCTGGACGTCGGGGAGTTCCACAATGAAATCCATTGACACCATCTGCCAAGGTTTGTACGGAAAAGGCAGAGGTTGTAATAAGCCTACTGGTTTGGCTCTAGAGGTCTTACATTGGGTGCATATGGCACAGGTCAAAATGTAGTCCTTTACATCGCGAGCCATGGAAGGCCACCAGGCCCAATGCCGTAAGCCCTCAAGAGTTTTTTGACTTCCTGGGTGTGCTGCAACCAAAGAATCGTGGTTCCACTGGAGAGCTAAGGTTCTAGCTTGATCTGATGGTACATAGACGCGCCCTTGGATAAATGGCATACCCTGAATTACTTCTAGGTTGAAATCAGCGATTTCCTTTGGATGGGTTGAGACCCAAACAAGGATGATCGAACGCAAAGCGGGCTGAACCGAACACCCGCAAACAACTTTGTTCGGTAGGAGAGGAAGTGCTTCGACCTGTTGGGACTGGCCACCCGCATGGAGGTGGGAGAGAGTGTCAGCCGAGACTTGAGCTTTAGCAGGACGGTATGTGATAACAAACTGGTACTGTGAAAAGAATAAATGCCACCGCGCCTGTCTAGCCGTAAGACATTACATAGAATTGAAGGCTAACAGACTACGGTGATCCGTGTATACCGTTACAAGGTGTTTGGCCCCCAGGAGGTGATGTCTCCATTCCAAGAATGCGCCTCTGATGGCTAAGAGTTTGCGTTCCGTAATGGAGTAGTTCCTTTCGTAAGGTGTCAATTTACGAGAGAAGTAGGCAATGGGATGAATCTCACCCGAGTGAGGACAGGTTTGTGACAACACCGCACCAAGAGCATAGCCCGAGCCGTCAGCCTCCACAAAGAATGGAAGATCGGGATCGGGATGTTTGAGGACAGGGGCGGAAGTGAAGGCGGCTTTTAGCTGATCAAAAGCCTTCTAAGCTTCAGAAGACCATACAAATGGCACCTTGGCACTTGTCAGGGAGGTAAGAGGTGCAGAGATTTCAGTAAAGCCGTTGATGAAGCGTCTATAGAAATTTGCAAATCCCAGAAATGATTGCAAAGATTTGACTGAATTGGGCACAGGCCATTCCAGGATCGCGCTAATGTTGGACTGGCTCATGCGCACCCCGTTGCTAGTAAGGTCATATCCCAAATATTCCACCTCCGAGGCATGAAATATGCACTTTTCGGCTTTTTGCAAACAGTTTGTGATCCCTCAGACGTTGGAGCACTGTTTTGATATGTAGTTCGTGGTCTTCCTGGTTTCGTGAATAGATCAAAATGTCATCCAGGTAGACTACAACAAACTGGTCAAGGATGTCATAGAACAAATCGTTCATGAATGCCTGAAAGGTGGCCGGGGCATTACACAGCCCAAAGGGCATCACCAGGTATTCAAATAGACCGTAACGTGTTTTAAAAGTGGTCTTCCATTCGTCCTCCCTTCTCATACGGACCAAATTGTAAGCTCCTCTGAGATCGAGCTTGGTAAATACTTTGGAGGATCCCAACTGGTCAAGGAGAACCGAGATCAGGGGAAGGGGTACTGGTTCTTTATGGTAGCTGCATTCAATGCACGATAGTCAATACAGGGACGTAAGTCCCCTTCCTTCTTAGGAACAAAAAAAAAGCGGGGATGCAATTGGTGATTTGGATGGACGAATAAATCCCATGGCCAAAGCCTTGTCTATGTACTCTTTAAGTACTTTGTTTTCTTTGAGAGTGAGCGAATACACCCTGCCGGATGGTATCTTTACCCCCGGTACTAGGTCTATTGGACAATCATAGACCCTATGTGGGGGTAGAGTCTCTGCCATCCCTTTGTCGAATACATCCGCATAGTCTGCATATTGAGAAGGTACCATAGAGACAGCGTTGTTAGAAACGGCTACAATATGCTTAGTAGGAGATACCAGTGCCCTGACAGGACTATCCTGGCTAATTCCAAGCAATGTAGTGCATCGGGTATTGCATATGTTAGAAGGGAACGGGATCTGAGATGTCGACCAATCAATAGCAGGGTTATGGAGCTTCAGCCATGGAATACCCAGAATGACCCTGTAGGCTGGTGCTTTGATGATATCGAATGATATCTCTTCAGTATGGCCTTCGTCGGTACTCATGTGTAATGGAACCGTCTGATGAGTTACCATTCCGGATACAAGGATCGAACCGTCCACTGCATTCACTGTTTCAGGTATAGCTTTGCTAATCAGTGGTATCCCTGACATAGAGGCAAAGCATTGGTCAACATAATTGCCCGTTGCTCCTGAATCAATCACTGCTGTTGTCTGGAATGAACCACCATGACTCAGAGAAAATGTAACAGGAAGGCGGACTAGATGGCTCGGGTTCTGTACTGTAGAGTCCAAAGGTGAACTTCCCGACGTAGGGACTCCGTCTACTGTCAGGATTTGGCGTTTCCCGCCTTTCTTTTGGGTATTTTGGGACATTTGGGCTGTAAATTTTCAGAGGCCCCACAATACATGCAGATAATGTGCGATCTACGATATTCTCATTGAGCAGGGGTGAGTGGACCCCTAACCACACCAATCTGCATAGGTTCTGGCGCAGGAAGTGAAGAGGACAATGTCTCCGCTGGAATCGTGCTGAACAAAGCAGGTTTCTCTTCACCACGTCTTTCGGATTTACGGGCATCAATCTGAAGGACTAGATCTAGCAGTTCCCCAAGTGCCGTGGGGACTACCGGAACAGTGTAGAGGATGTCCTTTAAATCATCGGAGAGGCCTTGATAGAAGACTGCAGTTTTCTTCTCTTCGGGCCAATCCGTTTCTGCTGCCAGCTGATTGAAACGGGCCAAATAAACCAATAGGGAGTTGTTCCCGTGGCGATACTTTAAGAGTTCCAGGTCAGTAGCCTGAGTAGTATAACGTGTATCAAACACTTTACTCATCATAGCAAGAAGGGCACCACAATTGTAGAGAACCTGACTGTTGGATTCTAACAATGGGTTAGCCCACGCGGCTGCACTGCCGCCTAAATGTGACAAAACAAAGGCCGCTTTAGTCGTAGAAGTAGGGAATGAAGCGGGACGGCACAAACAAATGCACTTTGCATTGATTGATGAAGGTTCGGTATTGTTTAGGATCACCCAGGAATCGTTCAGGAGGAGCTAGAGGAAACTGGGTTGTAAGCATAATAGTGTTTGATTCCTGCTGTGGAGGCGGAAACCCTGATCCTGAAGCCGCAGCACCAGCACTGGCCATCTGTGGCGCTGGAGTGGTAACCAAAGCATGAATGCCGTCCATACGTTGGCGCAGTGCCTCTTGTGCATTGGTCAAGTCGGTTCGTAGATCCGTGACCATTTGCACGATTTCAGTCAAAGCATCACTGGTCTCCATGGACATTGTTCGTGGCTGCTAATTCTGTTACTCACCACTCCGAAGTAGGCCCAAGACGTGGATGAGTGACCTTGGAGATGATGGTTGTACAAGAATCAATATTCAGCCTTCCATCCCTGCTCCCCTGAGTACAAGACTCAGGCTTCCTCAAAGAGGGGCTCTTTTCTGCAATGTACCTCTCTGCTGTTTTGATTGGGACAGACAGAGGTATCAATTGAATAAAAGAGCGGGGAGAACACACACCGCCAATACCAATGCTGCAAAAGAATACAAAGATATTATACAGTGTTTGAGAATAAACCAAGCAATCAGAACAGCAGTATAATACAGGAAATACCTAGGTAAGTATTGGAGTGGAACTTCCCCGGGGTGAATTTACAAAAATATGAATAAGCATAGTGAGTGGAAAGAATTCTAAAGAGACTTCCTAAAGTATTGAACCAATGACAACCAACCTGAAATATGGGTATTTTGAGGATGGATAATAGTCCAGGAAACAGGAGACAACAATAGGATAAAAAAACAAACAGGAATGTTAGTATAGGGAAATAAACCCGAGCGGCACGAGGGTCGCACTAGTGCCGGGTTAGTGCAGAATCAGCCAAGCGTTTATATGCACTTGAAGACAAGTTCACAAGACAGGGTAGATCACTCAATGTCCCAAAATCCAGCAAAAGGAAAAATCCAATCAAGGCCGTAGAGAAATGATTTCAAATAGCAGAGATGGAGTTGCCAATTACAAATATGTACCTGAGCACACACGCATCCAGATAAGGTGTGGAAGAATTCCGGGTGGTTGATAGCAAGTCACCTGCGAGGAGGGCAAAGTCGTTCCGCGTCTGGTAACAGCTAGCTGGGATGAGGTACCGCAAGAGGCAGCAGGAAGCAGGAAGAATAATCCAATATAGTTCCGTGTCAAAAGCCAGGTGAGCATGACAGGAATAAAGGAGGTTACAAGCCAAAACAGGAGAAGTCCTGGTCAGAAACGTAGCGGTCAGCAGAAAGCCAATCCAGAAGCCAGGCATGGGTCAGAACCAGGTAAGCAGATTAGGAATTCGTGCGGAGGAAACACGAAGGAGTAAACAGACGTAACCGCTGTAGCTTGTAACGCTAATTAGCAGCAACAAGCCCCTTGAAAGACGGTGGTTTTAAAGCCTTATGGCGGCGTGTCTTGCTGTACGTTTCCACGTACAGGACGTGTCAGCTTACACGGACTCCGTCGTAGTTTGCGCAGGTGCCATGGCAATCTGTATCTGCTCCACAGAGGAGCTTGTAAAGAAGTCGTATTCTGCAAGGAAGCCCGCAGGGAAGCCCGAAGTGTAACAGCGATCTGCAAACATGTGAACATGCTTGGTGGCTTGGGCAATACAAACTAGAAATTGTCATCAGTTAAGACTACCTCGGGGTGACCATTGATAATAAACTGACTTAGAAGCCAAAGTTGAACAAAGTTCAGAATAAAGTGTATCAACAATTGGGGGGCTATACGCAACTTTTCAGGGAATCTTTGTGTTTCTTCTTTGAACTCCAGTACTCCTCTATAGCACGTAAATATGGGAATCTAAACACATGGATAGGCTTAAGAAAATAGAAGGGAACTGCCAAAAGATGTTAACAACCAGTAGAGTACTTCTGCACAGAGCTGAAACCCACCAGTTCTATGGGTCAACTGAAACTACGTTGTATGACCTTATAGTGGAAGCTAGAGAACAGCTTGGAACACTAGCTGTTGAGACTCATTATACATGCAAGCAATCTTAACAATAGAGGGCTAGTTGGCATTCAGCTGTTTTTCTGGTTGCTTAAGCTGGTTCTAGGTGTGCTAAATACGCTACTGAACCAAGTGACAATACTTGCTTTCACAGTGGATCAGGAGCAAATTGAGACTGATCTCGCCTTTAATTCTCATAGTGGAGAATATCAACACAGTGTCTACAGTGCATCACTTATCCTCTTTATTTGATTGACTTCCCCAATATCTGGATTGTGCATGTATATATACATGTTAAGTCTAATCTAGTTAATACCCTACAGATTATGGGAGCCAGGATGGGTCCAACTATCGATGCAAGAGTTTGTAGATTGTGGTGGTACAATGCTCAAAACTACAAGACACCTTATGATCGAATGTTAAACTTTGACAAGATTCGGAAACATAAGTAAAGGACCATTGGGCATTCTGTAAACACCTATGGACCTGAGTTGATCCGGGAATTTGCTATAAAGGAGAAATGATTTAGCGCTCTTGTATCATATGATCAGATTGTGGCACAGTATCAAACTAATACTAGGCACTGTGTCTCGCTAATACTCTTGACCAAAAGAAAGAACTTGAAATGGTATGATACATGCAGAATTTTTTTTGTTTTTGTAATCTTAAATTAAACGAGACATCTTGTGAATGCTGGGTACCTCTTCTTCCTGGTAAGTGGGTGGAGAGGCAGCCAGTCTGTTGGCGTATACTTGAGATGTAGAACAAGCAACACGGTGCACCAACCCAACACCCTCCTGTTGACTCCAACAGGACAGGGCAGGACTGGCTCTCATCGCCACGGGAAAGCACTTCTCAGATTAGCGTGACATCGGGAAAGTTCAAGCACTGGCAGAGAAAGGCCCTGAAATGTCCAAGTGTAGTCCAGATGTAGAACGGCGATTCCGAGAGACTGAGGTACACTGGTTCCAGGAGGCAGGGTACCAAGCAAGGTACAAGGCAGGGCAATGATATGAGGCTGACAGCCAGGAGACAGCCAGGAGACAGCCAGGGGAGGCCCGGAGAGGGAGTCCAAGAAACTGGGAAAGAAAGCAGGAACCCCAAAAGAAAGGCAGAAAACCAGGAGGCTGGGACCCAACCCGGACCCAGGGAAACCAAGTGGCCGGAACCGAACCCAGGGAAGGAAACCAGACCGATCCCAGAAGGGTCAAGGACCAACCAGCAAAAGGCAGG
The DNA here is from genome assembly GCF_040938575.1 of Ambystoma mexicanum. Classification (NCBI taxonomy): domain Eukaryota; kingdom Metazoa; phylum Chordata; class Amphibia; order Caudata; family Ambystomatidae; genus Ambystoma; species Ambystoma mexicanum. The sequence goes on from NC_090936.1 coordinate 623,632,146, forward strand.
ACAACAAAAAAAGGCAAGGAACAAGGAAGGCAAGGCAAGGAACAAGAACCAAAAGGTAGCCAGGAGCGAGGAACACGGTCAGGGAACTGACCGCATTGAGACGCAGTGATTCCTTGCAAGCGGAGCCTGGATATAGGTCCAGGTCCAAAGCGAGGATTAGAGCGCAAGCCCTGATTGCCAAGCGGACTGTGCATGTGCAGAGAGTTGGGTACGGACGCCCGCACGTGCGCAGACCCGCAATCATGGCAGCTCCCAGGGAGCCAGAGACCCGGACCGGGTGGGCCCGTGTAAGGCACCATCGGGGGTTAAAGCCTTCACGTCTGGACCTACCGGAACCGACGACCCCGACTCCCAGACCTGGTGAGTGGCATAACATCTTGCAACTCTTATTTCATGTATTTCTTCAATACCTTTTGGAATATTGAGCAGAGTGTTGAGAAGTCTTGCATTGTCCCTGTAGACTCTGTCTATTCTCTGTTCTCTCTCGAAGGCGGAGCACTATTGAAAGCATCATCCGGCTCGCAGAGCGAGTTGCGGAATGTGAGCAGGGTGTTAAGCAGTCTCGCAGTTTATGCAGCTATGCGGCTGAGGTGCTGTGAGACGAAGAAGGTAAGAAAGGCTTTGAGCTATTGAAATTAAATACTCCAACTGCTACTCGGTCGGCCTTACAACATTGGCGAGTGATCTCTGCTTTGGCTTTGGTGCTCCCCTTGATCTGTCACTTCCATTACACTTACGCCAATGGCTTGTGGAACTTGGAGACCATCAGAGTCAGCCATACTCTTGTTAGTTTTTTTTTTTCTTCCCCCTACTCCGGGTGGCCACCTTGCGCCCAGTGCCTTGGTCCCCCAGAGATCCCCATCAGCCCCCCAGATCCTACTACCCTACGCGCCTTTGGCATTGAGACTGACATTCACACAGTGTGAAACAATAAGCAGATAACACGCTATGTCATCTAAGTGACCTTGCACACGAAGACAGGCGCGGACTTGTGATGAAGTGATGTCTTTGGCTCTACCCCCTGTCATCGGCACCAGCATCGGCACGTCCCCACATAAATCTTCCCGCGTCCTATCAACCGATGAACCAGATCAAGGTGCAAGTGCTAATGATGTTGTAACCGTATCGGGAGAGAAAAACATCAATGTTAAAATCGCAACCAAGCTTGCCAAATTTCCTGAGAACCTTGATGGCTCCCCTGGCATGTCTAATGAAGCATCTGCTAGATCCACTAATCTTCTCCAACCACCCTCGATTAACTCCCCTAATACCAAACACCAGAAACTGGGGAGAAAGCCACCTCGCATGGAAAAAAACGATGTGGTTCTGGGTGAGAGTTCACGTGGAGGGCCTCAAAACCGGCATAATACCTTGTTATCGGGGGGGAAACGCCTAGGGAAGTGGTAATTACCCCTTTATCCCCCATATCTAATTCAGACAGGATAGAATAAGGCACTCAAGACCTCGAAGAGGCCAGAAGGAGATGGGCTGGAATTAAAAGCTCCTTGAGGCATGACATGTCAGAATATGAAATGGATGCAGCCTATTGGGAAGACATATTTACACGTCCTGAGTCCCTGGATTATGCAACATCAAATTTCCAGCAAGAAAATAAAACTCCAAGAGGATACGACACCTGTGAGTGTGGACCTCAATGGTCTTAAGTTGCAACTTTCTGCCTTTGTCGCGAAACACATGCGAGACAGGGCAGTTCTAAAAAGCACAATGGAAGGGCAGAGAAGTCTCAGCGATAACTACAATCAACTGCCCTCGACACGAGCCTCAACTAAAATTATTTTAGAAGGGGAATGCTTGCCTGGATGTAGGAGCCAATCACTGTGGTATAAAGACAAGTCCCTCTCTACAACTGACTGTAACCCCGCTAAGAAATACAGAAGTGGGTGATCATGTTCTGGAGATACATATGGATATTCCGACTTCCATGGAGACGTTTGCAGAGAGAGTACTAAGTTCGCATGGATCTTTTTCTTCATCTTCTTCAGACTCTGGACGGCTGGATGGCTCCATGCACAGCCAGAATGACATTTAGGAGCTACCACCTGTCCGCTCCCTCCCTGGAAAATATACAGTCAATTATGTTTTCAACTTTAACGGTGTCTCTAAATCCCTTTGTCAAGCTCTGAGTCCCTAAATGATACTATGAAAGATCAAGCCACCTTATTGGCAACAGCCAATCCATAACTACTGCTCCTCAAATCATTTCTAGAAGCTGTAAGAGGTTGTCTTGATAGGGAGGCTGAAACGTCATTACAATGGAAGGAGAGGTTGTTTGCTCTTGCAAGAGGGGCATTTAACTAAAATAATGTGCTAATGACTGCGATCTTGGAAATCCTTAACTGGGCAAGAAAGACCCAGCAAACTACTCATAGACCTGATTACCTTCAAACCCTATTCAGCCTGTCCAGCTGACAGCCAAGACCTCGGACTTGATTCCCATCCACATTGAGGACAACCTTGAGACCTGCCACCCTCAAACAGTAGACCCAACAGTGTCTGAGGGGAGTCAAGGGTGCGATGAGACGAGGTGTAGTGAACCAGCTCTAGTGATAAAAGCCAAGGCCTTGAATTCTAAACCCTATGGTATGACTCGGACCTCGTCACCCTAAAACGCAAGTGCAGGGTGGCCAAGAGGAAATGGCGTCCTTCATGTTCATCCTCTGACAAACTGGCCTGCTGCAAAGGCAATACTGGCTCTCCGTCCTCACCTAGAAGAGAGCTCATATCCAAGCCCGCATCTCTGCGGCATCTAACAACTCGGCTGACCTCTTTAAAATCTGCAAGGAACTGGCCAATCCTGCTGCAGTCTCTACCTCTCCTATCCCTTCCCAGGCCCTCTGCATGGCACTGGCTTCTCACTTCATTTAAAAAACTCAGGACATCCTGTCCTCACTCTCCTCCTATCACCTCCCTCCCTCTATTGCCTGCTCTTCCTCTGGCCTTCTGCAGCCCCCCTCCTTCCTTCTCTGCCTTTCCCCTTTTCTCTGCAGACGAGGTTTCTAGACAAGTCTGATCTGTGAAAGTCTCGTCGAAACAGGTTCACCCCTGTTCCTCCAAAACTATCAAGGACCACACCGACTCCTTGGCTCCTGTCCTGGCTGATTTCTGCAATCACTCCTTCGCCACTGGAGTCTTCGCATCCCCCCTGAAGCACTCCCTTGTGCACACTCTTCTTAAGAAACCCTCTGCTGACCCCTCCTACACGGCGAACTATCGCCCAATCTCCATCACTCCCTACCTGGGTAAGCTCCTGGAGAAACAGGCCATCTCCCAGCTAAATCTTCACACCAAATCTGTTGGTTGTGTTCATGACCATCAGTCTGGCTTCAGAGCTTCCAGAAGCACAGAAACTGCTCTCCTGAACATCCGTGAAGACCTGCTCTCCAACCTTGACTCCAACACCCCGTGCGTACTTATCTTGCTTGATCTCTCTTCTGCCTTTGATACTGTCAACCATGCCATCCTGCTCAATCGTCTCCCTGATAACCTGGGTATCACTGGTCAGGCTCTGGCATGGCTGACTTCTTTCCTCTCCGACTGACCCTCCCAGGTCCAACTTGGGTCCTTCCCCTCTGATATCTTTTTCTCTACCTGTGGTGTCCCCTAGGGATCTAACCTCTCTCCCTGGCTGTTCAACCAGTACTTGGCACTCCTTGCCCGCCGCATCGCCGCTCTCTGCCCCAATTTTCAGTGCTATGCGGATGATACCCAGCTAATTTTCAGGCTACCCTCGGCCTCCTCCTCCCCTTCCCTCATCTCTGACAGTCTGTCTGCTATCCAGGATTGGTGTGCCGCCAATGACCTCTGCCCTAATGCCAGTAAGTCTAAGATTCTACTCATTGGCACAACCACTCCCTCCTTCCCTGCAGCTCTCTGGCCGGCATCTCTTGGCCCTATTCCTGCTCCCACCTGTAAGGCAAAACACCTTGGGGTCATCTTTGACTCCACACTCTCCTCTCTCACATCTCTGATGTCTCTAAGAAGTCACACTGCCAGTTGTACCTCCTCAGAGGTATTCTTCCTTTCCTCTCCTTGCCCCAGAAGCTCACCGTCTCCAGAGCCGTGGTTCTTTCTAGGCTGGACTATTGTAACAGCCTCTATCTAAATCTGCCTGCCTCTACTCTCCGCAATTTATCCACAACAGGACTGCAAGACTTGTCCTTGGACTCAAGCCCAAGGATTGTATCTCTCCAGGACTGAAATCTCTGCACTGGCTCCCAGTGGCTACGAGGATTAAGTTCAAAACCCTCTGCATCGTCCACAAGCCCTTCCGGGGCCAAGGGCTGCAATACCTTCAACTCTTTCTTCCCAAATATCTTGCTTCTCAAGCTCTTTGCTCATCCGCCTCCAACTCCCTCAGGGTCAGTCGCTTCTCCAAGCAACGAGTTAGTGGAAGATCTCTCTCTTCGGCAGGGTCCTCCCTCTGGAGCAGCCTTCCTGCCTCCCTGAAACTTGAGGAGAAGCATCTCCGGTTCCGGAAGCACCTCAAATCCTTCTTCTTTGCTTCTGCTTTCCCCTGCTGAACTCCTGGCTGAAACTGCACTGGTTACCTGGCCATGCTTTCTGCTCTCGGGCCCAGGCCACGCCAGTTGCACACCTGCACTGCCTCCCTGGTAACCGCTGCACCTGGGGACCATTTTCTGTATCCCTACAGTCCCCCTACTAGCACTTTGTCTGCACTTACCTTGCACTTGCCACCATCTGGCCGTTTTATTTATCTTATTTATTCAACTATCCCATGTACTGCACTGTCCCCTCTCCCTTCCCCCACGCACTTTTTCCCTTTCCCCCTTCCCCTGCACTTGCGTGATCTGAATGACACCTGGCCTATTAAGATCGTTGTCTGTCGTCCCTTTTTGTTCCCCACCCCCATGCCTTATCGCGCCTTGAAACACTTGTGTATAGGCACGTTATAAATGCCATATCTTTGAGAAATCTAAAACTAGAGGAAGGGTGAAAAGAGGTGAAGGCATGGCACTGAAAAAGTCCAAAAACCAACCAAATGTGAACCAAATCTAATGGGTCTAGATCATTAATGTGCAAACTGACAACACCTCACCTGATGGAAAAAACCCAAGTAAGAGCATTGAAGGCAAACAATCCAGCAGCTACCCAAAAAGGATAGACAAGAGGCGATGCAATCAGTGAGCCAGACAAAGAAGATATGGTTATGGACGAAGAGATGCTATGATGCCTAGACCTTTCTACCTTCTCCGACGAGCCGATCAATGTTGAAGTTGTGGCTGAGGAGGTTATATAAAACGAGGAATGGCTAATTCAACCTGTGTCATCTAATAGAGGAAATGCCTCTCCCCTCACCAGATCTCTAAATTACTCCCCACGAGTCGGACCTGGAGCACAACTTTCCCTCTTCTAGCTTTGTTACATTGGAGGAAAGTAAGGTGAAGAAAGAGGGTGACTACTTGTTCCAAAGTGGACATGGGCCTGAAGAAAGCAGTCTCCTCGCCATCTAAGAGATAAATTGAAAGAGAAATGTACTAAACCAGTGATCCCAGGTGGCCACCTAATTTGATGGTGTCAATTGTAAGACTTATTCCTACCAAGGATGATTTATTTCTAAATCAGGAAAATGTGCTGAGACTTATGCATCATACCCCAAAATTGAGGAATATTAAATTGGAAGACCTGAAAATAGTCCAATTTGTAAATGAGATCCGCATGGACTGCATCATACTCCATTTGCACTCCACACTGTTATGAAGTATCCTGATGGAATCAGCCGGAGATCTACTCCCTTTGGGTTTTGAAATCTTTGAAAATGCTCCTTCTGGGTTTCGGGGGCTGGGATCGCCTGAGGCTGCTCAGAAGGGAACATCTAAATGGAAAGTAGAAAAGAGGAACTCCAAGGACAGAAACGACCCGGGGATTTCTCTGACTGCCCCGAAAGGCTTATGATCTTCTGCATCTTCTGAGAGTTAAAGACTTTGCCTTGTTACAAATCACTGCTGACTGTTACATGCAAGGCAGAAGATTGATCAGGTTGGACCAAGAGTGCAAATGGCTACAAAAACCTGGGCATGACTGGTCATGGATGGCTGGGGCCCTAGCTCAAAAATCGTAGGACTAATGTTTGAGGGAAGAAGAAAGGAATCCCTTATGTTGGTGTTCGTGGAATACAAGGGGCCACGAACATCTGTTTCAAATGGAAGGATTGAAATTTGAGAAGTACAATGTCATTTGTTTACAAGACACCTGGCTATCTGTTCCATCGATTTGTGATGGGTTTGAAGTGAAATGTAATCCGGCAAAAAATAATCCAGTGGGCCGTCCATCGTCTGGTCTCCGTACCATTATAAAGCTGGGAAGAGGGTTGAGTGTAGCAGAAACTGTAAACCCGAACCCGTATGTCCAAGTGACCACCTTAACCTGGGAGCAAGCGGGGGTTCAGCAAGAAAAGTCTACTGATCTTTAACATATACTGGAACCCAGTCTTTGTGACAGTTTGTTTGTTAACATGTTAATGACCCTAATTGACAAGGTATTTATTGAAGGGTCATAACCCCCATATCATTATTTGTGGTGACCTTAACATCAGATGTTTTGATGACAAGGGTAATATGCTCTCACCGCCCTGTCTCGAGAAAAAGGCCATGTGGATAAATGATCACAAAGAGCGTGACATCCTAATGCTGATGTACATACCCGGGTAGACATTCCAGCTAACTTTACATAGATTTGAGGTTCTCAACACTCTTGTATAGACTACTAGTTTGTTTCCAAATGGGTTTCTGAATTAGTGGTTGTGTCAGTGGTATGCTAATAGAATGGTACATAACGACCATAATCTTCTGGAGCTGAAATGGAACTGGGTGGGAGCCGCTAGGCTAAAAAGGGTAATTGATACCCTACAGGTAAATCAAGCAGGAACTAGGCTTAGAATTCGGCATGAGGAAGTCCCTACAATAGTGGAGGGTCTGAAACAGCTATCCTTGGCCAAAGGAGCCTTTTTGCACTATGAGGGGGAACTGTTGAAATTTCAAGTAAAACATAATCTAACCCCTAAACATGGTGTAACTCCGACTCCACCTGATAAAGACCTGGTAGAGCAAAAGAAAATGTATTGCGCTGATATGAGAAAACTTGATCGGCTGGAGACTAATGAGAGATTTGTTATGATAAAAAAAGGAAACCACATTATCGTAACTGGTTACTCTCTTTAAGGGCCTTACGCCACCAGCTAGATGCTGATGAAATGCTCAAATCAATTGCCAAAAGAATTACCAGAGACCTTTTGGCCCTTTTAAACAATAGCATGTTGCCTTCAGTATCAGAAGCCAACTGGATTAAAAAGTTTTACAAGCTTTTTTGCCAGAAGGCTACCGAGGGGGAGTGACTCACTTTGGTATAGTTCCTCTTGTTTGACAGGGGGACCGTAAGATGGTAAGGATCCCCATAAAAAGGAGAGAAACCCCAAATGGACTATCGAATTTGATAAAGACTTTATAGTAGTCTTGAAATTAAACATGTCTAGGGCAGCTGGTCCGGATGGCCTTAATAATGAAATGCTAAAGCAAAATCCGCTATTGTGGGCTGATTTTTTTTCTCCTACTGTTCAACTAAATCTTAGAATAAAGGGAATTCCCAGAGTCTTGGAAATCTGCCCTGATAATCCCAGTGTACACGAAGGGATCTAGAAAAGACTTGAAAAACTATAGGCCAATTGCCCTGCTGAATACCCTTGGGAAACTATTCTCCTCCATTTTGTTCCGGCACCTACTTGGGTGGGCAAAAGAAGCGGGGCGCCTCCATCCGGCAGACTGCATTTGTTAAGGGGGTGAGGACTAACTTAACCTTTTTCTGCTAAATACCCTTGAGGAAAACCTTTGGGGCAAAATCTAGGCTGTTTGTGGCCTTTATTGACCTCTAGCAGGCCTTTGATCGTATCAGCAGAGAAAGATTATAGGGGAAGCTCATAGCCTGGGGTTGCCCAAGAGATCTGGTGGAGGCAATTCTGGCTCCATACTCAAACACAAGTGGTAGGGTTAGACTGTCTACCCAAGGTCAATTTTCAAGAAAAATCCCTACCTCTAGAGGGTTGAAGCAGGGTTGTTCCTTGGCCCCGCCTTTATTCAACTTCTACCTGGCTGACATTGAGGAAAGACAAGATGCTGTGCAGGACTCCCCCCGCCGCTCAGTATAAACAAACAACCTGTTCCACTTATCTTCTACGCAGATGCCATAGTTATCTTAGACCAAACCCAAATTGGACTTCAGCGACGACTCCATGAATTGGTTAAATACTTGAAGCTGAATGGTCTAAAGCGAAGTGAAAAAAAAAGAAATAATGATATTGGAACATAAAAAGGGAAAAAGAGCAAAGAGATTCAGATGGTGTGTGGGCAAAGATATCCTGGAGAAGGTAGATTCACTGCCCTACTTGGGAGTCCTGGTAAACACCATAGCACTAGTGAAAAGCAATGGTAGGAGAACATCAAACTTAAATGTAAGCGACTTCCTAATTCCTTATCGAATGTAATGATTAGGTTTGAGCTGGGGCTTCAATCTATGCCATCAATGATCAAATGGAAGACTTTGGCATTATATGCTAAATGTATAGATAATGAGGCCGCTCTTCCATTTGGTATATTTAAATACGATGACAGCCTACAAGGGGATGCTTATGTAGTTGATTGGGCGAACAACTGTAACTCCTGGCTGGATGATTTAGATTGTTCTAACGAGACCCTGTTGAGAAATCCAGGGACAGCCAAACAACAAATATCGCATCAAGAATGGATCAACACATTGACCCAGAGAGTGACAAATAAACTAGCGCTGAATCTGGAACTGGAAAGCAGAAGGCTGAATCAATTACCAAGATATTTGATAACATTTCCCTGTCCATGGTATTCACAACCTCTTAAGATTGAGGTTTAATATTCTACCAACTAGAGAAATCATGGAACAGAGAAGAATGTTCGGTGAGCTTTCCTCTGACTGCAGATTCTGTGCCCAGAGGTCCAGAATTGAGTCACTTGGACACTTAATCGTGGATTGTAAAGCTCTCTCTGGGTTGAGGATGAAGTATTTGGATGAGATATTCAAAGAATGTGAATCCCTATCTCCAAAGGAATGGTGTTCTAAGTTTCTAATAGGCGATAATAATTCTGCTATCTTAAGGATGTTGAAATGTATGGCAGAGGCTTTGGACTTCCGAAATGACATGGCTAATGGCGAATAGGAAAGAATGAAATTGGAATTGTGATTTTATGTATGTGATTTTTAATTTTTGGGCTATTAATTGGGAAAAGATATTGATGGATTGGGTCTTCCTAGTATGAAAAAATTCTATCTGGCATCACAACTTTGAATAATGAAGGACTGGTGGGACAAAGATTCTGAGAAGAGGTGGATACAAATGGCTATGGCTTCCTAAAAGAGACCTCTATAAAAATATTCATAAAATGGAGATTACAAGCTTGGTCGAAGAGGTCTGGGACACTGCAATTAAAAAATACAATTTCACATTTCCCTCTCCCTTAACGCCATCTTTTTTTAACCCTCAATTTACACTGGGTTTGGAATCTCAGGCATTTAGTAAATGGAAGCTTGCAGGCTCCACGAAACTCTGAGATGTGTTTCAGGGCATGGATCCCATACCCTTCATCCAATGTAAATTAGAACTAGGCCTGAATGAATCTGCCCATTTTCAGTATTTCCAGGTTTGCTACTGATATTAGCTCCCGCTAATAAACAGGCGGCGGCCCGGGAGCTCACCATATTCGAGAAATTTGCCAGCTCTAATCCCGGGAATAAGGCACTAATATAAATTGTATATAAAGTTCTTGCAGAGGTGCCCCCTGATCTTCCTCCACATTACAGAACTCACTGGCAGCAAACCTTGGGGGAACAAATTCTGCAACTTGAATGGGAGGGGCTGTGGAAGGATATCCCCAAGTATACTCACTCGATTCAGATAAGGGAATTCTGGTATAAGCTGATGGTTCAGTGGCATTATACCCTGGTACGTTTGCACAAAATAAAGTCAACCATCTCTTTGCGATGCTGGAGGCACTGTGGTCTACTTGGAGATTGGCAGCACATTTGGTGGACATGTTGGAAATTGAAGGGTTATTGGGCGGATATTGAGGTGCAAATATTTGGGGCTGTGGGACAGACTAACCTCTTGTTGATCCCTAAGATAAAATTGAAACTGTTTTCAAAACAAAAATGTAAAACATTTGTTATTCTGCAACTGGCTGCTCTATTGTGTATAGCACAACAATGGAAATCTAAAGCTCCACCAAACATTGCTGACTGGTTCTCCAAAATATGGAACTTTGTTGCACTTGAGCGGATAAAGTAATCTATTCAGGGCGATCATTCGAAATTTGCACAGGACCGGGCAGAAATACTTACATTTTTACACAGTGACCATAACATCGATACTGTCCTCTATCCTGGGAATCAACTGAGTTTATTTTTCTGCTTCTTTGTAGAGATCTTTTATTTTGTACCATGCTGGAACTAGGGGTGTGGGGGGGCTGATTAGGGGATTTGGGAGAGGGGGGGCTAAATTACTGTTTGTTTTTATTCGAAATGTTAATACAAAATAAGTTAACAAAAAAAAGGAAAACCTACGTATCCCCAACTCTAAGATGAGGTTCGCTGAATCAAAGTAAATGCTAAGGGTCTTGTCTAGATATCCGAAATAAGTCCAATGTACTGTGGGCAGAAACCTCGCTCTGCCCCTTACACCTAATTTTTAAGTAAACTAACAAAAAAGGGGGATGTTGGTCCAAAAGAATGAATCCCATCTTCTGGATGTCTTGATGGGGTTTGGTTCTCTTAGTCGTGCGTGAATGACTCCCTTCAGCAGGCAAACCCATTTCTCTCCGGAGGTACTCTACGTCCCATAATACACAGTTCACTGCTCCGACTAAAACCAAAGATGGTTTCTAATCCTTTCTGCAGGATTGTATGCTTTACAAAACAAAGTTCCCGATGCCAGGTGGAATGTCACCCTTCCCCTGGTCTTTCTTGGAATCTTCAAGGTACAACACAATGTTCTCTGCGCCAGGAGGTGTGTCTCCCTTCCCCTGTCCTTTCTCAGGCTCTCAAAAAGGTGCAACACAAAGTTCTCAATGACAGGCTTCTTAAAATTGTCCACAATGCCATGCAATTACTCCCTTCCTCGGGCTTCTCTGCGCCTTCACAAAGTCAAGAGGATACTTTTCCTCTCTTGGCCTCTTCACAGTGTCCTTAATATCTCACCATGGGGAATAACTCCCTTTCCCTGGGCTTTCCCTACCAATTGTCAAGTCTCTGGTAGGTCCCACTCCTCTGCTTCACTCTGTTTCTGCTTGGGCCAACTTGGTTCCCTTCCCTGCCAAGTATGGTCTTTAGGAACTTGCTCTGTGGTTTCCCTTCTCATGGGAGTGGGTCCCAGATCCATCTTCTTTATGTTTGGGTACTAGAAGCACTTTTCTCCCAAGTACCACCACAAGGAAGATGACTTGTGTGGTTCTCGTATAGTCTGTTCCAGACCCCTCTTCTTTGCTTGTAGGTACTTGGGGATGGGGATGGGGGGGGGGGCTTTATCCCAAGTACTGCCACAAGAAAGATGACTCATGTTACTCTTGTGTGTGGGTCCCAGACCCCTCTTTTTTGCCTCCCGGTGCTTGGAACCCTTTCCTCACAAGTATCGCCACGAGGAAGAGGACTTGTGTTGCTTTTGTTTAGTGTGTCCCAGGCCATTAAGCTTCTCTTGTTGCGGGACAGACCTGGTTCAGTATCCTGCAAGGTACTGTGACTATGAAGATGCTGACTGCACCTTCTTAGTTTCCCACCAGCCAGCCAGATGGCTCGCCCTACCTCTAGGGAGCCTTGCAGTGGGCTCTGGTCTGCTCAGGAACTCTGCAGTCTCAATCTTCCTCTGGGCAGCACTGCCTTTCCTTCACGTGCTTCCCAGACTTCAGGCTTCCGCCAGCTCACCTTCTGGTCCTTCTAATCTGGACTGGCCCTGGTCCTTCCACCTCCCCTCCTCCCCTCCTGGCATCCTGGTCTGCTTCCTTCCACCTTCCTGCGCCATGCTAGCTCCTCCAGGGAGGACTAGACAACTGCTTCCTGAGTCTCTTCCTTTTCTACTCTACATGGACCAGTGACCAGCTGTAACAACTAGACTGCTCATTGTGGTTCTTAAGTACTCTTCATGCCTCTGCTCCTCCTCTTCGTCCCAGTACTTATTCCAAGTTGTCTAGACCACTCATGTTGGTTCAGCGGGGCACTCTGCATTTCTCTGCGCATTTTATTTGTCCCAGTACTGGTCTTGTGGACTCCCAGTGAGTCATAGGTGTTCTTCTTTGTCACAGTACTGTCAGAGGGATCTTCATTTGGGGAGGAAGGATAGCTCAGGGGCAACACATTTGTCTTGGAAGCGACACAGGTTTGAATCCCGATCCCGCGCTTAGAAACCACTTGTTGGTATTAAGCGCCTTACAAATGAACATTATGATTATTATAATTATAATTCCTACTGTTCATCATCCCAGTACTTTCTAGGGGAATGGTAGGGTGATAGTAACTCATAGCTCTATTAGGGAAGGGGGCTGTTGTTCAGGTTGGCAGGATGGGGTCTAGGGTCAGGTGATTGGCCTGTATAACATGTTCTCTCCAGGTCATCCCTAGTCCCATAGGGGGATTCCCACACATGTGATCCTCGCCCTATCGGGAGTGGCACACCTCCCTGGCCGCATGAGAAGGGGCTCACCCTAGGAGAGAAGGGACAAGATCTGAAGATATGTGACAGTGGCTAGAAAGAACACTGTTGAAAAAATGCCTTCCATGCATTCTCCCTCTCCCCCCTTGAACCACCCCATCCCCTTGAACCCTCCTCCTTCCCCTCTCCTGGCATTTCATATTAATCAGGGTTGTGACATTACTGCTTTCAATCTGCTCCAGTGTTTCATTCCACTCCACACATCCATGTCTTCCATTACAAAGGTTTGCTGAAGCATTATGTGTGGCCATTCTAGCAGTTCATGGCTTTCGTTCTTAGAAACCCAAGCCTCTGTGCATCATTCCTTTAAAGCTGGAGGTCATTGTTGTGCTCACTGTCTAACTGATCAAATTAAGGCATTTTTGGTTTAATATTAATGACTGTTATGGTACACATGCAAACTGGTTTGTTTTAGGTGCTTGCATGATAGGTGCCATTAATCAATTTAACACTTCTAACTTTATCTGCTAACATTTGAACGGGTGATCTGCTTCTCTTCAGCGGGAACTCAGCTCAGTGGCTTCTTTTAATTAATTATCGCCAGTTCTGAGCGTTTGTGCACATTGAGAATATCACAGTTCTGTTTTAATGCAAAGTCAGACCCTCTTCCACAGTGAATTTCTTGGGATGCACCGGTTACACCTAAGGCAGTAGTTTAGCAAAGCTAACTCGGGGACACTCCTCAACACCATGAAGACCTGAACAAATTTACTAAATCAGAATGAATGTTTATAAATGGATTCCTCAGATCCCCCAACTCTACCCATTATCGGTGGAGTCCCACCAGGAACTGCTTGTAACGCCTTTCGCTCCACTCAATATGCACATCTACCAATACGCAGGTGACACGCAGCTCTACCTAAAAATATACTCCATTACAGACATCCACCAGCTTAAGGCCTACCTCACATTGATCCAGTCCTGGCTTTTCAGTGCTTACCTGAAGTTCATCCCCATCAAGACTGAATTCCTTCTGCTGACCAACAACACGGAACACGCTGACATCCAGACCTGTCTATCTGAGGGCCAAAAGTTGCAGGCCTCTGCATTAAGCAGAAACCCTTATGCGTTGGTTGAATGGAAAGCCATTGTAGAGTCTTCATGGTGGGCACAATGCAATCAGAATGCCTCAGCCTTTAGCTGATTTGTATAGTATAGTTCTGGACCCTCTGTAGTTTAGAGAAGGATTTGTCTGCAGGGCCCAAATGAAAGTTATTGCTGGAAACCATCTGAGGCATAACTACAACATGAAAAGGGGAAATGCTTTGGCATGAAAGCGCAGAACAGAAAATCCTATTGCTCAGCTGTAAGCAATGGAAGGCACTCCTCACATCTGCATTTACTTGATGATGAAAGGAGAGCTTGTTGTGATAGATGACCCGGAGGTTGCATCCCTATTGATTGGGTGTGGCAATTTGGCTGTTGGGAAAACAAACATTAGAGAGGAAGGGTTCGCAATAGGGGTGCTCAAACTACCCAAAGTATGCCCAGCTAGAATGTCCAGTCTTTCTTATTGAGTTTGATCTGACCTGTTGGATATCTCCGGTTTTTCCCAAGGGTAAAACCCCACCTTGGGACCCCACGTCAGGGAGTGTAACCAGCTAATCAGAGGTCTTAAGCCATTCTAAAAAGGTTTGAGGGCCTTTACAAGGCACATCTTGCTTCCTGCTTCAATTGGGGCTTGTGCATGGATGTTGGTATAGGAGTGGATATGATCGACTCACAAACTAGAGGTTTAACGTGCTTTTTCGCAAGCTTAGGAGAATTCCGGAGGAGTTTGTTAGTTGTTTGTGGTGTTTGCTGATTCCTATTTTAATGGTAGCATTTCATAAGGAAAGAGTTCCTCAGAAAAAGTATGCAATTTAATACCTTAATAGCCTCTATCATATTTCGGCCAACTTTCCGTCTGTCCCTGACTCCGTCTGCAAGCACTCTTTGGCACTAGTATTTGGTTCTATTTCCTTGACAGAATTGTTCATAGCGGTCTCTGATTCCCATTTGGTAAACGCCTCTGCCTAAAAGAACATTTTGTGTGCCTAAGACTGCTTTGGGGTACACCTACATTAATGTGTGCTTAAAATTGTTTTGGTGTACCCCACCACCTACACAATTCATGTGTGCCCAACACTGCTGTAACCTTTTCCAAATCCTGCAAACTTTACTTGTGCCGAACATTGATTTGGCAAGTAGATATGGAGTTCTCACTGCTTTGGCCTTCTGCTGGTCTGGTGTGCTCCTCCTCCACCAAGCTCTACTGTATTTGTTGAACTATACTTAGACACTGTTATCAGTTTAATACTGCCCCAACCTACCCTGTTGCAACTCCTAGACCACCGCCTAACTCAACAAATTTGCTTTTCTAACTAGCCTCGAGAACCTTTTAGTATTGCTCCTGAGTTTCTACCCACCTGCCTTTTTATGGGCACGAGTTTGAACTCTGTAGTACCTCATTGTTAGAGCCTTGTGAAAAATCTCTAAAGCTCAACCTCATAGAGCCTGATTAAATCTGGGCAGGTAGCTTTGCACAAACGGTCTTGCTTATACCTCATGGGGCCCACCAGTGGGATCGCATCCTTGGTTGGTATTGGGTATTTTATTTTTAAATATTGTTTATTGGTAAGTGTATATTACCATAATACAGAAGTCAAGCTAGTGCTCATATAATAAAATTAAAAGTAAACAATAACAAAATAAGAAGGCATCAAACATCGCATTGTGTACATTAACACGGGTAGAGCTTGGTAGGCATTCACAATTGCATAACCCATATATGGAGGTGTAGTGGGGGAGGACCTGTCATCACATCCAGAATCAATCATGATGGGCCCATGTTACAATTTCAAGACGGGTACTAGTTATGTCCCCACACTAGTGTGTGTGGAGGAACCCTTAGGAGTTCACGGGGGCCTATCATCAGATAGACTAAACATTGTCAGGAGGAGTGCATTCCAAGCCATATGTTCTCAGTGGGATCCCAAATACCTTTCATCATGGGTCTGTATCAAATTGTAGTTTCAGATGCACCCCATACCTTGAGGTCACTCCACCAAAGGTGATATTGCGGGCCTCCTTTCTGCTTCTATGCCATGGCTTTTTTCCTCTTAGCTAAAACACCAAGCCAAGTCTATGAGTGTGACCACATGTCTATTTTTATCTGGCCTGGAATAAGTGCCCAGCAAACATTCCATGGGAGACCACTGGTATCTGCTGACTCCTACCCTTATGCATGCCAACTCAATCTGGTGCCAAAAGGCCCGGACCTTCAGGCAATTCCAAAACCTATGTAGAATGTCTGCATGATCATTCCAACACCATAGGCATTTGGTTAACGCCTTAGCATCACATTTAGCAAAGCTACTGTGGTTAATGTACAACCTATATAGCAGGTTAAGCTGAAGCAGGTGGGATCTGGTGTTGCGCAAGACCTTTTTGACAAAACATAATGCGTTGTCCCATTGTTTATCTTCCAGTACCTGCCCCAAGTCAGTCCCCTATAACATTCTCAATTTTGGATCTCTTATATCCCACATTAAACAAAGTCCCATACAGCCAGGATATAGGCCTCCAGCCATCCTCAAGCACATATAATAAAGTCAAGAGCTTAGTAGGTTTATGTTCCCCAGGCCAATCGGGCAATTTGCATTTTGTAATCCACGCTTCAGGTACCTTAAGAATTGACCTTTGTGAAGCCCCTCCGTTTGTAACAAATCTTAAAATTCCCTAAACATCCTGTTCTTGTGCGTCTCCCCATGAAGTGAGTCCCACCTCATCCCACCTCCTGGCAACTGTCAAGTCAACAACATCTAAGCATGAGTCTACCATCATAGGCATGTGCAGAGAGTATGGGTTCCGCAGCCTGAGCACTTTCATCGATCTCCCCCATACCCGTCTTCCTAATCTAGTCATGAGTGTAGTTTTCCCCAGGTTGGGAGGAGAGGAGCAGGAATGTCGGGACAAAGGGAACAGATTGTCAAGCCAAGCAGGGGTCCATGTCCCAAAAGTGAAACTAAATGGCTCTCGGGTGGATGGGAAAGCGATTGATGCAGCAGCCAGAAAAAAAAGTGAAGGCCTGCTGTCTTAGTGTCATCCTTATAAAGAAGAAGTTTGACTTTACCCTTGGCAAACTGTCGAAGAACTGCCTGTTCCCAGGGTTAAGTTACTGTATCCAGAGAGTTCCAAACACTACCTGGGATTATAAAAACAAGGGCTTGTTGTAAATGGAGAAACAAAGGACAAGGAAGATACAATGGCACTCTTCCAAACAGCAAATGGCTGACATGGTGTAGCTCTCCATAAGAGGAAACAGAATTATGAAAGCATGCAGTAGTGCTTGCAGGAGAAGCCAGGAAAATAAGCTTGCGTCTCAAGCCAAGGGTTAGATCTGGTTTTAGCTATATACATTAGCCACCCTTCTGGGAAGGATGAATAAATCGCACAAACCCGCAGCTGGGTCTCACACAGAAATGAGGGGGTATGGCCATTTTCCCTTAAATGATATCCATCATTCAAAAACCTAGTCTAGGCACCAATAGCTATAACCATACCAACCCAATCATGATTTCACATCACTGTCTTCTAATTCAGGCACAGTCTTCTCCAATTTAGTTTTCTTGATCTACAAGGGAGTACAAAACAGCACAACGTGTGGTATTATGTGTTGGATTAGCAAATGGAAATCTGCCATTTTATTTTACCTCTACCACGTAGATGGAGTTAAAAATAGTAAATTGTCCCAAGAAATGTTTTAATATTTGTTCCCTGTGTTATGGAGAATTCTCTGTTTAGGCTGAATTTCCTAACCTAGTGAGTCCCCCAGCAGCTTTGCTGGATTTCTGGAGTTTGTTTTTTTCTCCTGCCAAGAGTGAGACTCTTTTTCTCCCACTCTTGGACATGATTTAGGGTGTTCCTTTGACTGTTAATGTGTTTTATGGGCTATGGGGTCCTTTACTCCATAGGGTCTCATGTGTTTTTACTATGTGTGTTACACAGCACCCTCCGTGCAGTGACACAGGGGTGTCATAGTGACACCCCACCATAGACTCCATACCCTGGGACTGACTACTGTCTCCCAGGGCATGTAAAGTCACCATTGGCTTTACTAGTCCCAAATTATGAACAGAATCCAGTACAAAACATCATATTGTGGACGTACTGGTCGGGGAAATTCGATTGCCCCGGGGTCTGTTAGTCGAGGGGGCACGTCTCCGTCCCCCCTGATCGGGTTTTGGCTGGTGGCAGTGGATACTACTTTTTATATTCGACTGCGAATATATCCCTATGGGATTTTCCCATTGTTCGAGGCTACCAACTTTAATTATTTAATTCTCATAGCCTCGAACATACCGCCGGTTTGTTTATTTAATATTAATTCGCCAGTTGGTATTTTTGCCAGGACTCGATTCTAAAATGGCGTTTGTGTTCTCTTCTGTGACTCCAACCCAAGTCGAGCCCTTTGTTCCACTTTTTGGCGGGCTTCTCCACAGAAGCCTCCAAAAGTGGTGCCACTCTGTCTGGGTACCACAGGGGGTGTGGGAGGGGGTTTAGGCACCCTGGACTGAGTTACCTTGGTAACTCAAGTCGCACTCTTGTGTGATTGGCCCAAGTGGTGAGCCGGCCGGCTCACCACTTAGCATGTTTGATTGACAGCTAGGCTGAGTGAATGGGGGTATGCTGCGTAAAAGCAGGGCTTTGGGGACTGGAACTTCAGAAGTCGCCACAGGACCTGAGAATCCGACGAGGGAGAAGCTGAGCTGACCTACCACGACGACACCACCGGTGGAGCCCTGCGGAACCGACTCACCACTTCCCGACGACAGAGAAGATCGCCCGGCTGGAGAGGCTTCTTCCCCTGACTGGTGGGCACAACCAGTTTACCTTCTTTTCCTCGCATCCCAGGTCGTCTTGTGGTCGAATTGCCCGTGCCAAGCACCCCGGCAACCGGATCGCCACTTACCACTGGACCGCGAATAAAAGGACCGCTCCTTTTACCTGAGAACTCCGCGGCTGGTTTCTTCCCTGGCAGTGCAACAGACTCCTGTCTTCCTCCCCGACGAGATCCTCTCTTCCCCCGGACGAAGCACCGACTTGCATCCGCTACCAGGAACAACTGCCCCCGCTGGAGCATTCTCACCACTTTAAGGTACCGTGTCCGCCAGGCCTCCCTTTCTAAAGATTGCTACAAGGTAATAATAATCCTTTAACCTTCTGGACTGGGCTGGCCGCCTTGACCATCTAATTGGTCCCTTTCTTCAGTCCAACTCTTTCTGAACCTTTTCAAGACTGTTGTGCACTTCAACCGTGTGACCTTGGACACATTTTGTTCTGATCCTCTTAAAGTGGATCCGGCCTTCTGAACTCAACTTCACGGTTTTACTTTGCCTTCCTCTCTTGTTGTGTTCTTGTGAAAGTGTTGGGATCTGTTTCAAATTATACTTGCTTTTCTCTCCCTTTTTAAAACGAATTATTAGAGTGCCATCTGCGTTATGCGCTCACCGCTGTCTGAAAATAAGTGGGGCTTTACTTAAGAATTGTCTAATATTCTTTTAAGGGAGTGTATATCTTTTAGTGACCGTGTTTTTGAACTGCTTAACATTAGTGCCTGTGTGTTTTACTAGATGTGGTTTTAAATAAATAATTATATCTCTTTTACACCAAGCTCTGGTCAGTGTTTACTTGTTCTACTGTGTTCTTTTGACCTATTGTGAATACTCTGTATACTGCCTAACTCTTCTTGTGGGAAGTCTGACTGCTCAGCCACAGCTACCAAGTGAATCTGTGTGGTACAGACAGCTACCAAGTGGGTTTACTGCCAAACACCTATAGTCTTAAATCATTTGCAGTGGTCCCAGAGGGAACTGCACAGGTTTCTGCCTAACACCCTGTACTGAAGGAAAGCACACATGCTTCTCTTCAAAGCTGTGAACAAAGATTTTCCATGAGTCCATTGTAAGGCAGTGAAAAGGTGGGCTTCCCTGCAGACCTCACCCAGCGTTTCCCGGCATGGCATATATGGTCAGAACTGACCCTTTTCTGCATTTAAAAAAAGTGCAGCATTGCTATGCATCACCATGGTACATTGTCCATTTTCACTATCAATAGGATGTGCTTTGCTATTTGTCTGAGTAACCTTTGATTGTGTGTTTGCAATGATGCATTTTCTGGAGACTTCAGGGACGTCATTTCACCAAAATGCCAGGGGTAGCGGAAGTGACATCACATGACCCTTGGCTTCTGATGACATCACAGGAAGCGATGGAACACAGCCTTTCACCCCTTGACAAGACAGGAAGTGGCATCGCATAGCATTGTTCCTAAGTAAACTACGAAGAATATGGTTACAATATCAATGTAATGTGATATACATTTCATACAAGAATGGATCACCATATGTATCGTTAATATCATTGTGTATAGGCCCATATTACCAAATTACTTTAAATGCAAGCAGATGTCCAAGGCCACATGATAATGATATGTTATTATATAGCACACATGCTTAAGCGCTTTATATAGACTAAATACACATACAATATCACCCCACCTGTGTTGGTACTCATTTATCAACCTCAGAAGGATGAAAGGGTGAGTTGGCCTTTCAGGGATTAGAACCTGCAGATCACACACACATTGCAGCAGCGAGCGGTCAACTCACTGAGCTATCTTACCAGCTATACTTCTCTTTCCGGCTATAGCAAAATGAGCAATTAAATATATGAGCTTTCTCAAAGTCAAAAAGCAAGTTACACTCTGTAGTGGACACCATTAAACTAGTGAGTTTTAACAGCAGGTCAGTTAATCTGCAGGTCTGGTTCAAAGTCTTACACTTGTGGAACCCCATGTTTTTCCAAGAGGCCTGAATAAGAAATCCACCCTCTCCAGAAACAAAGAGCCACATCACACTGGGCACAGCCCATGAGCTCCAATAATAAAAAGAAAAAGATGTACATTTTTCAGTCGTTTTTTTTTTTTTTTAGGGTAGCAAGGGAGACCACAGGGGTAGCAAGGGAGAGCTCAGGGTTCGCAATTGCGACCCCCAAATGACGCCCCTGGGAGACTTGCCTGCCATCGCAACTTTTAGATTAGGTACCCAAAACATTCTTATCAATTTTATATATCTTATATATCCAATTTTATAAATCTTATATATCCAGAGTTGTAAAATAATTGAGAATTTTAAGATTAGGCCTAGATTGAGGAGAACCCATGACCCTCTAACCCTTAGCATCTTTATTACATGTGGTAAATATGTTGATGTGTGGCCTATTAAAGGCCACACTGATTAGGTAGCCTCTAACAGCAACCAGGTGGTCCACTGGTTAGACTTGAATCAAGATGTTGTGATACCTCTACCCCCTGCTGTATGACATTTTAATACCCGTTTGTCTTGGTAATTCCTTCAAACGTATACATGATTCATTGCTATATGCAGTAAGTCTGTATGTTATCAAACTTCATTCTGCCCTTAGGAAAATAGTCCTCTATACCCTGCTATGATTTTTATTTTTTTTATTGCAAGGCAACACACCTCACAGCTTAGGCTATTGGAAGTTCTTAAAACTTGTGTCTGAGAAATGTGATAGTTAGGTGCATTTAGAGGTGGTTCTTGCCCTTAGGAAGGAGAGGGAAATGATGGAGAGCAGGTGGTACTTTTTACTGAAAGGAGCTACCCTGGAGTCCCTTTTGTACTGCACTCCAATATAACAAAGACTGCAGGTACAGTCACTTAGGGGGTTATATGAAATTGACGTCCCAAGGATTTGGAGAATTGACCTTAACCGCCCCTGTGCTGTGGCTTTAGATGTAGAAACCTCAATATCTTCAGCCTCAGAGTTTAGCCTTGCTCTTGATCCACAAATGGTTCGGAAGGGCTCACGAAGGACAGGCTATGGATTGATCTCTTGAAGCAAGAGCCAGTGATATTGGGTTCTTTCATTCCTAAAGAAGTTTATGAAACAAATAGCAGCATGATATTCCTGAATTCTGGCAAACCTATGACATCATTTTGCAAGAAGGGCTACATAGGGGACCCAGCCATCTATCAACCAATTTCTCTGTTACCGTCCCACTAAAGGGTATGGTAATGTCCTCCTGAACCAGGTGGAATCCTGGTGTTTGGAAATTAATGTGCTGTCCCCTCTCCAGACAGGTTTCCAGAGGAGGATTGGGACTATTGACCAGGTCTTTCTTCCTTAATCTCCTGCTTTAAAGGTTTGTGATATTGAAACACAGGCACTCTTTGTAACCATTGGTGATCTTAAAACAGCATTGGTTCTGTTTCTAGAACACACCTTTTGAGTGCATTGAACACAATGCCTTTTCCATCTGCAATGCTCTCTGGTATGCAAAACTTGTCAAATGATAATTCTACAATTGTAAGATGTGGGTTATTAGGGCTAATGTCTAATATTTCCCTGTACGAAAAGGGAGTTAAACATGGTTGCGTTATTGCTCCTTCCGTTTCTCTCTATTCATTAACAATCTGGTGGAGGAAATCACCACTCTTACATCAGATATGCCCAGTTTAAACGGCGATGCTTGGGACAAACTGCCCTAACATGGAAAACTCCTACTGTCCTTCAAAAACAGCTAAATAAATGCCATTAGATGACCATTTAAAGGGAAGGTTATGAACATCTGCAGGACTAAAGGGGTCATTTTCTAAATGCCTGGCCTGGTAATAAGTGGTGGGAAAAGTAGGAGTAATGGTTATCACCACTTCTACCCATGCAGGGGATTTGGTGGAATGCCAAGGTGGGTAAGTAAGGTGGAGTGAGTTTTGCACTACACTTACCGATCTGCCTTGGCAATCTGACAGCATTATTGCCAGTATGATATTCTTATGGGGGGTAATGCAGTGTATTTCTATGGCGTCTGTCTGCAATTACCAAGTGGTAAAACCATACTCATTCCATAGGAATCAATTGTAAAGGCCTCCTGCAATCTTGAATTGTGGGGGGGCCTTTACCCTTTTTCTGAAACCGAGTTGAAAAGTGAAGAGCAAAGGCAAATTTACCTGTGTTTTTCTCTTCACTTTTTTTCTACTCCATTTTGGAAATTACAAAAATTGCACAAAGGGGACCTTTTGCAATTAAGTACTAAACTCCACAGTCCACTCCAGAGCAGTTTACAAGAATTATAAAATGGTACCAAGTCAGAGGTCTGCAACCTGTGGCTCACCAGATGTTTCGGCTATCTGCTGATCCGTCACAATTGACTTTACTGGTTAGAGCCGATAGGATTGTAGTCCAAACCTTCTGGAGATCCAAATGTTGGGACCCCTGCCTTGGGGGTTCTCTTTAGTAAGGGCTGATATGGCACTCTGAGACAAAATAGTGACATGATCAGAAAGTACTCTGGTGATTAGGCTATATCTCCAGTTTATGACCGTATACATAGTTCAAGTCATTACAGCAGCTTTGTATGTAGATAAAATTATGGGTAGTTTTGTTACCAGTGATCATTTTTTGAGGGTCTTTTGGTGTTAAGTACTAGCACTCCCAATTGACCTTTGCATTTTAAACTGGGCAACAAAGCAATAGCGTTTGGATCTCTACTCAAGCCATTGCAGTATTGGGATACAATTTGGAGGTCACTTTTCCCTTTGTAAATTTAGAGAAGCCCTGTTGATGTTCATACCCTTTGCTGTGGGTGAATACCGTCTGAAGCATGGCTAAAAATCTTAAATTCAATTATGTTTGGGAAACTCCTACCTTGATAAACAAGCACATGAAAGGGATAATTATGGCAGATTTCCAGAAGTAGTACTTAAGGATTTGAATTGGTAGTTGTGGGAGAGACGGTGTGCAGGGGTTGCTCTTAATATTAATAGTTATTTAAAATTTGAAGGGTATTCACCTATTAGTGTGTACAAATTGGTTACCGCCTTTTTAGGGTCTTTGAATGTGAGCTGTCTTAAGGTAGGTGTGAGTGTTTGCACATTAACCGAGCATGAACCAATAGTTTTCACTGTGATGTTTTTTTTCTCCAAAGAAGGTGTGGTTAATAATATCTAGATCCATAATCTTATATAATTTCCATTTGCTGAAGGATTGCACACACCATTTTTCTTTACCTATACTTAATCAACTGCTTAAATGTGCAAGGACCTTTGTACGTCTATATTTGTTACTTGCAGTTTCAAAAGATAGACCAATTGTGTTATATATGTGAATACCAGCAAAGAAAAAGAGGCCCACCTGGTTTGTTTACAGCCCTTTCTGGCCGGATTTACATAGAATACAATCTTATTGTAAACCGTGTATACAAGCTTCAGGCCATTAGATGCAAAACTCTTTAGAAACACACTTCCCTGGCTTTACCTCCTTTAAGTCCTCAATGTACCTCACTGCTCTGTTTCTTCTTTTCCACTAGCTGGATAGAACTGAACACTGTACCTGTTTTTATAGTACCATGTCATGTTTGGGATTCTAGAAACGCTTATAGTTTTGGCGTATTTAGTTACTACTTTAGTACCACCTGTATGTGAGATAAAATGAGTATAGTAGATATGTAGAGAGCAGGGTTTGCTGATCAGAGACTGATCTAGATCCTGGGTGTAGTTTGAATGCACTTGCCTTGTGTGTCCGTTAGCCATTTTTGGGTCAAGCGGGTGGTACTCGTGCTGGCGTAGGTATATTAGGATCAGGCAGTGGATGTGCACTTAGGCTGGCTCCATCGTCAACCATATTTAACCATCAACCATGACAACTGAACATGACCAACGGTAATTGACCATCCTGAAATATTACCAGCTATTGTCAACAATTTCCAATCCTGGTAGACCATCAACATCATTTCAACCATGGCCGTCCATAGTCAATCCCATCACCAATCATGATCAGCCATCAATGGCTTTGGTCACTCATCTCTGATAATGGTCACCCTTTGTCATCCCATCAGCAACCGTTGTCTTCAATTGGCAGCCATAGTGATCCATCGCTGACTGTGCTTGATGTCACATGTGTAGGATTGACGGACATCACAAAGTCAAGAAGCAGGGTAACAATGGTTTATTATTATTAACCAAAATACCAGCAGATTGGGTTAAATGCAGCCACAAGGTGGGTGTTCAAACAGCGGGTGCAAAGAAAATAGGATATCATTGGATCGTGGTTTCCGGGGTTTTAACTGTCCCTGCATTTTTCTTTTTTCCCAATGAAGATTTCACTGTGGATTTACATTATCATAACAGTAGACTTGTTTAATCAGTGTAACAGGAGTACAGAAAAACGGATATGGACCGTTGCACTAACCCTGAATCATTGGTACAACCCCATGTCCCCTTTTTTCCAAAAGGAAACTGGGGTGCAAGAGGGAAAATGTGTAGTTCATATTCCATGGAAAAAAAGACAAGTAACATCAAAGCAATTGCCTTCAACACTTTCAGTATGTGTATTATCGCTATATCAGGAGTCATCTTCTCCTCAAAAACATCCCAAAAGTCCTGCTCACAAACTGGCAATTCTCCAAGCACGGCTCCAACTGAGTTAACCTAAGTCCCCTCCTCAGCCAAACATTTTGCTGCTGAATCTTCCTGCTCTAAGGATGTACTCAAGAAATGGTTCCCAAAGCAGTGCCCCATACAGAAGTGATGGCTACGTTGCCTACCCCTTACCCTGTTTGCATTGAGGAATCAGCCTGGTTCAGCTCACCACCTAACTCCTCATGAGTTGGTGACTGGACACAGCATGTGGGTACCCCTTGCGTCTCCCACTCAAATAAAAAACGATGCTCAGAGTGTAGTAAAAACATTAGAGGATGAGATGCATGATTATTTGACAAATACTACCACTAGTGTTTCTTTTATTTCCCAACGGATCAAACGTCGGAGGGAAGGATCGAAGAAGATTGAAGAAAACAGCCAAACAGTTGATCCTATAGACTTGCTGAAGCCACCTAGTGTGTACCCTGGCGACCAAGTGCTTGTTAGGAGTTTTGTTCGCACTTGGCATAAGCACTGTTTGAAGGACCGTACCTAGTAGAGGGGGTCACTACCACTGCTGTAAAACTCCTAGGAAGAAGAGCTTGGCTGCACTTGAATGATATAAAGCTTTACAAAAGAGACCCTTACCCCTCCTGCACCCGCTGACAGTGAAGCAAAAGAAGAAGTTCCAAGCATGCAGACCAGATCAGCTACCAAGAGCCAACAAAGAACAGATGAAGGAAAAACAATTTGAACTGTGGATTATTCCCAAGTTTAAAAGGAAACGAACAAACTTTGCAGTGTCCACAGAACTATACCTATTAGGCTAAAGTGACCATGCTTTGGAGAAACAGAATATAAAGACAGCACACAACACTATGTTGCCTATAAAGTTGTACATATTCTTGTATGCTGTTTTCACTTGCGTAGTTCAAGCTTACCCAGTTCTAGTGCGGCAACACGTTGATATTGTCACTTTTTTCGGAAATCCTAAAAACAGTCCTATTTTTTTCAGGAACATCATTGCAATAATATTACAATTATTGATGTAAAAAAGTGTGGTTTATAAAAGTGGCCGAAGCTGAACGATTGAATTAAAGAAAATGGGAATCTTCCAATATGTAAGATACACATTGGTAGCAAGAAGACAGCCTACTGCACATAATACAATTTGACATATGAATTATTTTGCAATACTTCTTGTAGCTACATTTTGTACAATATGTGCTCTCTTTATTTCCTTATGCTTATCGCATTTTGTGAAAAATGCTTTACAATTTAAATGAAGTATCCAACAATGAGACATCTCTTTCTGTCCTAACAAAAGTACAAGTGATATTTTCCCTGAAATTTCCAAACAAATTAACCGAATTAAAAGGGATGTTGGAGAAGATTATCAGGATATAAACACATACCTTGATGATGCAGCCCATTTAAAAAATAACATGTGGTACCAGCACATGAGTGAGATGGGGAGGAGAACGTCAGATAAGAGCTGCTATGTGTGTTCTATCATCCCTTATGCCATGAGCTCAGCCAGAACATTTATAGCAAGAGAATTGCCTATACATGAAGCAAAGTATCGCGGCCATCTTGCAGCATGCATGACAAGAGGACAATGTGAGGGAAATGGGCAACCTTACAATGTATGTCGGAGGACGTTCCCATATGAAGATGCATATATAGAGACACAGAAGATGGAAAAGGACCCGAATTGGAAGAGCAGAATGCTCCTGTACTCATTTAGTGGTCTGACTGGAGGAGAGATAAGGATTGTTGAACAAGAGAGACTGAATTGTGCAGATGCATGGGGCACACCAGGATGCTGGGAGACAACTCAGCTATTGTTATATGGACAAGTATCCACCAGTACAGGATGGGAAGCAGGAATGTTGGCATGCCGTGCACACTTATTGATGACAGCACCAGTAAAGGTAGTGCAAATTGTGAATGAGTATACATTATTCAGTAGGACGGCAGTGATATTTATAGCCATATTCCTGCCAGGACAGGGTCATGTATGCCAAGTTACTAGCATGGGTTGAAGATGAAGCAGGACCTGTATCCATACTGCCCATGAAGAATGTGACAATTAACAGAACAATAAAAAATGTAATGTGATTAAAGAAGCATTGAGGACCATCAGACTCATTACCCTCCAGAACAGGTATGTCTTGGATTTAATTACAGCAATGGATGGAGGGGTGTGCGAAAAATTGGGCCTTCTTGGTGCACCTACACACCTGCCAACGATGGAGAAAATGGAACCCTGACATAGGCAATAACTATACTGTCAACTCTGTATACGAAAATGGTGGAAGAAGTAGATGAGACTGAAGATGAAGATTGGTTTTCATCTCTATTCTCATGGGTTCCAACCTGGTTGGCAAATGCCTTCAGAATGTTGGGAGCAATACTTTTGCCAGTGTTGCTGGGTTTCCGCCCTATAAGAATAATTATAGGACAATGCAAGGAGACAGCAAAGAACGCTATTGGAATGAAGATAATTATCGACATAAATGGTGTGACTGATGAGCACACACTGACTGAAAACAAGGCCAATGAGCACCTGAACAAAAACTCTCTGGCACCCCAGGAACCAAGTTCTGCCATCTCAAGGATCATAAGAACTATGTGCGACGTTGGGTTTACTGTTCACCAACTGGGGAGGGCTGATATGACCTGGAGTGTGGATGAGCACATAAAGAACAGAGGTGACCGTA
Source organism: Ambystoma mexicanum (assembly GCF_040938575.1). Taxonomy (NCBI): domain Eukaryota; kingdom Metazoa; phylum Chordata; class Amphibia; order Caudata; family Ambystomatidae; genus Ambystoma; species Ambystoma mexicanum. The sequence continues at coordinate 623,660,047 of NC_090936.1, forward strand.
GGGGGGTGACGAAGGTATGGATTCAAAAGAAACCATTCAGTGGAGAAAAGGTGAAGAACATTGAGGGTGGTCGCGGAATCGACCAGAGGGGGGGAAATGTAGAGAGGCATATGTATACGTCATTAGGCCCCACCCCTTCACCTCCGTCATATTGGAAGAAAAATAAAAAGACACTGTGCCTGAAACTGGGTATCATCCTATTACCACATGGAAGATATAAGGAGCGTTATGCACTCAGACAACCGTACTGAATGTACCCTCAAACTGATGTGGTAGAAGGCAGTCTGCAGACATCACTGGACATAGAAGAACTATACATAAAGTCTGACATGTGTAACGTGATGTCATGAAGAGAAGACACGAGGGGGCACTGAACCGATATACTAATATTTAAAGAATGAAGATATGACTGTATTGACAAAGTGAACATACATGCTAATACGAAGAAATCATATACACTGAGAAGATGAGTAAGCAGAGATGCAGTAGATGCATATTTACGCGGAAACGCAAGGTAGATGAGACATATAGAAGCTTGCTAAATGTAGGAAATATAATGCGAGTAAAGTAGCCATGAACGTCGGTTTGGCATACTAGTAAGCAAGAAGCCTCAATGAGAAAAACCAAGGCAATAGAGCCGACGGGCACTGCAATACAAATTCGTACAAGAATAAAGAATATTTGTTTGGCTTAAGATCAAGGATGCCGCAGCAAGAGGCAACTGAAAGGCATGAAAGGAGTTGAAGAGGATAAGCCACGTACGCAGGACATATTTCTCTTAGATTAAGCAAAGGAGTCAACATTTGCGAATGCCAAGTATTGTACAATCAAAGATGCAGAAAGCAAATGTAAGATGGAGCAACCAAGTCTCCAGAGACCGAAGAGAGTAATAATACACAATATAATTGAATCATATAGCACCAAATAGAAGGACAGAATGGATAAAATCATGGTCTCCTCACCAGAAAACAAGACCTATTCATGAAGCTCCAGATGAAGATGGCAATTTACCTTTACTCCCTTTAAATCTCCAGAGAAGGGAACAGTCAGCAAGGCCAACTGCAAAGAACAAGCCTTGGCTTAGGGCTTAACTGATGAGAGACGGCAGGCTAATTAGCCACGTGGGCAGTTGTCTGACGGTGTTCCTCACACCTGCGTTTAGTTTTGCTTACATGTTGCTAACAGCCGAATGTCCAAGGTAGGAGGAGAGGGCCAACCAATCATGAGCGCCTATCTAGTGATGGACTATACATTGTAGCAGAAGTCAATCCACTGCTGTTATTCTGCTATTATCTGTATTATACGTAGTTCGAGGTAGTTCAAGGCGTGCCTACCAGATGATAAGGGGCAGCCAATGATGTTAGTAACACCTATGTACACTATAGTTATATATGCTTCCTTAACAAATCTCTCTGTCCGATAGGTTTTGACTGTTTGCCACGTAGGATGACATCATAGCTGACGTACATTGAGGTATAAAGCCTCTTGTGTAACTGAAATGTGTGGGGAGTGTGTGAGCTGTGATTTGTTTTGCTCGCCAGGTTTCCCTACTTTATTGAGCTGATAATAAAGTAGTATTTTGCCATATTCTTTGTCTGTCTGGTTATTTGGGCCTGAATCAGTTATTGTGGTGATCCCATCCAGCACTTGGAATTTCCCGGGTGCTATTGCACAATACAAACAAGGAAAGTCTGTTACATGTTATATTTTGAATTTTTTGAAAGTATTAGTACAATGGTAAATCACAATCCACAATTTGCGCCTGGCCAGGGGTGAGGGAACAGAAGGGGGGTTCTGCTGTTTATTGAGCTTGGTGACATTCTATGTTCTTTTTGAGTTTTGGGGAAAAGTTCCAGGGTTGTGGTGGGTGGGGATGAGGAACAGCTTCAGCCATAAGGATAGTTTTGTTTTGTTTACCTGCACCAACTACCCAGAAATGGTATATTATATCAGAGATGGTTAAGATAGCAACATTTAACATAAGGGGATTGAATTCCTTGAATAAGAGTGCAATGCTATTTCGTTTGTTAAAATAGAAACATATGGATAATATATTGATAAAAGAAACCCATTTGATGCTTAAAGACCAAACTTGACTCCATCATAAGTGGTATTTCAATTCTAGGGGTCAAGTAAAAGAGCGGGAGTAGTGATTATGCTGCAAAATGGTCTTCCCTTGCAAGTGCAGTTTGTTGATTCTGATTGAGAGGGGAGAGTTGTCATTTTAACTGGACAGCTCTGGAAAGAGCTGTTACGTTGGCATTGATCTAGGCACCTAACGTTAAACAATGTGATGTTATGCTTACTTTATGCCAAAAGTTGTTAGTCAGCCAGAGGGTGGATTCCTATAGGGGGAGATCTGAATATGCTGATGTTGGGGGCATTGGATCAATTGGTGAGTGCTCGACGAAAAAACCAAATGGCAACATCAAACTTAATCGAGAGATTTGCTTCCTTGGGGCTGGTTCATGCCTGGCAGTACAGCCACCCTTCTCATGAAGAATATCAGTTTTTGGGGGGCTTTGGGAATGGGTTCTGTGGATCCTCAACCCCAAAGACTGTGACCTCATTAGTACAAACCTTCCAACCGGTGGGGCTTTTCAGAGAACCAGGGGAGCGACCGAGAGATAGAGAGAGCTCTGCAGTCTCTCCTTCCCCCATGGCATCTTCTCTTCATACTGGTTTCTACATACCTTTTGGACTACCTAGCCTTTATAACTATTCCAGATTCTTGTCCTCTCCTCTGGGCATTCATAAACCTCCTCCTTTGTGTCTTTCACTGTCTGCTAAGAACAACGACCTTCATCTCACACACGGCAACTGATGTCATCATCTCTCTTTGGGTCCCAATCCCTACTCCTAAATGCCAATTATTACTAACATCTTTTGACTACCACTCGGGAGTCCTCAGGTTATACCCTCCTACTTGACATCCTTGCCTCTCACCCCCTTCTCCTGCTCTCTCACCCTGTGGTGTTGTAACATCCTGCCTCACCTCTTTGGCTCTTACCACCTCATCCTATTCGTTCACCCTGTGATGCCCTGACCTTCTCCTTTGCCTCATTGGCACTCACCAACTCCTCCTGCTCTTCATTACTGTACCCTCCGTAATCCCCTCTCTTTCCAACTTCTCATCTCTCCCGCTTTCTTCTGTCCCCAGCCTTCATTGAATGCTATCCTCCTGCTTTTATAGCCTACACTAAGCCACTGGATCTGGGTCCTTCACATCATTTTCCCTCCTCCCCCTAGGTAGGATTCCCAGTGAGGGTCCCCGCGTATATTTGGTAATTCAATAAAGTTTGGCATTGGTTGTTCTTGGGAATGGTCTAGGGGCAAAACAAACATATACAAGGCCTGTAAGCCATATTGTATTGTAGTTCTTCCCCTCTAACCTACCCCAGAGCTGACTGTAATGAATTGGGAGTTCTGGTGTTTTTAGTGTGTTGTTCAGAAGCTGAAAACAGTCTAGAAAAGTTGCCTGCACAGTTGGTTTTAAATATTCCGTTGTGCAGGGAAAGTGCAAGGTTGTATGCTCGGTACAAGACAAGACTCTCCTGCCAGGTAACGATTTTTTTTACTTTGCTTCCCATTTCGAGTTTTCAGCAGTCGGGAAATCACAAACCAGCAACATTGTATCAGTGGGACTGTGAAATTCACTGTATGTCTCACGGCCTTTATGAAATGATACTTTAGAAGTATTGGAAAATGGAACAAATGTAGCAACATGTTTGCTATCATTGCTGGGTGCATAGAAAGCTTTCCTCTTAAAGGGAAAGCCATCCAGTTCACTGTCAGAGGTTTGGGTCTTCTTACATGGAACTTTGGGCTCCTGGACGGAGGGGTGAGTTTCTGGAGGTTTTTGGGAACTGTGGACAGAAAAAGCAGATGCAAGGTGGTTATAAGCCTGGCCCTCCCCACTTAGTTTTATTTGGGCACTTCCCTTAAGGGACATCATTACAGGCACACATAGGCTACAGTCGTGGAATGAAGCAGGATTGTGGGAGGCTGCGAATTATATAACAATATCTCAACTGCACGGATTGATGAATATGGGGCAGTTATCAGTGTTCTTATACTTGCAGCTGGGGCTACTTAAAGAAGACAGGTTGGGAGATAATCTCAGGAGAGAGCTTGCACCCTTTTAGAAAATTCTCATGACCCAAGGGAATAGAAGAGGCAGGATTGATATGATGTATAAAGCCATATTGACTGCAGAACTACACAGTGCTTTAGGAGTGAGTTAGCAGTGGAGGATGGATTTGGGTAGGTGCCTGGATGGTGATCTCTGGAGTGCACTATGCCTGCCGCTGGCAATATACTCAGTTTGTCCCGCATGTAAACAGAAAACAGCCAATATCATTGCAGAGGGTGTGGAGATGTCAGTACTTATTGGCACATGTGGTGAACATGCACACATGCCATACCTATTGGAGAATTCAGTACACTCGATCACATGGTCCATGGTTCTCTTTTAGCTGCAAGAGTTAAGCTCCTGTAAGGGTGCAGAAGGAGGAGACTGACACACAAGGCGACATGTTTGTAAGCAACAACTTTTATTAGTATTGAGAAAACCTAACTTTCTCTAACTCTAAGAGGGGGTTCTCTACCGCCACTAAAAATGCTAAAGGAATTGCCAAGATGTCCTGTGTAAATCAATAGGACACCATCCTGTGTCATAAAACTACTTCTATCCCTCACACATATGTAAGGAAGGCATGGTATCAATAGTAGACACAGACACAATGGATACACATTTTGAAAACCTTTATTTTGGTATTTCAGTTGGGATGGTAGAATTCATAACTGACCCTAACTCTAGAATGGGAGTAGTCTCAACCATTAAGCAAATAATAAACGAGTCCAAGTCAGTCTAGTCAAAATAAAAAGGGTCTTGAGAGTTTTCTTTAAAAAGATAGGTGGATGGCACAGTTCTATCAGTCTTGCACACTGTGGCTTACTAGTACAATTCAACAGTTCAGGTTTGGGCTTTAAGCTTTTAGCAGTTCAATCAGTTCCTTAGGCTTTGTCCGCCTTATCATAAATACACAGTTCTACTCTTGGTTCTTACTTTGCCTCAATTCAACACGGGCTTCCCTCTGCTGGGCTTGAACCTGTCTTTCTCTTTGTGGGGGGGTTCCCTTCCCCACTTTACCTCACACTTAACTTTCACTGTGGAACAGTTTAGCACAGACTTCCCTCCGCTGTGCTCAAGCCCATTGTTTTCTTTGCGAGGATTCCCTTCCCCACGTTTTCACTTTATATCTCTTTAATGTCGAATACTTAAGAAACTGCATGACCTCTTAGACCCCTCTAATCCTCATCTTGCAATGCTTCTTGGTACTTGTAGTTTCTTCTCTTGACTTTGGCCTCTTCCCAAGTTCATATGCAACACCAGTACCTCTTGGTATTTGTAGTCTCTTATTCTCTTGACTTTGCCCCCTTGGCCTCTTTCAAAGTTCTAACACTTTGCCCTGTTGGCATATTCAGAGTTCACATACTTTGCTTTTCACTTTATTCAACTTGTAGTAGGGATCGCAGTTACTTTCTTGCCTTCAGTTCTCGTGTAATACACTTCAACTCAGAACATTTCACAGAGACTTTCAAATGTGTGATACCGACTCGCAGGACCACTCTGTTACTTTGTATACTTTCTTCATTCAGCAATTGTCCTTACCATTATGCGTTTTATCTGCACATGCGCACCCTTCAACTTTTGGTTACAGTTACTTTTGCTTTTAACACAAACCAGGCTTTTGTTGCTTCGATAACTCACTGGTCATGTTAATCAGGCTTCTCTCTTCAAAGCCTTTCCTGCAGCAGTGAAGGCTGTTACAAACGGCTCCTCCCCAACTCCATCGTTCACCCAGGAGGATAGTGGGCCTCTTTGAAGCATCTTGAAGGTTTCCCCGTCCCGCTCACTCAGTTTCAGTCTTGGAAAGCTTACGGCTTCCTGAGAATTCTCGTCTGGCTCTCTCTCGGACTTCGTAGCTGCCGACCAGTCCCTTGCCTTCCAACTTCCATAGCCTGGTTCGCATCAGCCCGAAAGAGCTCCTTCTCGTAGCCAGCCTTGCTCAGAGTGTGCCTGTGCGTACCACCTTTTATCCTGACGGGGAGTGTTAACAAGTGGCAAGTGGCAGATGTGTATAGTTAGGATTACGTGCCCGACTCTGCCTGGTCTCATTAAAGGGACAGAGCCAGTGCAAGTCAGTAGAGGTGATCTTCCTGGCCTCATTCCTCATCTTCCTCGGCTCAGTAGTGTTGTCAATGTGAAGTGGGGAGGAATTATGGGGGTTGTGGTTTCCCATAAGATAAACAGGGATAGCTGTTAGATGGTTTGCGCAAAAAGAGGGATACCATGTCTCACCGTCGGGTGCTTCTCCCCACTCCCTGAGGACCTTCTACCCAGGGGATCCTCCCTCGCTTGTCCACCCCCGGGGTCGAGATCCCAAAGCGATGGCCTTTCCCTGTCCACCTGAGTACGGGACCCACCGGGACTAGGTTATGAAACACCCTCTGGTTTTTCACACTTATAGCTAAACTTAAGAGGTAGTGGATCTTCTTGGTCCAGAAGAATGGCTCCCTTCTTCTGGACAGCGGATCACAGTTCCAGTTGTTAGGTGGGATTTTCACCTGAAGGAATGACTCCCTTCCTTAGGTTTCAAACCCTTTCCAAGGCACAGAGCAACGTTCCAGGTTGAAATGCCAAAAAGCAGTGAAGTTCTCAATTCAAACTCAAAAGGTAAAGTTCTGGTTCAAATATCAACATTCCTTATTGCCCATAGTTGCTTCTTGTGAGGGGTCACAAATGTGAGGCGGACAACTTTCAGATGATTTCTCAAATTGCGCCATTTTTTTAAAAAAAAATTAAAATTTGTTTTGATTGCATTTTTTCATACAAGCAGGTGAATAGGACATAGTCAAAGCGTCATTAGAGCTTGCATGGAGTCAAAAGAAACAGAAAACAGAATAAGAACTTAATGCTCAGTTAACAGAAGGGAACTTTAGGAGAGGGAGAGCGGCAAGGCGACAAAAAAAACAAGGAGATTGAGCCTTTCACAGCTGGTAAAGTCCAAGGGTAAGCGCCTCCATTCCACTAAGGACCGTCTTTGGCCACGGTGGAGCCCCACAGGGCTTTGGGGTCAGAGTCAGGAGACGTCCTGTAGGTTAACTTTCCTGCTCAGGCCGTGTTGCCCCATGCTTGGCACCCTTCATCCTGTCCTTTCAGACTTGGTGCCCCACCCAACAAAGGGTGGGTGGTCGCCTCACCACCCCTGGGAAACGCTCAGTGTAGTCAAGGAGCCCAGGTGTGATCGAACTTCAGTCCATTCCCAAACCTGACAGCTGTGATTTATTTTTTTGCTGCCGCAATTATTTCCCAACATTTGGACCACCACATTTGGGTAGCTGGGCCCTCAGGGTTTTTCCAGAGTCTGGCGATTGAGATATTTGCGGTTGTCAGAGGATGAGAGCACAAGTCCGCCATGCGGCCAGATAGTGGGAATTGGCCTTCCCCGGTGGATCCCAGAAGGACTATTTCTGGGTCCCATGGGATTGTGAGACCTGTTATTAGTTTAATTTGTTCGAGGACATTCTTCAAAAATTGGGTGGCCTTCGGGCAGGACCAGAAGAGGTGGAACAACGAGCCCAGCTCGGGGCATCCTCTCCAGCAGGCTGAAGGGATGGACGGGTTACATTTGTTCAGAAACTCTGGGGTGCAGTACCATCTATAGCACACTTTGAATGCTCCTTCCTTGTTAGTCGTACATTTTGAGCTCTTGTGCGCCCGGGTCCAAATGTGGCTCCACTCATCAGGTTCGATGGATCTGCCTATATCTTTTTCACAGTTTAGAAATTGTGCCATTTTAATAAATTATAAGTTTCAACAAACGCTTCACCATCCCTACGCTGTCGAGGATTTCCCTGCCTATCAAAAACTAAAGGAAACCCTCTAACAAGTTATATCTGTCCCTCAAACTTAAACATAAAATATACAAGAAAATATATGTCAATTCACAATTAATATCAACAGTGCTACTTCTAATGTGTTAAGTCTCTTGATAGCCTGGTCAAGTTCCCCTTCCCCAGGTTTAAGGTTAGATTCAAGTCCAATGTTCAACGAAAAGAAAACGAGTAAAACCGGTTCACAATAAAGTTCCAGTTAAATTCTGGACTCAGTTACTGTGTCAAAAGAAAGTTCCGTCAACCAATGTTCAACCAACAGAAAGTTTTTCTTCCTCCTTGAACAATGATTTTTCCACTTCGTCAAATAGCCTCAATGATGTTCTAGGTCAAGATGTTTTGCCACAATTTAAAATTTCAATGAAGAAATACAGTTCATTGTCAGATTCAAAGAAACACAATTACTAAGATCTCCTCTCGCTTCTGTTTTTATAGTATCATGAATCGCAGTTTATATTTGTGTCATGATGACTTCTCAGCACTTCTACTTTCACCTGAATAACTGCTGTATCAGGTTCCCTTGTGCAAAGATTCACCATGCAAGTCTATTCGCCAGTCCCATAGTGTTCCATTTTCAACTATGCGTCTGAAGTTTTAAATCTACTGACAACCACAAGTATCACCACAGCTTTAGCCGTTTGTTCCTTTTTTGACTTTGAACAACTTTTCAGAAAAGACAAAATTCTCAATATGTGCTAATGCCCCTTACCTTTTGAGACCCCCAGCAACTTTGCTGGATTTCTAGGATTTTATTTTTTTACCTGGGGTGAGTGTGAGCCTTTTTTCCCACTCTTTCATTTATTTTGATGTGTGTTTTACTTTTGTGTTCTTTAGTTATGGAGTTTTAACACAACTCCATGGGCATCATCTTTTTCTGTGTGTCACACTGCACCTTCAGTGCAGTGGCACAGGGGTGTCTTTCAGACTCCCCAAGGTTTAAATACCTTCCCTGGGACGGACTACTGTCTCCCAAGGCATGTAAAGTTAAATTGACTTTACTAGTCTCTTTAAATGTATTGACCGAGCACACACTATCTTACTATAGAGTGCTGGAGGGGTTGCCTAGCTTCCCCCGAGTCAAAACACTCATGTAACAGTAAAATGTTACCCTTTCCTACTTTAAATGGTTGGTGGCAGTGATTTAGCTCAAACTACCATGATTTTTCCCTACCGCTAACAATGGTAGCTAAAAATCGGGTCAGCCATGTTTTTCCAAAATGTCGCCCAAGACCAATCTGAAAAACAGACTACAGTCATCTTTTTTCGCCATTTCTTTTAGGAAAGGTCCTTCTTGTGTTTGTCTCTGCGCGCCAAACCAGGTTTGGTCCCTTTGTTCGTTGGCCTTTGGCGGGCTTTGGTGCTGAAGCCCTCCTCTGGTGCCAGGGTGTCTGGGGTGGACAGGATGTGAGGGAGGTGCCCGAAACTCCCTGTTCTTAGTCTCCTAGGAGACCTGAATGCACTCTGGCGTGGTTGGCCGGCTGGCTGTCCGGCAAGGACAGCCACCCTGCTGTGTGAGTGACAGCCAGGCTGGAATGAATGGGGGAAAATTGTTTAAAAGCAGGTCCCTGGGACTTGGAAAGCAGAGTCGACCACTGGAACGAAAGTACCAAAGGAAGAGGACTGCTGCAACTCCTGAATGACCGGTGAAGCCCTGCTGCAGGTCCGAATTGCCTGAAACTCTGATGACAGAGTTAACTTCTTCCCTTGAGTTTGGTGGGAACAACCAACTCGCAAGCCACCTGGACACCGTCCTATTCTGGTCGCATTTTCATCAGAGTACTGTTGAAAACCGGATAGCCAGGGGGAAGGAAACAAGCTCGTGGACTTTAAGGCACTCACACCTTAAACCGAGTCTTGCTACAGCTTTTTGCTTCTTCCCTGGCCAGTGCAGGAACCTCCCGACATCCTCCTTCTTGTCCCCACGACTGAAGCTCAGGAACAGCAAGATCTGCTCGAACTGCCAGGAACAACTGCTTCAGCTTTCTTCATTGACAAGGTACTGTGCAAACGCAATCCGGAAACCTTTTTGGCCATCAAGAAAGTGCGTGAAACTTTCCTCAACTACAGAGGCTTTTCCTTCCCTAAACATTCGTCAAACTTTTCGCCTAGCCAAATCCTTTAAAAATCTGTGGCAAAGACTTAACGTTATTTACCAGAACTGTGCTATCCTATACAAAAGACGCTGAACCATTGACTTTGGCCCAGGCCTATTGAGAAGAATTGCTGGTTGTATTTAACTAAAACCCTTTGCCCTGCCTATGTATGTATTTGGGCTGTCTATTCTTATAACCTTGTCTTTTACCTCCTTTATTAAGTAACTGAAGTGCCATTTTGCTTCCACTTCATTTTGGAGCTAAACTTGTTCATTTACTTAACGGTTGGATTGTTGTGGTGTATTAGTGTGTGATATTGAGCTGCTTATGCTAGAGTAATGTTTTATAACTGAGTAAATAAATGTATATTCTTTTGAGTAAGTGTTTACTTGAATTACTGTATTGGTTGGTCCTTTGTGTAACCTGTTCTACTACTCACTTAAACTCTAGAGATAAGTCTGGCTGCCCAGCAATCGCTACCACTTTACTGTGTAGCACAGGCTTACACCAAAGGTGAAATTGTGCTTACGCTTGTAGTCCTAATTGCCTGTAGTGGTCTCTAAGGGTACTGCAGATGATTCTGCCTAACAGACAGCCTCTTTGCCGCTCTTGTTTTTCTGCAGCATCAACAACCAAAATGCACTTAAGGATATAGTTATACCTTTCCTCCTTGTGGTTTTGGCAATCTGCGTTACATCAACCTTTAGGAAAACAATTGCCCTCGGCAAGCTTCACCCTTTTTACAACTCTGCAGTCGCCGCTTTGCTTTCTGCTAACCAGAGCAGTTCAACTGGTATGTTGTGTTCTAGTCTCTTTTGACTTTAAACACTGTTTGAATAACTCTTGGCTTTGGTAATGTTTTGTATCTCTCTTGGCCTTGGGCAATGCTTGCACCACTCTTTGGTTTTTGGGAAATACTTTTTTCTTTTTTTAAAATGTGTTTCATTCGTTTTGACTGGTACATGTGTATCAACAACACACAGAACTGTCTAAGCAGTGTCAATGGCCATCACATAATAACGTATCATAATCCCTTCATCAACTTCCCCCTCCCCTGCCACCTAACTCCCTCCCCTCAACCTTGCCTAATACACACTAGTACTATCAACTCAAAGATGTTGCGTGACTTGGAACACCTCGCACACCTATTAGGGCTGATCCGCCCCCATTACCTCTACAACTTCCTAAGCAAACAGTGTTTGCACCAAGACCTCCCATTCCACAATGCACCCGGTACCCCCCCTTTGTGTGGTCTACTCACCACCCCTGCCAGTATAGGCCCACCATAGGGCATGCCCAGAACATATGCAACATCCCAGCTTCCGTCTCTTTACACCTGGGTCACGCTGATGCCTCCACGCCTCGGAACTGTGAGATCCTTTGTGGCGCCATCTATGCTATGTGTGTTGGCAACAATTGTATAAGCTGCAGTCTTGCATTTCGTGACACACTCTTCTGGTATCCTTATAATTGCACCCATTGTGCGTCTGTTGACACAACCCCTAAATCCTCCTTCCATTTACCCCTTACCGTTAGTGGGTAGGGAGGCCCATTAGACAATAACAGATTGTATATCCGTGATATGGTGTGCCCGCCTTCAGCTATGTCATATAGGACGTCCACTACCGAGTGCGTCTTCATTAATTCACTATATGTGGGCCTTCTACCCATAATCTCTCTCGATTGTGCCATGTAGCAAATGTTGGCCTATCTACATGCCTGTGCGTCCTGCCAGCTCTAAGCAGGGTATGAAAGTCGTATCTTGCAGGAAGTCCCCCATTGTGGCCACCCCGCAGGTTTCTCAATTTGTGCGTAGTCCCACTATACTCTGTGCTGAAGATGCAACCAATGTAACCAAAGGAATCTGCACTGAGATTGGGTCTGTGAGCACCATTGCCGCCAGCGCCCTATCGCACATTTTCATCCCAAGGGACATCAGGTGCGACCATCGGCCACCTCAAGGCTTCCTAAGCCACACTAGTTCCTTCAAGTAGCAAAGTGTCCCGATGGGTTGCAGTGTCCGGGGTAGGGTCGTCCACCAACCAATCTTCTACAAATTGTGTCTGCCCTGCTATGCAATATAATTCAAACTGCGGGACCCTAAGGCCACCCTCTGTTTAGCGGCGATCGTGCTATCCTGTTCCGCCCCAGGACTCCTCTACAAATGCTATATAAAGTTTTAAAGAAAGATCTCGGTATGTAGGATGGAACGAAGACGTGTAGCAGTCTAGGAAGCACCGTCATTTTCAGCAGGGCCGCCCTTCCCATCAGCGAAAGAGGCAGTCTGGCATAGAACTTCATAGAACTCTTTACGCCCTCTAGGGCCCTCAGCGTATTATATATGTGTTCCTCTGCTGGGTCATGGTAAACATTAATGGCCAAATATCTAAATGTAGGCAATTTCCATTGCAAGGCGAGAACGGGAAACTCGCTTCGTTTTGTCTTACGCAATTCTGCTAAGGGAAACAAGGCTGACTTGTCCCTGCTGATTGTAATCCCTGACAGTTTCCGCAAAGAGCGCCATAGCTTCTAGTAACAACTCCACATTATCTTCAGGGTCTTGAATATATAACAGCGTATCCTAGGCATACGGGGATATTAGATATCTAGTCACGTCTATTTCAATGCCTGATTCAATATATTCCGTTCTGAGATACTGGGCGTTAGGTTCCATAGCTAGGATGTAAAGCAGGGGCGTTAATGGGCAACTCTGTCTCATCCCTTTCTCCAATTCCCAAGCTTCTGAGATATTTCTTACCGTTTTGACCCTTGCTATCGGTCTGGTATACACTAGCTGGACCCACTTGATGTATGTCTGCCCAAAACCAAACCTACGCAGAGTTGCTTAAAGCCAATCCCATCTTACTGAATGAAACGCTTTAATTGCATCTAGTGTGGCTATGGCACACAGTGTATCCCATGATGCTGTGCTATCTATTACGTGGTACAATTGTCTCAGGTCCCAGGTCATACTGTGGCCCGGTACACAGCCCGCTTGGTCTGACTGCACCAGATTGTGTATCACTTTTCTCAACCTATTTGGAAGTAAGTATCTTGCTATCTTGGTTGAACATTGAGGGGGGACTCTACGAGCTACACTCCTCTGGGGTTTATGGGGTTTAATAAGTGGTATAATGTTGGATTCTCTCAGAGGACCCCCACCTCATAGGAATCATTGAAGGTACTAAGGAAATGAGGTGCCAGTTCTTGGGCATATTCTTTATAGAATTCACTGGGTAGCCCATCTGATCCTGGTGTCTTTCCCGTCAGCAGGGCCACAATCGTGCTCTGTATGTCCCCTAGGGAGATGGGCCCTTCTAGGCCCTCTCTCGCTTCCTGACTCAACACTGTTAGTACTATCTCTTCCACTACCTCCTCTAAGTGTGCCTTTGGTGTCAGTGGTCCCCCCGGTAAAGGTTTTGATACAATTCCAGAAATGCGTTGTTGACTCCCTCCTGGGTATGACACGGGTCCCTGCGTTTCATATATATTGAGTGTATGGGGCCCCGTTTCTCCTCATTTTTATATAGCCATGCCAACAATCGGCCCGGTTTATCCCCTTCCCTGTGTTGCCTCTCAGTATATTTAACAAAGCTATGCTTACCCAGCCTCTCCCAGCACTCCATACATTTCTGTTTTAGTCCCATAATCTCTGCTTCCGTACCCGCTATATGCCCCAGGGACTGCTCCAGTTTCCGCACCCTTTCCTCTGCAGAGGACAACTCCCTATTGATGATTGCTTGGACACTCCCTGACCCTGCAATGGCTACTCCTCCGACCACCACCTTCAGCACTTCCCAGAAGGTTCCTGCTAGGTACAGTGCCTATATTATGCAAAACGTACTCGGTGATGCTGTCTTTAAAAAATCTCGAAATGGAGGGTCTTTCAACGACTTGCCTCCAATCCGCCACATAGGTATCGGAGCTCTGGGGGGCACATATTGCCATTTTAGGCTAAGTGGGGTGTGGTCTTATAAGACTCTACCTTTGTACTGGGCGTGCGTAATGGGATGTGCTAGTTTGCACACTACGAAGAAGTAATCTATTCTCGTATGCACTGCAAATGGAGCCGAGTAGTTTCTGGTGACTAGGTGGAGAGCTCTCCAGGTATCCTCCAGGGCGAAGGAGTCTAGGAGCTTCTGTAGTGCCTTGGCTGGTGGAGCTGGTTTAGTGTATTTGGTGTCTGATCTGTCCAGTAGCAGGTTTAGTGTACTGTTAGGGAGAATTCTCTCTTTAGGCTGAATTTCCTAACCTAGTGAGTCCCCCAGCAGCTTTGCTGGATTTCTGGAGTTTGTTTTTTTCTCCTGCCAAGAGTGAGACTCTTTTTCTCCCACTCTTGGACATGATTTATGGTGTTCCTTTGACTGTTAATGTGTTTTATGGGCTATGGGGTCCTTTACTCCATAGGGTCTCATGTGTTTTTATTATGTGTGTTACACAGCACCCTCTGTGCAGTAACCCAGGGGTGTCATAGTGACCCCCCACCATAGACTCCATACCCTGGGACTGACTACTGTCTCCCAGGGCATGTAAAGTCACCATTGGCTTTACTAGTCCCAAATTATTAACAGAAACCAGTACAAACCATCATATTGTGGACGTACTGGTCGGGGCAATTCGATTGGCCCGGGGTCTGTTAGTCGAGGGGGCACGACTCCGTCCCCCCTGATCGAGTTTTGGCTGGTGGCAGTGGAAACTACTTTTTATATTAAACCGCGAATATTTTCCTATGGGATTTTTCCATTGTTCGAGGCTACCAACTTTAATTATTTAATTCTCATAGCCTCGAACATACCGCCGGTTTATTTATTTAATATTAATTCGCCGGTTGGTATTTTTTGCCAGGACTCGATTCTAAAATGGCGTTTGTGTTCTCTTCTGTGACTCCAACCCAAGTCGAGCCCTTTGTTCCACTTTTTGGCGGGCTTCTCCACAGAAGCCCCCAAAAGTGGTGCCACTCTGTCTGGGTACCACAGGGGGTGTGGGAGGGGGTTTAGGCACCCTGGACTGAGTTACCTTGGTAACTCAAGTCGCACTCTTGTGTTATTGGCCCAAGTGGTGAGCCGGCCGGCCGGCTCACCACTTAGCATGTTTGATTGACAGCTAGGCTGAGTGAATGGGGGTATGCTGCATAAAAGCAGGGCTTTGGGGACTGGAACTTCAGAAGTCGCCACAGGACCTGAGAATCCGACGAGGGAGAAGCTGAGCCGACCTACCACGACGACACCACCGGTGGAGCCCTGCGGAACCGACTCACCACTTCCCGATTACAGAGAAGATCTCCCGGCTGGAGAGGCTTCTTCCCCTGACTGGTGGGCACAGTTTTTTTCCTTCCTTCTTCGCACCCCAGACCGGTTTGTGGTCGAACTGCCCGTGCCAAGCACCCCGGCAGCCGGATAGCCACTCACCACTGAACCGCGAATCAACGGACCGCTCCTTGTACCTGAGAAACTCCGCGGCTGGTTTCTTCCCTGGCAGTGCAACGGACTCCTGTCTTCCTCCACGACGAGATCCTCTCTTCCCCCGGACGAAGCACCGACTTGCATCCGCTGCCAGGAACAACGGCCCCCGCTGGAGTCTTCTCACCACTTTAAGGTACAGTGTCCGCCAGGCCTCCCTTTCTAAAGATTGCTACAAGGTAATAATAACTCCTTAACCTTCTGGACTGGGCTGGCCGCCTTGACCCTCTAACTGGTCCCTTTCTTTGGTCCAACTCCTTTTTGAACCTTTACAAGACTTTTGTGCACTGCAACCGTGTGACCTTGGACACATTTCGTTTCGATCCTCTTAAAGCGGATCCGGCCTACTGACTGAATTCACGGTTTTACTTTGCCTTCCTCTCTTGTTATGTTCTTGTAAAAAGTGTTGGGATCTGTTTCAATTTGTTCTCTGCTTTTCTCTCCCTTTTAAAAACGAACTATTAGAGTGCCATCTACGTTAAGCGCTCACCGCTATCTGAAAATAAGTGGGGCTTTACTTAAGACTTGTCTAATATTCTTTTAAGGGAGTGTATATCTTTTAGTGACCGTGTTTTTGAATTGCTTACTATTAGTGCCTGTGTGTTTTTCTAGATGTGGTTTTTAAATAAATAATTATATCTCTTTTACACCAAGCCCTGGTCAGTGTTTACTTGTTCTATTGTGTTCTCTTGACCTATTGTGAATACTCTGTATACTGCCTAACTCTTCTTGAGGGAAGTCTGACTGCCCAGCCACAGCTACCAAGTGAATCTGTGTGGCACAGACTGCTACCAAGTGGGTTTACTACCAAACACCTGTAGTCCTAAATCTTTTGCAGTGGTCCCAGAGGGAACTGCACAGGTTTCTGCCTAACATGTACTATTAAAGTCACCTCCCTTTATCATGTTACTGTCCCTGTAAGGGCCCAACTTGGGGTACAGGGATTGAAAGAACGTAGCTGCCCCTTGGTTACCTGGGGTACAGGGATTGAAAGAACATAGCTGCCCCTTGGTTAGGGGCATATGTTTTGACCAAACATGTTTCCGACTGTTTGAGTAGGCCCTGGACTAACACCATTCTGCCCTCATTGTCTGTTTTAATGTGGGTGACCTTAAAGGGTACTGAGGGCGCTATTCATATCCGGACTCCCCTAGCATACGTGAAGTATGTGGAACTAAACACCCGCCCACTCCATTTATTTGCCAGCAATGCCAATTTTTCAGCCGTAAGGTGTGTTTCCTGCAACATGGCTATGTCCACTTTGCATCTCTTGAGGTATGAATAAATCCTATTTCTCCAGCATGGGGTCTGGCATGGATTCACATGCTCATGAATATTCCCCGTCGTCAGGCTGGGAATCCTCGGTACAGAAAAAAAATCAGTATCAGTTTCGTTTCTGGTCTGTCTTTCCTAGTAGTAACCAATCCCTGATCTCTGGGTCATACTGCCCACAGCCAATGACTGTCCTCTCCCTAAGCCCCGCCCCTGGCAGCTATCCTCAGATTTTTACCGCACGTTCAAGTGTTGGGAATCCTCGTGCTAGCTCTCGAGCTTTTGCTGCGTTTTCGCGCTTTTTCAGAGAGAATTTCTAATTTTTCGGTTAAATTGAGCCTCAAGCTCCACCGTTTCTACATCCGATCAACGGGGATCCGTTTCGGAAGTTTCTACGCCCCTCAAGGGTGAAGATTTCGTCGAGCGACACTTCGGAGGATTCCAGAAGTTTCTGAGGCCTACCCCGGAGATGGCCCAGGAGAAAGGAAGCTCGACGCCCGGGAAGCTGTTCAGGGCCTGCCCTGGATGCCAGCTGCAGAACCTGTTCAAGAAAGACGAGCATTCCTTATGCCTCTACTGTCTTCACGAGGACAAAACGCACCTGCGGAAAGACTGTGCGTTTTGCGGGAACATGTCGGAGCGGACCATAAGGGACCACCATCTTCGTCTCTCCAACTGGTCGGAGGGAAAAAGCCTGTCAGGTGAGGGGGAAAAAGAAGAAATCCAAGCTGTCTTCTAAGTCCTGTGAGGGCGCCCCGGCGACGGGGGCCCAACAGAAGGCTAAGCACCGCGAGTCCGCGGGCACCGGGAGTGCCAAACGGTCGGGCTCCTTGGCTGCCAGGCAGGGCGCACCCTCCCCAGCGCCATCAACCACGAGCCAACGCTCTGGCTCGGGTAAGAGGAAATCCGAGAACCCAGCCAAGCTTCTGGAGAGGCCTCGGTCGATCTCGAAGATTTCGGCGGAGGGGGAGCGAGGCGAGGAGCCCTCCCCCAAGGTGAAGGCCTCAAGCACGCAGACAGTGACGAAGGCCTTGATTCACCCAGCCAAGGCCTCTATCGAGAAAGTCGCGGCAACCCTGGCGCAGCCTGTGGAGGTTACACCGGTGGTAGTGACCTCGGGCCCAGAGTCTCCCTGCCACCTCGGAGGGAGGCGTCTTTCAAGCCCAAGAAATCCATGGAGGAGAAAGAAGGGGGGAGGGCGGCAGTGGCCGTCATGGATACAGACAAAGCCTCCGAGGAGGAGCTGGTCAAAGTCTTGGAGAGCCACAACGTGGGCAAGGAGGAGTACCAGCCCGTCGAGAGGCATCCCGACGACGGAGACGACGAAAGCGACGGAGGCCGCAGACCAACCGTCGCGCCCGTCGCAGCCAGTGCCGCAGGACAACTCGGCAGCCATTTTGATGGCAATACAATCCTTATGCACGGAGATAAGGACGAATTTGCCTCTACCCCCGACGGAGGAGCCGGAACCAGGCCCGACGGAGGAGCCAGGGACAGGCCCGTCGGGAAGTCCACCACCAAAGAGGAGAAGGACACATCCTCCTACCCCTTTCCAGCCCTCGGGGTCCGCTCAGCCCTCATCCCCATCCACGATCCGCGGGGAGTACACGGGCACGGACACGACGGGCACGGACGACGACGACGGCGGCGATGACCGGGTAGACCTCCCGTCGTCCCCCCATCCCCAGGCTTCACCGCCCGACGAGATTGGATCCTTCCACGCCATGCTCTCCAGGGCATCCAAGCTTTTCCAGCTCTGCCCTGAAGAGAAGAAGGAGGGTTTCCTCTACCAACATCGCGAGGCCAAGAGGAAGATGGTCCTCGCGGTCCCGCTACTGGATGATATCTGGGACGAGGGACTTTCCCTCCTCAAGAACCCGTCCACGACGCCGGCGAAAAGGTACCATTATGAGAAGAAATAACGGGTCCCCGATGCGGCCCCTCTATGCCTTAGAGCACAGCCGACCCCGGATTCGGTCGTCTCGGCGGCTGCCAGGAAAAAGGCAGGGGGGGGGAGGGTCATCGGCCTCAAAATCGACTTCCCCACCGGACGGCGATGGAAAGAAGCTTGACGCGATGGGACGACGAGTCATCACGTCGGCGGCGACGACGATTAAGGCGTCCAACGCCCTAGCTATCATTGCCCGTTACAACAGGGAACTCTGGTTTAAAATCGCTCCCCCGTTGGACTTCCTGCCGGACGACAAGAGGGCGGAAGCCCTGGAAATCTTACAAGAAGGCGAGGTGGCTTCGGACCACGCCATAACGGTGGCAACAGACATCGCGGACACCGGTTTCCGCCAACTGGGCAACAGCGTTTGCCTGAGACGGCGCGTTTGGCTTAAGGCGACGGATTTCCGCCAGGACCTACAAGCCAAGGTATTGGACATGCCCTTCGACGGGAACAACCTGTTTGGGAAAACAGTCGAGGAGTCCCTGCAAGCCATCAAGGCGGACACTGAGACAGCCCGGGCCCTGGGTGTTCTCCAGCAACGACGGCCACCCTTTCGGAGCACCAGAGGCAAGCAAGGGGCCTCCAAAGGTTCCGGCAGCGGCTCTTCTACCTACTGTCAGGCGGCCCGTTCCTCGTCGCAGGAAGCCTATAGAGGACGAGGCAAGTCGGGTGGTTCCCGCCGTCGTCGTCAGGGCGGCAAGGCGGCCTCTAAACAGGACTGGACCGACCGTAGTGTCGGGCCCCCACCGAAGCACCCCAGTGGGAGGCCGGCTGGCGAAGTTAGTCAGCGTGTGGGAGTCCATCTCCACTGACCGTTGGGTGCTGGAAACCCTGGCCCAGGGGCACGCCCTCGAATTTCTAAGGAAATGCCCTCACGTGCCACCCGTGGCCAGGAAGGAAAACCACGTACCCCAGCTGCTGCTGGAGGTAAAGGCGATGCTCAAGAAAGGTGCCATCGAGCTCGTCCCAAAGAGGCTTCGGGGCTCCGGAGTCTACTCAAGATACTTCCTCGTAAAGAAGAAGACAGGAGGTTGGCGTCCCATCCTAGACCTGCGGCGATTGAACAAGTACATCAAGGCCCAGAAGTTCCGGATGGTCACCCTCCAGCATGTGCTGGGACAGCTGGAGGAAGACTATTTCCTATCGTCGTTGGACTTGGAGGATGCCTACTTCCACATCCCCATTCTCAAAGGACACCGAAAGTTCCTCAGGTTCGTGGTCCAAGGACAGCACTACCAGTTCAAGGCCCCCACGTTCGGATTAAAGTCGGCACCCAGGGTGTTCACCAAGTGCCTAGCACCAGTGGCGGTGTGGCTACGCCTACAAGGGATCCACGTCTATCCCTACCTGGACGACTGGCTCATCCGAGCAAGGTCAAGGGAGCTCGCCATAGAACACACAATGAGGACCGTCCAGCTGCTCCCGGACCTGGGATTCTCCATCAATTTTCCCAAATCCCACCTTGCCCCTTCGCAAGTCGCCCTGTTTCTGGGAGCCAAGCTCGACACAGTGGCGCGGCTGGCCTCACCGTCGGAGGAAAGGACGGAGGCCATCCTGGGCAAGGTGCAACTTCTGCTGGCCACGGACGTGGCCAGGGTAAGATCCATCAAATCCCTCCTCGGCATGATGTCCTCTTGCATATATCTGGTGCGCCTATGCAGACTTTGGATGCGCCCCCTACAAGAGTTCCTCGACGCCCGCTGGATTCAAGTGACGGGCAGCTTCGAGGACAGGATTCCGCTCAACGAGACTTTCCGTCAAGCGATCCGGTGGTGGGGCACCCGCGCTCATCTAACGGCAGGCACAGACTTTCAGACCCCAGCTCACCAGGTAACAGTGACGACGGATGCCTCCCTGGAAGGGTGGGGAACACACACCGGGGATCTTCACGCGAGAGGCCTTTGGCTTCCGGAGGAGAAGCCGCTCCACATCAACATCTTGGAGCTCCATGCAGTGTTCTGGGCGCTCAGGTCTTTTCTTCCGTACCCCAAGGGCAAGGTGGTGAGGATCTTCACCGACAACACCACCACGATGTTCTACATCCGGAAACAAGGCGGAACCAGATCCCAGCCCTGTCCAAGGAAGCCCAGGACCTGTGGCATTGGGCCGTCGCCCAAGGGATGTTTCTGGAGCCTTCATCTGGCAGGGATAAAAAACACCATCGCCGACTCACTCAGCAGGGAGCTGCGCTCGTGCCACGAGTGGGAACTACGCCAAGATCAAGAGGATCGACTCTTCCAACGATGGGGAAAACCCCCAAATCGATCTGTTCGCGACGGCGACAAACTCCAAATGCCAGAGGTTCGCCAGCAGGTTTCCCCAGCCAAGGAGCATGGGCGATGCTTTCTCGTTCCCCTGGGACGGCCTATTCCTTTATGCGTTCCCTCCGTTGCCGTTGCCGCTCCGGCTCATCAACCAGCTCAAGAGGTCCCGGTGCAGGATGGTTCTCGTCGCACCGGCGTGGCTGAGACAGATCTGGTTCCTGGACCTTCTGGACTTGTCAGCGTCCCCACCAGTCAAGCTGCCGGCGGACGCGGATCTTCTCTCCAGAGAAGGAGGCCCCATTCTTCACCACGACCCGAAGTCGCTGAACTTGCAGGCCTGGCTCCTGCAGCACTAGAGTTTGGAGGATACGATATCCCGGCTGACTGCAGAGAGGTTCTTGCAAAAGCCAGGGCGTCCTCAATTCTCAAGTGTTATCGACATAAGTGGAAGAGGTTCTCTATCTGGTGCCGTGCACAGAAGATTAACCCTCTGCGGATTACGGCCCCTCAAGTACTGCCGTACCTACTGTCGCTGGCCAAAGCTGGACTAGCTCACGCCTCAAAATACATCTGGCTGCGATCTCCCGATACACCAGAACCACGGGACAGGCGTCATTGTGGTCCCATCGCCTGGTGAAGGAATTCATGAAAGGATTGTTCCGATCGTTCCCGCCGGTGAAGGTCCCTGCCCCGGCATGGGAGCTCAACGTGGTGCTGACCAGGCTCATGGGGGCCCCATTCGAGCCTATGCATTCGCCGCCGTTGAAGTTCCTGTCGTGGAAGACAGCTTTTCTCGTGGCCATCACCTCCGCACGACAAGTGGGAGAGATCCAGGCCCTATCCTGCAAGCCTCCATACTTGATTTTTCACGACACGAGGGTGGTGCTAAGGACGCACCCCTCCTTTATGCCCAAGGTGCCGTTGGACTTCCACCTCAACGAGCCCTTGGTGTTACCTGTTTTCTTTCTGTCTCCTTCGTCGCCGGCCGAGAGGACTTTGCACTCGCTAAATGTGGCTAGAGCGCTGAAGTTCTACGTGGACCGCACGAAGAGTTTTCGGAAGACATCACAGCTGTTTGTGAACTTTGGACCTGTGAACCAAGGGAAGGCTCTCTCGAAGGCTTCCATTTCCAGATGGCTCTCTGGCTGTATCATGCACTGTCATCGGTTGGCAAACCGACCGTTGCCCGGCCGTCCAAGTGCCCATTCGACCAGAGTGATCGCTGCTACCACGGCGTTCTTGTCTGGTGTGCCCCTGATGGACATCTGCAGGGTTGCTACGTGGAGGTCGACGCACACCTTCACGAGATTCTACTGCGTCGAACGGGATTCCAGGGAGGTGTCCAGAGTCGGCCAAGCAGTGCTGTGCAACCTGTTCGCATGAAGGTGGGCCTGGTGAGGAGGTAAGAGTTGCTTAAATGTTGAGTTTATGTATTGCTTAATGTTGAGCCTTTTGCCACCTCCCAGGGTTGTGCATGTGGGTACTGCTATGTAATCTTATATTCATGAGCATATGAATCCATGCCAGACCCCATGCTGGAGAAGGAACAAGTTACTTACCTGTAACCGTTGTTCTCCAGCATGGGTCTGGCATGGATTCACATGCAAACCCTCCCGCCTACCCCTCTGCGGCTCTTCACTTGGTCATACTGCCACTTCACATGCTACCAAATCTGAGGATGGCTGCCAGGGGCGGGGCTTAGGGAGAGGACAGTCATTGGCTGTGGGCAGTATGACCCAGAGATCAGTGCTTGGTTACTACTAGGAAAGACAGATCAGAAACGAAACTGATACTGATTTTTTTCTGAACCGAGGATTCCCAGCCTGACGACGGGGAATATTCATGAGCATGTGAATCCATGCCAGACCCATGCTGGAGAGCAACAGTTACAGGTAAGTAACTTGTTCCTTCTTTTCACATAGGCGTTCAGGCCCCTCACATTCCAAGTAAGGACATTTACTGTTCCAGCCATTCGCTTTTATCCCCTTCAAATGGACCGGTCCACCGTTCACGCAGCGCCCGGCGCTGCTTTCTCCCTGTGAGGTGATCCAATCAAAAACATTGTGCTCCTAAACCAATTTAACTTATGTGCAGGCAAGTCCCTCCCCAACAGAACATCCCCAACATCCCCAACTGCCCAGCAGCTATGTCCTTGCTTAGACGTGTCTGCTTCTAGCATTCGCCCCAAGCAGGCTTACTTGAGGCTAGTACACAACAGTTGGGAACAAAAACAAGTGCCCACAAAAAAAGGAACTTGGAGGGTGTGGCGGCAGCAGCCACAGGTACGGTCTCCATTGTCATGGTGTAAGATGCTAACCAGTGGAGAGCCCTACCTTGTACAAATAAGCAAAAAAAAAAGCAAGCATCAAAGACCTATTCCGGGGAGAACTATTCTCCTAGCTAATGTTTATTTACGATGAGGTATATGTCCAACTGTGGATCCGCCGGAGCCCTGCATCTTGCTATTCATACTGTTTGCAGTTCCCTAGATGTTCCTGGCTGTCCGTTGTGTAGAGCTTCCTTTATGCCTCCCTTCGTTTTCTCCGCCCTTTCCGCCGGGACATATCTTCTCCCTGTCCATCCATGCCTGCGCCTCCTCGGGGAGGCCAAAGAACCAAGTCTTGCTTTTATGTATCATTTTGAGTTGTGCTGGGTAGATCAATGTGTATTTCAATCCAGCGACCCAAAGCCTAGATTTGGCCGCTGTAAATTGTGCCCGTTTTTTTTGCACTTGGAAAGTGTAATCTGTGTAGACCGCCATATCTGCCGAAGCGCTTTTCAATTCGCCCCCTTGCCTGGAGTAGGCCAGTATTTTCTCCCTGTCCTTATAGTTCAGGACCTTAGCTATAATCTGTCTTGGGGGCACCCCTGGAGGGATGTGTCTGGTCCATGCTCTGTGTGCCCTCTGAATTATGAAGCCCTGTGTGAGGTTTCCCAGGCCCAATTTCCTGGAGCAGCGTGTTCTCAATGAATGAGGTAGGATCTGCGCCCTCGTCACCCTCTGGCAGGCTAACTATGTGAATATTATTCCTCCTGGCCCTCCCCTCTGTTTTCTAGCAGGCTGCCTGCGTCTCACGGGGCCCTCCTGTGTTTTCCTTCTTTTGGGTCTCCAGAGTAGTAGTACATTCAGCCAGGTTTTGCACATCCTGGCGCAGCAACCCAACATCTATTTGCACTGATGCAATCTGTGTTCCCAGTGAGGCCTTTAAGTCCACTATTGCCAGCATCACTTGGTTATGCAGCTCCATGGCTTCACCCCCTCTTCCCTGCGCTGGATCCATGTCACTCCCTGGTATCTGTTGCTTAGACTTGGCAAAGCTGTCTAGCATTGGTTGGTTTGGTTTTGTTTTAGCCAATTTGTCTTAGTCATGGCTCATCGATAACCTGGGCTCATTAAGTGTGTTCCAAGGAGTTAAAGCTGGTATAGCCCTCCAGATGCAGGTGCTGCCTTGCACGCCACAGTAGCGTCCGGCTGCTCACTGCTGTTATACTGAATAGTTGATCCCCCGCAGCCTTATGCTGGGATCTTTCCTCTGGTGTTATGCCTTGAATACTGGCTGACCGAGTGTCTATTGTTACCGCAATGACGCAACCTCTTGTTGCCCAGGGGTAGAAAGGGCTACTTTCTCCAATTCATCGCTCGCCCCGGGTCACCTCAGTCGGGCCAACTATTCAGATCCCTTATTTGTGAGTGGCAGAGCACTCACGTCTCCATTGTTAGCCCCAGGAGAAATCCCTTTCAGCTCCTCCTCACCACTGCGCCTCCCGGCATATGGCTTTGCCACTTGTACTCCCCACATGGGGTGCTGGGCCCATTAGGAGGCTTAACTTTGCACTTGCCTGGTGTTTGTCACCGTGCCCAAAATGCCAGAGGGAGTCCAATGTCTTTCCTATCCCCGTCACTTCTTTGGTTCAGGCGTGTTGGCTCCCCGGCATCCGTCCTCTACGATGAGTGCTCTTCTACAGTCTGCCTCTGCAGTCGAGTCATTCCGCTGCTTCGCTGTTGGTCCGCTGGGGTGCTTCAGGCTCCTCTCCACCTCCAAGCCTTCAACGCTCTTCCACCACCTCCTTCATCTCGTGGCTGCCATCTTGATTATCGAAGCCGGCACCGGTCCCTCTCTTTCATGCTGTGCTTCTCGGCGCCGTCGCTGGCTCTGCTCGCCTCCTTCCAGCAAGGCAGTCCAGTCTAGTTCTCATACGTTCCCGCAAACTTTCAGCTGTATTCTTGCTATGGAAACTTGCTATTTACGCGGATCTTGGAGGATCAGGCAGGCACAGTTGTGGAAGGGAGACCTACTCCATGACTGCAAGCCACAGCCCCACCCTTTTGGGAAATACTTGTTTCACTCTTGGCTTGTGCAAGGCTTGTTTCACTCTTGGCTTGTGCAATGCTTGTTTCACTCTTGGCTTGGGCAATGTTTGTTCCTTAAACTCACTTTTATAAATGTTCAGTCATTTAACTTGAGTATCACATCGTTTTCAACTGCTTCAACTGCTTCATAATTGATTCTTAGGTTACCCTTTACCTCAGAATTACTTTTAGGCACACACAACCAGTCTAATCTGTTTTCACAGGATTTTTATTATTCAATTAATGTGTTTCAAAGCATGTCATTCTTACATGAGTGAAAGGAATGATGTTCCTCTATATGCGAGTGCTACTTTTCATACTTCTCATTGACAATCAATGGTCGGTTTAAAACAGCTTTCACTTGTAAGCAAGTGCTTCTGCTTGATACAGCTGCCTGCCTTTGTTCGAGCAAGGGATCAGAGCGCTCTGTAACACTCACCGGCTTCTGTCTTGCTCCCTTCGCATGCTACAGGGCTGGGACTGCTTCAGGGTTCATTTGCTCCTGGGACCCTTCGCTGCACAACACCTTTCAGCTACGCTCTCAGGCACACTTCTGTTACGCTCACCTGGTATCCACGGGGATGCCACACGAAACTGGATGAGGTCTGAGCGCTATTCCGGACCCCTCTCTGCTTGGTTATGTGCCAGACTTTGGGTAGCACCTTAGGTTTTTGTGCGTTGAACTCTCCATCTTGCGTCTCTGTGCAGGGGCGCGTGGTTGGTGCGGGCGTTTCGTGGCCCTAGTTGCTTCACTGGTCCGTGTGCCCTTATGTCGGGTCCAGACCGACTGTCTTCCAGGTGAGTTATAATGTCTTTTCCGTCTTTATTCTGTCTCTTTCTTTCCTTTCGTTTTCTCTGCGTCTTGCTCCACTACGCTGTTCCCAACAATGTCTCTCTTGTTTTCACAGGGATGGTTGCGATCTCGGAGTTGCTGCGCCGAAGGCGAAGACCACAGTGAGTTATTGATGCACGGAGCGCTGCGCTATTTATTGGTGTTAATTGCTAACCTGTGTTCTCTTCTCTTCTTTGTATAGGTTGCAGTGATGTTCCGGAGTGATGTGCAATCAAAGCGCTGCTTGCCCAGGTAAGTGCTTTGTTAATGCTGTCCTTGTTCCTTCTCCCTTGCAGGTTGCGGTGAAACCCGAGATGGGCGAGGTAAGAGAAGCGCAGGGTGCTGCCAGGACTCACTGCTTGCCCACGTAAGAATTGTTATTAATGCTGTCCTTGTTTCTTGACCTTTGCAGGTTGCGGCGAACTCCGGAGATGGACGAGATAAGCGAAGCGCAGGATGGATTCAAGGCTGGTTACTTCATAGGTAAGTGTTCTTGCTCGCTAATGCTGTTCTTGTTCTTCCAGGTTATAATGGAATCCGGATCCAGGGCTTCAGGATCGGTCGGCAGGAGAAGCAGATGAGCAGGAGCTGGACACGGTGAGCGTTATCCTACAGGAGTGCAGAATAACACAAAGTGTGTTCTGCTCTTTGGGTGTGGTTTAAATAGCCTAGGTAAAGTAGTTCCAGGCCAAGTAGTTCCAGCCCAGCCACACCCAAAATACTAGACTGCATGGCTTGGTTCTAAAGAACTGGGCTTTGTAATAGGCCTCCATGTTGGATTAAGGTCCAAAACTGGTTTTAATTTATTCCTGATAATGAGCCTGGCGCCAAAGGCGCCAGGACTGACTCATGTATGTTTCTGATGGAGTTTTAAGGCCCTTGGGGCCAGTGTGAAGGGCTTTAGCCCCACTGCTGTCAGGGGGCTGTTCTACCTGAGGGGGTCAGGGGCATGGATCGTGACAGCTTCCTGCTGTGCAATCTCTGCAATTAGGTTCACATGGGGAAAAGCAGTCTTTCTTCACGCCTTCTGCTGCGCAACGTCAGCACTTCAGATTTTGGGGAAACAGGACCCTATCAGGACAGGCAGCTGAAATCTACTTAGGTAATGTCCCGGCGTCCCTTCTTTTCACCCACTTCTGCTTGGATTGCCAACATTGTGCTCTTCTACTGCTGCGACCATTTTGGCTACAGCTCGACCTGAGGGGGCCTTTTAAGTCTCTCTGCTTCCTTCATTTGTGTGTCATTAAGCTTAACAAGCTGACTCCTCCTGCAACATTGCTCTTGAGCGCTCTTCTTTGTCCCAGTACGTCAGAGATTATGGGACTTGTTGTCCCAACCAACCGAATTAGGATTTCTTGTTAGTTTTCTAATTTCAAATGAAGATCTATTTTTCTTAAATGCATTTAAAGAAGAATCACAAAGGTTTACTTGAACAGAGGAAGGCAGTTTGTTCAAGCCTTTTATTCATAGGTTTCCTTTCACTGTACCTTTGGGAGTAAGGGGGATTTGTAACCTTAGAAGTCTCAAGCAGTTTATCTTTCCTTGTGTTATTGAAAGGTGCAACACCAGCTTTGCCCACATCAACAGACTTAATATTTAGTTCAGATACATCATAACGACAATAAGCCATTACATGTCTGGTTACCTTTAAAAGGTTCTTCCTTTTTAGACATAAAATACTGGGTCTCATCCTACAGGATCTTCTCACTGCCCTCGGCCTTGTCTCCTCCCAGGTGATTCTCTCATATACTCTGGTCAATAGGGGTCCCAGATCCGTATCACAGTTCCTTTAGTGATTTCTTTTGGGAGACCTGTTTCACTACCATTTCTGGTATTGCCACGAAGATGACTACTGATGGTCTCGTTAAGGTGTGGGTCCCAGGTCCTGCTTTCTTTTTTGTATTTCACTCCTGATTTACACTCCTGCCAGTTATTATTTAATGTATTCCTCTGTTTTATATGGATCCTAGTCCCTTGGTTTAAGGTTGTTCTTGCCCCCTTCCATTACCCCGACAGCCCATATACCTTCCTGGTATGTGTCGTGCCTCATTCAGCGGTATCAGCACTTCTGATGCCTTTGTTTGCTTCTCTCGCTCTGCTATGGCTTCCGCGGTACTTGCGACGGCTCAGTGTTCCATTCTGGGGCGGCTGCACGTCTCTGTACGACCGCTCTGTCCGGTGGCTTCCTGCATCAGGACTCCCATTTCCCCAGCTCTCTAGCCTGCCTGCGTGCAGCGGACTGGGTAGGGATGCCTCAGTTCCTCTCCTCGTGTCCCGGACAGCAACCTTTCCTTCACTCCACGCTGTTCCTCCTTCAGAATGGGCAGTGACATCTTAACCGCTCTTTCAGGTTCAAATGGGAATTTGTCATGGCTCCTCACCTCCTCCTCGTCTCGGTATTTCTCACTGAAGTCATAGTCAAGTCATCCCTATTCTCCCTCCTCTGAGTGACTGCTGCATTGTCCACCTCACAAACATACATGGGAGAGTGTAATTTGGAAGTGTGTGGCATGGGGACAAGGGGGTATGCAGGAATTGGGTGGAGGCCTGGAAATGGGGAATGAGAAGGTGGGCCTCAGACTTAGGGGAGGCAAAGGAAGTGGCTGGAGGGTGAGAGGCGGCGTACTGCGTCTTCCCGAGATGTCCCCCCTGATCCCCAGAGGGGAGTTTCTCCCCATGAGATACTCCCGCTGAGTACCACCCACAGGGGGACTATCGGGTCTCAGCCTCGGCTCCCTGGCCTCATGAGAAGGGGCTCCCCCTCGGGGAGAAGGGACAACACCTACAGATTTGTCACACTCACTACAAAAAGAGAATGCATACTAAGCGGAAGAAGCATTTTGTTATATGGAAAAGTTGACATGCTTAATGAATGCACACGTAACATCAAAGAGGGTTTCCCTTTTGTAGCACAATACTTGAGCAAAGAATGAATGTGTGCTAGAACTAGTGTGCTTCGATAATACTGGAAGAGGAATGATTAAGTGACATTATTTATCCAGGTGATTAGTCCTAGGAATATTAGAATTACATTGTTACAAATGATAGGGGGCATTAACGTTGCTGGTCTTTAAAATATGCTAATTGAGAGTTAATTCTCCAGTTATGAAAGGTACATGTGAAAATGTAGTATTGTCTATATTTTAAGGAAAGTTGACTCTGGGTGCTGAGAATGGTCAAGGATATATAATGGTTGACTGAAAATGTGTTCATATCTTTAGAAATTTAATAAAGTGCTTTTTGGAAAACAAAATCATGGGATTTAGTAACACATTTTCGTGTGAATGTATACAAAGTGTATAACCTTTGTTTAGGAATATATTGTGAACTCTTTGTGAGGTTCTCACAGCAGTTTACCCAGTTTCTGGACAGATGTTGCCAGATTGGTGTCATAAACTCCTGGACATGCCGTTTGACAGCCATAACCTGTTTAGGGCAAAGGCAGATTAGCCCGTTGCCCCCATGAACAGGAATAGGGGATTCAACCCTTTCCCTCTTTCTCTTTTTCTCACATGGGTAGGGGGCAGGCCCCCTCAGCTAAGCAGCAACAGTGCCACCCTGCCAAGGGAAGTGACCAGGGGTACTCCCAGATACGGTATGCCCCCTCCACTGTCCCCTCTGCAGCACCGGGTGTGAAGCCTCTGTGAAGGAGACTTCCACCACCTCATCCCTGTAGGTGAGAGAATTTCTCTTTGTGACGGAATGGTGTTTCACTACATCTGATGTCTGAGCCTTACAGGCTGTTCGCCAGGGATATTGCCTCCCTTTTGCTCAATGTCCTCCAGATCATCCTCCCTCCCAACTAATGCTTCCCTATGGACCCTCTCCTTTTGGAGGAGGTTCATCTGCTTGTGGTGAAAGGTGCTATACAGAACGAGACGAGGGCTGGTACTCTTATTCCTGGTACCAAAGAAGGGTGGGGGGTTTCATTCTATACAGAATCTGCTCTCAACCACCAGGACTGGATGGTATCACCGAATCTTCAGGGTGCCTATTCCATGTGCTGATTGACCTAAAGCACACAAAGTACCTGACATTTGTTAGGGGCCGTTGCCACTACCATTTAATTGTCCTCATGTTTGGTCTATCTTCTGCACCCAGGGTCTTCACCAACCTGCTGGCAGTGGTAGTGGCTCACCTCAGGGGGAAAGGCATTTGTCTTTCCCTACTTGGAAGAATATCTCATCCTAGCTCGCTCGCCTGACCAGGCGCTAGCACATTTGTTCCACTCAGCCTGTTTAACAACTTGGGATTCTCTCTAAACTTCAAGAAGTCTAAGGTTTTATGTGTCCCACTCGCCTGGGGAGGACATCCCCACCGAGGACCTGGTGGCAAACATCTTACAGATGGTCTTCCTCACAGGAGAGGGTTCTGGCCGCGGCCTTCCTAGTTCTCATGGTCTCCTGCATACTTGTAGTGCCTGAAGCACATGACCTCACTGCAGTGGCTCCTCTGTTGTCAGGGGTCTCAGTTTCAGGGGCAGACAGCAGACCTTCAGCCAGTCTCTGAGGCACTTGCTGGTCCTCAAAGAAAAAAGTGTTTGTGCACAACTTTAGCAAGCAAGGTGCTGTAGGGTCCTTGACTCTGTACATAGAAGCAATGCACCTGTCATTCGGGGCTTTGGAGACTGACATGTCTCTGTAAGCAGCTCATCTCGCCAGGATGAAGAACGTTATTGCGCAGGCCTTGATCGGAAGCACGTAGGAATACCACAAGTGGGAGCTGTCGGGAAGTTCTTGGGGAAATTCTCTCAACGGGACCTCTCCTCCCAGTGTGAAGAGGAAATGCCAGTTCTGCTCCAGGTAATTTCCTCAACAGGGAGTTCAAGGGGATGTCTTGATGCCCTAATGGCCAAATGGACATTTGACCTGTATGCATTCCAGCTGATCCCTGTCATTCCACTGGTTCTCAGAAAGCTGCACCTGTTCGGGTCCACATTCATTTTGATCGCTCCAGGCTTGTCCTGGAGAACGTGGTATTTGGAGTTGCTGGAAATGTCCATCTGCCGTCTCTGGCATCTTCTGAATAGAGTGGACCTGCTCGCCCAGTGGGGCCGGACGCTGCGCCATCAAAACCTCAACAGCCTGAACTTTCAAACTTGGCTGCTTATATGCCGAGATACATTGAGTGCGATCAATCAGTCTACTCTGGCCTAGCCAGTCTTTTTATACCCTGTTGGCCCCTCCCCCTGTTTACAATTGTGTACATGTGTTTGCACTGGTCTGTGATGATTGGTCGGGAGGTGGGATTGGTTTGCCGTGATTTTATTATTTGTACCACACATGTCTGATTAAGGATTAGTTATGTGGTGAGGTCGGTGGAGCACCACTTAAAAAATCCTGATCCATCATCTTGAATTTGCTGTTTGTTTGACCAAGCATGCATGCTAGTACCCGGTGGCACAACATCCGTCCCCGAATTAGTAATGAAGGTAACAAGTGTCTCTGATTGTCATGACAGTTAGGTATGCAAGGGACTTCCTATGGCCCAGTCTGCCTTGAGGAAGTGTAAATATTATTCTGTGAGGCTGTGGGATCTAATTGGGTTGCCCTTAAAGAGCCAGTCTTATGTATGTGCTGCATGTGACTGCCCCTTGCCCAATGACAGGAATTAAGTGAGAGTGAACAAGGCATCCTGCACATACCATTCCTGATAACTTGTGGAGGGCCCAGCCCGCTTGTTCTGCCCACTAGATATCCCCAGAGATAGGCAGTGAACTTCGTCACATGTTTTAATGCAGGTCTTTAGTTTTGAAGCAGAGATCCCAGTTTAGATTGATTAGGGAAACCATAGCACATGGAGAAAATGTGCTTTCCCTAACGTCAGTGTGTCATGAAGCTGTGATTAGAACTCCGGTGTTTGAATTCCACAGCTGACAGTTGTTTTTTTGTTAAAACAATTTTTATTCATTTTATCAAACATACAATAATAAAACAAGCACAAAGAAAAAACGAACATACAGTAAAATTTGTTTCGTGACCCCTGCCCCTTGAGTTCCCTTCCAATCGTTGATGTGCAGAAGAAGCCTCTCGGCCCCTCCACTGTAGCCATCCTGAGCTGCCTACCCCTACGATTCGCAGCCCTTCTCCACAAAATTTTACTTCCTGCCCCATTTGGCCCAACTAAGTGTGGTTTTACATCATCTCGAACCAGCTGCCCCATAATGTGTGATGTTTCTGGGGACAGCCTCTGTCCCTGAATATTCTTCCTTTCTATCTTGCAGCAGTCGTCCATGCCTTCCCTCCATCATCGCCACATTTTTAACATTTTGTTTTCTTTCTTTAGGTGTCTAAAGAGTGAAGCAGAGATTGGAAAACTACAAGCAAAAATATCAGAACTCCGAAGAAAAGTGGAAGACACAACCGCAGCAATGCAGGAGTTAGGCAGAGAAAATCAATCATTGCAGGTAAAGTTTGGTGGGATGTTCACTTCTGGGCATATTTTTCAAAATCATGAACATTGTAGGAAAAGGAAGAGAAAAACATTCACTCTTGATTATTCTTTAGTATTGCATATCTTTCTGAATAGCATTTTAGAATTATAAAATTATAAATCCTTTGTTTTGTATATGCAGTATAAAAGAAATAATTCAAGTGATCAGCTGTATCCTACTGCCCTCACACATCATTTTGCAAAAACCTTCATGAAACTAACATTTCACAAAAACCGTAGCGAAAATCAAAGCCGAGGAAGGGAATATCAAATATATGGGGATTGGAAATGTGGGAGCAACCAGCGATAGTGGTGGGGGCAATTTTGGGGGTTAGGGGGTGAAATACCATATTAAGAAAAAGGAGCACAAAAACTGTTCAGAAAAAAGGATGCACAAAACGGATGGGCAAATAGAAGCACTTGGAAATTAATGTTTTTTTTTTAAATCTTCACATCGAACCATATGCTACACACCCCACTGTAGTTATATTGAGAGCTTACACCCTAAAAGCAAAACATAACCCTAAGGCATGTATATGTAAATTGTCACTAATAATTGTGCTTTATTTTACTTAAAATGTTTGTCGCCCTGTTTGGAGGGATGTTTAGACCCTTCTTTTGGCTTCTTTGTCTGCTCCCTCGTCCAAGCATCCCCCTTTTCTTTATAGAACACCACCTGGTATAACCACAATTCAGTCGCAGTTACCAACTGTTATTGGATCCGTAATCTTAGTCAGCTAAGCTTTGACATAATTTATGGGAACAAGATTCAAAACTGTTTTCCAGCATGACCAAATGGAACATATCTTCAAAACAGTACACCTCGTGTTCTTCAGAACAGCAATACGAGTTTTGAAGGGATGCATTCATCCATCTTATCCAATTCACTCTCTAAATATTTTTGTGCTCTTTAAACTTAAAGTATTGGGAAGGAGTCTTCCCAAACTTAAAAATATGAGTTTTCCTCATGCTGCCATTCCACCTCTTGCACAGTAGTATCCAGTTCCATTATTGAAACAATCTAATTTTGGGGACGCCTAACTGTAATACAAAGTAGCATCCTTGCCTCTTTGACCCCATTCAATCTGCATGCCGCTTCCAAGGAACATAGGAAGTGGACAAGAATGCCTCACCTATCCCTACAACTATGAGGTGGTTTTTCCTAAGCATTAAAGAGAATAACAAACCAGTGCTCCTCTGGATGTTTCGCCAAAATGCAGTCCTCTGTCCGAACCTAATCTACCATAGTATCTGACTTTACTGCTAATAACAAAGGAAACATAAGCTTAGCCTAGTAAAGAATGAACCCCAACCCCTTTCTTGGCTTGTGGTGTCTAGTTCCTGACTCTCACACCCAATTGTGTATTTGGTTCTCTCTCTTTCTTTTTTAGGCCTTGGTCTACTAGTACAGTACAAAATAAGACTGTTATCCTTTCTCTCTTTCTACAACAGAAGACTGTGGACCCCCCACATGAATGTCCTCGTCAGTTCAAAGAGTTTGTACTCAACTAGAATAACTGGTCCTGTAAAC
This sequence comes from Ambystoma mexicanum, assembly GCF_040938575.1. Taxonomy (NCBI): domain Eukaryota; kingdom Metazoa; phylum Chordata; class Amphibia; order Caudata; family Ambystomatidae; genus Ambystoma; species Ambystoma mexicanum. Next base: position 623,694,194 of record NC_090936.1, read on the forward strand.
CGGCTAGGTACAACAGGCTCTATATTTATGTTTAGAATGGGTTTCTTATTCACCCCTCCAAAGTGTTTGTCTCTTCTGGGTTATTGCATCTCTTAACCCGGTGTGGGCCTTCAGGCTTTTCAGCCTGTCTCAGGTTGACACTGTTCTCAGCCCTCTGTGGAGTACCTGGTTTCTCAGCAATGCGTGAGCTATCCAACCTCTCAGATCGTCTAGGTTTGTTGTTGCTTTCACTCCCTCGTGGGTTATCTTGTGGCTCAACCCGCATGGCCTATTTGGCTTTTCAGGCTATCTGGGTTTCGTATCACTCAAACCTCTTTGTGGGCTATCTCCCAGGCCCATCTGGGTTACATATCGATCTCCCCCTCGCATGAGGGAATTTTGTGGTTGAGCCCATCTTAGGCAATTTGGCCTGTCAGGCCATCTGGATTTTATATTGTTTTTGTTCCTCACTGCCCTCGTCCCGCTCCCCTGTCAGCAGCATACCTGGTTCTCGGCAGCCGTGCTCATTGGGGTTGGAGACTTCTCAATTTGCTGTGGAACTACAGTGCTGATATCTTTGTGCTTGTGTCTTTCGCTTCGTTTCCTTCATTGTTGAAGCAGCTGAACGCTGGTATGCCGCTTCTGCAGCGACTCAATCTCTTGCTTGCTTGGCGGTCCTGACCTTCTCAGGCTCTCTGCTTTACTGGTTTGGGTTGCGTTCTTTGTGTTCCGGACTTCCTCCACACACCACACTGGCTGTGTGGTCCTACCTCCAGGTGCAGGCTTCCGGTTTGTGCCCTGAGGCTGTGTCTCTCTCTCTCTCCCTCTCTCCCTCTCCCTCTCCCTTCTCTCTCTCTTCTCGCTCTCGATCTTTTTCTCTCCCTCTCCCTCTCTCTCGCTCTTTCTCTCTTTTTCTCTCTCTTTTTCTCTCCCTCTCCCTCTCTCTCGCTCTTTCTCTCTCTTTTTCTCTCTTTCTCTCTCTCTCTCTCTCTCCCTCTCTCCCTCTCCCTCTCCCTTCTCTCTCTCTTCTCGCTCTCGATCTTTTTCTCTCCCTCTCCCTCTCTCTCGCTCTTTCTCTCTTTTTCTCTCTTTTTCTCTCCCTCTCCCTCTCTCTCGCTCTTTCTCTCTCTTTTTCTCTCTTTCTCTCTCTCTCTCTCTCTCTCTCTCTTTCTCTCTCTCTCTTTCTCTCTCTCTCTTTCTCTCTTTCTTTCTCTCTCTTTCGGCCACAGTTCTTTTATGTTCCTCCCTGGAACAAGAGAGGAGACACTGTTGCTTCTGCTCTTTAGGTATGAATGTTAACAGAGTGGGGTCAGAAACCAAGACATTCCCTATTAAAGGGCCCTGCACATTATTATACTGTTCAATTCTCATACAAACAACAAACACTTGCGAATCTGCTTTCAAGGGAGGGGTAGTAAAATCTTTACCTGAGGATTCCTTGTCCCCTAAGAAGGGTGGGGGTTAACTTCCAGTGAGATCCTGCTTGCCATGTACTCTAGGGGGTATTAAGCCATGGGTCCCTAGTGCCAAAAGGGGTGGCTTCCCCTTGAGGAGAAGGGACAAATTGCCTGGATTTGTCTTAACACTCACCAAGTCCTTGGGGAACTGGGGTCTGAGATAACAGAGGCCCATTCAGATTCCTGTAGGTGTTAGACCCTGAAACGTTAGCAGCGTCCACCTTCAATTTCTTAAGCTCCAACTGGTGTCCTCTGGTTTTCCCATCTACTTCATATGCTTTCTTACTCCTACGTCCCGTCCCCTTTCCTCCATACTGTATGGGCGTCCCTCGCTACGGAAGGGAGATGGAATCTTTTTCACCAGAAAAAATCTTTGCCCCTTTAAATTTAGAGCTGCATGGGGGCGTGGCCCTGGGAGCATTCGCTCCCCCTGACTCTGCCCACCAGAGCCACTCCCCGGTCCTCTTTTCCATGTCAACCTGAGCAGACCGCTTTCACTAGTGCTCCTGGGTTTGGCTTCGGCCTTCCCCGGATACTGTCTTTTGTCTTTAATCAGGTACTCGGTCGTCTGGCGCCACGCTCCTCCCCGGCACATGTTGACGTCTTTGGGCTTCAGCAGGTGTCCAGGGCTGTTCCCCACATCCGACCCCCATGCTCTTTGCCTCTGCTGCCTTGGCCCCAATCACAGCTGGGAAGGTTGTTCCGCGTGTGGTGTGCTTACACCGCGTGCTCTCAAGAACAGATTAGCTTGGTTGAATGATCATCTCCAGAGGACTTGAAGGACTTCGTCAGGCACAAATCAAGGCCCAAGGTAGGGCCACTTTTTTCATCTGCACCCCGCAAGGGCGACTCCTTCCCAAGAAAACGTCAGAGGGAGGGACCGTTCAGATTCTAACACCAGCACGGTTACCGAGGCTGCTTCACCTACCGGCCGCTGGCCCGAGGGGGTCGCTAGAACCTGCCGATGATGTCGCTGAGGGACTGCACACTTCATTTACCGGGTGTCCACCCGAGGGGATACGCCCTACTTCCGGACATATGTCTGAGGGGGCGCCGGTATGCAGCACTACCGGCAACACAGTCGAGGGCACACAATCTACCAGGACTCGTCCTGAGGTGCAGGGTAGGCCTCAAGCTCTATCACCAAGAGTCCTGGAGGAGGCCGGGCCCAGTGCAGCAACAACCAAGGTATAAGCACATGACATGCAGCCTGACAAAATGGCCGCTTGTCCGATACCACCCCCTGGTGCAGAGAAGGTGGGAGAACGAGTTTCGAGGTGGGACTGGTCTTCACCAGGTACGTGGCCTACGGCATATCCTTCAGCATCGCATGGTATATAAACCACGCAGGCAGCAAGGCAGAGTACTCCCAGACCTCAGAAACCTCAGGGCCCTAATCCTGCGCCACCTAGTGGCCCACCGGCCTGTGAGGACAGGTTTTTCCAGAAATTCCTCACACTTATGAGATCCCCCTCAGATGGGCACCATCCTTCGGGATGTGATCAGGGACATGCTACCTCCTGTCCCTCCACCTGCGCCCATAGTCATTCCTCCTATGGCTCCAGTGCCTCTGTCCCCCACGCATCTTTAGCTGCCCGCCCTGGCCCCCGTGGTTCCGGCTCCTCTGTCTCCTGCCCCCCAGGCGGTTCCATACCAGCCTCCAGAGCAGCCTCGGGTCCCGGTCGCCACATGTCAGCTTGCGGCGCCTAGCACTCCTCCACCTGTCCCAGACCAGCAGGACACCCTGGTGGACACTGACGAGAAGGAGGACCCCAACACTCCATCTTCAGCCAAGGCATTCCATGATCGACTTGCAGGTCTGGCCGAATACTTGAAGCTTCCACAACCTGAGGTTGAACAACCAGAGGCAGGGGTCCTGGCCGAAGTCCTCACTCTACGCCCCGCGGCTCGAACAGAGATTCCAATGCAGAAGGACGTTGTCGCTTTGGCCAAAAAGGGATGGCTTAAACCCCATTCGGCGCAGCCCACCAACCGGTGCCTCAACGACAAGTACAGGCAATCGGAGGGGGATACACTCTTGCTGTTGGCACACCCTCAATCGCACTCTTCAGTGATTGCCGCGGCCTCCATCTACTCTAAGCCTCAGTCTTCCTCGGCCACCTCATCCTCGACCCTGCTAGGCAAGGAGGAGAAGATCTTGGAGGCATATGGAAAGGAGGTCTATTGCAACGCCTCCCTGCACCTTCGTCAGTCTAATGCAGACACCATGCTCACAGCCGTTAACCAGAGGCTTTGGCAGGAAATAGCCGTCTTGGTTCCAGAACTTCCAGTTCACAGTCAGGCACGCTTCCAGGCGGGGCTGGCAGAAGCAAAGTTGGTGGTACAAGACATCGTGGAGTCCACAGTGGCCCATATTGACACCTCAGGCCATGACACTTGCATCGCCACGGACATGAGAAGGACGGCCTGGCTGCGTGCTACCAAATTCAACCCGGACCTCCAGGAGAGCATATTGGACCTTCCATTCAACGGTAGTGACCTCTTTCATTCCACCACCATTGAGGAACTTCATAAGAAGAACAGTTCCCAGACTGCAAAATCCTTAACTATCCTCGCGAATTCCACGCCCAAGATGTACAGCCAGATGCACCAGCATTCCGACAAGGAGTGGGTCTTCGGCGGGTTCCGGGGCTTCCAGCAACAAAGGTCCAGGCAGCCGGACCGGTCTCCCAAGTCAGCAATGCCGCAAACAACAGAAGGCGGAGAATAAGGGCTTCTTTCAGTCCTCCTCCTCAGCCCCAGCCTCAGAGGAGAAAAAGGCATGACACTCCCACCCATCCAGAGCCACGTGTCTCGGGTGGGTGGGGGGTGTTGGCTTGCCCTATCAAGCACATTATTAGCACGCGAGGTTCGTGGACCCCTGGATCCTGTCAGTAGTGTCTCCGGGCTACCACCTACCAGTACTTCTCCTCTCCTCCCCTCCACTCCCACAGATTGGGATAACAACTCTTGTTGGCGGAAATTTGATTGCTTATAGAGAGTCGGGCAATGGAAGAAGTCCCAACCTCCCAGCGGGGTATGGGCTTCTACTCCAGGATTTTCACCATACACAAGAACCACCAGGCTGCCTGAAAGTTGTGTTGGACCTTTCCACCCTGATCCTTTCCCTCCCTCTTCAAAAGTTCAAGATGGTTACCCTAGCCCTTATTGCGGAGACAATGTGCAAGGGAGACTGTGTGTGCCCCCTGGATCTGAAGGGTACATACCTACACGTCCTGGTTTGGCAGCCTCATCGGTCCTTCCTGAGGTTCAGGATCATGGGCTCCCATTACCAATACAAGGTTCTACCCTTTGGCCTCCATTCAGCCCCCAGGGTCTTTGCCATGCCTAATGAATGCAATGGCAACCCTTGGCAGGGCTCAGGGTTACCGTGTCTATCCATACCTAGACGATTGGCTCATCAGGGCGAGATCCCCCGAGACGGTGCATCACACCTCCTCCGCCCTCATGAATACGCTACACGATTTGGGATTCTCCATCAATCTCAAGAAGTCACCGCTGCAGCCCACGCAGAGTCTGGTGTTCCTGGGCCTCATCTGAGACACAAGCTCAGAGAGAGTTTTTCTCTCGGAGGACAAGATTACAGCCTTCAAGAGGACAATGGGTCATTTTCTCAGCAGAGCGGCGACCTCAGCATGGTGGTACCAGCACCTTTTGGTTATCATGACAGTATGCCTACTGTCATTGCCAAACACAAGGCTCAAAATGAGCAGATTACAGTTGCACTTCGCAGCCTCATGGAGTCAGGAGCGGGGTTCCCAGGCAGAACTCGTCAGCATTCCTCCTTTTATCCACCAGGACCTTATCTGGTAGAGCACAGACTGCAACCTGAGGATAGGCAGACAATTCCAGCAACCATGGATTATTCCTTGGAGGGCTGGGGGCTTCCCTGGACAACCACAGCGTCCATGAAGTTTGGTCTCTTCAGGAACAGGAGGCCCATATCAATTGGCTAGAACTGAAGGTGATCTGGCTGTTATTACCCAAATTGTTCGAATTACCTAATTGACCGAAAGTCAAGGATCCGAATTGACCTTTGCACAATTGACCGTATACATATAGTATAATATAATTTAATTTCTGAGGCTTGTGGAATCTGCTTAGATCACATGTTGTGCATAGGCCGACATCTAGTGGAAGCTGCAGAGTATTACAGTTTGTTTTTCGAAACTCGAAAATGGGCATCGACACAGGGTGTGCCAGTAATACTATCCCTAGTGTGATGTCCACTGTACCCATGATCCCTCACTCGTCTAGGACCCTCAGATTGTTTTTTTCTGCCATACTGGTCGGAAGCATTCTGCGGAGTTCCCTGGCCTTAGCCTTTTGCTAAAATATTGTTATTTCCCCATTTCTCCACCCCAACGTCGAGTCACCGAACATCCACACTCGACGCCGGCACGGAGAAAGAATCGACCGTCGAGAGCTGCACGACGGATTTGGGCCTCGGAAGGCCTCTGGCCTCGGCCCGGGCCTAGGAAGGCCTCTGGCCTTGGCCAGGGCCTAGGAAGGCCTCTGGCCTCGGCCCTGCAAGTAGGGAGAGTGGGGGATGGACATACTCTACACTCTTTTGGTATATAGGTACATTCTTACATATTCCTACACTTATTAGCCCGCTGCCACAAGGTTCGTATGGAGGGTACCCCTTTCCAATTGTGCCCCAAGTGCAACCGCAAGTACCCTTGGTTTGACAGACACGCCACGTGCAATCTCTGCTTACCGAGGGACCACCCCGAGGCTAACTGCAGAGCGTGTAGTAGGTTCAAACCGAAAACACTCAAGGACCGTTCGATCAAGCGTTGGGCCCATCACACCAGGCGTCAAGAGGCCATGGCAGCGAAGGGCGCCTTCTGCGATGGCAGCAACGCTGTTCTTTCGGACGGCGAGGGCAACGTGGCGTCAATTGACAGCCAAATGCGAGTCCCCGACCTCGGAAAGGTCGTCCGGCAAGGCGGCTATGGGGAAGACCCCCCGGCGACACAAACGCTACCCACAGCAATTTCACAAAACACATGAAGTCCAACCGAGACTCGACGCGCACATCGAGTACTCGGAAAGAGGCACATAGAGAACGGTCCGAATCGGTATCCTCTGGGCATTCTCGATCTAGATTGCTGCATAACTCCAGGCAACCATCCACTGTTGCCAGAAGTGCCTCGCTCCCCAAGGTAACGGAGGTTCGATCATCAGAAGACGAAGCCGACCTCTATCCCCAGACCGCACTCCAGGAGTTGGCGTCAACAGACCGCGCAACGGCGGTTCCCGAGTCCCAACCTCCACACTCCAGAGATAGGGACACTACCCCCAAACCTCAGCGTCAGGCGTGTCAAGACTCTGAAGGGGACAAAAAACAGGGTAACCACTCTTCCACCCACGGGGAAGGGGAAAAACAACAGAGGAAGCAGTCTCAGCCTCCTTCCACACCTCAAAAACATTCTACCCCACATAAACAGATGGACAAGTCTCGGTCTTCTTTTATCCCAAAGACCCCTGTTCAAACCAGTAGGTCTAGTCAAGATAAAACAGGGAAAGGCCTTCAAGAAAGAATCATTCCCAGTTCAAGAGTGGTCTAGTGATGGCATAGACAGAGTCATGTCAAGGATGTCATCATTGGCAGATTTCTACGCCAAAAACCCTGAACACTTTCTCTCTTTTACCCCCGACGGGTCAACTCCCTCAGGCTCTAAGGATCCTATACCCCCAAGTAAGAAGTCCCGGGTTGAAGCTCCTACTTCTGACCCCTTCTGTATACAGCCCTATCCTCACTATCAGGGAGATCCATCCTTTTGGGAGGATTCAGATTTGTGCATGTTAGAAGAACAAACTGGGACGGGCTACTATGGGGATGACGAGGACCAAGAGGAGGAGGAGGAGGAGGAGGAGGAGGAGGAGGAGGAGGACAAACCAGAAACCTACAGGCTAGATTTCCCGGTAGATAAAGAACCCCCGGTTACCGACTCCCCTGTCGATAACCAGTCTCTTTTGAATGAAGTGCTGTCCAGAGCGGCAGAACACTTCCACATTGACACCCAGGGTGCTCAGGAAGAGAGGGACTTTGCCGAGGAGTTAGTGGGAGAAAGGAGACCTGTTGCCCAGGCCATCCCTATCCTTAAGTCATTACAAAGAAGGATAGACCCTTCCCGTGTTAATCCCTATCTCACTAGGGCGTTTAAACCCAGAGTTGAGAAGCTTTTCAGGGAAGCCCAAACAGACCCACGGTACATAAGAGGGCATCTGAAACTGGACTCCCTGGTAGTGACACACACCCATAAGAGGACGGGAACACCTTGTCATCATCGGAAGCTCCTCCCGACAAGGAGAGCAATAAGATTTATGGCTTGGGCAGGAAAGTAACCTCCACTTCCGCCTACCAGGCAAGGATTGCGAGCTCCACCAGCCTGCTGGCGAATTACAACTGCCACCAGTGGGAAGAAGTCACGGCACTCATAGATTCCGCCCCAGAACCCTTAAAAAGCCAATTGGCACGAGTTTTGGCGGAAGGAAGAGCCGTGTCCGGTTGCATATTAAAAGCAACCTTTGATGCCGCGGATAACGCCGGCAGATTGATAGCAGAAGGTACTGTTATCAAAAGGCATGCTTGGTTGCGACAGTCTGGGTTCAAAGCCAAAACCCAGGCATCATTGATAGATAAACCGGTGGAGCCGGATCTATTGTTTGGAAAGGCGGTCGAGGATGTGCTGAAAAATGCAGAGGACGAGTATGAGACACTCAAATCCCTAGGCCAACTAACCAACAAACCCCCAAACCAGAGAGGGAATGGCAATTTTTGTCGCCCACGCGGACAAAATTCCCAGAGAGGGTCTAACTATTCCCTGGGGCAGGGCACACAATGGAACAACAACAGCCAGCTGTCTACCCAGGGTTATGGCAGGGGTAATAAGAGAGGACGTAGTAAAAGTAGAGGCAGCCCCAGTAGAGGTGGCGGCACGCCTCCACCAAAACAGTGACGCTCCGTTCAGGGTCCCTTCTCACGCATCCCCAGTAGGGGGACGCATTTCCAACTTCACCCAAGCTTGGGAAGGGATCACATCAGACAGATGGGTGCTGTCCACAGTATCCGCAGGGTACTGCATAGAACTGTTAGAGCGTCCCCAAAACCACCCTCCACGACAAAGAATACATTCTTTGGACCACCAGAATATTCTAGCAAAAGACGCAATAGAACTCGTCCCAGGACAACAGGTAAACAAGGGTATTTATTCAACTTACTTCCTTGTGCCAAAAAAAGATTTGACAATGTGCCCAGTATTGGACTTACGGCCTGCAAACAAGTATGTCAAGCCCCAAAAATTTTGCATGACTACTCTCCATGAGGTAATCCCCCTCCTAAAAAAGTGGGAATACATGGCAACATTGGACATGAAAGATGCCTATTTTCATATTTCCATGTTCCCAGCGCGCAGAAAGTACTTGCGCTTCAAGGTGGACAGTCGGCACTACCAGTTCAAGGTACTGCCCTTCGGGATAGCCTCGGCTCCAAGGGTATTCACCAAGGTACCGGCGGTGGCGGCGGCACACCTACGCAGGGAGGCAATCCCGGTGTACCCTTACCTGGATGACTGGCTCATCACGGGGGAGACCCCAGTAATTTGCAGAACAAACATTCAAAGGACGATCGACCTCCTCTTCGAATACGTTTTCTCAATAAACGAGAAAAAGTCAAGTCTGGTGCCAAGCACCTCCAAACAGTCCCTAGGAGCTATCCTAGACACGCAAGAGGGGTTGACCTTTCCATCAGAGGAAAGAATTCGGAATATACTGCTGCAAATTCCGCAATATCAGGCCTGTCGCCAGATAACGGTACGCAAAGCAATGCGTTTGCTGGCCATGATGGCGTCATGTATTTACCTGGTCCCCCACGCGCGCCTGCGCATGCGTCCCATGCAGGAATGTTTGGCAAAACAGTGGTCTCAGGCAAGTGGTCAGTGGGACGATCTAGTGGTCGTTTCGCCAACACTGGTACAAAGCCTTCACTGGTGGACAAGAGAAAATCTGTCCAAGGGGGAAACCCTTTTCCGATCCCGAGATACAGGCGGTAGTCGCAACCGATGCATGCCTGACAGGGTGGGGAGCTCACCACCACACAGCTCAGGGTCTCTGGTCTCACTCAGTGGCCAAGAATCACATCATCCTGCTAGAGCTTCTGGCAGTATTCAGAGAGCTTCAAGCGTTCGAGCCCTAGCTGCTGAATCTGTCAGTGCAGATCCGGACGGACAGCACTACACCCATGTTTTACCTAAACAAGCAAAGAGGGACTCGTTCGCCAAATCTGTCCAAGCTTGCCCAGAAAATGTGGATATGGGCACTCAGACGGAAGATCTTCCTGTCATCTCAACATGTTCCAATGGATCTCAATTCTCTGGTGGATGCTTTGAGCAGAGATCCCCTCCCAGAGGAACACAAATGGTGTCTACACAGAGAAATCGTAGAAGATATCTTCTCTCAGTGGGGCTTCCCCACTATAGACCTATTCGCCACAAGCGAAAAACGGACAGTGCCCAGGATTTGCATCCAGGTTCCCCAGCCAGACTCCCAGGGGAACGCCCTGTGGATGAACTGGTCAGGGATGTTTGCGTACGCTTTTCCACCAACACCTCTCATCAGGAAGGTGGTCAACAAGATGAACAGAGAATCAATGACGCTCATCCTAGTTGCTCCCATGTGGGCGAGACAACCGTGGTTCCCACACCTACGCAGACTAGCGGTGTGCGAACCCATCAAACTCCCGGGCTGGTACAACCTACTGTCCCAGCACCAAGGTCAAACAGTGCATCCTCAACCCAACTCAATGAACCTAGCAGCATGGCTCCTGAGGTCATAGAGTTCGGACATCTCAAATTACCACAGAGATGTATGGACATCCTAAAAGAATCTAGGAAGCCAAACACGAGGCACTGCTACTTTGATAAATGGAAACAATTAGTTATCTGGTGCTAGAATAAGCAAGTCAACCCAGTTGATTGCACTCCTTCCACAATTGTCACATACATGCTCCACCTGCTCGATGCAGGACTGGTATTTAACTCACTGAAGGTACACCTGGCAGCGCTGTCAGCATACACCACATCCCATAACAAGGTGTCTCGGTGGAAGATACCAGTGGTTAAAGCTTTCATGGAAGGAGTAAAGAGACTTCACCCTCCCACTTAAAACCCACCACCAGTATGGGACCCTAACGTGGTGCTATCTAAACTCATGGGCCCCCCATTCGAACCCATGCATAAAAGCAGTCTCAAACACCTGACTTATAAGACGGCCTTCTTAGTAGCAGTAACATCTATAAGAAGAGTCAGGGAAATTCAGGCTCTGTCAGTGCAGGATCCATTCTTTACAGTTCATAAAGATAAACTGGTTTTACGTACACACCCTAGGTTCTCACCTAAGTTTATTTCTAAATTCCACGTGAACCAGTCCATCGAGCTTCCGGCTTTCTTCCAAGACCCACAAAGCTCAGCTGAGATGAAACTACACACCCTAGATGTGCGTAGGGCGGTCCCCTACTATGTAAACAAGACCAGACCGCTAAGGAAAACAGATCAGCTGTTTGTCTCTGTAGCTACAGGCAGAGAGGGAAATTGCGTCTCTAAAGGTGCCATCTCTAAGTGGATTGTAAACTGTATCTAGCTGTGTTACTCTCTTTCTGGAAAAACTCTGCCTTTCACCCCAAGAGCCCACTCTACTAGAGGCATTGGGGCCACTCTGGCTTTCATTGCAAATGTACCCCTTGACATCATTTGCAAAGCAGCTACTTGGAGCTCTATTCACACGTTTACTCAGCCCTACTGCATTGACACCCATTCCAAGACAGATACTCAAGTGGGACAAGCGGTTTTTAAGACATTTATTTGCTCATGACCCTTCTCACATCCCACCTCCTTCTTCTAACACTGCTCGCTAATCTATGCACAGCATGTGATCTAAGCAGATTCCACAAGCCTCAGAAGGGATACATTACTCACCGTAATCGTATTTCTGATGCTTGTATCTGCTTAGATTCACATGCGACCCACCCTTTCTCCCCTCTGAGAGAAGGGGCATGGATGCTTGTAGTCTTACCTATCTATCTGCTTGGATTATCTGTACTCGCGCTACTCCTCATGCTACCTCATGTCAGAAAAAATACAATCTGAGGGTCCTAGATACGTGAGGGATCATGGGTACAGTGGACGTCACACTAGGGATAGTATTACTGGCACGCCCTGTGTCGATGCCCATTTTCGAGTTTCGAAAAACAAACTGTAATACTCTGCAGCTTCCATTAGATGTCGGCCTATGCACAGCATGTGAATCTAAGCAGATACAAGCATCAGAAATACGATTATGGTGAGTAATGTATCATATACGGGGTTGCGGGGGGTTTCCCCCCCACATATATGTAACAATTGACTTTCACAATTCGGTCAATTGTGCAAAGGTCAATTGTAGTTTGAACAATTTGTATAGAACCGATCTGGCTCGCTCTCAAAGCCTTCCTGCTGCTTATCAGTGGCAAGATGATCCTCATTCAAACGGACAACTCCACCAGCATGTATTAAATCAACAAGCAGGGGTTGGCACCACGTCTCCTCCCCTATGTAGTCTGGCAGTCAGCATTTGGGAGTGGGCTGTGGAGAACAACATTCACTTCAGGGCTATCCACCTCCCGGGGAGGGGCGGGGGGGTTTGGGGGTTGGGGTGGGAGTCCAGCCTAGAGGCAGATAGGCTCAGCAGGCTGTGTGCGGACTAATACGAATGGCGATTGAACAATCAGGTCTTTCAGGGGATCTTCAACAGATGGGGGCATCCCCAGGTGGATCTCTTCGTCACCTGGTACAACAGGAAGTTGCCTCAGTTCGCATCCTAACAGGGACAGTGCCTAGTCTCCCTAGGCCGATTCGTTAGTTACAGTGGAACAGCATGAACACATATGCATTTCCTCCCCCTCCCCATGTACAGAGTGATCTGCAAGATAAGGGAGTCCCGACACTTCAGAATCAGTCTGATAGCTCTGTGGTGGCCGGCGTGACCATGGTTCTCAGAGCTGCTGAGCCTGTCTGATCAGCCTCAAATTCACCTTCCATTGGGCCCAGCTCATCTACTATCGCAAGGGCGGTGGGGGGGGGGGGGTCATCCACCCTACCCCTCAGAAGTTAGCCCTCGCAGCGTGGTTCCTGAGCAGGTCACATTGAAGGATCTGTGTCTTTCGCAGGCTAACCTAGACATCATACAGGGTGCTAGGAGCGATGCTACTAGGAGCCAGTACAAAAGCAAGTGGTCTAGGTTTTGCCATTGGGCTGAGTCCTTCTCTGCACACCTCGCCCACACGGGTGCATATCCACACCTGCCGCACCTATCTGGCGGCCATCGGAGCCTACTGGTACTCGGAGGAGGACATTTTCTCTTCCTCTAACCCGGTGGTTAAAAGACATTTAGCGGGCCTCACCAGGCTCTACCCGCCCATCAAGAAGCCACACCCCGTGTGGGACCTCAACATAGTGTTGGGTGCCTTGGCGCATAAACCCTTTGAGCCATTCGCGTCGGCAAACATCAGGCTGGTCACCATCAAGACCGCCCTCTTGGTGGGTCTTACATCTGCATGCCGGGTCCGCGAGATCCAAGCTCTTGTGGATTCCAAGCATTACACTACCTTTCACAGGGACATGGTGTTACTTAGAATGCATCCCACGTTCTTGCCTAAAGTAGTCTCTTCGTTTTATTTTTTTATTTCTACCACGCCATAGCCCACAGGCATCAGGGCACAAAACATAAAACATAAATTGTTTACGAGCTGAAGAACTGGTTTATTCAAACTCAGAGCTTTTCAGTTTTTTTCAGAAAGCAGCATATTTTGTCTCTGCTCGTATTGATACAGGAAGTTTATTCCAGTTACTTGCAGCATTACTGGGGAAAGATCCTCCTAATCCTCTGGCACTTTTAACATGAGGTATAGTCAAAAGATGTGTGGCGCTTGAACGCAAAGTCCTGCTTGGAGAGTATTTCCTAATGTTTGCTTTTGCTTCAGATATTGCATGTAATCCAGCAGTAATCCAGCTGGGGCATAATTATGGCTCTAACTAAAGTGAAACAATTTTTGCGTGATAACGAAGGATTAATCTGTCTTAGAATTCTTAAATGGTATTGTGCATTTTTTTGTCATAGTCGACATGTGCGCCCACATTTAGGGAGGCCTCAAATATAGTGCCTAAGGTTTTTACCTTTTGAACTACCAGGCACAGGTGTCAATCGCAAAGCTTGTATAGGATTGATCCAGTCTTTTTCTAGCCCGATTAGATCCAAAAACCATGAGCTCTGTCTTAGAACTATTTAGACACATCCAATTTTCAATCATCCACTCCTGGATCATCGAGTAGATGTAGTTGAGAGTTGTGTCTTTTTTTGTGGTCACCAGTAAGGTCCATGACAAGTTGGAAGTCATTGCACAGTTAGTGAAATGAAAACCCATCTTTTCCACTTTGTCACACAGGAGTCTTGTATAGATATTAAACAGGATGGGAGAAATACAGGCCCCTATGGTACCCCGTATTTGATAGCAATAGGGTCTGAACACACAGTACCCAAGCATATCTTAGATGTTCTTTCGCATAGGAAAGAGCGAATCCATTCCACGGCTTGGTTTGAACATTTTCCAGTATTCTTAGTGTTTCCAATAGTCTGGCGTGATAGAAGATCAAATGCTGGAGAGAGATCCACTAAAATAAGAAGGTCCATTTTACCCTCATCCATGCATCTTAACATTTGCGTCTGCAGATCTAATAGCGCACTTTCGGTTCCATGGTTCCGACGGAAGCCAGATTGTTTGTGGTGTAATACGGATACAGATTCAAAATGAGTCTGAAGTTGGATTGTAGCTGCCTTATCCAGTATTTTTTAATAAGAAAGGGGTGTTTGGGGTGTTTGTTATTGACCATAGGCTGCAAGGGTCCTTTGCACTGAGCTCTGGTTTTTTAACAATAGGGGTAACAGCCACTTCCTTTATAGAGGTAGGTACACTTTCATGGGAAAAGGAAGCATTTATGACCTAAAACCCTGCCAGTCGTAACCCTTCGCCCATCCTGATGAGATTGGGAGGATTAGCGAGCGCCACACTCGGACAGAGTTCGGAATGTTAGCATGTTAAACTTCATATAACCCACTAACAAAAAACTCATCATTTCTGCAGACTTATCTCACTCAAAAATCTCACACAACCATCTCTCGCACAACAACCCGCACGCACTTCACAACACCGCAACAACACATAAGCAGCACCAACAGCACACGAGGACTGACATCGATCCGATAACTGCACCAAAGCTCAGCACCCGGTGTATGCCGAGTTGAAGCTGCGAACAGAACACCACTCCTCTCACTATCCTACTCCCGCTTCACCTACTAACCCATCCCACCTTCTCGTTTGCAGATCCACCAGAGCGCCTGGGGACCAACTCTGTTGGTGACGGTGCGCGGTACAAATACCTTTAACATTTAACATGAAACGTGTGAAGAATGGTGCAAAAATGTTGGTATGCTTGAGTATAATGTTAGATGGAAGGGGGTCCCCAATACTAGTGGTGGGTCCAATGTTTGTAAGCATAATCAAGGAATCAGCCATAGGTATCGCTTGAAAGCTAAAATTCTGCGTGGTATTAGATTTCTCTATGTTGATTTCCCTCTCTTATTTTAAAGGTGTCTTTGTGGTCTTTTGTGAGTTTAGAATTTTTTTCTCCGTGCGGTAGGCCTTTATTTTGGAAAGCCTCCTGGCCATTTTTGCAGTTCTCCTTTTTAGGGTTCATGCATTGAGTTAGGGGCGCTAGGTTTTTTCCCAAGATCTATATAGTTCAAAGAGCTTTTTCCTGTTTTGTCCTGCCTGTTCAATTTGTGCGTTAGTGTTTTTTTAGCCTCAAAAATCCTTTTCTTGTAATCTCTTTCTATGGTTTTCCATTTATTTCTATTGTCCATGGTTGGGTCCTTTGCCCAAACGCGCTCTGCTTGTCTTTTTCTCTGTTTTATAGTTTTTAAGTCTTGCGAAAACCAATTTTGCTGGTTAGGGTGATCCTTGATAGTTGTTTGGTCTTTAGTGGTGCAAAGTGTTCTAACAATTGAGAGATTCGAATTTTGTACCTTTCTGCAAGTCTATCTGGGGAATTGGAGTCCGAGATTTCATTCATGATAGCTTACATACATACTTCTAAATCTCCTGCTTTGATTTTATTGTAGTTTTTGGATGTCAGTAGTAAGATAATACATTCAGTTTTACAGTGGTCAGACCAAATGCATGGGTTGGTGTTAAAGTTGCATATATCGGTATTTCGGGTTGCCACCCAAAATGAGGAGATGCATACATATCAAAAATAATCAGGATGGAAGATCCTACAAGCGGTTGTGTAGTTCTGAATGTTGATATTTATTTCAAAACAACACGGAACATTTTTAGTGACTCATTGATTACTTTAGAGTACTTTCGATAAGCACGAAAGTTTAGAGCAAACGGACAAGAGTGATTGTATTCTGTGGTAACACAGGTAGGTGTCAACCTCAGAAGATATTGATATTGAGGTCAAAACTTCACGCAGAGGCACATTCATAAATGAGGTAGGAAGGACCTACAATTGGAAGAGGGTGCACTATGGTGAGTAACTTATAATTTTCCAAATTAAGCTTTCTCATTTCAAGATTTCTAACGTTTTCCTTAGCAGCAAGTCAGGCCTTTTGTACGTCCAACCCCTCTTCCTAATTGTTTGGGATTCTATCTACATCAAATGAAAAAGGCACAACAATGATATAAAAACTGGACAAAATCCTCAAAGATGCTCAGGATGCAAAATGATTCTGAAATAATGCTAAAATCCTTAAGAAATAATACCCGGGATCTGTGGAATTTATTAAACCCTCAAGCCAAAAGATAGGACCAGCTGTCACATGACATTCCAGAAGCAACATGGTTAGAGCACTTTGGGCTACTAACACAGTAAGTCGAATACTGGCAAAAACCACAGGACACTTCAGTAAACTAACCAATTGGCCAGCTCTGAGTGACACAGATGATATTCGAGCCATAATAACCAAGCTGAACACATCACGAGCTCCTGGACCAGACAGCTTATGTAATGCTATCATAAAGCAAAACCCTGACATCTTGGCAGCCATATGCTCACAACTATTTACAAGTATCAAAGAACAAAAACAAATACCATCAACATGGCAATCAGTATTGCTAATCTGAATCTTCAAACATGGCAACCGTAAACTCCCGACTAATTACCGGCCCATCGCTCTACTGGGCCCACTAGGCAAGATTTTTGCAACCCTTCTTTTGAAACAGCTAACATCATGGATCAAAACACGCTCGGATTCGATACTAGACAAACTGGCTTTGTTAAAAATTCTGGCACTAACATCAACCTGATCATACTGAGCCTGATCAAACAAGAATCGATCAGGAACAAATGGCCAGTATATGCTGCCTTCATCGATTTTCATCTCTCTTTTGACAAGGTTGACTGAGTAAAGTTATTGGAGAAACTCAGCCGCTGGAATTGTTCAGCGGAGATTGAAAATCCGATCAAACAGCTCTACTCGAACACCACCGTAAAAATAAGACTCTTGAAAGATGGAACAGTCTCAGTACCTCTTCGTACGAGAAACAGCTTGAAACAGGGTTGCCCACTCGCCGCAACCTTATTTAACCTGTACACGTCCGATATTGCAGAAGACCACTTTACAACAGCTAATCCCCCCAAACTGAATGTCACATTGATTCCCCACATGTCATGATGACATAGTGATACTGGACAGAACGCCCATCGGCCTTCAAAGAAGCCTCAATTAAATAAAACAATATATGACAGATAATCTACAAATCGACACAAGCAAAAAAACAAAAACTATGAACTTGTCCAAGATCCCTATGTCAAAAACAAAAGCGAGGGAATTCTGCATCAACGGAGAAAAATTGAGGCATGAAAAAGAGATTAAACATCTAGGAGTTTGGATTTGCCAATCTGAAACTGAGACACATTGAACACATCGTCTCAAAACAAAAGCGCAATCTCTGGCGCGCCAAGGGCTATGTATTCATAGAAAATTTGGCAAATTCTCAATGCAACCTGCAATCACCTTCTACAGACAAAAGGTCATAGCCATCCTTACTTATGGCAGTGAATCCATGATAAACATTGACCAAGCGATGTGGCAGACTCTCAAAGGCATATTTTGGAGAAAAATCTTGTCACCACCCATCGGCGTACTCAATGCCTTGAATCATACACGAGATAGCAATACAATCGCTCAATTCCATCGCCACTTGGAACACTTAGAACTATATAGGAAAATGTGCAATGACCATTACATACCGGCAATAGAAATATTGCAAAATAAAAACACCCACACAGCGGATACAGCCATCAACATATGGAAACAAGCGGCCTTGACGAAACTAATACAACATGAGATCACTTTGGAGATGTTGATCAAGAGACCACAACATGCACAAGAGAGTGGATATGCGTTCATAGTCGGAGGGATGGGTCCTCCACCCGAACCTAATCAGCTGGAACCTTCTTGCCTGGCTGCTGAAAGGCTGAGATTTAAGGATTGGGACTTGTCGAATGACGTCCTGAATGTGTTCCTTTCATCCTGGAGGCCTACCACTTAGTCCATCTATGCCTGCCGATGGCAAACATTTTTGGTTTGGTGCCGGCAGTGGGATTTGGCTCCTTTCACTTGTGCCACATTCTCTATTCTGGATTAACTGTGTTCTCTTATTCGAACAGGCCTTCAGATGGCCGCTATTCCGTTTTTTAAAAAGGACCCCTGAGCAAGGCTCTTTCTTAACATTTCATATGGTTATGCAGTTTTTGAGGGGATTGTGTAATGAATTTCAACCACATCAGTTTTTTGTTCTGATGTGGGAGTTGAATTTAGTTTTGACATTTCTTATGATGGCT
Source organism: Ambystoma mexicanum (assembly GCF_040938575.1). Lineage (NCBI taxonomy): Eukaryota > Metazoa > Chordata > Amphibia > Caudata > Ambystomatidae > Ambystoma > Ambystoma mexicanum. The sequence continues at coordinate 623,712,597 of NC_090936.1, forward strand.
CCGTTTGAGCCCATGCATTCTTGTTCTTTAAGATTACTCACCTTTAAGGTCATTTTCCTGGTTGCCATCACTTCAACCAGATGATTAAGGGAATTCCCTATTTGTTTTTCTCCAAAGAGAAGGGGATGCTGAGAGTGAGGCTTTCCTTTCTGCCGAAGGTTGTCTCAGTCTTCCATCTCTCTCAGAAGATCAGTCTTCCTGTATTTTTCCCCTGCCTCATTCTTCCACGGCAGAGGAGCGATTCCATCGGCTGGATCTCTTGTAGGCTGTCAGCTACTATCTTGCTCAGATGAGGGACATCAGGAATTGCAACTTACTTTTTGTAGGTTCTACAATGTGCTCATGCTGGCAGGGCTGTGATGAAACAGACTCTGCCCAGGTGGATCATTCTCTACATCATAGAATGTCATGATCTGGCTGGCAAGTATGTGCCTAGGGGGTCTTTGGGCTCATACTACAAAGGGGGTTAGCCTTCACCTCTGCCCTGCAGAGGGGAGTCCCTGTCCTGCGCATTTGCCAGGCAGCTATGTGAACCTCTTTTGCCAGACACTACTGCTTGAATTCCCTTTGGATGGTGGACACTCACTTTGGCAGGGCTGTCTTGGAAAGTTTTATCGTTTAGGTCTGGTCTTCCTGCTCTTCTCCCATCTCCAGGTCCACTTACCGCTATGGGAGTCTATCATAGAATCTGTGGAATGAAGGAATACATTAGAAGAACGCATTTCTTACCTCCCAGTAATGTTCTTACTCCTACGTCCTGTCCCCTTTCCTCTATACTGTATGGGCGTCCCTTGCTAGGGATGGGAACAGAGCCTTTTTCCCAAGAATTTTTTTTTTTTGCCCTTTACATTTAGTTGCATGCGGCAGTGTGGCTCCCCTAACTCTGCCCTCTGGTGCCACACCCCAGTCCTCGTTTTCTCATTGACGCGAGCAGACCTGCTTCACCTGCGCTGTGGTTGAGGCCCTTTTTTCCTCCCGTGATTCCACGCATTTCGAGTTTTCCCCAGTGTCCCACTATTTTATTCAGTATTTCTAATCAAAACATTTTAATCTCTTATAGGAACTAAAATGTACACGGTCCTCCGGTACCTCGCCGCTCCCCATCGCATGTCGACCACGTCGTGCTTCAGTAGGTTCCCGGCCTATGACGGATCTTTTCCTACGTCAGACCCTCGCGTTCTGTGCCTTCAGTGCCTCAGCGAAGACCACGGCTGGGACGGTTGCTCAGCGTGTAACGTCCTTACTCCCCGGTCACTGAAGAACCGGCTTGCCAGGTGGTGGGAGCTGTTCTCCAGGTCTCCATCTGAACATATCAAGGAGTACGTACGTAGAAAAACCAAACCCAAGGTAAGTGTTCTATTTTCCAAAGCACCCCGCAAAGGTGACTCCTTCTCCGGGAGGCAACCAAGCGGGAGGGGCCCATCAGGCTTTATTGCCAGCAAGGGTACCAAGGCTCTCCGAACTACCAGCCTCACAGCCAAAGGGTCCATGGATCCTCCAAGTCCCAGTGCTGAGGGGCCAGGCAGCTCTTATACCAGGGAATCCCCAGAGGGGCTCTGCTCGATTAACAGGCCCATGCCTAAGGGGGTGCCTACACACAGTAAAAAACGCACTACCGGCACCATGTCTGAGGGCTGACAGCCTACCAGGTCCACACTTGAGGTGCAGGGGAGGTCCAAGCCTACACGCACAAGCAAATGGGCAGAGGCCAGAGCCAGTATCTCTGCGGACACGCAGGTTGCATGCATCATGGTACAGGACAAAATGGCAGCGCAATCAGACAAAATTGTGGCACGTGCAGAAGCGCACCAATCTACTGAACCACAAAGGCAGGAATTCACCCAGAGAGTGAAATGGTCTTTCATGAGCACGCTGCAAGTCACGTAGTGCACGTCTTACCCGGTGCCCTCGGGACAGGTACTCTACACAGAATCAAGCTATTCTCACAGCAGCCACAGCGCGGGAAGAGCACAGCAGTACACAATGGTCACCCCATGCGTGCCTATGTAGGAGCACAGTTTTCCGGTGAGCAAGGAGAGATTTATTCGAAAAATTGCTCACACCGAAATCTCCTCAAATGGGAGGTATCCTGAAGGGAATCATCCAAGACATGATTCCACCAATGCTCCCGCAGCCCCCGGCTCTGCTCCACACCCCGCTCAACCCACAGATAATACTGCTTAGCCTAGCACTCCAGTCCAGTGTCCGCCCCCTGTGGCCCCCCAAGGCGACGGCACTCCTAAGCACTCCACCTGCAGATAATACAGACACAGCAGATCAGGGTGCCATGGTCGAGGAGGACACCTCTTCTTTGGCAAGGGCTTTCTACAACAGGCTTGCTAGATTCGTGGAATACACTCAGCCACAAAAGGAGCAACCAGAGCTGGAGGTCCAACCGGAGGTGTTGACCATTTGTTCAACCACCAAATCTGGTATTCCGCTCGAAAAAGATGTGGAGGGTATGGTAAGGAAGGGCTAGACCAAACCTCATTCAACGCAGCCAACTAACAGGTTGCTGGATGCGAAATGTAGGCAGGTAGAGGGGACTCTCTTCTCCTGCCGGTAAACCCACAGCCACATTCATTGGTCATTGCGGCAGCTTCCATGTACGCCAAACCGCAGACATCCACTACATCCTCGTCTACGTCAGCATTACTAGGCAAGGGTGAGAAGCTTCTGGAGGCCTACGGAAAAAAGGTATTCTCGAATGCCGGCCTTCACCTGTGACGAGCTAATACAGACACCATGCTAACCTCTGCAAATCAGAGGCTTTGGAAGGAGATTGCAGATTTCCTCTTGGAGTTGCTACCTCACAGGCAGGCGACTTTCAAGGCTGGTTTGGCTGAAGCCAAAATTGTGACACAGGATTTAATGGAGTCCTCTTGGGCTCATATTGACACCGCAGGCAGAGCCATTTGCGTGGCCACAGATATGAGAGGGACAGCGTAGCTCAAGGCCACCAGGTTCAATCCAGATGTACAAGAACGCAGATCTACCTTCTACCTTTTGAAGGCGGGACCTGTTCCATTCGTCCACCAATGAGGAGTTGGACAAGAAGAATAGTTCTCAGACAGCCAAGTCCTTGGCCATACTTGCAAAACTAGTATCCAAGACCTTCGGACAGGGGCGAGCTCAGGCTAATAGGGTTCGCACGTTCCAGATCGGAGAGTTGGGCAACCTGACCGGTCCCCCAGCCAGCACAGGTGCAAACAGCAGAAAACTTTGCACAAGAGCTTCTTCTAGTCCCCTTCCCAAGCGCCAGCCTCAGAGGGAAAGAAGCAATGACGGGATCATCAAGGTCCACAGTTCTTCGGTGGGGGCAGGCTTGCTCTTCACATTCAGTCCTAACGTGCACTGTTTGTGGATCCCGTCAGTGGTTTCACAGGGCTTCCGCCTTCCCATCCCTCAAATCCCCCCAGTCTCCCCTGCCCTTCCCCAGATCGGGACACCATCTGTTCTTGCGGAGGTCAGCTCACTGGTTGGGAGCGGAGCAGTAGAGGAAGTTCCCCTATCGCAGAGGAGCTTGGAATTCTACTCTCATATCTTCGCAATACAGAAGAAGAACCAGGCAGTCCTGAGAGTTGTTCTGGATCTATCCTTCTTAAATCTGTACTTATCCCTCCAAAAGTTCAAGATGGTTACTCCAGCGCTGATAGCAGAGCCTCTGTGTGGGGAGACTAGACATGCTCCCTAAACCTGAAGGATGCATACCTGCATCTCCCAATATGGCAGCCCCATCGCTCCTTCCTGTAGTTCCGGGTTATGGGCTCACACTTCCAGTATAAAGTGCTCCCGTTTGGGCTCAACATGGCCCTAAGGGTATTTACAAGACACACAAATGTGGTGGCTGTGCTACTCAGGTTGGAGGGCCACCATGTTTACCCATACCTTGATGACTGGTTGGTCAGGGCGGAATCACCAGGGAAGGTGAGGAATACTGCCTCCAGACTAATGGATATTCTTTATGAACTAGGGTTTCCCATCAACCTTGTAAAGGCTCAACTCCAACCCACACAATCATTGATCTTCCTGGGTCTCAGGTGGGATGCCAAAGAGCAGCGGATCTTCCCCTCTATGGAGAAGGTGGCAGCACTCAAGTGGCTACTGGGCAATGAGGATGATGCAGCTACACTTCAGCTTCATGGAACCAAGAAACGGGCTCTCAAGCAGCTTTAGTCACCATCCCTATGCAGCTCCACCAGGATTTGGTATGGTGGTGGCTGGACAACAATTTTATGGCGGGCAGACCATTCAGACACCCCCTAGCTTCATATACCATCACAACAGACTCCTCCCTGCACGGGTGGGGAGCCACAGTGTACATGAGCTCTGGACAAAGGAGGACCAGCAGAGGCACATCAATTGGCTCGAGCTGATGGCTATATGGCTGGCCCTGAGCGCCTTCCTTCCTGTGATCAAGAACACCCCAGTTTGTATTCAGATGGACCGTTCCACCGGCATGTACTACCTCAACAAACAGGGGGGCACCAGATCGCCTCCCCTGTGCAGACTCGCGATCGACATATGGGAATGGACCATTGCCCACAACATATGGCTTACTGCAGTCCACCTTCCGAGGGAGTCCAACCTGGAGGCGGACAGGCTCAGCAAGCTGTGGATGGACAACTACGAGTGGCAGCTGAACAAACGCGTGCCACTGCAGATCTTCAGCAGGTGGGGGCAGCCACACGTAGACCTGTTTGCCTCCAAGCACAACCAGAGATGCCATCAATTTGCTTCCTGGAGGGGACAGGGCAAGGGTTTGCTAGGGGACGCCTTGCATCTCCAGTAGAGCGGGATGCAGGCTTATGCATTCCATGCGACTCGTCAAGTCGACAAAGTCATTTGCAAGATCAGAGTGGTTCGTCATCTGAGGATATTTCTGATAGCGCCATAGTGGCCGGCCAGACCATGGTTCTCGGACCTCATACGACTCTCGGATCAACTCCCTGTGCCTCTCCCCGTCGGGCCAGCTCTGCTCCTATCTCAACAAGGGGGGCGGTAGTGCATCCATCCCCAGAGATATTAGCCCTAGCAGCCTGGTTCCTGAGCACATAACTCTGAAACCCCTTTGCCTGTCTCAGGACAACCTGGAGATTATCCAGAAGGCAAGAACCGCATCCACTAATACAGGAGCAATAGTCTAGGTTCTGTTTCTGGGCCCACATGGACACGTGCACACTGGATCAGGTGCTCTTGTTCTCGGCACACCTGGCAGAGTCGGCGTTCAGGTGGACACATGCCGTACATACCTGGTGCCTTAGGGGCCTACAAGTACTCAGGGAGTGACTTGTTCTCCACGTCCTACCCCGTAGTCAAGAGGCATCTGGCAGGACTAACAAGGTTATACCCTCCTATCAGACATCCACACCCGGTCTAGGGCCTTGATGTGGTTCTGCGTGCCATGGTGCATAAACCATTCGAGCCAATGCCATCAGACTGGTCAGACGGTGCTGCTTATAGGCTTTACTTCGGCACACAGGATGAGCAAGATTGAGGTGCTAGTGGCATTGGAGCCTTATACCACGTTCCATCATGACAAGGTGGTGCTCTGCACCCACCCCTCGTTCCTTCCAAAGGCGGTGTGCAGAAAAGGTGTTACACTGTCTCGACTTCAGGAGTGCCCTAAAATTCTACCTGAACAGGACGAAGGCTTCCGAAAGTCAGATGCTTTCTTCGTCACCTTCAGTGGTTCAAAACCAGATTGCCAGGCATCAAAGGCCTCAATAGCTAGGTGGATGGTAACGGCCATTCAGGAGGCCTACAAGGTACTGTACTTGAAGGCTACAACAAACATGCACGCTCATGCGGTCAGGGCCAAGGCAATGGTGATCGCCTTCCAGAAGCATGTGCAGTGGCAAACAATCAGCAGGGTTGCCACCTGGGCTACCCCCTCAGCTTTTTGCAGACATTCTTGCCTAGATAGCAGTGCAAGATCAGATGCGGACCAGACCATTGTGTACTGCTGTGCTCTTCCCGCGCTGTTCCTGCTGTGAGAATAGCTTGCTTCTATGTAGCGTACCTGTCCCGAGGGCACCGGGTAAGACGTGCACCACGTGACTTGCAGCGTGCTCATGAAAGACCATTTCACTCTCTTGGTGGATTCCTGCCTTTGTAGTTCAGTGGAGTGGCGCGCTTCTGCACGTGCCACCATTTTGTCTGACTGTGCTGCCATTTTGTCCTGTACCATGATGCATGCAACCTGAGAGGCTTTAACCTTTGCCTGAAGGTCTTCACCAAATTGCTGGTGATGGTGACAGCCAGTATATGGAGAGGGAGGTTTCACGTCTTCCTCTTCCTAGACAATTGGCTGATTAGAGCTCTCTCCCCAGAACAGGCCCACGAACATCTCAGCCACATCTGCTACAAACTGGGCTTTTCCCTCTACTTCACAAAGTCTCAAATGACACTGTCACAGACACTCCAGTTCATTTCCCTCCTGGGTTCAAGGCTTTGCGCATTTAGCAGATGGCCACAAAATTCAAGGAAGCCCACAAACTGCTGGCCCTAGACTTTCTATGGTTGCTGAATCTCATGGCATCCTGCATTTTTCTGGTGCAGGAGGCCCGACTGAAAATGAGGACGCTACAGTGGGCCCTCTGCTCAAAGTGGTCATAGTTCTCAGGTAGCATGATTAACATGCTTCAGCACCCTTACAACTTGATGATAATGAAAATGATGTGTTATTTATATAGCGCTTTCACCAAAGCGCTTTACGTAGAATGTGTTTGCATGCAATATCACCCAACCGATGTTGGTACTCATTTATCGACCTCGGAAGGATGAAAGTCTGAGTTGACATTGCCGGGATTGAAACTTGCGACCTGCAGATTACACACAGATCACAGCAGCATGCACTCAACCCACTGACCTCTTGCCAGCTTGATGGCGCCTTCTTGAAGGGCTGGGCCACTAACCTGAAGATCTGATGGTGAGCATGCTGTAATCCCCAGCAGAGAAGAGACTCCACATAAACTTGTTGGAACTGAGGGTAATCAGATTGGTGCTGATGGCCTTTTTGCCTTCGACACGGAAGACTGTCCTAATAATGACAGACCACATAGAGGACATGTTCTACCTCAACCAGAGAGGGGGCCTGGGGTTACCTGCCCCCATGCAGGTAGACGATGCTTCTCTGGTTTTGGGCATTACAGAATGGGATCTCCTTGCCAGCATGTTAGGCAGAAACCTGTGCAGTTCCCTTAGGGACCACTGCAAAAGATTTAGGACTTCAGGTGGTTGGCAGTAAACCCAATTGCTAGCAGTCTGTACCACCCAGATTTACCTGGTAGCTGTGGCTGAGCAGTCAGACTTCTCTCAAGATGAGTTAGGCAGTATGCAGAGTATACACAATAGGTACAGAGACACAGTAGCACAAGCAAACACTGACCAGAGCTTTGGTGTAAAAGTATATAATTATTTATTTAAAGGCACACTTGTAAATTACACTAGCACACAAAGAGGTAAGTAAATTCAACACACAGTCACTATTACTAGATGTACATCCCTTATTCCCTATTAGACAAGTCTTAGTTAACACCACTTATTTCCAGACAGAGGTGAGCGCTTAACTTAAGATGGCACTCCAATAAATTTAAGAAAAAGGGAGGGAAAAGGCGAAAATTAGGAAAAGCACACAACACAATACTTTAGAAGCACCCAGCAAGGCAGGAAAGTCAAAGTCTACTTGTGAGCAACAAGTTCAGAGGCCAGGCTCCCTCTTAGAGAGAACAGAGCACCAATGCGCCCAAGAGCACACAGTTTAAAAGTCTTGAACAGTCTTGCTGGGAGCTCAGAAAATAATTAGTATAGCTTAGAAAAGTTCAGTTAGCCAGCCTCTGCCAACCCAAGTGGTAAGTGGAGGCTTTAAGAGTCACCCCACACAGACCGTTGCGAGGGAGGCCAGGCGGACACAGTACCTTAAAAGTGGAGAGGGTCCTCCAGCTGGGGCAGTTGTTCCTGGCAGCGGGTGCAAGTCACGGCGTCGTCCAGAGGAAGAGATGGTCTCGACGTGGAGGAAAGCTGAAGGTCGTTGCACTGCCAGGGAAGAAACCAGCCGCGGAGTTCTCCGGTTAAAAGGTACTACCCTTTTTCTTCGCGGTAGTGGTAAACCGTGGTATTCCGGTTGCCGGGGTGCTTGGCACAGGCAAGGCGGCCACGAGATGTTCCAGCAGGCGAAAAGAATGGCAAACTGGTTATCCCCACCAGTCAAAGGAAGAAGACTCTCCGGACTGGAGATCTCCACTGTCGTCAGGAAAAGTGGTGAGACGGTTCAGCAGGGCTCCACCGGTGGTGCCGTCGTTGCAGGTTGGCTCAGCTTCTCCCTCCTCGGATTCTTTAGGTCCTGTGGCGACTTCTGAAGTTCCAGTCCCCAAAGCCCTGCTTTTATGCAGCAAACCCCCATTCATTCAGCCTAGCTGTCAATCAAACATGCTAAGTGGTGAGCCGGGCGGCTCACCACTTGGGCCAATCACACGAGTGCGACTTGAGTTGCCAAGGCAACTCAGTCCAGGGTGCCTAAACCCCCTAACACACCACCTGTGGTACCCAGACAGAGTGGCACCACTTTTGGAGGCTTCTGTGGAGAAGCCCGCCAAAAAGTGGAACAAAGGGCCCGACTTGGGTTAGAGTCACAGAAGCGAACACAAACGCCAATTTGGAACTGAGTATCGGCAAAAAATACCATCCAGTGATTTTATATTAATTTAATAAACCGGCGGTATGTTCGAGGCTATTTTAAAAAGTGGTAGCCTCGAACAATGGGAAAATCCCATAGGGATATATTCGCGGTCGAATATAAAAAGTAGTATCCATTGCCACCAGCCAAAACTCGGTCGGGGGGAACTGGACAGTGCCCCCTCGAGCAACAGACCCCGGGGCAATCAAATTGCCCCGACCAGTACGCCCACAATATGATGGTTTGTACTGGTTCTGTTCACAATTTGAGACTATTAAAGCCAATGGTGACTTTACATGCCCTGGGAGACAGTAGTCCGTCCCAAGGTATGGAGTCCATGTTTGGGGGTCGATACGACACCCCTGGGTTACTGCACGGAGGGTGCTGTGTAACCCACATACCAAAAACACATGAAGCCCTATGGGGTAAAGGACCCCATAGCCCATAAAACATAAAGTCAAAGGAACACCTCAAATCATGTCTAAGAGTGGGAGTAAAAGAGTCTCGCTCTTAGCAGGAGAGAAAAATAAACCCCAAACATCCAGCAAAGCTGCTGGGGGACTCACTAGGTTTAGGAAATTAGCCTTAACAGAGAATTCTCCCTAACACAGCAATCCAGCTTGTCGCGACGAAGAATACAATGGTGGATGTGCTGAGCATGTAGGCTCTGTCTCCCATGAGTAGGCGTCATGCTAAGAAGCTTTTTCAGAGATATTCACCCTCTGGGCAACACCTGGCTTTTGAAAGAAGCATTTTACAAAAAAAAAATGAAAAAAACCGCCCAAAAGCATTTTTTGCAGTGCAATTTCATTTTTAATTATTGCAACAGCAAAGCACTATTTTGAAGTGTCTTCTACTTTCCTGCTGCCTTTCTTTCATGGACATACACATTGAAAGTGTACATTTCGACTGCTGATGTTATGTCTCCAACATGGCTGCCAGCTTCCTTGTTCCTGTGAGGCTGTGACTCCTGAAGTACCTTCCTCCATTGAGTGAACTGATTGGCTGCTGTTCCACCTTTATAGCCAATCGGGGCACCGGCGGGCTTTTAGCCGGCCCCATCGAAGGCCTACTTCTAAGAGCCCTGTCAGCTTTACCTGCCTGCTTACTGGGTCACTACAACAACTGCCTGACCCTCCCTGGGGATGCCTGCTCCCTCAGCTATGAAACCGGACTTCCAATACTCTTAATTCACTCTCTATATGGTTAGTTTTCTCTCCTTCTGCCTACCCTTTCCATTTCATCTCATTCACCTTCACTCTACCTTCTTTTCGACCTCACTACATGCTCTCGTCTAAGCACTCACCTATAACCCTACCTCTTTTCTTATACCTATTTGGTGTTTAAGAAATTGCCTTGAAAGCCACATTTGGGTGTGTCTGGGAAAGTCACATTTGGGTGTCTCTGGGAAACTCACATTTGGGTGTGTCTGGGAAACTCAAATTTAGGTCTGTTCACCATTCAAGATTGATGTGCCGCCAATGATCTTTGTCTGAATGCCAGCAAGACAGAGATCCTCCTTATCGGCACACCTTCACTATCCTTTTCCCCTCACTCACCGGCCGTCCTCCCTTGGCCTTCCCTCCCGCCCCCACCTGTTATGCTAAGAACCTCGGGGTCATCTTTGACTCCACACTTTCCTTCTCCGCCCATATCTCTGAGGTATCTAAAAAGTGAACTTTCCTACTGCACCTCCTCAGAGGTACTCTGCCTTTCCTCTTCTCCTTCCCCCAGAAGCTCACTGTCTCCCAAACAAGCTCTGGTTCTCTCTAGGCTGGACTATTGTAACAGCCTCTTTCTAAATCTACCTGCCTCTACTCTCTGCCCTCTGCAACTAATTCAGAACATGACTGCGAGACTTGTCCTTGGCCTCAAGCCCTGGGATCGTATCTCTCCAGCTCTGAAATCTCTTCACTGGCTCCCAATGAACGTTAGGATTAAATTCAAAACCCTCTACATTGTCCACAAGGCAAATACCTTCCATCTCGAGCTCTTTGCTCCTCTACCTCTAACTCCCTCACGGTCAGTCATTTTTCAAATAATCGAGCTGGGGTAGATCTCTGTCTTTGTCTCGGGCCTCCCTGCCGCTCTAAAACTTGAGGAGAACCATCTCTGTTTCCGGAAGTTCCTCAAGACCTTCCTCTTTGCTTCTTCCTTCGCTCCCCCTCTCCCCTGCTGAACTGCTCTCTTGGCACTGTGCACCTGGCCACCCTCTGTCCCCTGGGCCCAGGTAACTGCTCTCCCTGCCACCCACCTGCACTGCCTCCTGGCCACCCCTTGCATTGGGGACAGTATCTGTACCCATACAGTTCCCCACAACACCATTTTATTTCTGCACTTATCAGACTTGCCCAGTCTGCTGTCGTAAACACAGCACTTTCTGGCTGCACTACCACTGTTTATTGCCTCCATTATCTATTTATTTGTATTGATTATTATTTATCCATTCTCCGCTGCTCCGCACTTTCCACTCTCCCCCTTCCATGCACTATGCACTTTCCCCTTTCCCATGCAATTGCACGTTCTCAATGGTACTGGGCCTAGTAAAATCGTTGTTTTGTTCTCCCTTGTTCCCGTCCCTTGCCTTGTCGCACTCTGAAACACTTGTGTACGAGCGCGATACAAATAAATTATCATATCATATCTGGGGAATCCCTCAGGTGGATCTATTTACATCCAGTTCATTTCTCCCAAGAGGGGCACCTGATTGCTCTAGATTGGGCCAGGAGGATGTGGTACCAAGGACTTCTGGACATGGCCATCTGCGTCTTTCTCAGACAGTGGACTTGTCACATGCGGAAGGCCTGCTTTTCCATCCGAACATCGGCATCCTTAATCTTTAAATCAGGCTTCTGAGAGTTTGAGATACAAAGATTGGGACCTTTCTGAGTGCATCATGGAGGTGTTGATTCCGGCCCAAAGGCTGGCGACCAAAGCTCTCTGCTGTTGCAGTTGGAACATATTTTGCAGCTAGTGTAGGACAAAGGACATAGGCCCTTACCTGTGGAACACAACTATGGTGCTGTTGTTCCTTTATACATTACTCGACAGGGGTTGCAGGGGACTACAGTCAAGGTATACCCGCTGGCACTCCATTTTCAAGGGCACGCCTGAACAGCAACTATTGTTCAGCATGCCAATTGTGACACCATTTCTGAAAGGCATTACCAACACTTTTCCCCCACCCCCTTCATAGTGCTGGCCTGGGAACTAAATCTAGTCCTGACATACCAAATGGGAGCTCTTTTGAGACAATGCATTCCTGTACGCTCAGGTTCCTCACATGGAAGACCATACTTTTGGTTGCAATCACATCTGGACATAAAAAGAACTATAAGGAAGGCATGGCATCAACACTAAGACAGACACAAGTGACCACAGTTCAAGGGTGTTTGTTGAACTTGCACAAGGGTGTGATAAGCACCTATCTAAACCTAAATCTACAGATGGAAGCAAGCTACGACCATCAAATAATAATAATGCAGTCCTAGTGTAGTCTTGTCAAAATAAAAAGGCCTATACTAAAGAAAACTCTTGCCAATCCTTACCACTAATTTACAAATAATGGGCGGTAATGTTTATGAAAAAGAAAGAAGTGTTCCCAAAATTATATGTCACGATGCTCGGGCCGTTGGCCTCCCTTCCCCATGTTTTCAGCACAGTGCAAGGCGGTCACTCGAGCAAAGCACACACTCTGGCTTCTGCGGCATAAGGATACATTTCAATTTTCCCAATTCAGGACCTTTTGTGTCCAAGTCTCTTTACTTCTCGCAAGTCTCTTGACGCGGAGGGGCTGTTGTACCAGAAACAACATTTTCTTCAGTATTCAGTTTGGGTGTTCACCCTGGACCCCCCTCAGCCGGGCTCGGATCCCTTTCTTTTGTTCAGTCAGCCTCCCTCAGCCGGGCTCGGACCAATTGTGACGTACATTAAACTATCAAAGACTTTCGAATGTGCACAGGGTTTAACTTGACCCATTGCATGACCACTTCCATCTCAATATTTCTTTCTCTCACACTCAGCATCGGTTGGATACCAAACAGAGACTTTCGAAGGAGCACTGACGTGGTGCCCGGCCACTCTGTGTATGGTATCTTTTCTTGGTCTCCCAAAGTTCAATTATCAAGTTCAACTATTTCTTTTGGCTTCCAATTGTATTCGCGCTGCTCATCCCAAATGCTTCACATACTGTTCTCTTTATACAAAGTTGCCCCTTGCAACCTTGGTTCAAAACACAAGCTGATTTGGTATCAGTCTCTCTGACTCAACAGCTGTGCTGTTTTTTGTGACGCTGCTTTGTTGTTAGGAGCCAAGGACAGTACCACAATGACAGTCGCTCCTTCCCGCCTTGGTTATCGGCGCGGCAGAGCCCCGCGTACCTTCGACACACTGTGCTGGTTTCATCAGCCTTAGTTTCTGGTCTTCGGTTTCTTACTTTCCAAGGTTCAGGAAAGTAATGGTTTTTACAGGTATGGGGTGCTTCCCTCGTTGCAACCATCTCTGGTCTCATCTTCTTTCTCCTTGTATTAAACTGCCTCCTTGGAACTGCTGTTTCCTCATGTTTTGCCTCGCTAAGAGTGTGCTTTCATGCTCTGCTTTTTATCCATGTGGGGAAGTGTGATGGAAGTCAGGTGTGTGTAATGATCCGTAATTGCCTGACCATGGTGTTGGGACATGTCAGGTATACAGCTCTGGTGTAAGTCTGTTGTCGCTCATGGTGAACTGTCTGTGAGAAAGTGTTTGTGTCGGGAAAGGGGGGGTTGACTTCCTGGGGAAAAAGTGTTACAAGGAAGTGGATACCGCGTCTCACCTTCAGGTGTCCCACTTCCACTCCCAGAAGACCCCTCATCCAGGTAACCCTCCCGCACGGTCCACCCCCAGGAAATGGATCTAAAAGAGATGGCTGCGTTCTGGCCACCTGGCTGACAGATCCCCGGGGACTAGCGGGTGAGACACCTTCAGGTTACTCACTGAACACACTGTAAGCTCTTTCCTGCAAACCTTCCTTCACTGTCTTTTCTAAAGATAAGTTCGTGCTCAGAGCATGCCCCACCTTCCTTCCTAAAGTGGTCTCTGGGTTTCACATTCATCTCAGAAAATGTACCTACCAGTGTCTATCCTCCTTAACCATCCAAAGAGAGGAAGTGAGGCTGCAAAGACTAGACCCTTAAAAAATGTTAAGCTTTTACATCTCCAGAACGATGGAGTCAGGACGGAGGACCAATTCTTCGTAGGAAATACCGGTCTTATACTGAGCAAAGGAGTGACAAAACAAGCGCTATCTAGATGGATAATATTGTGTGTCTGAATGTTACTCGGTTGAGGAGGGGGAGATTCCTAAAAGGTTTCAAGCACACTCGACAAGAGGGATAGCTGTTACTTCAGTTCTTTAAAGAGGAGTCCTGACATTGGACATCTGCTAGGCTGCAACATGGTCCCTGCTACATGCCTTCAAATTGAATAACTGCCTGGAGACTGTATGGGCAGAATGCCCAATTTGGTATAGTGGGCTTGCAAAATGTCTTAATCTGATGTTTGCCTCGGGAATTGTTCTTCCCTCCTAATACATAACAAAGCTGTCATGGAAGTCCATCTAAAATGAGGAATCTGTTGGAGTACAGAATCCATTAAAAGAGCAAACAACGTGCCTCTGGTAAGGTTTTCTGATTGATGTTCTTCAAGCAGATTTCTAATTGTCCCCACATTCTGTCCCTCTGATAAAGAGTGAAAAATGGTAACCCTAGACAACAATGCAGTGGAGAAGATATATGATGTAACTAAAGGTGCTTAATATAAGGTCCACAAACAAGTCAGTCAAAACCACAATTCCTTAACAAAGGACGGCCGACACGTGTTTCAACCTTACTTCAGGTCTTTTTCAAGACTAACTATCTTACAGAAAAACTTATAACCAGTATCGTTGTACCCTATTGTTCTCTATGTAAATCTATTTGGTCGGTATTCAAAACGTTCACTTAATTGTCCATGTGCCTGTCTGAACACCCTGGGGTCACCTCTGCGAAAGGGCCAACTCACTGGTATCTCCTGGCATCTCCAACTCATGGTTCACTGTAGCGGCAGCGCCCTGCCTCAGGTATGACATCCATAGCTTGTCAAACCCCCTTTCTGGTCCTCTGCCGGCTTTGTGGTTCCTCGCCGATACGGTTGTGTTAGGAAAGATTTCTCTTTACTGCACCTTTCCTTCCAGCTTTATTGAACCCCCAAACTTTTAGCTTTTTTTTTTAATCTGACCTGTAGATTCTGCAGTACAGAGAAGCCTTAAGATTCACTACACTGGCCTTTGCTCATATGTTATGGGGAAACAAATTGGTCCTTCAGGCTGTCAGTACTGGGAAACCTTGTTTCGAGGGGATTTGTTCCTCCGACGTATTCCACATCTATGACAGGTAATCACCACAGCTGAGCTGCTTTGGAAAATGTTCTGCGTCGATGACGTCGATACGCTGTCCTCGAGAGCCTCCGTCGAGCCGACGTCACCGGATGTTATAAGTAGGACGCACGACGCCTGTAGCCTCAGTTCCATTTCTTCTGCAAACGTGTTCGCTTCGGAGATCTCGGCGCGCCTCGGTTCATCTGAGTACTTCTATCGGTTCTTTGAACTTGTTTGTTTGTGGAGATATCATGTCTTCGTCTGCTACCCCGCGGCCGGGTTTCAAGAAGTGTCGGGACTGCGGTTCCAAGATGTCGCTGACGGACCCGCACAACGCCTGCCTCTGGTGCCTCGGTGAGGACCACGTCACGGATGATTGTGACGATTACCAGTCGTTGAAATCGAAAGGCCTTGCGGGAGCAGAAGAAGCAGCTTTCTGTCGGTCGGGTGTCCAAGCCCCGAAAGTCAAAATCCGCTTGGCTTTCTACCGACGATTCGAGAGGCGACTCTCCGCGTCGTCTGCTTAAGTCCAGGAGGTCTCGGTCTCGGAGTGGGTCCCACCATTCCTCTGCCTCTTCGAGGCACTCACGGAAGCGCTGTCATCGGTCGCCTTCCCCGTCCTCGTCCGAGGACTCCACCCGTCGGCGGGTTGCTTGTCCCAACAAGCATTCTTCTCCGGCGGAATGGGATGCTTTTCGTACAGAGATGATGGTGATTTTCCAATTGCAGGGCTCTGTTCCGTCCGCGCCATCGAAAGAAGCCAGCAGGGAACGTGCTAGGGCCACCGCTCACACGCCTTCAGGCTCGAGTGGTCGGCGCGATCATTGGGAGCCTTCGAGGTCCCGATCGGACAAGGTGGATCGCTCTAGCCATGCCCGCTCCACGTCCCGGTCCTCGACGCCCTCGAGACCGTCGGAGCCTGTGAGGTATTCGAAGAAGACGTTGACGCCGTCGGCGCCATGTCCGTCGAGGGACTCTCTCGAGGCTCTGCCTCCGAGGAAGTCATTGATGCCATCGGCGCAGAGGCTGTCGAAGGACACGCTTGGGGCACCGCCCTCGATGCCTGTGTCGAAGCCATCAGTGCCGCGCTCGACCTCAATGCAGATTCTGTCGACGCCCTTAACGCCTTTTGCGGAGGCTTTACCGGAGGTACCCCTTGTGTCGGTGGAAACTCCGAGGAGGGCCCTGAAGAAGTCAGTAAGGCCTGTGTTTGAGCCTTTTTCTGTGCCCTCTTCCAGGGATTTGTTCCAGCATCTGGATTATATTTCTGAGGTGGAGGAAGGGTCTGAGGAAGGTATGGTACCTGATGATGTTCCTGACAACCTGTTATCTGGTCATAGCCAGTTGGAAGATCTGTGTCAGTCTTTGCACGACGCCAGTGGTCTTGATACCTCCCCGGAGGTTGAGTTTGGTAGGCCTGAGCCTGGTACGCATGCTGACTCTTCGTACAGGCGCCGCATGTCGAGGGTGACAGAGTACTTCGGGTGGTCTGCACCACCAGTAGATTTTCTGCAGGATGACCTGACAGATATCTTGGACCAAGGTCCACCAACTGACCCAGTACTGCCATTCCATATGGCCTTGCAAAGAAGAGTGGCAGCGGCTTGGACTGCTCCGGAGAGTCTCCCGGCATTGGGTAAATTGTTGCCGAAAAACTACCACCCAGCCAGTGGCGACCCTAGTTACTTGTCCATGCACCCTACTCCAGAGAGTTTGGTGGTGCAGGCGGCTATGGCCCCAGCAAAACAGGCGTCGTACCCTACCATCCCCCCTGATAGGGACGACAAATGTTTTGACGGTTGGGCGAAAAAAGTCTTTTCTTCAGGGGGTATGGCTTTGAAAGCTGCCAACTCCATGTGTGCCTTAGCACGTTTCACTCACACTCTGTGGAATTGTTTCGTTAGTGGTTGAACATATTCCCATAGGGGAGGAACGGGATGGCTTTCTTGCCCTTGTACAGGATGGCAAGGATGCCATGTGTGAATCTGTTCAATCGGGTCTGGACGTGGCAGACTGTGTCAGCCGGTCCATGGCGACGAGTACCGTGATGCGCAGATTTGCGTGGTTGCGGGAGTCGGGGTTTGCTCCTGATGTACAAGCCCGACTTCTCAACATGCCCTTTGATGGTGAACATCTTTTTGGCAGCAAGGCTGACGAGAGCCTTGAGAGGTTGCAGATCTCAAAGGCTGCATCAAAGTCGTTGAGCGCTGCAGTCCGCCAACCTCCGCCTTTTCATCGTAGGGGACAGCAATGGAGGGGAGGTTCCTTTCGATACTACTCTACCTTTGGTAGATCAAGGGGAGCTGCAAGTCAAAGGGGCCAACATAGGAGTACCAGAGGTGGAAAACCGGTTACTCGAGGGGGCCAAGGCCGCTCAAGCAGTTGCCTCTTTGCCATCAGGCACTGCCGCAGCCACTTCAGCTCTGTCATGAGGCCATGTCCCATGGTTCGCTGGTTGGGGGAAGGCTAGTGCAGCATCTTGTAGAATGGCGTGCCATTACTTCAGATGTGTGTGTTCTGGAGATCATAGCTCACGGCTACTGTCTTCCTTTCCGCCAGAGGCCTCACGACAATCCACCAGGGAATCTCTCTTTGAAGAGTCTGGATCCGCTCCTTGCGCAAGAAATCAAATCCCTGCTGGAGAAAGGCACCATAGAACTGGTGCCTGTAGCGGAGAGGAAAAAGGGATGGTATTCCCCATATTTTTTGATCCCGAAGAAAGACTGGGGGATTGAGACCCATCATGGACTTGCGTGGTTTGAACAAGCTCCTCAGGAAGGACCATTTCAATATGGTTACTCCCTCCCAAGTCCTCCAGGTCCTTCAACTTCAGGACTGGTTGGTGTCTCTAGACCTCAAGGACGCTTGCTTTCATGTGCCGATTCATCCAAAGCACAAGAAGTACCTGAGGTTCGCGACTCGCACTTTCAGTTTCGGATCCTGCCGTTCGGATTGACCTCCGCCCGAGGGTCTTCACCAAGCTCATGGTGGTGGTGGCAGCGTATCTCAGGAAAGGGGGGATTCATGTCTACCCCTACCTGGACGATTGGTTGATCAGGGTGCGCTCTTGCAAGCAAGTCCTGGATCATCTGTCAGTCACCTGCCACTCCCTTCACAGGCTGGGCTTCTCCCTCAACTTAAAGAAGTCCCACTTGACACTTACCCAGCGGCTCCAGTACATCGGAGTAGTGCTCGACACATCCCTGGGGCTCTGTTTCCCTTCCCAGGTGAGGGCTCATCACATTCTGCAGATGGTGCACAAGTTTCAACATGCCCAGTGTCTCCCGGCGTTTGGGTTCTTGAGGTTGCTCGGCCTCATGGCATCCTGCATTCTTCTGGTGCCAGAGGCCAGGTTGTGGATGAGATCTCTGCAATGGGCTCTCGAGCTCCAGTGGTCGCAGCCCTCCAGCAGGATGTCGAACCCCGTTCAGGTGCTGCCCTCGGTCGTCCAGGATCTTCTGTGGTGGGCCGTCGAAGGCAATCTGATGAAGGGGGCTCCATTTTGGCTACCCTGGCCGGAGGTAACAATCGTGACGGATGCGTCCCTCACAGGATGGGGAGCTCATGTCAACGAGTTGACAGTCAGTGGTCGTTGGTCTCCGTTGGATTCCAGACTCCATATCAATCTGTTGGAGCTGAGGGCCATCAGGCTAGCCCTGAAGGCTTTTCTGCCGTCCGTGCGGGGGAAGAATGTCCTGATTCTGACGGACAACACAGTGGCCATGCACTACCTCAACAAAAAGGGGGCGCAGGGTCTCTCCCTCTGTGCAGAGAGGCGATGCAGGTCTGGTTCTGGGCCATCCAGCAGGAAATTTCGATCTCGGCAGTTCATCTGGCCGTAGACGAAAACGCGGCAGTGGACGCTCTGAGCAGGCAGAGCACGGTCTCTCACGAGTGGGAGCTGGCTCAGGAGCTTCTCCTGGAGATCTTCGCCCTTTGGGGGACCCCGCAAGTGGATCTCTTCGCCACCAGTGCCAACCAGAAGTGCGGAAGATTCTGCTTGCAGGAATTTCCTCCAAGAGGAGCCTTGGGGGACTCGTTCGTAGTGGAGTGGTCCTTCCCACTGCTGTACGCATTTCCTCCAGTCCCCATCATTCCGCAAGTGCTGCGGAAGTTACGGAGGTTCGGTTCCCGGATGATCCTCATTGCTCCGGCATGGGCCCGGAGAACGTGGTACCCGGACCTTCTCGACATGTCCATCTGCCCTCCACGCCGTCTTCCCTACCGAGACGATCTACTCTCACGGGAGGGGGGTCAGGTTCTGCATCCAGAGGTCAAGTCCCTCAACCTTCATGCTTGGCTTCTGAACGTTGAGGTATAAGGATTGGGACCTCCCTGAAGACGTGCTGGAGGTGTTGCTTTTGGCCAGAAGGCCTGCAACAAAGTCCCTGTACCGTTGCTGTTGGAGAAAGTTCTGCGACTGGTGCAGGGTTAAGAATGTGGATCCTTTTTCATGTGCCGTTCTTGTGGTTCTGTCTTTTTTGCTTTCATTAGCCCACAAGGGCCTGCAAGTGGGTACCATTAAAGGTTACTTGGCGGCGCTGTCCATATTTAAGCGCTCGTCTGAGGAGTGTTATTTTAAAATTCCTTTGATTTCTCAGTTCTGAAAGGGCTCACTAATGTTTTCCCACCGTCACCTTTCCATGTGCCCGGTTGGGATTTGAACCTAGTTCTAAAATTCCTAATGGGAGCTCCGTTTGAGCCTTTACATTCTTGTCCTTTGAGACTGTTGACCTTGAGAACTGTATTTTTAGTTGCAGTCACTTCCGCTCGCAGAGTGAGTTGCAGGCACTTTCCGTTAAGCCACCCTTCACGGTGTTCGAAAAGGACAGGGTTGTCCTTAGGGTTCGTCCTTCTTTTCTTCCGAAAGTTGTGTCGGAATTTCATTTAAGCCAGAAGATTATTCTTCCGGCGTTCTATCCTCCTACGCATCCTGGTAAGGAAGATGAGAGGCTCCATAGGTTGAATCCTAGGAGAGCTTTAACTTTCTACTTCTCACGCATGTCCCGGGTCAGAGTGGACGATCAGCTCTTTATAGGATATGCTGGAAGGCGTTTGGGACAAGTTGTTAATAAACAGACTTTGTCTAGATGGATTATCTTGACAATTTCTGAATTTTACCGCATGGCGGGTAAGGACCCTCCGGTAGGCTTACGGGCCCATTCTACTAGGGGTGTGGCTGCCTCTACTGCCCTGCAGAGGGGTGTTCCCATTCGTAACATTTGTGAAGCAGCCACATGGGCCTCTGTCCATACTTTTGTCAAACATTACTCCCTGGATTCTATCCATGGGCAAGATCTGGCCTTTGGCAAGGTGGTCCTCTATTCTGCAGTTTAATTGGGCATTCTAAATTCTTTCCCACCTCCTTACGTTGGTACTGCTTTGGGAGTCTGTCATAGATGTGGAATACGTCGGAGGAACCAATCGCCTCGAACAACAAGTTACTTTCTTACCTGGTAACGTTCTTTCGATGGGATGTTCCGACGACGTATTCCACATCGTTCCCTCCCAGCCTGCCCCTCTACAGAATTTCTTATGCGATTGCAGCCTCCATTTCCGCAAGGCTTTCTGTAGTTATACTGGCAGAAGATTGATGCTACATGTTCTGGAAAAAAACTACAACTGAGGCTACGGGTGTCGTGCGTCCTACTTATAACATCCGGTAACGTCGGCTCGACGGAGGTCCTCGAGGACAGCATATCAATGTCATCGACACAGGACGCAGACGCCGAAAACTTTCCGAAGCAGCACAGTTGTGGTGATTACCTGTCATAGATGTGGAATACGTCGTCGGAACATCCCATCGAAATAATGTTACCAGGTAAGAAAGTAACTTGTTCTTCCTTAGTCATGTTACTATGTTACTACTTTTGGTTACTTTTGTATCACTTGTGGTAACTTTTTATAATTGTGCACAGCAGCTTACACTGCAGTACAACGGGGTGCATTTTTGTTTTGCGCTAGACTAACACTCAGAGGATTTTTGGTTACTCTAGGTGTGCTAAAAGGATAGGCTGGTGGCAGCAGTGACTTTTCCCTACTTTTGGGGGATTTTAGCTTTACCACGTTTAGCTACTAACTGTGGCTACTTGTCAAACATGGCCGTGCAATGAGATTTTTCGCATCTTGTTCCTTAGCCTTCTTCCTGGCCTTCCAGGAACTTCCAGTGCCCAGGAAAGCAGGAGCTTTTGGCAGGCTACTGGAGGACTGTGTGTGTTTGACCCCATTCCACAAACTGGTTTGTGTGTCTGAGTGGTATGCATGAATGTACCACCAGTGGTCCTGATTGGACCACTGCTGGGGTTTGTGTGTGGGCTTGTCCTGCTATTGGCTAGTGGGAGTTTCAGCTCTTACCTGGCTTTCAGGATAAGAGGAGGACCCCTGCACCCATTCTTCAGAGATCCTGGAGAAACCTGAAGGAGCCGAGTATCTTATCCAGCTGTGAGACCCGCGAAGAAACCTGAGACCTGACTGAAGGAGGCCTGGCCACCAACCTCTGCTGCTGTCCTGGAGGAGCCCTGTCTTGCTTTTGCTCTTTAGTAGTCCTGTGAAGGAGCTGCGACCCTTGGAGTGGAGGGACAATCCATTCCCGACATCTGCTCAGTGCCCTGCCAGAGGAAGCCTTCTGAAGTGCCCTGGAACCGTCCTGTGGCTGACCAGCTTGGTTTTTGGGCTACCGTGCTACCATCGTCACCGTACCGAGTTTCGGCCTGAAACGTAGGGGATCCTCAGCTGGTCCTACGAGACTACCTCCTGTGTAATTTTGGCATCCGAAATAGGAGGGAAGGTCTGACCACGGCTGCTAAGTCCTTTTGCGTCTCCCTGCTGCGGGTCCACTGTCCGAAATAGCGCACCTGACCCAAGTCCAGTACTGAGAGGGGTGCTGCATCGAGTTTCCTGCATTCTTCGATCAAGGGTCCTTGCAACAGTAAAAGACACCAACCAGAGATCAGCTCGAACCTGCAACCCCTGTGAATCGAGGACTGCGACTTTCGGTGGGGAAAAACAACGTCAGACACTCTTACTTTGTTCTGCAAAGTCTGGGGAAGAATCGGAGTACGGGGGTAAGTTACAGAGTTACTAACCTACCCCTATACTCCCATTATAAATCAATTGGCTTATTATAAAGCTTAATTATAACACTTTTAGCTTTGCCATTTCTTTCTTGCGCAAGAAATCTGACTGTTGGCGCTACTTTTGGGCATTAGTCTAACTTGAACCCTAACCCTAAAAACTCTTCACTGGACCCCAGAGACCCTATCTGCATTTTTTCCTGCATCCTAACTTCTGTGGAACTGTAACCTGAACTATTGGGCAAAAGGCCCAAGGCAACTTAGGGCTGGACATTTTTAGTTGGGGATCATCTCTGTGGATCATAAGTGCATAATACTTGTCTAACCTTTCCTTTGCAGGATTTTTTGGTATGTATTATGCCCTATAACAAAATGAATGTATATATGTATTTAGTTTAACAGTGTTGTCTAATAGGTCTACCTGCTAGTAGTCATTTTTGTATAGTGTGTTTTGGCCATAAATAAATAACTGTATTTTTATACATCCTGTCTAAGTGTAATCTGTGATTCCCATTGTGTGACCTCATTGTGGACTCCTTACAAGCTCACCCCCTCTGAAGAACTTAGCCTAGACCGCTTGTCACTGCTACCTAGACTGGTTTGGATACAGCTTCCCAGAGTTGTTCCTGTCACAATATAGGTTGGCCTTCTATACATCTGTCCACCAGGCCAGCGTATAGAAAATCAGTCCTAACCGTTGCTGCTTTCTGGTTTGACAGCGTCGTGAACGACCTGTCTGTGGTTGCCAGTTCCTTTGCTGCACTTCCCTAGAGCCCATCTGTCTCCATGGGGTCTCCAGCCACTCTGGTACGTCTGGTTGACAAGTGGCAGTCCGGGAGCACCTCTCTCCTGCACCCAGGTTCACTGCTGCACGTCTGCCTCTCTCCGCGGCTCTGCTTCCTGCACTGTGTACTCTGCCTGATCCAACGTCTCCTTCACCTTCTCCCACCTGCAGGTGATTGTTGGATTTAAATGTCCTGTGTAGCTGATTGAATGACTAGACCTTAGGTTACTCTTGGTATTGCTGTGGATCCTCATTGACACTTTACTCTTCTTTGTCCCAGTACTAAAAGCTTTCTGGTAATTGAAGTCCAAAGTATTTGCATAGTAATTTGAGTTCTTTTGTTGAACACCTTTGTCCACATAACAATCATCATGAACATCAGATGTTAAATGAGTTTTAGAGAGGTTATGAACATATGAAGAATTGATACAGTTCTGTTTAAGATGTTTAGCAGAAGTAGGTTTCAAGTCCTTACAATTAAAGGGTTCTGAATAATGACAGCAGGCATTCAAAACATTGGGATTAGGGTTTTTTCTTCAGTCTCCTGTCGAAGCCATCGCCTCCCATGTGATCCACCCTCAGAATACCAACCCCAGAGTCAGGATCGAGTAGTGGCTGCCTTCCTTTGGCCACATGGGAGGAGACTTTAGGCTGGGGATCAGTGACGACTCAGCAGGAATCGTCACATACCCTTCCCCTAATGTCTCTGCCTTCCGCTCTAGTGTCATTGGTTTTGAAAGAACCAATTGCCTTCCACATGTGAGGAAGAGGTAATGGGTAGCATAGTCTAGTATAACTAGGATATACTTGTTCCAGATTTTTGATGGTGTTAATGGTCCCACAATATCCATCCCTATTCAGCAGAAGGGGACATCTGATTGGTAGAGGTTGAAAAGGGGCTGGAGGAGGGTTATGTGGAGCCTTCTTTTGACACAAAGGGCACGTTGTGACAATGTTTTTAATGTCTGTGTATATCCCTCCCAAAAGAACTGGCTCACCACATGTCCCTGGGTTTTTGCAGTTCCCAAATGTCCAGAAGTGAGGTGGGCATGGGCGATTTCTAACACAACCCTACAGTGAATTCTTGGAACTACGTTGGGATTGAGAGGTTCCCTCATTGTTAGTGTCTCCTCTGTATAATAATACCTGTTTCAAGAAAACAATTGACAATCTATCTTTCTGCCCTCCTAAGTGATGACTTTCAGGAAGGCTTCAGCAAACACAGTATAATTTCATTGTGCAAACGCTAAATCTCTGTTTGGGCAGCCCTTGGTTTGGGTCTGGATCAGCGTCCCCAAAGCCTTTAGCCCTTCTCTCTGTGGAATCCAAGTCTGGAAATTACAGGAGTTCGGGGAAAAGCGCATTCTGTATAATTACCTAAGAAATCCTCTCCTTGGTTCTTACATGATAAGCATGGTTGATGTTATTCTGGAGTAAGTTCTTAATATCTCCTCTGTAGTCTGGGTCCCCCACCCTGGCAATTACATCCAGCCCATGCTTCCAAGCGAGTCCCGACTTGGAAACCAAACGGATGTACGTTTGGGGGCTGCCAAGACTAGATCAGTGGGTATGAGCTGTCTCTCTCCAGGTTCTATGGTTATATCACCACTGCTGAAGAGGTTAAACCCTATAGACTCTCTAGTGGCGATAGATGGGTTAGAGGCTTGGTCACTTTTGTAAATGTTAGGGTCCTCGAGTTTCTTTCAACTAGGTTAAATCCCACTACTGACTCCAAATGTAGGGGTGCAGAAGGAGGAGACTGTGACACGCAGGTGGCATAGTGATTGTTATAGACATTTATTCAGTACATTGCACACAGTGTATATTCTGAATCTAGGTCTATTTTTTGGCACACAGTGTATGTTTTGAATTTAGTTGTGCTTTGGTCACAGTGTATTGTGATGAATCCGGTGGAGTCATCACTGATCCCCCAGCAGTAACCTCCTCCCATGCGGCCAAGGAACGGCAGCTGCTACCTGGTTCTGGCCGTGGGTACGGCTGTATGAGGGAGTATCACATGGCAGGAGACGGCCAGGGAGATGTCGTGGCTCCAACAGATGAGACATGGTATCCTCCATTTTTCCTTGAAAATAACATCCCCATGTCTGAAAACATTATGGCCTATTGTCATGTATCCACTACTTTTCCTATGAAGAGCAGGAAAACCCATTTTACCAAATCTACCAACAAACCTTCCAACCTTGGTCCACCTCCTTCAATTCCACTTGTCAGTTAATCAGGACTAACTTGCCATTAAAACCTTTTAAAAATGCTTATCCAGGACGGCCACCAGGGGGTGCACAGAAGATGGGTGCCTAAACGTGCGCTTTTGGCTTGTGAGGTCTGGAAAGTGGTTTGAGCCCTCAGTTCTCAACCCCCTACGGGGATAACTCTGCAAGGATGAGTTAGCAATTACCCCCCAGATCCCTGGGGCAAAGAAACTGACACGATCGGTGCCAGGAGAAAAGAGATTTGAACTGCTGCACGGACAGCCGGAAAGTGGAAGTAACTTTCACCCCCTCAACGCTCACAGTATGAGAGGTTGGGAAAAGTATGAGGCCCAGCAGGAGGAGAACGCACCACTCCAAGTGAGGAGCCCCACGTCGCAGGCCCAGCGAACCACAGGTGGGTCGCCCTTGCCCGAGGGCCAGGGCAGACTTTTCCCTGCCCCTGCTCTTCCTTAGGTGACAACAGACGGCTACCCCCATAAGGTTGGGACAGGGTAAGTGCACCCCTGAATGCCCCAGTGCCCTGCGAGACAAGAGAGCACGCCAGCACCCGGATGCGGCACAGTTAGGGCATTGTGTAGGCCACCCACGACCTTACCACCAGGAGGGGGCATTCAAGTGAGCAAGCCTGAGACCCTAGGTGTGAGGGGAAACACCAGAGGCCTTTGTGTGAAGCCTTGGGCCACCCGAGGGACGTGAAAATGCGCATGGACATAGGGAGGTGTGGGCCCCCGATACCGGGGCGTGTGTCCGCCTCCCGAAGGCAGTGACCAGCTAAGGACAGCCGTAGTAAAAAGGCACCCGGAGAGGTTGAACTGAGAGCTCCCACACCCCACAACATGACTATCTGTACTCTGAGGGACAAATTTGCGCGAACCGGCAAGGGGGGGGGGTGCACCTCTATGCACTCCGGGGGGGGCAGGGGGCATCCTGTGGCACACATCTTGGGCAACGCGGGAGCTGTGACCCCTGATGGCACTTAGGGCAACCGCGCAACAACCCCAGGACACAGGGCAGACAAGGGCCCAAAACGGTGTGGTCTCCCTAGACCGGGGGTGTGCCTGCCTTCAGGACCGAGTCAACGAGGACAGCCTTAATCCAGCGATGGGAGGAGAAACTCACTATAAGTGCACCTCTCAGAGGATTCATACACATGCAGGATTGGAATGGACTGACATGTGTGCGCCCAGTGTAATGCACCAAAGGCGGCGGGTGACGGAATTCCCCCAGTCACAGCACACAGAGAAGACATGAAGAAGGTTGCCCCCATGGAGGTCAGAGGTCAGGGTCCCGTGGTCGGGAAGGGGAACGTCCTTCCCATATGGGGTACTGACAGAGTACCGCCAGGAGCTCCCCCGAGATCCCTCGACATGCAGGACTGAACTTAAGCTGCGCAAGTGGTCCATCCTCAACCTGGGATAGGAGTCGGGTTACCCCTTACGAGTGCACTCTGTTGGGAGCGGTGTCACATGGACTGGGCGTCGAGGCTCTCAGGTTATAGTCGACGCAAGGGTTGCGGGTAACAGGGGGACCACGGTGGGGAAGGAGGAAGACTCCATGACTAGGAAAAAGGATGTGGCCTCAATAGTGGATGAGATCAGAAGCATGAGAGCGGACATAGGCGGGAAGGTGGACAAGATCACCAGAGGATCAATGAGATAGAGGACAGACTTCAGGAGGTGAAGCGCAAACAGTCCTCACTTGACATAGTAGAAACCCATATGGATGTGAGGATGGCTGAAATCGAGCAAAGAGAATCTGAGATCACCTTACAACTTGATGATTTTGAGAACAGAGGGAGGAGAAATACCCTTAGGATCTTTGGGATACCGGATAAAAAAGGGGAAACGGTGTTAGGGAGAATTCTCTGTTTAGGCAGAATTTCCTAACCTAGTGAGTCCCCCAGCAGCCTTGTTGGATTTTTGGGGTTTATTTTTTTCTCCTGCCAAGAGTGAGACTCTTTTACCCTCACTCTTGGACATGATTTGAGTGCGTCTCTTTGACTCTAGATGTGTTTAATGGGCTATGGGGTCTTTTACTCCATAAGGCTTCATGTGTTTTTGTGATGTGTGTTACACAGCACCCTCAGTGCAGTAACACAGGGATGTCATAGTGACCCCCCCGTATAGACTCCATACCCTGGGACTGACTACTGTCTCCCAGGGCATGTAAAGTCACCATTGACTTTACTAGTCTCAAATTCTGAACAGAACCAGTACAAACCATCATATTGTGGACGTACTGGCCGGGACAATTAGATTGCCCCGGGGTCTGTTAGTCGAGGGGGCACGTCACCGTCCCCCATGATCGAGTTTTGGCTGGTGGCAGTGGATACTACTTTTTATATTTGACCGCGAATATATCCCTATGGGATATCCCATTGTTCGAGGCTACCAACT
The DNA here is from genome assembly GCF_040938575.1 of Ambystoma mexicanum. Taxonomy (NCBI): domain Eukaryota; kingdom Metazoa; phylum Chordata; class Amphibia; order Caudata; family Ambystomatidae; genus Ambystoma; species Ambystoma mexicanum. The sequence goes on from NC_090936.1 coordinate 623,740,149, forward strand.
TTAATTATTTAATTCCTATAGCCTCGAACATACCGCCAGTTTATTTATTTAATATTAATTCTCCGGTTGGTATTTTTTGCCAGAACTCGGTTCTAAAATGGCGTTTGTGTTCGCTTCTGTGACTCCAACCCAAGTTGAGCTCTTTGTTCCACTTTTTGGCGGGCTTCTCCACAGAAGCCCTCCAAAGTGGTGCCACTCTGTCTGGGGTACTTAGGAGGGGTGGAGGGGGATTTAGGCACCCTGCACTGAGTTGCCTAGGCAACCCAAGTCGCACTCCATCCTGATTGGCCCAAGTGGTGAGCCGGCCGGCTCACCACTTAGCATGTTTGAGTGACAGCTAGGCTGAATGAATGGGGGTTTTCTGGATAAAAGCAGGGCTTTGGGGACTGGAACTTCAGAAGTCGCCACAGGACCTAAGAATCCAACGAGGGAGAAGCTGAGCCGACCTGCTACGACGACACCACCGGTGGAGCCCTGCTGAACTGTCTCACCACTTTTCCCAACGACAGAGGAGATCTCCAGCCCGGAGAGTCTTCTTCCTTCGACTGGTGGGGATAACCAGTCTGCTTCCTTTTTCGCTTCCTGGAGCATCTCGTGGCCGCCTTGCCTGTGCCAAGCACGCCGGCAACCGGGATACCACGTTTTACCACTAACGCGAATCAAAGGGTAGTACCTTTAACCAGAAAACTCTGCGGCTGGTTTCTTCCCTGGCAGTGCAACAACCTTCATGTTTCCTCCACGTCGAGACCTTCTCTTCCTCTGGACGACGCCGCGACTTGCACCCGCTGCCAGGAACAACTGCCCCCGCTGGAGGATCCTTTCCACATAAGGTACCGTGTTCCGTCTGGCTTCCCTTGCAACCGACTGTACGGGGTAGATTTAGCCCCCGGCTTTCGACCCTGGGTTAGTCTGGAACACCCTGGCTAAACTTTTCTGAAACCTAACTAAAACCTTTCTGAACTCCCTGCAAGACTTTTTAAGCCTGTTGTCATTGTGTGATCTTGGGTGCATTTGTGCCCTGCTCTCTCCAAGAGTGGGCCCGGCCTATGGACTTTGGCTCACAAGTAACTTTGGACTTTCCTGCCTTGCTTAAGAGTTCCTAAGTATTAGTGTGGTGTATTTTCCTACATTCTGCCTTTTTCCCTCCCTTTTTCGTTAACTTATTGGAGTGCCATCTATAGTTAAGCGCTCACCTCTGTCTGGAAATAAGTGGTGTTAACTAAGACTTGTCTGATAAGGAAATAGGGATGTATACATAATAATAGTAACACTGTTTAGAGTGATTTACCATAATAGTGCTGGAGTGTTTCAATAAGTGTGTTTTTAAATAAATAATTATATACCTTGATACCAAAGCTCTGGTCATTGTTTGCTTGTGCTATTGTATCTGAGTGCCTATTGTGTATACTTTGCATACTGCCTAACTCTTGAGGGAAGTCTGACTGCTCAGCCACAGCTACTAGGTAAATCTGGGTGGTACAGACTGCTACCAAGTGGGTTTACTGCCAACACCTGTAGTCCTAAATCTTTTGCAGTGGTCCCCAAGGGAACTGCACAGGTTTCTGCCTAACAAACAGCGAGAGACCTGAAAAGGAATCCGCATGAATTTACGAAACTCATTGTTGGCATTGACTCCATAGATGAATCCAAAATCAAGAGGATACATCGAGTGGGTGGCACCCCTGCGGCCCCAGATCTGTCCTCGTTCGCTTCCATTAGTACCCAGATAAGGTCAAGATCCCTGAGAGGGCGAAGAAGGTTGCCCCCGTTACTTATGCCGATGCTAGAATCACCATTTTTCAGGACTTATCATCCGTGACCCTCGCCAAGAGAAGACTGTCACCCCGTCACCAAGTGGATTAATGATAAAGGTGTTCAATATAGATTGGGGTTCCCATTCGCAATCTCTTTTGAAATCGACGGATATAAACATAAATTGGTCACAGAGGAGATCAACGGAGCAAAGAATTAGCTCTTGGAAGATGCAGAAGCCCCCTCGGGCTCTCAGGAGACGACCACCGAGGGGAGACATGGCAGTTTAAGGGCCCAAGAATAAAACGTATTTCTTGAGCCAGGAAGTACAGGAAACTGAGCGCATCCCCGGCAGCCGGAACCTGACTTGCACCGGTTGTGGGCTTACAACTATAAGAATATCTAGTTTTATATAGTGCTACAAAGCCGCAGGCATTTGAGTGCTGAGATAACAGTTGATATTATTATCCCACAGCGTGGTATTGCGTGGTACTAGGAATATCTACCCCAAGCTTTGGAGAAAGGGGTGCAGGGTGGGGGAGGGGGCTTTCGTCTGAGTGTTCATTGAGAAATTGCACAATGTTGGTGCCAAGGGGAAAGTTGGGGTGGGGGTTGTTGAGGGAAGGGGCTCAATGGTTGAAGGGTGCAAGTTGAGATGACCTGAGTAGTGGCCACATCCTAGGATGGATCTTGGGGGTGGGCCGGGTGCCAGGGGGAGTGGGCGCCAGGGGCGATAGGGAGGAGTGGGGGGGGATTTGCGGGGGTAGATGTTGGCTCTTAGTTATGTTGGGTTTGGTTCACGACAATGTTCGCATCTTGCAGTAGCATAGCAAGTGGAAGTGAGGGGTCTCTAGCTGTGGGGTGACATGATGGCGGCCCCGGACAAAGGGCAGCAAATGGGCTGTCTGAGGGTTGGTACCCTGAATGTTAAGGGCCTCAACTCCCTGACAGAGATCCTTGGTGGCCAGGGAATTTCATTGATCAGAGTTTGATATCCTCTTTCTACAGGAGACGAAATTCATGAAGGGGGAAGAATGGAGGATCCCGAATTGCATAGTGGCACACAAATTCTGGGGCTCCGGCCCCTGCAGGAAAGCAGGAATGGGCATTCAAGTACGTTAGGCACTCAGGATGGTGGTATCGAAGGTTTGATCAGACGTGTGAGGCCCTTCTGGTTTCAGGGAGCATTTGGAAAGTGAACTTTACGTTTGCCATAGTTTACTCCCCCTAACCAGGGGCAATTGAGATTTATGAAGGGTACCCCTCCCCAAGATACTGAGTGAAAGGTCAAGAAATCTGGTTCTGGGAGGCGATTTCAACACCTGGGCAAATGTTGCTATGGGACAGGCAGTTGACGTGCAACCGAGCACAAGAGCCCTTGAGACCCGGTTATGGGCAGATCTGTGAGACACTAGAAATACATGGTCTGCAAGATATCTGGCGTCGCCTTCACTCACAGGAGAGGGGCTACACATTGCCTCCCATTGTCCCCCCCCCACTCCCCCAACTGAACTTTCACGAGGATAGACTACCTGTACATCTCTAGGGACTCAAGGGATGTTGCCCAGGGATCTGAGATTCATACTATCTCATGGTTGGATCATGAACTAGTCACGCTGGACCTGGGCTGGTTGGGGATTAACCCTAAGGGCTTGAGATGGCGGTGCAACAAATCCCTGATAAAGGACCCACTGTTCCCGGATGAGCTGCAAACAGAAATTAGGGAATTTTTCATCAGAAATCACACAGGAGAAGTAGCCAAGAAAATAGTTTGGGAAGTGGGGAAGGTAACCTGGCAGGGGAATACTGATTAGAGAAGGAGCTCAAGGGAAAAACGGGGAGCGGTCCCTCATTGAACATGGGTTGCAGGAAGAGGTTTGAAGTCTTGGGAAAGGAAGAATACCTTGTGGAGGCTAGGAGGAAAATAGAAGAACTGCGACTACTTTAGGAAGGGAAAATAATTTGTAACCTGCAATTCCGCAAGCAACGATTCTATGAGAAAGGGGATAAGGCGGACACACTGTTGGAGGCCAGGTTGCGGGGACAACGAGCGGAGAGGTGAGTGTCTGAAGTCATGGGGAAAGATAATGTGCCAGTGTCTTAGCCTGAGCAGATACAAGAGGCCTTTGCCTCCTTTTATGAGGCTCTGTATAAATCAGAGTCTACGCACAAGGTGGTAGGTATTGACTCATATCTGGCAGATATCCCTTTGCCCAAGTTGGCCGAAGCAGAGTCCAGAGACCTGGATGCCCCCATAACAGGAGGAGATTAGGAGGGCAGTTGTGCGAATACCACTGGGCAAGTCGCCAGGCGAAGACGAGTTCTCAGCGGGGTTCTACAAATATTCCTTGAAGTTCTATTGCCTTCCTGACAGAACTCTTTAATGATGCACTCGAGACGGGTGTGGCACCCGATTCCTTCACCCGAGCACTCATTACGGTAATACCCAAGGAGGGGAAGGATCCTGGGATGTGTGGGGCATATCGGCCCATCTCACTCCTCAATATTGATGCCAAAATAAATGCTAGGGGGCTTACGGCCAGGCTTAAGGAGTAAATGTCCCGATTGATGCACCATAACTAGGTGGGCATCAAAGGCGGCAGTGTCACGATGATCCCTACTATCCCTAAAAAATATTGGCGCATATTGTGGGAAGGGCCTGGACATTAGGGGTTGCTGGCTGGAGAAGGCAGTAGTTTATTTATATAACTGCCTCCATCAAGATGGCCCTCAGAGCAGGATGCCATAAGGAAACCAAGATGGCCCCCAGATATCCATGTTCTAAAGAGTCCTTGGTGGTCTAGTGGTGCTGGGTGTAGCCCAGGGCTGTTAAACCCCGCCCTGGGCCCCACCTGGCACTTTGCGTTCTCTTCGGCTGCTAAGAATGCAGCGTAACGCTTATCTCCAGGAAATCCACATGCTGCAACCTCTGCAAACTGTCGGACCTCCTGCTTACCTGTTTTCAGATCTCGCAGTCCTCCGGAGCTGCTGTTGACATTTCATACTTACGCAGAGCCCTGTTCTAGGCACAGCGTGTCGACACCTGAAAAGACACAGTGAGCCTTATCACAGGGTTTCAACCACAGCCAGCATATTACTGCAAACATACCCACAGCCCCTTTTTAACCCGCTCACCTGCGGCGCCCGCTCCACGCTTCCACAGACCTTCAAAGGACGTCCGGGACATCAGCATTTCGGAACACTGCAACATCTTGAAAGTTCTGTTCTGCAACACCTGAAAAGGAATGAGAAAAGCCATTAAGCAACGCATCGTTGTTCGCTAAACGCTTGGGCTGGCACAATACTGAAAGAGACATTTAATGCGCTCCAAGATATTCAGAAAGCCACATCTAAGACGCTCTGGATAATGAAAGAAGGACATTTAAACTACAGAGAAGACGACCAAGAAGGACATCTAGAACAGCAGGACTTGCTGCTTAACAATGACACTTTTAAGGACACTTATTACGGCATTCCATGCGCTGCAGCAGGCCTGGGCCACAACCGCCCTTGAGGAAACTGGAACTCGATGCCTACCTTTAGGCCCTGAGCCTAACTTCAATAATAAGGTGGGCCAGACCACCAGCCAGCCAGCTAGTACACCCTGGGAGATCAAGGGAAGGCAGGGGGGAAGGTTAACTCAAGCAGTCACTTACATTCTCCTCTTGTTTACTCACAGATCCACTCACCTGGGGGCCTATCGTCACACCCACGACCTTGAAAGTCCTACCAAATCACTCCCTACCATACTGTACGCTGGGCAATTGCCATTCAGCGAAGCAAAGGGGAGAGAGTGCTTTGGGCTTGGCATCCAACCTCAAGGAAACCAGCTTTCGGCGATCCGGACCAGGCACTCCTGCAGTGCACCAGATGTAAGCGTTACAGGCAGGGGCTGTTGAGGAAATCATTGCACCTATTTTATGACGCAACGAGAGTAGCAGGTGACCCCCACCTTCCTCTTAGTGGATGCTGAAAAGGCATTTGACAGGGTAGAGTGGGACTTTCTGAAAGCAGGTCCTGGTAAAGTGTGGTATGGGCAAAGACTCCTGTGGGGGATCGTGGCAGTGTACTCTTCACCAAGAGCATGTGTTACTGTTAACGGTGGGTATTCACAATGGTTCGGTTTAGGGAGGGGGAACTAGGCAGGGCTGCCCCCTCTCGCCAACTCTTTTTGCACTTTCATTGGAGCCTCTTGCACAAACGATCAGGGGGGATCCTCGAGTCGAGGGGTTCTGTTTTGGGGGGCTGGAATACAAAGTAGCATTATATGCGGACGGCATGTTACATGTTACGAACCCCTTGAGATCAGTGCTGAAGGCGGTCCAACTGATCGAACAATATGACAGCGCCACGGGACCACTCCGGTGGTGATAGCGCGCGGTACAAATGTCCTTTAACATTAACATTAACAGCATATCGGGGTTCAAGATCAATAGGTCTAAGTCAGTCCACCTCCCCTTGGACATGAATGAAGACGGAAACGTAGCCAGATTCAGGCATCTCGGAATGCAGGCCAGCGTGGGGCCATTTAGGTACTTGGGGATTAATGTTACTAGGGATCGCAGAGATTTATATCAGGCTAATTTTACCCCACTGATGGCCAAACTAAAGTTGGACCTGGAGAAGTGGAGTAAGCTCACGGTCTTCTGGCTGGGGCGCCTTAACGCCCTTAAAATGGTCCTCCTTCCAAGGATTCTCTTTTTGTTCCAAATTCTACCCATTCAGGTCCCGGACTCATACTTTAGGGAAACTGAGAGCACCATACTGAAATTCCTCTGGCAAGGGAAAAAAAGGGCTAAAATATCCACAGGGATCCTCGCCCTTCCAAAAGAAAAGGGAGGTGTGGGTTTACCGGACATGAAACTTTATTATAAGGCCACCCAACTTAGAGTCTTGATACCCCACTTAAGAGCGCAGCAAGGTTTCCAATGGATCACCCTAGACAACATACACATGCGTCCTTTTACGGTTGGGGCATGGCTGGGGGGTCCCGAAAAATGGGATACCACACAGGATTCGGGAACACCAGATTGGGGAGACGGTCTGGTATATCTGGAAACAGTATGCTGAAATGGAGGGAGTAGCAACCTGTCCCTCACCGTTGGGCACATCTGGGTACGGGGAGTCAGAGATGCCTTACAAAACCCCGAAAGATTCCAGTCCTGGTTTGAGGCGGGCTGGAGAGAGTTGGACAACTCTGGAGGAGAGGTAGATTCATTACTATTCTAGAACTTGAGGAGGATCTGGGCATATGCAAAATTCTGGTCTTTCTATACCTCCAACTCAAGGGGGCACTAACTGGGGAGGGCTGGAAGAGCAGATCCAGAGACCTCACCCCATTCGAGAGACTTCTAGACACCAGAACGGAGGGGAGGGGACTGATCACGCCCATGTATAGGGCTCTAGTGGAGTCAGGAAAGAGGTCCACGGACAAGCTAAGGGAATGATGGGAGCGAGATATGGGGGGGGGGCTAGACCCACCTTATGAGATAAACTTTACAGAGGAGTTTCTCAGACCTCGATCTCCAGCCAATATAAACTCCATGCCATCAAACTCTTGCACAGGTGACAATATGATCCTGTTAGACTCTCATAGATGTACCAGAATGTCAGCTCCTTATGTTGGCGTGAATGTGGTTCATGGGCGGAGTACTGGTGGGGGTGTCCTAAATTGCAAGTTTTCTGGGATTAAATCCTGGGGTGGATCAAGGAGCTTGACGGGATCACCAGGGAGAAAGCCCCGCTGCTGGTCCTGTTTGATCTAGAGGAAGTGGAGGGGGAGTGTTTTAGACTCCCCCCGATGGCAGCAGGCTTACTATTAGTGGCATGGCTGGGACATGTATAAAGATTTGGTGGAAAAATGTACAACCCCCACCCAGACAAAAAGGAATGGATAAGTGTTGGTAAAAACATGTATGTTATGGAACGAATAACGGCAGGGCTCCATGGTATCCTGAAGTAACCTTAGTCGACACACCACCAGGGAACTTAACTGAGAGTACCGGGATCTCTAGGGGGAACGTAGCATGTTGATTGAGAGTACAAATGGTCAAACGGGATAAAAGGGACCACCAGGAAGGCTCTGCGAGCGCACTGGTGTTTTCTGACGCTCACCTGTGCCCAGGAAATGTAAGCAGCCCAAAAAAGAGAATGGGCGACAGCTGCTGTGACGGCTGGCAAGAGAGGGCTGCGCCTCTCCATGAGGAGCAGGGTGACGAGAAGCCAGGAGCAGCGTGGTGGAGTCAGACAGCTCAGGACTGAAGGAAGACGAAACTGCAGAACCGAGGGACGCTGTGCCAATGCCAGGAGCTGGTGAAGAACTCCTTGGGCATTCCCAGAAGTGGGGGAACAGCATTTTGTTTACGGGCACCAAGAGGACAGCAAGCATGTTGGAAGGAAGAACTAGCGAATGAAGGAAAGAAGACCGCAAGAGGGAAGCAGACAGGAACCCTTCCCGACCGCGAGAGAGAATACCAACGCATACAGAAACCAGTGAGTCCTCCCAAAAGCAATAGGGACACTGGGGCGTATCGACGAACCTGCAGAGTGCAAACAATTGAAAGTTACTTACTTGAGAGAGAGAAAAGAAATGGACATATTAAAAGAAGGAAATTTGAATCACAAACCCTTTGCTAATATGTAAATGTACACAGTGCCGATACGAAGAAAGCAGAAAGAAGATAATATATCAAGAAGATACATTATCAAATACTATATACAGACAACTGTGGGAGTGGGTGAAAAACCCAAATAAACGGAAGTCCTGGCAAGGGAGTATACCAGGCAGTCACAAGTGTGTGAACCAGACGTCCTGGCAGGGGGGTAGACCAGGCAATTGAAATGGATTGAAAGAAGTTAAATAGTATTAAGTGCAGTTGTTGCACTTGCCCAGGAGAAGCCCAAAAAACTGTTCTTGAAAGAAGCCAAAATTGTAAAGCCAAAGACTTGTTGTATAAGTGTTGTCCTTGGTCAAGAGAGGCCCAAAGAACTATGGTGTATGAAAACATCAATAAGTAAAGAAGAATCCAGGGGAAGGGAGCTACCCTCTGGAATCAAAAACATTATCCCTGAAAAAACACAATTTATCCTTCCTTTTATGAACGCTCTTTCCAAACCACTCAAGGTTAAAGACGCTTCCCTTTTTCACCTTAGAGTTAAGTTTGTAGTGTGAGGGTCAGAATAGAACATTGGACACAGGACCGGTTTGTGTTTGACATCGTGACAGAGATGCCTTTTCCCAACCCCTTTCATTTTCAATAAAAGTCTTTAACCAAAAACATGCATCTGTCTCTCATTTCTGACTATCCACCGTATATTTGAATCTAGGCCTATTTAGGCCCATTTTGCACAGTGTATGCGTTGATTTAAATATACTTTACACACAGTGCATATTCTGAATCTAGGTCCATTTAGCATACAGTGTATACTCCCACTGTGTTATACTGAACAGCTCGGCACAGACCAGAATACAGCAGAGAGCGTAACCAACCAAACCAAGAAAGAATGGCCACTGTTAAAACCAGGTAAACCTCTCTGAAACACTAATTCTGGTCAAAGTAAGTAGCCCAAACTCTAGCAGCGTAGGGCTACACTGCATTTAGGTACTTGCAACCATAACATTTCCCCCAACAGAAAAACTCAAAAGCTAGACTGGTCACACGCCATGTGAACCGCTCGCCAACCCAGATCGGATCAAGGTAAGTAGCACAGACTCTAGCAAAGGCGGACCCATACAAGAACAGATCAAACCTTAAGTACGACACAGGTCACCACAGTAGAAAACAAACAAAAGGGCACCACAGGAAGGCTTTCGTAACTGTGTAACCGACCTAAATATTACTACATCAACGTAGATCCACACAAAAGATCTTATCCGAAGGGCACAAATGCAAGCCTGACAGTGGTCAGCTCCCAACCCCAGCCAACATCAACCGAAAAACAAAACAGGGAAACAGATTCATTGCTGGAGCCAAGAAACAAGAGTCTCAAAAGGTCACGTGCCCCTGGAAAACAAGCAACCAACCGTAATAAACAAATGTGGCAAATTCAAAAGGATGCCACAAAAACAAGGCAACCTGAAGGTAAAAATAGGGAGATGTTAGCCTGCAGAAGAGAGGGAAACCAAAGAATCACCACTGGCGGTAAGGAAATAAAATATCCAAGAGGGCACGCACCCTAAAAATAACAAATACACTACAAACTCAAAAGAAATTGGAGGAAAACTAACCTTAGAAGATGCTCCCCTCCCACCCTCGCCACCTCCACCCCCCTCTCTGGGAAATCTATAACATAAATTCTACTAAACAACTACAAGTGCAACACCAACATGCCCCAATACAAGAAAGACAAGGAAGCAAGAAAGGAATACAGGAGGGAAACCACAATCGAGCCTGATGAAAACCACCCACCAGTACTCACAACTCTCAGGAACATAGAGAGGTCACCACTAAACGAAATAAGGATACAGACAAAGATAAGAAGCCCAGAATACTTTGTTCGGTATACAGCCCACTAACAAGAACCCAGTTAAAACAGGATTGCACCTGGACACCAAACCAAACACACCAAAATACAAACTTGAGCAACTGGGACAACATCTTGGAAAAAACCCTGATGAGGATAAAAATCAGAGGTAAACTTGAATCCACTACCATCCATACACCCTACATCACCAAGGACTGGAATAAAGCACCCATGCACAACCAGCCAACCTGAACCAACTCTAAGCAGCCAGCCCCGCAGTCAACCTTTTTAGACTATTCGATGGAGAGACAGAACACCCTATAAGAACCTCTGCAAGCAGCAAACCCACCCATGAGAAAATCCCCAGCAATGGAAACCTGACTCACTACACAGCAGTTGAGAAGCACGAAAGAATGGACTAACTACACTGCAGCCTACTCAATGTAAGTTCGATGGCTAAACACAAAACTGAAATGTATACAACCCCCTAAGTGATGGAGGCACAGACACACTATTCCTCACAGAAACCTGGCTATCAAACAACTACACTATTACACCACATGAAGCCATACCAGACAATTTCAAATTGATACACACCAACCGATAAAAGCAAAGAGGAGGCGGAATTGCAATCGCACATAGAGAACACTTCTGCGCCATACCACTTCCATGCCACTTCCATCAACTGACATAGAAGACTGGAATCTCTCATTGTTGAGATAAAACTCAATGACCAAGCATACATAGTATTCCTCCTGATCTACAGACCACCTTCCTACACCCTGAACCATTCAACGCAACACGCTGATGCCATAGCCAACCACTGTATACCATGACAACTTAATAGTCCTAAGAGACGTCAACATCTGGTTTGAAAGTGAGAATGAAACTGCACCGAATTCTCTGTGTGCCCTTCTTGAAACACTTCACTTCAAGCAAATAGTAAACAGGTTCACCCACAACGCCAGACACACCCTGGATGCAATCTTCTGCAGAGACGGACTCTGCATTCGCCCCATCAATACCAATGGCATGGAGTGATTACTGCCTGATACCGTTTTCTGTCAAACTCCAAACCCGGTTACCACCTGAAAGTGCAATAATACACACCACATGGAAAACAAACTGGAAAAACCTGGACCTGGAACTCTTAACAGAACTGCTGCAGTCGACTCATCCAAACGCTGTCAAGTTGGAAAGACTGCACCAGGACTGAACAGAATAAATACTTAACTCATGGATCACTGAGGTTTTAGACCATCTAGCACCCGCAAAACCATTTAAAGCCACGGCAAAAAAGATGGCAGCAAGATGGTTCAATGAAGAGGTGAGACAATTAACAACAAAGAAATCAAACTGGAAACAATATGGAGAAACCATTACAATCAACCGGATAAAATGAAATACCAAGGACAACTTAGAATATACAAATCTATATACAAATCTGCAGTCCTCGAAGCAGAAAAAGCATACTACGCCACAAGGATTCTATTGGCAACTAACACACAGAAGGATCTTCAAAGAAATAAAAAATCCCACACCCCGCAATAAAGGGGTCATCCCATCACAAGCACTATGCAACAAATTCACCAACTACCTTCGAACAAAAATAGAAACAATTCTACAGACCATCGAGGCCAGACGCGCAACTATAAACACAACCACAGGACCTCCATCAACAAGCGACCCACCAATCACAGCAAGACTTTACTGGTTTGAACCAATAGACAAAGAAGCATTTCTCTGCACTAATAAAGGAGACCAGCCTCGCTGGATACCTTAGCGGCTCTTGCCCACCGAGCATCTACAGAGAAATTCTCAAACACAACACCCCAGCAACACACTTCCGCCTGATGATAAAACAATCATTGAACACAGGAGATGTACCGAAATCTATCAAATCAGCATACATCAAACCTCTAATTAAAAATTAAACAGAAAGCACAGAAGACCCCACCAACTACAGACCGATATCCAACCTGCAGTACCTGACAAAATTATTCGAGAAGCATGTATATATAGCGTATAGCCCACCACAAATGTAACTTCCACATACACACTTTAACTTTTTGTCCATTATGTATGATTCAGTATGCTTAAATGTGTACTAGATAGTGTCGTAATTCTTCTTTATTTATTTATTTATTTTTTTTTAAAATGTTTCTTTATTGGCATTTCAAATAACAACTCAACAATGCGACATAGAACCTTCCCCCCCACTCCTCCCTCCCTCCGATATGCATATAAAGGTAGCCTTAGAGAACCTATAGGGTCGGTCAGCCCACGCAACTGTTGTTCTGCATATAGCCCATCTAGTTTGTCCTCCACACCAGTGGTGGCGCAGCGTCTAAATTGTCCAGTTCATATTTCTGGTTTCAGGGATCCGGCGGAGACTCAGTCCTGGGGTCAAACTACATGGGAGATCCCTGCGCACTAGGCGACACAGAATTCTCACTCCCCGATTGGCTGAGAAGGTATACTGTATACGCATCCCACATCCGACTATCACTCTGATGATCTCCCCGCATCTTACCCCAACGTGTCTCCATATCGTTACAATACAGTATGTCCCTAGACCATTGTTCAACCGTCAGGCTCTGCCATTGCCCCCACCCCATGGCCACCCGACATTTTGCCAGAATCAAGAGGAGACCCACCAATGTCCTAGTTTCTCTAGGCATCTGTCTCGTATATCCCAACAGGGCCACTACAGGATCCGGTGCAAGTCGTTGCCCTACGACATCCCCGATTACCCCAAACACCCGTTGCCAAAAGTGCACCAGCTCCACACACTCCCAAGCCACATGTAGAAAACCCGCCATCTCCTGACCACATCGGAGGCAGGCCCCCGACCTCTGAGGAAAGTAGCTCTTTAACTGAGCTGGGGAATAATAACTTTGATGCAAAAATTTGAAGTGGATCAACTTATAGTTCGAATTAACCGCCCCATCCTTGGTCATCATGCAACAGTACTCCCAGACATCCACTGGTATTTCCTGCCCTAAGGACCTCTCCCACAACCCCTTCGAGGATAACCCAGCGTTAGACCTACCCCTCAAAGTCAATCCATACAATTCGGAGAGTATACGCCTCCCTATGTCCCTCCCAATCACCCTATCGAGCATCACGGCCACTCCAGGTGGCTCAGGAAAGGAAGGAAACAGCTGCTGTAGTGTCACCCTCAATCTGTAGTACATAAACACATCTAGTGCCGACAGAGCTCCCCTTTCCTTCAGCTGATCAACAGAGACAAACTTCCCATCAGGGAACAGCTCTCCCCATGTGGTGACACCCAGTCGCTTCATCATAGCCACACAACACTCCTCACTAGTCAGGGGAATCCCAGGAATAAAAAATGGGGGGAGTTTCGGTGAATAGAGCAGACCACCACTGGGAGCCCTCTCCAGTAACGTCCAAGCCCAGCATGACAGCCCCACCAAATTCCGAGGAGTCCGGGAGCGGCTCAGGGCCGTCAGAATGACCGACCGCGACAATGCTGGGGACGCGATTGATCTCTCTATCTCCACGTGTCTATGTTCCGCTGCCATTCCTTACCAGTATCGAAGATAACTGGCCTGCGCCACTTTATAGTATAACTCAAAATCAGGCAGTGCCAACCCACCCTCACGAACTGGCGCCGTAAGCTTCTCCCAGGAAACCTGAGCTTTCTTGCCCGCCCAAATGAAATGCAACACTGATGATCGGAGATCCCGAAAGTATTTTTGGGTCACCCTTATAGGCACGTTCAGAAACACGTACAGGAATTTGGGGAGATTAGTCATTTTAACCACCGAGATCCTGCTGTATAGATTAAGCGGGAGTGAGGTCCAACTCGCCATCGCCCGTCTGCCCGAATCCAGCACTTCCACATAGTTCCTAATATATACCACCCTCCCCTCCCTCGCTACTGTGAGCCCCAAATATCGAGTGCTCTGCAGATCCCACTAGAAACCCCAATTATCTCGAAAGTGAGACACCCCACCTGTCAATGGGAAAATAACTGATTTACTGGTGTTTATGCACAGCCCCGAGAGTTCACCAAAAGCGCCATAGATCCGACATAATCGGGTCTAGGCTAGTTTCAGGATGACGGAGGAACAGGACCATGTCGTCCACGTATAACGATATAACCACCTTATGAGTATGCAGCTGAACCCCTCGCTGTAAATGAAACTCGCGAACCCACTCCGCCCAGGGCTCTATCGCCAAGGCGAAGAGCAAAGGGGATAGCGGGCAACCATGACACGTCCCCCGCTCGAGCGGTAGTACCCTGGTGTGCCGCCCATTCACCCGCACCCTAGCTACTTGGTCAGTATATAGAAGTGCCACCACGGATATAAAAAACCTGCCCAGGCCCAGCCTCTGTAGAACAGTAAATAGAAACGGCCATTCAACAGAATCGAATGCCTTGGTGGCATCTAACAGAACCGCCACCATCAGGTCCTCTGCCGGCAACGCCAACATCAGACCAAACATCCTCCGCAATCCGAAAGAGGTCGACCTACCCGGGATAAATCCCGCCTGATCCGCCCTCACCAAGGTGGGCATCAGCGGCGCTAGCCGCCTCGCTATGACTTTCGCCAAGATCTTATCAAGATTGATAAGCGAAATTGGGGGATAAGATGAACAGTCCCCCTCTGGCTTCCCGGGCTTCAAAAGGACAACCACTACGGCTTCCCTAAGTGTGTCTGGTAAGCGCCCCATGGATATTGCCTCCTGGTACATTAACAACAAGTGCGGTGCGAACCTCTCTGCGTAGCACTTATAGAATTCAGCTGTAAAGCCGTCAGGGCCTGGAGACTTCCCGCCCGGCAGAGATTTAATAGCGTCCACCACCTCCTCCAATGTCACCGGCCCATTCAGCCCCTCCCTCTGCTCCTCAGAATACCAATATAACCCCACCTCATTGAGAAACGCTTCCAGATCCGCCCGTGTCGCCGTTAATTGTGATGAGTACAGGTGGCCATAGAATTCCTCGAATTCATGGGCGATGCACTCGTCGTCATAATGATCAACCCCTTTCCCATCCGTAATCACTGTTACCCTATTATCCCGCCCACCCAGTCGAGTTATCCTAGCGAGTGACTGCCCCGGGGCCTGCCCTTCACCATATTTCCGGGGAGCTGCTTTATCCCACATATATTTAATCTCCCTCTGCGCTAGTGTCTGATACTCCTGCAACTTCCGCTTGATGGCACCCTGTTGAGCCCGATTCGGAACGGGTGTCCCCTCCTGTAACACCCGTATTTCCTCCTCTGTATCAGCCAGATTCTTACATAGCTTTTTCAGGATCCCCAGCTCCTTGGCTATACAGTCACCCCTAATCACACACTTAAATCCATCCCACAGGATGCCGGCAGATGACACCGACCCATCATTGACCTCAAAGTATGCATCTATGGCCTTCGCCAATTCCTCCTTAAAGGCCCTGTCCGTAAGCATTTCACTCTTAAACCTCCAGGGAGGCCTTAACCTATCCTGACCCTCCAAACGGATCGACAACAAAACTGGAGCATGGTCCGACAGAGTGCGGTCCAGAATACCCACCCCAGCGGACCGACCCATGGTTGCCCGGGTCACCAGGAAATAATCTAGTCGAGCTGTGCGGTGCTGAGTAATGTGTGAATTGGCTCACTCTGGGGTTCCTCACCCTCCAGATGTCTTCAATATCCCACAATGGACACATGCCTCGAAGTTTAATAGAAGACCTATTGCTTGAGCACGCTGCGCCCCCCACTCTATCTAGGGATGCGTCCAAAACAGAATTAAAGTCCCCAGCCCAAATGATTTCCCCTTCGGGAAGTGTCCCCAATTGCCGCTCTATCCAGTCTAGGGGCTCTGTGGTATCTTGGTTAGGACCATAATAACGTATCAATGTATATAATCTCCCCTGGATAACCCCCTGCACTATCCAGACCCTACCCTCTGAGTCTTTCACCACCTTGACCAACCAAAACCCTACCGACCTATGCACCAAGATACTTACACCTCTAGAATAAGAGGAATAAGAAGAGAAATATCTATGGCACCCCCAGCTCTTACCAAACTTAGATTCAGATTCCGGTTTCAAATGGGTCTCCTGAAGGAAGGCCACCCCAATCCTATGCCGTTCCAAATACTGCAAAACTTTCCAGCATTTGGGCAAAACTGTTAAGACCCCTGACATTCCAGGTCATGAAATGTACTGTCGCCATCTACAGATGATTAACCACATACTCCCCCCTACTCCAATAGACCCCGCAGGCCTCCAAACTCCCAGTGCGTACCATCGGTCCTTCCTTTCCCCCCTCCCACCTCCCCATTCTACCAACAACCCCTCAACTCGTCAGTGATTGCTCCTCCCCACCCCCCACAACCAAGGCCCGCCCCCCTCCACCCACACTGGAACACCCAACTTTCCAGCACCCCAACAACTGCCAACATATACATAAACCGCTTGCGCTCATGGGGCAACTACAAGCCTGACCCTCCTTCGCACCCCTACAGGATAGTTGTCTCTGCGCTTAGATCCGTCATTAACTGCCCAAATCCACGGCAACATCACCCAGCTTCTTCTGTGTTAAATGAAGTCTGGTCTCACCCATCTGTGATCTAGGAGACGTCAGCAACATATCAAGAAAAGAGTAGGCCTCCTCCGGAGACTGAAAAAACAATGACTTCCCATCGTGAACCACCCGTAGTTTGGCAGGGAATAACATTGCATATTGCAGACCCTTGTCCCTCAGACGCTTCTTAACTCCCAAAAAGGATTTCCTGGCAGCCTGCACTTTATCAGAAAAGTACGGGAAGAGCTTGATCACATCCCCCTTATAAAACAAAGTACCCTTCTCTCTAGCTTTCTTGAGTGCCACATCCCTATCCCTATAGTTCAATAGTCGGGCAATCAGCGGACGAGGCGGGGCTCCCGGGATTGGTCTCCGGCCACTGGGGATCCTATGTGCCCTCTCCACAACACAGAGCGGGGAGAAGCCATCGGAGCCCAATGTTTCCCGCAGGATTTCCTCCACCAGTGCCTCCATGTCCCTTTGACCTACCGACTCAGATAAGCCGACAATTTGTATATTATTCCGGCGGGATCTCGATTCAAGGTCATCCTGCTTCTCCCGAAGCTCTTTCAGGGCTTTCCTGACCTCTGACATTTCCCCAGAGACTGCCGATGCCACTCCTTCTACTCCCGACAGACGCCCTTCCGCCTCGTCCAGCCTCTCTCCATGTTTATCTAACCTGACCTGCATATGGTCCACTTTGCAAGTCAAGGTATCCAGTTTGCGATCCAAAGACTGTATCCCAGACTGCAGCTGTAGTAGCATAGCCTTAATGTCCTGAAAAGCAGCCATCGGATCCGGCTCGGGCCCTGTGCCCGGCATCTGCACCATCTCGCTCATCGGACTGCTACTCTTGGCTTGTGCAGACATCTCAAAATTTAATTTGGACTGCTGTTTACCCCCTTTCCCTGACTTGGACATAATTGGTGGTAAAGCCGGGACCGAGTAGTGCTATGCAGGGTATAATGGCCAAGGCCACCGGTGCTCCCGCCCTCTGATCCAGGGGCCTGGGGTCCAGCAAGAGTCCCGTACTGGGTGGGGGAACAATCACCAAGAACCCCCAGGACCCATCGCTCCCGGAGAAGGATGACCCCAGATTGCTCTCAGCAAATTTTTGCCCAACTCCTCACTATCCAGCCGGGGCCCTGCCGCCTAGCAGCACAGCACCACAACTGCCGTTAAGCTCAATCCCGTATCACACCGCAGGTCCCATACAATCCCGAGCATGCCAGTAGCCGAGTTGTTAAGAGCTGGAAAGGCATGGAAAGAAGAATGCTCCCGAACAATCATCAAACTGGAGAGCGTTTTGTAAGTGGGCCATATGCTTCCCCTCTCATGTGTACACACAAGAGGGCCCCCGGCAGACCAACCAAGGGAAATCAGCTTGAAGCGCCCAGCAGCACTATCCAAGCAGGTCTCACAATAACCATGTGGGCGCACAACGCCGTCTCCGGGGCAGATACCGGATACCTCCAGCGTATGTCCTTCTGGGAGCCGGTGGATCCAGCAAGCTCACCCCAGCACTCCTCACAATGCTCCTGTCACTCCGCACAGGCCCGGCCACCAAGCCCTCTATTGGCAGGCCCACTGGCGCACGCAGCCTCCCAGTCTACCAAAATCCATACAATGTGGCGCCACTGTAGTGAACTCCGCCCGCCGCCGGCGAGGCGACAGGCCTCCCACAACAGCTATTTTCGCTACGGCCAGGCCGAGGCGGCGGCCACACGGAAGGAGGGGCGAGCACCCCGGGGCCGGACGGGCAGTGTCACCCCACCTGCCCCGAGACTCCCGCCAACGCCGGCTCCTTCCTCACCTCTTCGCCGCCGCCCGCAGCCCCAGTCTCTTCCAATGCGCGGTCTCTGCACCGCCGCCATCCACGAGGCTCCGGCCCCCCCTATCTAGCCCACCACGATTGAGCCGACACTCTCCTCTTCTGTCTGCTCCCTCCGCCGAAGGATGTCCCGGCAGGCCCCGCTCCTTGAGCCGCCGATGTCCGCGCAGGGGAGGGCACCTCACTCCGCTCGTCACCCGCAACTGACTTCTCTTGAGTGGAGACCTCGGAGAGCCGCCCCGCCGTGCCTCCGCAGGTCCACACCTCCCCCACTCCTCCCCAGAGTCCGCCGCAGCCCCGCACAGTCCGTTCAGTGCCCCGCCGGCTTCAATGCAACTCAAAAAAAGTTCTCCTAGGGAGCCTGACACGATGCAGCCTCTGATGTCGCCGGGAAAACAGGAGAGCCTCCGCAGAGACCGCCGGATATCATGCCGGATAGGGGATGTGATGGAGAGCTTCACGGGCCCACGGCCATCTTAGTCGGGCTCACTAGCGCCCCCCCTAATTCTTCTTTATTAACATTCTCATTTACTTGGTGTCACATATGCATGTTTGTAAGGCACCAAATCTCAGGTTAGTCAAAGGTTGCTCCTGGTAGCTGTTAGTTTCAAGCTAAACAGGCTCTCCTGGGCTGGATGCAGGAGCTAAATAGCCCCCAACTTGCCTCAATTTCGAACCCTGTATATAATATTCTACTGAACTATTTAGAAACAAACTGATTACTCAACCACTCGCAAGTTGTCTTCAGACCCAGAAGAGGAACAGAATCAGTGCTCCTAATAATATGGGACAACCTAAAAATAAACACAGACAACAATACCATATCTGCCATCCTACTTCTCGACATATTAGCAGCGTCTGACACAATCATACACATGAAGCTAACTTGAAAGGCTTGAGGAATACAGCGTGAAAGACTCAGCCATAAAATGGCTAAAATCCTTCCTCACAAAACAAACCGAAAGAACCTGCGTACCACCCTTTACATCATCTTTTCAAAATTGCCTACTGCAGAGAGCCTCAAGGCTCCAACCTCTCCCCTCTCCTTTTCAACATTTACATTTCCCCATTAATGAAAATCCTTCAGAACCACAGACTGACCGCCTACAACTACGCACACGATACACAACTGATCGTCAAGATAGCCACAACTCAAGACCAAATGAAATGCTCAACAAGTGCCTCACAGACATATACAGTTGGATGACAACCAACAATCTCAAATTAAATCTGGTCAAAACGGAAATATGTTCTCACCTCCAGGGTACTCCACAACCAACTCGCAACTAAACTGGCCACTTGGCATGGGATCCCAACCAGAGACATCAAATGTGGTAAAGAACCTGGAAATACAAACGGACAACAGACTCCCACTGCTTCTACCTCCTGAGATTAATCAGAGGGATGCTGCCCTATCTATCGTTCCCACACACAACCCTCATAATCATTTCCCTAGTTTTATTAAGAGTAGACTACGCAAACAGCCTCCACTTTGAAATGTCAGAACGGCTCATCCAAAAACTCCAGCACATCCAAAACACTGCGGCAAGGATACCGATGAGACGAAACAGAAGAGACTATATCACACCAGCGCTAAGAAGCTTACACTGGCACCCAGTTAAAAAAACAAATCAAATTCAAAGTCCTTTGTATTGCCATCAAATCACTACACAGACAAGGAGCCACATTCCTCCAGGCCCAAATCAACCGCTGCCATCCAGGAAGAGACCTACGATCCATTGACTACCTCCAAATCTAAAGGAAACAATACAAAAAAGGGAATTTTGGAGGAAATTCATTCTCGAAGCCTAATTGCCAACTTAAGGAAAACAATGCCAGAGGAAATCAGGACAATAGAAGACCATCTCACATTTAGAAAATGACTGAAAACTTGGCTGTTTAACTCACAATAACTAGCACAAAGTTAACACCCCCCATCGACACAACAGACACTGAAACGAAAACCCCCAATTACTAACCCCCTGCTCCCTACTCCTCTACAGCATACCCCACACTTACCCTCACATGATCCTCATGACTAGCAAAGTCTCCACCAAAACACACAACCCACCTATGCACCACAAAACCAACTGCCGCAAACAACCACCCAATCACTGGACGCTGCCCATCCAGACACAATAGCCTCAATTCACACAACCCAAACACACCTAGACACATGACCTGCACCAGACACCAGTTTCTCCTGGTTCTACTAGAACCAGGAGGAAAGCGCAACCTCTATCGTTCCCACTCTTGTCCAATTAACCAACCTCAACCCAACCCATCCTCTTGCAAAACCACAAAAGCTCCTGGTGACCATGCTAATGGTAACGGCACGCGGTATAAGTTGACGCGGCATGACATAACACAGACAAGGAACTGAATCTCTCCAATCCAGGATCAGCCGCTACCAACCAGGAAGCGGCCTAAGATCAAGCGATGAACTCCCAATCAGGACGAACCAATACAAAATAAAGAAATTCGGAGGAACAGCATACTCGCGCCTAATTACTAATCTATGAAACACAATGCCAAAGGAAATTAGGACCACAGAAGACCACATCACCTTCAGAAACGACTGAAAACATGGCTGTTCAACTGCCAATGACCAGCACAAAGAGACAATACCAGTGATACCAATGGGGACCTAAACAAAGTCACCAACCACTAACCCACCACTTCCCGCTCCTCTTTTAACCATGCGTCACATTTAGATTTGTGAATACAAGCCAATACGTCACATTAGATAGAATTGTGAATATTAACCGTGCGTCACATTTAGATTTGTGTAGATTAGCCATGCGTCACTTTAGCTGTTTAATCTTACTGCATCCGGAAGCACACTTTGTGCCTGGTAATTCTTGCTGTTTAGAGATTGGCTAATGGGACTAGCCAATATATTGCACTTAGAGGAATTTGTGGGAGCAGCTAGTGCATTGAGCTTGGAGAGTTGGCGGGGACAGGCAGTGTACCGCACCTGGAAGTATTGAAGGGTACCATTTGAGTTTCAGCTGGATGAGCTCTGGGGACATACTTGGAAGAACTTTGTGAGTAACCAACGTACTAACCACCCTGCTCCCCTCCAGCATACCTCACAAGTACTATATACGCATATGGGCTAGCCAAGCTACACACAAACACACGCCAAACCTAACTAACATTAGTACACAGCAAAAAATCCCCTTATGAATACAAGAAGCCATTGCGCACAACCAGAACTACCAGCCAAACTACACATGAAACGCATTAAAACTCACACACTCAACATAACATTCAACCGTAAACAGCAAACAACCAGGACAAGGGACCTTCCCCTTATGGATACAAGAAGCCAGTGTGTACAACCATAACTACCAGCCAAACTACACATGAAACACACACCCAACATAACATTCACCCACATACAGCAAATAACCAGAACACTGGACCTTCCACTTATGGATACAAGAAGTCAGTGTGTACGATCAAACTACCACCCAAACCGTCCATGAAACCCACAAACAAACACCTAACATAACATTTGTATATAACAAACAACCGAAGCATTGAGTCTTACCCCCACGAATACAACAAGCCAGTGCACGCAACCAACTCACCTGCAAGCCAACAGACGCCAGTTCTCCTGATTCTGTACCTATCCTGTCATTCTACCCTCACTAACACACATCTCTCTCTTTATTGCAGAGCCATTGAGTGCTTGGAGACCACCACAGTGATAAGTGTGCATGGCATTACACATACAAACAAAGAGAAAACCTATCTTTCCATACGTCTTTGAGTGGTTTCTCTGCCTCAATTAAAGTTCTAATGGGTCTGTCTGTCAGGATGTCTTCGTAGGATTGAGCCCGCTGTCCTATGTTAAAGCGTCCCTATCTCTGTCCCTTACACTTATAAATGAACTCAAAATGTTGCACCAATGTTCTTGGTCTAGGAGAAGGACTCCCTCCTCCTGTATTGTGTGGCACAGTGGGGGAATGACTCCCTTGCCCTAGTTTTAGAACTTGACAAACAAAAAGGATTGCTGATCCTCCAAAACTCTGTTTGAAAGTTCACTGTTTCTTTATCCCACGGGGAATGACTCCCCTCCCCCTGGATCACTGGTTTGATCCTCCTTGCAAGCTTAACTACCAGGAGAATGACTCCCTTCTCCTGGCCTTCCTTGGCTTTGCTCTCCGTTCACAACACCAGGGGGATTACTCTCTTCTTCTGGCTTTTCTTGGCTTTATTGCACAGTTCACAATACATGGGGAAATGTCTCCCTTCCCCATGCCTTCCACAAGCTATGTTTTGCATTTCACAACGCTGGGGGGAATGCCTCCCTTCCACTGGCCTTTCTCAGACTTTATTTCACAATTCATACCACCATGTGAAAAGTCTCACTTTCCTACGCCCTTTTGTACACTTGGTTTCACAGTTCACAACATCAGGTGGAATGACTCCCTTCACCTGGCTTTTTTATATTTGGCGTCACAGTTCACAACACCAGTTCAACCCTCTACTGGTTTATTCTGCTAAACCTGGTTCACTCTCTTTCCAGGTACTGGCCCGAGGAGGATGACTTGTACTGATCTTCCCTTGTAGGTGCAGGACCAACACCTGTATCTTTTTTTAATACTTCGATCTGGCACACCTGGGTTGCTTTCCTGCCAGGTACTGCCATGAAGCAGATGGCTTGCGTTACGTTTCTGTTCTTGTGTTCTCATCCCGTCCCTGGTGGTAAATTGCTTTACTTGACCCCCAGCATGAGGGATACTCTAGGTTTGTATGCGGGTCCCAGACCCTTCTCTGGTGGTCAGTGATATGTCTGTTCTCACTGGGATGAGGGATTTTCCCTTCTCCAATGGCTCCTCATGCCCTCCTATTTCTGCGTCGGCGACGTCTCACCCTCTCGCTCCCTTTCCGGGACCAGCACTTCATTGGAGCCGATGGTCCACTTCACAGCAGACTGGCAACTTCCACTACTTCAGCAATCCCAGTAGGGGTCGGCCTCTTGCCTGCTCCTCTACTTTACATCAGCAGCGTCTCACCCTCTCGCTCCCTTCGCCCGGTTCGAATCTCCTGGGTAGCTGTCATGGACTCCTGACTTCCATGGTAGGAGACGCTGGGTCCTTCATTTGCCTTATTATAGGACTTGTCCCACCCATGTGTAACGTCTGTGGTATTCCCCATGCTTCTTGTGAGCCACCTCGTCTCGGTACTTTTAGTTTCATCAGTCTTCCAGTCACTGCAATGATACTTGGGTCTACCATTAGTAGTTGTTAAATCTTCAGGTTTGCAGAGGTACATGGAAGTGTTGGGCAAGGTATTGGAGTCTACATAGTAGGGAGGTGTGATGGAAGAGGGTGTTGTACTGCATTCTCTCTAGATGATCGTCTTTTTCCCTAGAGGGGAAGCCTCGTCCCATGAAATCCTTCCGCTGAGTACCCCAAGGGTGGACTATCGGGTAGCAGCCTCACCTCCCTGACCTCATGGGAAGGGGCTCCCCCTTGGGGAGAAGTGACGACATCTAAGGATTAGTCATGCTGTCCTAACCTAATCCCTGTCGCCCCCGCTATAAACTAAAAAGAAACTAACTTAACGAAAAGTACCATAAGGGTCTTCTACCTAAAGGATGGAATGGTGGCTGGTTTCTCACCCACTGTAATGTCTCTGTATCAGAAAACGTCTTCTCACCTCCAGCAAAAGACACCAGCCAATGTTTCTTCCAGCTTCCCTTCCTGGGATTACGTAACAGTCCTTGGTCAGTCTCTTTCTCCCTGGGTGGCCAGGGACTTTGGCTTATTCACAGGTCGTCCTTGTCCTCAAATCTTGGGAACCCACTTGTTATGTATTCGGTTTAGGTTACCCTCTAGGGAACCTTGTGGTGTTTTCTCGACTCAACAGCCTCATGGGTTTTACCCCTCTCTGGGGCTCTCGGTTTTCACACCCTGCCTTTGGGTTTAGTTTCTCTCTCCCCACCTTGAGGCCTGTTTTTTGGTCCTCCCACCCTGGGGTCGTGTTGCTCTTGCCCCTCCTTGAGGATTGCATGTTTTCACTTCGCCTTAGTATTCGGTTGCTCACACCCTGCCCTGGGGTGGATTTGTTCACATCCCTCCTAGCGGTCTGGTTTGGCCTTTCCGCCCTCCTCCTGGCTCAAAGGTGCGACCGCGCACCTTCTAGCTTTGTGCAGTGCTCTTCTGGGTAGGTGTTCACGTTGGTCGATGTAGCTTCTTCCGACAGTTCCGCATCTGTCCAAGCTGGGGCTCCCTTCCCGCTGCGTTCCTGCTGGGCTTCATTGTCTGCTCATCAGGATGCTGTTTGGTTACTATTCAGGCGTTCCACACTGCTGGAGACCCTCCAGGACCAGGTTTTTATGATCTGCGTCACAGCAGGGGAGCTGGACTTTCCACTGGCTTGTCTTTGATTGTGTCCCCCATGCCAGGCGGGTGCCAGGTGGGTGCTCGCCTCTCTCGGCCCCCCTCACCTCCTCTCCCCTCCCCTCACCTCTCCCTAGGTGGAGATCTCTCATCCTGCGCTGCTCTGCAAGCGCTGCTCTCGTCTGTAGCTTTGCAAGCTTCTCCAGCATGGGGTCTGGCATGGATTCACATGCTCATGAATATTCCCCGTCGTCAGGCTGGGAATCCTCGGTAAAGAAAAAACCAGTATCAGTTTCGTTTCTGATCTGTCTTTCGTAGTAATAACCAATCACTGGTCTCTGCGTCATACTGACCACAGCCAATGACTGCCCTCTACCTAAGCACCGCCTCTGGCAGCCATCTTCAGATTTTTACCGCACGTTCATGTGTTGGGATCCTCGTGCTATTGCTCTCGAGCGTTAGTGCTATTTTTTCGCGCTTTTTCACAAAAACTTCGATTCTTTCGGTCAAAAGAGCCTCAAGCTCCACCGATACTACATCCGATCAACGGGGACCCGTGTCGGATTCATCTGTGCCCCTCAAGGGTGAAGATTTCGTCGAGCTACGCTTCGGAGGACTCCAGAAGCTTCTCAGGCCCGGTCTCGGAGATGGCCCAGGAGAAGGGAAGCTCGACGCCCGGAAAGCTGTTCAGGGCCTGCCCTGGATGCCAGCTGCAGAACGTCTTCAAGGAGGACGAACACTCTTTCTGCCTTTACTGCCTTCATGGGGACAAGACGCACGTGGAGAAGGACTGTGCGTTTTGCGGCAACATGTCGGAACGGACCATGAAGGACCGCCATCAACGTCTCGCCAGCTGGCTGGAGGGTAAGAGCCCGTCTGGCGAGAAGAAGAAGAAATCTGAGCGGTCTTCTAAGACCTTTGAGGACGCCCCGGCGACGGGGGCCCAACATAAGGCCAAGCACCGCGAGTCCGCTGGCACCGGGAGCGCCGAACGGTCGGGCTCTACGGGCGCCAGGCAGGGCGCACCCTCCCCGGCACCATCAACCACGAGCCAACGCTCTGGGTCGGGTAAGAGGAAGGCCGAGCACCCGGCGAAGCTCCTGGAGAGATCCCGGTCGAGCTCTAAGGCAGAGGAGGAGCGTGGCAGTGCCCCCTCCCTCAAGGATAAGGCGGTGAGCGCACCTAAGGTGGTGAAGGCCTTGATCCATTCGACCAAGCCCTCTATCGAAACGGTCGCGGCGGCCCTGGCCCAGCCTGTGGAGGCTGCACCAGTGGTGGCGGCCTCGGGGCCCAGAATCTCCCTGCCTCCTCGGAGGGAGTCTTCTTTCGTGCCCATCGATAGGACCCCCGTGAAACCCTCCGTGGGGAAGAAGGGGGGGCAGGGCGTCGTCGTAGATTCGGCCTCAACCTCAGAAGAGGAACTGATCGAGGTCTTAAGCCACGGCCTAGGCGTGGAACAAGACCAGCCCGTCGGAATGGGCCCCGACGCAGGTGACGACGACGACATCGTCGAGGATACCGACGGGGCCCCTGCTCGCCCGTCGGATTCCCCTCTGCCAGCGCCGCAAGACAACTCAGCGGCCATTTTGTTGGCTATACAGTCCTTATGCTCCGAGATAAGGACGAGACTACCGTTACCGACGGAGGAACCTCTCCCGTCGGGGGATCCAGAACCGGGACCTTCTGGTGTTCCCCCTACCAAGAAAAGAAGGATTCATCCACCGCCTCCTTTTCAACCGTCGCGCCCCGTCCAGCCCTCCTCCCCGTCCACCCGAGGGGATGATACGGGGACTGACACGGCGGCGACGGGTACGGACGACGAGGCATACGACGAGGATTTTCCGTCGTCGCCTCCCACCAGGGCTTCTCCGCCCGACGAGATTGGATCGTTCCACTCAATGATCGCCAGGGCATCCGAGCTTTTCCAACTCTGCCCTGAGGAGAAGAAAAAGGAAGGCTTCCTTTACCAACGGCGCGAGACCAAGAGGAAGACGGTCCTCGCAGTGCCTCTGTTGGACGACATTTGGGATGAGGGCCTTTCCCTCCTCAAGAACCCTTCCACGACGCCAGCGAGAAGAGACCGGTACGAGAAAAAGTACCGGGTCCCGGACTCGGCCCCCCTATGCCTCCGGGCGCAGCCTACCCCGGACTCCGTCGTCTCCGCGGCAGCCAGGAAGAAAGCGGGGGGGGGTGCGGCCTCCACGTCGACTTCCCCGCCGGACGGCGAGGGAAAGAAATTGGATACCATGGGACGCAAAGTCATCTCGTCGGCGGCGACGACGATTAAAGCGGCCAACGCCTTGGCTATCGTGGCCCGCTACGACAGGGAACTCTGGTTCAAGATGGCTCCCCTGCTGGATTTTCTGCCGGACGACAAGAGGGCGGAGGCCCTTGAGATCCTGCAGGAAGGTGAGGTGGCCTCGGACCACGCCATCACCGTGGCGACGGACATCGCCGACACTGGGTTCCGCCAGATGGGCAACGGCGTTTGCCTTCGACGTCGCGGATGGCTCAAGGCTACGGACTTTCGGCAGGACGTCCAGACCAGGGTCCTGGACATGCCCTTCGACGGGAACAACCTGTTTGGGAAGACAGTGGACGACTCCCTTCAGGCCATCAAGGCGGATACTGAGACGGCCCGGGCCCTTGGAGTACTGCAGCAACGGCGGACGCCCTTTCGGAGCGGCGGAGGCAAGGGCGCCTCCAAAGGTTCCGGCGGCGGTTTCGCTTCCTACCGTCAAGCGGCCCGCTCGTCGTCGCAAGAGGCCTACAGAGGACGAGGCAAGTCTGGCGGACCCCGCCGTCGTCGCCAAGGAGGCCAAGGCGGCAAGGCCGCGTCCAAGCAGGATTGAACCGGCCGTGGGGTCGGGCCCCCACCGAAGCACCCCGGTGGGAGGCCGGCTGGCGGGCTTCGTCAGCGTGTGGGAGTCCATCTCCACCGACCGTTGGGTGCTGGACGCCCTGGCCCGGGGCCACGCGCTCGAGTTTCAAAGAAGGTGCCCGCGCGTCCCCCCCGTGGCCAGGAAAGAACTTCACGTCCCTCAACTTCTCCTGGAGGTAAAGGCGATGCTCAGAAAGGGCGCCATCGAACTCGTCCCAAAGAGGCTTCGGGGCTCCGGAGTCTACTCGCGTTACTTCCTCGTGAAGAAGAAGACGGGAGGATGGCGCCCCATCCTGGACCTGCGACGCCTGAACAAGTTCATCAAGGCGCAGAAGTTCCGGATGGTCACCCTCCAGCACGTCCTGGGTCAGCTGGAGGAAGGAGACTTCCTATCGTCGTTGGATTTGGAGGATGCCTACTTCCACATTCCCATCCTAAAGGGGCACCGAAAATTCCTCAGATTCGTGGTCCAAGGGCGTCATTACCAGTTCAAAGCCCTTCCCTTCGGACTGCGGTCGGCACCCAGGGTTTTCACCAAGTGCCTCGCACCGGTGGCGGCGCAGCTGCGCCGCGAGGGGATTCACGTCTACCCCTACCTGGACGACTGGCTCATCCGCGCCAAGACGAGGGAGCTCGCCGTGGTCCACACGGCAAGGACCGTCCAACTCCTCACGGACCTGGGATTCTCCGTGAACTACGCCAAATCCCACCTGGTGCCCGCGCAAGTCGCACTGTTTCTGGGAGCGAGGCTCGACACAGTGTCCCTTCTGGCCTCCCCGTCGGAGGAGAGGACCAGGACCATCTTGGGCAAGGTGCAACGGATGTTGGTGGCCGACGCGGCCAAGGTGAGGTCCATCAAGTCCCTCCTCGGGATGATGTCTTCCTGCATCTACCTCATTCCCATGTGCAGGCTCCGGATGCGCCCGTTGCAAGAGTTCCTGGATGCGCGCTGGATCCAGACGACGGGCAGCTTCGAGGAAAGGATCAAGCTCGACGGGAGTTTCCGACGAGCGATACGGTGGTGGGGCACCCGCGCGCATCTGACGGCGGGCATGGACTTCCAGACCCCAGCCCACCAGGTGACTGTGACCACGGATGCCTCCCTAGAAGGGTGGGGAGCGCACACCGAAAATCTGCACGCAAGAGGACTCTGGCTCCCGACGGAGAAGTCCCTGCATATCAACGTCCTGGAGCTCCGTGCAGTGTTTTGGGCCCTCAGGTCCTTCCTTCCGTCCCTCAAGGGCAAGGTGGTGAGGATCTTCACCGACAACACCACCACCATGTTTTACATCAGGAAACAGGGCGCAACCAGGTCCCCACAGCTGTCCAAGGAGGCGCAGGACCTGTGGCATTGGGCCGTCGCCCAAGGGATTCTTCTGGTGCCGTTTCATCTGGCAGGGATAAAAAACACCATCGCCGACTCACTCAGCAGGGAGCTGCGCTCGTGCCACGAGTGGGAACTACGGCAGGATCTGGTGGATCGCCTCTTCCGACGGTGGGGCACACCCCAGATCGACCTGTTCGCGACGGCGACGAACACCAAGTGCCGGAGGTTCGCCAGCAGGTTTCCCCAGACGAGGAGCATGGGCGATGCTTTCTCGTTCCCCTGGGAGGGCCTGTTCCTCTACGCGTTCCCTCCCTTGCCTCTGCTAATCCGGCTCGTCAACCAGCTCAAGAGGTCACGGTGCAGGATGATCCTCGTCGCACCTGCGTGGCCGAGGCAGATATGGTTCCCGGACCTTCTGGACTTGTCGGCGTCCCCGCCAATCAAGCTGCCGGCGGACGCGGATCTACTCTCCAGGGAAGGAGGCGCCATCCTCCACCACGACCCGAAGTCGCTGAACTTGCAGGCCTGGCTCCTGCAGCGCTAGAGTTTGGAGGATACGACATACCGGCCGATTGCAGAGAGGTTCTTGCAAAGGCCAGGGCGTCCTCGACTCTTAAATGCTACGGACACAAATGGAAGAGGTTCTCTGTCTGGTGCCACGCACAGAAGATTAACCCTCTACGGATTACGGCTCCCCAAGTGCTGCCGTACCTGCTGACGCTGGCCAAAGCTGGTCTGGCACACGCGTCCATCAAGATTCATCTTGCTGCGATCTCCCGATACACCAGAACCACGGGCCGGACGTCCTTGTGGTCTCATCGTCTGGTGAAAGAGTTCATGAAGGGACTGTTCAGATCGTTCCCGCCGGTGAAGGCTCCGGCCCCGGCGTGGGAGCTCAACGTGGTGCTGACCAAACTCATGGGACCTCCGTTCGAGCCTCTGCACTCGGCCCCGTTGAAGTTTCTATCGTGGAAAACAGCTTTTCTCGTGGCCATCACCTCCGCACGACGAGTGGGAGAGATCCAGGCCCTTTCCTGCAAGGCCCCGTACTTGACTTTCCACGACACGAGGGTAGTGCTCAGGACGCACCCCTCCTTCATGCCCAAGGTACCGTCGGACTTTCATCTCAACGAACCCTTGGTGTTGCCTGTGTTCTTCCCGTCGCCTTCGTCGCCGGCTGAGAGGACTTTGCACTCGCTGGATGTAGCTAGAGCGCTGAAGTTCTACGTGGACCGCACGAAAGGTTTTCGGAAGACGTCACAACTCTTTGTGAACTTTGGACCTGTCAATCAGGGGAAGGCTCTCTCGAAGGCTTCCATCTCCAGATGGCTCTCCGGCTGTATCATGTACTGTCACCGGTTGGCAAACCGACCGCTGCCTGGCCGTCCGAGAGCCCATTCCACCAGAGCGATCGCAGCTACCACGGCGTTCCTATCTGGTGTGCCCCTGCTGGACATATGCAGGGCTGCTACGTGGAGGTCGACGCACACCTTCACGAAATTCTACTGCGTCGACCGGGATTCCAGGGAGGAGTCCAGGGTCGGCCAAGCAGTGCTGCGCAACCTGTTCGCCTGAGGTGAGCCTGGTGAGGAGGTAAGATGCTTAATGTTGAGTTGATGTGATGCTTAATGTTGAGCCTTTGCCACCTCCCGTGGTTGTGCATGTGTGTACTGCTATGTATTCTTTATTCATGAGCATGTGAATCCATGCCAGACCCCATGCTGGAGAAGGAACAAGTTACTTACCTGTAACTGTTGTTCTCCAGCATGGGTCTGGCATGGATTCACATGCGAACCCTCCCGCCTACCCCTCTGCGGCTCTTCACTTGGTCATACTGCCACTTCACGTGCTTCCAAATCTGAAGATGGCTGCCAGAGGCGGTGCTTAGGTAGAGGGCAGTCATTGGCTGTGGTCAGTATGACGCAGAGACCAGTGATTGGTTATTACTACGAAAGACAGATCAGAAACGAAACTGATACTGGTTTTTTCTTTACCGAGGATTCCCAGCCTGACGACGGGGAATATTCATGAGCATGTGAATCCATGCCAGACCCATGCTGGAGAACAACAGTTACAGGTAAGTAACTTGTTCCTTCTCTACTCTCCTTGGCCACTGCTGATTGGTCTTGCCCTTGCTTGAAGACAGTGTCTGAAAGGGGTCAGAAACCATACCAGCCATGAGTGTGAAGTGTTAAGTTATTATACAAGTTAACTCTGTAATGAATCCGGTGTGAAACTCTGACACAGAGGCATTGTAATGTTTGCTATTGACTTTTTTTAAATGTATTTACTTGTTTATAATCACATTAGCAATTTTAACAAGAATATTAGTTGTTCCTTTAGAGCTAAGAAATTGCAGGGAAGGAAGAGAAGAAGAGGAAAGAAGAAGGAAAAATGTAGCGAAAACAGCCGGAAATGATTGAGATAATCGGTACCAGGTGCGCACAAAAACGAAGAGAATTTTAAAGTTCAAGGTGAGGGAAAAGAAAATTAAGCAAGGACCCCTCTTGTGGGGTTAAAGTCAGTTCCCAACGCGATCGTTTAGCCAGATCTCCTGCTGGGTGCGTGGTAAGTGCATCAGCTTGTGCGTTTATCCTGTGGAAAGCGCCTTCTAAAATTTTTGCCGTTGCTATTGACCAGTTCGTCTTTTCCCCTGACATCAGCCTGTTCCACCATATGGATTCTTCTTCTCCGTGATGCCCCACAAAGTCGGTGCACAGGCTCTTCAAATAGGTCGCCCGTACATCTCGTAGCTCCGAGCACTGCATTAGGAGATATCTCACTGTTTCAAGTTGGTTGGGCTCGCCGCATAATCTGCATTCTTTGACGGCCATTTTTAATCTGATAGCCTGAATTTCACGTGTTGGGAGGAGATTCAAGCATGCTCTCATGTAGGTTGTCCTTAGTGGTTTGTCTGGAAACTTTATTCAGTATGGTAGTGGAACCTTCAATCTGTTAAAGGTAAGCGGGAGATGTTTTGTGAGTTTGTTACACTGTGCTTTCTCCAGAGTATTGATCCAATCTTGGGCTTCCATTTTGGATTTTACTCTTACTGGGTTTACTTGCAGATCTTCTTCTGTAATATGCAATCTCTCCCAGCTTCTCTCTTAATTTGTCTACCCAAACATTTAATGTAGTCAGATTGCGATTTGATATTTCTCTTGCAATGATATTATAAATTGGCAGAGACTCAGGTAATGAGGTATTTCTGAGCAGTTGCATAGCACCGAGTGTTTCTGTTGCTTCTAAAGAGAGCAAACCTAGCTCTCGCCTGATGAGGTCCACTGAGACCGAGTTTGGAAGACCTAGTAGGGATTTCCAAAGGTAACCTTCTAGTTTTCGCCAGATGGTATTTGGCATATTCAGGGTTGCACCCATTCCATAGGTGATAGTAGGGACTACTTTCCCTTTGTAGAATTTTATGACTGGTATTACTGAGAATTTTCCATATTTTCTGTCCAGTCTTCATTTGGGCTGCTATATTTTTTTGCTTTTTCCCACAAAGTTGCTTGCATTGTAGCTTCGTTAGCAGATGCACCAATAAACACTCCTAGATATTTGTAGGTAGCCACCACCTCGATGTTCACTTTGTCCAGGGACCATTTGTTGTTTGTCTTTTTTTTCAAGGAACTTTTTCCAAGCATCATTATCTTTGTTTTTGTTTTGTTTATTTGCAGGTTATTTGATTCCATGTATGTGGCCAGGTTGGTAAGTTGGCGCTGGAGGACTATCTGCGTCTGGTCTAACAAAATGAGATCGTCTGCATAAAGTAGACGTGAGATGTTCAGGTTTCCCATCTTAGACGGGAAGGCTCTGACAGATAGTTCAGCTTCTTTGAAATCCCCTAAATAGGCGATAAACAGAGCTGGCGCTAGGGGACAGCCCTGCTTCGCTCCACGGTTTGAGGGTATTTCGCGAGATAGCCCGCATTGGGTGTTGAGGCGCACTCTTAGTTTTGTGTTCATGTGGAGAGCCTTCACAGGGTCCAGCAGTTCTTTTGGGCATCTCCATTTTTCCAATTTGGTCCAAAGTCTTTGCCTGTCTACTGTCGAACGCCTGTGACAGGTCTATGAAAGCCATAAATACTGGGGGTGCGCCTTGCTTTACCTTTGCTTTTATAAGTCTTAACATAAGGATGTTAACTGTAGTGCTTCTGTTTTTTAGGAATCCCATTTGGAATGGGTCGTTGGCAGGTTACATTTTGGCCCAGGTGTGAAAGTGGCCTAGAAGTAGGGTTGCAAAGATTTTCCCTATTATATCGATAAGTGCAATCGGGCGGTAATTGCCCGGTTCTTCCCTGTCCCCTTGTTTAAATATCGGTACAATTACTGCTTTAGCCCAAGATGCTGGGATGGCTCTTGTTACTCTGCAGTGTTCAAAGAGGACGCTGATAGAATTTGACCATTCCTCCACATTTTGCTTGAGGTCTATGTTACTGAGGCCATCTGAGCCCGGAGCTCTTGATTTTTTTTAGTCTTGTTTGTCGGAAAGGTCAATCCATGGGGAACCTGTGGCTATTTGAGGTGGAGTTTCACTGGACACCGGGGCCTTAAAGAGTTTTTCGACAAAAAATGTGGCCCATGCTTCTTCGCTCACTGAGTTTATGGTTCGAGTATCTATTGCTTTGTTGGGTCTTTTGATTAGTGCCCAAAAATCACTGTTTTATTTTGTACTCCAGGCCCGAAGCATTTCCTCCGCGTCCTTCTGGTCATTGCGTGTCTGCGTCCTAAGATCCAGGATTTGTATTTCCTTGTTTCGGCTTGCAAAGTACTCCAAGCAGTCGGCGAGTCAGCTATTTTGGCCTGTCTTTTTGTTTTTCTTAGGGCTCTTTGTTTTTCCACAACTTCTTTGTCATACGCATGGCTGTTTTTGCTTACGATGTGATTACCACCCTTTGTTTTCTTCCTGTACTGTAGCAGGAAGGGTAAATAATCTAGACGTGCAGCCTTTGTTACCAATGAACGGGCTCCTCTTTTGTAGGCATCTGTGATGTTTTTAATGTTAGATGCAGTTAGACGTATACGAGTGAGTTGGTTATTCACTTCTATCGGGTGGTTGTAGCTTTGGGTCGTAGGAAGTGTTGACGACCATGCTATTGCCACAAGATTGTGATCACTCTTTGTGGTTATGGATACCGAATAGTCTTCTATGTATTGTAGTACACTATGTGAAGTGAAAAAATAGTCAAGGGTGGCATTCGATTTGCCTCTCTCCCAGGTAGGTATCGTCCCCTCCCATGTTTTCAGTGATGCAACGTTGTGTAGATTTCTTGATTTCATCAAACACATCCATATTGCTCCTCTTTCTTCAGCTTGTGATAGAACTTTCTTCACCATGGTGTTATCCGTTCTGGTATTGCAGTTTGAGTTTAGGTCTCCACTTATGATTGTGTGTCTGGGGGACTTCCACTGAGATATTGTCAACAACCCTTTCTAATTTTTTGCAAAAATCTGCGATCAACGTTTTCTGCGGGTTCAGGTAGACAATTATAATTGCTATCTTTGCTGTTTCACTCCCCCTCACTCCACTGTGGTTTTGGGTCCGCGTTGTTAAAACCGCAAGAATGCCGTATGATTCCATTATTTTTTTTGTGATCTCAATCCCTGACCCTTGTCGAATTGCTATTAGAAGACCTGCAGATGGCCGGCCAAAGAGGCCTTTTGTTGCTGAAGAAAATGCTATTTCAAAGCCGTCTAGAGATGGTTTTGCCATTAGCCACGTTTCCTGGAGGCAAAGTATGTCAAAGGCTCCAAGGTCTTGGTTATCCGGGTTCGTTAGATGATGGTGGCCTCTCGTGTTTCATGAAGCCATTGTCAGGCGACTCCTCGTTGGCGTTTCTTGAAGGTGAGATGGAGGAGATTGGTTTCCTGGAGCTCCTCCTGGTGATTGCTATTTGTCGGGTTTAGTGTTTAGGGCTGCCTTTAGCCACTTCCATGGGCCCTTTGGTGTTTTTGTATCTCCTCTTTCTGGGTGGTTTTCTCCTCTTTTATGATCAATCTTGTGCTCCTTCTCTGATTCCATTTTGTTAACGTGTGTGGTCGGTGTCTGATAGCAGTCGTAGGCTTCTGAGCGGTCTCTGCGATTGTAAAATTGATCACTCTTCCATACTGGAGCATCCCTTCTTACATCCATAGTGTGGATTTCTCTCCACCTACTAGGCTCCCGTCTGGCCTCTCGGTTGGTCTGCACCCTGTGGCTGTAGTTTTCCTCTATATATTTCGATCTCGACCCAAACCTTTTCCGGTTGTAGAGAGCTTGAGTTTTTGATGTGTAGTGGCGTTTTTGGTCCCCTGTGTCATAGCTGGTCCTTCCCTTTGGATGTTGCTTTGTTTGTGCAATTTCTGTCAATGTAAAACCTGCTTTTTTTTAAATCTTTGTAGGGCTCGTTTGTAAGTCCTTTGAGTGCCCTGCCTTTAATATGTAGATACGTTTTTGCTTTCTGTTCTCGATGGCAGGGTTCGATCAGGATGAAGTCATCCGTTTTCAGATGTTGGAGGGACTCAATTTTGTTCAGCGTTTTAAAAATTGTTTTCCTGTTGAGGATCATGTAGTTGCTTTTGCACGATGTTTGTTCTAGTTTGAAGACTCTGATTTCTTCCGGTTGGTTTTCTTGTGAAGTAGGCCTCTCCCACCCATGTGTCCTTCTTGTTTTTTCCTCAGAGTATCCTCGTGTTCTTTGTTTTTGTGGGGTTGATGCACAGCTCTTTTCGTTTCTTTGGTGCATTCCACGTTTTTCTTGGATTTTTTCCAGTTGTTCCTGTTCAGAGTGGACGTCTCCTCGCTAGTGTTTTTTCCCTCG
The DNA here is from genome assembly GCF_040938575.1 of Ambystoma mexicanum. NCBI lineage: Eukaryota > Metazoa > Chordata > Amphibia > Caudata > Ambystomatidae > Ambystoma > Ambystoma mexicanum. The sequence continues at coordinate 623,776,103 of NC_090936.1, forward strand.
GTTTCTGTGTCTTATTGTCTCCGAGGGTTTCTGCCTCTACCTGGGAACTTTTTTTGGGTCCTTCTAGATCCATGGACTGGGTGCGTTTCTTTTGCGGCTTGTTTGTCCAGATCTCTGGTTCCGGATGCACATATAAGTCCATTAATGCGCTTATCGTCAGAAATTCCTCCACCGTTCTTGGTGACTTTTCTCTTGAATTGGACTCTTTTTTAAGTTTTAGTGATTTCAAGGTGGTTGAAATTGGACTCTTGGTCAAGTTGATATTGTTCTTTTCTTTGTTGTCCTCTATTGGTGGAGGTTTATTCTTCGACATTCCTGTTTGCGTTGCCAGCTGCAAGCCTATTTTTTCCCTTTGGTTAAGCAAGGCTGTTGTTGTTTTTTGATTGATGTTCAGGTTTTGCGTTTCCACTGAAGGATCTTCTGGTTGTACCGTCGATTTGGGTTTATTGCAAATTGGTTCAATTTCACTTTTCTCCTTCACTGGCATTGTCTGAGATGCCCTTTCCGTTGTCTTTTTTTTGGCACTTGTTCTTTTGAGTGCCGACCTAGTTCTGCCTCCATACGGGCACATTTGGCCTCCTATGTCGCTGTCTGTTTTTTCATTTTTAGTATCTACTGCTGTTAAATATCCTTCAATGAACTCAAATGTTGATTGAAGTTTGCCCAGGATCGTTGTGTTATCTTTTGTGTATTTATTTATTGTTTCGTAGAGTTTACCGAAAGGGGCGAGGGCAATCGTGATTGCCGACATGATTATTGTCATGTCTAGTTTTTTATTGGGTGGTGATCTTTGCATATCCGTCGCAATTTCGCGGTACCTTCTATGCTTACCCGGCGTTTGTTGCCAATCTAAGTTTTGCGATGAGAGGCGGGGGACTGCGTTGAAATTTCAGGATGGACGGGCACATGAGGAGGGATTTGCAGCGTTCGGTGCTCCCCATACTTTCCGGTGTAGATCGTGTTTGGCGCTGTTCCGTCAGTAGTTTGATTTAAGAGGTTTTCACTCTTATCTAGATGTTGAAGATGGATTTTTGTCCAGGGCTGAGCGCTCATTTTCCCCATTAACCCAGGCACTTGGGGATGTAACCTCGCCCACTCCTCATTTGGCTTGTCATCACCCTGATTTTCTAAAGGTGAGTTCTGTTCTATGGGGTTCTCGTGCTTCCTGTTATTTCGGATTGCAGTTTTGTAATGTCTCTATATCGGACAGGTCTTGTTTCTCTGGCGAAACAGCGGCATTTGGTCGAGGTAGGGCCGTCACATGTTCCGTCTTATCTCGGTGCTGGATATTTTTGGGGAACGTTGGCGGGTGGGCACCATTTTCCCCTCTGGGCATTGGAATAAGGTCATTTCCCTGTAGGTCCTCGGTTAGTTTGGTAGTCACCTGTGGCCCCTTGTCTACTTCTTCATTGGTTTGAGATTTTGCTTCGTCGGTTTTCCTTGCTTTATTAGCAGGCAGGATCCCGTCTACCATTTCCAAGATTTCTGCGTCAGAAAGTTCAGTGTCTGAATTTAATTTACGTTTATGCTGTTGCTTCTTGAAAAAGTTGAGCATGGCGTTTGAGATCAGAGGGTTTGGCAGCGTGGTTGTCCGGGCCTCCCCTTTTTTAATTGCCAGCTGTTTAGGTTTTTTTAGGTCTTTTGATCCGAGGCTTGAGTCTTTGTCTGCTACTGGCCGGATCGTTGAGATTTACTTTATCTGTACCTTTTGGTTTTGGAGTCCTTCCTTTTTGTCTTTCATTACAAGTTGTTTTTATTGTCTTTACAGGGGGAGCCTTTTTGGTGATAGAGATGGTCTCCTTCGGCTCCGGGTGAAACACGGGAGTACATGTCAGTGCCAGGCTTTGTAGTCAAAGCAAGATTGTTCTCCATATTAGGCAGTTCACATATGGAGTTATCTTCCATACTGCACAATTCTTGTGCTAAATGGGGTGGAGCTAGTGTATCTTTGTCCTTTGTTGATTTGTTAGTTGGGTCGTTTAAGTTTGGCGCCTCTAATTGAGAGTGAGGATGAATTTGTGCTGTGATCAAAATTGCCACTTTGCCCTGCTTCCCCTGCTTCACCATTTCAACAGCCCTGTGATCTAGGGGCGGGCGCTGCTCAGTCTCTTTTATCTGGGCCTCCCAGGGATTTTTATTTGGGTCCCCTCCCTCCCGCACCTTACAGGCAGGCTGGTCACTCTGGACCTCACTCAAACTTGCAGGCTTTGTGGATGTTCCCCCCACCGTACCCGAGCGAGCCCCCGGGGTGGTGGACTCTTTTGCCGGCACAGTCGTCTACAATATGTTCTTGCTAGTGCCAGGGCTCATGGTGTGCAGATTGCATGTGTTTGCAGCAAGGGCCAGAGAAAGGGCCAGCCCAGTCTGCCCTACGGCCGCCTCGGCTTGCAAACCTCTCACCAAAGCGGGACTCCGGCCCCTGTGCTCGTCAAACAGTACAGATCCTGCACATGCTGCTGGCGTGGGTGTAAGAGGGGACGTGTAAGAAGTGGATGTGAGAAGGGACGTTTCCTTCACCTGCACTCCGCTAGTGGCGGAAACAAACGGTTTCTTTGTTTTGTTCGGAAGTTCAAAGTCAAAAGGAGTTTCTGTGGTGTATGTAGGGGCAGCAGCGGTGCTCTTACCTCGCTTGGCTGGCGGGGATTTTCTATCCACCTGGGGGAGGAGCTTCCAATTGCTCCTGAGGCATCTTGCCGGCTCTGTTGAGTCAAAAGGATCGACCATGTCAGGGGTCCCAACAATTTCTGCTGCCGCCGCCTTGTGCTTCTTCTCTGGGGAAATGGTGTCCATAAAGGTGCTGGCGCCCTGCATCGCCCTGCAAGACTGCAGGACTGCTTGACTCAACTCGACTCCACGAGACTCCGCGGTAGCTTGCTGTATTATGTGGGTCCGCCCACAAGGAAACAAACTAGAAGGCAGACTCTGCGGACTGCAGGACTGCTTGACTCAACTCGACTCCAAGAGACTTTAAGATAAAAGAAGGGTTGGAACGGACCTATCGCGCCCTATAACTATGAGGGGTTTCCTTGCCTCAACGAAACTAAAGAATGTCGGTGTCAGAATATCCAAAAATAAATAATTCTCCTTCCTGTGTCCAAAATCCTATCCTTACCCTTACAAGCTGAACTCAAAGGAATATGTAAAGGGATAAAGTCTTTCAGCACACCATCTTTAGCTTTTCCAGTGTTCCAACACAAAGTTGCATAAATGGTGTGCAAACAAACAAATGGTCACATTTCTGCAAAGTTCCACAATCCTCAGGAGGGGAGGCAGGGGTTTCTCTTCCCCCCTAGTTTCTCAGCTTCTTTCCACCTTAAAGTCAGTTATTTTCCCAGCATGTGTTATTAAAATCCAGAGGGAAAGGCTTCCTTCCCCTGGATTTCAAACACTCAGAGTTATTTTCTAGTCTGTACTTTGCACACTTTATTCACCTTTCCAACCCAAGAGTTATGGTTCCCTTCCCTTGGGCTTCTGACTTCCCATAGGCTTGCCTGGTTTACACTCCTGCCAAGACTTTCCAATGTTCACTGTATTTTGGAGCAGGTCCCAGACTTGAAGTTACACTGCCTGGTTTACTCTCCTGCCAGGTCTTTACACTATTCAGTTCGAAGGGGCATGACACTTCCCTTTAACCTTGACCTTCACTGAGCCTGGGATAGTCTCCTGACAGGACTTCACAATGTTATCTGTATTTGGGTGTGGGTCCCAGACTCGCAATCACACTGCCTGGTTTACTCTCCTGCCAGGTCTTTCACAATGTTCATGGCCATTAAGGACACAAGGGGGTAGGCCTCTTCCTCAATTACCTCTTACTGATGGTCATTCAGTGTTATTTACTTCTGTGTACTTGTCCCTTAATTTCCCCCAAGCACTGGGATTATTCCGAAACACTTGGTGTACAAGCCGTGGGATCTTGTTCCCCACTTTCGGTGAGTAATATGCTCCCAGAGCACAACCTGCTGTCCCAACCCTACACCGTGGGCTCATCAGCATTGTGATGGCTTCCCCGCTCTCTCTCGGATCCTTCTTCGTGTTCGGCTTCTCGTCGCGGTGCGAGCAGCTCTACCCTGGATCAGAAGGGTGATTGTCTGGCGCTACGGCTTCCCTTGCCCTCTGGGATGTGTCTCCTGGCCGGCCTCTGCCTTCCCTTCTCTCCATGCCTGGGCACCGCCTCACTCTCCACTCTCAGGGTTCCCAGCCTGAGCTAGGGAGATAGCTCTGCTCTCGTCTGGCATCTCTGTGCTCGACTGCCTGCCTAACAGCTTGGCTTCTCTCCGTTTCCTGACCCGCGTCGAGTGAAGTTAATCTCCTTCCATCTTGACTCTTCCTGCTTCTGAACATCGCGCCCCTCCTGTAATCCACAAACAACTAGGGCGTGTCTTTAGTTCTGTGTCCTGTATTGCTCCCATGCTCTCACTCATCTCAGTGTCTTTACAGACGATGTTAGAAAGAGTTCTACTATTGGTGTAAGGTGGTTGAACTGGGTCTACAGCACAATAAGCCATAAAGATATGGGAGTTTGTGGGGGGGTGACATGTTTTGAGTTTAAAGGGGGATGTCTGAGTTTCGATATTACTCAACATGGGGCATTCTAATGCAACATTACAGTATGCCATAAAGGTCTGTTGTATTGAGGGGCGTCATCCTGTTCTAGGGGAAAGGGGGGAATATCATCTCTCGTCTGGCGACGACTCTCCAGACCCACAAGGGCCATCTTCGCCCATGTGCTCCTCCCTCAGATAGCCACCCGAGGGTCAGGATCAGGCAGATTCTGCCTTTCCCTGGCCACTTGGGGCGAGACGTTCCCTGGGAAAGGAGTGATGACATTGCCAGATTTATCACACTCTCATGTAACAATACAATCATCAGTTTACTGGGATAAGGGAGGAGGACACTTATCCCTATTTAGGGATTGCCTATCCTCAAAGTGGGATCCCACTTGCCCTGTCCCCTAAATTGGGTTAGGCTCGCCACCCTAGTTTCAAAGAGGGGTGGCTACCCCTTCGGGAGATGTGACGTATTCCTTGGATTCGGCACAGTACTCAGAGTGGCTGACTAACTGTACATTGTGTGGAATGTAATTATCAAAAATCACCGGGTCCCTTCACCTTTTGACCTCTGAATAATGATGCCAATTAGGGCAACGCCAAGATCACACTAACAAACAAATAACAAAAGAAAATATTTCTGGTGGCCAGCAATGTATCAGGAAACAGAATATGGTGTGAGAGAGTGTTCAGTGTGTACTGAAACTGAGAAGAATATACGCAATTACTCTGCCCCTATGGTGCCCATTGAAGTACATGAAGGCCCTGTGCCTCATTGCGCCTTTCAGCAAACTACTACAAGAAAAGAAATATGTTATTGTGCTTATTGCTTATTTTTCGCATTGTCCTGAAGTATAATTAATCAAATAACTACAACCATGGTCAACTGCCTTCAACAACGTGCTTTACAGACAGAAGGTAGAAAAGAACTCGGGGTTACCAACAATGGGGCACCATTGGTGTCTCCGGATATGAAAAACTGCTGAGCGACATGGAAATGAGACATCAAAATGTAGTGCTCTACCACGCAAGTGGCCTCTAGAAAGGTTGAATAAGTACTGAAGGGTAGTATCCAAACAGCTTTGTTGAATGGCCTTGATCGGTGAAGTCTTGGAAATGTACTTCCAACACCCCTAGTTTGGCAACAAACGTTTCTCACTTTGAATTAATGAGAGGAAAGAAGGCTGTCTCCCTCATCAGACCATGATGGTTCATACGCAAAACAGGCATGAACCTAAACTCAAAAATCTGTTTGAATAGTCTGACGTAGAGTATCAGATTAACAGGAGTCAATGAAGAGATTGTATGATACAAGGAAGGTGGTCGGAGCCTAAACTTCCAATCAATGCTCTGTTTAGTATTAGCCTGCCAGAACATTTTGAGGAAAAATGCCTTGATTGGTAAACTAATGAGTATCAGTAGTGTTAGTAAAAGTCATGCATACCTCAGATGGTAGAATATAAAATGCAGAAAGGGTGGACAAGTGTTTAGAAGATATCGAATATGTGACGAGAACCTCTGATAAACAAGCACAGGGGTGGGTGGCAGATCATGAAATATGAGACAAGTGTGCCAGGTTGTAGAGAATGCTTATCTGTCTGGTTCAGATAAGCTGCTGCCCACAGTTTATTTAGAACATCTTGGGACCCCCAAGGAAAAAGAAGAGGGATGGTAACAGTTCCGGATGTACCTTATTTGAGGGAGAAGAGGCAGATTTTTGTACATTGGCTGATGAAGTGAAGACCCGTGTCAGATGCGTGAGCATCCAACATGGGTCTTCACTCCATCAACCCGTCTGCTTCTGAGAATAACAACGGACAATTGGGTATTGTTATTGCACATTTGTATAGTACTTTATATACCATTGGTATGATCTCAAAGCACTTGTGGGTTGAACACCCTTGGGGACCGCAGTACGGATCGGTGGAGAGAGTTGATGTACTCTATAGTGCTTGGGTGCACACTGTATGTGAGCACCGCGGGTGGTTGGCTCATTGGTAGCCGCATTCCAATATAATGAGCGGTGCAGTGGTTGTGAGGGGTCAGTGGAATTTGAGTAGCAAGAAGGTGGTCACTGAATCTGCATTCTGGCGGCCAATGGCCTGTGTAGGGGGTTTGTGTGCAGCTAGGCTGATTTTTTTTGTGGGGTATAGCTGTGTTCTATTTTTGGTTGATGTAAAGTGGAGAGTGAGCATATTAGTATGAGTGATGAGTGATAGTGCTGACTGGTACGAGGCCTCTGATTCTGATTACACTCGAAGGCTAATGTGCATGCAGTGATTGTTCTGGACGTTCGTGGTAGAAGATCTTCGAGTCAGACTCTCTGGTTGGAGCGGGTATGTTATGTTCGCTCCGTTGGTGGGTCCTTGGAATCTTTGACACCGTTTTAGGTGTCAAAAGGCCCATATTCTGGGTCTCTTGTTATGGGGTGACTCGTTGGCATGATGGAGGTTATTGATCTGAAGTCATATTGCAGCAATGTGGTCTCATTGAGGCAGCGGTGCCAGTCAGCAGAATGGGTGGAGGCAGTGCTGCATAGATGGTATTCAGTGTTGGGAGTATAGTTGGTAGCCTTGTTGCTTGCCGGACTTGGAGCATGTACTGCTTTGTATATCAGGTGAGGGTGACATGATAAGTCTTTGTCTGAACCATAGTGCTTTAGGATCTGCAGTAGGGGTTCTGTGGGTAGATTCCCGGTATGCAATGGTGAAATGTGGATTAGTATCTGAGGCGATAGAGTTGGCAAGAGCAGGTCCAGTCGCATTTGCTGTAAGAGGGGCAGATTGAGCTTGGGAGTGCAGCGGTGCAGAGTCTGCAGATTTGGCAGAATGACAGGGTTGTATCACCTGGGGGAGGGAGGGGTGGAGTGCTTCCTTGTGGGAAGATAGTGATTAGGCTTGGTTATGGTGCTGCTGAGCTATGGTCACCGGGTTGATGTATACAGACAGTCATCTTTGGTCTTAGAGCTTGGGTTTGTCAGGTCTGGATGAGATGAGCAAGTCAGGGCGAAGTATACAATTAATAGTGGCCTTTGTAGTCTGGCAACGATGCTGAGGGTCAGCAGCTGCATGTCCTAGAGCCTGTCAGTCGCTACGGTTGGTTTTCGAGTCCTGACTGTTCCTAATTTTGTGATGTGTCATTATTGGCCAGGTTCTGAGGCCAGCAGTTGTTTTTTTTACAGGTACTGCTGAAAGAACTGAGTTATGGCCAATGGTGGAATGTTTTGGCGGTCCTAGGCAGTCGCTTTCAATAATTAGGGAAAAGGCCAGGTTTTTAATGCTTTACAGAAGGCCATGTGGTCCTGGTTGTGTTGACTGTGGGGAGGCAGAGAGTTCTATAGTGTTGGATCCAGGGTACAAAACGCTCACCCTCCAATCCTGGCTGAGTTGGAGGGAGGAATCACTAGTAGGAGGGCCATGCTAGATCTTAGGGTGCATGTTGAGAGGTAGGTAGGGCATCATCTTTTCTTGTAGATATGTCGGGCCGGTCTTGTGTACTGCCCGATGGGTGATGCAAAGGGTTTTGAAAGTGGCCCTTCGACCAATAGGGAGCCAGTGAAGGGTGCCGAGAGCAGGTGCGATGTGGTCCCTTCATCCCAGTGCAAGGAGGAATCTGGCGGCAGCGTTTTGCGCCATTTGGATTTTAAGTTGGTAGGCCGGTGCACCCAGATAAGTGGAGTTTGCATAGTGTAGTCTGGTCACGACAATGGACATAATAGCAGTTAATCTGTTGGGGTATGAGAGGTAAGGGAAGATGTGTTCCAGGAGTCTGAGGTGGTAGTGACAGGATTTGGATGCATTGTTGATCTGGTGGGACAGAGTTAGGTCGGAGTCCATTGTGCAGCCAAGGTTTTTGACTATCTTAGAGGTAGGCGGTGGAGTGCCGAGGAAGATGGGCCATGGGAGTGGTTGTGGGAGTAGAGCTACGTTGCCACACACCATGATCACCATTTCTCCAGGGTTCAGAAGGAGGTGGTTTCTTGTCATCCAAAGGTCTATATCTCTGAGGCAGGCCGCTAGGTCGTGTCGTGGGAAGATGCTTGTTTTGGGGATTCTCAGGATAATTTAGGTATCGTCTGCGTAGTTATAGCAGGTAAGGTTGTGTATGCAGATGATCCCTGGGGGAGGGGTGATAGGTAGAGATTGAAAAGGAGAGCTGATAGGCAGGCTCCTTGGGGTACACCAGTGTTCACCGGGCGAGTGGTCAAGAAAAAAGGGGGGAATTAAGGTGATTTGTTTTCTGTTGGTGAGGAAGGAGGTTATCCAGTTGAGCACCAGGTCTCGGATTCCTAGGGAGTGGAGTCGTTCGAGGAGGATTGAGTGGTTAACGGTGTCAAAGGCCGCTGAGAGATCCAGGAGGACCAGTGCTGTGCATCTCTCAGAATCTGCCGAGACTTTGTCATCCCAGATCGAGGTCACAGTGGTTTCTGTTCCGTGGCGCAGTCGGAACCCTGATTGAGCAAGGTTGAGTAGGTTATTGGATTCTGGGAAATGGTTGAGTTTGAGAGTATGCGGGCGGTCCATGAGTTTTGCCAGGAATGAGGTTTTGGAGATGGGCCTGTAGTTCATTGGCTGGGGGGGATCGAGAGACGCTTTTTTCAGAAGTGGTTTGACATGAGCTACTTTGAGAGGTTCTGGGAAGATGCCAGAGGTGAGGGAGTCTGTGAGTATGGACCTTGCCTGTTCTCCTGCGAAGGTGGAGGAGAACATGAATTTGAGGAGAGAGGGGGAACATGGGTCCTGGGGGATCCAGAGGGCCTGCTGTTGGACAGTAGTGTGAGGAATTCCTCACTCGAAATGGGGTTGAAGGAGGTTAAACATGGCATAACGGGGCTCGGAACAGTGGAGTCTCGAGGCATGGGAGTTGGGCAGGGCGTGAGGGTGGAAAGTTTGGAATTGATGCTGGCTAGCCTGTCCAGTGCTGTGTTGTGGAAGTGTTGGGAGAGGGGGTCGCAGAGCAATTGTGTGGGTGTTATCAGGGTAATGGTGCATGTGGGCTTCAAAAATTCAGAGATTTTCCTGTGGAGTTCTTTGCTGCAGCAGTTTAGAATTATTTTATTGTAGTAGGATTTTTTGCCCTGTGGATCTCGGATTTGTAGTTACAGTGGTGGAGGGCAAACACAGACTTGCTGTGTGGGGTTTTGGATGCACGCCATTTGCCTTTGAGGGATTGAGTTTGGCATTTGAAAGCTTTTAGGTGGGGCGTGAACCATTTGGTTGATTGTCCTATGTGGGTGGCAGCAGTGCGGGAGGGGATGAGGGGAAGGAGTGATTCTTTGAGTCAGGAGTCTCAGGATTCGATCGGTAAGGGTCTACCTGAGGCCGGGCGAGCAGGAAGGGTGCGTGGCAAGGCTCCTGCCAGGTCGGGTTGGATCTTGTCCATGTTCCAGCATTTGTGTTCATGTGAAAGAAGGGCCTTGGGTGGAGGGAGGGAGGGAGGGAGGGAGGGAGAAAGGGAGGGAGAGAGGGAGGAAGGGAGAGAGGTAGGGAAAGAGGGAGCGCGCTGTCTGACAGTAGTGCTGGGGAGGGTGGGGGGGATGGACTGATGCAGGCTTGGTGAGGCATGAAGAGTTGAGGGTGAGAGGCAGTCATTGATTCTTGAGTTTTGGGCGTTTGGATGCAGGAGGTGTGTGAGAGAGGTTTGAAGGGTGATGAAGCGATGGTTCTAGAAAGAGCAAGGGGTGCCATGATGAGAGATATGAGTGGACTTGAAAGGGGTGACCTGGCAAAGGAGGGAGGGGAGGGGTTGAGGGATGGGAGGGGGACGAGGGGTGCAAGGGCTGAGGGCTTTGCAGGGTAACGTGGGTGTGGGCATTAATTGTGTAGTCTGGGGCAGGGGGAGAGGGGTTGATGAGGGGCGATGGGAGGGGTAGGAGAGGGGCATGGGGTGAGGATTTTGAAGGTAAAAAAGGAGGATGGCCAATGACTGTGGGGTCTGTGGAGGGGGGTGATGCAGGAAGTTTAGCGTTGTCAGGGAGACAACGGGATTTTGTGTGAGTGGTACTGGGGGAGGTTGATTAGCAGACTTTGGGATTTCGTGTGAGGGGGAATGTGTAGAGGAGGGGCAGGTCAGGGGGGGTTATGGGTGACTGTGGAGGGTCGAGGACATTGGTGTGACACGGGGGTCTCTGCGTAAGTGTGGTTGCTAGGGAGTGTGGTGTGGGAGCCGTGGGGATTTTGGCTGGGGTGGAGTAGGAGGGGGGGTGAAGGTTAGGACAAGGGGGTAGTCCCTGCGTAGAAGCGCTGATGCTGGCAAAGTGGGAGGGGGTTCCTTTTGTCTGGAGCACCAGAGAGCTTCTCTGGTTTGAGAGTTGGATGTTGCCTGGGGTGTGTAAATGGAGGGGGGTGAGGGTCATTCTCACAGGTTGTCCAGGGGGATGGAGAGGGGGTGAGGGGAGGTTGTGCTGAGATGGGGGGAGGGGTTTCAGAGGGTTGGAGTTTTAAGCACCAGACGGCTCCTCTGATCTCAGAGTTGGATGGGTAAATGTGAGGGGGGAATGGTGAGAGTGTAAGAGGGTTCAAGTGAGCGGGTTTGAGATGAAGAGGTGATGTGGCATGTAGGGGGAGATTTGTGGGGGGAGGATCAAGCGCAGATGTCGTGGGGCGGGTGGGGGGATTTCTGATAATTTGAATGTTGCCTTTCATGCTGCGTGTGATGAAAGGCTGTGTCGGGGGGGGGTACTATGCGTTAGTGTGGTGCGGAAGCATTAGAGTTGTGGGGGTGGAAAGGTGGTTGTGGGTGTCGTGAAGTCACTGTCAGGGTGGGATTGGTAGACATGGTTATGTGAGGGCGCAGTGGAGTAAGTGACTGATCTAAGGGTCACAGTACTTGCTGGTAGAGAGCGCTTAGGTCAGAAAGGTGCTTGGGTCGGGGCACTTAAGTCTAAGACACTGGAGTCATTATTATTCTTACTGTTATGGCTAGACATCAGAAACGCAGTAACAGTAAATATAAAAACATGGCACCTTAATTTGGGACACCTGGATAGAGGGAAAAAGGTCTAGTATGGGGGCACAGCAGAATATGCACCAACAGTAAGATTTAAAATAGAAATAGCACCTACATTTGTGACCCCTTGATAGAGGGACACAGGCCTAGTGAGAGGGTACAGCAGAAAACGCAGTCGCAGTAAATATAAAATACACAGAAACAAGATTTTTCGATGCCTGGATAGTGGGGGTCTAGTATGGGAGCACAGCAGAAAACACCGTACCAGTAAATATAACAACACAGCACCTAGATTTGGGACACCTGGATAGAGGGAGAAAGGCCTAGTGAGGGGGCACAGCAGAAAACTCAGTAAATTTAAAAAGCACAGCACTCAGATTTGGGAGACCTGGATAAGAGGGAGAGAGGCCTAGTATGGGGGCACAGTAGAAGATGCAGTGAAAGTAAGATATAAAACAGCACCTAGATTGGGACATCTGGAAAGAGGGAGAAACAACTAACACTGGGGTATAATTGTAGGTAGTGGACCTTTCTCGTATGTATGTTCTGAACTCCCTAGCCTACTATGGCAAATGCAAGATAGGGGAGAGTAACTTGATAAGGGATATGGTAGTGGTTGTCCCACTTGTATGCAATTAGCACTGGCCTTGATGTTTGTTGCAGGCTAACATGGGCCAACACAGTTTGGAGCTGTTTCATCAGGTGCTGCTGTCCTTTGCATGGGGGTCCTTCATGGCAGGGGCTGCACAGGAAAGTGGCTGCCCTGGATGGTTGCCTTAAATGGCTTTTTGTCCACTAAACCGGTAGGAGGAGCGAGGGGGCTAGGCCTTGGCGTGCCTGACTAGGTACCAATCATGCGTAGTGGGTGGCGAATAGGGAAGTGGGACAGAAAGGCAGCCGGCACAAGGAAGGGGGGGTTTGGAGTTTTTTTTTTCTTTTAACTACAGCGGGGTCGAGAGGCTCGGGGGAGGCAGAACACTCGCCTGCAGCGCCGGATAGTAAAGGTACATCGCCTTTCTTTTTGATCTCTGTTAAGATGATGTATTCTGTCCTTTGAAATTTGTTGTGCTGTACTTTTATTCATTGCTTCTGCCTCACATGCCCTTCTTTTCTCCACCTTTTTTTCCCTTTCTCCCCTGCATGTCCCCATTTATCTTTCAAACACTGATGTGATAAGGCTATGGAACGGGAAAGGCTGGTCTACAAGCAAAGAGGATGTTCCATGAAGTATAATGTGTGGGACAAATGAATCCTGCAGAGTTATCACTAAACCCCAACCTAAGGTCTGCTCCCATGTGGCCTGGCGAAGGCAGCCCCTACCTGATCCTAACTGTGGGGGTGGTAACATGAGGGAGGATCACATGGGAGGAGATGGCTGCCAGGGGAAGTGGTGACTCCAATAGGAGAGACATGGTATTCATCCTCTTCTGAGAATGAGATTCCCCTTCTACCTACATACCTAATGGCATGCTGTCCACTAAACCGGGAGAAGCAGCGAGGGGGCTAGGCCTTGGAGGGCCTGACTAGGAACCCATCACGGGTGGTGGGAGGCGGATAGGGAAGTGGGACAGAAAGGGAACCGGCACAAGGAGGGGAGTGAAGTTCTTTTTTTTTTCTTTAACTACAGCGGGGTCGGGAGGCTCAGGGGAGGCATAACACTCGCCTGCAGCACCGCATAGTCAATGTACATCGCCTTTCTTTTTGTTCTGTTTTTTAAAAAAAAATTATATTTTTATTGGCGTTTATGGTTTACATGTACTCATCTCATCTTGTGTGCCACTTTTAACTGCTGACGTTTATAAAGAATTCACAACAAACACACACTACTACAATAACAACAAACTGTCTTCACATCTACAGTTACATTTGCGGTCCAAATCAGATATGTGGCAGGGCGCACAAGTATGGCGTGTGTCCTGGGGAGCTTGGGCATGAAGGGCAAGGGTGCAGATATCCTCATGTCCATCCTGTATTCAATGTCCTGTCACATCTATCTCAAGTATATCTCATATATATATTTCTGAGGCTTGTGGAATCTGCTTAGATCACATGCTGTGCATAGGCCGACATCTAGTGGAAGCTGCGGAGTATTACAGTTTGTTTTTCGAAACTCGAAAATGGGCGTCGACACAGGCGTGCCAGTAATACTATCCCTAGTGTGACGTCCACTGTACCCAAGATCCCTCACGCGTCTGGGATCCTCAGATTGTTTTTTTCCGCCATACTGGTCGGAAGCATCTTGCGGAGTCCCCTGGCCTTAGCCATACTTTTGCTAATTATTGAAGTTTAAAATTATTTATTGACATCCTTCCCCACCCCAACGTCGACCCTCGACACTCGACGACGGCTGGAGAAGACATCGACCGTCGGCTGCTGCACGACGGATCTGGGCCTCGGAAGGCCGCTGGCCTCGGCCCGGGCCTAGTAGGCCGCTGGCCTCGGCCCTGCAAGTAGGGAGAGTGGGGGGTGGTACATACTCTTCACTCTTGGTATATAGGTACACCTTATATATTTCCTACACTTACCAGCCCGCTGCCTCAAGGTGCGTATGGAGGGTACCCCTTTCCAATTCAGCCCCAAGTGCAACCGCAAATACCCTTGGGTCGACAGGCACGCCACGTGCAATCTCTGCTTGCCGAGGGACCACCCCGAAGCGAACTGCAGAGCGTGTAGTAGGTTTAAGCCTAAGACACTTAAGGACCGTTCGACAAAGCGTTGGGCCCACCACGCCAGGCAGGCGGCCATGGCAGCGGAGGGCGCCTTCAGCGATGGCAGCGACGCCGTACTTTCGGACGGCGAGGGCATTACGGCGTCGAAAGACTGCCGAGCGCAGGTCCCCGACCTCGGAAGGTTGTCCGGCAGGGCGGCTATGGGGAAGACCCCCGGCGACGCAAGCGCTACACACCCTACACACACTAAGCACACTAAGTCCAACCGAACCTCGACGACGTCGACTTCTCGGAAAGAGGCACAGATAGAACGGTCCGACTCGGTGTCCTCTGGGCGCTCTCGATCGAGATCGCCTCATGACGCAAGGCAATCATCCACTCTTGCCAAGAGTGCCTCGCTCCCTAGATTAACGGAAGTTCGATCGTCGGAAGACGAAGACGACTTCCACCCCCAGGCCGCGCTCCAGGAGACCGAGGCCGCAGTTAACACCAGCGAGGCCCCACGCTCGAAACAAGATACCTCTCCCGACCCTCGACGCCAGGCGTCGAAAGTCTCTGGGGCCTCCAAGGGGCAGGGAAAACATTTTTCCACGCACGGGGAGGGGGGGAAACAGCGGAAAGCACAGCCTTCCACTCCTGTAAGACCATCCTTCCACCCTAAGCAGACAGACAAACATAAATCTACTGGGACATCAACATCCAGCAAGGGTACCCTTGATAAGTCCTCTAAGTTGCCTACTAAAGTCATACCCTGTTCCAAAGAATGGTCCAGTGAAGACATAGACAGGGTCATGTCAAGGATGTCTTCCTTAGCTGATTTTTATGACAAAAACCCAGAACATTTCCTTTCGTATGACCCTCAAGGGGCCACACCCTCAGGCTCCTCTGATCCTATCCCCCTAAGTAAAAAGGCCCGGTTCGAAAGACCTGAACCCTTCGAGGTGCAGCCTTACTCTACTCCATACTCTACTCCACACCCCAGATACCAAGGACAGCCTTTCCCTGAAGGGGACCAGGAGTTTACAATTATGGAGGAACAAACCGGGACTGAATACTATGCGGATGATGAGGACCTGGAGGAGGTAGAAGATGAGCAGGAAATGTACAGAGTAGATTCCCCGGTAGAGAGCGAAGCCCCAGTTACCGACTCGCCAGTTGATAACCAACCCCTCCTTAATGAAGTTCTCGCTCGCGCAGCAGAACATTTTCACATCGACACCCACGGTGTACAGGAGGAAAGGGACTTCGCAGAAGAGTTGGTGGGAGAGAGGAGGCCGGTCGCTCAGACCATCCCTATCCTTAAATCCATCCAACGTAGAATAGATCCATCCCTGGTGAATCCTAACCTCACCAGAGCCGTCAACCCCAGAGTCGAAAAACTTTTTCGGGCAGCCCAGTCTGACCCTCTTTATATAAGAGGACATCTTAAACCAGACTCCCTAGTGGTTACCAACACTCGGAAGAGGGCTGGGACACCCTTATCGTCGTCAGAAGCTCCTCCCGACAAGGAGAGCAAAAGACTGTACGGGTTTGGCAGGAAGGTAGCCTCAACGTCCGCCTACCAAGCAAGGATTGCAAACTCCACCACCCTGTTGGCAAGTTACAACTGCCATCAATGGGAAGAGGTCGCGGCGCTCATAGCCTCTGCTCCTGAACCGTTAAAGGGCCAGTTGGCTCGGATCTCGGCAGAAGGGAGAGCCGTGTCTGGTTGCATATTAAAAGCAACTTTCGACGCCGCGGACAACGCAGGAAGATTGATAGCAGAAGGTACTGTTATCAAGAGACATGCGTGGTTACGGCAGTCGGGGTTCAAAACAGAAACCCAGGCTTCATTAATAGACAAGCCGGTGGAACCCGATCTATTGTTTGGGAAAGCGGTCGAAGACGCACTTAAGAATGCCAAGGACGAGTACGAGACTCTCAAATCCCTTGGCCAGCTTACCAACAAACCCCCTAACCAGAGGGGGAACAGTAATTTTCGTCGCCCACGCGGCCAAAATTCACAAAGAGGCAACTATGCCCAAGGACAGGGTACACAATGGAACAACAACCAGCAGTCTACCCAAAGTTACGGCAGAGGTAACAAGAGAGGTCGTGGAAGAGGCAG
Organism: Ambystoma mexicanum; assembly: GCF_040938575.1. Lineage (NCBI taxonomy): Eukaryota > Metazoa > Chordata > Amphibia > Caudata > Ambystomatidae > Ambystoma > Ambystoma mexicanum. The sequence goes on from NC_090936.1 coordinate 623,792,374, forward strand.
AGGCAGCCCCAACAAGGGAGGTGGCACGCCTCCACCAAAGCAGTGACGCTCAGTTCAGGGTCCCTTCTCACGCAACCCCAGTAGGGGGACGCATTTCCAACTTCACCCAGGCTTGGGAAGGGATCACCTCAGACAGATGGGTGCTGTCAACAGTGTCCACAGGATATTGTATAGAATTACTGCAGCGTCCCCGGAACCACCCTCCACGACAAAGAATACACTCCTTAGAACATCAGAAGATCCTTCTCGAGGAGATCGCCATTCTGCTACAAAAGGACGCGATAGAACTCGTCCCAGGACACCAGGTAAACAAGGGTATCTATTCAACTTACTTCCTTGTGCCAAAGAAAGATTTGACAATGCGCCCAGTATTGGACTTACGGCCTGCCAACAAGTATGTCAAGCCCCAAAAATTCCGTATGACCACGCTACAAGAGGTAATCCCCCTCCTAAAAAAGGGGGATTACATGGCAACCTTGGATATGAAAGATGCTTATTTTCATATTTCCATGCTCCCAGCGCACAGAAAATACTTGCGCTTCAAGGTGGACAGTCGCCACTACCAATTCAAGGTACTGCCCTTCGGGATAGCTTCAGCACCAAGGGTATTCACCAAGGTACTGGCGGTGGCAGCTGCACACCTACGCAGGGAGGCAATCCCAGTGTACCCTTATCTGGACGACTGGCTCATAACGGGGGAAACCCCAGAAATTTGCAGGTCAAACATTCAGAGGACTATCGACCTCCTCCACGAATTAGGCTTCTCTATCAACGAGAAGAAGTCAAGTCTGGTGCCAAGCACCTCAAAACAGTTCCTAGGAGCAATCCTAGATACTCAAAAAGGGTTGACCTTCCCTTCGGAAGAGAGAATTCGGAATATACTACTGCAAATTCCACATTATCAGTCAGGTCAACAAATAACGGTACGCAAAGCAATGCGCTTACTGGGCATGATGGCGTCATGCATTTACCTGGTCCCCCACGCGCGTCTGCGCATGCGTCCCATGCAGGAATGGTTGGCGAAACAGTGGTCTCAGGCAAGTGGTCAGTGGGACGATCTAGTGGTCGTTTCGCCAACACTCGTACAAAGCTTACACTGGTGGACAAGAGAGAATCTCGCAAGGGGAAAACCCTTTTACGATCCCGAAGTACAGGCAGTGGTGACTACAGATGCATGCCTGACTGGGTGGGGAGCTCACCATCTCCACCACACAGCTCAGGGTCTCTGGTCTCACTCAGTAGCCAAGAACCACATCAACCTGCTAGAGCTTCTGGCAGTATTCCGAGCGCTTCGGGCGTTCGAGCCCCATCTGCTAAACTTGTCGGTGCAGATCCGGACGGACAGCACGACAGCCATGTTCTATCTGAACAAACAAGGAGGGACTCGTTCGCCAAATCTGTCCAAGCTTGCCCAGAAAATCTGGATATGGGCACTCAGACGGAACATCTTCCTGTCATCACAACATGTTCCAGGGGAGCTCAATTCCCTAGCGGATGCCCTTAGCAGAGACTCCCTCCCAGAGGAACACGAATGGGTCCTTCACAGAGATATCGTAGAAGATCTCTTCTCTCAGTGGGGTTTCCCCACTATAGACCTATTCGCCACAAGCGAAAACAAACAATGCCCAGGATTTGCATCCAGGTTCCCCCAGCCAGACTACCAAGGGAACGCCCTGTGGATGAACTGGTCAGGGATGTTTGCGTACGCTTTTCCACCAACTCCTCTCATCAGGAAGGTGGTGTACAAGATGAACAAGGAATCGATGACGCTCATCCTAGTTGCTCCCATGTGGGCGAGACAACCATGGTTTCCACACCTACGCAGGATGGCGGTGTGCGAGCCCATCAAACTCCCAGCCTGGTACAACCTACTGTCCCAGCAACAAGGTCAAACAGTGCACCAGGAACCCAACTCAATGAACCTGGCAGCATGGCTCCTGAGGTCATAGAGTTTGGGCATCTCCGTTTACCACAGAGGTGTATGGACATCCTAAAAGAATCCAGGAAACCAAACACAAGGCACTGTTACTTTGACAAGTGAAAGAGATTCGTTATTTGGTGCCAGAATAAACAAATCAACCCAGTTGATTGCACTCCTTCCAACGTTGTAACATACATTCTCCACCTGCTGGACGCAGGTTTGGTTTTTAACTCTCTGAAAGTACACCTGGCAGCCCTCTCGGCTTACACCACATCCCATAACAAAGTATCGTGGTGGAAAGTACCAGTAGTTAAAGGTTTATAGTCAAAAAGTCGAAAAAATAATGTCGAATAGCAAAAATGTCGAAAAAAAAATGTCGAATGTAAAAAAGTCGAAAACACATACATATAATAGGAAAAGTCATAATTTCGAAAAAAAAATGTCGAAAAAAAAATCGAAAACCCAAAACACTTTTTTTTTTTTTTTTACCCAGATAGTAACATTTATTATGGGGGGGGGTCCCCCCCAACCCCCCCATCCCAAACCCCTACCCCAACCCCCCTCCCCTCCTCCCCATCCCCCCCACCCCCCATAGATATACCTTTAATTATTTTAAAAAAATCTTTAATATAATATTAAATAATTAATTAATTATTAAAAAAAACATCCCAAACCCCTATCCCCATCCTCCCCATCACCCCCACCCCACATGGAAATACCTTTAATTATTTTAAAAAAAAAGTTTAATAATATATTTATTATTAACACATAAAATCGAAAAAAAACGAAAAAAAGTCGACATTTTTGTTTTTCGACATTTTTGTTTTTCGACTAAATATTTTCGACATTTTTACTTTCGAAAATATTGTATTCGACATTATGACTGGATACCGTAGTTAAAGCCTTCATGGAAGGAGTAAAGAGACTTCACCCTCCTATTTCGAACCCACCGCCAGGATGGGACCTCAATGTGGTGCTAGCTAAGCTCATGGGCCCCCCTTTCGAACCCATGCATAAAAGTAGTCTCAAACACCTGACTTATAAAACGGCCTTCTTAGTAGCCATTACCTCTATAAGAAGGGTCAGTGAAATTCAGGCTCTGTCAGTGCAGGATCCTTTCTTTACTATCCACAAAGACAAACTGGTTTTACGCACACACCCTAGGTTCTCACCTAAATTTATATCTAAATTCCATGTAAACCAGTCCATCGAGCTTCCGGCTTTCTTCCAGAACCCGCAAAGCTCAGCTGAGGTGAAACTACACACCCTTGATGTGCGTAGGGCGGTCCTCTACTATGTAAATAAAACCAGACCGCTAAGGAAAACAGATCAACTGTTTGTCTCCGTAGCTACAGGCAGAGAGGGGGATCGCGTCTCTAAAGGCGCGATCTCGAAGTGGATTATCAACTGTATACAGCTGTGTTACTCTCTTTCTGAAAAAACTCTGCCTTTTACGCCAAGGGCCCATTCTACTAGAGGCATTGGGGCCACTCTGGCTTTCATTGCAAATGTTCCCCTCGACACCATTTGCAAAGCAGCTACTTGGAGCTCTATTCACACTTTTACTCAGCATTACTGCATTGACACTCATTCCAAGACAGATACACAAGTGGGACAAGCGGTTCTAAGACACCTGTTTGCTCATGACCCTTCTCACATCCCACCTCCTTCTTCGGGTACTGCTCGCTAATCTATGCACAGCATGTGATCTAAGAAGATTCCACAAGCCTCAGAAGGGATACATTACTCACCGTAATCGTATTTCTGATGCTTGTATCTGCTTAGATTCACATGCGACCCACCCTTCCTCCCCTCCGAGAGAAGGCGCATGATTGCTTGTAGTCTTACCTTTCTGTCTATCTGCTTGGATTATCTGTACTCACGCTACTCCTCATGCTTCCTCATGTCAGAAAAAATACAATCTGAGGATCCCAGACGCGTGAGGGATCTTGGGTACAGTGGACGTCACACTAGGGATAGTATTACTGGCACGCCTGTGTCGACGCCCATTTTCGAGTTTCGAAAAACAAACTGTAATACTCTGCAGCTTCCACTAGATGTCGGCCTATGCACAGCATGTGAATCTAAGCAGATACAAGCATCAGAAATACGATTACGGTGAGTAATGTATCCTATATATATATATATATATATATATATATATATATATATATATATATATATATATATATTCACGGTGGTTTATCATCCGATGGGTGAAACATGTCCCAAATCAATTTTTTCCATGATTCATTTGCAGGGCTTGCATCACTTTCTGCTCTGGACACCCCATTTCCCCACACTCTGGTTTCTGCCTCTGCCCAGTGTTCTAGTTCTTTGTAACATCTGATATATTGCGGGCCCGCCGGTGCTTTCCATGCCATTGCAATAGACATTTTAGCTAATATACATATCATGTCCATAAATTTAACATGCCTAAATTTGCTTATTCGTGGGTAGGCTCCTAACCAGCATGCCAGTGGCATCCAGTTGTACCGTACTATCCCAACCTTTCTGCAGGCTTGCTCTATTCTGGTCCAGAAGTGTTGTATCTTCGCGCACCGCCAGAACATGTGTAGCATACCTGCTTCACTTGAACCACACCAAGGACAGAATGGGCGTGTTTTGCTGCTAAATTTGGCTCTTCTCTTTGGTGTCATGTATGTTCGGTATAGGATGTTGAACTGTATCAGTCTAAACCTGGAGTTTCTAGACACCTCCAGGAGATATATCAGTATTCATTCCCATTCTCTTTCCGCTATATATAGACCCAGGTCTGTTTCCCACCTTTTTTTCAGTGTTTCACTTTTAGGGTTTCGTCTGTCCAACAGCTGACCATACAAAATGGACACCGGTTTCCAACCCTCCCCCAGGTTGTGTATCAATGTCAGTAGGGGATATGCCGACGGTTCATCCGGCCAGCTCTCCGATTTCTCCTTTGCCACCCTCCTGATCCTCTGGTACCATAAGAACTGTCCACTGGGCACTCGCTCTTTTTCCCTCAGGGATTCAAATTCCTTAAAAACACCCTCTTCATACATGTCTCCCCAGGTGTAGATGCCATATCTTTCCCCAGCGTCGTACACTTGCTAGGTCCGGCCTGTCCTTACAAATATGAGCTGCGATCGTTGTTTATGGTGAGTAAAGATTTCTGCGTTCCAGTAGCCTCTGAGCCCTGTTCCACTCCTCGCTGCCCAGTTCCACTATCATTGGTACCTTGCTCAGGCACCCTAATGGAACGCACAGTATTTATTTTAAATGCGCAGGTGCAACTAGTTTTTTTATAAGCCTCGTTTCCGTAGTGGTCTCATCTGCAAGCCACTTGGCCACGAAGCTGAGTTGTGCTGCGAGATAGTATCTCTCCATGTCCGGTAGCTGTACCCCTCCCTGCTTGTACGGCAGAGTCAGTGTGACCAGGGACATCTTGCATCTGGCAGGCCCCCATAGAAACTCTCTCAGTATTACCTCTAGCAGACGAAAGAATGATGTTCTGACATAGTAGTGTATGTTGTGAAAATAATATGGAAACCTCGGTATGACTATCATTTTAACAATAGCAACCCTGCCCAGCATTGATAGTGGTAATTTAGACCAGAACTTCATGGATTTCATCAAACCCTTCACCGCCACCCTCAATATTGTTCCCATGCATCAATTCAGGTGTATGCCAAAGATTCACTCCCAAGTATCTGAATGATTTAGTCTGCCAGCAGATCCCAACGTTCGGGAGGTCCCCCTCCGTTTTCCCCGCTAGCCCAGCCAGTGGGTATATGCAAGATGTCTCCTTGCTAAAGCTGATCCAGATACTTTTGCAAAGTTTTCTAGTATGTCCAGGATTACTGGGACGTTAAGGTGTGGGTCCCTTATATACAGTAGTACATCATCTGCATACAAGGATGCCACATGGTACGTACCTCCCACTCTAATTCCCGCATCTAAAAATTGCTTCCTAAGATATATAGTAATTGGCTCAAGTCCCAGCACATAGAGCATCAGTGACAGTGGACAACCCTGTCTGGTGCCCCTTTGTATTTCCCATGTTGCTGACACTATCCTTCCGGTTTTCACCCTTTCTACTGGCGCCTCATAGAGTATTTTTATCCACTTAATAAAGTGTTCGCCAAACCCAAATTCCCTCAAGACAGCAATTAACTACTCCAAGTATATTGAGTCGAATACTTTTATTGCGTTTAGAGAGACTATCACATAGTGGTCCTGCGAGTCTGCTGTGTGTGCCATAATATGTTGCAGTCGCCTCAGGTTTACAGTGGTATTTCGGCCTGGAATAAACCCGTTTTGATCTTCATGCACTATGGTCCTGATGACCTTCGACAGCCATTTTGCTAATAGAGTGGTCAGTATTTTGACGTCATAGTTTAGCATTGCCAACGCTCTGTACGAGTCGCACACATCTGCACGTTTTCCCCAGTTTGGGTATTGGGATAACTATGGTCTCCCTCATGCTTCCAGGCAGCACTCCCTTTCTGTATGCCTCTTTAAATACCTCATATAGGATCGGGGTCAGCTGCGAGCCATATATCTTATAGAACTCAGGGGGATGTGGGGGGGGGGTAGCCCATCATTCCCTGGGGTCTTGCTGATTGCCAGTGACTTAATCGTCTCACCTATATCTTCAGTCGATATCTCCCCTTCTAGCGCGTCACAGTGGGGTATTAAACTGTAGTGGCCATATAGTTGGGAGTATAACGTCTTAAAGGTATCACTGATTGACCTTTGTGACCTCTGCACCTGGCCCGTGTCATCTTTAATCACTGGGATCATGTGCCTTGGGTTCTCTTTCTTGCACAACCATGATAACAATCTGCTAGGTTTGTCTCCTTCCGAGTGTGCTCTAGTGGTTTTCGTTGTGTGATCAAATTTCACTAGTCTGCCCCACGCGTCCCGGCAACTCCCTCTGGCTGCTGCTAGCTCCCGTTCCGTCTCCCTTGTTTTCTGGGCCTTGGCTTCCAGTTGCCTGATCTTCTCCTTCCACAATTCCAAGTCGCTTCTAAGTGTCCTTCTAATTCCTCCTGCACTAGCAATAACTCCCCCCCCCCCCCATCACCACCAACTTCAGCGCTTCCCACACCGTGTTCCAGCCCTTCACACTTCCCACATTGTCTCCTATATATTCCACTAGTTTGCTCCGGAGGCCCTCTTTAAAGGCAGTGTTCCTCAGTGCCTCCACTGGCAAACGCCACTGCAGTATGGGCGGTCTGGGGCCTCGCATCTTCCATTCCCTGACCAGCGGTGAGTGGTCTGAAATCGATCTGCCCAAATAATGTGCCGACTCTACCTGTGGGAGGTGGGCCTTGACTATTAGTAGATAATCAATCCTAGTGTATAACCCATGAGGTGACAAGTAGGAAAACTCTTTTTCCTGTGGGTGTAGCTCACTCTATACGTATGCTAGACCTAGATCCTCTATCACTCCATTCAGTGACCCTGGGGCCGCCGTTGCCCTCCTCGCCGGCGGGATAGGCCTATCCAGATCCAGGTCTCTGACACAGTTGAAGTCACTGTGCCAAATAAAAAAGCTGTCGCTGTAAGGGGCTATTTAGGCGCACAGCATGTTCAAGTGCGCTGGGGTCCCATGGTTAGGTTGATAGGAGTTAACTATACAGATTTCTGATTGCTCAATGTGTCCTGTAAGTGTTAGGTACCTTCCACCCGCATATGTTTCCACCTTCGACAGGAGGAAGGGTACGGTATCATTTATCCAGGTGTATACTCCCCTTGAAACCCTGGAGTACGCCGCTCCGTATCCTTTCCCTCCCCAGTGGTCCTGTACTTTATGAATATAGTCTGTCGTGAGGTGGGTCTCCTGCAGCAGTGCAATCAAGATCCATTTCCTCTTTAAAAAGGATTTAATTCAGTTTCTGCGCATGTAAGTGCCCATCCCTCTGACATTCCAAGTTGGCACCTTTATGTCTACAGCCATTTCTGTGTGTTACCATCTTCCCCCTCATCCTACTCCAACTTACTTACTACCAAGTTTGCTATCTCAGCCCTCCCCCACCCATTACCTTTGCCCCACCTTATGCCAATTGTGCACTTCCCCGCTTTACCTGTTTCTGGAAGAACATGTAACTTTTCAAACAATATAACAAAATTAACCAACTGCGCCCAGCAGTTGCTCCATCCAAGCAACGCTCATGCGCCCCCACGCCTTCTTGGTTCATACGGGTCTTCATGCACAGGTTGTGTGGTGTCAGCAACGGGCCGACGCCAGTCCTTTCGCAGGGTGCGTCCATCAGCTCAGGCCAAGTGGCCCAGGAGTGCTCCCATCCTATTCAAGTTCTGCATCTCGGCAGCGGTATGTTTTAGTAGCGTTGAGGATAAACTCCTCCGATCATTCAGGTTATTTGTCACTGTTGACTGTTCCTTTGTTGCTCTATGTGAGAGCGTAGGCTATGTTACAGCTTCCTCTCCCCCATCCAAATAGTTGTGTTCTAGCCACATAGCAGCCGTTGGGTTCTCCAGGAATACAGCCCGGCCTTTTTACAGCACCTTGAGTCTATTCTGGTACATCAGCATGTATTTGAGGTTTAGTTGTTGCAGCTTGGCTTTGATCAGAATAAAGGAATTTCTTGCTCTTTGCACTGCCGGCATACAGTCTGGGTATATGGTGATTTTGGCGTTATCCCTTTTTCTCTCCTCCTTCCCTCGAGTAATGTAGTATGATATCTCTGTCAGGATCTTTGCTATCATCGGGTGGGGGTGTGATTCCGGCGGCACTCTTTTCTGCAGTGTTCTATGGCCCTCTCCACCACAAATCCCTGTGAGAGTCGGCCAGCGCCAATCTCTTGTTGCAGTAGGGTCTCTATAAAATTTGTGGGGTTAGGTCCTTCCATTCCCTCCGGAAATTCCCAGTAGACGCACATTGTTGCGTCTGGCTCGCCCCTCTGCGTCCTCCCCCCTCGCCTCCAGGACAGTGTTTCTCTTTCCCAGCTCCTGTACCCTGGTTTGTAGATCTTTCAGTGTTTCTGCTGTTTCCTTTTGCCACGTCTCAGTGACTGTTACTCATTCCGTTAGGTTGCGCATGTCATGTCTCATTAGTTGCATGTCTTCTTTGACCTCCCCTATTTTGGTGTCTATGAACGAGCGCAATGCTGCTATTGCTTCCAGCACGTTTGTCCTTGCCGTTCTCATTTGGGGTTTCTTGTGCAGGTCTTGACCCATTGCTGGCCTGGGGTTGCTCACGTACTTTGGCCGCAGCAAAAGAGTCCATAATTAAAGTCTTGTTTTTCTCTTTTGCTGGGGACATTTCCTTCTTGTCCCCCTGAGGTGACAGTCGTCCACAGCTCAGTTGTCTACCAAGGCTCTGCCCTGTCGTGCTCTTGTATGTGCCCGAGCCGTATCCAGAGCCTTCTCCCTTCCAGTAATGTGCACCAGCACTCCCCGATGCTGCTTGCTCATGATCTTGGGCGAGTGCGGTTGCTTATTTGGTGGTGTCCCTCCTGTTCCCGAAGTCCAGTTCTGTTGTTTTTCCGGTGTCCAGTCTTGTGCTGGGTGCTGCTCTCAGCGGTCCCCAGCTGCTTTTGAGGCCTGCCAGTGTCAGCCACACTCCTTCGTTTCACTTTGCACTTGGCCCCTTTGTTTTGTATAGTTAGCACAGTCTCGCCTTTGCCTGTGGATGCTTCTGCTATTTGATCAGGGGCGGCACCCTAGGACAGTCAGTGTTTCCCTTATGCATGTGGTAACTGCCCCTCCCATGGCCATTCGTTGTTCGGTCCTCCTTTCCCGGCTCAGAGCTTAGGTTCAGTCAAGCTGGGGGAGGTGATGCTACTTTGGATAGTGTAGCTATTTCCTTGTTGGGTGTCGATCAATGCTGGCTTGCGCCCGGCCTCCTGCCTCCATTACGCGCCTACCTTCAAGTGCCACTTGTTATCCCTCAGAGTAACGTGGTTATTCGCTATAGCAGGTGCACTCACCTGTAGTATAAGCACTCACAGTTTACTGCGCCCAGTGTTAGAAGCTGCTACGAGCGTCCTTCTGGGTTTCCGTGGTATTGGCTCGCTTCTCAAGAGGACCCCCTTCCAGCTCCATGTCCCTAGGCTAGTCCCAGCTGTACTGCGTTGTAAAATTTCATCTTCTTTTCTTTCTCTCATTCAGTTGCACACAGCATTCCAGATCTTGCGGTTACCATGTAGTCTGTGTCCCTAATCCATGTTGATTGATTCTGCTGTGGCCAGGTCTCTTTCAGGCACAGTTCCGCTGCTTTCCCCTCCTATGCGTTCAGTCCCCTTGTAGCCCTTTAACGGCGTGCCTCCATGTATTGTGCCCCACACTGACAGCTGGCAGTCACTCCTCTTGCCAGTCCCCAGTATTGTCTGCTCCTCCCTATTCGCTTCCTAGGTTGCTTGTGGGGCCCTCAGCCGCCAGGCTCTGCTCCTGAGATCTGATTCCGCGTTTGTTGTGTATTTACTGACTTCACCTCAGCAGCGTACTTGCATGCCTGCCAATGTTTCTTCCCTTCTTCCCCTGCTGGGCAGCCCACATTGTCCGTCTAAGAGTTCTTTAGCTCTGTGTCCTCTCTCGGCAGGGTTGCTGATTCATTGCTGCCAGGTCAGCTCCAAGTGCCCAGCCTCACGTCGCAGCTCTGCCAACCCTTTGGTCCCCTTGGGCTCTGCGATCCGCCTACACGCCACGTTTCTCATCCGTCCGGGTGCTGGGGATGGTTCCTCTCCGCCAGCTGCACAGGTGGCTCCTCTGCCTCTTAATGTCCCGGTCCACAGCCTCAGCCACAGGCGGTCTGCAGTCCTGGAAAGGTGCCAGCCGCTCCATCCATTCAAGGTCCAGCGTGCAACAGCATCTAGTCCAGCCCCTTCTTCTCTCCTCTCCTAGCCCACAGCTCCGCCTGCCATCTTGCCTGCTCCGGGGCTCATGTTCATGCGCCTCGTTCACCAGGACGCAGGTTCCGTTTTTTGACTGATTTTTGTGAGTTGGAAGCAAAATCGCTTTCTTTTCTTAGAAACCCTAGTTGCAGCCCTTCTATCTGCCATTGCCACTGATTTGCAGGATCGTGTTCAGGATCTGGACGGGAGCTCTGCCCGTGCACCTCTCTACTTCATGAGCTCCAGCCACGCCCCCCTTGTTCTCTGTTAAGATGATGTATTCTGTCCTTTGAAATTTGTTGTGCTGTACTTTTACTCATTGCTCCTGCCTCACATGCCCTTCTTTTCTCCACCTTTTGTTTCCCTTTCTCCCCTGCATGTCCCCTTTCATCTTTCCTTTCAAACACTGATGTGATAAGGCTATGGAATGGGAAAGGCTGGTCTACAAGCAAAGAAGATGTTCCATGAAGTATATTATGTGGAAGAAATGAATCCTGCAGAGTCATCACTAAATCCCAACCTAAGGTCTCCTCTCATGTGGCCTGGCGAAGGCAGCCCCTATCTAATCCTAACTGTGGGGGTGGTAACATGAGGGAGGATCACATGGGAGGAGACAGCTGCCGGGGGAAGTGGTGATTCCAGTAGGAGAGACACGGTATTCATCCTCTTCTGAGGATGAGATTCCCCTAATACCTACATAACTAATGGCATGTTGTCATTGTACGATTCCCTCTCCCAGAAGTACCCAAAGTACAGAACATGAAAGTTCTTTTAACCAGCATAAAAGTGATACATTGGGAGTTGAGGAAGTTACTCACAACTTCTCATTGTTATGATTCGGCCTTATATCAAGGTTCTAATCCCAAGAGTAAACCATCAACTCCTCTACCAACTTCCCATAAGTTTGAACACTCTCAGTCGGGCTTTAGTCCGGCCCATAGTACTGAGACAGCGATGTTAGACCTTCAGACAAAGATGCTCAGTATTATCGACAGTGGGAAAGCAGGCCTTCCGGTCTTTAATGGATCTCAGTGCAGCCTTCGATCTTCTAGACCATGACCTTCTCGAAGTGGCACTGAGTAAAACAGCAAACTGCTCTAAGGCAACTAAGGGGTGGATAATGTCATTTCTAAAGAATAGGACATCTCGGGTTCACTGGGGTGACATGTTTTCATCAGAAATAGAAATCCTCTGTGGGGTTCCCCAGGGAGCCAGCATGTCTCCCCTGTTTAACTTGTATCTTAGATTTCTCTGCCTTGTATTGGAGCAGTTAAATGTCTACTTTACGAACTACGCAGACGATACTCAGTGATTGAACTTTGTGGAGATCATAAGAAGGATAATGAAAATCTACTTAACATCTACTCCAGCATTGAGCAGTGGATGGATCTGAATTGGATGTGTTTAAACGGAAAGATAACTGTGTTGATGGTCTTCGGTTCCCAGCAGGTCTGAAACTCCCTTTCCTCAGAATACAAATCTTGATAGATAACACACTGATCAAGGTCCTTGATAAAGTTAAAACGCTCGGCATAATGATGGAAGCATCATTAGGAGCCGAAGCACAGGCGCAATACACAAAAAAACTTGCGGATACTATCTTAGACTCCTTAAAATCATCAGGCCCTATCTCTCAGGATAATTGCGCCACAGTGGCTATGGCAGCCATCCTATCTCGGCTGGATTACGGAAATGCCCTGTTGGTAGGAGCAAACAATAAATGCATGAAAGCCTTCCAGATTATACAAAACAACGCAGTCAGGATTATTAAGCGCATATCCAAACGCGATCATATTAGCAATTTCAGGAGAGAATTGCATTGGCTTAGAATAGACAACAGAATTCAATTCAAAGCCCTTACCATCGCACATCGCTGCATTTATGGCAAAGCTCCTGTGTACTTGAAAGCAAAAATTCACACATACGTACCCACTCGCTCTTAGATCCGCGGACCAAAACAAAGTGGTGGTAGAGAAGCATAATCGTAAGCTAGGTCTAGGCAAATCCTTCCTGACAGTTACTGCAGGTCTTTGGAACAACCTACCCATTAATATAAGAAAAGAAGTGAATTACTTAAGCTTTAAGAAGCACGTGAAGACTCATTATTTTTAGCTAATTGACCCTCATTTTACATCTAGCTGCATTCTTTGTTTTGTCCCGTGTCTTATGATGGTATTACGTGTGTTCATGTTTCTGCGCCCCAAGACTCGCGAGTTACAGGCGCAATATAAATGAAATAGAAATAGTAAAGCAATCAGATTAAGTTAACTGATTATAAAATAAACAAGAACATTATGGACTCCAGTACCATAATGCCCATGGTACTCGGATGAGGAAGAGGGACTCAGAGTTGAAGTGTCAAGAGTGGTCTAGTTGTTGGGAGAGAAGGCACCTGAGCGGGTCTCCCAAAAATATAAATGTACTTTCGGTGTAGAGGCAGGAGGAAGCATATGGTGTAGTCGTTGATGCAGCAGAACGCTGTGTGGGGAATGCAGTAGATGCTGGTGAAACAGGGCCCCGCAGAGAAAGTGCATTGGGAAGCTGTGCTGGAGCAAGCCACGCCGTGGGGGAGAGGGCCTCCTGACATGCCGTGAACTACTCTTTTACTGAGGTCGTACCGGAGATCATATGGAGTTACCAGAGCTCCAGTGAAGGACTGCGTGCGTGGTGGTGGTCAAGCTGGAGCTGGCAGAAGAAGAGGAGACCCCGAAGAGACCCACAGCAACTCCAGTGAGTCAGTAGAAGACGCCAAGGCAAACTGGTGGGTTGGCCTGAAGCAGGTGACCCCAGGGAGCTCCAAAAGAGACTGCTAGATGAAAGTAATTGTTCTGAATATCGAACGAATGAACTGATGCAAATTGGGCGCAACTCTCCTAATACGGGATACCAATTAGGGGGCTATTGTAACCTGTATTTCCAAAGCCAGAGAAGATTGGCATTCAGGCAAACTGGGCGCAACTCTCCTAACCAGGGATACCAATTGGGAGATAACTAACCTGCATTGCCAACAGCCAAGAGGTTGCATAACCAGAAATTAAAGACAGCCGGAGCAAAGCCTGCCTTCCTTGTATGAGAGACCAAGGGGGAGAGAACTCTAACCTGCATTGCCTACAGCCAAAAGGCAAGGAAGAGAACCATTATTCTTTTACGGAATACTAATTTGGGAAGAATTGTAACCCACTCTGTTAAGAGACTAAAGACTATAAAGCAAAGCAGTTGGTGGTTCAAATCACCTCATTTATGATTTGATGTGGAGATTCTTTAAATGAGCATTGCCACAGAGTACAGTTGTAACAGTAGGAATTTTACCCTGGCAGGCGAGTACTCCGGGAAAGAAGAAGATGGTAGGAAGTACTGTGGTTGTGGTAAAAAGGTTTGGTGGAAGAGCAAGTGTTACTTGCATCACCTTGTCTTGAATAACTATTACATTGCAGAAAGTGATTGTTGAGCCATCTTGACTAATGTGTTTCTTTTGAAGAAGTCATTGCAGAAAGTGATTGAGTCATCCTGACTAATGTGTTCATTTTGAAAAAGTAGTATGATGCGCTAAAGCATGCTTGGCATTTGAGAAGAGAACATTTGCATGGGTTAATGAAATTGTGTTTTGGAGGAAAAAACTTTTGTTTTGCCAAGCCAGGAGATTGCGGAAAAATTAACATGTGCTTTGATTTGTGAACAAGCCTCTGGTAGAGAGATACTCACTTTGCCAAGTGAAAGGATATATTGAATGGACAAGACTTTGTATGCTATAGCGAGTGGAACATTGTTATTGCACGCAACTTTCTTGAACTTGGACTTTGTTTTGATATTCTTGAATTGATCCGGGGAAGGGAATCCAACTCTGGTCACAAGGATTACTTTATAAAGATTTTTGGTTCGACTCAATATGATAGTTTGTGGGATTTAAGGGGGCCGAACCAACCCTGTATAGTTTTGTTGTTGTGTATATTAGTGTGAGGGTCAGATACTTTTTGGACACTAGGCCCTTTTTCTTTAGCCCTAGTTTGTTAAGCAGGGACATCCTTGTTAGGTTAGGGAAAGATAGGCGTTTGTCTCATCCCTTTTTATTTTATTTTTAAATGGCAACTTGTGAGAAAATTATACCTTTTGTGTCCATCTCACATTTCTGACCCCTCACATAATGCAGCAAAAACATTTACGACCCTCGCCTTTCAAAATTCAGTAGCCACTACTGTGAAAGAGTGAAGCAGATGCAGGCTACTATCGGCTCACTAGTTGCTCAGCTGTCAAACATAAATAGGTTGAACAGATGAGGCCTGAGATCTCAGCGGTAATGACCGCTCTTTAACTAATTTTAACACAACATTGTTTCTTTTTTTAATTTATCAGAAATGTATTGCTGTGGTTTGTTGTTTCTTATACTATTGGCTATTTGGCTATATAGTATATTGTCATAAATCCCCTGTGGCTAAGTGTAAAGGTGCGAAGTACGAGTCTCACACAGTGATGGCATGTTTGGTGGCCAATACTTTTATTGATTAAAGAAAAATAAAAGAAAAACCTATATTGCTCTAGTTCTATGAGGGGTTGCCCTACCTCAGCAAAAATGCTAAGGACTCTGGCAGGATGTCCAGTATATGGAATTGTCCTCCGTCCTGTGTCCAAACCTATTTCTGTCCCTTACACTCTAGACTAGATGAGAAAAACTGTGTGTCGTCTTCTTGGTCCAGAAGGGGAGGTCCTTCTCGTTCTGGATGCAGACTTAAAGGATCAATTCTTGATAAGGAAATCTTGTGAATTAACCTTTAACTGAAAAGTTCTGTCTTTGGCAAAGGATCCCCGACTTCTTGTTCTTCATTCCTGTACCTCTTTTCCTCATTTGCTTTGGCCCCAGATCTCTCTAGGCTGTTTCGGGATCTCCATTGTTTGTTCTGTTGCTTTTTCCTCTGGGTTCCAGAACTTGGTATATTCTCTTGGGGTCTCGCTGACTTTGTTTGGACCCCAGCCCCTTGGTTATGTACATCTTTGTGCTTATGTGGGTCCTTGACCCCTGTAGACTTCTCTTTTTGCCCTTACCTGCTTCCATATGGGTCATAGACCCTAGTATTCTCTTTTTGTGGGACCTCTGTCTCTGTTTCACCTAATGTCGATTGAGCAGACCTGGTGGACTCTCCTGCTAGGTACTGTTCCACATAGGTTCATTTACAAAGTTTGCTTCAAACAGTATAACTCTTCTGCTATCCCTTTTTGCTATGTTAATGTGCCTTTTTAATTAACCTAGCTCCCTTCAAGTTCCAGTAGCCGGCCCGACCTTTTCCCTACTTTGGGAAGTGTTTGTGCGGTCTCCCGTCTATCCTGGGTGCAGAGCAGGGCTTCTGTGTTGCTGCCACGTTCGGCGTTCTGTCCTCGGTGGCTCCGTAGCATTAGGATCTCCCTATTGTCCTCGATGCGCGCGTTCACCTTCTCATTTCACTTTCGGATTTGTCACGTACCCTTCCCCTCATGCAGCTGGCTTCTCCATCTGGTAAAGGAAATCGGGACAGGAATCAACATCGCCCTGTTCCTTACCTTTGCAATGTTGTATACTAAAACAAAAGGGTTGTAGATCGAGAAACCAGTGAACAGAGATTTGTGTCCTTGCTTAAACTCAGCCATGTGAGGTGTGAGTGGTCCGTGACTAATGTAAACTTTCTTCCAAAGATGTAATATTTTAAGTGTCCCACTGCCCATTTTATCACCAGAGCATCAAATTCTATATTGGCATAGTTTTGTTACCTAGGAAAAGGCTTTTGGCTGATATGCATCACTGTTCTAGCCCCTTATATGTCTTTGTGAGCACTGCTCCTAGGCCCACCATGGATGTGTCAGTTTCGAGTGCAAACTCTTTATTAAAGTTAGGTACCTAAAGAACCAGTTCACTGCACAGTATACTTTTGAAGGTGTCAAAGCAGCTGTGTTCTTCCTTACCCCACTTTTCCTTCTGAGATTCATAATTTCTCAGTTTATTGGCCAAACATCCTTTGATGGATGGAAAATTAGAAATAAAGCATGGGAGTACCCTACCAGCCCCAAGAAAGCCCTTAGATCTTTTTTTTTGAAAGCCCTTAGATCTTTTTTTTTGTTTTGGCACAGGGGTTTCTTTCACAGCTCTAACTTTTTCTACTTTGGGTTGGACCAACCTGTTGCCCACAAAGAATCTGAGATACTTCATAGCAGATTGGGCTAAATGACACTTCTTTGGATTGGTGGTTAGTCCGGCCTGCTGCAGGACTTTGGTGATTGCGTATGATATGTTCCTCCCAGATGTTAGTATTGAGACAGGCATGGTATCAAGAGATGACACAGACAACAGAGTATGAATTCAACTATGGAATCTTTATTTAGTATCAGGATGGGTGTAATGCCTACCTTGCCCTATAGCTATGGTAGGAATTGCCCTATCAAAAGAATTAAGGAAAGTCTATGTCCATAAGTCCAAATCAAGAGTGTGTCTATGTCAAAACCTATGCTTGCCCTCACATCTAATACAGAAATGTAGTGTAGGGTTATTCTAACTCAAATTGTGTGCAAATGAAAATCTGAAGCAGCCTCTAGCTCTCTTGACAAGTTCCGGAAACAGTTCCAACAATTGTAGGTTTCAAATGTTCCTTCAGGAATTGGGGTTCTCTTCCCCAAACTTAAAGCACTGGTTCACAAAACAATGTTACAAAAGAGCTCAGGGGTCCTTCCCCAAGCTTCAAGCATTGATTTACAAAACAATATTCCAACGGGTTTGGGGTTCCCTTAACCAAACTTCAAGCACTGGTTCACAAAAACAAGGCCACACTCTGTAGCTTTATCTTATTTAATGGTGGCTTTCAGACTTCTCTTGGATTTGTTTGGGTTTCTTGGTCTATGCGCATGGCCCACCCATTACAGGTCACGCAAAGAGTTGCATGTGTCCAGCTTTCTGCCATTTTAGAGGTTTACAGAGACTCACCAGTTCCTAGATTGACGATTTGTCTTCTTGCTACTTCTTTAGTTCTCTAATTCAAAATGTTCTTTGTTGGCTTTCATTTACAGCCTTCACTTTTGTTCATCTTACTTTTACCCGTTCAGCATTTTGCTTGCAATTCAGTGGCTCCCCTCGGCTGCTCATCCACAGCTTTCATTCACTTATTCACAGTATTGCACTTAGTATTACTTTCCCAATGTTCTTGGTCAGTCAGTGACTTTTGAACATGTTCCGCTCAAACGTGACCAATCTGATGTAGCGTTTCTACATAAAATCCTTTCAAACATTTCATTGCTTTCAGTTTGTTCCTCTGCTTCAATCTGAGGCTTTCGAGAACTTGCCGACGGCACACAACCACTCCGATACACATTTTTTTTTAATTGTGTTTTACTCAAAAACAAAGACACAATTTTGACTTTTAACACATCTAAAACATAACAATTTCTTTAAATAAAATGTCTTCACACAAAAAAGATCACACAATCATAAAAGAAAAATATAGAAAATAGATAAGGTGCGAAAGAAAGTTCATAATAAAAAACACATATCCTAACACAAGCCATACACGTGTATATACTAAAATTAGTATCTTAGTAGAATCAGTACTTATTCTCAGAAAAGAGACATCTCGATGGCTTAGAGAGATAAGAAGAAAGAAAAACTCACAGAAGCAGGAAAGCACTGTATATATCAATTAGACAGACAATAGACCGAAAGCCAGATACTCGAGTTATTGAGAACAGAACATCCCACAGATGAAAACAGGTTGGGCCAAAGGAGAAACTTGTCCATTTGATTTCAGGTTTTTCTAGACTAGAAATCCATTCTTCCCCCCAAATTAATTTCCTTCAGAATAATAACAACTTCAACAGTCAGAAAGGTTTCATTTCCTGATGCTAATCTATCCCAATACACATCGAAGTTCAACCAACGTACATCATGAACAAACCTCTGAAATCTTGCCACTCTGATTCCAGGTACCTGGGCATTTCGACAACAGATGTTGCAGTGACTGCCTTTATTTTTCATCACATTTATCTCATATGTCAGTGGTGTATTCGTCTTTATTTCTAGTACAGAATTTCTAAGGTTGGGAGCAGATTTAATCAAAATCTCAGAAATTCTGATATTGAGACTGGATTTGACGAATTATTGAAATAAGGGGGCAGTAATGACCTACATTTGACCATCAATGTAAGCAACGCTGATAACCTAGCCGCGACGCTGATAACCTAGCCAACCTCAGTTTGTCAATCGTCCTTATCCAATACATTTGTTTCATATGTTCTTTTACTTTACAGGGATTTTGGATAAGGAGATTGATTGTACAGTCTGAGTTAGCCAATATTTCACAGCACTTTGATCTTACCTTATTGAGAAAAGTGTTGTCAGCTTTTCGCATTAATAGAGCTGCATCTTCATAAAGTGAGCCCTTCGGTGGATCTAAATGCAGCCTAAACATAGATATCCATTTCCATTCCATCCAGGTCGTCAGAGGTCAGTCCCAATTCATATTTTAGACATACTATGGGGACGCAGTTGGGCAGATTCAGGGTTCTCTTCCAGAGCGTGGCCTCAATTTCCTCACAATCTATTTCTAAGGATAAGGGATTTGAATCTAGGCCGAATAGAATAATGGGTACCACTTTTCCGACATAGAACTTGACCAACGGCAGAAAGGAAAATGTACAAAATTTTGAGTGGATCCTTTTAATTTGTGACCCCAAATGTATAGCATTTAAATCAATGGTTGAAAGAAGACTAATTTTGGTTGGGAAGGCTTTGATTTCAGAACCGAAATATGTCACCTCAGTGACTATATCAATTGGGCGTTTGTCCAGTTCCCAAGTGTAAGACTTGGTAGCCCTCTTAGGATGTTTAAAAATCAGTATCTTAGATTTATTTTGGTAAATTTTTTTATCATTCCTTTTAGCATAATCCGACAATGCAGATAATAGACGTTGCAACCCGACTTGGGAGTGGTCTAAAAACCACTACATCGTCAGTATAAGCCAACAAATGTATTTTGGTGTTGCTGATTTTTGGGGAAATTAAGCTGATCTCTTGCAACCATTGACTAACATCAGACATAAAGAGAATAAAAGGAAAAGGTGCAATCAGGCACCCTTGGCGCACTCCTCTTTCAATCTCTATGGAACCCGAGAGCAAACCTGATCTAGAAGTTCTGACTCATTGTCGAGTTCTGATGAAGTTCCATCAAAACAGATAGTAAATGGGATGGCATCCCCCCAGCCGTTCAATTTCTTCCATAGAAGATTTCTTTTAATGGTGTTGAACGCCTGGGATAGGTCCATCCATGCACCAAAAAGGGGGGTGCCACCCTTCAAGAGGGATTCCGCACTAATACAGGTTAGGACTAGACCATTTAAAGATGTTGATAGTCCCCTCCAGAAGCCGTTTGCTGTTTTTCTATTAAGCCTTTTAACTTGGCCCAGGTCTCCAACTCATCTAATATCAGACCAGCGAAGTTTTTGCTATCAGCATCTAAAAGTGAGATGGGGCGATAATTTGATGCTGCAAAACAACCCCCCCTTTTATGAATCGGGATCACAATGGACGATCTCCATGATTCTGGTATTTTTTTTGTCAGGATTATATTATGAAAGATCATTTTTAACACCCTCGCTCATATGGACGTGTTCATTTTTAAGATTGTATTGCTTAGTTCATTGGATCCCACCGCCCTAGAAGAGGGTGATTTATTTTCAAGTTTTCAATGTCCTCGCTGGAGAAGGCTAATAACCAGTTAGAGGTCACTTCTATTTTAGGTACCACCGTTTCTGAGGGTCCATATACCATAGAACAATGGTCAATCCATATCTGTTCCTGTATAATAGTTCCCTGATTGTGATTACATGAATTATTCAGTGACCCAACAATTGTCCAGAGGTTTCTGGAATTTCTCAAACACAGCGCACTTAACATTTTTTCTCCTTCTTGCTGGACTATCATGTGCCTATGAGAGCGGATCCAGTTTCTGTATTTATTATTTAGGCATCTAACTTCATCTTTATAATCTTTTCTATCCTTTGTCTCTTTTTTTAATAGCGCCCTTTGTTGTCGTTTATGCCTCTGCTTTTCTTGGATTTGTGCATCAAACGATTGTTTATGTGCCGTATGATGTTTCTGAGCAAGGTTATTTGGGGGATTCAAGTCCCATAGGAAAGAAAGAAACCCACCTGGCTCACAGCGTACCGAAAGTTGTTGATCAGATAATTGTTTGACTTTATCATTCAATATATTCGTAAGGGTTCGCCCACCTCTATCAAACTTCCTTATTTGATTGCCAACAGAGTTGAGAGATACTTACTGGGTATAGAAGGAGACCATGGTCAGACTCAAGACCCAAGATAACTTCCAGCATGGAATGATCATCTGTGTTGCCCTCAGTGATATTAAATTTATCATGGGTATCAAGGATTTTTCTGGTAACAAGGAAGTAATCAATCATCGAGAATGCGACACCACTTTGCCAGGTCGGAGACTTGGTATGACCCCCCCGGACATTTCCATTGAGCATCCATAAATCCCTCTCCATCAAAACACTTAAATTTCTGGTTTTCAATTTGTTTTTTTTTTTAACTCAGATTTTTTGTTGTTGTAATACACTGTGAGTTAAGACCCCCGCTATTATTATTTCATCTGAAGGAAATATGGAAGAATACTCTACTAAACAGTCAGATAGATTTTGCAGAAACTCAATTAAAGAAAGAGCATGGGGGTTCCGATACACATTGACAACTATTCAACTCATTCCCAAGTTAGACCCACTTCTCTCCACTCTTACCAACAGGATACCCTGCATTTCATTTGAGAGCAATTTCGAAGTGCAAAAAATGTCATTTTTGCAAGCAATTAACAATCCCCCAATTGGTCTCCCAGTCCCCGAATCCAATGCCAACTGCTGATGCGCCGAGAACCCATCAGCGTCCAATGCAGAGGTTAGCCACATTTCTTGAAAGAAAATCAGGTCAAACTTGTGAAATATGTAACTTCTTCTGGGGTCTTGAGAGAAGGAAGTATGCCCCCTGGTATTCCAAGAGAATAAACTACTGTGAGGGCTTACTAAAGCTTCTGTTGAGGAATACCCATTTTAAGAAAAACGTGGGAAATTATCTCCGGAACCATTTCCAACATGTTTGTTGAGAGGGAAGAGTCTCTGACCTTTCTATGCAATGCCTGATTTAGGTCCTGAGTTGGAGCTTTCAGAGGTTCTTTTTCCTCTTAACAGCAGGCACTGTTTGGTGACCGACAGGCTCCTTGATTCCTAGGCCTCTTTCGCCCCCATAATTGACTCTTGTTAAAATCTTGATTTTAACACCACTTCAGCTATATTTGTATTAGGACTGGAAGGAAAGCTCACTTGTTCAATATCAGATGAGAAGTACTTTAAGGACGGAATAAACTTCATTTCTGAAAGTATTATTGAGCGATTCAGAGATGGTTTTCCATTCTTATTAGGGATCTTTCTTCATGGGAAGATTTTCAATTCAGAGAACTGTACCTGGCAATTGGAGCTTTGTTGCCGATGGTCATGGGTCTTGATTAACGGGCATAAGTTCAGGGCCGTCCATTCGCCCGACTCCTATTGTCCGGTGCCCCAAAAACTGTTTGTATTACTCTTAGGAATCTGTTGGACTTCTCCGCCTTGCAGGTCTATTGCGCCTGTATTTGTTTCATCATTTTTTGGACCTGTCAGATCAAACTTGCCTGAGTTTTTAAGCTCTAGTTTTTGACAGATTTTCGGAAAGATGGGCACAAGTTTCCACCTGGGACTCCTCATTTTAGTTTTCTGTTACGCTTTCAGAAAGATTGAAACAATCTTTCTCAGGGGCTGGATTGGCTCTGTTTGAATCCCCACTGTAGTTTTTGCTATTTCCCCCATATTCATCGGAGCCACCCCCGTTAGTTGATGAGCTTCGGTGGTCCTTTTTTTTCTTTTTTCCTTTTTCCTTATTTAAGTCCTTGATTTTAACTAGATTCTGTTCTGACCCTGACCCACCCTTCAACTTTTTAATGAAGCGATTGGTGTCTGTCGTCCAATTATTTTTCTTTCTTTTGACTTGTTTGTTCACTTTAATCGCTGGAATTTCACTTGGTTCTCTGTTCATTTCTTTTCTCTGTTTTTTGGTCTTTCCATTAGGTTTCTTCTTCTCAGTCGCTTCAACTTGCTCTAATACTGAGGAAACATTTATTACAGGCACCTGGTTAGTGTCTTTTAGGGAGAGCTCTGGCTTGGCCACTAGTGCCAAACGGAAAACCTCCTCCATCACCGAGGCTGACAAGGGGGTATCATTCAGCAAGTTTCTTGGGTTGATATTGGTCGGAGGCGGAACACTGCTCCCGGACCCGCCTTGGCCGGGGTCATCCAGTCTCGCAGTTAGGGACCTTAGCTCCTCCCTTTATCCCCTCCCCCCACCCCAACTGTTTGGTCAAGGTGTCCATTTTAACCGATGGGGCCATATTTGCAGAGCAAAATTCTGCCAGAATCTCTCCAAGCGAATCATTGACTGCTGATTTTATTGCAACCATGGTTATCTCGTTTATTTCTAGTTCTTTCGTGATCTCTAGCAGTATGCCAAAGTGCTGCTGTACTTCTAGTTTTAGATTTTCAAAAACTTTAACTAGATAACTTAATGCAAAATTTAGTGCCATTATTGTGGGTGGACACAGATTTTGTGATTTGTTATCCTCTAATGGATTACCCTTTTCAGGGGAGCTTATTGTTCTATGGGGTGATTTCGAGGGGGACCCTTCATCCCTGGTCATTTTCCCATGCAACCGATATTGCATTAAGTTCATAGGACATATCAGCCGGAGTTAAGTTTTCCATCTCTAGCAAGTCCTCATCGAGCACGTCAATAGCATTTGAAGCAGTTTCTTTTTGGGTATCAGGATGTTGGATTCGATCCTGATCATCACTTGATTGTTCCAAGATACCAACTTCGGCCAAATCCGCTGAGCCTAATGGGAAATGGTCTGAAATGGCATTCTTCATTGGTGTAGTTCTTGGTGTGTAATTTAAATTGGCTGGAAGTAGATCTCGGATGGGCTGATTAAGTGGGGTGGGGTGGACTCCCCAATTTCTTGTCTAGATGCTCCAAGCGAGCCCGTGAACCCCGAGCTTGTCTGTAATTGATTGTCTGTTGGATAAACGCTATGAGGGGGAATTAAAACACTGCCCCCCCTGACTTAAAGCGTTAAATTGCATTTCTCCACTGTATTAGTGTTTTGGTTCAGGGTTTTGGCAAGATCTGATTTTGTGAGAATGGAGACTTTTTCTTGCGGCGCACTCCAGAGGTTATATGTTTTAGACATTTTAACTGTTCACCGATGATTCTCTTTTCTAAAGCTTCTGGACTTCTCCTTAGGGCTTAAATATGACAATCCCTTGTACTAGCAAAAACAATGGTGTGTACACAGGTCAAAGGCTTTCAGCCGGCAGTCCCCATTTTTATGTGCTGACACTGAGTTGAGAGAGCACCCTGCAAACTTCTTAGAGGGGAAGCCCGTTGAGAGATATTTCAAGGGGCTCCAATCGATATTAAGTATCGGGCACTGAGTCACTCAGTACTCCCCTGCCGCTCGCAGTGAGCTGTTTCTCCGGAGCTCGCCGATTTCCAAAGCCCCGCCCACCTGACACTGTAACCTGCCAGGGGCTTATGGAAGGAGCAGAACCGCGGCGCAGAAAGCCGTAATATCCAGTCTGCAATGACATAAATTAGTGAGTTCGGTGGCCAAATCTTAGTCGCTTAGTCATAGGCGCCATTTATCGCTATACCATATTACCTAAACGTAGGGGCTGATTTCAGAGAACTTCGAGCACAGTCTCCCCAGCACAAATGGAGCAGAGCGAACGCTCGCGGGCGGTTACCTTCAGTTGTTTGACAATCTAGGCGCTCTTCTCCACACCCGTCCGTGCATGGACTGAACTGACTGCAGCACACTCTGCGGCCAGCTCCGCGGCCAGAATAAGCTTTTGAAGTATGATGGTGAGGTCGCAGGTCCGTATGCTCCTCCTTCCAGTAGTAAATACATGAAAAAGACTGGGTTTCACTGACTGCAGCACACTAGCTGCCACACTCCACGGCCCACTCTGCGGGCAGAATAAGCTTTTGAAGTATGATGGTGAGGTCGCAGGTCCGTATGCTCCTCCTTCCAGCAGGAAACACAGGAAAAATACTGGGTTTCACTGACTGCAGCACACTCTGTAATTCAGTCTTTCTCATGCATGCACTGGATTTCTCACATTCTGTTGAAACTCATCGGTCACAGCGTTCTTCTCCTCTGTTTCCTTCTTACGATGCTTTCTGGGACTTGATGTCAGGGTCTCACTGCATGCCCTTCAGACACCCCCGGATTGATACTTTCAGGGGAACAAGCATTTCTTGGCCATAGCAAAGGGACTGCCACTTTCCACCGCTCCCTTCTCCCGCCTTCTCCGGCTCCCTCGCCACACAATGACACTGTGATGGGGTCTGCAGTCCTGCTGCGTCTCAGCATCCCATTCTCCTCTGGCTTCTCGTGGGTTGGGCTGGCCTTCCTGCTGCTCTCTTTTCCCCGCTGCTGCTTTCCTCTTCCTCTCTTGCTGCTGCCATGCCACCTTTTTATACACCTGTAACCCATCAAGGGTGTTCAGGTGTGCTTCACTTGCCGGTCTTGCCCGACTCCAATTATGCCAATTACTGGGACATGCCTGACCTTTATCTCTGTAGTGTGCAGGCTCCCTCTTCTTCGTCCCAGTACTATCGTGGTGTTTCCAGTAGCAAGTGTGCATTACTCTTAGTTGTCTCTTCCTCGTCTCAGTACTTGAAGTGAGATTACAGGGAAAAGCTGGAAAGGATTGACAATATCCCATAAAGACTGCGGGAGAGTCTGATAAGTCAGTGTTAGTGAAGGGGGGATACCCTGTCTCGCCTTCAGGTACCCTCTCTCCAATCCCCAAGGACCATTCACCCAGGTGATCCTCCCTTGCTAGTCCTGCCCAAGGATCAGCATCGAAAAGCGATGGCCCTTCCCCGGCCACCTGAACAAAATAATGATATCATCTAAATAGACCCCACAGAAACTAGAATAGGGTCTTAATAGTCGGTCCATTAGCCCTTGGAAGGTTGCTGGCACACCATGAAGGCCAAATGGAAGTACCTTAAATTGAAATGGTCCTCTAGGGGGGAAGAATGCCATTTTTTCCTTGTCTTCAGGGTTCAGAAGGACCTGGAAATATCCTTTGGTGAGATCGATCGTGGAAATATAAACAAATGCACCCAGTCAATCAATCAGGTTATCTATCCTGGCCATCGGATAGTTGTCGAACTGGGACACACCGTTTAATTATCGATGAGCAGCAGAAAATATCCAGAACTGATGTGTTTTGCAGATTCACCACTTTTCCCACGGGAGTACTGTTAGGGAGAATGTTCTGTTAAGGCTAATTTCCCAAACCTAGTGAGTCCCCCAGCAGCTTTGCTGGAATTTTGGGGTTTATTTGTTTCTCCTGCTAAGAGTGAGACTTTTTTTCTCCCACTCTTAGACATGATTTGAGATATCCTTTGACTTTGTAATGTGTTTTATGGGCTATGGGGTCTTTTACTCCATAGGGTTTCATGTATTTTTGGTAAGTGTGTTACACAGCACCCTCAGTGCAGTAACACAGGGGTGTTATAGTGACCCCCAAACATAGACTCCATTCCCTGGGACTGACTACTGTCTCCCAGGGCATGTAAAGTCACCATTGACTTTACTAGTCTTAAATTGTGAACAGAACCAGTACAAACCATCATATTGTGGAAGTACTGGTGGAAGTAATTAGGGGGTAATTAGATTGGCCCTGGGTCTGTTTTTCGAGGGGGCACTGTGCAGTCCCCCCTCGTCGAGTTTCTGGCTGGTGGCAGTGGTTACTACACAAAATATTCCACCGGAATATTTCCTATGGGATTTTCCCATTCATTTTAAACGTACCACTTTTTTTGGTGCAATGATAAAGATACCGCCGGGTTATTTATTTAATATTTATTCCCCGGTTAGGTCTTTTTGCCAGGACTCGGTTTTAAAATGGTGTTTGTGTACGCCCCTGTAACTCCAACCCAAGTCGAGCCCTTTGTTCCACTTTTTGGCGGGCTTCTACACAGAAGCCTCCAAAAGTGGTGCCACTCTGTCTGGGTCTACAGGATGTGTGGCAGGGGGGGTTTAGGCACCCTGGACTGAGTTGCCTCCGTAACTCAAGTCGCACTCTTGTGTGATTGGCCCAGCGGTGAGCAGCCCGGCTCACCACTTAGCATGTTTGAGTGACAGCTAGGACTGATGAATGGGGGTTTTCTGCATAAAAGCAGGGCTTTGCGGACTGGAACTTCAGAAGTTGCCACAGGACCAAAGAATCCGAAGAGGGAGAAGCTGAGCCGACCTGCAACGCCGACACCACCGGTGGAGTCCTGCTGAACCGTCTCACCACTTCCCAACGACAGAGAAGATCTTCATCCCGGAGAGTCTTCTTCCTCTGAACTGGTGGGGATAACCAGTTCAACCTCTTTTTCGCCTTCCTGGATCGTCTCGTAGTTGAACCCCGGCGGTCGGATAGCCACGCTTCACCACTACCGCGAATAAAAGGGTAGTACCTTTTAACCGGGAAACTCCGCGGCTGGTTTCTTCCCTGGCAGTGCAACGACCTCCATCTTTCCTCCACGTCGAGATCTTCTCTTCCCCTGGACGAAGCACCGACTTTCACCCGCTGCCAGGAACAACTGCCCCCGCTGGAGCTTTCTCGCCATTTCAGGTACTGTGTCCCGCCTGGTCTCCCTTGCAACAGATTGTTCAAGGTGTCACGTAAATCCTTGACTTTCTATCCTGGGGTGACTTGGGACCTGCTAACTAACTTTTTCTGAACTGATCCAACCCTTTTCGAACTATCTGCAACGACTCTCTAAAGTACTATTCAACTGTGATCTTGGACACATTCCGCCTTGCTCTCTCTAAGAGTGGGCCTGGCCTATGACTTTCTTGCTCCTCAGTAGACTCTGCCTTTTCTGACTTACTCTGGTTCTCTTAAAGTGTTGGTATTGTGTATTTTCCTAATTCTGCCTTTTTCCCTCCCTTTTTAACTAACTTATTGGAGTGCCATTTTAGGTTAAGCGCTCACCTCTGTCTGTAAATAAGTGGTGTTTTAACTAAGACTTGTTCAATAAGTGATCAGGGATGTATATATATTAATAATGACTGTGTTCGAACTTGCTTGCCATATTATTGTTAGTGTATTTTACAAAGTGTCTTTTTAAATAAATAATTATATACTTTTATTCCCAAGCTCTGGTTAGTGTTTGCTTGTGCTACTGTATCTTAGTACCTATCTTGTATACTCTATATACTGTCTAACTCTTCTTGAGAGAGGTCTGGCTGCTCAGCCACAGCTACCAGGTAAATCTGGGTTGTACAGACTGCTACCAATTGGGTTTACTGCCAACACCTGTAGTCTTAAGCCTTTTACAGTGGTCCCTAAGGGAACTGCACAGGTTTCTGCCTAACAAGTACGAATGCAGTGAAAAATGCCCTTAACTCTCCATAGTTCCTCACTGAAAACATCTGGGAATTTGTTTAAGAGGTCTCCATATTATGTTTCTCTGCTAGAGGGAGGTCAGATGGTATTAAACTGTCTCTTCCCTTCATCAGTTAATAGACTAGCCATCACTACTGAAGACTCCTCTACCAGGTCTTCCTTCCATTCTTTCAAGATGTTAATATGGTAGATCTGGGACTTGAGCCTACTGTCTGGCTGGGACACTCTAAAATTACATGGCCCAGTTTGTACGATTTCGTATGGACCATGCCTGCAAGACATCTTATTTTCGGATGTAGGGAGGAGTACCAACAACTTCTGGCTGATGGAAAAAGAGCGGGTACATTTTTTTCGGTCGTATAACCCCTTTTGATGTTCTTGGGTCTTGCTAAAATGAGAATGGGCTAAATCTCAGGCAGTCCTCATATGCTCTTTTATTATGTGAGCTGTCTGGGACAAAGGTATGGCAGCTTTCTCCCTTTCCTCCCCAGTCTCTGTGAGCATATCCAACACATCCCTTGGTTCACACCCATATAAAAGTTCAAAAGGTGAAACACCTAGGGACGCCTGGAGGGCCTTTCTAACAGAAATGAGAGCCCAGTGAATCGTTAAAGCCCAGTCGCTTTCATCGGTTTCACAAGCTTTGCAAGGACTGTTTGAGGGTCCTATTAAAACGCTCAACTAGTCAGTCTGTCTGGGGATGATATTCCGATCTACAGAGCGTCTTAATCTGAAGGATCTGTTTCACTTCAGCCACAATTTTGCTCATGAAATTGGTCCCTTGAACTGTGTGGATCTCTTTAGGGATACCCACACGTAATAGGAAAAGGGTGAGGTGTTTTAGAATTTGTTGGGTTGAGCTGTTCTGCATTAGGAAGGCTTCAGGGTAGCGGGTTGCATAGTCTAGAATGACGAATATATATTTATTTCCAAGCCGGGGTGGTTCAATGAGACCTACAATATCTACCCCTATGTGGGGAAAAGGTACCTCTATGATGGGCAGGGGATGATGGGGGCATTGGAGGAGGAAGGTGTTGGGTTGTCTTCTGGCACAATCAACAGGTTGCAACAAAATTCTTTATCTCGGCAAAAATACCTGCCCAGTAGAACCTACTTGCTACCTGTACCTGGGTCTTATCTTCCCCCTAGTATCCCGAGGTAAGGTCTGCATGTGCATTCTCCAAGACTACTCTACAGTGATTTTTTGGGACAGTACAACACCCTCTGTGGTTATGTTTCCCCTTTACAGTAAACCCTGATTGATAAAAAAAGAAGGGAACCTCTCTCTCTCTTCCTTCCTTCCTTCTTTCGATACCACCTTTGGGAAAGGCTTGGTTAAAATGGGATCATTGCGCTGATCAAAGGTGAGATCTGGCATGATCTCAACTTCCTCTGCTCGTGGGGCGGACGTTTCTGTTTTGGGTTCCTCTTATGTCTGCTTCACCAAATCCCACCCCTGCTCCTTCCCGATCACTCTAATCTTGGTGAGGGACTTCCAGTAGGTCAGGAAATACTGCATTTTCTAATATTCCTTTTGCAATTTTATTTCATACGATAATGGGGTAACACTGTTTCCCATTGTTTTGCAAGAGGACCGTAACATCTCCCCTATAATCTGGTTCCATCACCCCAGCTAGTACATCCAAACCATACTTTCAAGCTAACCCCGGCTTGGATGTTAACCTAATGTAGCTTCCTTTGGGAGATGACAAGACTAGACAGGTAGATATAATTTGTCTTTGCCCTGGTTCTATAACAAGATCTTGGCTACTGGATATGTCAAACCCGATTGACTCCGAAGTGGGCAATGAGGGGTTGGAGGCCAGGTTACAGAGTTTAGTAAAGAGTTCCCCCGGTTTGGGTCAGCCATGTCAGATCCCACCGCTGACACCATATGTAAGGGTGCAGAAGTACGAGTCTGACACAGTGGTGGCATGTATATTGCCAAAGACTTTTAACAGAGAAATAAAAGGAAATACCTATCTTTCCTTATTTCTATGAAGAGTTGCCCTACCTTAACAAAAATACTAAGGACTCTGGCGGCATGTCCAGTAAAGTAAAATGTGCACCATCCTGTGTCCAAGCCTATTTCCGTTCCCTACACTCTAGATTAACTAAGGAAAACTGGGTATCTTCTTGATCCAGAAGGAGGTCGCTCTCATTCTGAATGCAGATTTAAAGGAAATCTTGTGAATTAATCTTTAACTTAAAAGGTCTGTTTTAAATGTTCCTTCAAAAGTATATAAAACACATTTCCCAAAAATCAGGTTGAAGCCACTTCCCCTGTCTTTTCTTCAACTCACAAATGTAGTATCGGGTCTGGTTAACTATCCTGCCAGACCTCACAGTAGACCCTCTGTTCACAACACACAATGTCCAAAATATCTCCAGGTCACTTAGCTCCCGTTGTGGCCCAGTAGATGTCCTGACCCTTTCCCTACCTTTGGGAAGTGTTTGTGCGGTCACCAGTCTGTCCTCGGCTTCTGTGTTGCTGCCATGTTCTGCATTCTGTCCTCAGCGGGTCTGCAGCATTAGGCTCTCCCTCGCATCTTTGGCTATGTGCGTTCTTCTCGCATTGCTTTCACTGATCGGATTTCCCGTTTTCTCTGCCACCCCAGGTCCCTTTTGCATGTACCTCCTAGAGAGACTCGTCCTCCTTGACAGCGTTTCAGATTCTTTCCTTCAGATCCCTTGCCACGGAACCAGCATCTGGTTCCTCGCTCCTCCAGGGCTGGCTTGACACTGTATGCAGTCCTTTCTTGCTTTTTATCATTGAGGCCAGTTCTAGTAAGCTGTACCGTATGCAGGATTTTCCTCCTTGCTTGATCTTGATGTCAGTGATGATTTGTATTCTACCTGGGTAAGCCTCACTCTTCCTCGTCCCAGTATGATTAATGAAGTCCTCTACACTAATAAAAT
This sequence comes from Ambystoma mexicanum, assembly GCF_040938575.1. Lineage (NCBI taxonomy): Eukaryota > Metazoa > Chordata > Amphibia > Caudata > Ambystomatidae > Ambystoma > Ambystoma mexicanum. The sequence goes on from NC_090936.1 coordinate 623,823,573, forward strand.
ACATAGAGGTGTGGGGGACCAGAGGGAACTGAGTGCAGTGAAAGGACAGTGGTGGACAATAATGGAGGGGGTGAATACTGCGTTGTCCCAAGGCTACCGTCACTGGTCTCATGGAGGGTTTCGCTCCCCATTATATCCACCTGCTGAGTACCACCCCCAGTGGGACTATTGGTTAGTGGCCTCACCTCCCTGGTCTCGTGGGAAGTGGCTCCCCCCATGGGAGCAGTGACAATACCCTGGTATTCATCAAACTAAGACATAAGATTGATTTATACTGCTAACTCCCTTCCAACATATTTCCAGAAATCTTCCTAATTGCTGGATATGGTTGGGGTTTGCATATATTTTCTGGTTACCCTGCGTGGACACCCAAGACCTTTGCCATTGAGTTAGACAGACTTTGCATACGCTGATGGCTACTGTTTCACCATAATCTACTGGCAAACCCTTTTATAGACAATTCTTAAGAGAATTATTTTCAGTTTCAGCTATGCTATAACCTGAATCATACATGCTAACATGTTTCATGGCATGTGGAAGATGCTCATCAAGTTGTATGGGGTTGAAATGTTTATATTCATGAACTGCCAGATGTAGGGACAATTTCACGAAAGTGGGGCAAAAGCATGTTACCAATTTGGGTGGTACCATGCAGCAGGCACACAGTAGAATCAGCTCACGGACCGATGCAGTGAGGAAGATTAGGGAAACCCAGGCCTGCAGGTAGAAGGAGAGGAAGGGTCCTGTCAACATGTAGGGGACAGCATCAGGGTTGGACTGGGACAAGAAATAGGCCCGGACACCCAAAAAAAAGTGGCCCACCCCTCTCCTCAAAAAAAGTGGCCCACCCCTTGCCTCACGACCCTTGACCTCCGATTGCATCACCGGAAGTGATGTCATTTGACCCCACCTCAAAGTGACATCCCAGGAAGCGATGAAACATGACCTTTCACCCCTTCACAAAACAAAGTGGCATCAAATAGCATTGTTCCTAAGTACACTACGAAAAATATGGTTATGATTTCACTAATGTGATATGCATTTCATACAAGAATGGATCACCATATGTATCATTATTATCTGTGTGTATAGATCCATACTACAAATTACTGTGAATGCAAGCAGACGTCCAAGGCCAAATGATATGTTATTGTATAGCACTTACGCTTAAGCTCTTTTTGTATAGAAAAAATGTGCATACAATATCACCCAAACTGTGTTGGTACTCATTTATTGACCTTAGAAGGATGAAAGGCTGAGATGCCCTTTCTGGGATTTACATCGCAGCAGCGGGCACTCAACCCACTGAGCTATCATATTGGCTATTGTAAAATGAGCAGTTATTCTGTTGTCAATACCATTAAACTGGTAACTGAGGTTTAACAGCAGACCAGTTAAGTTCATCTGCAGGTCTGGTGCAAAGTTGGCCGCATGGCAAGCCTGCATGCATCCACTTTCAGGCTTCAGAGGTTGGCAAAATAGGGAAAGCGGCGCACTCACAGGACATCCCATACTCTGAGCACTCGTTACCTCATACATGCAAACAAACATCCTGAACAGCATGCCAGGGAGATGGGAAAGATAGACACATTACAACAAAGCATTCATTGTGGCACAATGAAGTCAGTGGCCACTTGATGTGCTATGGTCAAATATTTTTACACTGTACAGAAACTTTTAGGCACAAGGATTTTGTCAAGTGACCGACGACACCGAGATGGAATGTCTTGTAATGATCTTAACAGAGACAACGGCAGAAAAAAACCATGCTATTACTGGAACTTGCGAAAGGCAAAGTACATAGTCCGAAATGTATGCTTATTCTGCTCTAAAATTGGTTGTTTATCACTAATATCACTATACATATGTATTACTAATACAACAGCACAGCCACTCCAGGGGGCACCGTGCCCCCTCGAGTGGCAGGACAGTGACATCTGCCAGCCCGGCGGCGGTCCCGGCCCCCTTGCATGGTGCACCAGCATGTGAATGATGCATGCATCATAATTTATGATGCGCACGCATGCATGCATGCAAATCAATCATCAAAGCAAGGTAACATGTGTTACCTTGCTTTGATGAATTATGCTGTTGCAGATGTTTTTTTTTTCTTAATAAAATATATATTTTTTTTCCAAACTGGCTCGGGTGTGGGCTGAAACCGGCCCTCGCTCACCAGGTACGATTTCGGCCGAGAGGCCGAGGGGCCAATACGACCCTGGACAGCATGCAGAGAAGTGAGATGAGAGTGGAGACATGGTGCAAGGAGGGTCCAGAGGTAAAGGGGAAGTGACCTACTGTGCACAGCCGGGGTAGGGTCATGTGGCATGAAGTCCAAAGATTTGGGTGGGGAAATCAAGTTGGAGCTTCTGGGTTTTCCCCACCCTCCCCACCTAAAAAGGCTATATTGGGAGAGTATTTATGGATGGGGGTTTGGGTTAGGCATCTCAAAATTCATGCTCAGGTGTATAGGGGTAAGGAAAAGGAATGGGATGTACTATTTGCATAATTGGGAAACAGTATAACGAGGGAATTTGGAACAAAGCAGCGTGAGGGAGGCATGGTATCACAAGTAGACACTGATACAGGAGCTGCAAACCTTTTTTAATGGTTTAAAAAGGGTTTGAAAACTCCTATCTTGCCATATAACTAAAATGATAATATTCTCGACCATCAAACGAAAAGAAAATACAGTCCTAGTCAGTCTTTAGTCAAAATAAAATGGCCTGCACTAATGAACCTAATGCCTACCCTCTTTGTAATACAATAAATGTGTAAAGGGAATGCATAATGCAAAAAGGAACATCAGTGTTCAAAAGAAATGTCAGTATGGCGGAGTCAATTCGCTTCCCCACGTTTTGTAGCACGGGGTAAGGTGGCACACTTGGACCTTGTGACACTCTGGCTTCGGACACAAGGATGCAGTTTGTTTCATGGACCATGGGCTATTTGGCCTTCCATGAAAAGTCACTCGGTTAACCTCTGGATCTCTCTGCTTTCTCTTACTCCAGCCCAGGTCACCTTTTAACTTATAATACAGTTCAACAAAGTTTGTTTCCTTCTGGTTACCACAATTCAGTACAGGTTTCCCTCCGCCAGGCTCGACCCTTTCAATCGCAATTTGTGGGGGTTCCCTTCCCCAAGTTTCAATCACAACTTCATAGGCTTCCCTCTGTCGGGCTCGGGCCTCCTTTCACTTTTCTTCCATCGTTGAAGAATTTAAAAACTGCAAGACTTTTGCTCTGACCACTTCAACCTTTTTTCCTCAAACGTCACTTTTTCTCTCCTACACCAAAGCCTCTTGGTAAATGTAGTTTCCAGCCCAGTACTTATTTCAAAGTTCAAAGACATCTCTCACATCCAGGTTTCCCTCTGCCAGGATCAAACCTAACAGTTCAAATCTTGCATCTCAGTTTCTTTCTCTTCCTGCCGCTTCTAGGGCATCAGATGATTCACAGAGACTTTCAGTTGGGAAATCTTCTTTTGCTGAGCCACTCTGTTACTTTGTTTCTTTAATTTACAGTTCTTTACAATGCTTTACTTTCTCTTGCATCTTATCGGCACACGTGTAACCTTGATTCGTCGGATATTGTTGCCATCAAGTTTCATTTAACACAGTCCAAACTTTCATTGCTTTCATCAACTCACTGGCTGTGTTAATTCATTTTCGTCTTTCGCAGCTTTGATCCTGAGGTCAAGGCTGATACCACAACTGTTGCTGCACCTCCACAACTCTGCCGTTCACCCGGGAGGGTGGCTGGTATCCTTGAAACACAAGAGGTTTGTCTCTTCTCTCCAGCTGGGCTTCCTTGCACAACCTTCTAGGCCCTTCGGAGGTAACAATCTTTAGCCGGGGTGTCCAAGGTTTCTCCGTACCTCGGTTCCGACCCTCAGCCTGTCGCTCTGCTCTGCCTGGTTCACCGCCGCCCCAGAAGAACTGCTCCTCCTCGTGAATCGCCTTGCTCAGTGTGTCTGTGTTCCACCTTTAAACCATGTGGGGAGAGGCAATAGGTACCAGGTGTTTGTAATTAAGATCAAGTGCCTGACCCTGCTTGATCTTATTAGTGGGACATGTCCAGTGTATTGCATGGGTGGTACTCCTTACATCCTCAGATCTCCTCTTCCTCGGCTACGTGTTTGTGTAGAAAAGGGAGGGGATCTGGGAAGTTAAAATATCCTATAAAATAGGATGTGGCAGGGGTATTTGTAAAAGGAGGATACCATGTCTCGCCATCGGCATTCCACCCCCACTCCTCTAGGATCCCTCACCCAGGTGATCCACCCGTACTTGTACACCCCCAGGGTCTGGATCCAAAGGCGATGGCCGCTCCCTGGCCAACTGAGTAGGGGTTCCCTGGGTCTAGGCATTGAAACACCCTCTGGTTTTTCACAGAAATCAGAAAAGTGAGAGGCAAAAACTGCAGGTCGAATATCCCACATACATCCATTGTCTGTTTTTTCTTTGCATTTGGGGACTTGTAGTTTAGATATACCCATTGTAAAAATGGGAGTACAACTTGCAGAATGCATAGAAATGAGACGCATCACTGGATGAGCATCACCCAAGTGACTCAGTGTGTTGGCATTTATGCTTTAAGGTTCGTCACACATTCAAAAGGGCTCCCCCGGGTTTTTCATTTTTTCACTGACCAAAGATGTTACGAAGTTTCTTTAAGGAGGATTTCTCTCCCTCTTTAGAGGTCGCAAAGGATTCTGGCTATGTTAAAATCAAATCTGCATTTCGTTCTGTAATTAAGAAATTCAGTTCGAAAAAATTGCCAATTTTGAGTTTGACATACATACAACAGAGAATAAGTGCCACTTTATTTGGCTTAATCTTGACGATCAAACTAGAATTCATGGACCAATGCTTGTGAAATGCACACAAAGAGCCTATGTGTATTGATTTTACTAATGGTCAGAACTGAATTTCATCTTTTCAGGGCTGATGTTAGAATAAAGGAATTCTGGGCATCAACCTAGGCTGCTGCCATCAGTGGGCTTGAAGGGGTTGAATCATTTTGTTGTTAAAATCAAAATCTGGCCCGATTTTAAGTGGATGGACACCAAAATCAGCTAGCTGTGTGACATGAATCTTTGCACCAGCCCTGCATATCTCGTATTTGATGGTGTTCATATATCAATGCAAATGACAATCCACTGCCAACTCAAATAGACTTGGATTTGTAAATATAGAGAGGAAAATGTGATTGTTTTGGGTTGGCTTTACATCAACAATTTACCAAGTACATTTCCTGGCCTACTAGTTTTGCCAGTGCATGTTCTATTTGTGCCGGTGCTAGGTGTGCAAACCTCATAAAACATAAATCCTCTAACCTGTCTTTTGAAGATATGACAAAACCATCACCATCCTGTGAAGAGTCTGAAATCCTAACCTTTTTCTTGTAGTTATTATATGGAGAAAGGAGCCATGGTTGCACAGAAGGGTCCGAAAGCAGTGTGTTTTGTTTTTACATTTTTTTTGTGGTGTTACCGATGCACATAAAACAAAATAAGTATAGATATGCAAAAGACGTTAAGAGTTTTGTGATTGTTGGGTTCTTTATAAGGAAATGGATTCTGTTATTCATACTGTGTGCCTATGGGTTTAAAGAATGTTGCTGTGAAAGGTGAGAAATAATAGGCGTATTTTTATTTATGGAATCTGTAGATCAAGCACACTCAGGCACTCAACCGAAAGTGGGCTGAAGACACAGAAGTGCAAAACTGTATGGAATGCGGCAAAGGCTTTTCTGTAACAGTGAGAAAGGTATGTACAGTTAAATGTGTTGCACTTGTATTATCTCCTATTGTTTGTCAGACTTTTTAAGGGCCCAGCATATAACATATTTGGTGCACATTCTTGGCTTGGATACAAACAGTGTGGTTTGTATTTTCATATCAGACGATACCCAGATTCTCCTACCACTTACTGGGGATTACGTCGAAGATCTGGCTATGGTGAACAGAGTCTATAGTATCGTTCAAGCAAGGATGGCCAACCATGGACTATGCTTGAACGATGACAAAACAGAGCTCATCATCCTGGGTACGGCAGCCTGCATCTCCAAACTCAACCAAAACTACTCAGCCTTCATCATCGATGGTAACACTATCAAGGTCGCTAGAGAAGTAAAACCCTAGGTTTTTACCTTGATGCAACACTATCTTTACCTAAACAGGTGAACTCACTGGCCTCATCCACGGCCTATACATGCAAATTAATACGAGCTGGGAAACAATTCCTATCAGATGGCAGATGTCTTATCCTAGCTAGAGCCCTCATTTTATCAAAATTAGACTATTGTAACGCCCTTTACATAGGGAAAACCAAACAAATCATCAATAGAATCCAAGTGCTCCAAAATAATGCACTTAGAGTGGCCCTAAGTATCCCTAGAAGAGCACATATCTCAGAAATAAGACGTTAACACAAATGGCTTTCCACCCAAGAAAAAATCAACCTCAAATCTGCCTCCCTTATCCACAAATGCTTAAACAACAAAGCCCCCCGCTACCTTTCAGAACGCTTCAACAGAAAAACTCCCACTAGACTTACAAGGACAGTCAGCCCTAACTGCCTCCTAGTGCCCAGATTTAAACTAGCCACCATTGGAGGATCCAGCTTCCCAGTCAAGGCAGCGCAATTATGGAACGCCCTACCTCATGCACTTAGATCTGACCAAACGCTCAACAACTTCAGAAAGAATACCATAAAATGGCTCACTGAGAATGAGATATAAATGACTCTCTACCCTCGCACTTCCACTTGTACTTCACCTGACACGCAACAACCTGCTATATAGCTCGTTCGCCACCGACTTGCTATATTGTTCGTTCGCCATAGATTTGATTGTTTGGCTGCGCTTTGTCTGCACCTGCACTTGTCTTACCTTGCAAAGTCAAGAAATGTCCACTCTGCCTGCTCTGTAACCTGTAATTTGTAACGTATGTAACCAGGCTGTAAACTTCCTTGTTCTCTTGCGCCCTGCTACCTCAGGGTCCGGTGCGCATAATAAATAAATAAACAAACAAACATATCAGTTGAGTTCTATATTTTGTGAGAGGTCAGAAATGTGAGGCGGACAACTTTGTAAAGAGTTTTCAACTTTAGCTATTTTGATTAAATCAACAGGTTGGATAAACGGCCCGCTATCCCTGCTCTGAGATTTCCCTGCCTAACATAAACTAAAGGGAACACTCTAAGCAACGTATATTTAACCCTCACACTTATACAAAAAGCAAAGCAAAAACTAAAATATATTGCAATTCAATTCAACTTCTGACCTGATTCAAAATATAATCAATATCTCTGGTCATGGTTTGGGTGAAATTCCTTTCCCCAGATACAAATGAGTTTTCTCCACAGTTCTAAGGAAAAACAAGGAAATCTGATTTAACACAACGTTCCTGTACAGTTGAGTTCTTGTTCTCAAGTTCTCAAATTTCTTTTATTCAATAAAGTGTCTAGAAAAAGTCCTAAGCTCTCACTCCTTCAGGAATAAGATCTGTCTCACATTTGTAGTAACAACAAACAATTTGTTAACATTGGTTTACCACAATTTTAACTGCATAAAGAATTGTAACTTTTCTTCAACCAGCTTTCCCAATTCTTTCGCAAATGTCACAACTCAACATATTGTTTTCTAATAGTACCACTCTTCAGCACTTGTACCTTCTGCTCCCTGGCTTGCTCTTTCACCAGGTTTCTTCTAGGCAATTCCTTCTTGCCCTACTGGTATACTTACCTGCCTGTCTACTTCTTCAACAACAAGAACAGAAAAGTGCGTCAATGGTAACTTCAAACTTGGAACAATTTCAGTAATCTTCTTTGGTATTGAAATGTTAGCACCTTTCAGGGAATGGAACTTTCACTTTGATCCACATGAGAACTATTCTGCAAACAATGCTCATCTCCGTCTGGATAGCTTATTCCAGAAGGGCAGCCTGTTTGCAGCCTTCCTTTCCCTTCTGCATGAATAACAACACAGTGGTTAGGATCAAGTATTTTCCTGCTTCTGCCTTGGCTTTGGTATTGTGAGTTTAAACCAGGTGTAATTTTACCAAAACATAAGCGATGAATTTTGCAAACTTGGGATTCTTATTATTTCCCCCTGCCTCTGGCAATATTTGTTGCTTTTAAATTGCCCAAGTTTTACTGTCTTTTGGCTCAGGGATTGCTTGTACACCTCACTTCTTAAAGTCGTTCCCACACCAGGTTGTTGGGTCTTCCATGAACTCACAAAATGAATATCAGTTACTTTGTTTCACTGAACCCCACTCTCATTGTTTTATGCTAGTTCAGTATTCAATAGTAATACCGCTTTCATTCATATGCGAATGACTCGGCGGGCTTGGCACACGCGAACAGCCTCTGAGTGCTCCAGAGTTACTCGCAAGAGGTGGACTCACTTTAACTCACTGCTCGCTGGGCTTCAGTAGTATTGGCTCTGCTCGAACTGGCAGCGCATCCTTTAAACTCGTCATCACTGCCGCCATGCCGACTTGTAGCTTCCTGCACTCTTAGGAGTCTCTGGTGCGTCCCAGACACCGGAGACCTTTCAGCATTCTCTGTTAGACCTGCTTCCTGCGGCGCAAACTCTGCAGAACACGCTTTCTGCGGTGAAGCATTTTTCTTTTCCACTTACTGCTGCATGACCTGTGCAAGATGGATAACGAGATGTACAGACCATCTCAGAACCCACAGTGGTCCCAGCAACTTCTCGCTCCTCCGGCCTGCCTTCAGCTGCAACGGCCCACACAGCATACAGTGCTGCTTCTGCTTCTCTGGCTTATCTACAGTCTGCACCCGAGGTGGCCATTTAAGCCTTCGTCTCCCTCAGGTGTGGGTCACTTAAGCTAATTAGCTGACAACTACAGTTTTGGTCCTCTGCATCTCTCTTCCTCGTCCGAGTAGAGGGAAGTATGGGACTTGAAGTTGCGAAGACAACATTAGGTTTCATAACTGGTTTCCTACTTAAATTCTGATCTCTTATCAATGACCTTTACTAAGGGAATGTTATGTGAATCAATCATCAGACTGGTTTGTAAATAGGAATATGGTTTCTTCGATTTATGGGTAATCCGTGAAACTGAAGGGTTATTGTGGCAACAAGCCATTATATATTGTGGGAGTGGAAAAATGTCTCCTTCAAAAGGAGGCAAATACTGTCTCATCCCATGGATTCTTCTCACCTCCCTGAGACTTTTCTCCTCCCAGGTGATCCTGCTTAATTTGTTGTGGTGTTTGTCAGGGCTGAGCCTGAGGACGGATTTTTGAGCAACAACACTATTATTTCAGACTAAGTTAAATTATAGTTTGGTCTTTTGGCCACCTTTTTTCTTAAATCGCTCTTAGTTACCCAACAACGGTGTGAACCTTGCCAGCGCTGCTGTGCTAGTTAACCAACTTCATAAATAACAAGCCAGAAGGTGAAAGTGCTGGCCACTTGTGTAATGGCAGGGTAAAGATCACTGCTAGGGAGGCATGCCATGCTGAGTGCTGTGAGGGGTCAGAAATGAGAGCCAGACACAAGGTTGTCCTCTTTCTACAGAAGATATATTAAAAGAAAAAGGGTAGGGAAAAATGCATCTCTGGTTTTATGCTAAAGAGGAGTTTCCATGCCTATAAACCAAAACTAAGGATCTGTCTGTGTCAAGATGTCAATAACTGAAAAACTGTTCTTGTGTCCAAAGCGTTCTATCCTGGCTCTCACACTATAAACAAAGGAAGATGTGTAAGGAAAATATCTTCAACTGATTCAAAAGTGTTGACAACTGAAACAAGTACAATTCCAACCCAAAAAATGTTTTTCAGGTGGAAGCCCTTGGTTCCATGGGGTGGATCCCTTCCTCTGGATTCTTGATTATAAGAAGAATAATCACTTTTGTAAACAGTTCCCTGGTGCTCTCACAAGATTCCTGTTTAGGTAACCAAATCTTTAACAGTCTTTCTTTGATGCATCTCTCTCATCAGTCAGGATAACAATGTCTTTCTTTAACGACCAATCTTCCAGGGTTCACCAAGTAACTTCCAATCTTTCCTGTATCATTTCTTGAGACTTGCAAGTTGCTTGGTTTACTGTCCTGCCAGGTTCCTTCATGCAATACCCACTTCCTGGTGTACTCGCCTGCCAGGACTTTTATATATTTCAATTGCGTGCTGTTTTGTTTGTCTGGATTTCTCATATAGTTCACTCGCCTGGTGTCTTTTGTTTACCAGGACTTCTCATATGCACGCTTGCCTGGTGTCTGTGGTTTCCAGGACTACTTATATGCTTCGCTCGCCTGGTGCCTGTGGATCCCAGGACTTCTCATATGCTTCACTCTAACATCAATATTTTAGGTATGACCATCTGGTTGATATGGATATGTCAACCCAAGGCTCCTCCCCTGGCAGTTCTCCCCTTCCCTCATCCCTGCACTTGCGCAATCTGAATGACATATGGCCTAGTAAGATCATTGTTTTGTCCTCCTTTTGTTTCCCCTTCGTTGTCTTGTCGTGCCTAGAAACACTTGTGTATAGGCGCATTATAAATGCTATATTATATATATATTTCTGAGGCTTGTGGAATCTGCTTAGATCACATGCTGTGCATAGGCCGACATCTAGTGGAAGCTGCGGAGTATTACAGTTTGTTTTTCGAAGTCGAAAAATGGGCGTCGACACAGGGCGTGCCAGTAATACTATCCCTAGTGTGACGTCCCCTGTACCCATGATCCCTCACGCGTCTAGGATCCTCAGATTGTTTTTTTCCGCCATTCTGGTCGGAAGCACTTCATCGGAGTTCCCTGGCTTTGCCATAGTTTCACTCTAAACTAATTCTAATTTGCCCCGTTTGGCCAACCTTTCGTCGATCAACATCTCGACGCCGAACCGGGGAGGAGATCAACGTCGAATACCCGACGGATTGGGCCTTGAGGCTTCCGCCTCGGCTCGGGCCTGGGCCGCTGGCCTCGGCCCTACAAGTAGGGAGAGTGGGGGTGGTACACTTCCACACTCGACACCTTATTACCTACACACACTTGCCCGCTGCCCACAGGCGCGTATGGAGGGTACGCCCTTTCAGTTTTGCCCCAAGTGTAATAAGAAATACCCTTGGGTAGATAAGCACGCTACGTGCAACCTTTGCCTACCCAGAGACCACCCCGAGACGGGTTGCAGGGCCTGTAGCAGGTTTAAGGCAAAAACTCTTAAGGACCGCTCCACCAAGCGTTGGGCCCACCACGCCAACCTAGCAGCTATGGAGGCGGAGGGTACCTTCAGCGACGGCAGCGACGCCAAACTTTCGGACGGCGAGGGCACCAAGGCGTCGAAGGACAGCCGAACGCACGTCCCCGGCCTCGGAAGGTCGTCCGTCCCGGCGACTATGGGGAAGTCCCCCGGCGACAAAAGCGTTACACATACACACGCTAAACACAAAAAATCCACCCGAGATTCGACGTCGTCGAAACCTCGGAAAGAGGCACAGAAGGAGCGGTCCGAAAGGACGTCCTCTGGGCGGTCCCGGTCGAGGTCGCCGCACGACGTCAGGCAAGCCTCCACACTTGCACAGAGTGCCTCGACCATTAATATCCCGGAAGATCAATCGTCCGAAGACGAACACGACTTCCACCCCCAGCCTGCACCCCAGGAAAAGGGTACATCACTTGGGAGTAAAGAGGGGCCAGTTTCGAAGGCTAGTTCGAAAGACAGGGATTCCACCTCCGATCCTCGACGCCAGGCGTCGAAAGATAAGGGAAAGGGGAAACACACTTCCACCCACGGGGAAGGGGGTAAACAGCAAAGGAAACAACCCTTGCAGTCCTCCACTACAAAAGAACTGACCAAGTCTTCTCAGGGCCAATCCATAGAAAGTCCCAGCAAGGTCACCCCAAGCTCAAAACTCTGGTCATGCGAGGACATTGACAGAGTAATGTCAAGGATGTCTTCCTTGGCGAATTTTTTCGAAAGACACCCTGAACAACTCCTAGCTTTAAACCCTCAGGAAGATTCTCCCTCAGGGTCTAGGGACCCTATCCCCTCAAATAAAAGACCCCGGGTCGAGACACCATTTAGGCCTTTAGACCCCATCGAGGTCCAACCCTATTCTTACCTCTTCCCTACAGACCAAGGAAACTCTTCCCTTATAGAAGGTCAGGAAATTGACACGCCAGAAGATCCTGCAGGATCAGATTATTACGGCGAAGACGAAGACGAGGATGAGCCAGAAAATAGCCCAGATATTTTCAGAATGGACTCACCAGTCGAAAGGGAAGCCCCAGTGTCTGACTCCCCAATAGATAATCAGCCCCTCCTGAATGAACTGCTCTTTCGGGCAGCTAACCACTTCCACATAGACACACAAGGTGTCCAGGAAGAAAGGGACTTTGCGGAAGAACTAATAGGGGAAAGGAAGCCAGTAGCCCAGACCATTCCCATCCTAAAATCTGTTCAACGCAGAATAGCACCATCCCTTGTCAACCCAAACCTGACAAGACCTGTAAATCCGAGAGTGGAGAAGCTGTTTAAAGCAGCCCAGTCGGACCCCCTATATATTAGAGGTCAACTTAAGCCAGACTCTCTAGTAGTAACCAACACCCGCAAAAGAGCTGGTACACCATTATCTTCCTCTGAGGCTCCCCCCGACAAAGAAAGTAAAAAACTTTATGGTTTTGGCAGGAAAGTAGCTTCCACGGCAGCCTACCAAGCCAGAATCGCGAATTCCACCACACTGTTGGCTAGCTACAACTGTCACCAGTGGGAAGAAGTGGCAGCACTAATAGACTCTGCTCCCGAACCCCTTAAAAGCCAGCTAGCTCGCATTTGTGCGGAAGGAAGGAACGTGTCAGGCTGCACGGTAAAAGCAACTCTGGACGCCGCTGACAATGCGGGTAGACTTATAGCAGAGGGGACTGTCATCAAAAGGCATGCTTGGTTGAGGCAGTCGGGATTCAAAGCAGAAACACAAGCTGCGCTCTTAGACAAACCAGTGGAAAGTGATCTCCTGTTTGGGAAGGCAGTCGAGGACGCTCTAAAAAACGCTAAGGAAGAATTCGACACCCTCAAATCCCTTGGCCAGTTAACTACCAAACCACCTAACCAAAGAGGGAATGGCAATTTTCGTCGCCCCCGCGGCCAAAATTCCAATAGAGGAAATAGCTACTCCCACACCCAGGGTACACAGTGGAACACCAGCTCACAACAGTCTACCCAGGCGTATGGTAGGGGTAGTAAAAGAGGACGGGGTAGAGGCAGAGGCAGCCCCAGTAAAGGAGGAGGCACGCCTCCACCAAAGCAGTGACGCTCAGTTCAGGGTCCCTTCCCATGCAACCCCAGTAGGGGGACGAATATCAAGTTTCACCCAGGCATGGGAAGGGATAACATCCGACAGATGGGTGCTGTCAACAGTATCCAATGGGTACTGCATAGAACTACTGCAACGTCCCCTAAACCATCCTCCAAGACAAAAAGTCCACTCTTTACAACATCAGAAGATCCTCCTCGAGGAGATCGCCATTCTGCTAGAAAAGGACGCGATAGAACTCGTCCCGGGACACCAGGTAAACAAGGGTATCTATTCAACTTACTTCCTTGTGCCAAAGAAAGATTTAACAATGCGTCCAGTTTTAGACTTACGGCCTGCCAACAAGTATGTCAAGCCCCAAAAATTCCGTATGACCACACTACAAGAGGTAATCCCACTCCTAAAAAAGGGGGATTACATGGCAACCTTGGATATGAAAGATGCCTATTTTCATATTTCCATGCTCCCGGCGCACAGAAAATACTTGCGCTTCAAGGTGGACAGTCGCCACTACCAATTCAAGGTACTGCCCTTCGGGATAGCTTCTGCACCAAGGGTTTTCACCAAGGTACTGGCGGTGGCAGCTGCACACCTACGCAGGGAGGCAATCCCAGTGTACCCTTATCTGGACGACTGGCTCATAACGGGGGAAACCCCAGGAATCTGCAGGTCAAACATTCAGAGGACCATCGACCTCCTCCACGAATTAGGCTTCTCCATCAACGAGAAAAAGTCAAGTCTGGTGCCAAGCACCTCAAAACAGTTTCTAGGAGCTATCCTAGATACTCAGAAAGGATTGACCTTCCCTTCGGAAGAAAGAATTCGGAACATACTTCTGCAAATTCCGCATTATCAGTCAAGTCAACAGATAACAGTACGCAAAGCTATGCGGTTACTCGGCATGATGGCGTCATGCATTTACCTGGTCCCCCACGCGCGTCTGCGCATGCGTCCCATGCAGGAATGGTTGGCGAAACAGTGGTCTCAGGCAAGTGGTCAGTGGGACGATCTAGTGGTCGTTTCGCCAACACTCGTACAGAACCTACACTGGTGGACAAGAGAGAATCTCGCAAAGGGGAAACCCTTTTACGATCCCGAAGTACAGGCAGTGGTGACTACAGATGCATGCCTGACGGGGTGGGGAGCTCACCATCTCCACCACACAGCTCAGGGTCTCTGGTCTCACTCAGTAGCCAAGAACCACATCAATCTGCTAGAGCTTCTGGCAGTATTCCGAGCGCTGCAGGCGTTCGAGCCCCATCTACTAAACTTGTCGGTGCAGATCAGGACGGACAGCACGACAGCCATGTTCTATCTGAACAAGCAAGGAGGGACTCGTTCGCCAAATCTGTCCAAGCTTGCCCAGAAAATATGGATATGGGCACTCAGACGGAACATCTTCCTGTCATCGCAACATGTTCCAGGGGAGCTCAATTCCCTAGCGGATGCTCTAAGCAGAGACTCCCTCCCAGAAGAACACGAGTGGGTCCTTCACAAAGACGTAGTAGAAAATCTCTTCTCTCAGTGGGGTTTCCCCACTATAGACCTATTCGCCACAAGCGAAAACAAACAATGCCCAGGATTTGCATCCAGGTTCCCACAACCGGACTCCCAGGGGAATGCCCTGTGGATAAACTGGTCAGGGATGTTTGCGTACGCTTTCCCACCAACTCCCCTCATCAGGAAGGTGGTGTACAAGATGAACAAGGAATCGATGACGCTCATCCTAGTTGCTCCCATGTGGGCGAGACAACCATGGTTTCCACACCTACGCAGGATGGCGGTATGCGAGCCCATCAGACTCCCAGCCTGGTACAACCTTCTGTCCCAGCAACAAGGTCAAACAGTGCATCAGGAACCCAACTCTATGAACCTAGCAGCATGGCTCCTGAAGTCATAGAGTTTGGACATCTCAAATTACCACAGAGGTGTATGGACATTCTAAAAGAGTCTAGGAAACCAAATACAAGGCACTGTTACTTTGACAAGTGGAAAAGATTCGTTATCTGGTGCCAGAGTAAACAAATCAACCCGGTTGATTGCACTCCTTCCAACGTTGTAACATACATGCTCCACCTGCTGGATGCAGGGTTGGTTTTTAACTCTCTGAAAGTACACCTGGCAGCCCTCTCAGCCTACACCACATCCCATAACAAGGTTTCGTGGTGGAAAGTACCAGTGGTTAAAGCCTTCATGGAAGGAGTAAAGAGACTTCACCCTCCTATCTCGAACCCACCGCCAGGATGGGATCTCAATGTGGTGCTATCTAAGCTCATGGGGCCCCCCTTCGAACCCATGCATAAAAGTAGTCTCAAACACCTGACTTATAAAACGGCCTTCTTAGTAGCCATTACCTCCATAAGAAGGGTCAGTGAAATTCAGGCTCTGTCAGTGCAAGATCCTTTCTTTACTATCCACAAGGACAAACTGGTTTTACGCACACACCCTAGATTCTCACCAAAATTCATATCCAAGTTCCATGTAAACCAGTCCATCGAGCTTCCGGCTTTCTTCCAAAACCCACAGAGCTCAGCTGAGGTGAAACTACACACCCTAGATGTGCGTAGGGCGGTCTTATACTATGTAAATAAAACCAGACCGCTAAGGAAAACAGATCAACTGTTTGTCTCCGTAGCTACAGGCAGAGAGGGGGATCGCGTCTCTAAGGGCGCTATCTCAAAGTGGATTATCAACTGTATACAGCTGTGTTACTCTCTTTCTGAAAAAACTCTGCCTTTTACGCCAAGGGCCCACTCTACCAGAGGCATTGGGGCCACTCTGGCTTTCATTGCAAATGTTCCCCTTGACACCATTTGCAAAGCAGCTACTTGGAGCTCTATTCACACTTTTACTCAGCATTACTGCATTGACACTCATTCCAAGGCAGATACACAAGTGGGACAAGCGGTTCTAAGACACCTGTTTGCTCATGACCCTTCTCACATCCCACCTCCTTCTTCTGGTACTGCTCGCTAATCTATGCACAGCATGTGATCTAAGCAGATTCCACAAGCCTCAGAAGGGATACATTACTCACCGTAATCGTATTTCTGATGCTTGTATCTGCTTAGATTCACATGCGACCCACCCTTCCTCCCCTCCGAGAGAAGGCGCATGGTTGCTTGTAGTCTTACCTTTCTGTCTATCTGCTTGGACTATCTGTACTCACGCTACTCCTCATGCTACCTCATGTCAGGAAAAACACAATCTGGGGATCCTAGACGCGTGAGGCATCATGGGTACAGGGGACGTCACACTAGGGATAGTATTACTGGCACGCCCTGTGTCGACGCCCATTTTTCGACTTCGAAAAACAAACTGTAATACTCCGCAGCTTCCACTAGATGTCGGCCTATGCACAGCATGTGAATCTAAGCAGATACAAGCATCAGAAATACGATTACGGTGAGTAATGTATCCCATATATATATTTTACATTTCAGGTATTCACAGTTCATAGGGGATTGCCTTGTGCTTTTCGATATTCATAACAAGCCTTCCGTCGTATTTACAATGTTCAAATTGTTGTTGGCGTGGCCGCTGGAATGCACGGGGTCCCCACTGGCGTTGTGTGGACTCCCCGGGTTTGTCCAGCATCTCTGATCAGGTTTGTGTTCCTGCAGCATGCTGTTTCCACCAGCTTTCCAATCTGGAGACTGTGGACATTCTTCCGGCCTCCTTCGCAGCTCTGTGATTGTACATCATCTTCTCCTCAGGATCCGGAATGGAGATTGCCAGCTTTCTCACTCGTTGAGCACCCTGGATCTTCTTTTTGGCTCCCGACGTCTCCATGGCCTTTCAGTCTTTGAATCGGCATCCATCCAGTGGCAGCCTCTTCTGCTGTGCCACACTGGCACGTAAGCTTTGCATTCATGAGCCCTTGAATAGGAGCCAACGTCTTCTCCTGTACTGCATCCCTGAATAGTGCGCGCTCCCGGGTTAAATGTCCTGCACACAGGAGCTTTGTAAGAACTAGACTGCACATTGTGGTTCAAGTTCTTAGTACATGGTTCACACACGTGCATTCTCCTAGTACTTAGGGAATTCTGGTAGTTAAAGTTCACAGAATTTGTTAAACCCATGGCATTGAATAGTTCTCTTTACTGGTTTTACAAAAAGGAACTTTAGAAGAGAAAGGTGTTATGTTTGAGCAGTATGAGTTGGTGTTATGGTTGTGCGTTTGGCTATAGAAATATGAAGAAGAGGGTTCACTTATTCTACCAGCAGGAACACGAATCTGACAGTATGCCACAAAGGTCTGGGGCATCAGAAAGTCTCCCTCATGAAAAAGGCTCTTAGGTTCAAGGGGGTCTTTGTCATAGGAATGGGGAAAATACTGCGTCTCGTCCAGTGAAGCCATAACATCCCCCCAGGTAGCTGTCTCCTCCCATGTGATCCTCCTCATACAGCCAGCCCCAGGGTCAGGATCAGGTAGCGGTTTCCATCCCCTGGCCACATGGGAGGAGGTCACCACGGGGGCTGTGCCTTGGTTCATTCTTGGGCATGTTGTGCCCTGCTTCTCTATCATGATCATGTTTTTATGGGCTACATATATACGTGTGTATGTTCTTTGTGCCACGTGAAAATATTCTTCATGTCTGCATGCATTTGCCCTTCATGTCTATGCCCGAGTATTCATGTCTATGTGCTCTTCATGTCTATATGTATCTGTCTGATATGTGTACTTCGTACGTATGTGCATAGTCATCAAATTATTCTCCATCTCTCATATCTATAGATACATATATATAGTAACAACGACCGGTCACCCTACTGGTAACACCATCTATTCATAACGACAACTTCATGGTCTTAGTTAGATTTGTCTTTCACCCCTAGACTCTTGGGGCAGTAGACTGTCTCAGCTGGTATTGTTTCTCACATGAACGATACTGGTGAAGGGCAGGGATATGAAGCGGTACTTGCATACTTCTCTGTGTAGGGGTGGTGGGTATTACCTGCATATTTGTATGCCCCACTAGAAAAATGTAGAGACAACCCCTCATTCTGGGTTGCTGTCCATTAGCACCCCAGAGTTATCTCTCCTGACACTTAGTATAGATATGCCTTTTCAGTTTTTCACATTCCTAAATTCTCTAGGAGTTGATCTCCTCATACCTGTTGTGATTTCAAAAGTTTTTGAACTTTAACTTATGTCTCATAAGTTCTGTCAAACCCTGGTCACGCCACAAAGTAGAGCATACTCCCTGCCAGGTCCCCATCAAGGAGACTATGGATCTCTTCTAACAACCCTCCTAAATGGAGAACTTTGTTTGTCAACAATGGCCACAGGTTACTCTGGTAACCATTGTATCTATAGAACGTTGGGGAGCTCACCATTTCAACCTTTCCATGAGTGGCTTTTCGGGGCTAGAAGATGGTCTTTGTGCATATCCACCCTTCCATCAAGGGCGAGCTTGTCATGGCCTATGTGCATTTCCACCCTTTACCACTCTGCTTCCTAAAATGTATGGAGAGAATCCTTTGGATCCCCCACCAAAACCCTATCTAGAGTCTCATCCCAGGTGGGCAGGAGAGGGCAGACGCGTCTTGATCCCAATCCTGGAGGTGGTGTACTGTGGGAAGATCACCTGGGTGGAGACAAGGCCCGGGAAGGTGGGGAGATTGCGCAGGGTGAGACGCCATGTTGTTCCTTGAAGAGGAATACTATTAACCCAGACTTGGAGGAGGAATTGGCTTATCACCACTTTGATACATCTCTATCCCCTATTAAGGGTGAAAAGGTAAAACCTGACCGAGTGACTCCACTTCGTGTTGAACCCAAGAAACTGAAAGTGAGAAGTCCCTAAAATTACACTTAACTCTCCAACTTAGAGTCAAATAGGATGCACCCCCGAAGGGAATGAGACCAGGACCAAGTGCGTGTGAAATACAAAACCTTTTATCTAAAGTAGGGTAAGCAAAATCTACTCTGCTCACGCCGAGAGCGCATTGCAGAAAACATGTTACAAGTCGCTTTTATTCAGCTTTTGCGTCATCCAGGAGAGGGGAGGCCTAGGGGGCACATGATGAGCTGGGATTGGTCACTAGGGACTGGCACATATAGGTGTCATATGGTTGGTGCGCTGTAATTGGTGCAAATTCACGTGGAGCTGTGATGATGCTTTTCAGGTCAATCAATCAATCAGCTGGGCTCATCGGGTTGGCATGCAGTGTCGGGCAGCTTTCAGGATGATACATGTTGTTCGTTACTTAACATTTGCCCTTGTGGCCACACATACCCATTCATCCAATACTACAATCTATCATGTTCTGCAAATTCTATGACCTGCAAACCTTAACACCAAAGGAAAGACATTTCTCAAATTAACATTAGTTATCATTGGGCATAGGCCACATTGCATTTCTTGAGCCTGGTGTTAGATCTACTGATGGAAAGTTTAACAATGTGTTAGTATACTATAAGATATACTGTTAAGGGGTTAAGGCCTTGAGACGATTGTGTGGTCTGGATTGTCCATCTGGTACACAACAAAGAGGGCATTAGATTTAAGGGCTAGATTACACATTGAAAGGTTGGGTCACAAAAAGGCGCATACCACAATGGTCATAAGTTTTGCTGCGGAGGTTAGAGGCAAGCTGTCTAAATACCATCATTAAGCTTCTCCTATTCTGTTATGGCACAATGAGGGGTGGGCGGAGGAATCAAAACACCTTCAAGGTGCAGTCCTGTGTTACATGAGTGCACAGGATCTCCCAAGAAGTTCTTTACATAACGTTTTTAGCACATAATTATTGAGTTGTAATTTGACCATCTAGAGCGTGTTATCATTACTATATGGCTGGGTGCCTTCATCGTTCTAAAGCTCACCGCGGTAATTTGTGTATGTATATGCGTGTTATTTTCCATACTGGATCAACCATTCCATTACGAAATTCTCACATGTAGGCCCTAACACGTGTTATCACAATGAGGTCATGCTGTTCGCGGCACATAAATGCTAGGTTGCTGTTACACGATTATGCGCATATATTTACAATGAGCTCAAAAATGAGGTAGCTTTGTACTGGCATGTGCAATGGTATTTTACTTTGTGCATTTTGTTATTACAATCTATTTCTATCAAACATCATATTACACTTTAGTATTCTTCACATTTATATAAATGAGACCCGACGGCAGTGCTTCGTTTGTACATATTTCATGCAACAAAACTGATATACTATTATATACTACAATTCTCTCAATACTCTGCATGCAATGAAACAGTTCATGAATAACCCATTCTAATTGGGTGAATATAAAAAGGACTTTTGCTTTTTTATAATAAAGCGTGAACAAACACTACATACTCAAGGGTCATTATCAGTTGTTCAAGCATGTTCAAAGGATATGGGGGTGGTATTCTTTATGGCCTGGGTCTGCATGGTGGGGGCAGGTTATAGAGATGAACGACTCTCTGCAGCCAGGCCTTGAGCTGGGCTGCGGTAGGGTCATTGAGGTAAGACGGAAGACAGACGATACAGTTGGAAGTTTGTTTCATTTGCGCGGCCATTCTCCCATGAAAACCGGACGGTCGCAGGGATAACAGAGGGGAGGAGTTGGGGGAGTAGCTTGCTCGCTGTGCGCGTCTTGAGGGGAGAGCTGCAGGCCTGCGTTCTAGTTTCATGGCTGGCCTGCCATTATGAGAAAAGAAAATGGAGTTTGTGGGCACACAAAATGGAGTGCTAATGGTTTTAGTCTGGGCTGGTTTCAAGGGCTACAGTTCACTGGTGGCATTCCCGCACAGGTGCCCTGTGGCCGGAGCCCTGTGCCCAAAGCAGCCATGCCAAAATACAACCAGAAAGTTTGCATTGACTCGGGATGGATGGGGGAGGGGTACTGGGATCCCCTCCTCCCACTCAAAACCAATATCCAATGGATTGCTTTCCTCCTGCAGATTCCTTATCATGATAGATATTCATCTCCAGCTTCGCTGTTCAGAAACCTTTTTGCCAGGGGGCGTAGTGGACCTCGACTCCGCCATCGATCCGTCTTGTCTGTCTCTCGTTCGTCGGCTTCGGCCGTGACATCAGGCATTGTACATATCTGCTACAAGCGATGCCGCAATTGCGAGGCCAAAATGTCTATGACTGACCCCCATGACGTCTGTCCATGGTGTCTGGGTGCTAGTCATGACACGGATGGCTATGCATCGTGTGCAAAGATGCAGCTGAAATCCCTGCGTGAAAGGGCCGGGAAACTGACTTTAGGCTGACCTGTCGCCAAGTCCTCAGTGCGATCACTCGTCCGGTCCTCGGAGACGGAGGGGCCCACCCCGTAAAGGGGAAAGACCAACATGGTAAGAAGACCAGAAAATGGTCCCATTCCAGGAGCCATTACTCGCCTTCCTCTCGGAAGAAGCGTCCCCACCGCCATCGTCGGAACGAGGTAAGCCCTAGTTGGGACTGACCACTCGAGAGCAGTGGGAGAGTTTTAAGACATCTATGTTGCGAATTTTTAAAATGCAAGCAGATCTAGGTGCAGCTCTGGCCCCCAACCAGCAAGCTTTGGCGGCTAAGGCGGCGCTTGTTGCTCCCGACCCCAAGCCAGCCACTCCGTTGACATCATCGGCGTCAAAAGCGTCTTCGGGTGTTACTTCAGTCAGGCATAAGTCGCCGGAAGGCCGAGGCCCCCATGACATCTCTCGGTTACTCGAGCATCCCTCGGTGCCGGAAATACCCTTGGCATCGTTCGCTTCGGCGTCAAAGTCTATCCTGAAGCCTCTGCCGCTGACAGTCGGCGATGGTTCCTTTGTGCCGCTCTCGAGATCGGGTTTCTTCCATTCCATGCACTCCATATTTGGAGTCAAGGAACACGATGACCCTGAGGACACGGTCAGCCCCATTTGCACGGGAGCCAGAGGCGTCGACTATTTCGGTGACCAGACAGATTTTTTGGCGTTGGCTCCGGGTTTACATGACAACAGTGGTCTGGATACTTCTCCAGACTTTGAGTTACAGCAAAAACAGCCTTATACCCACACTAGTGTGAAGTTCAGGGAGCTGGTTCACAGGGTAGTTGACATCCTGGGGTTAAAGGCGACCTCTGTCCCTCTTCAAGGGTATGATCTTCCCACAGTTAAAGACTATTCCTTTCAACTTTGCCATTGCAGACCCTTTAGCCTCCTTATGGCATCACCCTTTATCATTCCCCCAGTGAATGCCAATTTCACAGGGAAGTATAGGCCACCAAGACGAGATCCTTCTTGCCTCCCAACACATTTTCTCCCGAGGGGTTGGTGATTCAGGCTGCCACTGTTTCAACTAGACCCGCGGCATCCACCTCAAATCTGCCTACGGACATAGAAGGGAAAAAAAGTGACGCCTTGGCCAGAAAGGTATTCACTTCTGGTAGCATGGCGCTCAAGGCCACTAACGTGGCGGTTCATTTTGCCAAATATTTGTTTGGCTTATGGAAAGCAGTAGAACAGGATGCTGAGTATGTCTCTGTAGGTGCCATGTGGGATGGCTTTTTTTTACAGCTTGTGGAGGATGGGAAGAAGGTAGCCAAACCGTGTTTGCAGATGAGCCTGGACATAGCAGACTGTGTTGGCAGAGCAATCGGTTCAGCAGTTGTGATAAGATGCCAAGCTTATCTTAAAATGTCTGACTTCTCCCCAAATGTCCAAAATAGATTGCTGACATGCCTTTTGAAGGTGGCATGCTTTTCGGGCAGAAAGCAGACGAATCCTTGGAGAAATTCAAGGAGTCGAAATTGGCTGCTAAATCTTTGGGCCTAGCGGCACAGCCGGCCAAGCCTGCCTTCAGCTTCGCCTCCAGGGTCAGGGGCTATAGACATTATGTGCCCTATGGCAGGATGGTGCAGCTCCCGCAAGCTATGCAAGGGCAGAGGCGCTTCTCGCATCCTGGAAGGGGCATAGGGTCCTCTAGAGGCCAACAAGCAGCAGTAGAGACAGGGTCCCCGGCGCCCTCTTAGCCGCTTTGATTTTCCCCTACCACAATGCACCGGTTGGAGGACGGTTGGTAGGGCATTGGCCCCAGTGGCAGGAAATAACTTCCGTCACCTGAGCCCTGCAGTTGATTTGGTGGGGTTATTGTCTGCCTTTCTTAAAGAGGCCTCCGAACAGACCTCTAACTCCCTCGATCCTACCGGGACATGAGCTCCCGGAAGACCTGAGAGCCCTGTTGTCGAAGGATGCTGTGGAAGAGGTACCTCCCGATCAGAGAGGGTCGGGTTGATATTCCAGTTACTTCCATTGCCCAAGAAGGGAGGGGGTCTCTGTCCCATCCTGGACCTCAAAGCCTTGAACAAGTTCCCGAGGAAGAATAAATTCTGGATGGTGATGCTGAAAGAGATTCTCCACGCTCTCAAAATCAAGGACTGGCTGGTGTCCATAGACCTGCAGGATGCTCATTTCCATTTGTCGATACACCAAAAGCACAGAGTTCCATTGGTGACAAGCACGATCAGTTCAAAGTGCTTCCCTTTGGGTTGACCTCCATGCCGAGGCTCTTCACCAAGCTCATGGCAGGAGTTGCAGCTTACCTCAGGAGATCCGGAGTCCATGAATGTCTGTACCTGGACGACTGGTTGATCCAAGGGAAGTCGGTGGGGCAGGTCTTGTCTCATCTGGAAGACACCTGTCTGCTAGTACACAGGCAGGGCTTCTCCCATCTAACGCAAGTCCAGCGGCTCAAGTTCATCAGAGCGGTCCTAGACACCCAGGTAGGGAAGGCTTTTCATCCCGAGGAGAGAGTCAGCAACATCGCCCAGATGGTGCAGTTGTTTCAGAACCACGCCACTCTTCCAGCGGCTTCCTTCCTCTGCCTATTGGGGCTCATGGCTTCCTGTATTTTTCTAGTGCCAGAGGCAAGGCTCCGTATGCGATCCCTCCAATGGCTCCTGAGGGACCAGTGGTTTCAGTACCTGGGAGCGCACGCGGATCGCCTTTCGGTGTCCAGCCAGGTAGTCTGCGGACTCGGCTGGTGGAACACATGCAGCAATCTATTGGTGGGGGAATCCTTTTGGCCACAGGCCCGAATGTCACGGGGCGTCCCTGAAGAGTTGGGGCGCCCACTTCAAGGAATTGCAGGTGAGCGGCCTTTGGTCTCTATCAGAAGCCAATTGGCATATGAACAGGCTGAAGTTGCGTGCCATCAGGTTGCCCTGAGGGCCTTTGCACCGTCTCTCAGAGGGAAGCATGTCCTCGTCCTAACAGACAATACATTGTCCATGCATTACCTGAACAAGCAGGGTGACGTGCACTCTCGTCCACTCTGCACAGAGGCAATTACTCACTCTCTAAAACACTTGTGTATCGGCATGATACAAATAAAATATATCAATTCAGCTGTCGTGCTGGTTGACAGAGAACCAGATCTCGGTCTCGGCAGTTCATCTGGCGGGGACAGAGAACACCTTGGTGGATGCTCTGAGCCAGCAGAGCACAGTCTCGCACGGGTGGGAAGTGTACCCGGAAATCCTAGAGGCGGTCTTCACTCTATGGGGTATTGCCGCAGTGGTTCTGTTCACGACAGAGTCCAACAAGATGTGCAAACAGTTTTGCTCGAGGGAATTCCAAGCGAATGGTGCACTAGGGGGATGTGTTTATGGTGGATTGGACCTTCCCTCTCCACTACACCTTCCCTCCGATTCCTGTCATTCCTTGGGTTGTCAGGAGGTTGAAGACATTTTGAGCATCCTTGATCCTGATAGCCCTGGATTGGGCGAGGAGAACATGGCACTCTGATTTCCTGAATGTGACCATCTGTCCGCCTCACTGGTTGCCTCAGTGTCTGGATCTCCTCACCCAGTCGAAAGGTTGGGTGCTCCACCAAACCCCGGACTCCCCCAGCCTACATTCGTGGCTCTTGAGAGGATGCGGTATGATGACTGGGACCTCTCAGAGGAGGTGCTTGAGGTATTGCTGGCTGCATGCAGACCTTCTACTAGATCCCTTTATGCATGCAGGTGGAGAAGATTTGAGACGTGTGGTGCAGGGAACGCGAGACTGACCCGATCTCTTGCCCCACACCACAGTGATGGAGTTGCTTCTGTCACTGGCCTCTTCAGGCCTTCAAGTTGGCACAGTGAAAGGGTATTTGGCGGCCCTGTCTGTGTTTGAGATCCCCAGACCAAGGTTTATTATTTCATCAAACAAGATGGGTATCCCCTAAACCATGGAACTGGGGAGCAACAATAAGACAACAAAAACCCCAAAGGGGGAAGTTCACATGGAGGAGTACTATATTAATTTAAGTACCCAATTTATAGGAATAGAGGTGGAAAGAAATAGTGGCCCAATCATAACAAATTCATATTTTCATATTTTAATAATCATCATAAACATTATAAAATTACATAATACATAAACAGTATAACAACAATAAAATGAATGAATTAATGTTAGTATAAAAAACTTGTCGAATCTAATACATTAAACCATTCGATCACAATTTAATTCCCACAATTCATGACCCAGTATTAATCAGGGTAAAGCATCACTGTCTTCACATTTTTGAATTTCATTCAAATGATAAGGATGCTATAAAACAGGAAATTACTGCCAATGGAATAAAGTGCTAGGTGCAAAAGGGTAATAAGTGCCTAATCCAAATAAAGCATCGTTGTCTCATGTTTTTTAAATTTCATTTGAATGATAAAGATGCTGTTGGAAAGGAACAGCATCTCCAACAGCATCTTTATCATTCAAATGAAATTTAAAAAACATGAGACAACGATGCTTTATTTGGATTAGGCACTTATTACCCTTTTGCACCTAGCACTTTATTCCATTGGCAGTAATTTCCTGTTTTATAGCATCCTTATCATTTGAATGAAATTCAAAAATGTGAAGACAGTGATGCTTTACCCTGATTAATACTGGGTCATGAATTGTGGGAATTAAATTGTGATCGAATGGTTTAATGTATTAGATTCGACAAGTTTTTTATACTAACATTAATTCATTCATTTTATTGTTGTTATACTGTTTATGTATTATGTAATTTTATAATGTTTATGATGATTATTAAAATATGAAAATATGAATTTGTTATGATTGGGCCACTATTTCTTTCCACCTCTATTCCTATAAATTGGGTACTTAAATTAATATAGTACTCCTCCATGTGAACTTCCCCCTTTGGGGTTTTTGTTGTCTCAAGGTTTATTATTTACCATTCCGTCATGGCCCAGTTCCTGAAGGGCCTTCTCAACAAGTTCCCACCAATCCCCTTTGTTGTTCCAGAGTGGGATCTTAATCTGGTTTTGACCTTTTTGATGGTGACTCCATTTGAGCATATGCATTCATGTTTTTGCCGCTGTTGTCCCTTAAAACAGACTTTTTGGTTGCAATCACGTATCCCAGGAGGGTTAGCGCACTGCAAGCCTTGTGCTGCAAACCTCTGTTCTTTTGTGAGAAAGTCTCTCTTAACGTCATACCAGGATTCCTTCCTAAGGTGGTTTCAGAATTTCATCCGTCCCAGTCCATTGACTTACTTGTCTTTTACCCTCCTCAGCATCCCTTAAAGGAGGAGGAGTGTTTCCATTGCCTTGATCCCAAGTGTGCGTTAAGTTTCTATGTCGCTCGTACGTCTCAGTTTAGGAAATCAGATCAGCTATTTGTAGCCCATTCCTTGTCTAGGAAAGGCCTTGCCGTCACTAAACAGACCCTATCATGGTGGATCATCCTGTGCATATCCGAGTGTTAACAATCAGCAGGCAAGGGGCTTCCAGCAGGCATCAGGGTTCACTCGACCAGAGGGGTCTCAGCCTCTATGGACCTCCAGAGAGGGGGTCCCTGTTAGGAATATTTGCTGGGTGGCCACTTGGTCATCCTTACATACCTTTACCAAGCACTATGCCTTGGACGTTGCACAGAGAGCTGATGCTAGGTTTGGTAGGGCGGTTCTACAGAATCTAGTGGTTTAAATCTTTCTGCCCTCCTCTGTTATCCTAACTTCTTGGGGAGTCTATCATGAGGAGGAATCTGCGGGAGAAAAGCAATCCATTGAAGGAGAAATTGCCTTACCACAATATTCTTTCTATGGATTCTTCTCCCTCAGATTCCTCATCGACCCTCCTGCTCAGAAAGTTCTGTGGGTTGTCGCTTCTGTCCAAGCGAGAAGGCATCTGGTGATGGCTCTGGGATGACCGTTTCTGTTTAAAAAAAAAAAGTAAATGTTTTTTCTTAATGAATTGTTCTGGGGTCACCCTTGTTAATGTTTATATGGCCAGTTAGCCTCCTCCTGTGGTTTTTCTTCTGCAGCGTTCAATCGCAAGGGAAAAAATGTACAGGAACTGATTTGTGGGGTGTCGTGACATGGTATATATGACACCTGACGTCCCGTCCGGAGCCGACGACGAGAGCCAGACCAGACGGATCGATCAACGGTCGAGTCGTGGTCCACTACGCCCCCTGGCGTAAATTTTTCCAAACAACGAAGCTGGAGATGAATATCTATCATGAGGAGGAGTCTGCGGGAGAAGAATCCATAGAAAGAACATTACGGTAAGGTCATTTGTCCTTTTATACATCTGGGTTCCCATATCCTCCACAATATCAAAGGTATTTCAACAGGAACCGTGAACATGCGACCTTTCTAAGAATTGGAGAAATCACATTTTCTGCAATTAAACTACAAGTCCCAGAATCCCACAGGGACTGTGAAGAAGAGGGCTGAAGAGGCATGTAGGAGTCCAAGTCAAGCAGGCAAGCCTAATGACCCTGGATAAAGTCAGGCAATTAACCATATGGGTCTGTACCTGAACCTAATTTGCCTACTTGAGGGGCATAAAATGCTGCAAGAGGTAGGAGCAGTAGAAAGAAACTGGGGCATGAGCTGGAAGGTCGGCAGAAGAAGCAGAGCATGTAGCCAGCAGTTCACAAGGAAGTATGAGCACAACAGCGACGCTGGAGTAGAGGAGGAGGCAGATTTCAACTGCAGACTCTGAGTTGGTCCTGTGCTCACAAACCTTGAATAGCTGTGGCAGCACCACCAAGGACTGGAAGCAACAAGTAGTCTTTCCAGGTGTGCCTCATTGATGTGAATGCAGAGCTGAAGTTGCAGTTGTTCCCATGACCTGTGTGCAGAAGCAAGCAGAGGGAAATTGGAGAACAGGAGACTCTCCCTTGGTGAGGCCGGATCAGAGACACCTGTGCAGCAGAGGAGTGTGGATCCCAAGAGTGCCTGTGTAGAAAATGCAATGAGTGGATGCCAGAGAAGGTGTGAGTGACTGGTGGGTGAATGAGTATGAATGTGATGGTGTGTTTTTGAATGTTCTGGGTGGGTGTGTGCAGCACCTGTGTAGAAAATGCAAGGGGTAGAGGTAAGAAAAGGTCTATGATTGAGTGACTGGTGGGTGAATAAGTATGAATGCGATAGCGTGTGTTTGAATGTTCTGGGTGTGTGCCTGTGTAGAGAATGCAATGAGTGCATGTAAGAGAAGGTGTGAGTGAGTGACTGGTGGGTGAATGAGCATAAATGTGGTAGTGTGTGGTTGAATGTTCTGGGTGGGGTTTTGTGTGTGCCATGTGGTGAATCCAGTGTGAGCAGGTGCGAGAGGAGCTGTATAGGTGAGTGACCGGTGGGTGAAAGGGGATGCATATGTGTGTAATGGCTCTGGGAGACTGGAGATCACTGGAGCATTTTTGCCACATCCTTTATTGACTTTGCACGTTTTACTGGTATTTTTGGGCAAAGGCAAGTTCATGTGTGACATTCTCTGGCTAGACTGGCATTTTGGTGCTGTCAGTCTAGACATTGCTAACTGTGGCATGACATGTATTACTTGGCATCTTTAAAAAAGCAAGCATGATAAGTAGTGTTACCTCGCTAAACTGATGTTTTGGCGTAGCGGCCTGTATATTCTTCACTGTAGCATGACATTTTATTAACTGAGCATCCATGATGAATCAAGCAAGTTAAGTGTTCTTATGGGTCTAGATTGGCTTACATTGGAACCAGTTTGGACAGGGTTTGCTATTATGACATGTCACTTTTAATGGCCAAACCAAAGGGAGTATGTACTTACATAGGAGTACTGGCATATATTGGCAGAGCCAGTTTTGTGCCCAGTGCTAGTAATGATACTATAGAAAAACGTCTAAAAGCGAACAAATGTATGGTCTTATATGGGAATACTAGCATATGTTGGTTGAGCCAGCATGGAAATGTATGGGCACAGCCAGCATACAAATGTGTTTTCATACTGGCATATATTGCAGGGACCGGCATGATGATAATGCATTGGGAAATGCCCTGTGCACTTTTGGTGAATTGCATATATTGTACTTTTTTTCATGATTTACCCTATGCCGTATAAAGCCGATTGTTGGCCTTTTACCCAGATTTTCCGAGAGAGTGTGCTTTGTAATGCACCATTTTAACCCATTATTCAAAACATTTACTCTGGGGAGGGAGAAGAATCCCCCCAGCCCGCAACCCATTTTTGTTAGTTGGGTATACCTTGCTATACTGAGTCACAATCACATACTTGTGGCAAATATTTACACCCTCCAAAAAAAAAACTCCCCAGCCACCACTGGTTGCTTGTGCATTTATGGACCAGGCACCACCTCCTTCTCTCTGTAACGTTAAAGATTTGAGCTTTGATTGAAAAACATATTTACTACTTTGACTTGCAGTAGTGCATGCCCCTGCAGTAGCATAATCATCATGGACATTCCGCACACGTGGTGGTCCGGACCAGCCCGGGGGGTGGCGTGCCCTGTGCTTTGTTGAGGAGCTTTGGAGGGGGGCTGGGGCCCACCGCATGGCTCGCAGGGGAGCTGACAAATTTTGTGCTACACCATTGGGCACCAATGGGTCTGAAAAAGGGGTAGTGCGCAGCTCGCACCTTGAAGTCTGCCGATGAGCAGCAACTCGTGGGTGTTTTCAATTTTAAATAACTGTGTGGTGCTATGCATTTGTGTGCAGTAATGATATTACATTAAGTGGCGTTTTTCTGGCACCCAGTATTACGCTTGGATAATAAAAACTATTGGGGGTCTTGGGTATATTGAAAGAAACTTTCCCAGGCATTATACTCCAGCAAAGATAACATTATCAGATGCTCTCCCCTCTGTGCACGCAGACAAGTCTAATAGGTTTCTTCAATTGTAGTGGTAGCTGAATAATATATACATTTATAACCAGGGATTGTATCCTGGTCAATGATTTAATTTTCAAGCCTTGCTTGTGCAGCATTTTTCTCCTGGTTAAACGGCAGCGCACGCCTCCCCAGTTCAGTGCTTTTCTGGCTTGTTTAACACAGCAACGTGACAGATAACACGTACGTCTGTGTCCATTGATGTATAGATGTTTCATACACTAGCTGTAGCCTGCATTTCAGATTTTGGTTACCCTGTTAGAAATACTGCATTATGTAGGTTTTACATGTAGACCCCACGTTAAATCTGGAAAATGGCATTCCCCAAATGTGTAATCGTGGACAAATCATGCCTCCCTCTGTGCCTCGGTTTGTATATCTGGTTGAAATGAGAGCACCTGGAAACATGGGTGCTAGATGCATCTAAAATATCTGAAGGTCATTTGCCATCACTTCCTGTGATGTCACTTGGGCAGTGGGGTCAAATTACATCACTTCCTGTGATGTCATCAGGGGGTCAAGGGTCGTGTGATGACACTTCAGCTACTCCAGGCAATTTGGCGGAATGACGTCCCTGAGAAAGTTTCTTCTTCAGGAGAATGACTCCCTCCTCCTGCTTCTCAGATAGTGTCCAAAAGAATGTTCTCTCACAACAAAACATACCTGGGGAAATGACTCCCTTCCCCTGGTGTCTCAAGCACAACTCCCAGCCCAGGACCAAGAGAATGCCTCCCTTGTCCTGTTATTACTTGACACAGTCCACAACAAGGCCAGGGGGAATGACTCCCATCTTTTGGCGTCTTTAACACAACTCTTGGGTCTGTACCAAGAGAAGGACTCCCTTCTTCTGTTATTGCTTGGTTCAGTTCACAACAAGGCCAGGGAGAATGACTCCCTTCCCCTGGTATTTGCTTTGCACAGTTCATTGTCACTACTTTTGGCCAGATGTAGCCTTTGCCACTCTGTTTTTTTGTTAGCAAAGTCCCAAATCTTGTTGGGGTCCCAGATCCTTCTGTGGTGGTCAGTGGTTCTCTCTTTTCCACTCTGAAGAGGAAGATCTCCTCTAATGCTCTAGATATCTGTTTTGCGGGTTCCAGACCCTTCCCTGGTGGTCAGTGGGTTTCTGTCTGCTAGAGGCACGACTGGCACTAGCTAGGCTGAATAGTTGATCTACTCCCACTGGGCAATGGGAAAGCTGTTTGAGTGTGTCTCTCGACTGTTCCTGCGTACCCTCTGTGTCTCCTGTAACTCTCCTTACCTTCTCAGGGGCTTTGGTATGACACCAGGGCTTCCTGGGACCGGGTTCATCTCCGTCCGGGCTGCTTATCACGTGGCGTCTCCCCACACAGCTCAGCTTGCTTACCTCTCTTGGTTATGTGCTCGGGTGTGCACCGCTGCTCGCTGGCGTTCTCCACATCTCCCTCCTGCTGGTCCGCCAGCAGAATTTGAATCTCCCTGAATCTGCTACACCTGTTTCCTCTCACATCTGCGTTTGACTCCGCGACCAGGCTTTACATATCTGATAGTCTTTTATTCTTTTTTTATACATTGTATCCAGTTCCTCCCATGTGGATTGCAAAAGTCCTTTGTCTCTGTTAACGACTTAATCCTCATGCCTCCTCTGGGCCACCTCGTACCAGTGTTAGTACAGTCAATGATCTTTATGTCTTCTGTGCTCTTGCTCTTCCTAGTACTTTTGGTTTTATCTCCTATGTTACAACACTACATAGGTTTGCTTTCAATGTAAGGTGCTATATAAATAGCACATCATTATCATGGTTCTGAACATTAGGGAGGGCTAGGGAATCCCGGGGAGTAATAACATTCAAAGGGCTGTACCCCAGGTGATCGTCCTTGTCCCCAGAGGGGGTAGTCCCTCCTCATAAGGTCCTGTCACATTAAACCAACCCTAGGGGGACTATTGGGTAGCAGCTGCACCTCCCTAGCTTGTGGAAAAGGGCTCCCCGTGGGGAAGACGTGACGAAATGTTGGGAATCTTCACAATACTTGCCCGTAGGCCACCAAGCTTGGTTCAAATTACTTGCCATTCTGCCACCGTGTAGAACACCAACTTTCTGCTCCTACTTCTGATACGGTCCTTGCCTGGGCCATGCTTCAGAAATCCTTGTGCAGGCTCCTGCACCACACCCTCTACTCTGGGTTTCTTCCTTTGGTGGAACACTTGGACTTGCCTTCCAAGTCTCTCCACCTCTGCATCCTGCCATGGTCTCTCCAGGGATCTCTCCTTCCCTCAGCATCTTAAGCCTTTGGTCATTTTGCTTGAGCTCTGCCACTCTCTGGCTCTAACTCTCCTTCTCTTTCTCGCCCTCCATCGTTTGTTTCTAATGGCCTCATATAGCTGGTCTGGTGATAACGTAACGTCTGTTTGATTACCCACAGCTGCTTCAGTTTCAAGTTCTTTCTCATTTTAAGATTATTGTTGTTTATACAATAACACATAGTTTCGGATGTAATGCCAAATAATGGGGATCTAGCCACTGCCACTAGACTATGGGGATGGGAATTAAAGGAGCCGCGTCTCCAACTAGCGTTCCTCTCACTAGGAGGAGAGTCCCTCCCCATGAGGTCCTTCTGCATTTTACCACCCCTAGGAGGACTTTTGGATAGCAACCACACCGCCCTAGCTTCATGAGGAGGGTCTTCCCCCTGGGGAAAAGTGAAGCCATCTGAAGGATCGATACAGTGTCCATCAGATGCTGAAAAGTCTCTGGGTCCCCATGCAGTCCAAAGGGAAGCAAAGTGAAATTGAACAATCCTTTGGAGTGGTGAACACTGTTTTTCTTTGTCCTTGGGGCTTAGTGGCATCTAGCTGCAGCCCTTTGTTAGATCAAAAGTTCTGATATAGTGGGCTGGCCTAATTGATCTGAGTTAGTCCACCCTGGGGATTGGATAGGAACAAATGGAATGCTGTTTAGTCTAAGAAGGTAAGAATATTATCCTACCATTAGGTTGGGGTACCAGTACAATTGAAGAGCACCATTGGCTGTTGGAAGGTTCAGTTATGCCCAGTTTGGCATGCCATCAATTTCTTTTTCTATAGGCCTCTTTCGTTCTTATGGGATGTGATAAGGTCTTAAACTGACGACTTGCCCTGGGTCTGTCTGTATTCTATGTTCCACTATGTTCGTTCTTCCAGGGAGACATTGTTAACTTTGAGATTACGTAAGGCTGCTGTGTCTTGGTTGTGGTGTATTTCTGGGTGTTCTTGTTCCTGTATGATCAGGTTGACCTCCAATAAAGGATTGTGCCCTTTCTTTAGTAGATTTGCATGATCTGTTTGGATAGGGTTTGACTTACCATACTACTCAAGTATGGCGTTCTTAATATTGTGTAAGTAGTCTCTCCAGTAGGATTCACCACTTGGTCACACTTTGCACTATACTGTCAAAAGTGGGGTGCAGTGTCCTGGCCACACCTATCTTGTGGTCGAAGGGTGTTCCTGGATACACACTCAAAAGGTACAAAAAAGGTATAGGATCTTCCCCCCAGATGTATACTTTTGTCAGACTGCCAGTGGGACATTGGCTGTGGCTGGGTAGCATCCACTACTTCTATTATTTAGGTAATAGCTTCATGGCATTTGTTCTGGTCCATTGTTTGCTGCGTTCTGCTTATGCAGAGCCTGATGGAAGACTTGTTGGTCAGCTTGCTGGGCTTGTAGATGGAAGGCCTGCTGTAGTTGCTGTCCCTCAGTCAAGGCTATCAACATAGCTTCCATGGCATTCTCGTGATCGCTGTGGTGCCACCACCTTGTTGTCAGCTGGTATCATCTGTAAAAAGGACAACAGGAATTTTAATGTTTGAAGTCATATTTGTATTCAGTTTACTTAAGGTCCTTCTTTCCTAGGATGTGTGATTCGCTTTCTCTCCCAACTGAGTATTGTGAGAAACCTGATGGTATTCTCACTCCTCCCCTTGGATCCTCTGAGCAGGTGGCCAGGGAAAGGCCATCGCTTTTGGATTCTGACCCTGGGGGTGGAGAAGAGAGGAAGGATCACCTGGGTGGAGGGTCCCTGGGGATCGTGAATGAGATGCTCTCAGACGAGATACGGTATTCCACATACTTGTATGCCCCATCCCCTTTCCTCCATTCTTGTGGGAGTTCCCCAATATGGGGACGGTACAGGATCCTTTGGCAGCAAATGTTATGTTATGTTACTTTGCATTTATATAGCGCCTTATGTACCATTGGTATAGTCTCAAGGCGCTGGTAGGTTGAACGCCCTCGGGAACCGAAGTTCAAGTCAGTAGAGAGAGTATAAAGGCGTCAAAGATGCGTGTGCGCACCGTATATGTGTGCTGCAGGTGTAGCATTCATGTGGAGGCAGCTTCTTAGCATTAGGTGTGGTGGTTGAGGGTTGAGGAGTATGTGTTCGTTCTGGCCGGATTATCCAGATCGATTGTGGCTGCGTTAGGCCTGAGGAGAACGCCGGCTGGAGGGTGTAACCAGCAGTGTTTAGTTAGAGTGATGTGTAGTATGAGGAAGATGTTGGTATGAGAACAGCTATACCGAATGGTGTCATAGTATCGCTGTGTTCTAGTTGGGTGATGGTGTAAAAGAAGAGAGTAAGCGTGGTGATGTGATATGATGCGTATGAGATCGGATTATATCTACATACTTCCTAATTCGTCGCTCATGCGTTCGTTCAAATAATTGAGCTTCCCTTTTAAATTGAGTATTTTTCCACATGGATGGTGTTGGACCTGGCAGCCAGCGCAGAGACATTATTAGCCTTCCGCTTGCTCCCTGTTTTGTTTTATCCATCTTAACTTCCCTTTGGTGCCTCGCCTCTCCTAACGCATGTCAGTTGCAGGAGGCTTCACAATATGTGCCTCATGTGACCGCTCGTTCTGGCCTCGGATCCCCACGCACTCTGTCTTGTGTTTGGGGCCCGACCATGTCTGGGACACATGTTCGGTTTGCAGCGCTCTCGGGCACTGGGCATTGAAGAATCACTTATCGCGGTGGAGTGAGACTTTTTCTAGCCTCTACTCGACCCCCACCTTAAGGACTTGGTCCCCAAGACCTCTTGTCAAGACAAAGTAGGCCCTCTGTTCAGCACGGCTCTGCAGCAACTCTTTCCCTGGGGTTCCCTCGCATTCAGGTTCTGGCAAGCCAGAGGCCTCTAAGGCTACTGACTTACAAGCTGAGGGGCCTGGGGGCTCTTCCGGGTGCTCTAGTGGCAGGCCTGAGGCCATCCCAGCCTCCCGCCTCACAAGCTGAGGGGCTCAGGGGCCCTACCAGGCTGTCCACCAGGCTTTCCTCAGAAGGGCAGTCAAGTTTGTCCTCTTCTTCGACCCCAAGGGGTTATGGGATCGTCGAGTGCCGCCTCCAGGATCCAGCATGGCTACTGGCACAGGTGCCGAAGTTGTCCAGCCTACTGGAGCTTGCTCAGTGGTTGTGAGTAAGGGCATTTTGACTACCGGCCAGCCGGCTGAGGGATCAGCACCTATCAGAGTGATCTCCGAGGTCGATGCCTCTGCTTCGGGTGCAAGACCCAAGCTGTATTGTTGCGGGTCTGAGGCTTCTCTTGGCCCAAGGCCTTCGTGCCCTCACGCCCAGGGCGATCAACCGTCAGCATCCGTTAAGGCCTTTCATGACCGCCTTCAGGGCCTGGCAGAGTTTTTGGGGGCCCCTCTTGCTGAGGAAGCCCCCCAAGAATCTGGATGCAAGCAGAGGTTTTGGGTAAGTGCACCACGATCAAGTCTGGCACTCCTCTCCAGAAGGATTCCCTGCAGGTGGCGTGAAAGGTCTGGGAGGAGCCCACGGTCAACACCCAGATGCACACGAAGTTGGACAGTAGGTTCAGGCTGACAGACGGGGAGCCAATCCTCCTGGCCTCGCACCCGCAGCCACATTCCTCAGTCGTGGCTGCAGCCTAATTATATTGTAAACCATCATCTTGGTCATCTTTCTCCACAGGAGCCACTTCCAGTTGTCTCTCCAAGGAGGACAAGGCCTCAAGTCCTTAGGAAGGCGCTGTTATTACATCTCAGGACTGCATCTGTGCCAAGCCAATGCAGACACACTCTTGGCTACAGCTAACCAGAAGCTGTGGCGGGAGCTCGGGGAATTTCTGCCCGACCTCCCTTCGGACTTGCAAGCCTCCTTCAAGGCCGGCCTGTTAGGCGTCCAGACCATTTCGCAGGACCTCACAGAGTCTTCGGTCCCCCACATCGACACAGCCAGCAGAGGACTGTGCCTTTGTGTCAAGATGAGAAGGACGACATGGATGCACACCACTAAGCTTTCATCTGACTTGCAGGAGCGGATCCTTGATCTGCCCTTCAAGGGAATGTACCTTTTTCATTCATCAACCGATGACGAGTTCTCAAAAAAGAAAATCTCAACTCAAACTGCCAAGTCCTTGGCCACCCTGACAAAACCTGGGCAGAAGTCCTTCCCTCAGTCCCATGCCAGGACAGATAAAACCCTGTGCTTTCTCCAGCTTCAAGGAGTTTTCGGACTTTGGTACACGGACACCTGGAAGCATCTTTTCAACAACCGTGGATCCTCTCTGTAGTCTCCGCCAGCTTCAATCTTCCTCTTCCTTTACCTCTACCATCCTCTCTTCCTCTTGGTCAGATTGGGTCCCCGGCTCTTTTACGGGGGGGTCCTTTTGCTCTTGGAGATGCAGGCGATAGAACCGGTCCCTCTTTCAGACAAGGGCTCTGGGTACTATTCCAGGATTTTTGCATTACCCAAGAACAACTAGGCTGGCCTGAGGGTTGTCCTGGACTTGTTATTTCTAAATCTGGCTTTAACGCTGGAACGCTTAAAGATAATTACTCCCGGACATAGCCAAGTCTCTGTGTGCAGGAGACTGGATGTGTTCCCTGGACCTCAAGGATGCATACCTGCACTTAACCATCTACCAACTGCATCGGAAGTTTCCAAAGTTCACGATTGTCGTTCCACTTTCAGTACAAGGTGCTGCCCTTTGGCCGGAACTCGACCCCTCGTGTTTCCACAAAGTTGATGAAAGCAGTGGCGGGCCTTCTCCGCTTGGAGGGCCATCATCTGTACCCTTACTTGGACGACGGGCTAGTGAGGGCGGGGTCACCCGAGGGAGTGTCGCACTCCTGCCAGAGACTGGCGGATAACCTCATCAGCTGGGGTTCTCCCTCAACCAGAGAAAGTCACAGTTGTGCCCATCTCAGGAGCTGGTCTTCCTAGGGACACTGTGGTTCAGCAGGTGTTCCCTATGCCCAAGAGGCTCCTGTCCCTCTGCAAGGTGGTGGGGCACCTTCTGGCCAACTCAACAACTTGGGCCTTGTGGTTCCAGCATATTCTGGGCCTGGTGGCCTCCTGCATGCTCACTTGCCTCAAGATGAGGCGCCTCCAGCTCCATCTGACGGCCAATTGGGATCAGGAGAAGGGGTCTCAGTCAGACAGGATACCAATACCACTGCTCCTACTGCCCGATCTTCGCTGTTAGATGATGGATGGCAATGTTGCAGTGGGAGCCCCCTTTACCCGACAGGTGCTGACCCTGGTGGTGATGAGACTCCTCTCTTTCGGGCTTGGGTCTACGCTGGAGGGCCACACAATTAATGGAGCATGGTCCAGGTCGAAAGCCCTTCTGCATATCAGTCTGCTCGAGCTTAGGGCAGTGGGCCTGGCCCTGAAGGCATTTTTGCCCCTCATCAGGGATAGATCTGTTCTGGTCAGGACAGACAATTCTACTATGATGTTGTACGAGAACAAGCAGGGTGGCACCTGTCCCCTCGCCCCCTCCCACCTCTGCATGGAGGTAGTATCGATCTGGGAATGGGCCCTGAAAGAGGGGGCTTGGGTTTCACCAGTCCACCTTCCGGGGGACCGCAATGCAGAGGCGGACCAGCTGAGCCACTTGGGGTTCAACACCTACACGTGGGAGTTGTACGACGACTCCTTTTTGCCCTTGTTCCAGCATTGGGGGTTCACAGACCTGGACTTGTTTGCATCCCGTCTCAATTCCAAGTGCCCCAGTTTGATTTGTGGGCAGGACAGGGCCAGGGTTCTCTGGGAGATGCCTTACAGATCTGTTGGCACGACCACAGGTTTTGTGCGTTTACGCCCACCCCACTGCTCCTATGGACCCTCCACAAGTGTCGGGCTGCAGTGGGTTGCAGACTCATCCTGATTGACCCCCACTGGCCTTTGAGACCTGGTTTTTAGATCTGCTACAGTTGTGCTCCTAGCGTCCCATCCACCTTCCAGTCACCAGCAAGGTATTCCTGATGCAGCAGGGGGGGCGGGGTGGAACATCTGGACCCAGCCAAGCTGGCACTGGTGGCCTGGTTCCTGACCAGATGAGGCTTCAACATGCTCAATTTTCGTATGACAACCGGTACATCATTCAGCAGGCCAGGGGGCCCTCCACTAGGGCCCAGTATAAGAGTAAATGGACTAGGTTGTGCCATTTGGCTTGTAACAAGGTTCTGGACCCTGTCACCTGTTACCTGTCCCCTGAATGACATACTGGCTTTTTCATCACACCTGGCTCATTCTGGAGTTCAGGTGGATACTTGCTGAACTTATTTGGTGGCCATTGGGGCTTACAAGAATTACTCCAAGCATGCGTTTCCTGCGGCCAACCCGGTGGCTAAGTCCCACCCTAAGGGGTTGTCTAGGCGTTTTTCAACAGTGCAAAGGCCACGCTCGGTCTGGGACTTCATTGTAGCTCTCGGAGCGTTGCAGCGCAGGCCTTTTGAGCCGCTGGCCTCTGTGGACATCAGCTTGGTGACACTGAAGACTGTTTTACTGGTGACTCTCACCTCTGCGCGCAGGATTAGTAAGTTGCAGGCCGTGTCCTTGTGTGAGCCATTCACCATGTTTCACAGCGGCAAGGCCATCTTGCGCACTCACCCAAACTTCCTGGCCAAGGTGGTCTCCCCATTTCATCCGAATCAAGCGATCTGCCTGCCGGTGTTCTTCCCGAACCCACAGTCAGAGGCACAGAGGGCCCTGCATTCCTTGGACCTCGAGCGGTTCCTTAAATTTTACCTCTCTCGGACGAAATCCTTCAGGAAGTCCTAGACATTGTTTGTGACCTTTGGGGGCTCCTCCCCCTGCCCCTGCTCTCGGTCCTCCAAGGCTTCCATTGCCATTTGGATGGTTCAGGCCATTTCAGAAGTGTACACGGCCATGAGCAGCCCTGTTCCTGAGGTGATTCATGCCCATGCAGTCAGAGCCAAGGCCACGGCCGTCGCTTTTCAGACACATGCATCATGGGATATTATCAGCAAGGCAGCTGCTTCGGCCACTCCGTTGGCCTTCTGTAAGCACTACTCACTGGACACCAGCTGCAGGCACGATGCAGAGTTTGGTCATGCGGTTCTGAAGAACCTTTTTGCTTCATCCTAGATCTGCTGTTTCTTGTTCGGTAGAATCACCCACAAGGATGGAGGAAAGGGGACGGGACGTGTGAGTAATTAGTTACTCACAGTAGTGACTAACTAGAGTACTTTTAGTCCATAGTCCCCTTTCCTCCATACGTCCCACCTGCCTTCCAATTCTAGTAGGCCATTGGCTGTTTTGTAATAAGCGTAGCCAGTTATCTAAGCGTCCGATGTGCTCAAAGGGGACTGAGGGGGAGGCACCCGAGGGCGGGGCCATGGCGGGGCATTCCCACGTACAAGGCAGCACCCCCGCGCACTCTACTAAATTTAAAGGGGTAGCTCAATATTTCGCTGCCAAAGGTTCCGGTACCGTCCCCATGTTGGGGAACGCCCACAAGGATGGAGGAAAGGGGACTATGGACTATGAGTACTCTAGTCACTACAGTGAGTAACCTTACTTTTCCCTTCCAGGAAGAACCCCTATCCCAGAGGCAGTTATGGGATACCGTACCCCATGTCCCATTGACCAAGAAAAGGACAGGAGATATCAACAGTCCAGAAGTATCAAAAGGAGGAGGAAGAAAAGCATTGGGAGTGGGGTGCCATCAGGCGAGACAGGGTATCCCCCTTTTCCTATTGACCATCCTACCTTTATGGGCTATTATATGCCAACTCCCAACTGC
This sequence comes from Ambystoma mexicanum, assembly GCF_040938575.1. Taxonomy (NCBI): domain Eukaryota; kingdom Metazoa; phylum Chordata; class Amphibia; order Caudata; family Ambystomatidae; genus Ambystoma; species Ambystoma mexicanum. The sequence continues at coordinate 623,863,964 of NC_090936.1, forward strand.
CGAGGAAGAGGAGACAGAGTAATGTACACCAGACCATTTCACCACTTTAGTACTGGGACGAGAAAGATGCCTGTAAAGTGTAGTGAAAGTCAGGCATGTGCTCTTAATCATGGTCAGGCAAATCCAGGTGGAAGTATAAACCTGAAGCCTGTTAAAAGGTTACAGGTGTCCAAAAGGAGACAGAATGTGCATCCAAGAGAGGGACAGGGAGACCTGTGGGAAGTGGACCAATAGGAGACCCGTGTGTGGATGAAGAAGCCGTGGTGGGACCTGTGGGACAGCCAGGACACTGGCCCAAAGTCCATAAGCAGGAGCCCCTGCAACGAGGGACGTGCAGCAGGGGCTGTGGAAGCATTGGAGGGAGCAGGACGCTGTCTGTGTCCAGTCCGAGGCAGTGGCTTGCTCAGTGGGGCAGAGACAAGCCCCTGAATGCGAGCAGGGCGTGTTCCAGTGTGCCACCGACCTGCAAAGCTGGAAGAGGGAGCAGGGGTTGCTGGGGAACAACGCAGCAGATGAAGAGGATTGTTCAACGTATAGGCAGATTGCACTCCTTAACACAGATGCAAAAATGTTTAGGAAGATCACCACCACTCGGCTGATGGAAGTTTTGCCAATGTTAATAGATTGAGACACACATCTGCCGTGAAGAGACGGGACTGAGACATATCTCCATTCCCACGTGGAGCCACCAAGCAGGAATGGAACTCTGACAAATGGATTCCCACTGCACCGATCAATGATAATATGTGTATCTCAGAATATGTAAATGTAACACAATACTACAGAATGTTATGTTTAAAGCATTAAATGAACAAACAAAACTGAAAGAATGTAAGTTAACAAAGCAATCTATTAAACCCTGCACTGCTGTAACAGGAATAATTGGAAGTTAGCCTACAAATTGCCAAAGAATTGGTGAAACAAACAGGCAAGTGTGCCAAAGCTCCTGTTGGCTCATGCACACCCGCTGTATGTAAACCTGTTGAATATGTCACTCAAGTCACATTCTGAAATGTCTGTAACCAAGGATTATGTAGTAATAATCCTGGAAATCTGAATAAAACCCAACATTGGTAACACACTAACTCATATATGGTATGTATCATTTATGTGAAAAATCAAGACCGGCACTGAGCGCACTATCATGAGAAGATACAATTTGACCACTTTTGACCCAATCAGGTTGGAAAGGTTTTACAGCCTCTCCTTCACCTGTTGCGGACAGTATCACCCACCCATAGCTCAAACCCCACCATAACTAATAGGGTTGGCACAACCATCCCAGGCCACACACCGACAGACATTACGCCACTAAATTTATCCTGTCTGGCAAACCCCCTAGAATACCAAAGAAGGTGCTAATGAGACCTCCAAGCAAGGGAGGTTTGGGTGTCCCTTTCGTACGAAAATACTATCTGGCTGTACAAATAGCCCTCATGTTTGACTGGCTGACGGACATGAGGAATCCGAAGTGGAACTTCACGTGCTTCCGTTTATAAAGAAAGAGATTAGGCACAGCTTGGTCGGCAGTTTGCGATGACGACATGCACTGTAAAGCACTGGGACAGGGCGAGTCAACTTCTCGGGATTCCCATGGGTCTAGGTCCATTAATCCCACTCACTGAAAACCTAGAGATTTCTCTGGGGATGAATACATGAGTTTTCACGAATTGGGAAAGAGACTCAACACTAAAACTCACTGACCTATATAGAGAAGGAGAACCCCTAACTTTCACTGTGTGTAGGGCAAAGTTAACACTTCCTAAAACAGAAAGATTTAACACTGCATAGCGACCGCATCTCTCAAAAAGGCAGCTTCTAGAAGTTCTACAGGGCTGGAACTCGCATTGTTGGAAGGTAGAAGATCGAAGAAAATTTCTCAAACATATAAGCTGCTAGAGCAGTTGAGTTAGGGGGAGAAACTGCCCTACATGCTCGAGTGGGAACATGAAATCTGATAGGGAATGGCTGAAGACTCATGGCGCAAAATCTGGCAGTGAGCCCATAAGAGCTCCAGATGTACTCAGATTAGGGAGGGCGCTATCAAGGTGTGCGATCGGTGGTACCTACCCCCAACTGGACGTCCCAAAATTTACCAGACAAGCTCAGATCGCTGCTGGCATGGACATGGGGAAAGACCAGACTTTATACACATGTGATGGAGTTGCCCATGATGCAAATCTTCTGGAAAGAGGTTATAGTGCGGATAAAACAAATCACGGGAAGTCCACTCCCTCCTAGCCCCCAAGTGGTGATTCTGGGAAACGGTCCAGATGATGGCTCCTTCCCACTCTCTGGCTGATTGCCCATTTATTTCTTGTGGCAAAAATAACTGGAGCACAATTTTGGAAGTTGCAGGAGGGTTCCCGATAGCATACTGGTGGATTAAAATTTGGGATATTTTGTCCATGGAGATAACCACAGCGCTAAGGTCCAACTCAATACCCAAGTACACCCAGGTATGGGCTTCCTTTGTGGACTTGGGCAGAGATAGGGAAGCAGCCCTATTTAGACCAACCTTAATGAGGCACTTGGCCTTGGGTTAGTGGAAACAGATGGGGATGAACTAGGAGACATTCCAGGATTATCCCAAAAGCATGAAGGGGACTCGCCTGCTAGAGAGTAGTAGTGTGGGGGGGTAGGAGTCCTAACAGGGGTTCTTTAAGGATGACTATGTTCTGGAGAAGGCTTCAGCAGAAGTGATATACATATATTTTTTCCTGTATTGGGGGAAGAGGGTGAAAACGAGTTCATGATATTATTTCGGAATGTTGTTCACTGTTATTTACATTGAAGACAAAAATGAAATAAAGCTATTAAAAAAAGATTTAACAGATCTTTATTTAATATTGAGATAATTAGGATTCGGATTTGGCAAATATCTAAAGGATCTAGGGGAAATTCTTAAAACTAAAGAGGTTGTCTCTTGTGGCACACCCTATGCTACAAAGGAAATATTCAAATGATGTGGCCAACAGAAATTCCTCAAACCTAGTCTTGAGAGTCTTTAGCCGCTGGGCTACCTTCAATCCTATTCTTAAAGTCCACCCTAAACTAGTCAAATAAAAACAAACAAGTGCTCCTGGGAAGACTCCTATACGATGTACTCATTCTGGACTTCCTTTACCCACTCTACTTCCCCAACACGAAGGACTTTCCCTGGTGGTTCCACAGTCTTCTCTTAGGCCTCTCGAGGGCCAAATATTCACAGATTGCCATGGCCACTTGCCCAGGATCACAGGAGCTGCACCATCAGGTGGAGGGAGCAAGGGGCACCATGGTTCACACACATCCCTTTGGGACGTTTATACATTCGGGACCCGTTGGACTCTGTCCTGGTGCCTTTGGCTCATGGAAAAACATAAGCAAGACTCTCTTTATTATGGGCAGGAGTGCTTGGAACAGAAGCAAGACTCTTTTATTATGGGCAGGAGTGCTTTCAAGAACTTTACTCCACTTGTGTGCAACCAGTCCGAGGCGTGGCCTTCTATCTTCAGCTGCACATGCAACTTCAAGGAGTGGCAAGGTGTGGTAAGCAGGACTGAACTAGTGGGCGTGGCCTTAAGAGCTCAGCTATAAAAGCCAGCTCAACCGCAAGGCACACGCTTTGCGTTAATCTGCATTCACATGCAGCATAACGCTCACCGTCCTGCTCCTGTCCTGACGCGTACCTTCTGGAGTCAGCTTACACCTGCATCCATCACCGCTGAGCCTGGTGTCCATTCTTCATCTTCCGGATCGCAGGACTTCAGCTCTGGGCACGACACCTTCTTCATCTCCGGCATGCAGAACTCTAGCTCCCGGCACCGCAGCACAACATCTTCATCTCCGGCATGCAGAACTCCAGCTCCCGGCACCGCAGCACAACATCTTCATCTCCAGCACGCAGAACTCCAGCTCCCGGCACCGCAGCACAACATCTTCATCTCCAGCACGCAGAACTCCAGCTCTGGACTCCGCAGCACGACATCTTCTTCTTCCACAAAGGCGGACCCTGTGAAAGGACAAAAGACAAGGTTAGGAATACAAACCTGCAGTTTAAGGTCGCGCTTGCAAAATTCTTTGCGCTTGTCCTTAAAAGCACACTTACCTGCTGCCGGACCGCCTCGGAATCCTCCGCTCCTCATCTGGAGCCACTTCGGGCTCTGTTGCTCTGCTGGACCGCAATCACACCTATGTGGGGAGAAAGATGGACTTTGATACAGAGCTGGCAACAGGCTGAGTACAAGACAATACAAATACTTCACGACAAACAGAAAACAGAAAGACACTTACCAGAAAGGCATGGAATCGTCGCAGCTGGACTGGACACCACGTATAAAGGACCAGTGAAGGAACTCCGTCCTCATTCTACATGCGCCCCTGCCAGAAGTAGCAGGACAGAGAGTTCACCCTTAATAATCTACAGGAGCAGGGTTCCAATTCATCACAGCAGCCCACAGACTATTTGCAGCGGGGGGAAGCAGATTGGGGGGTCCTCCTTCACGGGAGAGTTGTAACCGAACCCCAACATCCCCACAGAGACCAGGTGAGCGTAACACAGATAAGCTTCTCCCCGCTGTCAGACCTTCAGAATTCTCAGGAGGTCTCTCTTAGACTTTGGGTTAATCAGTTTTCACATCAGCACTCCTGGACCTTTTGTTTCTCAGTATTCCCAACAGGGTCCTCCAGGACCTTGGGCTTCAGAATTCATGAGAAGTCGCTTGTGGACCTTAGGTTTCAGGATACCCAGCAGGCCTCTTCCTTAAGCCTCAGGTTACAGTATTTACAACATGCCTCTCTCATAGGCCTTTGCCCCTCCTGCCAGGGCCTGGAACCTCTATTACCTTTTCCCAGGTGCTGCTGGTGGATAGCTCTAAGCTGTGGTTGTCCACTTCCACCAAACTGTTGAGTGGGCTGTTGTGCCTTATCGGTCAACCATCCTCCTCCAGGGCTCAGCAGCTCTCTGCAGGTCTTCGTCCAGGCAGCAGTACTTCTAACAGACTCCCTGTCAGCAGACTCAGCTTGTATCAAGAAAGCATGTCTGCTTCCTCTAGGTAGCAAGAAAATGTCTTCCTTGCTCCGCAACCTTCTCCTTCTATGCTGGTGAGCCTCCTGGGTCCACCACGCCGGTCCTCGCCCTGCGATCTCCTCAGCCTCACAGAGACGTGTTCTCTTCTGCCAACAGCAGACAGTGATGTTATGCTTCACTTGCCTTTTAAACTTCCAAGGCACAGGTGGATATGAGTAAACAATAGAATGCTCACTGTGCTTGGGGCATTTCTCATTCTGCATAGTTCTTCTTTGTCCCAGTACTTTGGTTATTCTGGGGAAAGAGAGTCCATGTTTTGGATTTGGTCATAGACAATCACATTTTTAGTAGTCTCAAATGGAAATTGATTCTTGGATAAAATGGTAGGTGGAATTGGAAAGAGTGATCTCCCTATTCTTCATGGGAAAAAGAGTGGGCGTATAACAATAGGCCATGAGGGTATTGGGTATGGGAGGGTTCTCTTCAAGGGAGAATGGGGGATACCATGTCTCACCCAATGAAGCCATGACATCTCCCCGGAGGTTGTCTCCTCCCATGTGATCCTCCCTCATATTGCCACCCCCAGGGTCAGGATCAAGTAGCGGCTGCTGTCCCCTGGCCACATGGGAGGAGGTCACCACCTGGAAATCGGTAATGACTCCATCAAATTCATCAAACGTGTCTCTGGTGCAATCCGTTCCTGCATGGTTTACATATCAGAAGGCCCCTACTGAATGAACTAAGAGGTTATTACACTTTTAGTATTGCAGTTTCTTCTGCTTTTCAAAGGGCAATCTGTTTGGACATCTGTCACACTGCAGAGTGGGCCTCACTGCACATGTTTTCATTGCATTATTTCCCTGAATTCAATACCTGGTCATGATACCAGATGTTGCCAATTTGTCAGATCCTTCAGTATTCTGCTGGGGGACTTTTTAAATCGATGAGGGATCTGTGGCCAGTAGGTATCCACTAAAGGACAAGTTACTTACCTTTGAAACATTCTAATGTATTTGTTCCTCCTGCACAGACTCCTCGACTTAGAGAGATTTCTAGGTGCTACTCTAGCTTCTAGGGATCACTGCGACAGCATCAACTCGGCTCGGTGGCACCTGTACCATGACTACAGATATAACTTCATGTGTAGTAAATAAGGAGTTGGCTGTGAGCCATGACCTCCGTTGCTTTTTTCCAGTAGTTCAGCATGCTGAGTCAGGAGGACGCCACTGCTTCATAATAATTTTACCAGTGTCATGTCTCCCCTAAATCCTGCAGGGTGTGCGGGAACCCCATGCCCATGTCACCCTCCCAAGAGCTGCATTTGGTGCTTGGGTCCCAATCCTGACGAATTTTGGGTCCCAATCCTGAAGAATTTTGGATCCTGTCAGTCTGTGCATTCTAAGTCCCTGAGGGAATGTGCCACAAAGCTTTTTCTTCCAAGTATAGGCCTCACCTGGTGAAAAAGCCCAAATAACCTAAGAAACCACTCTCCTATTGATTCCTCAAAGCGGCATTCTTATTTGTCCTCCAGGAACCACCATTTTTGCTCTTGCTCTAGGGAGACTGGCTGGCACCTCAAACCCAAAGCAGGGAGGAACTCATACAGAAAATTACATCCTTTTTTTCCAAGGCGCCCGTGATTGAGCAATGGCCGTCTGCACATTCTGAGGCAGGTCCAGAGCTGTGTCCTCTAACTTGGTCTTGGTGCCACTCAGTGCCAGCTCCTCTATGAAGGCGCAGGTGACCAAGAGGTTTTCCCCAGCCACCAGGTATGTATTCCCCATTGGCATAATCCAAATATTGATGCAAAAGTTGACCCACTGCCTTATGTGCTGGAAACCACAGAGGAAGGCATAGATTTCCCTAAGGAATTAATTAGCCTAAAACTTGCTGGGCGACAGCAACCTTGATACCATGCCTGAATTCTAATTCATTTAGGACTTGGCCTATGGGAACCCAAAGTGATCCTTTTAGAGGATCATTGCCAAAGCATTTGACTGTCTTCTGATCACTGCTTATTTGGTAACAAAGGCACAGTACAGCCTTCCTGACATTTTGGAGCAAGGCCCTTCTAAAGAGAAATGTCATCCATTCACAGCTGCCTTTTCCAAACATAGCATTGAAGTCTGGCTCATACCTGCCTTCACCCCAGCTGTTGACCAGGATCACACCGAAAATGTACTGCCCTACCCCTTTTGAAGTGAGAGCCTTCATCGCCCATCCCACTGTAGAAAGCCTGGTCATTCAGCCCTTCATGGAAAAACAAAGGTGGACATCATTCCCTCTTTTCCCCCTGCAAAGAGAGAGCAAGAAACTGGCTACCCTTGGCCATAAGGTTTTACCTTCGGGTAGCCCACCATTGCATGCTGCTAGCGCCTGCATTGCCCTAGCAAGATACTCTAACACTCTCTGGAATGTGATGACGGAGGCAGCGGGCAATAAGCCTCTAGAACTGAGTATGGGGTTCTCTAATCAGGTTTATGATCGGAAGGAAGCGACTAGACAGATTCTGCAGTTTGGATTAAACACTGCAGATTGTGTGGGTCTCTCCATAGGCCGAACAAACCAGACTCTTTCTTTGCCATCCCCGCTTTATTTTTATTTATTGGTCATATATATATTGCGCTAATACACTTTAACAAGCGTTTCAAAGCGCTCCAATGCGGGGAGGGAGAGTAAATTACATTCATAGTAGGCATTGGAACATTCAGAATGGGCAGGTGCTATGCGTTAGAGGTACAACATAGAACAAAATACATACTGATTACAACATATGAACATTATTATTGTACATGCCTGACAGTCGTTGCAAACAATGCAAGAGCCTTTACATTAGGGGAGAGAGCGGCAGGGTGAACGGTAGGGTAAGACAAACAGAACAATTTGACTATCATCGTGCATGACAACAGCCCTGATAGCATTAAGTGCTTCAGCCCTAGTGGAGAGGAGGGGGTTGGAGGCAGTAAGAGGCACACTCACTTGGAGCACAAAAACGAAACTGGCAACAGATGTAAAGGACACCTAAAGTGGCAGCAGGAGAATAGTCAAAGAAATCAAATTACGTGAGCTTCCAACTCACAGTAAAGCTGTAGGGGGTCAGGTTCTGCCTTCAGAGTCTAGAAGACTTCATCATGGTGTGCTGACACAGTGAAGAAATAAGAGGCGGGGCCTCTGTCTTAAATGCCCGGACAGGCTCAGACAGGGCCTTGGTTCGTGGGCCTTGGTGTTGGAGACCAGCTATTTGCCTGTCAGTTCCCCATTGGGCCAGAAGAAGAGGAGGAGAGGGACCAATCAGCAGAGATTAGGGGTAGGTGCAAGGCACTACAGTGCACGGGGGAGGTGGGCGGCCATCTTGGAAGGTGCTGCCCAGAAAGTACCATTGGGCAGCAAGGCTGCAAAGATAAGAAACAAAGGCTTTCAAACATGTAAGATGTAATGGGAGCGCTCCTACAACCAAGTCAAGCCCATCAAGGCAGGAGCACCAAATATTGCCCGCTTTGTCGCGCTGGATGAAATACAGCGAAACCACAATCCCTGCGGGGCATACCTCATGTTGGTTGTGGGAGAGACACGACTCCTGCATCCTCCGAACTACAGCTGAAGGGAACCCCTCACAGAGGGAGCAGTAGAGAGAAAGGGTCAGTTCCTTCATGGGGTTTGAACCTAACATTTCTTAACTCTTTAACTGCCATGGGTCCACCCCACCCCCCAGTGCCAATGCCTTTTTGGTGATTTCGTATTTCGCCATTCAATGCCTTCTAATGTTTTCTCTTACATTAACCCCTTAAGTGCCAAGGACAAGGTATCTCGTCCTTGGCAACAGGGGAGTAATCCCAAGGACGAGATACCTCGGCCTTGGTACTTAAGGGGTTAATGCGGCTCTCTTTGAACCAATGAATTTATGCCTATTTCGGTTGCTCAACCCTTAAGTTAATTTTCCTGGTTGCATCACATCTGCGAGGTGGGTGAATGAGATCCAGCTTCCTTTTGTCATGCCTTCCTACATCGTCTCCTCCAAAGAAATATTGACTTTGTGGGTGAGCTTGTCCTCTCTTTGCAAGGTTATGTTGAACTTTCACATGTTTGAGAAGATCCATCTTTGAATCTTCTAACCTCTGCCTCGTCCATATAAGACGTCTAAGAGACCTTTCAACATCTGTATTTCAAGAGGGCTCTTAGCCACTATGTCTCCCAGGCGAGGGAAATCAATCAGGATGACCAGCTGTTTGCTACTAACTTTGCTGGTTATCAGGTTGACATGGCTGTTGACCAGTAGACCAGACCCTGTTCAAGTGGAAAGTCCTTTTAAAAAAAATTCATAAAACATTTTATTCAGAAAAGAATGTAAACAAATTAATTTTATAAACAATACAAGCAGTTGTGAACATACCTCTTAGAGTTACAAAACAGATGGCTCTTAAAATGGAGCAGTATCCTGTTCCTCTTCCTAGGGTCTGTTTGGGCTATCACAGCAGACATATTAGGAAATGGCACATGGGACCACAGAGAATACAAAAACATGAGATGAGGGAAGTTGGGGGCAGGGGGTATGGAAAAGGAAGCCGAACAGTAGGCATGCCCAAGCGTTCAAGGGCAGTCTTATAGGGCAGGGGGGCCATTCATCGCACTCCAAAATAACATATTCTTTTATCATACATGTATGCAAGTCCTCTCCTCCCACCCCCAGATCTTGTCATATCCATCCAGGTCATCACTGGACAGTAGCAATAAAGCCTCATTCAACATCTCAACCCCCTGGCTTTGTCTCGCTTTTCCAGAAGCATACAACCTCTATTTCATTACATTTCAGAATGCTACGATCTGGCCAACAAGGATGTGCCTGAAGGTCTCGCCACCCATTCCGCCGGAGGCCTAGTAACTACTTCTATCTTGGTGACGGGTGTCCCGGTTATTGACATCTGTGAGGCTACTACATGGACTTCTCCACACTTGCTCTCCAAACATCACTGCCTGGATTCCTTGTCCGGCCAAGAAGCCTGCTTTGGTTGAGCTGTGCTCCAGCTTCCTAGTGTAGGTGTTTCCTCACTGTCCTCCCTCCTCCAGATTCCATACTGCTTTGGGAGTCTTTCTAAGATGAGGAATCTGTGTGGAAGGAATCTTTTAGAAGAACTAATTACTTACCGTCTTCTTCCAGCAGCATTCCTCATCACACCCTATATCTTACCACTCGTTCAGTATAGCTCATTAACTCTTGCAGATTTGCAGTACCTCAACAGGAGTGCAGAGGGAACAGGAGGAACTGAGGACATGGGCTGCAGCCGACAACACAAACTATGCATCATATTACATGCAGAGTCATGAACACCAACACTACGGAGAGAAGCCTCAGTGCACGCCATGGTGGCTGGAAAAGGGTCCAAAACATGAATGATGCTGGCAGATTTTCTAAAATGAGGAATATGTGGAAGAAAGGAACAATCCATTACAATGAACATTACCAAAGGAAACTGTTCTTTTCTGATGGATAAGTACATCCTCCCACAGATCCATCATTGACCCTCCCTACCTCCTGGCTCTATGCAGAGTGGGTGTGTAGTCGCATCACATCTCCTAGTGGATCTTGAAAACATCTTAAAAACGAATCTGAGCCTTCGAATGTAGGTCTAAAATGTTATGAAATCTGTGGTAGGAAGCTCTGATCCATCCAAAGGAAATCTGCAGATGTTAAGTGGATTTTAACTGTTGCATATATCTGATTCATTTGCAGCAGATGGTGTGTGTTTAGTGGTGTTCCATGGTGCTGGTGTCTACAGATATAGCATTAAAAGATGTCCTCAGTTATGGCTTGCTTCATCAGGCTATGCATTCAAGCAGACAGAGACATCTATATGACTGGTAAATCCTTCAAGAAGTCCTTTTTTGGTTTAAATAAAATTCTTGAAGTTGACTCCACCAAATTCATATATGCATGCCTCTTTTTTTGGCCAAGTAATTTGGGGTTTCTGTTGGACCACTGACATCACGGTTACGATATCAATGTGTGCATCTTAACTATAGGCAAGGTATTTCTGAATTACAGCAAAGCCTCTTAGAAATGGGCAAGGGAATATGTAAACGCCCCAGTGATGTGCAGATTATATTGAAAGCAGGATTCCTTAGTGCTTAGAAGCCTGACCAAACAAACGTTTGTCGTCAAACAAAAATATGGGGGGAGGGGTGCCTGTGTGGGTATGTGAGATTCTATTTTACTCTCTTAAATTTTATTTCTGTCTTTTTATTTTTTGCAGCATCATTGTAGACAATGTGGAAATATTTTTTGTGCAGAATGCTCAGCAAGGAATGCCTTGATCCCCTCCTCCAAGAAGCCTGTCCGTGTTTGCAACTCGTGTTTCCAGGACTTGCAAGGATGAAAATGGTTATGTAGCTTACCGCCTAGACACCACAACCTCTTTATATTATATATGACGATGCACTAAACCTAGCCCTCAAACTACTGTTCCATTTGTACAAGAATTGTAATATTTGTCAAAAAAGAATACCCTTTGAAATGTTTTATTGATGGAAAGTAAAACTATTGTATTTTTGTGAGACATGGGCTGCAGTAACATTCTGCTTGCTAAATGCCTATATACTCCTTAAATATCCTTATGCTCTGTGAGTTTTGGACTGTCTGTTTTTCGCTATATACAGTAGTAAGGCTAACAAAGGAATTACAATATACATATTTTACTTATTTTGACTGAAATAATTTACTAAACGGACATTGCTGCAACATTCATTATTATCTTTTTGGGAGAAGCAGGATGCACACGTTTACATATGTTTTATGGATTTTTTAATATATCATGTTATGGAAGTACTGCGTTAATAACAATAGGAAAAGGTTTTGTTTCTATGTATGTCATTCAGTATTTACAGGAACAATCTGATTATCTTTGATTGTATTTTGTGTCAAGTGTTTTAATTTGTACCCTGTCTAATAACCATGTGAGCCCTAGTTATTTCCACTAAAGGTTAAATCTGCCTCTCACATCATGGCCGGTTATATAAACACAGCCCCTCCTTCCCCACGTTTACAGATAATTGGCTCCACCAATAAGAAGGTGCATAAAAGTAACACAATCGTTAGCGGCTAGACTCCAAGTCCATATCTCTGGTCACTAAGCTTCAAAACTGCTCCTACATCCAAGCCCATGGATTTTCCAGTGCAATCTGTTATAAGTATTAACTCTCACCTAACTCTTTCACACTGACACTGTAGCTTTGCCACACTAACTTCAGTATTGCTGATTTACTAACTTAAGAACAAATCAGTGTCACCGTGAAGTGTGTTTACAGTGCTGACGTTATGGTGTGGAGAAGTAAATGTGGCAAAGTGATGGGGAAATACAGTACATTTGGGCTACAGTATGGGAGCACATTTTTGCACAACACAAAAACAGTTCACATTGAAGGCTGGGTGGAAGTGTGGCCCTCCTTTGCCCAAAAGACGCACCCCCTACTTGCCCACTTGATTCTATACTACAGTCTCTTCTCTTTGCTCAGAAGATATTTGATACTTTTTATATATCTGAACGATTCTTTGTACTATTTCCATACGTCCTTTTACCTAGACAGATGGGTCTGTTCCACTAGTTTTCTTGCGGGCTAGTCTAGGCCCACAGAGGCACACGCGGTTGGAGAAGCCTTAGGTCTTAATTACTTGTACATTACCCTTTAGGAGTATGAAAATTTGGCGACAAATTCCAATCCTCTGATTCCAACAATCTCTTTAAATGAAAGTAGGTGTTAGATTCTACATGTTATGAATGTTGTGTAGAGATTCCATTGATCTATGTGTCCCGGTCACCATAGGGTGCTTTGATGGAGCACATCATGGATTGCTTGATCCCACCCTCTCAAAAAGCACGGATACTAACTGGACCTACATTTGACATGTTATGTAGGTTGCAAAGAATAGTTGAGATGCTGTTCAGTAAAATGCACCATCTTCTCCCTTGGTGCAGAAGTTACTGAAGACCCCATTCCCAGAGGAATGCACCATTCACAAATTGCGTAGTGGGTCATTGAAATGGTTTTGACTCTAGAAGGTGCTCCTTTTGGGTTCTTGCCTGTTTTCCCACTCCAGGATGCGATCGGCCCATCCAGCACCAGTGCAGCTTCCAGGGAGATGCTCTACTAGCCATTTCTGGCTCATACTTAAACATCACCAGTGTACATGGTGATGATGCAACACACATACATACGCGTTTCAGCCGCAGATCCAATACCTGATCGCCCTTGTGATGAAGTTATACTTATTAAATCAGATTTATTAGGTTGAGTGAACATTACCAGTTCATGCACAGAGAATGGCCCCCCTGCAATCCCCAGTTCCACCATATGCTCCACATATGCCACTACAGGCCTAGCCTCAGAATGTAGCCATGCACAAGCATGTTTGAAATCTCCTGGGCTCTCGGGTTCAGATACACCATTGCCGCCATTGGTCCGCTCTCATGGCCAATGTCAGCATATTCAGATCCTTCTAATCAGCCAGTTACTTGCAATGATACTTACAATAAGGAAGAGTTGGACAGAGACCATCAGTATAAGATCAGCGTCCCCAATAGACATTGCCTTGGTGTGAATGGGCCTGACGCTATGGGGTGGAGGGGCTGTATCCTTTCATGAGTAGGTTCCTGCCCCATTTTTGTCTTGCTTTTACATAAATAAGGTTGGTGATCCCTATAAAGAATCATGTGTTGAAGAAGGCATAGATAATATTGCAGAATCTACAAGTTGTCTGTAAGAAGCTGGATTGGGTCCAGGTGTGTTGCCACCTGCACCTAGTAAGGAACTTGGGATCCATGTCTTTACATCAGAACCAACATTATCAGTGGTGATATACCAGTATTGATTTGTTAAATTCTTTTTCGTATTAGAAATTGGGGGGGGGTAATGCTGGTAACCCCATTTTCTTTTCATTCTCATTGTCCATTTTCATTTTTCAGTCTGTTGTGGGTTTTTTGTTGTACCAGTTACCGGAGTACAGGTACATTTGCACCAGCAGAAATACATACCTAGTCCTTCACCATACTACTCATCACTGGTTTAAATTGCACCTGAACCACATCATGAGTATGGTACTTCGGTCTGTGGTACACAGGCGGGCCTGTACTTCTCATGCATTTTATCAGAAGTGCACTTGAGTGTTCCCAAGCAGTAGATGAGGAGTTAAATGAGTTAAATGAAAAACTGAGTTAGTGAGATCCTTGGTGGTCATCTCCCCCCCCCCCCCAATGTCTTCACAAAATCTCTGTATTACTAGAATACCTCTGGTGGAGTCCCATTTTTCCAAGGGCTTCAATGGTTCTCGAACTAAAGGGCAGGCACACTACATCTACCAGTGACCAGAAAAATATTCAACAAATGAAATGACACTGATTCTTCCCAAAACAAAACTCAGATAAGGGATAGGGTGTCTTCTTGCATTTCCAGGCTTGGACGTACTTCACGCAGATCCATGAGTTCTGTCAGTAGCCATGCAGGTGTTGAACTCCCTCCACTCCTATTTCTTTATTGTTCAACTTACATACCCCTTCTCCACAGATTTGCTAGAAGAGATCCAGAACAGGTGCATAACACCATTGAATGTGTTCCACATCCAAAGGCGCCTGGCATTCTGTACATGGTCTTGCCCATCCACCATTTGAACATCTCCATAACAAAGGAGTATTTCCTATTGGTCCCCTTGACCAGGGTATGTTCTGCGGTGCATAGGGAGGCTGACTCTGAGCCAATGCCTGCAAAACTGCCTCTCTTGGGCCCTCCCCAAATATAACTGATGTTTGTAGTGTAGGGCTGATTTAAAGGCACTACCTGCTGCCAAGGCCTTTACAAAGGTCCTGGAAGTGAAGACAGCCGTTTGGTTGAGGCAGAGAGGAAGTCTCTCAGTACAATGAGTCTTTTCCCATTGTAGACCTCTCAGTCCATAAAATGAATCCCACATTCGTTCGGCCACATATCCTGCACCCCGGACATGGGGTTGTGCTGAGCTTTCCCGCCTCATATTAGGCTTGTCATCCAGCCCTAATCTCAGTTTCTTGCTTCCCAAGCAGCTAGATTAGGGTAATCATAGATTGGCTCATCAGATCTTGTAAACGATTCTAATTGTAAGGGACATGCTACTAGAACCCAAAATATAAATAAGTGGCTTGAGTTCTGTCATTGGTACTTCTCCAAAGAGTTTCTCACTCTCTTCTTCCATGAATAACGGTGTGTCTTTTGTTTCCCTGCTGGAAACTACCATTGTTAAAATGTAATCTTGCAGGTTTTATCTAGCCACTGTTGCACAACGCACAGTTTTGAAGGGCTCCTTCACCTCTTTCCATCAGTTTAAATGCTTCACAGATTTATGATGTACACTTTGTTTGATCAAGTGATTAGAATCCATGGCTGCTAATGAGATTAAGCTAGTGCCACGGAAACCCCCTTTCGGGCAGCCGTTAATAGCTCCAGATGTGAGCAGCAATCATTGACCACTTTGGAAACGAACTTGGTCTTTCACTGGTAAAGAAATGTCCTAAAGATTCATTTTTCTTTCTTGTTAAAGGTTTAGTCTGAGTTTTCTGTTAATCAGCTGATATGTTATTTGTTTTCTTCTGAATCCCAGATGCAGAGCGTTCTCGCCTTGTATGTGGCTCACAAGAAAGCTTTAAGGAAATCATGCAGGCTCTTCATAACCCAGAGTGGCCCATTCTTCCATGTAAGCAGCCCTCAATGTGTAGAGTTGTGTACTGGCTTGGTAAAGATGTAAAGGTGTTCCTTTCTATTAGGTATCTGCTTTGGGGGCCACAGCGGTTTTGTGGATTTTCAAATCGTTCTATGTAAATGACCACATAGGCTACTCAAGGTAGTTCCGCCAAGCCATGTTGAAATAAATAATTGCATAAATCTCTGCTATATGATTCTGTGGTAGCCATCCTATCAGGCGTTAGAAATATCCCAACGTGTCTGGATTAATAGGGTGTTGGCGTGTAGCAGTTAGTGCCCCTTCACCCAAATGATAAACCCATATTCATCCTTCCCTGTCTTTGCCCCACCCGCTCTCAGTTTAGTTGAAATATCAATGTGGAAGTCAGGGGCAAGGGGGTCGTACGCTTGTATCTTTACCTCTACATGAACTGTTTTGAGCTGAGCAAAAATGGATCCTGTTCCTCAGACCTCACAGTACCCGACACCCTTGTGCCTGAAGGAATTGTGGACTAGTAATACAAGAATTACTGTGGTCAGTAACTTGTACATTTTTAATGTTTTACCATCGTTGTCAATTATGTCTGTTGATCGGAATCCTCCTTTACCAATACTTATGTTAACAATTCCTCACTTTAAAGTCAGTGCATTTCTACCATAAGTGCCATACCTGTATATCCTTAAAACACCTCTGCTTGTCCTCATTTTCTGTTCTTTTTGGCCCTACCCAGACACTCTACATTACAACAATGTAACCCTACCCATTTCCACCCCCTTATTTTATGGTGTTTGAAATCTTTGTGGTACATTTCTGCCCAATAGAAATCAAGGGCCGCTGTGTGCATCACTAGATCATGCTGAGAGAAAACCCATTATAGAAAGGGGACGGAGAACTGCCATAATGGCAGAATGTTGACTGAAATTGAAAAATCACCAATTGGAATTAATGTAAGTGCAGGAAACTAGCAAGTGGTTGTTATCTCTCCAAACAATAAGACGCTCTGTGATACTACACCATATCTGAGGTCGTTTTTGACAGCACTCAGGAAAGTAATGGTAAGGGGTACACTGTTGTTAATTATTATAAAAGGATCCTCAAATCTCGCTTACCTTCCCTGTTATACCCATCCTTTCTCCCTCGGTTTCAATCGTCTCACAAATGTATCCTCTTTTATACCTCGAGAACATATTTCTGTTTTCCGATCTCTTTGCTCTGTCTGAATTTTTTTTTAATTGCCAAAACTAAAAAGAAACTTCCACTTTGCGGTGAAATTCTTATAATGCCATCTCAAGTAAATACACGTAATGTTTACTTTGCTCAGTATCATCATCTCCTCATATTTTTAACTTCAATATCAATTCTGAAATATACTGATGAAATAAAATGTGCTTTAAACATTGCCTGTTGTGATTGCATTTTAATATTGTTGTTATTAAGTTTATAATAACGAAATCAAGATGCAGGTTGACATGAAAACAGGGTTTTCCGTTTTATTACCCGAGTTACGTTATTATTCTAGAAGCTTGGTCTGTGAGTTTATTTATGACATCTTGATGTATCTATGGTGGGGCGGTCCCTTACCCTTTTTAGTTTTGCCTCACAATTGGAGCTTTAACGCTACTTGCAAAGCAGAAATAATGTTATAGAGTGTGTAGAGGGGAGGGATAGAAGAATGGTGGGGGCAGATGTTGTTGCATGTGTCCTTTCTCGTCATAGTTTTGGCTCACAGGTTGCAGTTTATTTTGTATACTTTGTTTAAACCTCGACATCATGCAACGTAAATAATATTCATTTGTAGGCATGGCTGTTAGTGCACAATAACAATCGAAGGTATCCTACAGTAAAATACAAATTAAAATTAGCTTTAATCAAAAAAGATTGAAGAAAGTTAAAGATAAGACGCCCACCCCATCAGTACACCCACCCCAGAGCTTGTTGATTTATGAAGTTACAGAAGAACATACGTCTTTGGGGCCCCTGCTTAGTAGAAACGATTGCTACATACGTTTCTCCAAGGTCATTAACATAGGCCAGGTCCCTAAAGCCATTCAGAATGCGAGGAAGCCACCGTAGAAGTCAAGTGTTTAAGTATACATCGCTTAGCAACTAAACAGGGCAGATTAAAAAATCTGCCAAGTGATAACTAAAAGCTTACTAATAGCTTACTAATAATAATAATGCATTTTCTATACAGCGCTAAACACCCGTAGGTCTCAGAGCGCTGAAATAACAGAAGACATTATCCCATCAAGTGGTACTCAATTCATCGACCCCGGAAGGATGAAAGGTCGACAGCTGGGACGAGCGCATAGCTCGCTGTGCTATCTGACTGGCTATTGTCATCAAAGCGCTATTTCTCAAGCACCAGCGACCCAGGAATATCAGTGATTTTGGAAAGTTTATCTGCCTCTGTCTCCCAAAAAGCAGCCAGGCCTGGGCAGTTCCAAAGCATACGTGAAAGTCTCGGAGTAAAATGTATAGGACAATACAGTCTAATTTGAGAATTTTAAATTGAATCGCCCAAAAGCGACAATTCAATTTTTCTTTCATACAATAGATATTATTTTTCATTTTCCGAAATAGAACCATCAATACAAGCTACTTAAACAAAGTCAATCGGTACAGTGCCACAAAGCATTCCATTGGCCAATTCCTGTACCATCACCCCAACCCTTCTCACTGTACCACCTCCCCACCCCCATGGACCAGCTACCTCCCCACCTCTGATCCGCCATCCCCCCATCCCGTTCTGTGGGTTAACCTCAAAAAGTAGCTTACCTCAACTGCATCCATTGGACCCATACTTTTTCGAACTTTTGGGCACATACCCTATCCCTATGCACCCTCTTTTTCAACTCAGCGCAATAATCCACCCCTCCAACATCTTTTTCCCTCCATCATCCTAGCAGTCCTGATTAAGGCTTTTGTCTTTAACTCTAAATCCTGAGTTCACCCATACATGTAAAAGCATCAATTCTGGGCAATCTGGTATTGGTTCAACCAACATCTTGCTTCCAACCAGATCCCAGAGGACTTCACTTTGGGACACTCGCATAACATATGGTAACTTGATCCTAATCCCAACCCACATTTCAGACACAGGGACCCGCTGCCCTTCCCATCCGCTGAAAGCAATCTCAGCTATAATATACTCTGTGTAATACCTTATACTGTATTAAGTGCCATTGCATGGTTATGCTTGCTTCCCTTGGTGACC
Source organism: Ambystoma mexicanum (assembly GCF_040938575.1). Taxonomy (NCBI): domain Eukaryota; kingdom Metazoa; phylum Chordata; class Amphibia; order Caudata; family Ambystomatidae; genus Ambystoma; species Ambystoma mexicanum. The sequence goes on from NC_090936.1 coordinate 623,882,888, forward strand.
TAATTGCCTCAAACCAGTCTTCCTCCTCCAACGGTCCCAGGTTCTCTTCCCCTTTTTCTCTTTGGATGTGAAACTATATAGCATCTGGCACACCTGTGTTATTGCCTTGCCCCTAACAGCTCCCTCCATGAGGTTGGCCTCTAGAGGGGACCTGTCTAATAAATTCCATGTGCCCCTTTGAAATCGCTGTCCCGCAAGCCATACTCCTCTTGCAGTAGTTGGAAGGAGGCGATTTTGTACCAGGATGTCTTTCAAGGTTCTTATGCCCTTCTCTTGCCATTTTTATCTACACATCCAGTTTATGCACCTCCAGCAAATCTATGTTCACCCAAATGGTCACCTCTTTGGTCAGGACCACCCCACCACATTACTCTTAGAGGCGCTCTGCGGTAATCAAGTGCACAGGCCCTTGGTTGTGTAAGCTTGTGCGCTGACTTGCTGCCATGTATCACCTGCAGGGGAGGAGGGGAGCCCATCCTATTCAATTCAAGCTCGATGTGTGGCCAGCCCCTCCCGCCAAACAGCCATTCATTAACCATGAACAACTGGGAGGCCCAATAGTAATGCTGCACGTTCAGGATCCCATTTCCCTGCCCCACACTGAACCTTTTAACGCTATTTCCACGGCCTTATTTCCCCATATTACCTGCTGCAGCTTATCTATGGCCCGAAACACAGCTTGTGGCACGCTTCCCAGAGTCTTCTGGAGTACATAAAGGAGGCGCAGCACTGGGGAGGTGTGGTTTGGCGGCCATGTGGTAGGCAGCTGAATTTCAGAGCTCCGTCAAGATCCTGAGATAAAACGCGTCAAGCTGCCAAATTCGGAAGAGGTCGCAACCAAAACGTGACGTGAGGGTGCATCAAGGTCCACAGCACACTGGTGAAGATTTTCGTGCAATATCGGAGCCTGAGCTGGCCACAACACGACGGAGAAGAGCGGCACAGATCCGTACCGCCGATCTCAAAATGGCAGATGCAAGCAAAGCGGCGTACTAAGGAGGCTGTGTGGCTGCGGTGCTGAGGACGATGCAGTGATGACAAGGACACAGTGACAAGGCTACAAGGGAGCAGCTGCTCCAGCACGTCGTGCCCCATCTGAGCGGTGAAGTGGACAATTACACAGGAGCTCCAGTGAGCCACGGAGCACCCGATCAGGCCAGGAAGCTCACGGCGCGTAACACGAGAGAAAGGCAGACAGCAGCGTGAGACATCGGTCGCCGGGCCAGTGAGCACCGCTGGACCAGAAATCAGGAAGCAGCCCAACAGCTGCCTCACCAGAACAGTGAGGCGAGCAACCCGGCGCCTGGTTGGATGCTACGAGTGGCCCTGAAACCTGAGGCACAGTGAATGCACCTGGACTCCCAGGACTCTATCACCCGTAGTCCACACTGTTCATTCGGGGCGGCAGCAGAGTGTGGCCTGCCCCAGCTGGGCAAACGGGGGCTAAAACAACATCCACTACCCACAACACGCACAGAGACCAGACGGGCCCAACAGGAGTCGAGGCGAGTCCATATTTGATCCCGGCCCGCCCGTAGGTTGGCAAGGCACTGGTGCCATGACAGCATTCGGAGGCGAATGAAGACACCGGAGGGGCCCAGTGCAGCAGCTGATCCCTGTGACGGAGAGAGGATAATATCGTCGGGTGCAGTTGAGCGACAAGAGCCCTGGGGGGAGGGCGGGCATAGCACTGCAGAACTCTCAAATGTCAGCTTTTGACCTTTTGTGTAATACCGAGCCTCGGGCCTGTCCAAGGGCTCAGGGCATCATACCGGAGAGCCAGACACTTTACTAGCCCACTGGCGCGGTCACCTCGCAGAACATCCCACGGTGCAGGTGACCGTGCCGAGCACTGTGCAGACCCCCCATGCACAGTGGGGAAGAAGGAGAGAGCACCGCAAAAAGCTGCAAAACATGTAGTAACAAACAGAAACAACTGGTTGACGTGGTAGGGCCCAACCCACTCGCCGACCAATATAGCAAGGACTGGAGCAAGATGGGGCAAATTGGGGACTACACTCTGCCAGGCAAGTCTGCGCAGCAGACCTGAAACAAGCGAGGCACACAGCAAACTTAACACCCGGGAGGGCCCATTCGTAAAAGGTGCCAGTACTGATACTGAGGCAGGTTGCGCTGCCCAACCCAATGGTCTATACTACGCAGCATCCTACGGACATCTGCCTCCCACGCAGACCCACAAATCAAGGCCTAAGATAGGCACAACTCAAGGGCAGGGACACTATTCGAGGGCATGTGGACTGATGCTCTGGACCTGTGAAGAAGCAGGAAGGAGTAGTTCTTTACAACCGGAACTGTCCGCATTAAAACAGACCACGAATATAACCACAAAGGGTCATCAAGGCAGCAGAGAAGTGTCACAACAGTTGGACGACCCTCACACCAACGTAAATAAGTGGGAGGACACAGCCCACGATCGCTTCGGCGTATTGGCGTGGAACGGTGTGGGGTACAAAGAGGTCAGCCCACGGCTCCTTCGAACACGACCTGAGTGCACAAAAAGGGATACCATAGTAGAAGTACACAGGAGGGACGATCTATTTCAACTAAAGAGGGGCGTCAACACCCAGCCACCAACACAAACCGGTGCGCACACGGAAACAAAGCACAGAGAGCTACTGTCACGATGCCCGCTCCCGGGGAGCCGGTTCAAGCCCTGCGTCCCCGAAAGCGGACATGCAGTCCCCAAGGAAAGACCCAGCAACCCCATATAGGGGCCCTTTGGACAGTGTCCTGGCGCCTATGGCGCCAGGCTCATAAAAGACATCAGTCCTGGCGCCATAGGCGCCAGGCTCATTATGGGAGTGCTTGGGTGCACTTACCTGATGCAGACCATGCTACAGGATCCCGGCCTCCTTGAGGCCTGAAAGGGACTACTTAACCTGTGGGACTAATTTACCATCCGGGCGTGGTCGGAGGAAGGATACATACCTGGAACTTCTTCCAAGGCTATTTAAACCCCACCCGAACAGCCACACGTGCTTCGCGTTGTTCTGCATCTAGCAGCTGGACGCTCACCGTGTCTGCTCCTGCATCCTGACTTCTGCCATGCCTGCCAGCATCCTGGATCACCTGCAAAGGAAGAGAAGAAGAGAACAGAAGAAGGAAAAGTCCTTACCTGCTAAATCCGCATCCCAGAGACATCTCACCGACAATCCTGAAAAGGAAGACTTTTATTTAAAAGCTCATCGCGTCGATCGCTGCAGCGCCGCATTCCACTCACCTTTACAGGGCGCCTCCATGTTCAGCAGCGATCATCCGGATTCGCAGTCACGCCCCAGCGCCTAGGGAGAAAAAGGCAAGAACAAAAGGTGAGAGAGAGAAGGGAATAAGGAAAGCTAAATCTCCATGTTAAGACTTACCTGTTGATTCATTCCCTCTTCATTTCGGGTCCGCGCCGCATCCTGGCATTTCTGGACTCCGGCCCCTAAGGGGAAAAAAAGACATCAGTGTTAATGAGCAAATGAAAAGACATTACCAAAAAACGCTCATTAAAGACTTACCTGATTTCTACAAGGATTTCACCTCTCATCTCGGGTCGGTGCCTGTTCCCCGGCATTCCGTACCCCGGCCCCTATGGGGAAAAAGACACTAGCATTAGTACATTAATGCATGGACACAAGGGGAAACCTCTTATCAAAAAACTTACCTGGAAGCCAAGCAAGTTTGGTTCTCACCAATCCGAAAATCCAGTGAAGTAACTGGATACCAACGCGCCCCTGCATCAGAAGCAGGATGGAGAGCTTGTCCTTCCAGACCCTAAGGTGAGACGCTACGGGGAATCACAGAATGGTTTCGAGGAGGGTGAGAGGGGAAAGTGGGAGGCCGATTCCATTACCCCGCAGACAGTTATTCCCCTATTTTCGCCTACAGAAGGATACTTCTGCGAGCCAGACAAGCCAGATTTGGGGGCCCGGTCCAGTCCGTTTTCCGAACCCTGCGTATCACTTTAGAAGAGGTCACAGCAGCGCGAACCAGGCCAGCGCCTCCGTGGGAGTCAGGTGAGCGTTACAGAACGCGAAGCCATCCTACAAATTCCCACCCAGGCGCTATGGAAAGTTCTGAGACTGATCAATTGGCCCAATTACTGGGGGAATTACGGGCCGAAGTACATGCCGCTCGTCAAGAGACTAATGCCCTCAGGAGGGAATTAATAATATCAAAGGAAAGAACTGATGACCTGGCCAGACAGCTTTTGCAAGGTCAAGCTGGGCAAACTCCTCTACCCGGTTCCGGAGGTAACCCCGCTCCTGTGGTTTCCAGTAACCCTGTGCAGATTAATCTACCCGGAAACATGCCGCTGGCCCCACCCAAACGCTTTGCTGGGGACCCCAAACGATTCGCCGTGTTCATGAATCAGTGTCGTTTGCACTTCCTATGCAGACCTGGGGCCTTCCCTAATGATCAGACCAAGGTAGCCTTTGTATTGTCATATCTCAGCGGCTGCGCTGCCGATTGGTCAGTTCCACTGGTTACTCAAGATGACCCGATTCTCCGTGATTTTCAAGGGTTTCAAGCAAGCATGGAAAGGTTATTTGCTCGACACTCTCAGGGGCAGGCTCTGGATGACGAACTTCTATCCCTGTGACAGGGCAATCAGGACCTCCTATCCTATATTGCAACCTTTAATAGACTAATTGTGGAAACGGGATGGCCAGAGGATAAAAGAGTCACGTTGTTTTATCAAGGCCTACGCGGAGAACTTAAAGATGTCTTGGCCCAAGTTGTAAATCCGCCCCAAGAATGCACAGAGTATATAGACTTAGTGGTCCAATTGGATCACAGACTTCAAAACAGAAAAGCAGATCGGTCCAGGTTTGAGACCCGGGTGTTGGTCAAGACCCATGCTAATCCCAAGGGAGTTGATGTCTCTGAGCCTATGCAAATTGGAGGGGTTAAAGGACCCTTAACTCAAAAGGAACGTGAAAGGAGGCGGCAGTTAAAATTATGCCTTTATTGTGGGAATTCTGGACACTTTCTACGAGATTGCCCGGCAAAACCGCCCCGAAAGGCGGTAGGAGCCGCTGATAAAAACCATGAAGACTCTGTTTCGGGAAACGACTCCGCCCGACAAGTGTAGGGGTCCACTTGCCGAGCTTGAAAACTAACTCTCAGACCTCGCATTTCATTGTGCCAATGGTTCTCGTAGATCCAGAACAGCCTAAGTGGTTGCATGCAATAAAGGCATACATCGATAGTGGGACTATTGGAAACTATGTGGATCGTGAATTGGTCTCTAGGATTAACCTCCCTCTCCGTCCTAAAACCAGCAAAGATGTCATCACCACAGTCGATGGAACTGAAATTGCCTCTGGACCGGTAACACATTCCACTACTGAGGTGACTCTTATTGGTCCCGACAGCCATCGGGAGGGTGTTGTGTTTGATGTAATCAAGGCTCCACAGTTTCAGGTTATTCTTGGAATCCCTTGGTTAGAGACACATAATCCTCGAATTGATTGGCGAGCTAAGAGAATAACCTTCCCGGATTGTACACAAACCTGCTACCCAGAAAACCTGAAGATTAATCTAGCATCTGTAACCTCTGCCTCCATGCAACTACCTCCGGAATACCAAGACTTTCAGGACGTCTTCCAAAAGGAACAGGCCAACACGTTACCTCCTCACAGATCGTACGATTGCCAAATTGATCTGGTGCCCGGTGCACAAGCCCTTGTAGCAGGATTTATGCCCTTACCGAACCTGAGAACCTGCATTTGAGACAATATTTGGATCAATACCTAGCTAATGGTTTTATTCGCCCGTCAAAGTCCCCGGCATCCTCAGCTTTGTTCTTCGTGCCCAAAAAAGAAGGCGACCTTAGAACTTGTATTGATTACTGCGCATTGAACCAGATAACTGTTAAAAACCGTTATCCTCTGCCTCTGATCCCTGAACTCCTTGACCAGGTGAAGGACGCTTGCATATACACCAAGTTAGATCTCCGGGGGGCTTATCATCTGGTACGAGTTAAAGAAGGCGACGAATGGAAAACTGCCTTCCGTACTAAATACGGATTATTCGAGTACCAGGTGATGCCTTTCGGATTGTGTAACGCGCTGGCTGCCTTCCAATACTTCATGAATGATGTCCTTCGGGAACTCATCGATGTTTGTGTTGTCATATATATTGATGACATTCTGGTGTACTCCTCTTCGGAATCTGATCACAGAAAACACGTCGGGGCAGTACTTGAAAAACTGCGCCAACACAAACTATTTGCTAAATTGGAGAAATGTGTTTTCCATACCACAGAAGTCGAGTTTCTAGGTTTCATCCTGACAACCAAAGGAGTCCGAATGGACTCAAGAAAAGTGGATGCCATCCTCAAGTGGTCATCACCTAGCTCTGTAAAAGGGGTTCAAAGTATGCTCGGCTTTGCCAATTTCTATCGCAGGTTTATCCCGGAATTTTCACGCGTGGTACAACCCATTATTGCACTCTTGAGGAAAAATAAACGTTTTGAATGGTCTGAAGAAGCCGTGCAGGCCTTTCAGGATTTAAAAGCTAAGTTTTCCTCTGCACCTATATTGAAACACCCGCGTCCAGATCTCCCTTATGTCGTCGAGACTGACGCATCCAGCCTAGCCATGGGAGCTGTCCTGTCCCAAAGAGTTCCCGAAACCAACCAACTGCATCCCGTAGCATTTTGGTCCAGAAAATTCTCGGCAGCCGAGGTTAATTATGCAATCACTGACAAAGAACTGTTAGCCATTAAGTCCACTTTTAAAGCCTGGCGGGATTATCTGCTTGGCGCTCAACATACCATCACAGTGATCACTGATCACCGGAATTTACAGTATTTGAAAACCGCCAAGGCTCAGTCATCACGGCAGCTCCGATGGGCTTTGTTTTTCGCTGAATTTGATTTCGTGATTACCTATCGACCTGGCTGCAAGAATGGCAAAGCAGACGCCTTATCCCGAATTGGAATGGGAGAATCTGATACAAACTCAGAACCAGTACCAATAATTCCCGAACAGAGGATTCTAGGCATGACTTCGTTACAGACACTTGAAGACATTCAAGCCAGAGTGAAACAACTCCTGGACCCTACAACCTTACAGGATTGGATACAAAAGGGATCAGACTTTACCATAGATAATGGTTTACCTTATTTCCAAGGACCCTTATTCCTGCCACATAAGGAATTACACGAACTAGTTATTTCCGGTTATCATGATACATTAATAGAGGGACACCCCGGTATTGCCAAGACAGAGGAAAAGGTGAAACAACAATTTTGGTGGCCCTCTTGGCGAAAAGATGTTAAATCTTTTGTGATGTCCTATGGTGTTTGCGCCCAAAATAAAAGTCAAAAGAAAAGACCAGCCGGTCTCCTTCAACCTCTAGACATACCGCCAGCACCCTGGCACACCCTATCAATGGATTTTATTACAGACCTGCCTCCTTGTTCGGGGTACAATACTATTCTGGTAATTGTGGATTTGTTTTCCAAAATGGCCCACTTTATTCCTTTGAAAGGTTTACCTTCAGCTTCTGCCCTAGCCAAAGAATTCCTCGAAAATATTGTTCGGCTACATGGATTCCCATCTATACTTATCTCTGACCGGGGAAGCCAATTCATTTCCCACTTCTGGCGCAAATGTTGTCGAATGGCGCAGATCGACGTAAGATTATCGACCAGTCACCACCCTCAGATCGATGGTCAGACCGAGAGGACAAATCAGACCCTTGAACAGTACTTGCGGTGTATGTTACAGCAATCTGAAAGCAACTGGAAAGACATTCTTTGGATAGCCGAATACGCATATAATAATTCGGTACACTCTGGAACTGGCCACAGTCCTTTTTATACTTTGTTTGGGCATCACCCTCGAACCTCAAACCTTGACTCACCTCAGAACCTCGGAAGGCCTGCAGTAGAACATCTGCATTCTACAATTACCCAAGCCTTCAAAGAGGCAACTACGCATTTACAACAAGCCAAGTGAAAATACAAGGAGAATGCTGATCTACATCGGAGTGAAGCACCTCAGTATCAGATTGGGGATCAAGTGTGGTTAGCTACCAGACATTTACCACTCAAAGGGCCTCAAACTTTTAACCCAAAATATCTGGGACCTTATTCTATTACGGCAATAATTAACCCAGTGGCTGTTGAACTTGATTTACCAGCTAGTATACAAATTCACCCTGTTTTTCATGTGTCACTTCTGAAACCAGTGGTACCCGGAACCCGACTACTCAAACCTCCAGAACCTATTCTAATAGATGGGGAGCCCGAATTCGAAGTGAAGAATATTTTAGACTCAAAAATGTTTAGGGCAAAACTGTTCTACCTAATTGATTGGAAGGGGTACGGACCTCAGGAGAGGTCGTGGGAACCCAGCGACCATGTGTGCAGCTCGATTAGTCAGGAAATTCCACCGACTCTTCCCAGACAAACCAAAACCCCCGGAGGGAACAACCTTGGGAGGGGCCTTGGGCGGGAGTGCTGTCATGATGCTCGCTCCCAGGCAGCCGGTTCAAGCCCTGCGTCCCCGAAAGCGGACATCCAGTCCCCAAGGAAAGACCCAGCAACCCCATATAGGGGCCCTTTGGACAGTGTCCTGGCGCCTATGGCGCCAGGCTCATAAAAGACATCAGTCCTGGCGCCATAGGCGCCAGGCTCATTATGGGAGTGCTTGGGTGCACTTACCTGATGCAGACCATGCTGCAGGATCCCGGCCTCCTTGAGGCCTGAAAGGGACTACTTAACCTGTGGGACTAATTTACCATCCGGGCGTAGTCGGGGAAGGATACATACCTGATTGGAGGAAGGATACATACCTGGAACTTCTTCCAAGGCTATTTAAACCCCACCGAACAGCCACACGTGCTTCGCGTTGTTCTGCATCTAGCAGCTGGACGCTCACCGTGTCTGCTCCTGCATCCTGACTTCTGCCACGCCTGCCAGCATCCTGGATCACCTGCAAAGGAAGAGAAGAAGAGAACAGAAGAAGGAAAAGTCCTTACCTGCTAAATCCGCATCCCAGAGACATCTCGCCGACAATCCTGAAAAGGAAGACTTTTATTTAAAAGCTCATCGCGTCGATCGCTGCAGCGCCGCATTTCACTCACCTTTACAGGGCGCCTCCATGTTCAGCAGCGATCATCCGGATTCGCAGTCACGCCCCAGCGCCTAGGGAGAAAAAGGCAAGAACAAAAGGTGAGAGAGAGAAGGGAATAAGGAAAGCTAAATCTCCATGTTAAGACTTACCTGTTGATTCATTCCCTCTTCATTTCGGGTCCGCGCCGCATCCTGGCATTTCTGGACCCCAGCCCCTAAGGGGGAAAAAAAGACATCAGCGTTAATGAGCGAATGAAAAGACATTACCAAAAAACGCTCATTAAAGACTTACCTGATTTCTACAAGGATTTCACCTCTCATCTCGGGTCGGTGCCTGTCCCCCGGCATTCCGTACCCCGGCCCCTATGGGGAAAAAGACACTAGCATTAGTACATTAATGCATGGACACAAGGGGAACCTCTTATCAAAAAACTTACCTGGAAGCCAAGCAAGTTTGGTTCTCACCAATCCGAAAATCCAGTGAAGTAACTGGATACCAACGCGCCCCTGCATCAGAAGCAGGATGGAGAGCTTGTCCTTCCAGACCCTAAGGTGAGACGCTACGGGGAATCACAGAAGGGTTTCGAGGAGGGTGAGAGGGGAAAGTGGGAGGCCGATTGCATTACCCCGCAGACAGTTAATCCCCTATTTTCGCCTACAGAAGGCTACTTCTGCGAGCCAGACAAGCCAGATTTGGGGGCCCGGTCCAGTCCGTTTTCCGAACCCTGCGCATCACTTTAGAAGAGGTCACAGCAGCGCGAACCAGGCCAGCGCCTCCGTGGGAGTCAGGTGAGCGTTAGAGCTACCTTCAAGGGTGACAGAGGGGATAGACGACACATAACGCCTCAAAGAGAAGAATGCAAAGTAGATCAAAAGGAGGAAGAGGCAAACAAACTAGCATCAAATCTTTTGCCAAAATGTCTGACAAAAACCAACCCACCCACCAGATGCAAATATGGCTTAGACTAGCTCTGCACAGCAGGTAGGAGGTGAAAGCGAGGGTCCAATACTGGAAGCTATAGCGGCCCTAAAGGCATCCCTGGAAAACAAGTTGGACACGGTCATGGTGGATATGGGCCTCCTCTGACAAGATATAAGAAACCTGACAGACCGAGTGAGTACAGCGGAGCAGCAGGTACAGCAGAACACCACCAATGTGGCAATCACCCAGACCCAAATGTCAGATGTATTACAACGTGTGAAGATCCTTGTACACAGGGTGGAAGATGCAGAAGGGAGAGGACGAAGGAATAATATCCGGATCGTTGGACTGCCAGAACAAGAAGAGGGCAGAGACCCCACGAATTACATTGAAAATATGCTGTTGCAGGAGATCGGGGCAGGGGTACTGTCTCAAGGCTTTGCAGTGGAGAGAGCCCACAGAGCTTTGACCAGGAAACCCCAACTGGGAGCCCCCCAAGATCAATGATCGCAAAGATCATGAACTTCAAAGATCGAGAGAAAATATTGACATTCTCAAGAGAAGGAGGGGGTGATAACCAGGAACTCCTTCAGAATAACGATTTACCCAGACTACACTGTCATGGTCCAGAGACAATGGGCAGGCTTTGGACCAACCAAGGAAAGCCTCAAAGCAGCGGGATTATGTTACATGCTGCTGTACCGTGCCAAACTGAAGGTGATACGAGAAGGCAGATCGTATTTCTTTGAGACGACGGAAGAGGCCCATGCATGGATGGACCAACAGGGCATCCCTCAACACAGATCCAGAAATGCCAGTAATGATGGAAACCTACCCCGGTGGCAACATGGGTGAACCCGATATGGGAAGAACGTTCCGGCACCACAGACATCACGCAAGCCAGAAGGAATATAGAAATGGAGCGACGAGCTTTGGTTCTGCCGCACAGGATGACAGGACATGAAACCCCAAAGAGTTTTACTAGTTCAGATGTCAGTTTCAAGGCATCATTCTGCGGCGGGCCAGCCCCACACGGGGGCAGTGCAAAGTGCAAGAGAAGCAGCGAGGCCCGAGCAGGGGGAGGGTGGCTGGGCGTTTGCTTAATAGTTGTAGTTAGTCTTATTTGGTTGGTTGGTGGAAGAAGCAGCATACAAAGAAGAGGATGGGAAGACATGAGTGGCGATGAAATCGACAATGATCAAATGAGGAGAGGCCAGAAAAATACTTCCAGTCCGAGGTCCCAGGTGACATCGGTACAGAATGACACTCATAGGGGAAAAAGGAGATATGCCTATGGGGGGAAAGACAGCACGGATCAGGGCCGGAGCAACAGAAATCAGGCAAACGGGCCCGCATGGGAGAGACCGGGCCACAGGGCACACTGGAAAAATGGGTCCGGAAGAAATAACTACCGCGACCTGGAATGTGAGGGGCCTTAACGCCTACGTCAAGAAACTCAGAGTATATGCCTGGTTGAACAGGATGAAAGTGAAAATCGCTATGTTGCAAGAGACTCACTTAACATCGGAGAAACAAGCCAAAGTGGCCAAGAAATGGGGCAGCCAAATGTACAGCTGAACGTACTCAAACTATGCTAGGGGCGTGCTGACATGGATCTCCCTGGGGGTCCCATTCCAGCTGATAAAACAAGAAGGCGACCCAGAGGGCAGGCTCGTGATAGTACACGGAATATTGGAGAACAAGAAAATATGCTTGATTAATATTTATGGTCCGAATCACGACGCAACAGAGTTCTTCAGGAAAATAGCACCCAAACTAGCCCCATACAGAGGGGCACGTTCATCTGGGCAGGTGACTTCAACTGCCCCCTGGACCCGCTTCTGGACAGATTGGATGACAAGCATAGGAAACCAGCACTGCCAGCCAAGACTTTACAAATGATCCTGGATCAACTTAATTTGGCGGACGTCTGGAGGAAGGTACATGTAAACATGGAAAAGGGAGGGGGCACACACATTATAGCGCCCCCCCCATGGGATTTTCACACGCATAGACTATTTTTTCACGGGCACTGAATCTCTGAGGGAGTTCACAGGGATAAACATCAAAGCACGAACACCATCAGATCACGCGCCATTACTAGCAACATGGCCTCATAATTATAGGAAGACCCGCAAACCAACGTGGCGGTTGAGGGCAGAGGCATTGATGGAGGGCAAGTTCCACTAATATCTACAAGATACGATAGATGATTACTTTGAGCAAAATATGGAAAGTGTAGAGGGCAATGGCACGATCTGGGATGCCTTTAAAGTGGTGATCAGGGGGGCAGCAATAGGGAAGATGGGGGGACTAAGAGGGAGCGCCCTGGTGGATCTTGGGGAAGTAGAAAGGGAGGTAGAACTAGCCGAACGCCAGGCAGGTATAATAGGAGAGGAATCCGGAGAACTTTCAACGTTGAGACTGAGATGTGCCGAAATCTCGGAGAGAATGGGGAGACTGGACTACGGGAAGTACATACAGAGATTACATGCGGAGGGAGATAACCCTGGCAGGCTCCTGGCCTGGCTTACGAGGCAATAGAGTAGGAGGGACCCTTTTAATGCAATAAGAGACCAAGCAGGGGAAGAGGTCATCAACAAAATATTCTTACAATTCTGTGAGGGACTGTACGCCCCTAACCCAGCGGTGGAAAAGGGTGATATAGCCGACGCTTTGGCCGAGATCAGTCTACCAAAGTTAACAAAAGACCAGGCCCAAATACTTGAGGCCACCCTCATTGCTGAGCTCCAAACTGGCAAATCCCTGGGACCCGATGGGCTCCCAGGCGAGTTTTACAAGAAATATAAGGGCACCCTAGCACCCAGACTGTTGGAACCTATGTGACGAGGCGTACGAGATGGGGCAGTTGCGGGACAGCATGTCGGAATCTGTCATAATACCTATCCTTAAACCAGGGAAATCACCACCTGATTGTGCCTCCTTTAGGCCGATCTCCCTGATTAACCAAGACTCCAAAATCCTGACAGCAGCGCTCGCCAATCGGCTTAAACGGGTGATACCTATGCTGGTTCATCCGGACCAAACAGGCTATGTCTCGGGAAGGAACAGAACGTGGAATCTGAGGAGATACCACCATGTGGTGGACCAGACGAATCAGACTGGGAAAATGTGCCATAGCGTCACTGGATGCTGTTAAAGCTTTCGATTCCGTGAATTGGGAGTGGCTGCTGAGTGTCCTCACCCACTTTGGGATTGAGGGGGTTTCCTTCGCTCGATTAGGCTGCTTTCTAAAGATCCCAGAACATGACAAAACCTACAAGTGTCAAAGGACACGTACAGACTCTCTTCGCATTCATATTATTTCTCAACTGTTCGGATATAATACCTTCTTATAAAAACTGATTTCAGAATGAGTGAAATTTTGTTAATTTCTTCTTATTTTATTCATATTTCCTTTTTTCTTTTGTAAACCTCATCATCATATATAAAGACGGTGTACAAAAATGACTATCATTAATTGACAATCATTAAAAACCTTACTGAAAAAATACAATGAAAGCTGAACTATTACAATTCCATTATGTTGACACAACACACCATACTGTGATCTCACATACAGACTCATCCATATCAATCGAATTCATCCTCATTCAAAAACCAATCATACTTGTGCAAAAAATGCAATAATAACCATTTAAGAAAAACGCATGGTCTAACCATTAGACCTTTGATGCAGGATATTTGTCATCTAGCAATGCATCGATTATTTAGTAGAAAACGGGCATATATTATCAAATTATTCTAATATTTTCAATTGCCACAAACATTTATGTAAACCAAAAGCAATCGAGATCCTAAAAAGGAACTAGAGCTGTTATCGTGTCGACTCGAGTTTCGGGCCTGGCTTTTGATGAAGTTTTCCAACCAACGCCCTCGTCAGGACATAGAAAGCAATCTTCAGTTTGGATCACCTTGGTGTGTCTTTAATTCGATTTAGCCGAAAAGTTGTCTGTTCTTTTTATGTGATCCACATTCCAAACCATGAGTGAACAAAAGGGACCACAAGGGAAAGAAAACATACATGTCTCAATTAATCTCTGGAACAACAATGATACCAATATCTAAACAAAGACCAATCTTGAGTAGCCCATGTTTCTGTGCTTAAAAATAAGTACACATGATGGTAAGTTGATCTATCTATATTATTATTATTTCATACAACAATTTAAAAATGTTCTATTGAAGAACGTATAAACGTATAAAACCCTTATTTTCTGAAGGGTTGTGGAACTAACCACTTTGCCTGGAGGATCCAGCACCCCCTAGAAGCAACACTACAGTCAGTGGAGACGGAAATGGAAGAAACATTTACGTCCCCTAAGGTTTGTTCCCCTCTAAAAGGTGAACTCGGTGATTCGGACTGGCTCATGTGAGGCCACCCAACAATGATACTATCCCTTGAGGAAGCAGCATTCTATTAAGGAAAAGACCTACCTACACAATTAACTCGGCGATGTTCAATTGAAAGCATCTGTCTCAAGCGGAAAAGGGACTCTGTTTGTCAGCAGCAATTGGGTCCGATGCTGCACTGTGATCAGCATGTTGCCTCTCTGCTGCTTAGTAGCTTATCTCTGTTGTTTATTAAATGCATAGGTTACATATTGGAGCCTATTAATTGTCATATGTGTGTTTCTAGAAGCAACCAAATAAATTATAACCAAGGAGAAGAAATATTCTGTTACCTTGCAATAGAAATGTGAGTGATGAAAAGTGGGAAACCGCAAGATTCCAAAAAGCGGTTGAGGACCGTGAGACTGTGTGGTCATTGATTGTTTACCGCTGACCCGATTCGCCCAGGTGAGATCTGTTGAAACAACGGTAAAGTTGGATTTACTCGAAAGGTTATCTTTTTGATAATGCAGAATCCAACCCAAAACAAGTCCTTACCGTAACCCTCCACAATTTAAAAGGGTTGGCCACGGGCGTTTAGGGAGGCAGCAAAGCCGGTTGTACTAGAAATGTTATAGATTGTTAACACGATATCAAGAAAATGTGACAGCTGCCGCATTCATTACCAAAAGTACACTTGTCGGTTCGGTGATGATTTGAAAGTCAAACACATGCTGCAGGTACTGCGCTGTAAACCAGTCTAACAAAGGTAACCGCATTCTGCAAAAACGGGCCAGACATGCCCCCGAATCGATTTCCGAGAGCAGCAAACTGGTTGCTACTCCCGGTATTAGAACGCGCCTGGAGAAAAACTTGCTTTGCCCCTCAACTCTGAATGCAATTGTGATTGAGCGAAGAACACCGCAATAGCTCTTCCTGTAAATCAGATCCTTGATTTATTAACAAAGCCGAAACCGGCCGCAGGGGACAACAAAATGACCTGCGGCACCCAGGCGTCCACAAATTAGAAACATCCTGTTATCCACTGGCTACCCACATGCGGGAGTCCCTCGACTTACCTATAGATAAAGGACAGTCATTCATCGCTGATTCTCCAAGCGGACATGTACCATCAGTGTCCGTGGAGTAAGGGGCTTACCGTTCCAACAACTACAGCTACCCTGTTCTTTCTTGCACAATCTGTTTATATGCGTTGGATCAGTATTATGATGACGTGTCATAATAGGTCAAAAAAGGCACACATCACATCACGTGGTGTCTTTGTTTCCTAGTTTGAATTGAGCGGCAGGAACTACTGCCATTTTGGATTGGCATACCTTTCTTAGGTGGAAACGGATATCAAAATCGTCCAGGATGCCGATTGCGCAGGGCAGAAATCTACCCTTTCCCATTTGGAATCGAGAAGCAGCGACTGCCGCCATGTTGGGTTGGGATATATTTCTTTAGTAGTAACCGATAATTAGGTTTATTCAAAACGCCAAATTGGGCGGGGCAGAGACATGGCCCTCGCGTGTGAGTATCTCAAACACAACTGCAGAAAAACCCCAGTGGGGGCCATGCCCTCGGCCTGATAACCAGAAGGTAATTTAGATCTCGTTCATCCTGTGCTGTGGCCTGACCTAGACACTGATAGGCAATTGAGCTTGCATACACAGAATAGCTCCCATGGTAGTACAAAGTGTTGATAGATGACATGTAATTTGAAGCATGGATGAGTATGTGAAAGACCATTTGGAACGGTTGGATTACTGTATTCCATGTTGTAACAAAATGGGCCATTGTATGTCCTCATTTATGCCAGTTTCGTGAGTTCTTCATCAATAAATCCAACGTTGTTCGAGTTTCAATACGCTGTATTGCATAGAGTATTGACTTCTGTCCTGTTTCAGTTGGTCAATCACTGTCCAGTGTATCTCTACTTCTGTGTGGTTTGAACCCAGAAAATGTTGTACTAATGGTGCTGCCATATTTTTGGTCCTGATTCGAATTCTGTGTTCATTGATGCATGTGACGATTTTTCTTGTTGTCATGCCCACGTATAACAAGTTGCACAGACATCTAATGACGTAAATAACATTGCCAGATTGGAAATTAGTAAATTGCCGAAGTTGCCAATTGAAATTACCTTGGTTAAATGAAGTTGTTCTAGAAGTTAAATGACAAACACTGCATTTACCACACAGTGCCCCGATATTTGTTCCCTTTTGTGGCTCCAGGCTGATCTGAGGCTGTTCTGGGAAAAACTAGTCCTAGGTGTTTCCAATCTAGAGTGCACAAGGCAATCCTGCAGATTTGTGGACCGTTTTAGGGGGGAAAGTGGGAGCCCACTGGTACAACCTGTACTGGTTACGAAATTCCAATGCTTTTTTATCAATTTCTTGATCTGCACCGTTTGGTAAAGATCCCAGAGCAAGACTGAAAACCGGGAGGCACATCTCGGAGATCTGGAGGATTTACAGAGGCACACAGCAGGGGTGCCCACTATCACCAATGTTGTGCATATTAGACCTCGAGCCGCTGGCGGTCTTCCTCAGGGCCAAATATAGGGACACTGGGATAGACGTAGATTGTGTTATACACCAAACTTCATTATATGCAGACAACATGCTCCTCTTTGTGGGGAACCCATGGGTGCACCTGCTATGCCTACTAGAAACAATAGATGCCTATACCAGACTGTCAGGAATAGCTATCAACAAGGATAAGTCCTCCCTATTCCCTTTGGCCGATCTGAGATGGGTCCCCCTGAACCAACTGCCAGATCTGGGACTCACATGGGCACTGCGCTTGTTCCGCTATCTCGGGATAGAGGTGCATCACGATATTACTGATGCACACAAATTCAATAGACGGGTATCCCTCGATAAAACACAGAAAGCCATGGCCTTCTGGAAGACGCTTCCGCTAGGAATGATAGGGTGGCCTGCCCTGCTGAAGATATTACCACGCATGCTATACTACTTCGCAAACATCCCATATCACATACCGAAGGCATTCTTTACACAGCTGAACACAATGGCACGAGAATTCCTGTGGGGTTGGGGGAGGAACAGGATGGCCCTGAAAACTCTGCAATGAGACTACGAAGCTGGAGGCATCAGATTGCTGGACTTTAAACGATATTACCTTGCAGGACAATTGCAATTTGTGGTGTGACGGCTTGGGGATGAAACATCAATAGACTTGCTGCTCTTCCAGCCGGCATTGAAACAGTACTACCTGAGAGAGGTGAAATGGATAGACAAGTCCGTGACCAGAACCCTACACAATATGGTCAAACTGGGCCTGACCCCGTGTAAGAAGGCTTGATAAATTCAGGGGTGCAGGACCCCTATGCTGCACTGATCCCACTCGTGGGATTTGCTGGCACGGGCACTGGGACCCTTGGAACATACCGGACCCATTGGGAAGCCAAGGGTGTAGCTCAAATTGGAGACTTGTGGAAAGAAAGACAATGGGTAGTATTCCAGAGCATGATGGAGGAGCATGACATACACAGTGGTCAATTTATGATACACAACCGCATGGTCCAGACAATTAAGAAGAGAAGCCCAGAACTGCCAGATGACGAAGATCCAAAGGGGATGCTGGATGTGTGGTACAATGAATCGGAAGGGGGACATGCGGTTTCCAGACTATATGAACAGCTACGGAAAACCAACAATGAGCGGGAACTGCAAATGAGAGAACGTTGGGAAGGGGAGCTACAGAGACCCTTCACTGACCAGGAATGGTCCAGAGTCCTGTGATACCCTAGGAAAGTGTCTAGGAATGCAAGATTTAGATAAGCACAGCTTTTCTTCATGCATAGAGCATACCTCACACCCAGGAGAATGTCTGCAATGGGTGTTGGGGTCCCCAGAACTGCCCACTGTGCGCTGCAGAGGAAGAGGAAGCTGACATACTGCACATGTTTTGGACCTGCCCAGTGATAAAGATCTTTTGGGAGTGAATCAAGGAGAGTATAGTAGGGGGTGGAATCCACATGCAAGCATGGACACCAGAGTTTTACCTATTGGGCCTCTTTACTAGAGGAGACAGACAGAGGACGCATCTGGCCAAGATGAAGGACTTGGTGTGCATTCTGGCAGAGCACCGAATAGCAATGGCATGGAACTGCGGGTCGGGACCGAGTATAGACTCATGGTGGGCCGACCTGAAGAAGTGGTCGGTAGCGGAAACGGCAGTGTGGAAAGGGGCGCTGCAGAGGGGGGAAGGAGAACGTGTACTTAAGATACTTGCATGGAACTCCCTGATACAAGACTTATTTGGACAAAGGGAAGAGTCAGCTGTCATGCGCCGAGGGCGCCTGCCTGCTTGGAGGACTTGGAGGTTTTCCGGCCATTAGGTGGTGCCATTATTCTACCCTCACTACTTCCGGGTTTGTGGGTCTAGTTCTCTTTTCTCTTGCACGCAGGGCCTTCGGCATTTAACCCCTCGCCTTTCTGCGACACGTTGTGGTGCAACCTATTTGCTTGCCTTGGGTTAACACGCTGTTCCTGTCTTCCCTCTCCTCTCTTTTCCCTGCCTTCCTTCCCTTTCCGCGGCGGTTTTGTTACTGTCCCGCCAGTTCTGACCTGCTCGCGGCAGTCCTTGCCTTCCTTCCTTTTCCAAGACTTTCTGTTTTCTCTTTCTGTTTGCCGGAACCGGCTTTCCCCTCTCCGGCGGCTGTTATTTTTTTGCTCCTTAAAGGATCCTGGTTATTTTTTCTCCTTCGTGGAGCCGGGTGTTCTGATTCTTTCTGCCTATGCTGGGACCTTCCGACGCTCCTGATTGCTGGAGGAACTACCATCTATTCACAGTCTTCAGATATCCGATCCGAGAGGTTTTTTCTGCCTTCCTGGCTTTTTCCTCTCCAGGGGCTTTCCCGGAGAGGGGCCCATCGGCGCCCCTTTGATAAGGGTTCCGTTGTGGCTTCGTCCGGGGAAGACCCTATCTCTTCAAAAAGAAACGAAGAGGACGACAAAAGACGGAGTATCAACCGGACAGCACGTTCGAAGAAACAGGTGAAGAGGAGGGGGCATTGTCTGAATTAGAGGCAGAAGAGTCCTCAAGTTTGAAAGTTGACAATTTGCAACGCCCTGAGAACACCAACATGGTAACTCCCAAACAATTCCAGGAGATGGCTAATGCCATTCAAGGACTGACCCAAGAGGTCCAGGCACTTAAAGTGGAAAACGCCAATATCTGCCAACTTGTAAACGCTAAAGACCAACAGCGTTCCGAACTCCCCCCCCCCCCCCCCCCCCGCCTCTCACCTCAGGAAAATATGACGGCTCGCCCCGCAAATTTAAAGAATTCATGTAAGCCTGCATAATGCATTTTACCTTTCGGCCTCAAACCTATGCATCAGACCAATCTCGTATTGGGTTTCTAATATCCAATCTCACAGGGAATGCCCTGGCCTGGGCCACTCCGTTGGTGACCAGTGCCAGCCCCTTGCTTCAGGATTACGGTGCCTTCACGGCCAGGTTTAAGGAGACTTTTGAAAGGCAGAGCTCTGAACAAGTCGTCAGTGAAGAATTATTGGATCTCAGACAGGGTTCCACTGATCTGCTCAGCTACATCTCCACTTTTAAGAAAGTGGCAGCTGAGACCGGCTGGCCGGATGCCACCCAATGCACGATTTTTCGGCAATGTCTTCGTGAGGAGCTGAAGGATGAATTAGCACGAGCCCCGCGACCTGCCACCTTAACAGATCTCCTATCAACCGTTCTCCAGATCGATTTCCGCCTCTCAGAAAGACGATCCGAAAGAAGAAGAAACAAGGGGTTTCTTCCTCCTCCAGACCTGCCTACATCAGCCTCCCCCTCCTCTCGCTGCTCCAAGGAAGAACCCCTGCAGATCGGGGTTACCCGAGGTCCTCTGACTTCCGAGGAATGGAGAAGACGGCAAGACAACAACCTTTGCATGTACTGCGGTTCTGAGAAGCATATCCTACGGGATTGTCCTCATGTGCCACCTCGTCGGTCGGGAAACGACCGCCCTCGGAACTGATAGGGACCAGTTACCGAGGCAAAGATATCCGTCCCTTCATCACAATGTCAGTTGCTTCCACTAAACCATCTGAAGACAATAGAATAATGGTTGTGGCTGTGCAGATTCTGGTTAATGCTAAAACCATCGAAGCGTTGGCTCTCATCGACTGTGGAGCAGCTGGTTGTTTTATGGATCTCCTTTGGGCTAAGAAGATGCAGGTTGAAGAGTTAGAAAAGGAAGAGGATCAGAAAGTAGAAGGGGTTGATGGTCTCCCTCTAAGTTCTGGTATGATAACTCATTCTACCGCATTACTACGCATGACTATCCAACAACATACCGAATGCCTCCATTTTGACCTGATTAGGGCAGCGCACTTTCCTATAATATTAGGAGTGAACTGGTTGCGCAAACACAATCCTGCAATCGATTGGAAGAACAACCAATTGGCCTTCACATCTGGCTTCTGTCTTAAGGCTTGTTTTCCGGAGACCGGCCAGGTAACTGTGAAGACACATGCGGAAGATCCGAAGACTCACGCTACCCTGGGAATCCACACCATTCCTGCTGGACTGCAAGACTACACAGAGGTATTTCTGGAAAAGGACCCTCAAGACCTCCCTCCACATCGCCCAGAGGACTGTGCGATAGAACTACAGCCAGAGACTCTCATTCCCTTCGGTCGCATGTACTCCTTGTCCATGAGAGAAAAGGACGTTCTCAGGAAGTACTTGGATTCTAACTTACGCAATGGCCTCATTCAACCTTCACGTTCTCCGGCAGGGGCCTCATTATTTTTTGTACCCAAAAAAGACACTCAGGAATTGAGGCCATGCATCGATTACAGGGGATTAAATAGAGTCACCATCCGGGATCGATATCCCATGCCCCTGATAAAGGACATTCTGGAGGCCGTACAAGGAGCAGTGATATTCTCCAAACTCGATCTCTGACGAGCTTATCTGCTGCTCAGGATTTGAACAGGGGACGAATGGAAAACTGCCTTTCGAACCCCGTTCGGGCATTTCGAGTATCAAGTCATGCCCTTTGGGCTGGTTAATGCTTCCTCAATCTTTCAGAGATTTATGGACCGCCTATTTTCTGATCTTATCCAACAATGTACCATAGTATACCTGCACAATATACTGGTTTATTCATCCTCATTGGCCTTGCACGATCAGCATCTGCGAGTGGTTTTACAACGGGTCAAAGACAACCATTTGTTGGTTAATCCAGAGAAGTGTGGTTTTTTATTTTTCTTCCACCGTTCCTTACCTGGGTTTTATACTTTCTGAAGCCAGGGTGCAGATGGATCCCAAGAAGGTTGAGGCCATTCTCAGATGGCCCTCACCATCCTCCGTGAAAGAGGTCCAGAAGTGCTTGGGATTGGCTAACTTCTACCGCAAGTTCATAATGAACTTCTCTGAGATGGTACTTCCAATCACGGCGTTGTTGAAGAAATCCTCGTTACCATTTGCTTGGTCGGTGGAAGCTGAGACCACCTTTAAGGAGCTAAAAGAAAGATTCACTTCTGCCCCTATACTACGTCAGCCCGATCAGGAACGCCCTTTTGTTGTTGAAACCGACGCCTCCTCTGCGGCCCTAGGGGCTGCGCTTCTTCAGGTATCCAACGGTATAGAGTATCCTATTGCCGATCTTTCCAAGACTTTAACCCCTAGCCAAGCTAACTATTCGGTTATAGAAAGGGAATTACTAGCCATGAAGACTGCATGTGAGGAGTGGCGCCATTTGTTACAGGGGGCTGCTCACCCTTTCGAACTCCGTACGGATCACAAAAACCTGAAGGTTATCCAGCAAATGGAGTGTATTAATTCCCATCAGGCCAGAAGTGCACATTTCTTCTCCCAATATGACTTCATCCTCACTTCTCTTCCTGGTACTAAGAACATACTGGCCGACTCTCTATCTCGCATACCTGGTCCGGATCGTTGCATGGATACACTACCAGAAAGATTTTTGCCTCAAGCTAAGATTGTGTGTTCCCTTCCGACGTTCCTCCAGCGGGTAAAAGAAGCCATGGACATCAACCAGCTTCCCTTTAAAGCTAGTCCGTCTAGCCTCTGTCTTTCTCAGGAAGGCCTACTTTTTGTAGATCGCAAGCTATACTTACCCGATACGGTGTCCAGGCTGTGCGTTCTCAACTGGTGTCATGACAACTTCGGAACAGGCCATCGAGGTACAGCCAATACTAAGGAACTGATACAACGTCAGTTTTGGTGGCCGAGGATGGCTTCGGACGTGGACTGCTACGTTCGCACTTGTTCGGTTTGCAATCAAGCCAAGAACACCACTCAGAGACCTTTGGGTTATCTCCAACCTGATCCACCACCAATTAGACCCTGGGGAACTATTTCCACTGATTTTGTGGTGGAACTTCCCCTCTCGCAGGGGTGTTCCTGTATCATGGTAACCATCGATTCCCTCACCAAGTTGGCCCATTTTTCACTGTTACCTGGCTTACCGACTGCGGATGAGATGGCAGTGGTCTTTCTTTAAGATGTCTTCCGACTCCATGGTCTTCCTGATAAGATCATTCCGGATCGTGGAAGCCAATATACATCACGATTCTGGAGTACATTATGCAAGAAGTTGGGTATAGAAAGAGCCTTGTCATCCGGTTACCACCCGCAGTCCAACGGCCAAACAGAACGTTTAAACGCATCCTTGGAACAGTATCTCCGTTGTTATGTCAACCATTCACAGGACAATTGGGTCTCTCTACTTCCCACTGCAGAGTTCGCCTACAACAACGCCAAACATAGTGCTACCAAACTGAGTCCTTTCTTTTGCACTTATGGGTTTCATCCCCGTTTTCTACCTCCTCTATTACCCGATTCTACTTCTGTTCCTTCCGTGGACGCGGTTCTTTCTAATCTTACGGAAGCCCACCAACTGGCCAGGGAGAACCTCCAAGACAGCCAAGTGCGTTATCAGGACCATGCTAACCCCCACCGTAGGAACCCGCCTATTTGGAGCCCGGCGGACAAGGTATGGCTATCATCAACAAGATACCTTCCTTGCTGGATACCTCCTTCGAAATGATCTCCCAGGTATCTAGGGCCTTTTCCTATACTGAAACACATAAGTCCTGTGGCGTATAGGCTGCAATTACTTCACAACTTGAAACGCATCCACCCAGTGTTCCACACCTCATTATTGAAGCCTTTTCAAGAAGACCCCTTTGTCAGGCCCAAGGCTAGGGTGTCTGTTATAAAGGTTGTGGAGTCTGCTGTTTGTGAGGTCAGCAGGATATTGGACTCACGATACCACAAAGGACGTCTCCAGTATCTTGTACGATGGAAGGGATATTCACCATCCGAGGATTCTTGGGAGCCGGTATCTCACCTCCAGGCACCTAGATTGGTTTGGCAGTTTCATCGCTGATATCCGGGCAAGCCAGGTGGTATGGCCATGCCGAGGGGGCATACTGTCATGCGCCGAGGGTGCCTGCCTGCTTGGCGGCTATGGAGGACTTGGAGGTTTTCCGGCCATTAGGTGGTGCCGTTATTCTACCCTCACTACTTCCGGGTTTGTGGGTCTAGCTGTTCTCTTTTCTCTTGCATACCGGGCCTTCGGCATTTAACCCCTCCCCTTTCTGCGATGCGTCACGTTGCAACCTATTCGCTTGCCTTGGGTTAACACGCTGTTCCTGTCTTCGCTCACCTCTCTTTTTCCCTGCCTTCCTTCCCTTTCCGCAGCGGTTTTGTTACTGTCCCGCCAGTTCTGACCTGCTCGCGGCAGTCCTTGCCTTCCTTCCTTTTCCAAGACTTTCTGTTTTCTCTTTCTGTTTGCTGGAACCGGCTTTCCCCTCTCCGGCGGCTGTTGTTATTTTTTTGCTCCTTAAAGGATCCCGGTTATTTTTTCTCCTTCGTGGAGCCGGGTGTTCTGATTCTTTCCCCCTATGCTGGCTGACCTTCCGACGCTCCTGATTGCTGGAGGAACTACCATCTATTCACAGTCTTCAGATATCCGATCCGAGAGGTTTTTTCTGCCTTCCGGACTTTTTCCTATCCAAGGGCTTTCCCGGAGAGGGACCCATCGGCGCCCCTTTGATAAGGGTTCCGTTGTGGCTTTGCTCCGGAGAAGACCCTATCTCTTCAAAAAGAAACAAAGAGGACGACAAAAGACGGAGTATCAACCGGACAGCGCGTTCGAAGAAACAGGTGAGGAGGAGGGGGCATTGTCTGAATTAGAGGCAGAAGAGTCCTCAAGTTTTAAAGTTGACATCAGCACAGACGACCCTGCAGGAGCAGATCAACATTAATAGCAGATCTGGTAAACAAGCAGAGTACCCCCGACGTGGAAAAGGACAGGGGATACAAACCTAAGGCTGGTTGTGAATGGAGGCCACAGAGCTGGGTAGCACAGCTACAGAAGCACGCCACGACGGTTGATAAGGTGGGGTGGAATCCATAAAGAAGTGCCAGAGTGATAGTTATGTTTGTTGTTGGTTAATGTTGTAAAACAATGAAGAGTTTTTTTAAAAAAAGAGGTGCAGCAGCGATTTCATTTTAAATAGGTTTGCTGTCCCCACCAAGGATATCGAAAGTGTCACCCAGTGTTTGGCATCGCCCTTCAGCCGGACCAGCACAGGTTCCAGGTTGTTCCGGAGAAACTGTCATTCCACCACGCCCACTGTAATGCCTAAATATCTAATGGATTCTTTCGCTATCGGAAGCAGCTATCCCAAAGGAATCGCCTCCTCCCCAACTGGGATAAATCTGGCATAAACTTGGATTGATACCAGTTTATCCGTAGGCCGCTAACATCCCTGAACTCCCTAAAAACTTCCATAACCCTCTGCCCTGTTTGTTTGGGGTCCCCCAAATAGATGAGAACGTCATCAGGATACAGTGATATGCGCTCTCAGCCCGAGGCTCCATCGCTAGCAGGAACAGTAATGGCGATAGAGGGCATCCCAGCCTGGTTCCCCTCCGGAGTGCAAAGGCACCGAAGTACATCATTTTACCTTTACTCTCACTTCCGGGTTAGTGTCTGTTTTCCCATCCCATGAATCTGGGTCCTAAGCCGAACCGTTCCATAACTGCTGAGAGGTAGTCCCATCCCATGGAGTCAAATGCTTTCTTCGAGTCTATTGCCATTATTGCGTGTGGGACCTCCAGGGAGGGGGCTGCACTCGGAGCATTGTGTAATCTCTGAAGATTTATTCTGGTTGCCCTTCCCGGCATGAAGCGCTCTGGTCAGGTTGGATTAATTTGCCAATCACTGGTATCAGTTAGTTAGCTAAAACCTTCACTAAGATCTTAGCATCCCCGTTGATCAAAGATATTGAGCAGTATGCACTACATTGGTCTGAAGGCTTTCGTTTTTTGTGTAGAACTACAACAGTGGCTTGTCAGAGAAACGCTGGTAAAGTTCCCTCCTCCAATCCCTCCAGGAACATAGCTCTCATCTCTTCTGCCAGAATTCTGCTGGAAACCCGCTGTGCCCCAGAGATTTCCTGGACTGAAGTTGGGTCATGGCTAATTAAATAGTCTCTATGGTCGGACCAAGTTGTAATCTGTCCCGCTGTTCCTGACTAAGTTGCGGCAGCTCTGTGTCGTCCACATATTGTTCTATCCTGACAGCATTCCCAAGGTGGGTGCCTGTAGAGCTCCCTAAAGTAGTCTGCAAATGCCTCAGCTATCTTTTTGTTCTTGCACACTGCATCCCCTCGGCCCATCTAATTTCCCTCACCCACCTGGTCCCCAAGTCGCCCACATTTATCCCAGCATCATCAATCCTAACCTGCTTGTCTCAGTAGTCCTCCCTAGCCTCCTCTCGGGTAATGGTGCCATATAAGCGTGTTACCTTGTTAAGCTCCCTTCTGCCAGCATCTGTATTATGTCTAATGCAATGTGCTTCCACAGCCTCAACCTCACCTAGCTGAGCCATCCTTTCCCTACGCGGTTTGAGGTGCCTGATCACTTGCATCGCTTTTCCCCCTTAAAACTGCTTTGTATGCTTCCCATAGCGTGGAACATTTGTCCACCATCAGTGAGCTGTTTTGGAAGTAAGTCACTGATTTCCTCCCTAAGGGCATCTGCTATCTTTACGTCCTTCTGATAGAACGTATCCAGCTTCCAGCCCGCCCTATGTACACTCTCCTTCACTCGCAGGCTAATAAGAAGCAGAGAGTGGTCCGAGATACCCCTCAGGAGGAATTTGTCCGTCATCACCATCATGCCCGATAGAAATACATAGTCAATCCTCGAGAAAGAAGAGTGTGCATTTGAATAGGAGTAGCCGTGTTCACCTGGGTGCAAGTCTCACCATACTTCGTGGGATCAGTAACCTTTTGGCGCTTGCTAGGGGGTTGTGCAGGAGCCTTCCCCGGTAAGGCGATCTGTTACCGTTGGCTGTGCCGTATTGTTAAAATCCCCCCACCAGTGTTATGTCCCCTCCCATGTTTAGCTAATAGTGTAAGGAGCATACACACTATCGATACACACTGTTTCCCCCCACAGGGTACCAGTCAAGAGGACCGTTCTCCCTCCTTGGTCTCTCTCCACATGCCATACCTACAGCGGTATCGACTTCTTTACAAGAATAGCAACCTCCCTGGAGCCTCTAGCAAATCTTGCGTGTTCCACTACAGAGTATCTTGTCCTTCCGAGGAATTTGTATGCCGCCCTATCATATGAGTCCCTTGCAATAACACAATGTCTGCTTGATGGGACGCCAGAAATTGCCACAAGGTGACGTTTGATTTTGTCTAAGAGTTCATTGATGTTCCAGGGCATGCAATTTAGGGTCCTAAGTCGCAAACTGTCACCCCCTGCCATTCCAGATAAGGTGTCTTGGCCCATGGGCCTGGGTTGGGCCTTTGTACAGCCCACAATTGGCTTTAAATGCTCTCCTAAATGTGCGTTTGTACTGAGTACGACTTTAACAGAACTGTTAACTTCCCCAGCTGCCCCCCCTCCACGCTTCCACCTAACCTTAAGCATCTCTCGCTGTGAAACTGTCAACCAAAACTGTGATTGCCTCAACCCAGGGGTGGGCCATCTAGGGGTGTGTGCTCACAATGTCTCTCCAGCCCCGCTCCGATGTTGTTACTCATGTCGGAGCCTTCTCCGGGCTAAGTAGATCTGTATATTCTCTTCGGGTCTCATGTTTCTTGTATGGCAAATTTCTACTCCATGCAGATATATTGTTCATCTAGGCAAACCCCTACGTCTCCCGCAAACCCCAAGTCCCAGGCTTCTTTTGAGTTTAGAAAAAAACAGGAACCGCCTCCACACTCTTAGTCCCACCACTCTGAGCGTGGCAGGAAAGAGCATGGCATACTTAAACTCAGCCTCTCATAACCTTTTATGTGCATCTTCTAACGAGTGCCTGGCCTTCTTGACAGCTCTTGTGAAATCTGGCTATACCGTCACTCTGGCACAGTTTACCTCCGCAGGCCCCTTTTCCCTTGATGCCTGTAGTATCGCGTTGCGATGCCGGTACTTTAGCATCACTGGTCTGGGTTGGGCCCGCGAGACCACCCCCCTGCTCAGGATTCTGTGGGCCCTCTTGACTGAAATAAATTGCGAGACACCTGACGGATCTACCCATTCTGACAGCCATTTTTCGAGATATAACTCCATGGAGGGACCCACTATTTTCTCTGGGAGGTCTAATATCATGTTGTTGCGGTGGGCCTTCCCCTCAGCGTCTTCCACCCTTTATCCCAAGAGTTTTGTTCCACTCTTGAGATCCTCAATGTCTTTCCTCATTGGCTGCAGTGTATCCTCCACCTCAGAGATCCTGTGCTGCGCTTCCCCAACTCTCGCTGATATTTTCTGTAAATCTTGCAGACAAAAGCTCACCTCAGCCCCCACTGTGTCCACCTTTCTTTCCAGCGATGATTTTCCAGTCTTTAACTGCTAGAAGTATTTAACCCATGGACGGCGTCACTGGAATGCCTCCAGCCTGACATCTTTTCTGCCCTCTCTGCAGTTCGTGGGCCCCTTTGGGGAAACTGAAGGAATTTATTATTGCCTGCAGGGGTATCTTCTTCCCTTTCTCCTTCGCCATGTTGTCCACTACTGCCTTGCCGGTTGTCTGCTTCCTTCTTTTGCGTAATATCTGCAGCACAGTTGATGTGGCCCTTTTGCAAATCAGTCGCCTACTTTGCCCTCTGCCTCTTCTGTTTACAAGTTTGCCTGCTTTGCGAGTAGCTCCCCCTCTTTGCCACCTGCCGGTGCTATGTTGCTGCCGTTTATGGTTATGTGCTGTTAGCTTGGCTGCATCCTGAGGCTCGCCACCTGCCACCCGGGGCACCTCTATCCCCTTTTTGCCAGCAGGGTGGTAAGCTGGTCCAATTGCAGAGGGCCCTGGGGTAAGGCAGCCGGTCCTGCGCTAGCCCCTTCAGTGGTGGGGGCATCCATTGCTGTTTCGCTCCCTTAGCGGCGTTCTCTGCGCTGGGGGGGATGCCGCGCAGGAGAACTCTCACCACATTCCTGTGATCTCTGGCAGGCCCTGTGGCGGTCCTGGTCCTCCAGCTCTCCACGCAGCCACCAGAGGGATTCAGAGGCTGCCCACTGGTCTTCCACTCTCTGCTGCCTCAGGCCGCTGCGTATATTGTGTCCGGCCTGCTGTTTTCAGCGCCTCACCACCATATTGGTTCCTCTGGGGCTGTGAATTTGGTGGCAAATTCTCCCTGTTTCAATTTGCTCCTCCAAACGAAAACTGCCCGGACTTCTCTGCAATCGGTTCTCGTAAACATCCTGCCAGGAAGGGTCCGAAATATTAGTTTCAGAGGCGTACAAGGCCCCTCGCCAGCAGAGTCGGACTTAAGCTAGACAGTAATGCATCAAGTCTGCCATGCTGCGAAACATCGCCCCCATCATCAATTCATACGTTCTTAGCATGAAATATTGGGGCCAAGATCCATGGCCCATCTGCACCTTCCTTTGGATGAGAGGTAACTTGTGTTAAAGTAGATACAATTGTATAGAAAATGCACTCATCTCTACAACCCACCAAATGTACGATAAACTGCAAACATGGATGAGATTCCGGTTTCCACAGGAAAGTGGGCCATTTACATCGAAATGATGCACTCATTTGATAGTATTGCAATGTAACCTTCTGGTCACCTCGGATCCGAAGTCGACCTAAAAATACTGAAAGTGACACAAACCGACCCTTCAGGGACATAACACCCAAAGTGAAAGGCTCTTGATGAGCCCATTTAGCAGGCGCTGCCGGGTCTAGCTTAGAATGAAGCTCAGGAAAGTCCCTGAGCCACACATCACGATTATAAGGTTCCACTAACATTAACGACAGTAAACTCTAGACCAAGCATTGATCATGGTCCGGACCGAATCAAATATGCAGGAATTAGTATAAGTGACATCCAAAAAACATAACCAAGATCAAGCCCTTTATCTCGCGACATGTCAGGTTTGCATCAAGTGTGCATCAAAAGAAAGAGAACTGAGCATATGCCGCACAGAAGTGCACAGGAATGATGCCAGATGCACACCAGCTCGCAGAACACTAGATGCACAGAAGCACCCCTAGGAGGCTACAGGCCTGGACTGCAGAGGGTGGTAGGTGACTGAGCGCACCCGTCCCAAGTGTGTCGTGGAGGAAGAAATGGGAAGATGCAGGGTTGAGATCAGGTTAGAAGAGGCTGAAAAAGGGCGGTTGTAGGGAGAAACCCACTAATTCATTAGTACACACAATTAAGTCACTGTACAACAGGTTTAGCTTTTAGCATGCATAAAATGATGGAGTTATTTTCATAGACAAAACTGTATTTTCTATGCAGGGCCTTGTGATCGTGGATCTGGCTCAACCCTCTGTGTTGCAGATCTCTGAAAGCAATGCTCAATTTAACTACTATGTTTTGTTGAATATCCAATTCTGTGGGTCGTTATATCATTAAATCTCTCATTCGAATTCAGATGCCCAAACCCACGTCTTATCTGTAATGTGCATCCAGGAATGAGCTTACTGAGTTGGCGATCTCCGGCTCTGTCTGCTGAAGGCGTAAGATAGTTTCCGCTTCAATTCTCGATGTAGTTTGATACTGTTTGCCCTTGTGTGTAATTATGAGCTTCAATGTGAAACCCCATTGGTATGGTATAGTCCTGTCTCCCCACCAGGATGGTACATTGTTCAGGTCCCTTCTTTTGAGTAAGGTTGATGATGGCAGATCTTAAAATAACTGATGTTGAACAGTACAAAATTGAACGGGCGTTGCAACCTGAAACCTAGCCATGATACATTTCTCAGGGCCAAAGAAAGGAACCCACATGAGGACATCAGAGGTCAGCTGCCTTGACTGTTGATACTAGGAATAAACCCTATGAGAATGGTTGAGCATTTAATCCACTCCAGAATCCCCATTTAGCACCTGGAACACGTGTTTGTGTATGGCAAGCACAGTGCTGCATCTTTATTCTTCCCTGCAAAACTGCGAACCAGGTCCTCCAGCAACTAGACTTAGTGGGATAGTATCTCTTGGTCATTTACTTGTACGCACAGTATGATCTCGGCCTCTATAACCCTTGTGTCAAGCGCTGAAATGCTCTTTCCAATTCTTGAAAAGCTTTAGAAAAAGTACTGCAGCAGGGCATTAACTCTCTTTTAATCTATCTCGCGCGGGAGGAGGGAAATGGAGGGACATGGTGCCCTTAGTGGGAGGTATAGTAGCATAATGTGAGTCCAGAGCATCATGAATCCCTACTACTGTAGTGACCTTCTAGTGGTCTGGGGAAGATTGCTTATGTTGAGTCAGCCTGCCCATGATGGCATTTGGCTTCCCCTCCAGTCCCGCTGCAGCAGACTGGCCCTTCTTAACACTGTGCTCCTTTCCTTTAGGTGGGGTTATTGTCAAGCCAGCTACAGAGTTAGGCCCTAGATGACAGCTGAATAAGAATTCTCCTCTGGAAAAACCTCAACACTGCCGAAGCTGTGACCCTCTAGTGGTTCTCTAGGCTGCATGCTTCTGCTTCAATATGTGCTAGTAAAATAGGCTAATGTGGCCCACACTGGTTATTGCTGAAGCGCCAAGACTCCCACATTGAGGGGGAACTCTTGAATAACCGGGTGCCTTAGCTTACACCTCGCAAGCTAGTCAGAGGTTTAAAGGGCCCAGCATTCTACCCAAGTCTGTCCTTAGAACTGTGTTAAGGAGGGGGGGCTCGGTGTAGTAAACCCACCAACTTCAGAGATGTGCTCATGGGAAAGAACCGTGGTTAAGGGGGGGGGTGGGATAAAGCCTCTGCCCCCAACTTGTTGATTCTTGGATTAAGCTTCAAGCTCCAGCTACTGCAAAATGTGTGCTAGGAGCACCTGCACAGACAACACTCTCAAAGGTAAATAAGTATGCCTTCATTTAGGGCACCACTAGTCTGTCATCTGGATTTCCACCATAATGTGACGGAATTTGGAGAGAGAACAGCGGGCGGGTAAGATAGGGAGGTCTGAATACCAACAACAGTATATTCCGGTACTGTCTTCCGCCACGCTCTCCCATACCCCTCAATTTGCTGACATCCCATACCAGCGCCAAGAAGCCACTTCCTCCAGCCGCACGGCTCTACTCATTAATGCAGCCACTCACTGCTGACATTTCCTGTTCTTGTGTCCTCACTTCTGAACAGCAGCACACGGTGAGGCAATTACTCTGGGGTGGCTCAAAGGGGGACCCAGTCCTTGGCCATCTCTCGCCCAATCTCCTGTACCGAAGGATGGGCCATCAGATTTGTAGCACAATCTTGCAGCCTGCCTTGCTGCTCTTCACTTGAGCTATTTATTATGTTTCTGTCGCTTTCAAGACACTTTCTTCACACAGCATGCACCCCTGGACTACTCCCACCTGGAGAGTCCAGAAGAGGGTTACTGCCTCCATAGGCAGGCACACTGCCAACATGGGCTGTGCACTTGGCAACAGGAAGGTAACATGTGGAACTCCACACACCCCGAAATGATGAAATAATACATGTTACCAGCTCTCAGTTCAGGGAAAGAGCCACATCACCTAATGTAGACCTGCAAAAGCAGACACCACAACCCTTCTTCCCAAAAGATTACCCAGCTACTGTCTACTAACAGGACATGGCAACTACAGCTCAGGCTGATATTGGGAGACAAGGCTAGATTATGCAGATTAATTCCCTACAGAGCACAGCCTCAGGGCAAGAGGAAACCAACCTCCCACACCAACATTACCATCCCCCAGCCCAGTTCAGGGCCTTACTCCCAATGGAGCGGCAGACCAAAAGCCACCTTTCCTGCCTATAGTATTTGGGGGCAGTGGAAGACTGTGTGCTCCTCTGCTTCTTTGAGCATCACTTGAATACACCTAGGCAGTCCAGGAAGGCCTCAAAACTTGTGCTTATTGGACCTATAATGAACAATTGCTCTTCTAGAATGTTATCTTTAATGTGAATCTCTCCTGTGACCAAGCTAGCCTGCAGTGCATTATTTTACTACCTTGCCTCCATTTTAATTTTCTCAGGCTCCATTGCAGTTGCTAATTGAACAATTCACTAAACACAACAGCAACACTTCTCTCTTCTCCACACGCGGCCAATCTTGTTTGACTCGGTAGGGGCGATCCTTTTCTCAAATTCTCTTTTTGTGTACCAGCACTGATTCTGCACACAGGCAATTTGTTACATCCCAGAACAAAGTAAGTCCACAGTCAGCTTCTTTTCTGTATTCTTTATTAAAGGTTCTTCTGAACGCCCCTATTCAGATCAGGCTGCATAAACTGCCTCTGCTTCACCCAGGAACCCCTTATATACATTCTAGAGATGTATTGGCTATTGTAACTGACATTGCTACAAAGCATCAAATGATTATTTACTATTGCCACCTTGTGGCAGAAGGTTGAATTGAATGCCCAGTCACAACACGGACCTCAGACACAGCAAAACTAAACTAAACTTCTTTCCAATTCTTTTTTTTTTTAAACGACAAAGGTGCCCTAATATGACCAGTAGAATTTGAAAAATCTGACTAGGTATCAACTTCTAAAAACAATATTACACATGAATATTTTGTAGAGTCTGCTGTCAACTTCATAGAGTTGCTATGAGTTTTGAAATATAATAGTTTGAGAATTTAACTTTAACTGTGGATAAAAGAAATGTGCCTGCTGCCAGGGCTGGGGCAGCCCTGGATGGGCAACATGCACACCGGACGCAAATCACAGCGCCTCGCTAGGCACTTTGTGCTTTTTTACTCGGAGGGGTCTCGGATTTCAGGGGTGAAAAGTGTTTTCCACTCCCCCTGAATAATGAGCAAAGTCGATGTCAATGCAGTAGTTGAACATATCTGCATAAAGATGTCGGGCCATGTCACGATCACAGGGTGGGAACCTCAGCTCCAAGGCCAACTTTTCAGCTACTGGCTCTGAGCTCCTCACGACTAAAAGGGGGGGGGGGGCGCGGAAATTCGGTTTGCCAAATCAAAGGCAAGTTGTTATGGAGGACAAAACACAAATAGGAAAGAAAGGTTTTCCCATGCGAGTCTTTTCGGCTACAAAATGTTTGGACCAGTGGGGGAATTGAATTTGGAGCATACCATCTGTACTGATGGAGGGCACGCCGGCCCGGGCTGGCACTGGTGGTGGGGTCTACCAGGCCGGCCTGTGCGGATCACTGCCGCAAGTGCCAGCCACAGTAATGGTGCTGGGTGCCTTTCCATGCTCAGTGCCACCCGTTGCTGCCCACAGCGTCCGCCATGCATTTAGTTTTAGTGTCTAAGGAGTATTTATTGCCCATTTTACAAGCATGCATACATTGTAATATGGAAAGCCCTTAAACGTTGTTCACGTTTTGTTATTATATGGTGCTTACCCGCTTTTAGGTTAACAGTAGTACTTATGCATACCTTGTCCTGTTTACACTAGTTTCCATACTGTTTGTAATACCAGCATAATATGTGATGTGCAGTACTAAATGAGCAGGGAAGAAAAGAAAGGGCAAGGATGGACAAACAGTACTTGAAGTATTGCATTATTATTACAATAATTTTGACTTGTAGAAATGCAACAGATTACTGGATTAACATGAAAGTGATTAGAACATTTTGCAATGAGAGTTTACCCTACATATACACCTAATGAAACAATACATGAAAATGTCTGTGTTTACACTTGAAAAAACAGTTATCCATGATTTTTGAAAGGGGAAAACACTGATGAACACAGATTCGGAAATGTTTTGAAAACACTGGAAAAACACCCCCGGAAGTAAATAAAATACAAATTAACCCCTAAAACAGGAAACCCTAATTATATTCTACCAAACCGAGGAATGATCAAACTTTGTGTTTGTCATTGGGCTTTTCCATGTTCACTGTGGCTTTTACTAAACTCTTTTGGTGAGACGCCATGTCCATTGAGTTTGTGGCCCAAATAGTCAATCTCTTCCACCCTAAACTTGCATTTTTCTTTTTGTAAGGTCACGCCAACCCTGTTTAGAGTGTCTAACACCAACATCAATCTTTGGTCATGTTCCTTCTGTGAACTCCCTGTTATCAGGATACAATCTTGGAAGTACCACACCCCTTGTACTTTGCTAAACAACTTGTGCATCAATCTTTGGAAATATGCCGCAGCCGACACCGGGTCAAAAGGCATTCTCTTGTACCTATAAGTGCCCTCCTGAGTGACAAAAGTAATTAGGTTGCGGGAAGTGGGGTGTAAATTAACTTTGTGGTATGCTGATGTAAGGTCCAATGTTCTGAAATATTTGGCTCATGCCATTATGCCCACCATTTCTACTATGTTGAGTAAAGGAAACTTAACAACAACATTTTTATTCAGTACTCAGAGGGCCACTCATAATCTGATATTGCAGTCCCCTTCCTCATTGCTACTACCGGCGAAACCCATTCTGATGCTTCTACTTCTATTATTCCTTCCTGAGGAGTTTTTTTATTTCCTTGGAAACATCTTCTCTAAATGCTATGGGAACACACCTAGCTTGGGCAGTGACTGGTATGGCTCCCTGTTTGAGAACAATGTTATGGGAGCAACCTTTAAGACAACCTATCTTTTCTTCAAACACACTGTAAAATGTGTCTTCTGGTCTTGAGGTGTTGATGAACACTGTAGCTATATGACACGGAACTCTTGGGTTGATTATGATTCTTAATTTGCCTGTTCAAACCAACCCAGGAGATTTTCTCCTTTGCGTGATACATATACATTAGCTTTTATCTTTTGATCACCCCGGTGTAACACAGTATTGAAGAAACCCACCAATTCAATGGGAACGCCCCCACAAGCATTGGCTTTCACTTGTGGGATTGGAAGTGACATACCACCAAATGATTCTTTCCATACCTTGTGATCAATAATGGAATAATCCGGGCCAGAGACCACTAGCATCTCTACTAATTTGGCACCTATTAGTATTTTGGTATGAGGTTTGCACCCTTTTTTGCACCACTATTTTCCCCTTCCTGACTATTGGAAATCTCTTTAACGCCACCTCTGGAGAGAAATCTACAACATCTGGCAAAGTGTTCCCTTTTCTTGCATTTTGAACATACTACTGTTAGGGCTGGGCAATCAGGTGTATTGGCATAATGAGTAAAACTCCCACATCGATAGCATCTCCTCCCTCTAGGTAAGGTTTGATTAATTTGCTTGGACTTGCTATGGTCCCGAACCTTTAATACTCTTACTTTTTGCTCATTGGCTTTTTTATTAGCTGTATAAAGGCACCCCCTAGACACAGCATTGACATTGGTAGAATGCAATATCAAATCAAGTTCCTTAACACAG
Organism: Ambystoma mexicanum; assembly: GCF_040938575.1. Taxonomy (NCBI): domain Eukaryota; kingdom Metazoa; phylum Chordata; class Amphibia; order Caudata; family Ambystomatidae; genus Ambystoma; species Ambystoma mexicanum. The sequence goes on from NC_090936.1 coordinate 623,919,014, forward strand.
GATGTACTATGTTCTATGTGCTTGGCAATATGTAAGGCTTCCTCCTATGAGGGATCACCTTTGGTCCCTATCTCCTCTCTAATCTTGTTTTTCTTAACTTTAAGCATGCATTGATCTCTCAATCTTTCATCAGAGGTTGTGCCCAAATTACAACTGTTCGCTAGTTCCCTTAGGGCAGTGATGAAAACTTCAACAGTCTCACCCTCCTATTGATCTCTAGTAGAGAAGTGCCATCTTTGTAGAACAATGCTGATTTATTTCTCCAAAATGTTTGTCCATCTTTTTAATGATGGCATCAAAGGCATTAGGCACAACATCTGCTGATTCCCCATCCCCTCCAGCTGGTGTGTTGTGATCTGGCAGGCTTTTTAAGATGCACCTGCCTTCAAATCCCAATCTGCATGAGCAACGCCCTGCGTCTATCAATACTAAAATTGAGTCCATGCACAGCCATGACATAATCCAAGAAGTCTTCTTTCCAGACATTCCACTTAACTAGAGGCTCCCCAGGCTTTGGCAAAAAACAGAATGGGAAAGCACTCCTTTCCGTTCAATTGTATAACTAGAAGTATTGAAAGGGGCCCCTAGGGGTCCCTTACGTCTATAGAAACAAGGCGAGTCACCACACACGATAGATACGCCAGACACGAAGTTGTATTCCCAAAGCTAGGGTTTATTGCAAAGCAAAAGTCTCAGTTGGCCAACTCGGTCTCACGCCCTGCAACGTGTATCTCTAGACCTCGAGGGACGCAAGAGAGTGAAATTACGTACATCAGTTACATATATACAAAATGCATATCAAACAATCAGCTACGACATGTTTAACACCCCCCTTTATTGGGTTTCTTTGAACTTGGTGTGATGATGGACACTTTCGACAACTATGACACCTTCAAATATCTATTCTAGTAACAATTTGCAATTGTGAGTGCGGAGGCATCTTTCAGTTGTTGAACGGAACACAGAGCTTCTGTACTTGGAAGCGAGCTACATACGGGGGAAGAGTTGCATTCCAGACCTTGCTATCTATGAGGTGCTCTTCGTGTCCTGGGAGCCGACACGCTCTAACAGGGCTCAGCAAAGGGGGGGCCGTAAGAAGAGCATAATTCAAGCCTTTCGCTGCTTTATTCTAACATATTCTACCATATAACAAGACTGGCTGGCAGCTGCAAAATGATTAAATGCCCTGCAGCTCTGCTTCAAGGCTACATTCGGGAGGGAGCTGGGCATTCTTCCTGGCGCTGCCTACGTTGTGTTTCAACAAACTTTTGTTATCCTCGCGGCCCTGCGGCCTTGTCCTTTCACGTGCAGACAACAATGTTTTACAGTCGAGCAGTGTAAGCAGAAAATGTACTGCGAAGCAATAAGAACAGAAAGCAATGAGTAATGGTTAGGAAACAAAATGGCGATTCTTGTTACATCAAAATGGCCGTTAATTGGCAAACTCGGAAACCTATATTCTGTCATATCGTGCATGAGACGGTTGGCTCACGGCCATCAAAATATGTTTGCGGTCACATATGAGAGGTATCCATTTTTCTAGACTGACAGTATGTGAGCAGGGGAAAAGGCAGGATGGAGTGGGGAGGCATTTATGGGGTTGGAAACAGTGGTATGAATGTAGGAATCTCTTAGAATCTGTAGAAAACAACCCAACAATAGTCTGGCCTGAAGATTACAGTACTTCTGCTAACTGTGCAGACAAGTGTCACCTTTGAGGACCAGTACCTCAGGGCAACAGCATATAATACTTTAAAATTGGAGGGCTCCTGTAATTTGCGCATGTCCGCTGCACATGAACACATAAAACATGAAGGGTAATGGTGGCAGAACTAGTACGTGTTCTCTTTATTTTGTGCAAGGAGAGTGATTCCCGCTGTCAGTGCTGCAGCCCGGGATGAAGTTGAGGCGAAGTGGTACACGAGAAGTCACCTGTCGCGGCCCGCTGTTCCCTGCGGTGACGTGCAGCAGCACAAAGATCCTTGTCGAGCTGCGCTCACGGTAGGGGCACGCATGCCCACCTGGGAAGTCAACGCACACTTCCGGATGAGCAGCGTGATGTGAGCGTAGGCGTTGTGATGGTCCTTTTCCCCCATACCTCGCTCAGGACAGCAGTTGCGAGCACAAGAGGCTGGCAATGAATACTGGTGCCGATGGGAGCCCAGGCAAGGCTCCGATCCTGCAGATGAAGCAGTTGAAGCTTCCCAAGATGCAGGCACAGTAGCTCCCAGAGGTCATGACGCTCAGCAGGACAGCAATCTTCACCCCGGGCTGTGAGAGAAAGCTGGCGTGTGAACATAGAGCGGCGATGGATGTGGGAGAAGCATACGCACACTCCGACCGAGCAGGAAGCCAAAACGCCAAGGCGCGAGCAATGTCAGAGATGCTGGAAAAGACAGGTGAGTCTACCCAAAGCAGCTGTGGTCCCTGTGGCGTTCCAACAACCAGCCAAACAGGTGATTGAATGGTACAAGCTTGCTAATGTTCGTGTCGGAAGCGGCTGCTATGTGCCTTCCATTGCACATTTGAGACAGCATTGTGACTTGACACGGCATAGCTTTATGTTCTTTCCTTTAACTGTTTCTGTTGTTTGCTGGTCCTTTTAACAGTGGCTCTGAAGCTCTGAAGGATTGGAGGATTGGTAATTGCAGAGTGTGAGCGGCCACTTCCCGCTCCTAATTTCGGGGCTGCCGGTGTTGGGTCGTTTGGTTGGGGGAGGCTTCCTCATGCTTGGGGGGTGGGTAAGCATTTAGCCCCAGGGGTAAGCGAGTGAGTGGTAAGCGGTGGGAGGTGAGCGCATACAGTGCCCTGTAGTTCTTGCCATTGGTTAGTTTAGTAACTATCCCACATCTTTTTAATCCTACCATTTGAGGAATAGCCCCCCCTATAGCCCCTATAGACTGCCATAGCCCCTTTGATTCACCCCAGGCTCCCATCGCCCTCTAGTAGTGGCGCTGCACGGGATAGAAGGTTGCCTGTAAGGGTGGTGAAGCTTGAGAGAGCTTGACTAGTTGGGCTCGGCTGGGAGCTCAGTTGCATTTGATTGGGAGTCGGAGACTGGACAAGCCCTCAGCGAGGAAGTCCGCAGAGCCCAGGACTGGGAATTTGGAATATATCAAAACGGCAGGTAGCTGAGAGGTGAGCAGTAGTCGTGTCACCCTGATTGACAATTGGATTGACAAATTGGACAATTGGACCTTCTTGTGGACTCGCTTTATTTTTGTAGGTGAGACTGAACCGAACAAACAGAAAAAGGCGTATAGCAGATGGAAAGATAAAAGGAGCAAAAGAGCAAAGATAAAGGCTGCACACTGCGGGGGTGTGCCCAGGGAAGCGAGCTTGTAGCGCAAAATAAGGCAGTGTCGGCCTTAATACTGCCCCACTTAACAAAAAGGTCAAAAAACACAGAATGGGAGTAACAACTAACCCTCGGATGACAATTTAGGATTCTTTTCACACCAAGACTGTAGTTAACGCAGATGTGGGTGCTGATGTCGCAGGATATGGCAATATGGGCAACCTTCGACAAACCTCTCTCGTGGCTCTATGATAATTGACCATAATGAATCCCTTCAAAATCACTGTCTGAAGTTACAGCGCATTTCCTGTGGTCCTGCGAGCCAAGAGGGCACAAACAATGAAAATATAACTGGCCCTAATCACTCTGCAAGTCCAAATTTGGAGATATCGGCTACCCCTCTGGCCCACAGTGATGAGGAAAGTGCAGATGAGGCTTCACCTGGTAGAACGTCGACATCATCTAGTTATGACGATAATGTATCTTCATCGTTTTCATCCAGCCTGCAGCGTAATGCTGTAATTGCAAAATTAGATGCCTTATTGCTCCTTTGTTCAAACCTAGTAGATGGGCAGCATGAACACTCACGGATCTTCGCTCTGGTTGAAGACATTTTTATTGATTCTCATAAACTGATGGACACAAAACTCAGCAATGACCTGAAGGTGCGTCATGGCGCTCACTCTCAGGAATGTATACATTTGGGAAAGGTGGCTGGCCCAAAGTCTCCTATAGGTGGAGCACCACCCAGGGAGGTGGTGCAAATAACTGCTGAATCGTTTGAAGCAGCTGAGGAGGCTATGAATCCCTGATTAACAGTCCCATTAATACCTCTGAAACAACAAAAAGGCAGAAAAAAACTAGGCAGCTGGCATCTCGGCCGTCAATACAAAACAAACACATGGAGTATAACAGAACCCTAAGGGGGGAAACAGGCCTAAGTAAGGTTGCATTGCCGTCCGGTCAGCACATTATCTCCAATGTTCTAAGCAGTGGAGCTATGAGACAGGTCGTGGTTCGGGGTCCACGTGACGGTGCATTGAGTTCCCATAGCCTAATGGAAGATTGAAGGGCAGATCGAGGGGTAAATGTTTACACACAAGAAGGATTGTATGCCAAGAAGGCTGTTTTACAGCGCCCAGAGTCTCCTACTTTGGAGCCTGAATCCATGACAAGGTTTGGAGAGGAATCAGGAAGTGTTAAACCTCGGGAAGAGCAATGTATGAAGGCAGAATTGTTGGGAACAATACCATTGAGGACCAACTCCAAATACATCAAAATTGTTGAGTTGAATCCAACACAAGCTAGTCCCTTCATGAACTGCTCATGCTTACTTGAAAGGCTGCACCACATCCTGGATGTGTGTTGCATCTCATCAGGTGGCTTTGTGAGCCGTGAATGACCAAAAGCCTTAAGTACAACTAACTGGGTATTGGTTACATTGGTTTTGTCTGATCTCATTTGCAGTAAGGCTAAGCATTTATACAAGATGGGCTTTGCAGTTTCGATTTTTCAACCTGTCCCGCACTTGGCCTGCACAACCTCCACTTTGAAGAAATGGACTATGGCTTGTGAAAGGAGGGTGGGAGGGGGGTTACTGGTGCAGGTTATGGTTTCAACTACAGGTACAATCTCAACAGCCAGGATCTGAATTATGCACAAGTAAGGTTTTCAGGCATCTGGAGGGATATAGGTAACCTTCATGAGGTTGATTGACCTCAAGCGTGCAGTTTCAGAGGGCTCAGCGGTTCTGGACAGAAACTATCATGCACTCCCTTGGTGGAGTGACTTTATAAGAACATATCAAATGGTGGAGTGACTTTATAAGAACATATCAAATAGTTATTTTTCAGTAAATGTGGGACCTGCGCCCCATTTTGTTCCAGGGGAATAGATCATTTTCGGTGCCAGCAACCAAGGGCCCAAAAGGAAGGCCCAGTGGCTGTCTGGCAATATGGTTGGACTCCTCTTTGGGATGGAAAGTGACTGAACATTTGTGTCTGTTAGCAGACGTACAACTTTTGATAATACAACTGCCCAAAGGTAAGCAAATGATGTAGATGTAACAGACCTTCCAGCTTTAAAGGCATGGCAGTGGTGAACTTGCTTTACTAGACTGCCAGTGCCCAATTGGTGGAGAGGCAACGCGGTCTTGTGATAGTAGCAGGGGATTTTAATATGCAAGTGGAACCTCTGAATAACCTAGTGGACCTTGGGAAGATCAAGACAGTGCTTGGGGAATCCCGGAAATTATCGTTGATGCCCCGAAGAAAATTCATCCCCTGACTCTGGAAGTGGCAAGAACACTTTCTAGGCTAAATTTGAGAGTATGTAATGGACGATTTCAAAAGGACCAACCACCAAAGAAAATGTGTAAGGGCCCAACTGCTTCCTCATTAATTAAATGTTTTCGTTTATGGTGATCAATAGGATCTTTTTTCAGAATTTGTAATTAATGGAAGAGTTGAGAGTGACCATTATCCCCTGTCTGACATCTGTTCGAGTCAAGAAATGGGAATGGTGTCATGCATGGAAACCTCAGAGAGGACTATGGCCTCTGTGAATGTACGAAAACACTTAAAATGGGCAACGGTAATCGAACAAGGCCAGATATTGGTCATTTGTGAGAGCATAATGAATGATTTAACATCGATTTGTGCCATTGAGAGCACTCCTCTCTCTCTGTGATGACCAATTTCCACAATACCAAGTCTATCCTTGTTCCCTTTGTAACAGTACTACTGGCTGCAAATACAAGAAGGTGTAGTGCCATGCCATCTTGGGATGGCAGTGACTGTCATGCAGCTAAGAAAGAAATTATAATGATGGTTAAATCCAGAACAAGCTTGGGGAATTGTGAACTGTGAGCCCTGAGAGTAAGCTATAAGGATTTAATGGCCTAAAAAAAAGAGCTTTCATGGGTGAAAAATGGCTAGATATGTACAGGACTTTAGGACAGGGGGATAAACCCTATTTTGGAGGATAGTAATAGGTAAGATGAGGAAAGGATCCAAGGAAGAGCAATGTGGGATTCACTCTGATGAATGGGAATCCCATTTTTCCAATCTCTATAAGCCGCAACCGGGAGAAGTTTGGTATAAGTGTAAAAAGGCTCTAACTGATGGGGGTGGGGGGAAAAACGTGATGTTCACCGGAGCATGTTTGAAGTTGGTGAAGCCCTAAGATCCATGAAGAATCGAAAGGCGGTTGGCCCTGATTGGATTCCAGTTTAGCTTTATAAAGAAGAGATGAATGTGTGGGGTCCGATCTTATGCACAGTTTTTAATATTCTTTCTACAAGCAAATTCCCACCTTCTTGGTGCAAGGCAGTTATTATTCCCCTATTTAAAAAGGGTTGTAGAGATTCACCTCTGAACCATCGTCCTGTCTCTTTGTTAGATGGTGCTGGGAAAATGTTTGCAAAGTATCTACTCGGCCATCTGCAGTCGTGGTCTGATGCTAACCAAATACCCACACATCAAGCTGGATTCAGGAAAAATATAGGCACTGTTGACAGTGTTTTCTGCTGTTTCTTTTCATTAAAAAATATGTAATTTTATCAAGCACGACGGTATATGTCTCATTTTTAGATCTTAAAACTGCTTTTGACTCTGTGTCAAGGGCTACTTTGTTGCATATATTTGAAACCTGCAAAACCCCCCAGAAATTGATTTCTACAATTGCTTCATTGTATTCTCGAAATCAACCTAAAGTTTGCTATTGCATGAGGGAGGAATGTACAAAGGCATTTAAGGTGAGCAGGGATGTGAGGCAAGGATTTGCTCTTGCTCCCCTGGTTTTTAACATATATATATATATATATATATATATATATACACACAAGCAAGAAATAATGTACGCCTTGTTGAAAGAGTGCCGGGATTACCCAAAAATGGGTTTAAAAAAATATCTGGCACTCTTTTATGTGGACGATGCAGCAATAATTTCTACAACCCCAGTGGGTGTAAAAAAGGCTTTATTAATCTTTGCCCTGCCTCGTACCCCTTCCTGCCTGGATGTACTGGGAGAGCTTGCCATTGAAATGTATTTGCGTCTTTGGGGCCTTATAGTTGGCCATCACCAGTCAAACAAATTTTGAGCCAGAATTGCAGTGTCGCAGGACCTCCATGTACACCAAGTCCATACTATCAAAGGCCTTGCGGGGGCGTCCAAGGAAAGCAAAACAAAACGTTCTGGAATTTCCCTTTTGGCTGCTACCACGTCTGCCACCCCGTGAATAATATTGTGTGCCCCATGCGCCACTTTAAAGCCGATCTGGTCCCGGTCAATCAGCTTGGGGAGGATTTCAGATAGCCTACAAGCCAGGACCTTGTCGTACATTTTGGCATCAACATTCATAAGGGCTTGGGGCGCTGTTGAACAGCCGCAAGATGGCCTTTTAATCTGTTGGCTCCGCTCCTCATGTGAAAATCCTGTTGAAATATCTGCAATTTCGCCACCTGCAGCCCACAAGGATCCACATTTGGGCGGCCAATGCTACTGTGCACATTTGGGCTGAAAATCATCCAGAACCCGCAACCACGGCCCAAGTTATCCGGCTCGAGGGGAAGGACGGTTTTGGCACCGGCGTGTGAGCGCCTGTGGGGGGATATGCCTTACCCTGCTATGGCGGAGCATAGGTGAGCTATAACAGCTAGCAATATCCTGCAACTTGGCCCCACATTGGCTGTTGCAACGACAAGGGAATCACCCGCCCCACGCTGACATCACTGGCAGAGAGCAGAATGAGCTGTGGCTGAGCCGACACAGGACCACGGCGCTCGGGCATACTACGCCTGGTGTCCCCATAGCGCAGAGCCAGCGGGGAAGTCAAGGTCTGGTCTCCTGGGCATCCCCGACCCAAGCCACAGCAGGAGAAAACCACCATCTCCCCACCCCGAGAAGAGAAGCCCAGATAGGGGCAGGCGGCCCCCACTGCAGGATGAAGTTGGCAGGCGGACCGGTCAAACCCCACAAGGGATCCGAGCGATAGTACCTGCCAACCTCGCAGTGGCGCTGCGGACCATCCAAGATCCAGAAGCAGACCGAAGCCTTGAGACCCGCCTCACAAGGTAGGAACACCTAACTGTCTCTACCAGCTGGGCCGGAGGACCGTGAGCCCTGCACTGGCATCGCCTGCATGTGAGACTACCTGGCCCCATAGGACTTACAGCTGCTTGCTCCCCACCCGGTTCTCAGCCACACCTAATAGTAAGCAAGTATGGGCCCGAAATCAGCATAATACAGAAGCCCGGGGCATGGACAACAAAACATTAGATCTCCAAGCCCTAACACACAGCAGTTAACACACTGAGCACTGTAACATACAGCTGGCAGCACTTCGCCAGAGCAGAAAGGCTGCAAACGACACCTGGCACCACCTAGTGCACGCAAATGGACAGATAAGGCAATAATACAAGTGTTAAACCTGCGATCTTGTACTCCAAGGGTAACTTCTACAAACAATACCCTGGACCCGCACTGTGATCCTGGCACTGGATGCAAGGGAGCGGCTACTTAGCCTGCCACTGTAGAAAGCACTACAACGATTAACTCACAGATAACCCCCTGATCAGGGGCAAATACACTGCAAACTCTATACGGAAAGGAGCACTTACCAGCACAGCAACATACCGGGAAACCCTTTGACTGCATTATGACCAAGGGAGCCCATAAGAAGAAAGGCCCAATGGATTCCTTTACAGGCCCGAGATCAGGAACAAATGAGCCCCGCCCCCTCGTTCCCCGGCGGCTCGCAACTGCAACCACCGGAAGAGAACTCGAGGGACAACTACCTTCTACAAACTATGCAGAATGGGTTCCTTGCAATAAACATGAAACTGGATGAAATGGTGAGCACAATTGGTTCGCTGAAGGCAAGAGTAGAAAAGGAGAGTGGCCGCATCACGGAAGCTGAGGGGCACATTAGCACAAACGAGGACAGCATAAAAAACCACGACCGCACTCTAAACACAATGCAGACCGAACTGAGGAAGGTGATTAATAAGTGTGAAGATTTAGAACCTAGATCCAGACGCAATAACATCAGGGTGGTCGGGGTCCCGGAGACTGCAACAAAGGGCCCCATGGAACCCTTTATGGAAAATTTGCTTAAAACCCTATTTGACCCAGCTGGGTTTTCGACACATTTCCTGGTCGAAAAGGGCGCACCGGGCTCTTGCCCCACCCCTACCCCCACGCCCTGGCGATCCACCAAGAACAATTATCGCCAGGCTGTTAAATTACCGCGATAGAAACATGGTGCTACGACTAGCCAGGGAGAAATGCACACTGCAATACGACTCTAATAGAATAAACATCTATCCAGACTTTGCAGACGGCGTGCAAACACAAAGGAGATCGTACGACTCCGTGAAGCGCCTCCTCCGGGCGAGGCAGATCCCCAACTCACTAATATTCCTGGCCAAGCTCTGCATACAGCACAATGCCAAGGCACACTTCTTCAAAGACCCGGCACAAGCGACAGCCTAGGTGGAGTCACACATACCAGTGCCTCGGACACCCCCGTGCCCAGAGGCCAAACTACCACGCAATATGGATGAGGAACAACTAGACGAAAATGATTGAAGGAGGAGAGGGCTATTAGATCAGGTTTAGAACGCCCAACAACACACACAACAGGTGACAAACGTAAATTCATTACCGAGGAATGTTGATCTCTACGGAAAGATGGCGCTGACAACATGACCCCCATGGGTGCGCCCAACCGTTCATGGAGGTTACATCACCAAGTTGGGGAAGATGGTGCGGGAGGGCGGAGGGAACAAGAAATACAAGTGGGAATGCTAAATGTTCAAGTTGTCTTGACCGCAGTTAACATAGCAGTCAAGGGTAGGAAAGTTCAAAAAAGTTGTGGCAACGACAGTGCAGTGGACATCAGACATGGACCCTATCGGACAAAAGGGTCAACAGAACACAGAAAGCAAGCATTTACCAGCGCAGTATGGCAGTCCAGCTGAAACTGATTTCCTGGAACATCAGAGGTCTAAACAACCCCATTAAGGCGAGGAAGATCTGGGCCTACCTCGATCGGCATGCCCCCAACATCGTCATGCTCCAGGAAACGCATGCCCTAGAATCTACCAACCAACAAACTGCACACAATTGTGGAAAAAACAGGTTGTACACTAACTATTCATCTCAAGCAAGGGCGGGTGATAACACTCGTACATAAGAATACCGACTTTAAAATGGGTACTACTAACTTTGGTCCGGAGGGCAGATATGTGATAGTATCAGGCGCAATCAACAACACACCGATCCCCTTGGTGAACACCTACGGACCCAACTCGGATGACCCAAATTTTTATGTTCACATCGCAACACTGCTCGGACATATACCAGATGTCCCTATAATCTGGGGCGTAGACTTCAATACAATACTGCACCCTGCCATAGACGGATCAAGCGGACCAAAGCTGCGAGTGCACTACTGCAGATAATGAAACCATTCAGTCTAACAGACATATGGAGGGCAGCACACCCAACACTGAGGGAGTATACATATTACTCCTCCATGCACAATGCCCATTCCCGAATTGATCTCTGGTTAATCTGAGTCATGGTCCATGGGGAAATGCCAATCCACAATCTTACCGCGTACTTGGTCAGACCACTCGCCGATAGTCCTGGAAATAGCCTATAACAAAACAGACACACCCAGGCCTGTGTGGAGAATGCCCACATCTGTACTACTAGACAGCTCCTACTCAGAAACTTTAAAGATAGACATTGACACATTCTTTTCCGAAAACAAAAACTCAGTACCCAGGTTTAGCACAGTCTGGGAAACGTTTCAGGTATGGATACGCCGCATAATGATTGCTACAACAATAGGCACCCTAAAGTTGATAAGAGCAGACCTACGAGAAACGGAAGCAGACCTGAGGAAACTTGAAAATGAGTATGGCAACACACATAACAATCCAATACTGGGAATCATAAAGGGCAACAGGCAAAAGTTCTGCGAAGTGGCAGAACGAGAAACCCGATTTACATATAAGAAAATACAAGCAAGGTGCTACGGTGAAGCGGACCGCCCTGGAAGGATGTTGGCTGGCCTTATCAAAGGGGAACGGGACGCACAACACATTAATGGTCTCACAAGACCAGATGGCTACACAACCATCCGGCAAGAAGAAATAAACAAACTGTTCCAAGAGTACTACCGAACACTGTACTCCAATAATGACAATGCCACAATTGACAAAGTGAACGCTTACTTAGCACAAACTAGAATTCCCACGTTGGATGACATTTCCCGAGCCAAGCTGAACACTCCACTCACCATAGATGAGATCACTGAGGCTATCACTTCATTGGCATCGAGCAAGGCTCCTGACCCCGACGGAATAGGCGTTGAACTCTACAAAACTTTAAAGACATCTTTGCCCCATAACTGCTTAAAATATGGGAAGAAGCGTGCGAATCCGGCAGTCTGCCCCCCTCCTTGACCAAAGCCTTGATAACAGTATTGGCCAAACCAGGAAAACCTGCAGACGAGATGGCGTCATACCGCCCGCTATACTTAATCAACTCTGACGCAAAAGTCTTCGCCAAAGCCCTGTGTGATGCTGGAAATGCATTGGAGGGACAGGGCCTCAATGTCCTTGTCCTTTTCCACTTATGTTCTGTATTGTTTCCTGCCCAGGAGTCCATGTGGGACTTCTGGCAGTGCAGCTCCTCCTGTTTTTGGTTTGCTGTACAGACCCATGGGATACCCTTATGCCACCCTTGGGTGGGGGTGCAGCCCTCAGCCCTTAGTGCATGTTTTTGGGCACCTGTGTGTGGCCCACAGAGCAGGCTATGGGCTGGTGGCAGCTCCATGCTGAATTTGACAGGTGCTCTGAGTATTCTCCATTTTGGTATACCCAGGCCCTGTCATTGGAATCAGTTGATTCCTTATAGGAAACAAGATGGCCCCTGTGGCCTCTTGCTTTCTATTGCCTGTTACCTTGTTTTCCCAAAGTCCTGGGAAGCCCTGACTCTGTCCCTTCCCCCTGACTGGCTGTTGGGTGGAAGTTCCATATATGGTGGTGTTGTGAAGTCCAGGCCAGACTGGCTGGAGTCTTCCCAGTGACTGTATGTTGTGGGTACACCCTGTGGGTGGGACCTGGGTGAATGGAGTGTGTGACCAATATGCACTTCTTGTTGTGGCTGTCTGGTTTCTGGTATGAGAGACAAAGACTGAGACCGCACTGCCCGAAACTGGTATGACTGCAGTGTGTAGTGTTGAATGGTTGGGTACTTGTCCCAATACACATTCCTTGTTGTGTGTGTCTGAGAGGGAGGAGTATGGCCTGAATGCAATGTATGCCTGATTGGCTGACTGACTGCATGAATGCCCTGCTGTATGATTGGCTGCTGAGTGTGACGCAGCAGTGTGGATGAGAGGCAGAATAGTATATCTGGGGACCTCTCACCACTGGAAATTGTTCAGAAGCTGAGTCTACACTTGAAGAGTAACTGGAACTGCTGATCCTCGACACCCAGCTGGAAGAAGAAGAACTGCTGCTGCATTTGCTTCGACCCGATCTGAAAGCTGCCGAGTTCGTCGAGGACTGATCCGAGAGAGGACCTGGCTAGGTGCCCTCTTCCCATGCTCCGAGGGACCATCGAGCACCGCTAACCTTCGCCGAAGCTCCCTTGAAGTGAGACCCTCGAAAGGCTGCCGACCGAAGACGGGGACCGTCGAGGAGAACGAAGTGAAGCACCCGGACATCGACGCCATCGAAGTTCATTGCCGTCGACCAGGGTCAGAGTATCGCCGTAACCGCTGGAGGCCCTCCGAAGCCGTGTTGCCCAGAAGAGGGGACCGCTTGACGCCGTGCCGCCGCCGACCGTAGCCTTCCGATCCTTTGCCTAAGACTGTTGAATCGGAGGACTTCCTTGTCTGCACGGTCGACCGCTTTATCTCGCTGGAGAAAGTCGAGGACGCCGACGAGAATCCGCCGGTGGGTTTCCCGCCACCCAAAGACCACAAAGACTTTGACGACTTGACGCCCTTGTCGGGCCACAGTTCTTCAGAAACTCTTTGCGGTCCTGAACTATCCAACGCCGAGTTGCCCCACACACCTCATCCTCGCAGGACGTCGCCGACGAGCACCCCCTCCAGTCGTTACACTGGTGTCAGCGGTGGGATGCTTTTGGTTTTAAGAATCCGTGTATAACCATGCCACTTACAAAATATCTGCACTTTGTTAAATTAAGGTTTAGTTGTTTACAAGATAACTGCATTACAAGCAATGGTGTCTATTGCAAATGGTAAATTGACTACGATGAGCTTAGAGGCTCTCCAGAGTGCTTGTGAAGCCAGGGAGTTAGACTTTGTGGATAAGTCTAGGGCTGAGCTGGTGGCTGCCCTGGTGGACTACCAGACTGATGGTGAAACTCTTGAAAGGGGGGATGCAACCAATGAGGACTCTGCCCCTGGGGTTTTCGCTGAATCTGTTTGAATGCTGAATGCCACCATTCCTGCTGCCTCTGTTCCAAATCCCAGCAATTCTTTGGAGCTTGAGTTATTAAGCATGAAATTGGCCTTTGAACACCGCAAGTTGGAAATAGAAGCTGAGTTTAAGAAAGAGGAGCTGGCACAGCAAGTGGAACTCAAGAATAGTGATCTTGAACTCAAAGACAAGGACACTGAAAGTCAGAGAATCCAGCTAGAGAAAGCTAGAGTGGAGACTTCAGCTAAACCCAGTGAGTGTGTCAGGTCGCCAGCCACCAAGTTTATGAAAGATTTGGTTGGTGTTTATGCAGGGTTCAGATATCCTCCAATGGATTGAAGCGTTTGAAATTGCTTGTGCAATTCATGATGTTGATCAGAGAGATTGGGCTAAGTGTTTGTTAAGCAGAGTGCCTCAGACTGGATATGACTGTATTCTAAAACTGAGTGTGGAAGAAAGGGGTCAGTATGAGTGCATGAAGTCTGCTTTGATTGCCAAGTTTGGCAAGACACCTACCCAATACCTTAAAAGGTTCAGGGAATTTAAGAAAAGAGAGAATGTGTCTTGGGTTGACTGGGTGAGTGCTGCGCACATGAACATAATGAGGTGGATTGATGGTTACAAGGTGAAAACTTTTGTTGAATTGTCCCACCTGTTGTTTTTTGAGCATTTTTCTGAAGCCTGATCACCAGAGCTGCGTCAGTATGTTGCTGACCAGAACATTTTGTATCCCTTTAAGCTGGCTAGGTTGGCTGACAAGTGGGTCTCCAACCGGGTGTCCCATAAGGACTCCACTGGGAGGGACAAGGACAAAAAAAAGGGGACCTCTCAGAAAGCTGAGGAGTCCCAAAAGCAGTCACAGTCGGGTAAACCAAAACCTTCCTCTTCTTAGACCCAAAAACCTAGTGCGGATAAGTCATCTGTGGGTGGGAATAAGATTAGCGGTCCACCTGCTGCAAAGCAGGCTCCCAGTGGTTCCAGTACCGTACCCCGCATTCCTGGCACCTGTTGGGAATGTGGGGCTCTGGATCACAAGAAAGGTGACTCCAAGTGTAAAGGTAAGGCACTTGGAGTACAAGCTGTCAGCCTGACCTGCCCTTACCCCATGTCTGAGGTGGAGGCCACTGTCCTCCCCTCCTCTACCGGAATCACATTTGGTGCGCCAGTAGAGATGATCTTAGTGTCCCTTGGAGCCTGGGACCAGTACGCAGAAGTACTGGCGACTATCCCACAGAACACCCGTAGGTTTTTGAGAAGTGTCCTCTTGAATGGCCAGCCTTCTACTGGTTTGAGAGACACTGGGGCAAGCATGACAGTGGTGGATAGGACCCTGCTCAACCCAGAGGACTATGTAGGTGCTCCTCTGAGAACCACCAGGTTAGCTGGTGGGCCTCCCAAATTATCGCCTGCAGCCTTAGTCACACTCATGATTGGAGACAAGACAGCAAAGCTTCCTGTCCTGGTTCAGGACAATGTCCCTGCTAACATTCTGTTAGGTAATGATCTAGTGGAGTTGGGGTTGATCTCGGATGGTCTTCCCCTGATGGCTGCTGCAGTCACTAGGTCACAGGTGACACACGGTCTGGCTGTGAGCCAGGTACCCGAGCCAAAGGTGAGGCCTAAAGAAAGAAGGAAGAACAAGAAGGCCACCTCTGTGCAGGGGGCTCCTTCTCTTCCTGCTATTCCAACAACACCCATTGGGATCCATGCTCCGGACGGGCTCGGTCCAGTGGCAAACCCAAACTCAACTCCTGAGGGAGA
This sequence comes from Ambystoma mexicanum, assembly GCF_040938575.1. Taxonomy (NCBI): domain Eukaryota; kingdom Metazoa; phylum Chordata; class Amphibia; order Caudata; family Ambystomatidae; genus Ambystoma; species Ambystoma mexicanum. The sequence goes on from NC_090936.1 coordinate 623,934,539, forward strand.
AGAGACAGAAGACTCTCCTGTGGGAGAGGTTCTCAATCCAGCTGAAGGGGGACCCTCCCGGGCGGACTTCTGTAAGGGACAGAGAGAGTGCCACTCTCTCGAGGGTCTGAGGAAACAAGCCCTGTCCCAGGCACAAGGAGAAGTGCCTAGGACATTCCGGATTTATTGGGAGGGTGAGCGCCTTGCTAGTGTGCCCACTAAGCCTGAACCTGGTGCCCTCAAGAGGTTGTGGTACCCCAGGTTTACAGGCCCTTCCTGCTGCAGTTGGCACATGAGGTGCTCTTAGCTGGTCATCTTGGGACCAAGAAGACTAAGCAGAGGCTCTCTGCCCATTTCTAGTGGCCACAGATCGGAGTAGAAGTGCAGTCCCACTGCAGGGCCTGCCCAACTTGTCAGTTGTCTGGCAAGACTGGAGGCAGTGTCATTGCCCCACTGCAGCCATTGCCAGTGGTTGGCACACCATTTGAGAGGGTGGGCATCGACAACGTCAGTCCCCTTGACCCTCCCACTTCAGGTGGACATCGGTTCGTCCTGGTCCTGGCTGATCATGCCACCAGGTACCCTGAGGCTATACCCCATCGGACTGTTACTTCCAAGGTGGTTGCCAGGGCTCTCCTGGGCATTTTCACCCGTGTTGGATTCCCTAAGGAGGTTGCTTCTGACAGAGGATCCAACTTCATGTCTAGTTACATGAAAACCATGTGGAAAGAGTGCAGGGTAACCTATAAGTTCTCCATCTCTTACCATCCCCAGACCAATGGTCTGGTTGAGAGATTTAATACAACTCTCAAGGGCATGCTAGGCGCTTTGGAAGAGCCCCTAAGGAGGAAATGGGATCTCCTCCTGCCATGCCTGCTGTTTGCTTACAGAGAGGTGCCTCAAGAGGGTGTTGCATTCAGCCCCTTTGAGTTACTCTTTGGACATCCTGTGAGGGGGCCCCTTGCCTTGATTAGAAAAGGTTTGGGGACCACCCCTCCAGGTCCCACCAAGCAAGTGGGGGACTATGTGTTAGGCCTCAGACGGAGGATGACACAGATAATGGGTCAGGCACCAGCGAATCTCAAGGCCAGCCAGGAACTGAATAAATACTGGCATGACCTTACAGCCTCACAAGTGGATTGGACTCCGGAACAGGACATCCTTGTGATGGAGCCTACCAAGCCTAGAGCTTTGGCAGACAAGTGGACTGGACCCTTAAGGATTATCTCCAAGATGGGCAAAGTCAATTATCTGGTTGACATGGGAGCCCCTGTGGTCGCCCCTCAGGTAATCCATGTTAACAGGCTCGAGCCTTTCCACAGGCGAGCAGACGTCTCATGTCTCTTGCTAGCTCCAGAGCAAGAAGAGGATGAGAGTGAGCCCCTTCCTGATTTACTGCATAGCAACCCTCGGGATGGCTCAGTGGAAGGAGTACATCTCTCTCCCTATCTGACGACAGAGCAGCAGAAGGTCTGCAGGACTTTGCTCCGGCAGTATGCCTCTCTGTTCTCATTGACACCAGGCCTTACACCTTGGTCTAGGCACGAAATTGACACTGGTGACAGTGTGCCTGTCAAAAGCAGGTCCTACCGTATGTCAGATACAGTTAAGAACCACATCCAGGCTGAGGTTGCCAAGATGTTGGATCTGGGTGTTAGTGAACCCTCAACCAGTCCCTGGTCCAGTCCCGTGGTCTTTGTCCCCAAGGCAAGTTTCCAGGTAGGTTCCAAGGATTGGAGGTTCTCTGTGGACTACCGAGGAGTCAGTGCCTTCACCAAAACTGACGCGCACCCATTGCCCAGGGCTGATGAGCTTGTGGACAACATAGGTGCTGCCAAATTTGTAAGTACCTTTGACCTTACCTCAGGCTATTGACAAATAGCTCTAACGGACCATGCCAAGGAAAAGACAGCATTCTCAACACCTGAGGGACTCTACCAGTTTAGGCTCATGCCTTTTGGGTTGAAGAATGCCCCTGCCACCTTCCAGAGATTGGTCAATCATGCACTCAGTAGGCTGGATGCCTTTTGTGTGGCCTATTTAGACGACATTGCCGTCTACAGTCCCACCTGGGAAGAGTATTTGACACATCTGGATAAGGTGTTGCAGGCCTTGAAAAGGGCTGACCTCACTATCAAGGCCACCAAGTGCCAGATAGCTCAGGGGAAAGTCACGTATCTTGGTCATGAGGTAGGAGGGGGTTAAATCCAACCTCTCCCAGTAAAGTACAGGATCTACAGGACTGGGAGACTCCCACTACTCAAACCCAGGTGAGAGCCTTTTTGGGTCTCACCGGGTATTATCGCAATTTCATGGCAGACTATGGAACCATAGCTGCACCCCTGACAGCTCTGACTTCACCCAAACAACCTAGGAAGGGTAATTGGACTGAAGACTGTCAGAGGGCCTTTGATGGCTTGAAAGAAAGTGTGTGTAGGGCACCTGTGTTGTGTGCGCCTGACTACAGCAAACCCTTTACCATCCAGACAGATGCCTGCGACACTGGAATTGTAGCTGTCTTGTCCCAGTTAGATGACAAAGGGAGGGAACATCCGATCATCTTCATCAGTAGACAACTCAAGGGTAGAGAATTTAGGTGGGCTACTGTTGAAAAGGAGTGTTTCAATATAGTTTGGAGCCTTAGGCGTTTTAGGCCCTACCTTACGGGGTCTACCTTCAAGGTCCAAAGAGATCATAAGCCCCTGAAGTGGCTTATTCAGATGAAGGGTGAAAACCCGAAACTGCTCAGGTGGTCCATTAGCCTGCAAGGGCTAGACTTCACCATAGAACATAGACCAGGGAAGAGTCACGATAATGCAGATGGCCTTTCCAGAAGGTATGTTGACTGTCTGGATGAGGGTGTCTATCTCGTGGGAGATTAGGCACCCTAACCTCAGTCTGAGGGGGGGGGCGACTGTGATGTTGGAAATGCATTGGAGGGACAGGGCCTCCCTGTCCTTGTCCTGTAGTCCTTTTCCACTTATGTTCTGTATTGTTTCCTGCCCAGGAGTCCATGTGGGACTCCTGGCAGTGCAGCTCTTCCTGTTTTTGGTTTGGTGTACAGACCCATGGGATACCCTTGTGGGGGTGCAACCCTGTGCCCCTAGAGTATGTTTTTGGGCACCTGTGTGTGGCCCACAGAGCAGGGTATGGGCTGGTGGCAGCTCCATGCTGAATTTGACAGGTGCTCTGAGTATCCTCCATTTTGGAATACCCAGGCCCTGCCATTGGAATCAGTTGATTCCTGATAGGAAACAAGATGTTCCCTGTGGCCTCTTGCGTTCTATTGCCTGTTACCTTGTTTTCCCAAAGTCCTGCGAAGCCCTGACTCTGTCCCTTCCCCCTGACTGGCTGTTGGGTGGAAGTTCCATATATGGTGTTGCTGTGAAGTCCAGGCCAGACTGGCTGGATCCTTCCCAGTGACTGTATGTTGTGGGTACACCCTGTGGGTCGGACCTGGGTGAATGGAGTGTGTGACCAATATGCACTTCTTGTTGTGGCTGTCTGGTTTCTGGTATGAGAGACAAAGACTGAGACAACCCTGCCCGAAACTGGTATGAATGCAGTGTGTAGTGTTGAATGGCTGGGTACTTGTCCCAATACACATTCCTTGTTGTGAGTGTCTGAGAGGGAGGAGTATGGCCTGAATGCACTGTATGCCTGACTGACTGCATGAATGCCCTGCTGTATGATTGGCTGCTGAGCGTGACCCAGCAGTGTGGATGAGAGGCAGAATAGTATATCTGGGGACCTCTCACCACTGGAAATTGTTCAGAAGCTGAGTCTACACTTGAAGAGTAACTGGAACTGCTGATCCTCGACGCCCAGCTGGAAGAACTACTGCTGCTGCATTTGCTTCGACCCGATCTGAAAGCTGCCGAGTCCATCGAGGACTGATCCGAGAGAGGACCTGGCTAGGCGCCCTCTTCCCATGCTCCGAGGGACCATCGAGCACCGCTAACCTTAGCCAAAGCTCCCTGGAAGTCAGACCCTCGAAAGGCTGCCAACCGGAGACTGGGACCGCCGAGGAGAACGAAGTGAAGCACCCGGACATTGACGCTGTTGAAGTCCATTGCCGTCAACCAGGGTTCAGAGTATCACCGTAACCGCTGGAGGCCCGTTGAAGCCGTGTTGTTCAGAAGAGGGGACTGCTTGACGCTGTGCCGCCGCCGACCGGAGCAGTCCGCTCCTTTGCCTAAGACTGTTGAATCGAAGGACTCCCTTGTCCGCACCGTCGACCGCTTTATCCCGCCGGAGAAAGTCGAGGACGCCGAAGCACCAACGAGAATCCACCGGTGGATTTCCCGCCACCCAAAGACCACAAAGACTTTGACGACTCAACGCCCTTGTCGGGCCACAGTTCTTCAGAAACTCTTTGCGGTCCTGAACTATCCAACGGCGAGGTGCCCCGCACACCTCCTCCTCGCAGGACGTTGCCGACGAGCACCGCCTGGATCGGCACTGTGGTCTCAGCACCCTTGAACTCCTCATCTACGCTGTCGACTCCGAGTTCACCTTCTTCGACGCCTCTCGGCGATCTGTGGCTCCTGCTTTAAAGGGAGTCACTCAAGAAGGATCCCTCGATGCCCCTTCGAAGAACTCTGCTCCACCAGGTACATTGGGGTAGAAACATTATAGAAGGAAATAAGATTTATAGAACAATATATGGATTGGGCTTGTTATATCTCTTTATTTTACAGGTTGCCCAGGTGGGGGGGATCTCCACACAGAAGTGTCCAGGGGTAGGGGCCAGTATTCTGCCAATTGTTCTAACCAAGTACTGTCCTCCTATGTCTATTGTGGGTTACCTTTATTAATTGATTTGTGTGACATTTAACCAGAGTATAGTTGATGCACTTTAATGAAATCTGATAATAATTGTGGTACCACTTTAGAACTGTATATATTTGCCATTGTAGATTTTCTAAGCACAAAGTGAGTTATTGTGATAGTGTACATAACCTTGAATATTAATTATATAAAGACTGTGTTTTCAGTAATACAGTGTGTGGGCATTCCTTTGTGGGGGCTTGTGGACTACACTGTACTTAAGAACCAGCCTGCATCACCTCCTGAGAAGCTAGGCCTTGATTGCTCGTCCATTGCTACCAACAATAGAGAATCTTGGCTGTGGTCCTCTGTGCCTCTCCTCTACCATATAGAGAGTGGAAGTACAGACCCCCCCCCTCCAGTCTTTTCACCCTGGCAAACAGATTACTACTGTATATTCCTGACCTGGTGCACCCAGACCAGTCGGGATTCATTCCAGGGAGATCCACGGCCCTGAACCTCAGGCGACTACTGGGTACCATAGCACCAATCAGCCCTGATCTTCCTGCAGCGGTGATATTAGATGCGGAAAAAGCCTTTGATTCCATCTCATGGAACTTCCTGTTTGGAGTGCTGAGACGCATGGGACTGGGAGAGGAATTTTGGAAATTTGTGAAACTACTCTATACGCATCCAGGGGCCAAGGTCCGCACCAACTAAAACTACTCGAAAGTAACAAAACTGGCTAGAGGAACCAGACAAGGCTGCCCATTTTCATCAATTCTATTTGCTCTAACGATCAAACCCTTTGCCAGAAGAATACCGCATAATCACAGACACAGGGGCATCCACATACGGGACCCCCGCAAATCATATCCCTGTATGCGGATGATAACATCATAAACCTGAAACATCCGGAAGAAAACATGCCACCGGTCCTGAAGGAGATCAAGCAATTCACCCTGCATTCTGGATATAAAATCAACAATGCGAAATCGATGCTATTCCCCCCTCACAGACAAGACCACCAAACCTGTTCAGCTACATGGCATGAAATGGGCTAAGGACACAGTGAAATATCTAGGTGTACAGATTGCTCGTACGAGTGAGGACTTGTATGAACTTAACCATGCAACCTACCTTAAAGCACTGGAACACAAACTGATGCTATGTGGAAAACTCCACATTTCTATGACGGGCCGTCTTGCTGTCCTGAAGATGATAGTAGCAGCCAAACTGTTATATTTCTTTACCACAATCCCGATATGGCCGGGGTGGAAATTCTTTAATTCGCTTCACAGCTTGGCAGCAGGATTCGTGTGGGGTGGTAAAAACGCTAGGGCGAAAAGGGAGTCCGTTACCGAGCCATATCACCGGGGGGGGTGCCTTGCAGCCCCTGATTTCGAGTTCTACTACTTGGCTGCCCAAGCCCGCTGCGCTAGCCTGTGGTATGATAAGGACACACAGCACCCACATGTTGAGATAGAAAAACGATCTGCGTCACCAGCTGACATAAAATCCATGATAATCTTCACCCATAAAAAAGACCCATGTCTGTTCGACCCACTGAGCACGACACTGGATACTTGGAGGCGTATAATGGCAAAACTGTGCATTGAGAACCCATACAACCACAACGTTCCATTATGGGGTACCCCAGACCTACCCCCAACTATGGACACGGACATACAAAGGACATGGGACCCGGAGAAGACGATGAAAATGGGCAACCTGTTGCCGGGTGGAAGTTTTGTCCCAGTAAACGTATTCAAGGAGAAACACGATAACAACCCGATAAGAATACTACAATACTACCGGTTGAGAGAGGGGATACGGTTGAAATGGCCATCCTATCCGAGGGAACCGGAAACCGAAGAATGCTTGGATCTGATAATACAGAACGACGGTAGGAGAGGACTGCTGTCGAGACTGTACTCCAAAGTGCAAGACTTGGCTCCTGTGAACCACGAGCTAAGAGAACAATGGGGAAAGGATACTGAAACGGTCATAGATGAAGCAAAATGGCCGAAAATGTGTGCCCTGACCAAGGACGTGTCACTGAACGCCCGACTAAGGTTGATTCAATATAAAATACTCAATAGACTGCACTACACTCCCCACCATATAACAAAATTCAATCCTAAAGAGCCACAAACCTGCCCAAAATGTAAAACAGCAGAGGAAAACACAATACATATGTTTTGGGACTGCCCCCTGGTCACTGACTTCCGGACAATCATAGCAAGAACATTGGGCAAAATATTGGATCTAGAACCAGCTCTCCATCCGCTAAAGTACTTGCTGGGAGACATTGGCAAAGTTAACATAAAGGTTCGCAGACTATTTAACATCGGATGCATATTTGCAAAAAAATGTATATTACTAAAATGGAAGACAAAAGATCCGCCCACACTGCATCAACGGTTCACGGAAATGACTTGGATCAACGAAAATGAGGTTGAATACGCACAAACCATAGTACCAACTTCCAGGACAAAAGACATCTAGACACCCTTCCGGGAGTTTGCAGAACAATCAGATCACACAACAACACCCGCAGGCGCAACTACATAAACTCTGGAAGAAAAAAGCCAGGGTGATGATTTCTCTCTTTCTCTTGTCCGTTTCTTCTTACTGAGTACAGGCACCTGAGACACTGTGTTATGTTGCATAATTGGTATATAACTGCTATGATCAACGACAACTGTAATTATGTGTCGTAGTGTACTGTGAATTGTTTCCACAGGTTAAAATAGTTGAAAAATAAAAATTAAAAAAACATTCATACGGGCTGAATGTCTGCCCCATCTTTCCCAAGTTTTAGAATGAGCGTGGTGATGGATTGGGCCATGGTATCAGAGACCCTCCCTAACCTCAGGAAACTATTGAACAATTTAAATTGGGGGACTATTAAGGGCGCGAAAGCCTTATAGAACTATACTGAGAAGCCATCGGGCCCCGGGGCTTTCCCATTGGGGAGGCTCTGTATAACCCCAGGACCTCCTGATCGGTGATTTCAGACTCGAGAGCTTCCCTGTCCTCAGCCGATAGCTGCAGAAGTTTAGCCTGCACCAGCCTGCACCACATACCTCTCCTTCTGACCCTGCACCCGGGGAATGCTTGACCCCAGTTCTCTGAAGTAATTCTCCATGAGCGCCACTTTGGCCGCTTCTTGTGTGACCCTCCTCCCTTCCCCATGCCATAGGACTGAGGTATAGTTATGCTGAGCGCGCTTCTGCAGTTTCGCCGGTAGGAGTCGGTTGGCTTTATTGCCCCTTGTATAATAATACTGACGGGCCGAAAGTAGCGTTTGCGCTGCTTTGTCCATGAGGTGGACTGCCAATATCTTCTGCACTGCCTGGAGTTCCCTGAGAGATTTACGCAAATTAACTTGCTTGTGATGAGACTCCCGCTATCCAAACTCCTCCTCTAGCACCTCCTCCCTAGCTTTGCAGGCTTTTGTGTAGGCTGCTGCACGGCTGATGATAACCCCTCAAAGGAACGCATGGCCCCTGTCATTCTCTGCAAAATACTCAACCAATGCTTCTGAGATGTATGCACGCATCACATAGTCTTTCAATAAGAAATCGCTAAGGCGCCATGGTTTATGATGGTGGCTAGCCAGAATACTGAGGTCCAGGCCAATGTGAACCGGGGCATGGTCAGAGAGGATCCTCGGGAGGATCTTGCATCGAGTAACCGCCGGGACAAGGGACCTAGAGAGCAACACCATATCCAGTCTGGAATGTCCCCTGTGCACTGCAGAGTACAAAGTGTAATCCCGCTCCTCGGGATGAAAGAACCTCCAGGCCTCTATCACTGAAAGGTCTCTCAATAGCTTGGTTAGGACTAGGAAGTTGCGTTTATCTGCTGCTGATGGGGCCAAGGTTTTGTCCTTGGTCGGATCAATAACAGAATTGAAATCCCCTGCTATGATTAGGTCACCTTGTGAGAAGTCCAGTAGTGTCTTGGTGAGTGCTGCGAAGACGGCTTCCTGGCCAGTGTTTGGGGCGTACAACGAAACGAGGGATACTTTCCGGACTCCCAGCTTGGCGTTAACAACCAGAAACCTCCTGCCCGTATCCCGCAGCGCCCCGAGCACCTTAAGTGGCAGCCCCCCCATAATAAGGATACCAACCCCTGTCGTTTTAGTACCACTAGACGCGCAGTAAGACCTAGGGTATAGTTTGTGAATCAAACACGGTTCATCCCCAGAGAGCATGTGAATTTCCTGAAGGATCCCAAGGGCGGGTGCAAGTTTTGCTATTCTTTGGAGGACTGACTTGCGCTTAATTGAGGAATTAAGACCCTGGACATTCCAAGTGCAACAAGTAAGATCAGGGGGATCCCCTGGTGTGCTACTATCTTGCATGAGAAGTGCAAACAGATGTTGAGAGTCGCCAGCCCCCAGGGCATGCCACACTGTCAACCCCATGAAGTGACTTCCCCAAGGGTTGTCGCGCCATTGCCAACCTAAAAGGGTTCATGAAGGCTTCATGCCAGCCCCTCATGATTCTTATGTTCCCTCTCCCAATAGTATTCGTGCCCCCCTCCTGAATGCACTGAACAAACCAAAAGTAAACAAATGGGAAAACTCCCCATCCCCCCAAAAAAGAACCCTCCCAAAGACAACCATCTTCCATCGGGCGTTATGCCGGGACTGTCTCCCCGCAGGGCCTTGCCATGTTGTAAACTGCCCTTGACTTAACTGCAGAACCAATATGCACCCACACATCACCGCACCCCCCCTCTTTTTGCAGGAGCCCCAGTTGAACCTTGCGCCAGCAACTGCAATTCCTGTAAGTCAGGTAGGTGCGCCCAGCAGCTCGGCCACATGGAGTCACTGATCACTCAAACGCTGGGGGCTCTCTTCTTCGATGATCCCATCACTCCTTTCGGGACTCGCTGCAGATCTTTCGGATTGGGGGTGGTCCCCCCTCTTCCAGCTCACTGAAGTACGATGTCTGTCTGCCGCCTGCTTGAGGAAGTCCTCCACCTCTTTCTCTGACCCGATCAAGAGCTTCCGGCCTCTATATTCGAACAGTAGCTTACATGGGAACCCCCATTTATACTTTGTCCCTTGCTCCTGCAGCCAGGCCATGAGAGGGCTGAACAGGCGCCGTCTAGCGAGAGTACCAGGGGCTATATATTGGTATATCTGGAGGTCGGATTCGCAGAAAGACAGGGAGCCTTCCATTCTTGCAGCCGCCAGGACCCGCACCTTCTGCTTAAAGAAGTGGACCTGTGTTAGAACATCCGGGAGCAGGTTTCTCTGCATCTGTGCGCAGGAATATACTCTATGGGTTCTGCCCAAAATGAGTTCTCCCTATTTTCCAGGCCCATCAAGTGGCGCAAGAGTTTGCGCACATAATCCTCTAGCTCCTGGTTCTTCACCCGGAGGGGTATCCTTCGGATGCGGACGTTGTTGCGTCAGGATCAGTTTTCCATGTCCTCCTGGCAGAGCCAGATTTGCTCCACCTGGTCTTCCACAGTGACTCGGGGTTGCAGTGTGTCGTTTCCAAGTCGTCCAGCCTCCTTTCTGCTGGCCGCACGTTATCATTCAATTCTGCTATAGATTTGGAGCGCCTATCTCCTGAGCTCGGAATTTCCTGCTTGCGTTCCGCTAACATCAACAACAGGTTTTATTTTGTAGCCAGTCCGTCTTCCCGGTCCCTCAAGCCCTGGCCCTGTGCCGTGGCCGACAGTGTGTGTTTCTCCTTGGAGTCCAAAGAGGACAGCATGGTCTTTTTGTTGTCCTGCCTCATCTTGCCTGGTGGCTTGGACATCGCTGGGTGAAGGACCGGCTACTTTTCCTTTTGTTTCCTTCCCTTTTACTTTTCTGGCTCCTTTTCCACTGTACTTGAGGGTGATCAGATCAAGGCGTGCGCCAGGGCACTCCAGCTAGGGAGGCCCCCGCCAGGTCGAGGTGCAGGTAAGCTTCCAGGCCTTGGGTCAGAGGGAGCAGTAGGGGAGCTCGTATGCAATCCATCAGGGCAGGGGCTCCGCCAGTGAGGGCAGAGATGCAGGTGGACCCCCTTGATAGGGCCCGCCATGGTTCGCTCCAAAGGACCTGTGTTTCAGGGCAGTGTTCTTCCCGCTTCGCAGTTCGCATCATTAGCTTCCCCTCACTGCCAGACTCTGAGAGGCTTGCTTGCAGTCATAGTATGGGCCCCTGGAAGTTGCTGTGTACTCCAGGGTCCAAATCTTGCAAGGCCCACTTGGTCGACCAAATGTGTCCCCAATGCTGCACACCCCTCGCAGTGGACGGGATAATGCTGAAGTGCTGCAGGAAAGTGTCCAGGGAGGAGGCAGCTCCAGCAGCTGCAAGTTAGATGGGCCCCCAGGCGTGTTTGAATTCAATTGATTGTTTATTTGTATAGAGCCTACACATGATGTGTTTTGCCATTCAGCTGATTCTCAAGAGACCTCCAGGCCACCCGAACCTTAGGACATGTGTAAGGATGTTGCTGCATGGGCAGGACCTTTACTGCTAGCTCTCAAGCTCGCCCCCACCGGGGAGAATCCTGCTGTCAGTGCTTGCAGATTGGCAGCGGGAGGCCCAAGTGCTGCCGTGATGGAGCTTAGCAGTGATGTCTTCGCACAGCTGGCAGCGCCCCTCTCACCTCCGTCTGCCGCCACCAGAATGTGCTGTGTGTGCAGCGTCCTCTCATGGGCTCGGGCCCTGCCGTCTCCGGTCCAAGGGGGGAGATCTGGGGAAGCGGAGCCGGGCTCCCATACACCGCCTCCTCCCTTAGCCGATGCGATCTCAGCCGGCCCGCAGCTCCTCCTCACCCACTGTGGCGGTCCTACGAATACTCTCCCAGCTCTCGGATGGCACCGGCCAGGGCTTGGAATGTAGATATACACCACTGGCAGCCCGCTCCTCAAGGGCTAGTAGCGGCTGCCATTTTGGGTAAGCGCAGCGGCTCTGAGATTCGCCACAGTGTGGGAACAGAGTCGCTTCAATCATGCTTGATGTCGGTACAGCCAGTGCTCAGGGTATTCAGATTCAACTATCTGGGCTCCTTGGGCATGTTAGCGCAGAGGTCGGGCCCGTGAGGGTGCTTCTCCCAGGAACCTACGGCAGACATGCAATGTCGGTCCGCCGCCTGGCCACACCTCCTTGCACTGCTATTTTAAGTAATCTGCAAAACAGCTGTGTTGTATTTGCAACATCTCGATTCATTCATATACAGAGCTTGGTTACTAAGAGCAAAAGCTATTAATATATATATAATGGGTGAAAACAGTTAAGATTTTGTAATTTCCTTTTGTTGGAGCAAGATATGACTAATTCAGTTCCCCTGTTTGTTAAGGCTGCGAGCTAGGCTCTCCCTATAATATGTGAATAATAATTGTATAATATTGTTGTGTTTTATTGTTTTTAATAATAACGAATATATTGTAAAGTTAATTATATGATGTTTAATAGTATATTGGCCAAAATAAAGCTTTTGCTGATTGATTGCTAATCCAGAAAATATACAAAGGCAAAGTGTGTTTGAATGCATCCAAGGCAAAGTACAAAGGCAAGATGCTCTAAGAAGAATGTTTGAATGCAGACAAGACAAAGTATAAAGGCAAACACCAAAACAGATGCATGATATGCTAAGGTGGGGAAGAAGTTGAAGCAAGTAAAGAGTTGAGGAAATACCCCAGGCAGCTAGAGTTAAGACTAAGAACTGTGAAACATACAAAGAAGTCCTGGCAGGTGAGTATAACAGGCAGCTGACATTTGACCAAGGTGATCTGAGAATCCTAAAGAAAAGTCCTGGCAGGTGAGTACACCAGGCAGCTGAGGATTATATAAAGATTCTTGGCAAGCTAGTATACCAGGTATTCTGCAAAAATACAAGAACCTTGACAGAACTTTTTGCTTGAACAGAACTTTTTGTGAGCCCAGCAAAGACACCAAGAAACTGTTAGCTAAAGAGACATTTTGCCTTCCTGCTTAAGAATCATCTAGGGGAAGGGCACCCCCTTCTGGATCCAAGGGTCTTTTCCTTCGAGAACATTTTTGTTGGAGCCATTCTGATACTTTTGGTTTTGAACACTTTTTCTCACATCAAGTTAAAGACATTTCATTGCACCTTTTGTTGTTTCTTTATAAATGTGAGGGTCAGGATAGGTTGTTTGGGACACAAGGACAGATTTTCAGTTACTGACATCCTGACAAAGACCGATCCTTAGTTTTGTTTTTTTGGTGGGGACGTTCTTTTTTAGGATAGGGCTAGAGAGGCATTTTCCAAACCCATTTTTATTTAATAAAAATATCTTTACTTAAAAATGCAATAACCTTGTTTCCATCTCCCATTTCTGACCCCTCCCAGTCATTAATGGAGGTGGACCAAGAGAGCAGCCGGCGTGGGGAAGATGCAGCGGCTTGTGGGGGATATTTGTGCAGCAGGTGAGGTACTGATTGGAGTGAAGGAGTTTCTGCAGAGTGGGTGTGTGTCTTTGTGTGGCAGTTGTGTAGATCAGTTAGTGTAAGAAGTATGTGAAGCACAAGGTTACAGAGTTAGGAGAGTGGTAGTGGTATGAGGAGAGTGATTGGAGGGGTGTGGTAGTTGTAGAAAGTGGTAGTGATAGGGATGTGATAGCACGAGATGAGTGGTAGGAGGACAGTGTTAGTGTTAGGAGAAGAGTGGAAGTCATAGGAGGAGATCGGTAAGAGGAGAGTAGTAGTGGCTTAGTGGAGGAAGCAGGATTGGGGAATAGTGAAGTGAAGCAGGAGGAGAAGTAACATCAAAGGGTGGAGACGAGAAGCAGGAGTGAAACATTGGAGTGGTTGAGGATTGGTAGGAGAAGTAATATGAAGAGGTAGAGTAGATGGAAGGAAAGGTGTATCTGAGCGCAAGTGACCCAACGCGAAGGCTGCAGAGTAACTGCATGGCACGTAGAAAACGAACAACTTGTTTGATGAGGGAGAGATATGAAGTCCCTGGGGGAGTTAGTGAGTCAGCTTCCAAGGTAAACCCCATCAGTATAAGACAGGAATCCGACATTAGGGGTTACAATTCAGTAGTACTATCCTGGGGCCTCAAATACCTCAGTTGGGGAGGGGTCCCAAGGGAAATGAGAAAGAGAGGGATGGCTCTAGGGCCCACAAAACCACCGATACAAACCCTTGGACTGTTCTTGGGTCTCTATGCCTTTCTGTGCCATCTGTGACTCATATTAATTGCAAATCATGAGCGGTTTAGTATATTTATGAACAGAACAATTTATGTGAGTGTTATTGTATATAGACAGAGGGCCTCCTTACGGCCCCGGCGCTAAACCATGGTGCTATTAGCCCCATTCCACGGTTGGCGGGGCGATAATTCCCCATTCACCATGGGCCCTTCCCCATTCCCATTTTTGCCCCATAGGGCTCAATGGGAATGGGGAAGGCGCTAAGTACGGTGCCGCAAATTGCGGCACCGTACTTAGCACCAAGGTCCCTTTGCGGGTTGGATTTTAATGCCTGCAAAAAGCAGGCGTTAAAATCACCAACCCGCAAAGGGACCTCGTAATCAGGCGTTAAGGGGTTAACTGCGCCGCCACCTTTTGCGGCGCCGTTAACCCCTTAGCGCCAGGGTTGTAATGAGGCCCAGAGTAAATAGCGCATTTCTGTTCCATGGGACAGAATATCTCCTATAGTTTTTTTATTTATTTGTTATTCGAATTTAATTGACTTAACAATTTTTACAAAGAAAATAAATGTTTTTTTCTGGGTTTTTTTCGATTCATCTTCCCGTCCGTTATCCGCAAACTCGTGCCTCACATCTTGATGTTAGTCTTTTAGAGTAATTTTAAGTCAAGGGCCCTTTATTTACTTTCATACGTTAGATCATATTAATGATTCAGGTTCCAGTTGCTGCCAAATAGGTTGTATCATGGACACAGTGGCAATATCCCACAATGTATTTTCTCCACCTATTATGGCGTTCCAATGGTCCTCGTCGTCCATCGTCTTGTAGTCCTTCATCAACGGGGTTAGGTACTTTCTTCTTGTTTCTCTCAGCCCACCCCAGTGAATCAAGAGATGCTTGATAGTTTCGAATTCGGTGGTTGGTGTTGTTTTATGATTTACCACGGATTCCATTTATCTCGTTAGTTTGTATCAAGTTCAGCCTTATTCGCATAAAGGTTGCTCTATATGATCTGTCAGGAAATTTTAAGAGATTGCTTCGTAGCTGGTTTAACTTTGTTCCGCCTGGTGGTAGGTCTCTTGACAATTTACTGGCAGCAGCAGCGTCGAGCGTGTTGATCCAGTCGAGATCGAGGAGTTTTCTCTTCACTCTCATGGGGTTTGAGAGCAGATCTTCTTCAGAGCATCCTATCTCCTCCAGTTTATTTTTCCCGTCATTCCCCCACTTGAGTAGCGTTATATTAGAATCGCTTAAGAGTTCATCGTACAGGACACTGAATATTTGAAGGCGACAGAATCTTTCGGAACAAAGCCAAGCTATTCCATTCAACAATGGCTGATAGTGATGAAATACTCAGTTCTCTGAGGATTGATGCTGTCGCTGCTGAGTTTGGGAGGTTGAACATTTTATGACAAATTATTCCTTCCAACCTGAGCCATAGTTTTGTGGGAATGTCGGGCATGGCCTCCGCACCGTATGTTAGGGCTGGGATAACCTTTCCCCAGTAAAGGTTATTGACTGCGACCGTGGAAAATCGTCTGAACTTCCTGTCCATGAGTCTCGCCTGAGTAGCCAGTGTTTTTGCTTTTAATATCAGCGCTTCTTGCGCCGGCGTCTCGATGAGGCTATTGTTGAAGTTGACACCAAGATATTTAAATGTTGACACCTCTTCGATCTTGGAAGCCCCCATATGCCATTTAAATGCATTTTTATGTTTTGTCCCTTTGTGAAGGGCCATAATTTTCGTCTTCTGATTTATCTCAAGATGGTTTAACTGTACGTATCTTTGGAGACTGTCCAACTGGCTTTGCAGACCGATTTCAGTCTGGTCAAACAAGATGTCAGCGTACAGTAGTCTCGGAAGCTTCTTGTTCCCGATTGTTGGTGGAAAAGATCTGATGAGCGGTTAAAATTTTGGAATGTCTGAAATGTAAAAGTTGTATATTGCCGGGGCTAAGGAGAAACCCTGTTTTACCCCTCTCGAGTTGGGTAATGGTGATGCTAATAGGCCCGCTCTGTTTAGTTTCACTCTTATTGTGGTCTGAGTGTAGTGCCACCAAGGGCTCCATTATGTCTTCAGGACAGTCCCCCTTGAGAATACTTAACAGCATAATATTCGCTGATGTTCCCACATTTTTAATGAAGCCCATTTGAAATGGATCCAACCAATCGTTTTCGGATGTCCAATTTGAAAACCTTGCCAATATTAGTGTACCATAGATTTTCCCTATCATGTCTAACAGTGCGATAGGCCTGTATTTTTTGGGATCTTCCTTATTTCCTATTGTCGCTGTCTTCCATGATGATGGTATTAGACGTTGTTGCAATACCTTTCTGAAGACAGTATAAATGAAAAGACCCCAGTCATCGGATGGGTCTTAAGCATTTGGTTCCTGATGCTCTTGAAGTGTTCAGTTTGTGGATTTTCTTTCGGATTTCTTCAGTCTCCAATCCGAAGCTCCATTCTGATATTGCTTTTGATGTTGTTGAGGGCATGATGTCGTTAGGGCCCTTAAAAGGTTCAGAAAAGTGGGTCGTCCAGGTGACCTCATTGACGTAGTTTTGTTGGGGCTCAGACATTGCAAATGTAGTTTGCTTAATCAATGTCCAGAAGTCCTTGGACTTTCTTTTGCTTAGGACCTTGAGTATCTGTTCCGAGTCTTGCTGATACAGTGTCCTTCTTCTACTGGCTACCCAATCTTTATAGATTTTACAGGCGACTTTTGCTTGTTGTTTTAAGTGCTCACAATAACTTTTTTTTGCTGCTCTTTTGATTCGTCTAAGATACCTTTGTTTTTCGACTAAGAGTTTGTCGTAGGCGTGGCTGACTTGGTGGTATTTATTGTCACCACCAGTATTTTTCATGCAAAAGTAATCCAAGAGAGGCCTGTAATCCACAACTTGGTTTACTGTTTTATGGCCATTCACATCTTTCTTCAGAGTATAGTCCACTGTTAAGGCCTGGATGTCTTTACTCTTAAGTCGTAGACGATTACCGCTGTTGTTTTCTTCAACCACCGCTCTCATTATTTGTGTTGGTGGTTTTGTGGCTGTCGTCAACATTGCAGCTAAAAGGTTATGATCACTGTTGTCTGTCCTGATGATCTGAAAGCCTTTGATGTATTGGTAGAGCTCTCTCGAAACATACATATAGTCAATATTTGCTGACTGTGCTCCTCTTTCCCAGGTTGGTATTATAGGTCTTGAATTTGGGACCGTTGTTTCCAGCACAAACATATCTCTGGACTGCATCAATGTCGACCATAACTTTCCTCGTATTTCTTGTGTGGTGTTTGGTCTATGGCTTCTAAGGCTTGATGCTTTGTTTGTGCATGAGGCATTCAGGTCTCCACAGATTAACAAGTAGTCTATGTTGGTTGATGTGAGAGCGTCATCAATTATGTTTCTGGCTGTGTCAATAAAGGTGGAGTTAGAAGTCACCTGAGGGTTCCAGTAGCAATTAATAATAGCTACACCTTTAGTCTTCCGGGCTGTTGTCAGCGAAGGCGCAGTTGTCCAATTAACCAAAAGAGCGAGGAATGACGAGTCAGAGAAGAGGACTTTCAGGACCGACATTCCCAATCCTGGTCCCAAGGCTATTAAGAGACCTGAGGTGGGGGCGACCTTTAGGTCCTCTTGAAGCCAGCACGACCGTCACCTCGTAGCCGTCCAAATGTGGTTTTCTTGTCGACCATGTCTAGTGGAGACCAATCAAATCATAGGCTCCTAGATTGACGTTGCTTGGGGAGGTTAAGTGGCTAAACCCCCTGGTGCTCCATGAAGTGATATTCAAATCTGTGACTGTGGTTTTTTGTCCCGCGGGTGGCACTGGTGTAGTTTCCTGATTTGATGCTAAGAATGGCTATGCTTTTTGTGTTTTCACTAAGGCCTTTGTGACCCACATCCAATTGTCAGCAGGTTCACTCTCTGGGTTCAGGGCTAGTCCTGGGTCTTTTTTTTGGTTGCCTTCTCTGTTGGTTTTAAAGGTAAGATGTATGGCCACCCCAGGTCCCCGTGGAATTCTGCCCATACCCAATGGATCCTTGTATTGCTTTATTAGATTTTCATCACTCAGGACAGATTTTTCTTCTATTTGAGTTGTGGTTTCTTCTTTTATGCTTATTTCACGCTCTTTTACTATGGTGTTATCCTTTTTTTGGTGTAGGTGCGCCACTCTTGGCTGGACTACTGGAGACAAGTCAAAGCCAAGAGTGTGAAGGCTGTCTGTTGCCTCTGTTAACATTCCTTTAACCACAGACAACGTAATGTGCAGGTATACACTGTCCGTTTTATGTTTCACTCCAAATTCCACGATTTTAATGTCTTCAGTGATAATTTTGCCTAAGTTTGGTATACAGTGGAATAGCTGCAAGACTGTCTTCCTGTTCAGGATCAATTTGTCCTTTTTGCCTAGGACTCTATCCAGTTTGAAAGCTCTGTCACTTTGTTGACTAGTTTTAGGGTCCTGGGTTCTTCTAGTGTGCGCTGGTTTTCCCCAGTTGTTTGTATGGGTCTCGATTCTTGGGCATCTAAGGTCCCTCTCAACCTCTGTTTTTCTTTTGATAGATTTGTCTGTTTGGTGTCTGAGAGGTCCATCGTCCCTTTTCCTCTTACTGAATGGGATTTCTCGTCTAAGTAAACGACTTTTGATGGATTCTAGTGTGTCGTTCAAGTCTTTACGCAGGTTATCTCTTTCTAGCTCCTGCGCACGGAGGGTTCTTCCTGTGATACAAACACATGTTTTTGTTTGTTTATTCTTTCTGATTTTTTCGGATAGGGTTAAGAATCCTGGAGGACTCTGGGCGTCTTTTTATTTGTCCTCTTCTTTTGTCGTCAACTTTGGGACGCAAATATCAGGATCTTGGTTGCTTGGTGCAACCGAAGGGAGATCTGATTCGGAGTTCTCAAAAGAGTATTGAGATAGGCCATTAAATCCACTGGTGGGTCTACTTCCTCTGGAATTGACAGTGTTATGATTCTAGTCGGCTCTTGGGTCTCGAGACTCACTGATGAGGTGGCTCCTGACTTTTTTAAAGTTCTTGGCAGTGGTTGCGGAGGTTTGCAAACCTCCTGATCATTTGATTATCTAACTTTCGCGACCTCCTTTTTTTACGTTTGTTGGCTCAAGAGCTTTTTGATAGTTTTGCCTAAATTATCAGCTTTTGGATGTTCGAAGATCGAATATTCTTTAGTGGACATGGCCTGTCTGGTTACCGAGATTGTTTTCGATGTCGAGGGTAAACATGGAGAGTTTTCTATTAGACAAATCACCTGCCTTAGGTCGACACAGCCAATGGACCTTTTTCTTGATTTTTCTTTGTCCTTGTTTAAAGTTGATTCATTAGCTTCGTTGTCAGACGTAGTGAATTTGCTCACTGTTGTCTGCCCATAGTTTTTTTGTGATATGTTTTGACTTGGCTGCTTCAGTGGTTAGATCGATTTGGGCGATTGGCCTTACACGAGCAGCCTCTTGAGGGTCTTCTTCCGATGTTATTCTTTCAAGGTCAGGCGTCTGGGTTCCCTGAGTGTCTCGATTCCATGTTGGGGGTCCTGAGACGGCTTTTTCTCCATCGCTGTTACGTATCCTTCCAGGAACACCAACTAAGTATGCATCATGGCCATGATCATTGTGTGGTCCTTCAGAGATCCGTTGATGGATTCGTATAGTTTTGAGAATGGTGCTAGGTCAATTGATACCGTAGGTCACATTTTCTTGTAGGATCATTGTTTTTTTGATCCACTGGTTTATTTGTTGACCTAGAAGTTTCTCCCACAGCGTTACATGATGTCTCAGCTGAGTTCAGGGTGAGGTCCCTCCCTGGTCTCTCTAAGGTCCCCGTGGGCTCTCGATGGTTGTCTCCCACCAAACTGTTTAATTCTTCTCGAATCCTGTTAGAATCTAGGTGAGCATGGGTTTTTGGGTCGACTGGCGTAGGGGTTGAATAAATATTCAACCCCCCGCCACTGGGTTGTGATTTTGATCCTGGTAGCTGTTCACACGAATGAGTACCTGTATTTAAGAGTGATTTTTTTTAGGGTCTTTTTCTCTATTCGCAGCAATGACTCCAACTAAGCCTGCTCCAGCAATCGTTTCACTTGGGACCTCAGAGTGCGCTCTGAACCTAGAGTCAGTGGAGTTAGATTGTAACCTTGTGGGTTTGTCTTTTTCCCAAAAGTTTTGGGGCCTTATGCACAATCCTTCACTGGTGGGGGCGGGTAGGGCCTGGTGCCCCTTCCTGCTGCTCAGTGCTGAGTTGTTTGTGTATTTGTTCACCATGTATTGCTGTGCTGTGGTTTCTCGGCCCATTAGGCCTAGTGCAGCAGCTGACGGGAACAGTTTGTTCCTAGGCCCCTTTTTAAGGTCTTTGTGAGGAGGGGCTAGTCCTGAAGTGTATAACTGTCTCCGTTCCTCAGTTGAGGGAAGTGAATCTGCAGTGCGGTCTTCGTTGTCCAGATGGTCAATTGCTCCTTCAAGGAGCTCTGCATCTGAAATTTCATGTAATGACTCTTTTGTTATTTCATCTTGAGGCGACAGTTTTTGTTTCAGGAAGAAATTTGCCAAACTCCCAGAAAGGAAAGGCCTTTTTCCTGTGATTTTCTTGAAAGGTATTTGGTTAGATGTCACTAAGAGCCCCTTTTCGAGTGGGGGTCTCTGGATGTTAATTAGCTGATTCATGACGTCTGCCGCTTTTTGCTCCTTTCTTGTAGGTGGGGCGCTGGATGTTTTTGTCTTCTTGCAGCTCGCCTTCTCCTGAGACTGGGTCTTATTTTTTGGACGGGCTGCAGTGTGTTTCTTTGCCAGTATGCACTGTGTCATGATGCCTACCCCCGGGCATCCGGATCGAGTCCATCAGCCCCGTGAGCAGGCATCCAGATACTTGTTAAAACCCCAGCAGCCCCGGCTGGGGGCTGTTTGGGTTCAGTCCTAGCGCCTTAGGCGCCCGGCTCATCTTAGAAATCAGTCCTGGCGCCATAGGCACCAGGCTCATAGACATTACTTGCCTCATGCAGACCATGCTGCAAATGAATCCAAGCCAACGTGAGACCTGGATGGGACTATTTTATTACAGGGACTATTTTTTACTCGGGTGTCGTTCTGGGGAACTTCTTATCTGGAACTACTTTGGAGGCTATTTAAACCATGCCGAACAGCAGCACACGCTTCGCGTTATTCTGCATTCTGCAGCATAACAATCACCGTGCCTGCAAGTCAGCATCCAGTCTTCTGCCATGCCCGCCTCGAATCCGGAGCGCCTAGAAAAAGGGGAAAGAAGGAGAAAAGGTTAGATCACGGACATTATTTTAATTCCTTACCTGATTCCGGATCCAGCATGTCTCCGAGCCTGGAAAGGACATTATTCCAGCACGCGTTGCATCGCCAGCAGCAGCGCCGCGTCATACTCACCAGTCCACAGCATCTCTCGACTCACCGCTGCCTCCATCATTTTCTTCGTCAAACTCCAGCACCTGGGCGAAAACAAAAGAAATAACAAGGTGAGCCGAGAGAGCCGACAAATACAATCTCTTTTACCACCATAGGCTTACCTGATATACAACCAGAGGCATTACCCTTTAATACGCAACATCTTCCTATGCCGCACCTATAAAGGGAGAGAAAACAACAAGTTAAACTCATGCAACTTTTACTGGACAGTGTTGGGTAATACAGTCTCTTACCTGAACGCCATCAGCTGCCTCCAGGCAATATTCTTTTGGACCCAGCTGCAATTCAACAAGGGAATGGAACAAGAGTGAACATCGGACATATTGAACTCTTTGCACTTTATAAACCCCGGAGTCAATATTCCTCCGGAACTCCTCCAGTACCTTCAAACCAGTGAAGTAACTGGTATCTACGTGCCCCTGCATGCCACGCAGGATGGAGAGCTCATCATTTAAAAACATAAGGTGAGGTTACTAAAAGGGGATATCGGAGGTGACAAGTGGGGAGAACGAGAACAGTGCGGGGGGTCCATCACTAAAATCCACGGGTGGCTAAATCCCTTTCTCCACTTGCAGGAGAATACTTCTACGGGTCAAGCAGACGAGATTAGGCAGGCCAGTCCAGACAGTCATCTCTGCACTACGCATCACGTTGGTGGAGACCGCAGCAGTCCGGGTCCGATCGACGCCCCTGTGGGAACCAGGTCAGTGTAACAGAACGCGAAGCCTATCTACAAATCCCCACCCGGGCGTAATGGAAACCTCAGAAACCGACCAACTAGCCCAATTGTTAGGGGAATTTAGGGCAGAAGTGCACTCCGCGCGAAGAAACTAATGCCCTCAGGAGAGAACTGATTGTGTCAAAGGAGCGCACTGATGATCTTGCTAGACAACTGCTGCAAAACCAAGCTGGGCAAACACCACTACCTGGACTCAGGGGGGAATCCAACTCCCGTTTCATTGAGCAATCCTGTGCAAGTGGTTCTACCAGGGAGCATTCC
This sequence comes from Ambystoma mexicanum, assembly GCF_040938575.1. NCBI lineage: Eukaryota > Metazoa > Chordata > Amphibia > Caudata > Ambystomatidae > Ambystoma > Ambystoma mexicanum. The sequence continues at coordinate 623,956,866 of NC_090936.1, forward strand.
TTTAGCTCCACCCGAACGTTTTGCTGGGGACCCGAAAAAGTTCACTGTGTTCATGAACCAATGCCGCTTGCACTTTTTATGCAGACCTGGAGCTTTTCCAAACGACCAAGCCAAAGTAGCCTTTGTACTATCATACCTTGGTGGCAGCGCAGCGGATTGGTCAATTCCACTAGTCAACGAGGATGACCCTCTTCTTCGGGATTTTCAGGGTTTTCAATTGAGCATGGAAAGACTATTCGCCTAAGTTACTAGGGGAATCCAGACGTGGACCCCTTGCTCACTATTCTTAGAGAGGCACAGATCCACCCTACTGATGAGGTCCAACCAGACCGAAACACGTGTCTGGGGTTTCTGTTGGTACTCTTGTTCAGAGGAGAATTGCCTCGCATTTCGGTGCTGGACTGCCCCAGGGCAGGACAAAGACTGATATGTTTGGGATATTTCTTCTCTGTGAAAGATAGTGAGCTAAAGACTCTGGGTAAGTCTCTCGTAACCAGGACTAATGACTGGCAGAGGGACTCCCAGGACCCCCCTTGTTAAATCTGCATATTTAAGTAACTTTGGGTCTCACCCTAAGTTACTAGGGGAATCCAGACGTGGACCCCTTGCTCACTATTCTTAGAGAGGCACAGATCCACCCTACTGATGAGGTCCAACCAGACCGAAACACGTGTCTGGGGTTTCTGTTGGTACTCTTGTTCAGAGGAGAATTGCCTCGCATTTCGGTGCTGGACTGCCCCAGGGCAGGACAAAGACTGATATGTTTGGGATATTTCTTCTCTGTGAAAGATAGTGAGCTAAAGACTCTGGGTAAGTCTCTCGTAACCAGGACTAATGTCTGGCAGAGGGACTCCCAGGACCCCCCTGGTTAAATCTGCATATTTAAGTAACTTTGGGTCTCACCCTAAGTTACTAGGGGAATCCAGACGTGGACCCCTTGCTCACTATTCTTAGAGAGGCACAGATCCACCCTACTGATGAGGTCCAACCAGACCGAAACACGTGTCTGGGGTTTCTGTTGGTACTCTTGTTCAGAGGAGAATTGCCTCGCATTTCGGTGCTGGACTGCCCCAGGGCAGGACAAAGACTGATATGTTTGGGATATTTCTTCTCTGTGAAAGATAGTGAGCTAAAGACTCTGGGTAAGTCTCTCGTAACCAGGACTAATGTCTGGCAGAGGGACTCCCAGGACCCCCCTTGTTAAATCAAGACTATTCGCCAGACATTCACAGGGATAGGCCCTGGATAACGAGCTTTTATCCCTACGACAAGGTAATCAGGATCTGCTAACCTATATCGCAACCTTCAATAGGTTGGTGGTGGAAACCGGATGGCCAGAGGTAAAACGAATTACATTATTTCATCGTGGACTTCGGGGTGAACTCAAAGATGTTTTGGCCCAAGTTGTGAACCCACCTCAGGATTGCGCAGAATATATAGACTTAGTGCTCCAGTTAGACCACCGACTTCAGAATAGAAAGGCTGATCGAGCTAAATTCGAGAATTGGGTATTGGTTAAACCCAATGTTACCCCCAAAGGAACAGATGCATCAGAACCTATGCAGATCGAGGGGATTAAGGGACCCTTAACTCGAAAGGAAAGAGAAAGGAGACGGCAGATGCAATTGTCTGTACTGTGGGGCCTCAGGACATTTTCTACGGGATTGCCCTATAAAACCATCCAAGAAAGTAGTCGGAGTTGCTGATAGAAATCAAACAGAGCTTGATTCGGGAAACAACCACGCCCGACAAGCGTAGAGGTCCGCTTGCCGAGCTTGAAGAAGGACACTCAGACCTCGCACCTAATCATACCAATGGTCCTTATTGATCCAAGGCAGCCATCACGTATGCACGCAGTAAGGGCATACATTGATAGCGGGGCCGTAGGAAACTATATGGACCAAGAATTGGCTTCTAGGATGAATCTACCTCTCTGCAAAAAGATCACATCGGATGTCATCACCACAGTCGATGGAACTGAAATTGCCTCTGGGCCTGTAACTCATTCCACCACAGAGATGACACTGTTGGGTCAAGATGGGCATCGAGAGACTATTGTGTTTGATTTAATCAAAGCCCTGCAGTTCCAAATAATACTGGGGATACCTTGGTTGTAAACACATAATCGTTGTATTGATTGGCGAGAGAAGAGAATAACCTTCCCGGATTGTGCTCACACCTGTTACCCGGAAAAAACCTTGAACAAAGGCCTGGCCACAGTCGCTAATCCAGTCGCGCAGTTACCTCAGGAATATCAAGAATTCCAGAATGTTTTCCAAAAAGAACAGGCAAACACCTTACCACCGCACAGATCATACGATTGTCAAATCGACCTCATACCCGGTGCACAACCTCCATGCAGTAGGATCTACGCCCTTACGGAACCCGAAAACCTTCACCTACGACAATACTTGGACCAATACCTTGCTAATGGCTTCAATCGTCCATCCAAGTCCCCTGCATCCTCAGCTTTATTCTTCGTGCCTAAAAAGGAAGGTGACCTCAGAACGTGCATAGACTACCGCGCATTAAATCAGATTACGGTGAAGAACCGATACCCATTGCCTCTGATCCCCGAATTACTAGACCAAGTAAAGGGCGCTTGCATCTACACTAAATTAGATCTCCGAGGGGCATATCATCTGGTAGGTGTAAAGAAAGGCGACGAATGGAAGACTGCCTTTCGCACCACGTACGGATTATTCGAATATCAGGTGATGCCCTTCGGGTTGTGCAATGCACCAGCAGCCTTCCAGTATTTTATGAACGATGTCCTTCGTGAACTCATTGACGTCTGTGTTGTCGTATACATAGACGATATTCTAGTGTACTCCTCCTCAGAATCAGACCATGTTAAGCACGTTCGTGCAGTCCTCGAGAAACTACGCCAGCACAAGTTATATGCAATATTGGAAAAATGTGTTTTTCATGCTACAGAAGTTGAATTCCTTGGATTTATCCTGACTCCAAAAGGAGTCCGAATGGACTCTCGAAAGGTGGACGCAATTCTCAAGTGGCCATCACCCAGTTCAGTTAAAGGGGTACAAAGCATGCTTGGATTTGCTAATTTCTACCGCAGATTTATTCCTGACTTCTCACATGTTGTACACCCCATCACAGCACTTTTGCGAAAAAACAAACTCTTCTTGTGGACCGAAGAGGCTGAAAAGCCTTCCAAGAGCTGAAAATGAAATTCACGTCGGCACCTGTCTTAAAGCATCCATGCCCCGAGCTCCCATACATAGTTGAAACCGATGCATCCAGTTTAGCCATCGGGCTGTCCTGTCCCAGAAGGATCCTGAAACCGGTCAACTTCATCCAGTAGCATTTTGGTCCAGAAAGTTCTCGGCCCCTGAGTTAAACTATGCGGTTACCGATAAAGAGTTGTTAGCCATCAAATCCGCCTTCAAGGCTTGGCGGCATTATCTTCTCGATGCCAGGCACACCATTACTGTCATCACCGATCACAGGAACTTGCAGTATTTAAAAACAGCCAATGCCCAATCATCGCGTCAACTTCGATGGGCATTATTCCTTGCCGAATTCGATTTCGTGATCACTTATCGACCAGGTTGTAAGAATGGTAAGGCAGATGCCTTATCCCGAATAGGGATGGGAGAAGCATATTCGAACCCAGAACCGGTGCCTATAATTCCAGAACAAAGAATTCTTGGCATAACTACTCTACAGACTTTAGAAGATATTCATTTAAAAATCCAACAACTTTTCGATTCAGCAGCCCTGCAGGACTGGGTGAAAAAGGGCCAAGATTATTCAGTCATCAATGACTTACCTTACTATCAAGGGCGTCTATTTCTACCACACAAGGAACTACAAGAACTAGTCATCTCCAATTACCATGATGCTCTGATGGAAGGGCACCCAGGTATTGCAAAGACTGAAGCTAAAATTAAAAGACAATTCTGGTGGCCCACCTGGCGAAAAGACGTAAAGTCATTTGTACTGTGTTGTGGCATCTGCGCCCAAAACAAAAGTCAGAAGAAAAAACCAGCTGGTCTTTTACAACCTTTAGATATTCCACCCACACCATGGCACACTTTGTCTTTAGACTTTATTACAGATCTACCGCCATGTAATGGATTAAACACCATTCTAGTTATTGTGGATCTTTTTTCCAAGATGGCCCACTTTATTCCTTTAAAAGGATTACCTTCCGCTTCAATTTTGGCCAAGGAATTTCTCGAAAACATTGTTTGAATACATGGATTTCCTTCCGTATTGATTTCTGACCGAGGTAGTCAGTTCATTTCGCAATTTTGGAAGAAATGTTGTCAATTGGCGCAAATCGACGTAAGGTTATCAACCAGTCACCATCCCCAAACCGATGGTCAGACGGAGAGGACCAACCAGACTCTTGAACAATACCTACGTTGTATGCTTCACCAAACCGAAGGTAATTGGAAGGATATTTTATGGATTTCTGAATACGCATACAATAACTCTGTACATTCAGGAACCGGACAAAGCTCCTTTTATACCATATATGGACATCATCCTCGAACCTCAGAACTCTATTCGCCCCAGCACTTAGAAGTGCCGGCAGTGACCCATCTGCACTCTACTATTACACAAGCCTTTAAGGAGGCAACAGAACATTTGAAACAAGCAAAAGAGAAATACAAGAAAATTGCTGATCAACATAGAAGTGAGACTCCACCATATCAGATTGGAGATCAAGTTTGGCTGGCTACAAGACACATACCTCTGAAAGGAACTCAGACTTTTAATCCTAGATATTTGGGACCTTACACCATTAAGGCCATTATCAACCCAGTGGCCGTCAAATTAGAATTACCCTCTAATATGCGAATTCATCCTGTCTTTCATGTTTCACTTCTAAAACCAGTTCAACCCGGGACAAGATTAACCAAACCACCTGACCCCATCCTAATAGATGGAGAGCCTGAATTCGAGGTAAAAAACATCCTGGACTCTAAGATGGTTACATTAAGACTTTTTTATTTAATCGACTGGAAGGGTTACGGAACACAAGAAAGGTCATGGGAACCTAGTGGCCACATTCATGCTCCTCGGTTGGTGAAAAAATTCCATCAGAACTTCCCAGACAAGCCAGGGCCAAGGAGAAGAACAACTTTAGGAGGGGCCTTGGGGGGAGGTGGGGGAGTGCTGTCATGATGCCTACCCCCGGGCATCCGGATCGAGTCCATCAGCCCCGGGAGCAGGCATCCAGATATTTGTTTAAACCCCAGCAGCCCCGGCTGGGGGCTGTTTGGGTTCAGTCCTGGCGCCTTAGGCGCCAGGACCTTAGGCGCCAGGCTCATTTTAGCAGTCAGTCCTGGCGCCATAGACGCAAGGCTCATAGACATTACTTACCTCATGCAGACCATGCTGCAAATGAATCCAAGCCAACGTGAGGCCTGGATGGGAGTATTTTATTACAGGGACTATTTTTTACTCGGGTGTGGTTCTGGGGAACTTCTTACCTGGAACTACTTTGGAGGCTATTGAAACCACGCCCGAACAGCAGCACACGCTTCGCGTTATTCTGCATTCTGCAGCGTAACGCTCACCGTGCCTGCAAGTCAGCATCCAGTCTTCTACGACGCCCGCCTCTAATCCGGAGCTCCTAGAAAAAGGGGAAAGAAGGAGAAAAGGTTAGATCACGGACATTATTTTAATTCCTTACCTGATTCCGGATCCAGCATGTCTCCGAGCCTGGAAAGGACATTATTCCAGCACGCGTAGCATCGCCAGCAGCAGCACCGCGTCATACTCGCCAGTCCACAGCATCATTCGACTCAGCACTGCCTCCATCATTTTCTTCGTCGAACTCCAGCACCTGGGGGAAAACAAAAGAAATAGCAAGGTGAGCCGAAAGAACCGACAAATACAATCTCTTTTACCACCATAGGCTTATCTGATTTACCACCGGAGGCATTACCCTTTAATACGCCACATCGTCTTATGCTGCACCTATAAAGGGCGAGAAAACAACAAGTTAAACTCATACAACTTTTACCGCACAGTGTTGGGTAATACAGACTCTTACCTGAACGCCATCAGCTGCCTCCAGGCAATATTCTTTTGGACCCAGCTGCAATTCAACAAGGGAATGGAACAAGAGTGAACATCGGACATATTGACCTCTTTGAACTTTATAAACCCCGGAGTCAATATTCCTCCGGAACTCCTCCAGTACCTTCAAACCAGTGAAGTAACTGGTATCTACGTGCCCCTGCATGCCACGCAGGATGGAGAGCTCATCATTTAAAAACATAAGGTGAGGTTACTAAAAGGGGATAACAGAGGTGACAAGTGGGGAGAACGAGAACAGTGGGGGGGACATCACTAAAATCCACGGGTGGCTAAATCCCTTTCTGCACTTGCAGGAGAATACTTCTACGGGTCAAGCAGACGAGATTAGGCGGGCCAGTCCAGACAGTCATCTCTGTACTACGCATCACGTTGGTGGAGACCGCAGCAGTCCTGGTCCGATCGACGCCCCTGTGAGAACCAGGTGAGCGTAACACACTGTTTCCTTTTCTTTACTACACTTGCCTGTTTAAATGTGAAAGGCGGAATGGGGTCATTTCCAATTCTAACATCTGAAGGTTTGGAATGGCGGACCTTTGCACTATTGCCAGCGTCGTAATTGGCCTCTCCTGAAATTTGTGCGATGAGACTTGCCTCTGCAGAGTCTCTAGGTGGGGTCCCCGGTGCCCACTCATCTTCAATAGCTTCCGTTTCTTTTTCTAGTGCCATGGAAAGCGATGTATCCTTGTTTATGTGGGGGGGGGGGGTAAGATGAATTTCTGCCGTGACATGTAAAGTCATGTTTGACTCCTCCCCCACTCTCCGAGTTGGTCTCTGCCTCAAGACGGTCGTTTCCCAACACCCAAATGGAGGGGCAGTCTTCCGCTGCAGCTACGTGTCATGATCTCTGCTTCCAAAAGGTCAGGGTTTTCCCAACTCCCTTGGAAGCAGATCCATAACCCAGGTTCCGAGTGCCAACCAGTCCCAATTGGGACCTTTTGGACCCAGTCCTGGCGCCAGTGGCACCAGGCTCATAAATATACCCAGTCCCAGCGCTGGAAGCGCCGGGCTCATAATTCTTGGGTGGACTTACCTGCAGCAGACCATGCTGCTTACTTGCCTGCCAGTTGAGCCTCTGATCCTCTTCTGTTTGGAACTACTTTTCCTGTTGGGTGGGGCAGGAGCCACTCCCTAGATTCAGAACACTGGAACTCTTCTGGAAAGCAGGAACTCTTTTCTTACCTAGGCGTGGCTGTGGAAGGAGACACCTAAGCACTACAGGAGGCTATTTAAACCACACCCGATGGATGAATCTTGCTTTGCGTTATTCTGCATCCTCTGCAGCAGAACGCTCATCATGTCTTCTGCATCTGATCCTGGGCCTAAGGGAAAAGGCTTACCATCCTGAATCCAGTCTTCAGCCACACCTATAAAGACAAGAAAGAACAGGTTAGCATTACGGTCTTCAGTGACAGCTCTTCACTTACCTGGTCCATCGGCTGTCACTAACGCCTCGCGCTGCATTCCGGCATCTGAAAGACAAAGGCTTACCTACTCTTCGTGCGCTCCGGAGGTCTTCACACTGCATTCCGGCATCTGAAAGACAAAAGCTTACCAACTCTTCGCACGCTCCGGAGGCCTTCGGCGCTGCATCCCGCATCTGAAAGACAAAACAAGGTGCGTTTAAAGACATTGGGGAACTTTAATACTCACGTGCCATTACTCCTTTCCACATCTAACCCAGTGGGTATTCCGGCACCCTGCAGCCGCTCCGAACTTGTACCTGCAAAATAAAAAGACAGTTAGAGCGCATCGTGAAGCAGGCAACAAGCGCTTACTTACGTGCTTCCAGGCGCTTCTATTCATCACACTCCATCTTCAACTCACTTCAGCCCGTCATCCGCCATCGCCGGAACCCTGCAAAACAAGAAACATCATTACTAAAGACTTTAAAGACATTAGAATTACTCGAAACTTACCGTTCGTGCAGTAAACGACGGACAGCAGTCCTCTGAAGTCAAGAGGCCTGCTCCCCTTATCCAGTGAAGAAACTGGTTACAGCACCCTGCCCCGAGGCAGATGGAGAGCACGGCGTTCACTTACCTAAGGTGAGAGCGTTAACCTTTGGGGTTCTACAGGAGAAGAGAAAGGGAAGAAGAGAGAGACATTCAATAACCCAGTTCCTTAATCCCATATTTTCTATCTGCAGACATCTTACCCTTCAAGTCAGACATACAGTGCACAGAGGTCCAGCCCAAAGAGCCAGCCGTGTGTTACACATCACCTTTGCAGATACGGTATACGCCCAGTCAAGACCGGTGCCTCTACGGGAATCAGGTGAGCGTTACAGAACGCAAAGCCTACCAAAAAACTCCGGTCCAGGCGCTATGGAAACCTCGGATACCGACCAGCTAGCCCAGTTACTTGGGGAACTAAGGGCAGAAGTGCATGCAGCCCGTCAGGAAACGAACGCTCTAAGAAGGGAACTGATTATTTCCAAGGAGCGAACAGATGATCTCGCTAGACAATTGCTTCAGTCACAAGCCGGACAGACCCCGTTACCCGCATCTGGGGGAAATCTTCCTTCTACATCCTCTATGAATCCAGTGCAGATCAACCTACCTGGGAATGTACTTCTGGCTCCGCCCGAACGATTTTCTGGTGACCCAAAGAGGTTTGCAGTATTTATCAATCAGTGCCGGTTGCATTTCTTATGCCGGCCAGCAGCCTTTCCAACTGATCAAGCTAAAGTAGCTTTCGTGCTTTCGTACCTTAGTGGCAATGCGGCAGACTGGTCGATCCCTCTAGTAAATCAAGATGATCCGGTCCTCCATGATTTTCAAGCTTTTCAGCTCAGTATGGAAAAACTGTTCGCAAGACATTCACAGGGGCAGGCCTTGGACAATGAGCTTCTTTCGTTGCGACAAGGTAATCAAGACCTTTTGGCTTATATTGCGTCTTTCAACAGACTGATAGTGGAAACTCAATGGCCTGAGGACGAAAGGATCACGCTGTTTTATAGAGGTCTACGTGGAGAGCTCAAAGATGTGTTAGCCCAAGTAGTGAATCCCCCACAAGATTGTTCGGACTATATAGACTTAGTCGTTCAAATAGATCACAGACTGCAGAACAGGAAGGCCGATCGTTCCAAGTTTGATGCTCGAGTATTTTCCAAACCGCCAACTCCTTCCAAAGGAGTAGACTCCGGGGAACCCATGCAAATAGGGGGTCTGAAAGGTCCTCTAACACAAAAGGAGCGGGAAAGGAGAAAACAGTTGCAATTATGCCTCTATTGCGGAAACTCAGGGCACTTTCTTCGAGACTGTCCGGTGAAACCTGCCAAAAAGGCAGTAGGAGCTGCAGTTACCAAAGTTACAAACTCTGAGCAGGGAAACGACCTCGCCCGACAAGAATAGAGGTCCTCTTGCTGAGCGTGAAAACCAGTTCCGTGACCTCGCATTTCGTGATACCTATGGTCCTCATTAGCCCTGATAATCCGGATCGATTACATGCAATTGAAGCTTACGTCGACAGCGGTGCCATCGGCAATTATGTGGATCATGAAATGGTTTTGAGGATGAATCTAACTCTTTGTCCCAAGGCTGTAAAGGACGTCATTACTACGGTGGATGGTACGGAGATAGCCTCCGGGCCAGTAACGCATACCACTCAAGAGGTGACGCTAGTAAGTCAAGATGGACACCATGAGAAGATCGTGTTCGATGTGATCAAGGCCCCTCAGTTTCAGATTATTCTAGGAATACCTTGGTTAGAGAAACACAATCCTCTGATCGATTGGCGAGCAAGAACGGTCCAGTTTCCAGAATGTGTCTCTACTTGTCACCCTCCACCTGGTGTAGCAATGTCTTCAGAGACTCCCCAGTTACCTCCCGAATACCTAGAATACCAAGATGTTTTCCGGAAGGATCAGGCTAACTCTCTACCTCCTCATAGGTCTTATGACTGCCAGATAGACCTGATACCTGGATCTACTCCTCCTTGTAGTAGAATTTATGCCCTCACCGAACCTGAGAACCTTCACCTTCGACAATACCTGGATCAATACCTAGCAAATGGGTTTATTCGTCCTTCCAAGTCCCCTGCTTCTTCAGCTTTGTTCTTCGTTCCAAAAAAGAAAGGAGACCTTAGAACTTGTATAGATTATCGCTCCCTGAACCAGATCACCGTTAAGAATAGATATCCGTTACCTTTGATCCCTGAACTCCTGGACCAAGTCAGAAAAGCATGCATATATACAAAGCTGGATCTTAGAGGAGCTTACCACTTGGTACGAGTAAAAGAGGGCGATGAATGGAAGACGGCCTTCCGCACCAAGTATGGGCTATTTGAATATCAGGTCATGCCCTTCGGACTTTGCAATGCCCCGGCCGCCTTTCAATATTTTATGAACGATGTCCTCAGAGAGCTCATAGATGTGTGTGTTGTTGTTTACATTGACGACATCCTCGTTTATTCTTCATCGGAATCTGAACATCGGAAACACGTGAAAATGGTCCTCGAAAGATTGCGTCAACACAAACTTTTCGCTAAGTTGGAAAAATGTGTTTTCAACGTGACTGAAGTTGAATTCTTGGGATTCATATTATCACCTGGCGGAGTGCGTATGGATTCAAAGAAGGTCGATGCAGTTCTCAAATGGCCATCACCATCCTCCGTAAAAGGTGTGCAAAGCATGTTAGGCTTCGCTAACTTTTACCGCAGGTTTATCCCCGAATTCTCTCGAATAGTCCAGCCCATCACTGCCTTGTTAAAGAAAAACAAACGTTTTAAATGGTCTACCGAGGCGGAACAAGCTTTCCAGGATTTGAAGACTAAATTTATCTCTGCACCAATCTTAAAACACCCTCGCCCCGAACTCCCCTACATCGTGGAAACTGATGCTTCAAGCCTTGCCATGGGGGCAGTTCTATCACAAAAGGACCCGGTAACCAATCAGTTGCATCCCGTGGCATTTTGGTCCCGCAAATTCTCGCCTCCTGAAATCAATTACACGATTACTGACAAGGAACTTCTGGCTATCAAGTCTGCCTTTAAGGCTTGGCGGCATTATCTGCTGGGGGCCCGACACAACGTTACTGTGATTACGGATCACCGAAACCTGCAATATTTGAAAACCGCAAAAGCCCAATCCTCTAGACAACTCCGTTGGGCATTATTCTTTGCCGAGTTTGACTTCATAATTACCTATCGACCTGGTACAAAGAACGGTAAAGCTGATGCCCTTTCTCGGATGGGAGTGGAAGAACACTTGATCAACCCTAAACCTGTACCAATCATTCCCGAACAAAGAATTCTGGGTGTAATCGCCACAGAATCCATAGAGGAAGTTAAGGATAAGGCCAGGCAACTTGTAACTCCAGCAGACATACAGAATTGGCATCTGCAGGGAAAGGACTTTGCAGTAAAGGACAACTTATTGTATTTCCAAGAACGATTATACCTACCCAGCACAGATTTACAGAAAAAAGTAATCTCTTGTTATCACGATTCTTTAATGGAAGGACATCCCGGTATGGCCAAGACCTCAGAAAAGATCAAGCGCTACTTCTGGTGGCCGTCTTGGAAAAAAGATATCAGAGACTTTATAATGTCCTGTGGAGTATGCGCCCAAAACAAGAGTCAAAAGGAAAGACCAGCAGGCCTCTTACGCCCTATTGACATCCCACCTCGCCCTTGGCATACGCTTTCTATGGACTTCATCACCGATCTACCTCCATGCTCCGGATACAATACGATTCTAGTAATCGTGGACTTATTCTCCAAGATGGCGCATTTCATTCCGCTCAAAGGCTTGCCAACAGCAGCAACTCTGGCCCAAGAATTTCTCGAAAACATCGTCCGACTGCACGGTTTTCCTTCGGTTCTAATTTCGGATCGAGGTAGTCAATTTATTTCTCATTTTTGGCAAAGTTGCTGTCGGTCGGCTCAAATTGATGTGAGACTATCGACCAGTCACCACCCTCAGACCGACGGACAAACCGAGAGGACCAATCAAACTCTGGAACAGTATTTACGCTGCATGCTGCAACAAACTGAAAAAACTTGGAAAGACATCCTTTGGATAGCCGAATATGCCTACAATAACTGTCCATTCGGGAACTGGGAAAACCCCATTTTTTCTTTTGTACGGCAGTCACCCTCGAACCTCGGAGTTGGATCCCCTCCAAGATCTTGAAACACCGGCAGTAGACTACCTGCATTCTACAATCACCCAAGCCTTTAATGAAGCTGTTTCTCACCTTCAAAGGGCTAAAGAACAATACAAGAAAGGAGCAGATCAACTTCGGAAGGAAGCCCCTCAATATCAAAAAGGGGATCAAGTCTGGTTATCCACCAAATATCTACCTCTAAAAGGACCACGCACATTCAACCCAAGATACCTTGGTCCCTATTCCATCACTACCATAGTAAACCCAGTAGCGGTCAAGTTGGACTTGCCCCCGCACATGAAGATACATCCGGTCTTCCACGTCTCTCTATTAAAACCCGTGCAACCTCAAACCCGACTAACTAAATCTCCAAAACCTATCCTAGTTGATGGAGAACTCGAGTTTGAAGTCAAAAGCATTCTGGACTCCAAGATCTCCAAATCTAAACTATTTTACCTAATTGACTGGAAAGGCTACGGCCCCCAAGAGAGATCCTGGGAACCTGCTGAATATGTCCACGCTCCTCGCCTAATCAAAAGATTTCACCGAACATTTCCTGACAAGCCAAAACCCCCGGAGAAGCCCGGTTTGGGAGGGGCCTTGAGGGGGAGTACTGTCATGATCTCTGCTTCCAAAAGGTCAGGGTTTTCCCAACTCCCTTGGAAGCAGATCCATAACCCAGGTTCCGAGTGCCAACCAGTCCCAATTGGGACCTTTTGGACCCAGTCCTGGTGCCAGTGGCACCAGGCTCATAAATATGCCCAGTCCCAGCGCTGGAAGCGCCGGGCTCATAATGCTTGGGTGGACTTACCTGCAGCAGACCATGCTGCTTACTTGCCTGCCAGTTGAGCCTCTGATCCTCTTCTGTTTGGAACTACTTTTCCTGTTGGGTGGGGCAGGAGCCACTCCCTAGATTCAGAACACTGGAACTCTTCTGGAAAGCAGGAACTCTTTTCTTACTTAGGCGTGGCTGTGGAAGGAGACACCTAAGCACTACAGGAGGCTATTTAAACCACACCCGATGGATGAATCTTGCTTTGCGTTATTCTGCATCCTCTGCAGCAGAACGCTCATCGTGTCTTCTGCATCTGATCCTGGGCCTAAGGGAAAAGGCTTACCATCCTGAATCCAGTCTTCAGCAACACCTATAAAGACAAGAAAGAACAGGTTAGCATTACGGTCTTCAGTGACAGCTCTTCACTTACCTGGTCCATCGGCTGTCACCAACGCCTCGCGCTGCATTCCGGCATCTGAAAGACAAAGGCTTACCTACTCTTCGTGCGCTCCGGAGGTCTTCACACTGCATTCCGGCATCTGAAAGACAAAAGCTTACCAACTCTTCGCACGCTCCGGAGGCCTTCGGCGCTGCATCCCGCATCTGAAAGACAAAACAAGGTGCGTTTAAAGACATTGGGGAACTTTAATACTCACGTGCCATTACTCCTTTCCACATCTAACCCAGTGGGTATTCCGGCACCCTGCAGCCGCTCCGAACTTGTACCTGCAAAATAAAAAGACAGTTAGAGCGCATCGTGAAGCAGGCAACAAGCGCTTACTTACGTGCTTCCAGGCGCTTCTATTCATCACACGGGCTCCATCTTCAACTCACTTCAGCCCGTCATCCGCCATCGCCGGAACCCTGCAAAACAAGAAACATCATTACTAAAGACTTTAAAGACATTAGAATTACTCGAAACTTACCGTTCGTGCAGTAAACGACGGACAGCAGTCCTCTGAAGTCAAGAGGCCTGCTCCCCTTATCCAGTGAAGAAACTGGTTACAGCACCCTGCCCCGAGGCAGATGGAGAGCACGGCGTTCACTTACCTAAGGTGAGAGCGTTAACCTTTGGGGTTCTACAGGAGAAGAGAAAGGGAAGAAGAGAGAGACATTCAATAACCCAGTTCCTTAATCCCATATTTTCTATCTGCAGACATCTTACCCTTCAAGTCAGACATACAGTGCACAGAGGTCCAGCCCAAAGAGCCAGCCGTGTGTTACACATCACCTTTGCAGATACGGTATACGCCCAGTCAAGACCGGCGCCTCTACGGGAATCAGGTGAGCGTTACACTACGCCTTTTCCAGGATGTGATTGTTTTGTTTTCTCGGTAAGAGGAGCGTGTCTGATAGGGGTGGATGGTGGCTGTAGTGAAGCCGCCCTGTGGTTTGCTGACACCACCAGAGACATCTCTATAGCGGACGTCACAGAGGCCTCAAGTGCCGGCTGCGCTTCTCGTCCATGATGTTCCCATTCCTGTTCGACATATGGCACATGAGAATTCTGGGCCAAGATAAAAGTTTCATCATTGGTCGTGTTCTTGAGCGAAAGTGCGTCGCATGAAGCAGCGTCTGAGGCTACTTCTAAGGCTCGCAGCTGTTTCTTATGTTTCGGGTTAGGTTGGGGTAGCTAGGTGCTTAGAATGTATTGCTTACCTGCCGTCAGCTGTTTGGAACTCATAGTCATCGGGTCTGGCCACAACACTTGCTTCATCCATTTCACAGCGCTCTCTCTCTTCCTCCCTCTGTCTGTTACTTCATAGCAGGCAACCTTCTTCCATGCTCTCCGTGCATGGGAGCCAGGCCAGGGGCTGCGGGCTACAAGGACTGCAGGACTGCAACTCACTGTAACTCTGCGGCCGCTCCGCGGTCAGGGGTGGGGTTTTGTATGAAACCACCCACAGTTCAATGGAAGCAGTAAACAGACTGTGAAGTTCAGGAAAAGATAAGGAGCCACTGGTTCAGGGATAGCTGCAGGACTGCAATTCACCACAACTCTTAGCTTTTATATACTAAGAACCTAAGGCCGTGAACTCTGCTTCACCTCAATTGTATGTTTATCTAGACCATAGCTTTCTGGAGATAAGGAATGTGCAGGCCTCATTACCCATCATTGGGAGTCACCTATTAAAGAGGTAAAGTGTATTTATGCAGAACAAAGTTCTGTATGTAAAATACAAACAAATAAGTCAAAATGCATTCCAAGCTCAGGACTTTAATTGTCCTATTGTTTTAAGTTTAGCTGCATGGCACCCTGGTAAGACATTGATGTATGCCTGGTCAGTCATTAATGGCAACTTCAAATAACAGATGCCTTGAGTAGGCCCTCACCTCTCTGACCCTAGCTCAGCAATCTATTCCATTAAAGATGCCTATTTAAATGATTGCTTTGTTTAACAAAATGTCTGTCCTGGCAAATGGATTCAGCTGTTATAAATGGGTCCACAAACGCACACATGGAATGTATACTGGATTGTACAGTAAAAATGTGCTCTGAATAATTAATTTGAAAGTGACAAATAGGAAATACCTTTTCAACTCTAGTTTTCCAACACTTTGTCTGATTTGAAAATCAAAGATAGATTAAAATTATGTGAAACAGAAAAGATCACATGCACATAAAAAGGATATATAACAATGTATGAATTATTGATTCACATTTTAGTAACTCTGTTATGCATGCATTCATAAACACATTAAGGATGTCTCTGAATTCAGAATATTCTTGCAAATCTGAATATAGAGTTCTTATTAATGGCACAGGTCCAAACAGGGAGTTGTAAGGGAAATACATTTTTCATCCCAATTTGATCATCATTCCTGAGGGGAGGGCTGTCTTAGAGTTAGCATGTGCCTATAGGACATTGAGAATTCAATGGGCCACTTTAAGCAAAGAGAAGGATCCTAGAGGGTGCAAATAAGTGCAGGGAACCTATCCAAAATGACCACGGCAAATGATGCTAAAGGGGTGGATTTTGCTGCATATTTAAACTCTAACATATAGGATAAAAGGGGAGGTTCGGGTAAAGCACAAAGGAGGAGAGCCTACTCGGCAGGGGACAAGCAAATTTGAGTTCCGAAATACTCCTTAAAATTGCTTTTTGCACAGGAAACTGAATTCAGAAGTCTTTTCCAACACAGAACCAGATTGCTTGAGAGATATGTTGCTAGCAGGTGGACAGACTGAAAGGAAGAGCTAGCGTGGCAGAATTGCCTATTGCTGGTTCATGTCCTTGCCTGTCCTCGGCCTTTCAAAGACAAACCAGAAGCGAGTACAATAATACCAGAGTATTTAAACAAACCTCTCAAAAATGAAGTCCCATATAGTAATTTAAAACATGTTGAGGAAACCTAATTATAAACTGTGATTGAAAGGGGAAAAATAAAGTTGTATGTGCTTTGTGATTGATAGTTCAAATTGAAACCCAGGTTAGTTTTGCCTTAATAATGCTTTTCACAAGCAACTTGGGATCTTTAGAGGCCTTAGACATTCTGAAATAAAATGTTGAATGACAAGCCTTGGCATGCTCTTGTTAATAAAGTAATTGAAATCTACTCCTTAATGGAAATATTTAACTGGGGTGTTGAGAGAGTGGACCCGAACAGTGTGGGAGTTGGGTGTTACTGACCCAGCCTTTCAAAAAGAAATACAATTACAAAAGCTAAGTCTTTAGAATAATTGTAACCAAGACAACCCCACAAAACATTCTTGTAGGTGTGTCATAGATAGTGCGCAGCATTTTAGAATTAAATCAGTTCTGGAACAAGAAAGTCATATGTGAAGCCAATCTTTTCTCTGATGGCAGCATTTGTCAATGGTTTCAGAGAAAACAAAGTGAATTGTTTTATTTCAAACTTTATTCCAAGAATGTTTTTTTTTTTTAAATTAAATAACTGTAGTTAATGTGTATTTTTATATCGGAAACAGTGGGCCTCATTCCAAGTCCAGCTGTAACTGTGCCGGAAAAACCAGAAGGTTGCTGCCGGACCCGGAATGAATTACCGGCTCCAGACTTGCCGGAATTACTGGGGCATTATAACCCTGGTGATCCGGTAATTTCGGAGCCGCCATTCCGTTACTCCCCATGGGACTCCATGGGAATGGGGACCGTGGAAACACTGACACCCTATTTAACTGTACTGGTGTTTCCATTTCCATCAGCAGGTGGGTGGCGTTCTGGCAGGAGTAAGGCCACCCGCCTGCTGAACTCGTAGTCTGCCGGTCCGGATACAATGGTGGCGGCGGGTTTACCGCCACTGTTGTTTCCGGACCGGCAGGGTCATAATGTGGCCCATTGTCTTTTTTGGCCTAGAATAGCCATTCCTATTTTCATTTCTAGATATGGATGTCTGTGCTTATTGTGAATATAAATATAAGTGAGGCAAAAGCACGAATGTTGTTGTGTTTTCTGTAGGGGGACTATGTTTAATTTCTTGATTTATTATTTTAAATGAAACAGAATAGTCAGATTAAAAATAGCCAGTTTCTTTTCCCGGATTGTGGGGTGAGGAGGTTGTTGGAGGTATTAGATGAGGGATATTTCTCTGTATATTAAATCAATTATTGAAAAGTATATGCATTACAAATCTTCTCTAGTGACAAAGACTGCTATTGTTCAAATGGTAAAGCATCTCTGCAGGGACATTGAACATGACATAGCTAATTGTAAGCAGGACCGTTTCCAAGTCTGTTTCTTACTTGCATAAGTGCACCCTGCTGATAAAAAAAAAAGGGTGGGTGAAGAAGAAAATTGCATTTGCAAGCAGTCCTACAGACGCTCAGTTTGAACAGAGGGTGAGGCACCTTGAAGATCATCATGATGCATCCCCCACACCCAACCTTGAAGATTATGAGAATCAAATCGGAAAGCATAATGTCCAGGTTGGAGGCAGTCTAAAGGTGATTTCAATGAACACTTGGAGGACTATATTCTATCTTGGCCCAGAAGATATGCCAGATGCTAATGCTTGACAGAACTGGTAGTCATCTTTAATTCTTAACAGCACAGAGGTCTTACACCAGTGGTTATAACAAGGGTCTGTTTATTTCAGGCAAAGAAAAGATTTTGGTGATAAAATGTCACCAAGATGCCATTGAATTTGGTAGTTCACATCTTTCTCTTTACCAGCACCTTGCTTATCGCGGATTTTGAGATGGTCAGGGTACTCCTTTAAAATCATGTTTTCCTTGGGTAATTTTCATTATCAATTCTTCCAACTGGGTTCTCCTGAAGATACCTGTGGACAGCTCAGAGGAAGAGGTAAGCCTGTTACAATTTACGTTTTATATGGACTAGTCACCTCAAGATGATAGAAGGTAATGCCAATGTTGGAAACTACAAAAGCCCCTAAAACACAGACAGTGCTGTATGGATTCCAACCCATCAGGATTACTTATTTCTCTCAAATATTGTCTTTATTCTCTTGTACATATCACATTTATCTCTAGGTTACCAGCATCTTCCAAATATTGCCGTAGGCGGAGGCCTGAGGCATATCCTCTGCAATTAAGTTCTTCCTCTGAGTGAAAGAAGGGCATTATTACCATTTGTATTAGTAATAATCTTGTGGTTTCTATTCATGTCAAAAGATGGCATTCTCAAGGTCGATTTTTAGTATTTCAGCTTAATTTCGGTAAAAAAGAGTTTGGTGATTCTCAACTTTCAAGTTGAAGGAGGGAAGGTATACATTCTGCAAGGATCTATTCCCCAAAATTGCTCAGTTTCACAGATGCGATTTAATAATATGGGGGGTTTCAGTGCAGTATTGGATTAGCAATTAGAGTGTTCCCATGCTACCATTACTGTGATCCCCAGCCCGTAGGCCCCCCAAATCAGTTGCACTAAATGAGGCACTACCTGACTGAGATTTGGCTGATATTTTCCATCAAATAAAACTATCTACATTGGTTTACACTCACTGCTCCTTTGTGCATAACAGTTATGCTGGACTGGATTTATTTCTCATCTCTAGATCACTCACAGTATATGTCTAATTCACTGTTGTCAAATGTAAAGTTCTCACCGATCAGTCTTCAATTTTGCTGGGGGCTTCTTTAGGTGTCTCCAGAACAACCCTTTTTTTTAAAAAGGATAAATAATTTGCTTTTCTCAGACTCCGTCATTACTACTGAAATTGCCACAGCCCTATCTCAAAACTTGTTGGATAGCCCAAGTGCAACATGCTTGCCTTGCAAACAAGTCAATGATGTGTGTCATGGTTTCTATAGCCTGTCTTTCATACCCCACCCCCCAACCCCTCGGTCAGTAAATTGACTACCTTATTGTGGGGAGTAATTAAGTTAATAAATAACCCTCAACACTGGATTTCCAGTTATAGTGGCTGTGGCGAATCCTATGAAGTCGTCCCTTCTCCCCGAAGGGGAGACCCTTTTCATGAGGCCACTATCCTATAGTCCCTCTGGGGATGGATCTCATGACAGGGGATTCCCCCTCTGGGATACAGAGAGAACATCATTGGACAACACGATATAATCCACCATCACCCACCTTTCTCCTCTTGCCTTCTTTACCTTCCTCTTATCACATAAATTCCCCCATGTATTTGTTACAGCAATAGTACCACTAATGCTGGGACGAGAAAGATTAGGGGTGACTCCACTGAACTATCCCCTCAAACAGACATGAGGGAGAGTAGGGACTGCCTACTTGAAACATATCTAAAGAATATACATAGTACTGGGATGAAAAAGAACGCGATCTACTCAAGGGATATTCTTAGGATAGGTACTGGGATGAAGAGGAGGTGCGGAACCATGAAGGGTACTCCTAAGAACCACAATGACCCGTCTAGTGGTTACTGGTTACCTATTTGTCCAAGTAGAATAGAAAAGGAAGAGAGACTCAGGAAGGCACTGTGAGCAAGACAACCACTGTGCAGATGGAAGAGCTGAACCTGCAGCTACTGATTGGGACCTGACAGAAGGAAAGTCAGCATCCCTACCTGCTTGGAAGAGAACCGAAGACCGGAAGAGGCTGAGGCTCCCATCGCAGTAGGGCGCCGAGGAGGGCGGTCCATCATGTACACGCAGCCAGGCTCCCAGGAAGTGCTGGGGAGTCAAGTATGGTAACACATAAACAGGAAACAAGGCAGGAGAACCACCAGAAGATGCAAGGCGACCCGAGACTGAGGGGAGAGACTGGGAGCCCATACAGAAGGTACAGGGGTGGCCCGGGACCTCAAGGGCATTCAAATGCCAATATAAACCCGAGAAAGAGAAACACAGAGACGGGTCTGGGACCGAGGTAGCCAGTGTGAAGGGGTCTGGGACCCAAGAATAAGAAATTGTAACAGGATCAAGGACCCTCTGAAGCAGAGACTGTATTCCTTGCAGGCGTGTGTACCAGGGATTCTGTGAAGCACCAGTCTAGTATACACAGCAAGACAGTATTTCTGGCAGGGAAGTGTACCAAGGACACTGTGAAGAATCAGTCAAGCTTACCCAGGGGTCAAGGACCCAACTCTCCATGAAGAAAAGGTCCTCAAACAAGCCCTCTTCTTCGTTACAGTACGTGGTAAGGTTGAATAGAAGGCCGTTCCAAGCGAGTCACCAGAGGGGCTCCTCAGTGGCGTGACAAAGGCCAGGGGAAGGGATTGTGAGAAACCAGAGGGTATTCTCACTCCTATTACCCATGGATATTCTGAGCAGGAGTGAGGTGCCCTAAGGCGAGACATGGTATCCCCCTTTCCCTAAAGACAACCACTGTAACCCTTCCCCACCCTTTATGGGTTATTATAAGCCAGTTCCTCTCAACTCTTCCTATATAACAGTTGACAGTACTGAGACGAAGAAGATACAAGTAAGAGGAATGAAGATTACCCTTTTACACCACTTTGGTACTTGGTCAAAGACGATGCCTGCAAGGAACCATGAACGTTAGGCATGTCCTTGTAATTGTGGTCAGGCAGAACTAATCAGAGTTCCACACCTATAGCCTGTTAAGAGGCTGCAGGTGTATAAAGAGGGACCAACCAAGCAGGGGAGAGAATGATGGCTAGAACGATTGGTGAAGCAACTGGTGGAGCAGTAGAATACCCGTGAAAGGAGGCAGCCATGGTGGTACAGAAGGAGGGGCCAGGATGCTGGCAGAAGTCCCAGAGGACTTGTGGGACCCCTTTTATCTTCCACAAGCGTGAGAGCCTCTGAACAGTAACGTGTGCAGCAGGAGCTGCCGAAGAGCCCGGAATCCAGAGGATGCTGTCCGCATCTGAAATCCAGCAACATAAGTGCCAGTTTGAAGCAGGAAGCACATGGCAAGTGAGCAGATCTCGCTACGCTGGCTAGTCTAGATTTCAGGAGGTGAAAGAAAGTCACAGGAACCACCAGGTGAAAGCTCAGGAGGAAGGTGAGTGTCAGAGAGGCGTTTCAGCACTGGGGAGCTCCAAAAGGACCACAAGCGAGTGGCGGTCCATGCTAATGAATGAAAAAAAGCATATTGAATACCAAACTAAATGAAAAGTTTACTTTGGGAAATTCAATGCATATTGAAAACCGAACTAAAGACAAAGTTAACATTTAAAAGCCAATGCATATTAAAAACTGAACTGAATAGCGCACTTTATGTTGAGATAAAACCAGCGCACATTGAAGATTGAATTAAAGCGCCATTTAACATTAAAGCGAAAAGGCATACATTGAATATTGAACTTAATTAAACCACCTACAAGAGCATTGCACTCCAAGTAAAAAGTGGACTTTAAAAACACAGTGAAGGCTGAAGAAAGTTAAAGAGTAAACCTTAAAGAGTGAAAGCAGT
Source organism: Ambystoma mexicanum (assembly GCF_040938575.1). NCBI lineage: Eukaryota > Metazoa > Chordata > Amphibia > Caudata > Ambystomatidae > Ambystoma > Ambystoma mexicanum. Next base: position 623,978,606 of record NC_090936.1, read on the forward strand.
GTTGCAAGGCACCAGGTTGGAAAGGGGTGTGTGTGGCATGGTTGCAGAGCCACGAGGTGACCAAGGAGAAGCCAGAGGAGCACAAGAATACCCATAAACAACAAGCCTAATAAAAATGAACAAGTGACAGTGACTTGGTGCTCAGGAACCAGCACCAAGTAACCTGTGGGTGTGTGCCGAGGAGCCATGGGGTTCTGGTTGCGCGACCTGTGATGGGTGGACTGTGTGGTCTGACAACTGCGTCTAGACCAGAGAGCCCTGGATGGTGAAAGCTAAGAACACTTTGAGACAAGCCCACCGGATTCATTGAAAAGGCGCTGGTAAGGCTAGCCAGAAAAGGGTCAAGTTTACCTGGTGTTTTTTGTTAAAGACCTTTGAAGAGACTACGTCAAGTGCCCTCAAAGGGACTGAAAGTCTTGGGTAATGGAACCCAAAGACCTACAGAACTAAACTTGTCTTGCGACCAGAGTCTCGGGGCCCCTTGTTTTGAATTGTGATACTTGAAATTTAGGGAAGGGAACCCCAAGGATTGGTTCTGAACTACATCACCTTGAACTGGAGAAAGGTGAACTTTTAGCCTTTTTCATAGAACTTTCTTCTGTTTGGAGAAGAGGAGCTGAAGGGAAGCTGCGAGTTAAAAGCAGCTCAGAACTAGTTACAACACTGTTTCTTTTGACTTTGACATCCCTACACATTGGTTTATTGCAGTTGTGAGGGCAAGGATAGGTTTTGGACACAGACAGACTTTTAAGTTGAACTCTTTGGCGCATACTTTCCTTAGTTTTGTTCCGGTAGGGAATTTCCACCTTAGCGTAGGGCAAGTTAGGACTTCAACCATCCTGATATTTAAGTTAATAAATATTCTTTTATTTGAACTTGACGTCTGTTGTCTGTATCGTAGTTCATGATGCCTTCACAAATGGCGTTGGGAATGGGATGCGGCTCAACCGATACAAGTTGGGGAACCCTACAGTTTGAGAAACTATGCACCGGAGCATCAGACCCCTCGGTAGCCACTTAAGGTTCTATCAGGTTTGATATCTGTAGTAGTGGGGATGAGACAATTCCTCCAGGAGAAAGAAGACTAATACCCACTGACTTGCTATTGATTCCACCCCATGACACATACATCAGACTAGCACCCAAGTTAGATTTAGCATGGAGATTTGGAATTGATGTTTTGGCAGGGGTGATAGACCCAAGCCTCTGAGGTGATGTAAAGGTGTTGCTACAAAATCACAGAAAGGACCCATTTCAAGTTTATCAAGGGCATACGATTGCTCAAGGGGTAATTGAGAGAGCAATAATTCCCAGGTTCATAGAAAGTACCGACGGGGAAACTCAGGGTTTTGGGAAGGCTGATGAGACACCTGGTGGTCCTTCCCACCCGAAGTCCTGAAAAGATTGTAAGAGAGAACCAACCACACTCCTGGAATTAACAGTAACCCAAGAAACAGAAGCAGGCCTACATTGTTTTCCCTATTAAGTACAAGGCCTTGGGAAAACCCTAACTTTCACAACCAATTAGCTCATCATGTAGGAGTAGTCTTTCAGGCATTGACCTCATAGGCCATCCTCCCCATCAGGAAGTTCATAGAGGAGAATGATTTTCATCTTTTTTGGTCCCCATGACTGTCGAGTACCAGAAAGGTCACAGACTGTTTGAATAGTACCTAAGGGGTTGTTTTTTGTTCAAATGTAAACAAATTGTGATATTTAAAGAATATTTATTCAGCAACAATGGTCAAAACTACTAGCTGCATAGTGAAGTAACTCCTCAAACTGGACCACATTGGCCAGAAAAGTGGCCCATTTTGACTGGCCTACACTAGCATTTTGCATTTTTGGTACAGTCATCGCCCTAATGCCCTATAGGCCAGTCCAAGCCTGCCGGCTCATCCATAATGGGTGAGGGAGTGTCCACCCACTGACCACCTCACCCATTATGGAGGAGCCGAGGAGCCAGCCCAGTGAAACACTGAGCACTCCCTCAGCTGCTTTTTCCAGCTGAGGGAGTGCTCCTGGGCTGGCTGAACTGTCAAAGGGAAACACTGTTTACCTTTGACAGTTCATTTCCCCAGCCGCACATGATCACTGAGCCATGCAACGCTAGGGGTGTTTTGCTTCGCTAGCCTTGCATAGCTCATTGGAAATGCTGGCTGGGGCACTGCATTTATGTATGTGCGAGGGGGTGCTCCTGTGCCTCCTCGCACATACGGGCTGAGCAACCTGGAGCGGGGCATTTTAGCAACCACGAACAGGCCCCTGCAGAAGGTACGTTTATGGCGATTTATTTTTTATTTAAATGTGTATGGATGTGTGCATGCTTGTGTTATGGGACTGTGGTGGGAGAAGGATGGGTGGCAGCACTGGGATAGTGGTGGGGAGAGCCCAGGGTCTGTACTGGGAGTAGGGTGCAGTGACGGCACGCAAAAGTTCATAGCGATTTCTACATACTGTCCATCTGGCACTTTTTGGGGGGGCCCGGCCTGCCCAAATTTTGCTCAGGGGGGGCCCAGGCCAAAAAAGTTTGAAGACCACTGCTCTAGAGGAATGAGTAGGGTTTAGAATACAACCTATACTCTTATGGGGAGGGGAATTTAAATGTGTTCATTTGAATTTTTGTGACTACCCCATTAAGATCCAACGGGGCCAGTTGGTAGGAATTTTACAGTATGAAATCTTATGGAACCCTTCCTATCATCCAGCTTTGATTAAAATGTATTGGGGAAAGATCTTCGGTAAGGAAGAGAATCAGGGTTTTGTTGTTAACTCATTAGAAACAAAGATCAGGTTCCTATGGGGAAGACATGTTACTGGCAGCCATTTCCCCAGAAAACTTGGGAGTCCAGAAAGCCAGGGGAAAAGAGAAATTATTTGATCTCAGAGAGTACATCTGAAGAAACCCCAGAGAACCCCAATAAATCATCATTTGCTCTATCTTCCTCACCAAGGTTACTCAATATCCAACCTTATTAGAGGGAGCAACAGGATTCAAGAGCCTAAGGGAACCAGCAGAGAAAATGGGTTACCCTTTAGTAATAAACCCATCTCTTGATCACTATCGAAAATGTTACTCCTGTAAAGGGTATGTGCACATGTTGCGAGGTGTTGTCCATTGAATAAATTTGACTTTACTAATCCTTGATCATCTAACAAACCCGACCAAACTGAAGTGAAGAAGAAATATTGTAGAAATCAAAGAGATTCTTATGCCTTTTTATACCGGAAGAAAAACCTCATATAAGGTCCCTGTTACCCTCGAAGGAAACGTTTTTGGCAAAATTGGATCCAGGAAGTAAGGAAAGTGCCATTAGACTAGAATTGCTCCGTCAGGGATGAAAAGAAGTCAGAAAGGAGAAAGTAACCTGTGTACATGGCCATATGAAAATATATCCAGTGACTCAAATCCGGATTACCATTTTGGAAAGAAAGTAGATTTCACTGTTGCAGTAATTTCCAACTTGCCAATGCAATTAGTCCTGGGAAGGGATGTACCCCAATTCGATCATTGGGTTTCACGGGTAGCTCAAATCAAAACCTAAACTTCTATAGTTGTGCCTCCTTATCTAACAAAACTAGAACTGCCCAAATTTGAAAAGAAAAGTGGAGAAAAATCAGTAACTTGGAACCAAACCTAATGTCCCAGCGAAGAGACATAAACCCAGGAGATATGCAGAATGTTCTGGACCATCAATTTAGTTCCACAGTGGAATCCTTTTCCCCTTGGAACCTCTGAGCAGGTGGCCAAGGAAAGGCCATCTCTTTTGTATCCTGACCCTGGGGGTGGACAAGCGAGGGAGGATCACCTGGGTGGAGGGTCCTTGGGGACTGGGAATGGGGTGCCCTCGACCAAGAAATGGTATCCCCCATTCCCTACTAACAACCACCCTTACCCTTCCCCAACCTTTATGGGCTATTATAAGCTAGTTTCCCTCAGCTTCCTGTATAACAGTTGACCATACTGAGATGAAGAAGATACAACTAAGAGGAATGAAGATTACCCCTCTTTGGTACTGGGACGAAGAAGATGCCGGCAAAGAACCGTGAGGGTCAGGCATGTCCCTGTAATTGTGTTCAGGCAGAACTAATCAGAGTTCCATACCTGCAGCCTGTCAAGAGGCTGCAGGGGTGTATAAAGGGAGACCGACCCAACAGGGGAGAGATTGACAGGTAGAGCGAATGGTGAATGAACTGGTGGAGCAGCAGGAGACCAGTGACAGGAGGCAGCTGTGGTGGTCCAGGAAGAGCGACCAGGACGCTGGCAGAAGTCCCAGACGGCATGTGGGATGTGATGTAAGTGGGCCTGGAACCCTCCGAACAGTAACGTGTGCAGCAGGAGCTGGCAAGGAGCCGGAATGCAGAGGATGCAGTCCGCGTCCAAAATCCAGCTGCATAAGTGCCCGTGTGAAGCAGGAAACGCACTGCGAACAAGCGGAGCTCGCTAAGTGGCTGGTCCCGACTTCAGGAGGTGACAGAAGTCACAGGAACCAGGAGCTATTTGCAGAGCACCCGGGCCTATCGCCAACGCTACAACAGCACATGACCTTGCTATGAATAATGTACTTTTCCCTCACACCAAAGAACCTGCGTGGTATACCTCGACCCACAAACGTGTTCACACCCTCTCCATCAACATGACTGACCCGAGAGCCACACACAAGGAAATGGCTCTCACTGCCCACGCCAACATGAATGTACCCATCTACACGGCTACTACAAACATGCTTGGGTCCCTGAGCCAACTTCATGGCACCTGATGCCCTGGACAGCAAAAACTGCATTTCGGACTATGTACCTGATACCCTGGTCTCAAAAAGAGTCTATAATAACACCTCAGCAATTGCCTGCAATATTCTGATTAGCATTAGTGTAACCGATGCCCCACGATGCGCAAATGTATCTGGAGATCGTGTTAATAATCTGTCTGCTACTCCTGTAATTGCAAATTTGGCCATTGGCCTCGCCTCAGATTTGACAAGAAATATTGTAACTGATGTCTCGTGGAGTGCAAATGTCTCCCATGCTTTTGTCGGCAATAATCTATCTGTTATTCCTCCAAATGTAAATGCTGCCATAGCCCTCGTCTTAGTTAACATGACGCGCATTCCCCTAAGGTAAATGTGCCCATTGTCTCTGCTAGGAATAATGTAACTACTACCGCTGCTTAAGATACTGTGATCAGCATCCCCCCTAGTGCTAATGCTTGTAATGTGCCTACTCCTTCTGCCAACCCAAATATTCCGGCTCCCTTGAATACCGTGACTAGCGTTCTGGTTAATGAAAATAAAATGCTCCTACAACTCCCAGTATGTCGGTCAGCCTAAATGTTTCTGCTCCCTGGTGACTAGCGTTCTGGCTAATGAAAATGGGCATTCAACCTGTAACCCTGACGCATCTGCACCACTCAAAGGAGCTCTAATCAAGGCAAGGTTCCTAATGGCACATGCCCTTGATATTGCCAACCTCATCACCTCGACTTACTGGCTGTCACCGAAACCTGGCTGCATGCCGCAGCTGGACTCTCTGTCCCTGGCCATCCAAAACAAATATATATATATATATATATATTTTTTTTTTTTTATGTTTTATTGGTTAAAGAAAAAGAAAATCTCAACATTTAACATCAATCCTTTAACATGTCTCCCGTAGGTTGGGACTTATCAGAGATATGACATCTTCAGGAATGGCAGACCAGATGATAAAAGGGGGCGGGGGCGGGGGCGGGGAGTGGCCATCATTGCCAAAAAATCACTGTCTATTAGAGAAATGAACAACCAAGCCTTCCAGTCTGGAGAACTTCTTTCTATCAAACTGACCCTCTCTTTTTCAGCCACCCTAACCCTTCACCTCATTTACAGACCCCCTGTTCCATTACTGTCTTTTGATGAAGATATCTCCCATCTCCTCTCATAGAAGGCCAAGCCCTAATCTAGAATTGCCCTCTTGGGTGATATAAATTTAGGATTCAACGACCCTACAGGCGCCAGTGTGCTGTCCGTAGCCAAGTCCATTGAAGCCTTGGGCTTCTCCCAATGCATCACAGGTCTCACCCACAACAAAGGCAGTACCTTAGATTGGCTAGCAGACTGCAACTGCAACATCAAGATACTATCCAATATACCCTGCCCTTGGCCAGACCATAATTTGATCTCTGTTACCATCCCAATGAGTAGTCAACCTTCTCCGGTGGTACAACCTCTACCAGCCACCCTCACTAGAAAGGTCCAAAGCATCACACCAGCCAATATCCTCCCACTACTGAAGCCCCTTACAGCCTACCAACCCCTTCTCTCTAATGACCTTGCAGCAGTTTTTAACATATACAACCATTCACTCCTCCTAGCGATTGACAAAGTAGCCCCTATGAGCAAACGTAAACCTCAGCCCCCAGCACATGTGAACACTTGGTTTACCCCTAACCTCAAAACCATTCGCTCAACCAAACGAGCAGCTGAGACTACTTTGAAAAAGGATCCTTCAGACGCTAACAAAAAACACTTTTTCACCTTGTCCAAAACCTATAAACAGGCCATACGCCAAGCTAAACGTTCGACCTACAATGAGAGAATCGATAAAGCATATTCTGGCACCCACAAGCTCTTTGTGATACTGCATGAACTCGAGTCACCGGTTGCCCCCCAGCCAGTTGTCTCAAAGACATCTCCTGGTGAGCCAATATTCAAAATGCACTACTGGATAAAATCTCCTCACTTCAAATAAAAATCCTAGCAACAAAAAAAAAAGGTATGTCCTCTGGTACACCCCAGACCAAACCCTAGCTCCACTTGAATACAAGACCCACCTGTTTGATTTTTACCCAGTCTCCAACTCAGAAGTAACCAAAATTATCAAAGGCCTTAAACCATCCAGATGTCAAGATAACATCTGTCCTGCCTCGGTTATCAAAGAGTGTGCAGCAGACCTATCCCCAAAGAGGTTATGATGTCCATTCATTGCTGGGGGTTTTTTCACAGCATTTTTTGCCACCGATTTTTTTTATTTTCTTACCGCTAAAAAACAACGAAAAATATGGGGTGGGTGGGTAGAGGGATATAAGGTGTAGGTGGGTGCGGGGACTAGATTGCAAATAGGTTTTAAGGGCAGCTAAACATTGGTGGCAAAAAATGCTGCAAAATAAAAACGGGTGATGGAATGACATGGAACTGCCCAAGAGCTATCCCCATTCATTGCTTTTCCACCAGTAGTGTGCCCACTAACTTAATAGACGCCTGGTCCTCGCGCTCCTCAAGAAGACGACACTTGACCCCAACATCCCTATCAACTATCACCCTATCACGACACTCCCATTCTTGCTCAAAATACTGGACAGAGCTGCGTACTTACAGATCCAAAAGTACCTTGAAACCAACAATCTTCTTGGACTGCGCCAATCTGGATTCTGTCCAGATCATGGAACGGAATCGACACTCCTAAACCTAAAACATGTGCGTCAGACTATACATATAGCCCACAAATGGAGGATCGAGTGTGTGAACATCTTAGGTTCACATGATTGGAACGCGGTGCATGGAAAGCGGCTATCGAACATTCCTTAATCTAAGATGGCGCAGGAGCAACAAGGGAGACAAAGCAACTGAACGAAGTGCCCTTGAGACCTGCGAAGAAAGCGGTACACAGCTGGAGGTCAGGCGACCTGCACCGTGAACTGAGATCGCGCACAGCAGAAAGGAGATGCCGGAGCCCAGGTACGCTCAGTGGAGGTGCGGAGTGTGGAGAGGGACGACAAAATGCCTCCTACCAAGTGGTCCAATGGGAGAGATGAGGTAAGTGCAGCACCTACTTCCGGTGTGGGACCTGGCCCCCCTGAGGAAATGAAAGATCGGGAGACTGCAGGCTAGGGCATCACACCTGTGCGGGGCTCCCGAGGCATTTTTATGATGCCGCTCCCATGAGGGAGGGGCGCAGACGTAGGGCCCTGCCCTATAATAACAATATCCTGTGGGGGCACGAAGCACGCCAAAGAGGAGCGGGACACATGCAGCGCTGATGGTGGAGCCTGCACAGCCTGGGGGCAGAAAGGGGCAGTCCCCCTACTACAAAGAGGCAGAGACTATTGTTAGGTGAAGCAGCAAGCTGCAGGGCTTATCATACTATGTGAGGGAGATTCATGCAAATCTGGACCATACAATGCAGCCACACAAAGGGTTCATAACAGCTCATGTAAATATTGACTGCATGAATGTGGGATATAAAGCTTGAGGCGCAAGCAAATCATTGTGAGTATTGAACGACCCAGGGTAGGAGGTGAAACAAAATCAGTGTCCCTGCCGCACATGATCTACAGGGCCCGGCAGGAGAGCTGCAATATTCCTGGTAACGGAAATAAGAGCGGGGAGTGCCTGGGAAGCCCAGCTGGATGTAGAACAGTAAATAGGAGCCTCTGTGGTGCTGGCCTGGAACAGCTGCGAAGCTACAACAAGCAGCTCATGTGAAGGAACTGTGCACATCTGATAACACCTGGTAAAGTGCCACTTATACACTCGACAAGATACTGCAGCACAGGTACTGCACTCTGAAAACACGTGACAGCTCACCTCTGCCCCCTGAGAGAGAGCCACATACAACAAGCCTGCCCGGGTGAAAGCTGACCATGACTCCTGACAGCAGTGTCAGGATACACAGACACTTCGAGAGGGGCCTTAGAGATTCAAAGACCGTTTGCAAGAGCAGCGCCCCGACCACGAAGCATCTGAGGCTAACTGGAGTAGAAGGTAGGGCGTCTGAATGCCTCCCAAACTGGCCAAAAATAAATCTTGTCAACCAACCCTGGACGGGTTTACAAAAGCTAAGCAGCAATCACCTGGAGGGAATATGGAAATGGTGCAGGAGAAAGATGGGATCGCCATGGAGTTGAACAACCAAGTTATGCTGGCGATAGCCTACTTAAAGGCTTCACTGGGGTAGCAGATTGCAGCAGTGCAAATAGATGTGGGGCTGTTGTGGAAGCATGTGAGGAATTTAGCAGAGCGCACCATAGTACTGGAATTGCAAGTAAAGTAGAACTAAGGGGCACTTAAGACCATGCACACAGATGTCCATGTCCTGCAACAGAAAGCTGGCCTCTTGGAGAACAGAGTGGAGGAGGCCGAAGGTCGAGCAAGGAGGAACAATATTCGCATAGTGGGGCTGCCGGAGGGGGAAGAAGTACTGGTCCCGACGATGTACATAGAAAATGTGCTACTCGATGAAATTGGGCCCGGGAACCTCACACAGGGCTTCATGATCGAGAGAGCGCATAGAGCATTAACGAGGCGACCCCCTCCCGGGGCGCCCCAGAGACCGATTATTGCTAAAGTGAAGACAGGGAAAACATTCTGGCATATTCCAGGCAAAGTGGAGAGTTGAAGAGATCCTCAACAAACCTGGCGGTCTACCCTGATTATACGTTCCAAGTGCAGAGGAACAGGGCACAATTTACAGCAGCTAAATGAAGGCTCTGTGCAGCCAAACTGAAATATATGCTAATCTACCCAGCGCGGCTCAAAATAACATACAAAAACAAGACTTGTTTCTTTGACCTCCCAGAAGAAGCGCAGGCGTGGATGGATAGGGAGCAGATTGGCCGTGCAGAACATGAGGATGACGGATGGAGGACACAAAGAGAAGATCTCATCCGGCCCGAAGCCAGGAAAGATTGAAGATAAAGGAACTGCATGCATGGCACAGTGAGGTGCTGTGGTGGCACAGAGATTCCGCAACACACTGCGGACACAAGGCTTATTAATTTGAGAGAAATCTCCCTGTGGGTCTGATCAAAGATGCTGATATATGTGGCTTTTTCTTACACCTGGTGGGATAAACCAACATTTATTGCTTTATAACAAAGAGGAGGAGGCCATGCTTTCGGCTGCACCAGCCGCACCCTTCAAGGTTTCCTTTTTCGGGGCAATTGTTTGTTTGCCCATCCACTGTACACCGGCCCTGAACAAGATGGCTGGGGGCTGATGTAAGAGGCGGGTATGCCTGAGCAAGGGCCACAAAGCTGGGATGTTGTTTTTGATTGAGGATGTTTACGAAGTTCAAGGGGTGGGGTTTACCTACATGCACGTACGGAGTAGTGAGCGGTACAACATTCAGGAACGAAACACCAAAGGCTATGAAGGGGTGTCCGGGAGAGGTCTCAGAGGTTGCCACACATACAGACATAGCCACAAATGGCGAGTACTGTTAATGTACTAACCTGGAATGTCAGGGGGCTGAACGCCTATGTTAAACGGAACAGAAAAACAAGCATTATTGGTGGGAAGATGGAAGGGGCAGATATTTGGTTCCACGTACTCCACCTATGGCCGCAGAGTACTGATATGGATAGCGCCCACGGTACCCTTCAAGGTTACTCATGTAAAAGCAGACAGTGAGGGCAGAATGGTGCTTGTGGAAGGCCTTATGGAACAGATAGATACATGCTTGGTTAATACATATGCCCCCAACCACAGTGCTGCTAAGTTCTTCCAGACTTTGTATCCCCGACTGGGATTATATAGGGACGGTAATATGATATGGTGGTGGGGATTTCAATTGTACACTAAACCCAATCCTAGAAAGATCCGATGTTAAGTATACCAAATTGGCACCGCCCGTGAGCGCCCTACGGACTTTCCTGGGTTCCCTTGCTTTAGAAGATGTCTGGAGGGTTCTTCATCCGGACACTAGACACTATTTGCATTACACAGTGTCACACAGAGTATAGATGAGGATAGACTACTTTTTTGTAGGGTGAGAGCTAGCACAACACATCGAGCATGCGGAGTATAAGGGCAGGTTCCTATCAGATCATGCCCCGATCAGCTTAAAATGGCAATATGTGCCCCCTCAGGCCCTGGATACCCATGTGGAGGCTTAAGAGTGAATCGCTGAAGGACCCTGCATTTAGAGATGGTATTAAAGACAGCATTAAAGACAGCATTGGGGATTCTGTTGCACACAAATTGAGCAGTGTACCCAGGACTGGAACCTTCTGGGAAGCACTGAAAATGGTAGTTAGAAGGCCTTCCATAGTGAGATCCAGCAGTGTCCAGGCAACTATAAATAGAGAATTGTCCTCTGCTGAGGAACAATTGAGGAAATTAGAACAATCCCATGGGGGGCACCAGGATATGAGTTTAAGGGTGGGGGAACTAAAACAGAAATGTGTGGATTGCTGGGAGCGACTGAGTAAACATAGTTTCGCTAAATACACAAAGAGACACCATATAGAAGGAGATAAGCCTGGAAGGTTGTTGGCATGGCTATATGAGAACAAAGCACAACAGAGCCCCATATATTTGATAAACACAGGACAGGGTGGGGTAAGTCACACCCAGAATGGGGTTAACGAGGTGTTCTAAGAATTCTATCAAACCTTGAACCGAGATGGACCCCCGACAGCAAGCACTCCCTTAAAGGAAGTGTTAGACCAGATTGAACTCCTGGTGCTGTGTTACGAGGATGTAGGCAGTCTAGAAGCACCTATCACCTTAGAAGACATACAATACACAATTATGGGATTGCCGACAGGAAGATGCCAGGCTCTGCTGGATTACCTAGCGAATTCTATAAAGAATACGCACATAAGTTGGCCCCCCATTTGCTTCGCACATTTAATGATGCTTACGAAGAAGGGGTACTCCCGCTTAGCCTGAGGAAATCCATAATTATACCTCTCCTCAAACTCCATAAAACTCCATTGGAATGTAGCTCTTACAGGTCCTTTTCAATGCTTAATCAGGACAATAAGATACTAAAGTCTGTATTGGCGACTAGGATGAAGGTGATACCTAAGCTAGTGCAGCCAGATCAGACGGGAATGTCCCAAGTTGCAGTATGGCCTGGAATTTACAGAGATTACACCATGTGTTGGACAGGACAGCAGCTTGGGAGACCTGTGTGCTACAGCCACATTGGATGCGGTTAAAGCGTTTCATTCAGTGAAATTGGGCTGGCTGTATGAAACACTGCATAGATTTGGGTTTGGACGGTCCTTCATCATTTGGGTCACATTAGTGTACACTAGACCAATGGCACGGGTTAAGACAGGGAGGCACATCTCAGAGGCATGGGAACTGGAAAAAGGCACACAAGACGGGGATGCCCACTATCTCTGCTACTGTACATAATCGGTATGGAACCAATGGCCCAGTATTTTAGGACAGAATACATTGAAGCAGATATCGAAATAAATGGAGCCAGACACTTGTTATCCCTATATGCTGACGATACCCTCTTATATATTCAGAACCCAGAGGATAATCTAAAACGACTACTGGTGGTTTTGGGGTTGTTTGCAACACTGTCAGGGATCCCAATTAGCGTGGATAAGTCTGCCATATTCCCGATAGCGGGATTGAGAGGAATAGAAAGAAACACGCTACCAGTGCTTGCCCTGCAGTGGAAGGTACCCACATTCAGGTATTTGGGGGTTAATGTGTAAAATTAACCAGCTATTGAACACATGCATAACACATTGCAAGCACTAGAAAGTGTTAAGAGCTCAATGACGTTCTGGGCCAAACTACCCCTTTCAATGATGGGAAGGGCGGCATTGCTAAAGATGGTAGTACTGCCTAGGCTACTGCACTACTTTGTGAACGGCCCATTTTATATACCTAGATCCTTTTTGAGACCCTGGAAAGCATCTGTAGAGGTTTCCTGTGGAGGTACGGGCGGAACAGGATAGCGTTGGCAACTCTATATAAACCACACGCAGAGGGGAGCATTAGAGTCCCGCATTTTGAACTATACTACATAATAGGGCAGTTGCAATTCATAGTTGATTGGCTGGCAGATGACCCTACCTCAGATACAAGGATGTTGCATCCCTCTGAGCAGAGTTATTATCTGAAGGAGTTACTGTGATTCAGGATGTCTCGGTGGGACGATGGTCACATTTAATGTCCTTGGGTATGAAAATATGGGACAGAGCCATAGCAGTGGTGGAGCTGGCGGACCCAATCTCAACACAGATTCCTCTGATTTCAGTGGTATCATACTTGACTAAGGCGAGGATAGGGGTCTGAGCGTACTGGGAGATCTGCAAAGTGGCCACCAAAGGGGCCCTATTACAGGATACAGAATAAATACCCTTCTTAGAACTCACCGAGACTACGAGCATTCTCTCAGGCCAATGTGTTTTGTACAGCATTATAAAGCGAGACATAATATGCTGATGGCCCGCATATAGCGAGTTAATGGTGAACCATGCAATAATGCATGTCTTCTACGACATTGCAGAGGCAGGACATGCCATATTGCGGATATATGATCTTCTATGAGCTAACAGGCCCACCTCCCCTCTAGCTGTGAGAACTAAATGGGAAGATGATCTGGGAGCTGCCTTCACCGATGCACAATGGGAAGGGATTCTGGGATATCACAAGAAAGTGTTGCATAATGCGAGATTGCAGCTTATACAACTGTTAGTGACACATATATATATATGACGCCCCAGCGGATTTTGCAATTTCCGGGCGCAGTGGTACACGGCTGCCCCAGGTGCAAAGCGTTAGACGCAGGAATGCTACATATGTTCTGGGCATGCCCATTGGTGGGGGCATACTACCGAGATGTGGCGAATAGACTGGGTAATGTGGGGGTGGAACTGGACATGCTTTCCCCAGAGGCTTGCCTGCTGTTTTCCACGCCCAAAAGAGCAGAAGCATGTGACGAAGTTAAAATATTTGGCGTGTATTCTGGCCAAGCGTAGGATCGCTATGGCATGGAAATCGCCCAAGGGTCCAGGATTGGAAGAATGGTGGAAGGATCTGTACAGGTGGGGAGTGGTGGAATCAGTGGCATGGAAAAGGGCGACATGGCAGGACCAAGAAGAGGGTACAACAGGAAATAAAGAATGGGATGTATTGATACAGACCCTATTCACTAAGGAGAATATTGAAGATACTGAGGAGAACAAACCCTAAATGAGCATGTTAAGTGTTTCTTGCCGTATGACAGATGGGGTTCAGGGTAGTAGGCAAGACTAGTGGGTGGGTGTAGGGGGGAAGTGATTAAATAAGTGAACGTTAAAATGTCATGATAAAGCATATGATATGCCACAATGTATCATTATTGACATGGTTTATGTTTGAGTTTTGGAATGTTTATTTATGTATCTTGTTAAAAACCAATAAAATACATTTACAAAAAAAAGAAAACCTGGATTGCATCCTTCCTTTCCAACAGATCAATGAGTCTTCTCCCCCTCTGCATCAGCCACTCCAAGCTCCAGTCTCCTGCGGAGTTCCTCAAGGATCTTGTGTCTCACCTACGCTCTATAATATTTTCACGAAACCTCTATTCAACCTCCTTGACACCTTGGGTATCTCCTACACTAACTATGCGGACTATACCAAAATCCTTCTTCCTATCTATGGCAACTACGACACTGACTCCAACTCACTGAACAAAATATATCAAAGCATCCAGGGCTAGATGGCTCTGCACTCTCTACGCATTAACGACGATAAGATTGAGTTGCTCTTCATCGGCTCACAAAATCTCTTAAACTCGATGGAACTTACAAAACATTCATTATAGACAGCAACACCATACCAGTCTCCAAAGAAGTTAAAACCCTTGGGGTCTACCTGTAATCTTCCCTTTCACTAACCTGACAGGTAAATGCCATAGCCTCACCTGCGGCCTACACAACTAAAGTTATCAATGCCGGCAGACCCTTCCTCACCACAGACACTAGCAATAGCCCTCATTGTCTCCAGGTTTGACTCTTTGCCAGAACCACCACGGGCAACGTCAAAAAACTACATATCATACAAAACAATGCATTAAGAGCAGCATTGAATATCCCAAAAAAATACCACATTTCAAGGGCCAGAAGAAGCTTTTATAGGCTTCCCGCGATCGCATACAATTCAAAACACTTGCATTAACCCACAAATGCTTGGCAAACACGGCCCCTAGATACTTATAAAATACATTCAAGAGATCGTAATGTAACAGACCTACTAGGGCCGCCCACTCCCTATCCATCCCTAGATTCAAACTGCAAAAAGTAGGGGGCTGTAGCTTCCCGGTAGTGGCCCCAAAACACGGAAATGTCCTTCCACCCCCACTAAGGTTGGAAACATAATTCTGGACCTTCCGCAAAGGCATCAAAACTTGGCTCTTTTCACAAGACTTATAACCCATTACCTTTCGACTTGCGGCACAATGTATCACCAGTGATCCTAAGCTCTTAACTGTTTATGACTCTTTCCTACTCCATTCTGTTCAGCAGTGTTACTATTATTTTCACAATGAAAAATGATAACACTATTGCTTCTCATGTTGTTCAAAAACTCTCTTCTTTAAAATAAAATCCTCTTAATCTTCTGAATCTTTCAGAACCGCATTCCATAGTTCATGCTCTCCTGTTAACATGGAATTTCCAGTAGAAATGTGAGTAGTTCGAATAATTGGGGATTTTCCTAACAAAAACTTACAATTCCCTTTTTTAATACCATATCTCGGGGACAACACCTTCTTTTCTGGGATCTGGAGAAATGGGTTGGGGTTGAGAGTTGCTTGGTAGATTGGTAGAATCCATGTGGTTAAAACAAACTTGTTCCCCTGGCTTTTATACATATGCAGTCTAAACCTTGTCTGATAAAACAATAGTTAATTCAAATGTATTTGGAAACATATAATTCAGAGTCCCTGGCAAAGCAAATAGTCTCATAAGAAAGTGGGTTTTACAGTGCAAAATAAAGAAAGAGACTTAATTACAGCAAACCTATCAGCGGCACTGGACTGGTCAATTGTAGCTGATGACGGTAAAGGATCATGATCGAACTGTGGGGTCCACCTTCCCTGCTAAAGATTTTTTCGGATTATGCCCTAAAACAAAGCATTTCCCTGAAAAATCCTTCTATCTACTCTCATAATAATTTATTAATGGTTAAGTACTATAAATAAAATCTGTTTTTATCATTTCCCATCCCCCGCCTGGGACAATTCTGCTTTCTAACCAGCCTGTGAGTCTATCCGATTCCACTCTTAGAAGAATGAGTGATTGCAAAGATTAAGTCAATTTTACTAACAGGGCCACCCTCTGGACTTTATTGGGTTAAACAAGCATTTAAAGTGACGGACAGTGTGATG
The DNA here is from genome assembly GCF_040938575.1 of Ambystoma mexicanum. NCBI lineage: Eukaryota > Metazoa > Chordata > Amphibia > Caudata > Ambystomatidae > Ambystoma > Ambystoma mexicanum. The sequence goes on from NC_090936.1 coordinate 623,994,704, forward strand.
AATTTAGGTTTTTCCTCGTCTCACATAAGTACCATATCTCTGACCCACTGTGGCAGCAAACTCGGAGCGATCTGACTGCGCACTGTGGACTAGAAGAGCAGTTGGTCAAGCTGACAACATGCAGCGAAATACACTACCAACATGCAGAGAGAATAACATGTATGAGCTGCGGGAAAAGGGCTTCCACCTCCCTCATAACTGAGTAGCAACACAGCTGAAATAGCACAATGGTAGAATTGTTCCCTCCCATGTAAATATAAAACAACAAAGGCATGGCGAAATAAAATACAAGCTTATTTAACAGAACAAGAGGAACACAGAGAGTCATATCTACCACATACCCAGGAGGAGCAAACCAGATAAACTGGAGAAAAGACCTTCTAGGAAAGTTAATTGGAGCTCTAAAGATATTTGAACTGACAAATAGGGGATGATCTACCCAGGAATGCCTATGATGTAAGCACTAGTTCCACCAATGGAGAAGTGGAATGGTCAGCCAATCAGTAGTTGGCTAGTGGAGAAAGGAATGTATACAAGGAGACTCAGAGATGCACAATGGCAGGCTCCTCCTCAGGTGTCACCTAACCCTTCAGCGGTACTTCGAGGTGTCTCTTCCGATGTCAGTCCCCTATGCGGGAGAAACTGTTGTGAAAAGCATATACTGGCATATGTGGTCGGAAGGCCCATCAACATTTAGCTACTGCAAGGAGGTGCTGGCGTGGATTAAAGACATGGGGCCTCATCACGAGTTGGACGGTAACCCTTAAACCCGTCAGTAACGGAATTAGTGCCGCCAATACAGCTCTGCCGGATTACGAGACAGCGCAAATACAGCCGGACCCAAACCGTAACATCGCTATTACAGCCAGCGGCTATCACAGCCGCCGTTAATAGCGTTGACAACACAAAGCGCAATTACAGCTGCATCACAAGTGCATGTACTGTGATATTAGCGCTGAAAACCGACGCTAATACAGCCGAGAATTACCTCCAGCTGGAGGTAAATGAACCCGGGTGCCAGGGATGAAGCCACAGGTGCACACTATGCACACCAGAGGTCTATACAAGACACACCCAGGCCCCAAACACTGTTTCCAACACCATGCTGCCATTATTTGCTGGAAGCTGGGACAGATAGCTGCCCATGCTGCGCCTGGACCTTCAGATGCTGGCCAGTCAGGCCAGGGCACAGGGAGTACAGGCAGGGGGGAGAGAATGAGAAAGAGGAAGATTACGAGGATGAGGAGTAGAGCAGCCCCAGCAAGGCGAGCACCCATCCCCAGGGTCAGGCCATCACCCTGGGCCCTCAGCAACACCCAGTTGGTTACTGAGTACCACCTCAACATGGAGAACATCACTGAGCTGCTGGCCACAATCCAGTAGGACACAGGGAGCAGGATCAGTATCTGTACAGCTGTGCCCCCACTGGAGAAGCTTGTGGTAGTCCTGCAGTTTGGGGAGAGGCACTTTCCAGCACTTTGTGGCCATGATGCATGGCACAGCAAACGTTCTGTGCCGTCTTGGGCCAGGTGCTGGATGCCCTCCTGCGCCATGTCAACCATCATATTGCACTGTCCACCACCTAAGCCCAGCTCAACTGCACAAATGCCTAATGTCATAGCAGCCATTGACTGTAACTATGTCGTGTTGGTGCCGCCCCAGGCCCGTGAGGCTGTATACAGGAACTGGAAGTACTACCACTCTCTCAACGTGCAGGTGACTTGTGACCTTGACCTAATCATCAGCCACTGCTTTGCCCGCTACCCAGGTTGCTCCCATGACTCCATGGTCCTACGCAACAGCACACTGCCAGCATACATGGAGAGGCACAGAGGACAATGGACATGGATAGTGGGTGAGTACAATCCCTGCCACATATGCACAGTGGGGCATCATACCAAAAGGGGGTGGGGGTGGGAACACAGAAAGAAACCATGGCATGAAAAGTGGCTGCACCTGCACCAACGACATGTGTCATCCCAGGGAGCATGCAAACATCAGACACACCTAGACACACAAGCTGACGGACAGACAATGCTGCCATCACAATGGCACATTACATACACCACATGTACCACAATGCATCACTAATGCGGCACAGTGATCCACACAGTAGCACCCAACAGCATGTCCACCCATGCCACAGCCTTGTGCCCATGTGCAGTGACCTGGGACATGCCACAGAACACCCACCATACTGACACCGGGTGCATGCACAGGCAAAGGAATGTATGCCACCATTTACAAATGCTGCACAGCCATTACACATTCACATTGCACGGGTGGGATGCATGCATGCATGCACACGGCTAACAAAGGCCTGATATGTTTTGATAGCAAACCCAAGTATGAGACAATTGACTGATGTCTGTATGTCACCCCATGTAGGACACTCTGGATTTTCGCAGCTGGCGTTGCTGATGACTCCTCTGCATGACCCACGTACACCGGATGAGACAGCCTACAACCATGTGCACAGCCGGACCCGTGTATGCATTGAGCACACCGTTGGACTCCTTAAGGCACAATTCCGTTGCCTAGATCGCACTGGTGGAGCCATAATGATTGCCCCTGAAAAAGTTGGGAAAATTGCACTGCTCCATAGCATTTGTTATAGGAGACATGTGCCACTACCCCCCAATGCAGACAGGCCACACCAAGAGGAAGGCGTTGAGGAACAGCATGAAGCAGGAGCCAGAGCAGACACTCACAGGGATGATGTGAGTGAAGGGAGACTGGCCCGGCAGGCATTAATAGACAATATTTTCTAGAACACCATCCCAGCCGGTCCACTACCAGCACTGCAAATAAATTGCACATGTACACACTTGTGAATGTCCACGCATTATTGATGTTCAACTAAAATGTACCTAACATTTTGCACCAACTGACACACCTGCCCTCGCCCACTACCAGCTCCGCAGCACACAATCCCCCCTCCCCTCGCCCACCACCAACTCCCCAGCAAACAAACTCCCTCCCCCCAAAGTGTCCAGGCCAACAGTCATCAAGCCAATCACTGTGGCTGTGCCCTCTTTCCCTGACTCACAACACCCGGTGATCTGTTGCGCAGCTGGTGCAGGGACTGGCGCCCAGGGGTGCTTTCCTGGGACTCCTCAGTAGGTGTTGTTGACCTGGAAGGGATTAAGCCGGCCCCCTGCAGCTATTACTGTTGGAGCTCATTGCTCTGATGGATCTGTTCAGCAAGGACTGAGACACCCTCTGTCATCTCACGCACCCTTTGCCCAAATGGCGTCAGTGCAACAATGATTGCAGTTGTGACCCTCTGGGTCCTGGCATTGTCCCGCGCCATCCTTTGTGTCGCAGCCTGGATTGTGTCCCGGATTGCCTGCATGTGCCCAGAGTGGGTGTGGCCAATGGCCTCCATCTCCCTTTGCCTCTGTTCCATTTCACCCAGCGTCTGCATTACCATGCCCAATATGGCGGTGGTCTGCGTTGGCGAGGGGGTGTGTTGTTGTGTGCTGACAATAGGGGAGCCAAAGGAGGGGGTGTCTGTGTCGGGCGCGGGGTGTGCATGTACCAGCGGCGTGGTGGGTATGGGGGGCACTGGCTGTGCTGTCCGCCACGTGGTTGCCGCTCTGTTGTGGCAGAGGGTTGAGTGCGCGACTGCCATACCATCTAAAAAAAAAAAGCATCTAATGCATTTTTTTAGATGGTAAAGGGTTTAATTTAATAAAAATGGGTTTTAAAGGTTAAAAAAGGGGGATTTGGGGGGACCCCCCATTAAAAAAATGAAAAATGAAAAAAATGCATTAGATGCTTTTTTTAGATGCTTTTATTAGATGGTATGGCATTAGATGCTTTGGCTGTCGATGGAATGACTATAAACCACTTGTCATTGCTTGTATCCTAGGGTTTTACTCCCTGTTGTATGTATAACTCTGTAATTTTTACTCCCTGTTGCATGTACTACTCTGTCATTTTTGCTTATGCCTATTTGTAACATGTTTCAAAGCGCCCAGATACCTCCGGGTTCGGTGCGCTATAGAAATCAATAAGACAAACAAACAAACATAATTGTGGCCCAAATAGATACTGGGAGCAAACAGTTTATAAGACTAGATCTATTACCACCTCGTTGGCCAGACGGGCTACTTCAACACTGGGTTGTATCCATGGCCACAAGGGAAGATATTTTATCACTTATTTGTATGTATAGCTCTGTCAACAAACTCAAGAGATCGAGATGGTGGTTGTGCCAAATTTGCCAGTCAATCTTATCTTAGGCACAGAGGTACCCGACTTTCATCAATGGATAGTATGGACATCTTCTGTGCACCAAAAGGAAGAAAGGAATCCACTGGAACAACAAAATTGGCCAGATCAAACAAGTTGTTGAAGGAGGAGAAGAGAGTTAAGAGACTCAATGCCACCAGGCTCAACAAAACCCAACCTACCCAGGAAAAATCAAGGGAGAGCCAAAAATAAAGGGTTGGGGTATGTGATGAATCAAAGTCTTCCCTCGATTTACACAAATAGCATATCTCTGGCCCTCTGTGGCAACGAACTGGGAGACTGACAGCGGTCTAACTGTGCACTGTGGAGAAGAGGAGCAGTTGGTCAAGTCGGCAAAATTCAGCTAAATATATTAACAGCATGGAGAGAGAAAATCACTTGTCAGCTGCAGGAAAAAGGCTTCCGCCTCCCTCATAACTGAGTAGCAGCACAGCTGAAATAGCACAGTGGTAGAATTGGATCTTTAATGGATTAACATGTAATTGAATATTCCCAGTCGTAAGGATGGGAATCCTCTATTATATTAAAGCAGTTTACCTTTACATTTGTTAAACTGCTTGTCACTTTAGTTCTCTATTACAAACATGTTGGGTTATACTGCCCAAAGCCAATTAGACAGGTATCCTTAGCTCCACAACTGGAGGCCATTTTCAAATTTCTTTACCACAGGTTAAGTGTTGGGAGTCCTTGAGATTTTTCTCTTTTACAATTTTGACAATTGTTTTCAATTTTTTATAGTTTTTTTCCCTCAATTCGTTTGGTTTGGTGCTGCAGCCCTTCTTGCCTACGGCAGTGAAGTCTCACCCATTGCATTGCGTCCAGAGTTCACATTTTCTAAGGCCTTCAGAAGTCTGTTTAGATGACAGAGACGAGGAAGTTGTTGGTATGTAATCTGAATAACGTTTACGGTTGAGGATCTTCATGAACAGTGTCTCTGGGCCTCATTACGAGTCCGGCGGTAATCCGCTGGTAGACTTGTAAAACTTTTTAGGCACCTCAATCCCCGGTGCCACCAGGACATTACAAGTCCCGGCATATCAGGAAGTCAGGCACTGGAAAATGCTGTTCCCCATTCCTGTGGAGTCCCATAGGACTGCATGGGAGTGGGGAGACGCAAGCATCGGCACTGTTGCTAACGGTGCCGGTAGTTCCGTAACAAGTCTGCCGACCGGGACCATTGCGCCCAGTGGGTCAGACTTCACGGGCGCAACGACCCCTGCAGGCAGACTTGTAGTGTGGCGGTCCGGAAAAGGGTGCTGGTACGTTGCTACCGACACCCTTATTTCCGGACTGTCACGCTTGTAATGAGGTCCCCTGTCTGTATCCGGACCATGACTTGGACACCTGTACCATCTGCTAATCGTTCTCATCCAAGACCCACAAGGACCACAAACGCAGGTTAGTGGCCTGGTTGGATGAAGGGGCCCGGGGCCTGTCACTCTGCCTCTGTCCATAGTTATGCCTCTGCCAGGCACAGCAGATCCCTAGAGCTAACTCCCTCTTCAAAGAGGTTGAGATCCCACATGGAATATTCATGCGAAAGAGAGCAAAGAAGGTACATGGATCAAACGCTCAGGCTCTGCCCTCATCAGCATCTCTGTATACACCTACGGTCACCTTGTTGACCACTTCGATGCTCAGAACACCTTCGTCGACAGTTTCATCATCCAAACACTCTTCAGAAAAGCGATGCTCATCCACGGCTACAGTTCCATTATCGACGGCATCATCAGCGTTGACGACCCTGTCGATGACTGTCGGGCCAAATACTCCTCGGCGAGAACATCCTCGTCGACGACAGCCAACCTGTCGACGACTCAGTCGACCACCTATCTGACGACCAAGGCAACGAAGTAAACTAATAAAACAATTGCTTCTATTCCATCGATCACTTTGTCGATTATCAAATCTTCAACTTGATTGCCATCCAGGCCCAAGCCATCACCAAGCACGTCTACATCATTGACAAAACCTGCACAGAAGCCATTGATCTCCACGTTCTCTGTGCTCCCAGAGATGTCCCGCCCACATTATCGTTCCTCCCCAGGTCAACTTGTGCTTAGCCACTGTTTTCACTGACTCCTTGTCCACTGCCTGCAGTTCTCTGTCCATCCATGTCCCCTCCTGTACAACTGCTACAGCAGGTAGCTGATTTGGACATGGAAGTTCCAGAGGTGGTGTCTTCAAACAACAAATAAGAAGAAACTTTAATTAACATGTCACCACCAGGTTCACCAAAACAAGGCCTTCCTCTACCTCAAGGTTCCACTCCAGCTCTTCCATTGGCACCTCAACCCTCTCCAAGGCCTCCTGTCCCAAAGGGCATACCTTCGGCTCAAGAGATGTCAATGGATATAATATCCACGCTACAGACACTTGTTTCGGAGGTCCAGCGTCAGATTCGAGCAGCACCATTGCCTCCTCCAGTGAAGAGCCGTGAGTTTCCTTCTAGGGAAGGCCTTGCTCCTTTCCCACCTTCTGGACCATTTCTAGGGGTTCCACCTTTACCACCGGTCACTCTCACAGATACTGACACTGATGTTTATCCATCGAATGGTTCCCCAGGCACTCACTCCACAGACGAGTTTGAAGACCTGGTGTCCAGTGACAGTGTGCCAGCAGACTTAACAGCAAGAGAGTCGCCCCAAGATGAGAGTGCCTCCTTCCATGCCCTCATGACACGGGCTGCAAAGCCTTTTGATATTCTACCTGAAGAACAGAAAAAAAGTGTTTCCTTTACCAGAGACTGAAATCTTTCTGGAAATCAATGGTGGTCATTCCAGTACTGGAAGATATCTGGGGACAGTCTCCTTGTCAGGAGAAACCCATTCTCTGTGCCCGCTGAGAAAAATCACTTTGAGAAAAAATACAAAGTCCCAGATTCAGCACCCAAATCCCTGCGCACACAACCATGCCCGAACTTCTTTGTTTCTGCAGCAGCCCGTAAGAATTGAACCCTGCCAATCCCTCCTCTACCTGTATGGTGGCTACAGAGAAAGAGGGAAAACAGATGCCTTGGGCAGGAGAGTCATTTTTCACTACGACTGTGAACTCTGGTTCAAACTAGGATCAATACATGAGTTCCTACCTTATGACAAAGCACTTAAACTGCTACATAAAGTAGAAGCAGCGTCAGACCACGCCATCTCAGCTGCCGTGGACATAGCGGATACAGGGTTTCGCCAGATGGGCAATGAGACAGTGTTAAGCTGCCAAAGGTGGTTGAAAGCAACACATTTTCAGGCTGAGGTCCAATCGTAGGTAGTTGATATGCTTTTTGACAGCGTCGACCTCTTTGGAAAAAAGATTGATGAAACCCTACAAGCCATCAAGCAGGACACAGAAACAGCTTGTTCACTTGACACGTTGCAACACCGCTGCCAATCCTTTTGCTCAGGGAAAGTAAGGTTTTCCAGGACTTTGAGAAACTACAGGTCCTCCAGCCATCCACAAACATCCCACACCGGCACCACCCACGAAGGTTATAAGGGACAATCTCAATCTTAGAGAAGAAATCAGCAAAGTCATGTTGCCTACTCCAGAAGTCAACCCTCGAAATAGGCCTGACCAGGATACAAAACCAAGCCCCCCACTTCAGCATCCCAGCCAGTATGGGATTGGCTGTCCAACTTTGTCACACAGTTGAAGAACATCACCACTGACAAATGGGTGCTGTCCATCATTCAACAGGGTCATACCCTGGAATGCATGTGGAAATGTCCATCCATCCTCCCATCCCAAAGGCAGAAAAACACCAAACCTTGCTCCTTCAAGAAGTACACTCCCTCCTAAAAAAAAAGAGAATGATTACAGCTGCATCCATTTGTACGCACGAGTGGGCCCTGGAGGCCTCTCTCCTTTCCACTGCTAGTGCGAACTAGCAACTAGCAAACTATTCCCAACTCTTGGAATCGACTCTGCCCTCAAGTGGAGACCCTCTTCAGATAGTGGGAACCTATTCTTCATCACCTCACCCACCTTCCTGAGCTGCTACAGACCCCTGAAGAGACCCCGTTTTGCCCATTGGAACTACAGCGTGCGCTTGCATTGCCTGTACTTTTGAGTATTAGGCTCCCCTCTTCCTAGGGATCGGACTGCCTCTTAGTTAGGAGTGTGTTGGATGCAGAAGGGGCTAAAGAGTATTTGCACTGCCTGTTTCCTTCCCCTTTTAGGTTGTGGACTAATTTCGTGCATTAACCCTTTAGACCCCATTGGTATTGTATATATGTGTTTAGATAGTATTGTGTTGGCTTCATAAGTATTACTGTGATTTGATGTGTGTGTTTGAAACTCAAAAGGCCTTGAAATAAATGTATATTAACTGGAAGAAAGGGGTTTCCCCACACCTCTAGACCTAGATGATGCTTACTTTCACATCTCCATCCATCGGCGACACAGGCGTTTCCTCCAATTTCAGGTCCAGGGAAAAACAGTACCAGCTCAAAGCTCTGCCTTTTGGGTTGAAATCTGCCCCAAGTCTTCACAAAGTGCCTACCTCCAGTGGCAGCCCACCACTTTCATCCCGTTAATCGCTCACTGCATGCTCCAGATGAAACCACTTCAAGAGTTCCAAGATGCTCATTGGCAACAGATATTGGGGTCCTAGGAAGACAAGATTTACCTCACTCCATCTTTCCTCCGAGCTCTCCAATGGTGGAAATATCAGTACCACTAAGGGAGCACTCTTTCGTCTTTCAGCACATTAAGCCACAGTGACCATGGATGCCTCCTATAGGGTTGGGGAGCCCACACAGGAGCATCAAGAGGTCTTTGGCTTCCAGAAAAAAAAATCTTACACATCAATGTCCTCGAGTTAAGGGCAGTGTTCTGTGTTCTAGGCCCTGAAATCCTTCAGACTGCAGCTGCAGAACAAGGAAATGCACATCTTCACAGGCAACACCACCACCATGATCTATATCCGCAAGCAGGTTGGGACCTGTCAGGTTGCTCACATCGTTGTGTGAGCGGGCCTCCGTTGGGGCCCCAAGGACATGACGTCCAGGACGTGACGTCAGGGGAAGCGGAGGGACGGGGGGGTTAGGATCGGCAGTTCCGCCGACATGTTGATTAAAGCAGGTTGACAAGTACCTCGGCTCCCGCGTCTCATTGCAAGCTGCTGCAGGGCCTGCCGCGGGTACGCTTCACAAGGAAGCGACTCCTTAACACTGGCGACGAGCGGACACGGACTCCCGCAGGCGCCATGCCGAGGTCTGCTGTTGGGCAGTATAGCGCGTCGGCGCGCCTCGGACACGGCAGACGACTCCATACGGCCCCGCCTCCCGCGTGATAAAGGCCCAGGATCGTCACACGGCACTCGCTTCCCGCGTGACAGAAGCACGGGATAGGCACGCGAGCAGCCCAGAATCAGCACTAAGGCACCCACCTCCCGCGTGACAGGGACACAGGCCCAGGATCGCCACACGGCACCCGCCTCCCGCGTGACAGAAACACGGGACTGGCACACGAGCAGCCCAGGATCAGCACAAGGGCGCCCGCCTCCCGCGTGACAAGGGCACAGACCTGGCACACAGACGCCCCACGAATACGGGAGCGCTGATTTTGTGCGGCCCCGCCTCCCGCGCAGGAAGGCTCAAAGGCACCGCACGTGGGGGAAGCAGCCCTCCCGTGCCACCTCAGAAGCCTCGACCTCCCCCACTGCAACAAAAGGGTGAAGGGAGGAAGAAAGTCCTCCACACGCAGCAGCAGCGCCGCCAGAGCTGCCAGAGCCCAGGCGCCGTAGTCATCCAAGGGCACACAGGCTCATCACGGCAACGCCACCATGTCGGACACGGCGACTACACCAGCATCCTCCTCGGGAGGGGCAGGATTTGCGGCGGCAGCGTCTGGAAACGCGGATACCGCGCAAGACAACAGTCAACATGCACACCAGGAGGGAGGAGCATCCCAAGTCATGCACATGCCCAATCCCTTCGAGATCAGAGATACCTCCAATATAGGGCCCAGATGGAATATATGGCTACGGGACTTCAAGTTCTACACAGGTGCCATAGGATTGACGGATGACACAAGATTGAAAAACACACTGTTCATGGCAGTGGGACCGGCGGTAAGAGACATTGCAGGGGAACTGCTGAACGTAGAAACCGTCACATACGGGGAGCTACACGCCAAACTATCTGAATACTTTACGCCACACACGAACGTAGACTACGAACGCCACATGTTTCACACAACAAGACAGGAAAAAGGGGAGTCAATAGACAATTTCGTGATGCGCCTCCGCATCAAACTGAAACATTGTGAGTTCCACAGATACTCTAATGAAGAGGCACTCAGGTCCCAAGTAATCGTCGGGTGCCTCTCGCAATCTTTTCGCAAGCAGCTTCTGCAGAAACAACGATCCCTACAAGAAATCCTAGCGCTGGCCCGCATGGAAGCAGCGGTGGACTCTCAACTAGATAGCTTAGGAAAAGTATCCATACATCAACACAGTGAAAACACCGAGTCGATCAACAAACTGTATACCCACCCTGATCCAGGCAACAAACACCTCAAAGCCACATGTTATAAATGCGGCTATGAATACCCGCACACAGGAACATGCCCGGCTGTAGGGCAGAAGTGCGCCGCATGTGGGGGAATGGACCACTACAGGGCCATGTGCAAAAACGCGCCAACACACACGCCACCCAAACATCGCTACCAAGACAGGCGCAGGCCCACCCGCCAGAGTCCACCCAGACCCGCAGGGGACAGCGACAGAAGGCGAGCCCGAAAAGAAGACAGCAACCGCAGAAGCCGGTACACGCGCCAGGATAAACGCTCGTCGGAGGACATGAGACGATCACACAGACGGCGTTTTGTAAGTTCGAGGTCGATTAATGAGCACCACACACCGTGGGTAATAATAAGCAGCGCTCAGATACCTGAGGGTTTGTAGCGCTATATAAAAGCCTAATTATTATTATTATTATTATTATTATTATTATTATTATGTGGAGACCAGGTCACCCACCAGCAGCGACACCCCTTCGTCAGAGGAGGATCAAAGGAGGAAAGGTTACATGTGGGCCCTACAGGACAACACAGCGGCCACCCAACACAGCCCCATCTTGACACTTCAAGTTAATGACACCCCACTGAACTTCCTTGTAGACACCGGGGCGACGGTCAAAATTATCAGCGACAGCGCATATCAATCCCTGACCACACGGCCAAAAATTAGGAAAGCCACAGTAGACATATATCCATATGGCTCCACGACACCCCTGCCATGCAAAGGCATGATCACAGCCTGGTGTACACATAAAGGGCACTCTGCAAAGATCCCGCTATACATACTGGACACCGAAGCCAACAGCGAATGCATATTAAGCTTCCGGACAGCAGTAGACATGGGACTGGTACACATTTTAAACCGGCTGATGGCCCATAAGTACTTTGCAAAACCGGACGCAATTGAAAACGCATTCCCAAAGCTCTTCACCGGCCTAGGCAAACTGCGAAACAGGAAGGTACACCTACACATCAATCCCCAGATCAGACCAGTGGCCCAACATTACCGAGGTATCCCATTCAATATCCAGAGGCAGGTGGAAGAAGAGCTGGACAAGCTCATCAAAATGAATGTCATAGAACCGGTGTCGGGCCCGACGCCATGGGTGTCACCCATCGTCCCCGTCCCCAAGAAGTCACCAGAAGGATCCATACGCTTATGTGTAGACATGCGCAGAGCCAACACAGCCATTGAAAGGGAGCGGCATTAGGCGCTCAGGATCACGGACATGATTCACCTTCTCCACGGAGCAAGAGTTTTCTCCAAGTTGGACCTCACGAAAGGATACCACCAAATTGAAATCGCACCGGAGTCCCGCTACATCACCACATTCGTCACTCATCTCGGCTTGTTTCAATATAAAAGACTCAGCTTCGGCATATCCTCTGCCGCCGAGATTTTTCAAGAAGAGATCCACAAGGTTATCAGGCACGTCCCCAACTGTCTGAACTACTCGGACGACGTCCTGGTCTATGGCAAATCCCAGGAAGAACACAACCTGGCACTGCACAGGGTATGCCAAGCACTGGACGACGCAGGACTCACTAAAATCTAAGTGCGAGTTCTCGAAAGGATCCTTGAGGTTTTACGGGCACATCTTCTCTGATAAAGGCATGAGACCCGACCCGGAAAAAGTGGAAGCCCTTAACTCAGCCACGCCCCCCGTGAACACTACAGACCTAAGGTCGTTCCTAGGTTTGGCCAGCTACTGCTCCAGATACCTGAAAGACTACGCCACCGTCAGTAACCCCCTGCGTTTACTCACCCGGAACGACACGACATTCATATGGTCGAAAGCGTGTCAAGCAGCGTTCGAGGCGATAAGGAAGGCCATCGCACAGGCGGAAGACATGGCATATTTTGATGCCAGTCGCGACACTGAACTTATAGTGGACGCCAGCCCAGTGGGACTCGGCGCCATATTGACCCAGAAAGACCCCAGGGAGCCACACATCACACACGTGGTAGCATATGCCAGCCGGAGCCTGACAACCACAGAACAGGCATACTCACAGGCGGAAAAAGAGAGCCTCGCTGTCGTCTGGGCCTGCGAATACTTTCATCTCTTCCTGTTTGGCAAGGAATTCACCATCATCACGGACCACCAGGCACTACTCACCATATACGGCAGCCCGAAGGCCAGGATGCCGCCGAGAATAGCCAGATGGGGCCTACGCCTACAGGACTACAGGTTCCAAATACTGCACCGGCCAGGGAAGGAAGAAAACCCAGCGGATTACCTCTCCCGGCATCCCATGTCCAAGACTGCATCCCAACCGTCCATAGCGGACGCGTACATAAATTACATCATACATCACCTACAACCACTCCCAGTAGGGTGGCAGGAACTATCGATACAATCAGAGGCGGACCCAGCACTGCGAATCGCTCGACACTGCCTACAGATGGACAAGACGACCCTCGTGAAACATCAGGCCAGAGAAGAACCGGACACTACGAAGGAAGACGTCAAGTGGCTGGACCAGGTCCGGGAAGAGCTGACCTTGGTAGAGGACAACATCATACTAAAGGGATGCAAGGTCGTCATCCCGAGAACGCTCCGGGAGAGGATAGTGCATCTAGCGCATGAAGGACACCGAGGCGTATTCGCCACAAAGCGCCTCCTTCGCCAGAAAGTCTGGTTCCCTCAACTTGATCGCTTGGTAGAAACCGTTGTGGGAAGTTGCCACGTATGTGCACAAGTTGCGCCCCCGCCACACCCAAACCCATTACAGTCATCACCACTGCCAAGTAAAGTGTGGGAGGAGCTAGCAGTCGACCTATTCGGACCACTGAACAACGGGACACACGTGGTCGTACTCGTGGACGAACACTCAAGATACCCGGACGCCCAGATAGTAGAGAGCAGCGCCACAGCGAGCGTCATTCCAGCACTTGACAGGATGCTCTCTGCCTATGGCATCCCCAAGATCATAAAGTCCGACAACGGTCCTACGTTCATAAGCCAAGACTTCCAGCAATTCGCAAAATACATGGGGTTTCAACATCGACGCATAACCCCTCGATGGCCTCAGGCCAATGGCATGGTCGAAAGGTTCATGGCCAATGTAAAGAGGACCCTCCAAATCGCCCATGTACAAAACAAGCCATTTGAGCAGGCCCTTAATCAATTACTACGAGAATACAGGCACACGCCCCACAGCACGACGGGAGTGTGCCCAGCGGACCTGCTATTCCGAAGACCGATTACCACGAGACTACCGGAAGACCCGAGGCCGCAAGAACTGACGCCGCTAGAGCAAGAAGCGAAAGCAAATGACACCGCGAGGAAAGCAAAGACGAAAGAGATCTCGGACATGAAAAGGAGAGCTTGTGAGAGCATAATGCACCAGAAGATGAAGTATGGCTCAGGCAACCCAAGGTTGGTCGCAGTACACTCCAATGTCAGCTCTCATCAATCAGATCTATTCCACTGTTCTATTTGAGTTGTGCTTTCCCAGCTGTAATAAACAGCATTACTTCTTGCCTGGTGTGTGCTCTGTTTTTGAGTATGTGTTTTTATGGTGCGATCGGAGGACCCCCTTGCCCCCTCCGAGTACAGTTTTGGAGACCCCAGTGAGATACTCAGTCCTCCTGGTTAGCTGAGGGTATCCAGGCCGCCCTCCCTGGTGGGGAGCGGGTCCAGCGACTGCAGACCTGATCGACATGCATCACTGAGGAGGCCCTGCAGAGGCCTGGTCCCAAGCGCTGCCCCGTGCTCATTGGGTGGCGGGTGAGCTCATGCTGGATGCTCAGTGCTGAGGAGACTTGAGGGTCTCTATGATGTGAGTATAACCATGCAAGTACACGCTGCATAGTGATACATGCCCACGGAGGGAGGGCGGGATAGATTTTTATGGAGGGAGGATGATTGGACGTAGTAGTATGGAAATGAGTGCATGCCACCCAATAGGGAGTGACGCAAGTGTGAGCACACCTGCGTTAGAGCAGGAGAGGTGCGTAGTGTGTGGCGATCCCCGTCAGGCCCGAGTTGTGTGTAGTACCGGCGATTGTATAGTTGCGTCATTGGGGCAAGAGTTGTGTTATTAAGGTTTTTCTGTTCTGGGGTATAGAGAGGGGCACATGTGGTAGTTAGTGTCTTATGGTGTGGACTTGTGGTGGTCAATTAAGCACCAGGAGGTAGCATATGTAAAATAGTATGCTTGGTATTGTAGCTTCGGGCGCATGCAGACAGTGCAGAGGAGGCACGGTGCACATTTGCTTTAGGGAATGGTGAGCCCGTGGAGAAGGCTGTTGGATACTAACACTGAGTGAGTGGCTGGGCCTGTGGAGAGGGCCAGTGTGACAAGTGGAGCACCTGGACGGGCCTGTGGAGAGGACCAGAGTAAACACTGAGTTAGGGGTAAGGGAACACAAGGTAGATGGGATCAAAAGCAAGGGAAGTTGGGGACTAATGGCTTATAGGGTCTGCCCCCCTGGACCAAATGTGCCGATAATTGCCCTAGTACCGCAAGAAATTATTAAAGTCCAATTTTCAATGGGCACAGGAGGCCTCAGGTCTGTGCTTTCTTATGTGATCAGGGGAAGGTACAATTGACAGCAAAATAATAGAAAATACGTTCTCGCATCTGTAAGCAAAATACAAGGGCTCCAAGCTGAAAAGCAGACAGAACATATTGTGGCTCTAGAAGCTATATGAAGAAACAAAAGCGGAAAAAATGAAAAAGGACGAAGAGGAGACTGCGGGAGGGAGCGGACCGAGCTCTCTGCCCCCGCCATATGGGTTACATCCAACATTACGACCCGCAGCAGGGTACACAACCCCCAGTGAGAAACCAGAGGGGGAGACAACTGGAAAATGACATGGGGGAAGACAGGGACACACGAAGGGAGGAAATACACACAAGGGGAGAAAGGAAATATCTAGCAGACATAGAAAAGAATACGCGCCAAGGAGTGGATGCTTTATTCAGTGAGGCCGACAAACCAAGAAAAGGGGGGAGAAAAGAGCGACAGGACAGTGACTGGTCAACTTCCCTCCGTAGCACGGTGGGAAAGGTGAAAATGGGACTAACACAGGCTACCAAAGGGGGAGCAATAGGTCCCAAGACACAGGTAATGCCATTACTACAGAAAGGGAGAGGGGGTGCGCATTATGTACCATGGCAAACAATGGACCGAGACAACCTAATATGCAGCCTGCCCTCCCTCGTGGCTGGGGCCAGTAAATGGATACAGGCACTCGTGAAAAGTAAGGAGGCAAAGGCAAGGTTAGGAAAAGAGAAGCTTGTTGCTTGGGCTTATTCTCTAGAAATTAATATAACTTGCATTGCCAAAGCCAAGAGGAGAAGGGAGAAATGCAGCGTAAGGGCATTTTGGTTCTTGTTGTTACAAACAGACAAGTATGGCATAGAGGCTGCCCTTCTGGAAAGTGAATGTTCAGAAGAAGAGTGCCTTGCTTACTTGAAGGTGTTGAGGTGCACTAAAGTGAATCTTGTCTTTTTGCTGAATACTGTTCAAAGTATTATTACTGAAGCTCTAGTGATATTTTTGGTTGTCAGTGGATTTGAAACTTCAGAAGCACGGTTTAATGAGGAACACTATGGGGCAGGCGAGTAGACCCGCATGGTGAAATCTTGTAGAAGTTAACTTAGTAGTTAACTCATGGAGCTAGTTGTTAGTCTCTTTCGGCTTAAGAAAATGCTGGCACACCCTTGGCTTGGTTAATGTTTGAATCCCTTTTGGTCTATGCAGGGCTTGCGCCACTCTTGGGCTTTGGGAAATGCTTGATTTACTCTTGGCTGGGGTAACACTTGTTTCACTCTTGGCTTGGGCAATGCTTGCTCTGTATAACTCGTAACGTTAATGTTCAGTTATTTAACTTTTAGTGTTATATTGTTTTCAAATGCTTTATGATTGATTCAGAGATTACTCTTCATCTCTCTGGCGTAAGGGGGTGCCCGCACCGCCAGCGGTTTGGCCGGCCCCGCCACTACATGACCTGGAGAGGGCCGCCTTGGACTAAATAAATTCAACATTTTGTTTTCTTTAGTCACTCTGCCTTCATAATGAAATGATTTCTGTTACAACGTAACTGAAATAATTTCTGTGTGAAGGCTGAGTGACAAAAAAAATAAACTATTTATTTTTGAAGTCTGAGGGCTCCCTCCACCCCTTGACATGCCTCTAGGCTGGAGGCCTCCATGTCATGGGGTGGGGGAGCTCTATGACTTCAAAAAGAAATTGTTTCTTTTTGAAGTCATTCTGCCTTCATAAAGAAATTATTTCCATTATGGTTCGGTCCTTAATGGAAATGTCTTTATGAAGTCGGAGTGACTTCAAAAAGAAACCATTTTCTTTTTGAAGTAATAGGGCTCCCCTCAACCCCATGACGTGTGTGAGTGTATGGTGAAATGGTGCGCAATTAAAGGAATGGGTGGCTGGGTGTGCGTGTCGAGTGTATGGTGAAAGGGTGCACATTTAAATGCATGGGTGGCTGCCTGTGTGAGTGTATGGTGAAAGGGTGCACACTTAAATGCGTAGGTGGCTGCCTGTGTGAGTGTATAGTGAAAGGGTGCATACTTAAATGTATGGGTGGCTACCTGGGTGTGCCTGCATGGTGAAAGGGGGTGCACTTAAATGTATGGGTGTCTGCCTGGGTGTGCCTGTATGCTGAAAGGGTACACACTTAAATGTATCTGTGACTGGGTATGCATTCTTCCTTGTCCCAGTACTTGTGTAGGAGGCACTTCGACTCATACACCCGTACTGGGAGGAGGTAGAGGGACTTAGAGGTAATGCCTGGCTTAGTTACCTATAATCTGCAATACTCATAGTCCCACTCTTCCTGGTCCCAGTACTTACCTATGAGGCAAGGAGCCTCATGAGTAAGCATTGGGACAAGGAAAAAGGACGTGGAGGTAATTCTGGGCCAAGAAGCTGATTGTTGAGGCTGGGGGTGGGAGGGAGAGGGGATGTGTGGGGTGGAACAGGGATTGTGTGATTGTATTGCTTGCCAAGAGTGCACAGACAGTTATTTATCACCAGTACATTTGCAGAGTAAATACTTTGAACGCAGGTAAACGAGGCAATGACTTACAACCACACGCACAATTAGAGGATAATGAGCACTTATACGGCTATTTATTCATAGTTAAACATACATAAACAATGAGTGATAACACAGAAATGAATCACAGAAAAGATAGTAGGTTAGCAAGAATACATCACCATGGACGTAATTGAATTCCTCATCTCGCCAGAAGCGGCTGTAAGACCCCGGTAATCAGCCAGGCCGAGAGCACAACAACCCACAGGGATTTCGGAACAAGGCATCCCCCCTCCGACTGAGGTCTTTGTGCTTTTCCCACCTGACCTTTCCAGAGCTCCGCATATATGCCCTCATACAAAGGGGAGGTCATTTCTCAAACCTTCTGGCATTAGCGCTTGCGCATTGATGAGTGACCATTGATTGCCGGCCGGGTCAACCGGCAGTAACCCCCAAGGAGCAACGCGCTTCCCTCTTCTAAAGCACCACGGAAAACAATTCCATAACACATCTTGAAACTTCGGCGCAGGCATAGCAAGCCATAACAAACCTTATCGAGTACCAGCCGGCACCTGTGGATCCTAGCTTTCCCAGCGCCGTGTCCTTTGCTGAGGCATGCATTCCAGTCCCAGCAACGAATAACGTTGAAAACATGTTTTTCAGCAAGTGCAGCTTCCACTGAGAGTGCAGCTTCCACTGAGGCATGGAATAAATATCCATTATGGCTCTGAGTGCTCCCAGAATGCACTGCGCACCAGCGCCATGTTTTAGCTGAAGCATCACAATCCACCCTTGGATATTTACTTTCCATAGCCCAGGGGTAGAGAAGCTGGTCTTTGAAACCGACGAAACATCAGAACTAAGTTAGGAATACATTAATACAACAACAACCAACTATTATGATAGCTAATATAATACAAATGCAAGCAAAGACGTAACGCAGTGTACCTTCAATATTAGGAATCCATGAAAATAACCAATCCCACCAATTCCCAGTATGATCTTGGGACACTTGGGAAATTAGGTCCCTTAAACCTCGAATATGACTTTCAATGGATCGTGAGTGGTCACTTAGATTGAAACAACACATACCTTCAACTGCGTTACAACCCAAATTATGTTTCAGCAATAGATAATCAACGGCAGCCCTGTTTTGCAAAGCTGCTTTTCTAACAACTTCGCTATCAAGAAGCAACTCTTCTAACACTTGAGAAGTATGATTAAGCCCTTTTACTACTAAACACGCCAATTTGATTAAAGATTTATAACCTCCAGCAGCTAAACCCGAAACTCCCACTAATGAAAGGGCTAGTGCTAGAACCTCAATTTCTAATAGCAAATGCACATGTGAATCACAATCTGGTGATAGACCCACAGATTTGAAAGTTTACCTTTTGCTTCGGGATATTGCTGGATGTAAAGAGAAAATCACTAGTCCTAATCGAGTTAAGGCACATGGACCTCCGGAAACGTTAGCTGGAATGTAAGTGTATGTGATGTTGCCACATGAAAAGAGCCATCCTGTTGGAAGTTTCACATGATTTAGATGACTGGCAGCTATTACTGTGTGATTGCAAGACATAGTATTGTTCACACTGGTACATGTACTTGGAACTCGTGAGCACAATCTTCAAATGCAGTTTGATTTCCCTGTTTCGTTAAATTCAGCTGTTGGCATTTACCAATTTCACTCGGTCGACAGGTCATAAAATAACAGACATCTCCTTGAGTCACATTGTAAGTTATAATACGTGTCAGGTTTCCCCATTTGCGATCTGTTTCTTGTCAAAATCTGCAGTACTCATAGATGGAAAAGGATTGTCTAACATCGGAAACTTGAACTTCAGAATCATTGTGCATGACGCTGAAAATATGCCTTAAGATTGGAGCCGCCGTCGGCACCGCTACTAAACAGGTAGTCAGCAAAGCTTCTGCATGATGCACGTCAGTGAGATAAAAGTGCGTAATGTTCAGTACCTGTTGTGCCAAATATGTCCACATATTCTCCGTTTGGGTAATCATCGTAGAATATCTTCGCCGTCCTAAAGACATCTCTTGCATAACTGGCATCAACGTTGTTCGCGCTTGCACCTGACGTGTTTGCCAAATTCCACAAATCCATTTCTTCGGTCTGGCTGGCTTTTTGGCATCGGCATGGGGCTGCTTTCGGACATTATTGCTCATCATCATGAGATTCCCATGGATCACTGGCACAGATGTGACATTTCTCATTGGTAGTAGCATGCCGTTAAACAGAGTCCATTTAGTCCCACAATCACACCAGCCAGACACAGGATCTACAAGGCAAACCCAGAAAAGAGATATCAGTGTTGAAAATCACTCTCTTAGGTAACATTTGTCTGCGGGCACATACTGCCATTTTTCTTTGCCGGGTTCCAATACTAAGACTACCTGGTCTTTGCCTGATTCAATAACATCTGCGGGCACCGGTGGGCCACTTGGTTGTTCAACCCACACCTTTGCACCCAGTACCATACTGTCTGAAGAGCCAAAACCACGAGTAGTTAGCACTGTGGGAGGCTCCCCCTTTTTGATCATGGACAACTTAACAGGAACAATAATCAATTGGGCCACTCGATCACCCTTATGAATTGGTAACACTTTGTCCCCACTATTCATTAAGATGACTTTGATCTCGCCTTGGTAGTCGGCATGAATGACCCCTGCCAGCACTTGAACTCCCTTCAATACTAGTCCAGATCTAAGGGTAATCCATCCCATATGCTCTGGAGGAATTTGTACCCCAATCCCTGTTTCAATCACAACAATCCCTCTCGGGTCTAATCTGATTTCTTCATGAGAATGCAAGTCTACCCCTGCTGACTCTGGAGTTGCCCGATAGGGAGCCAAAGATCCCGGGTAATTTCCCAGTACAATAGTCTCTCTCTAACTGAGTTGGGTTGAATCTGTAAAGCAGGAGTCATCAGTCGCAATAATGGAGTCTCATGGTTATTCACAGGCCTATTGTTTAGCACTTGCACCGCGTCAAACACACGATCACGCCAGCCTGCTAAACTGCCATCTCCAGATTTGCGCAGCTGTTTTTTCAACAACCCATTGATCCTTTCAATGAATCCTGATGCTTCAGGGTGATAAGGGATATGCAAGAGCCACTCAATGCTCTTTTCCAGACAATATTCCTGAATTAATTTGCCTTTGAAGTGTTACCCATTGTCACTTTGAATTTGCAAAGGCACTCCGTAATGCAATGTGATCTGATCTAACAACTTAATGGTGTTCAGTTGTGTTGAACGTTTGCATGGCAAAACCATCATATATCCAGAGTATGTATCCACAATGGTGCATGCATACTGACAGCCTTTGCTAATTGGCAGAGGACCGATGTAATCAATCTGCCAAATTTGACCTGGTAACTTTCCTCTTCGCAACGTGCCCTGGACAATCTGAGGGATAGGCCTATGCTGTTGGTGTTGGCACACCGGACATTGCAAAATGATTGTTTTCACTACCTCTAAAGGGATGCTCATTCCTCGAGTTTGTGCCCACCTGATAGTAGGCTTTTCTCCAAGGTGCCCACATTTCTAGTGAGCCCATTTGGCCAAACCCTCCAAATCGTCTTCCTGAGCCTCCGCATCCACAGATGAAATCTTGGTGTGTTCATCCGCAACAAAATTAAACCAACGTTCTAATGAATCTGTAGCACAATGCGCATCCACATGATACACAATGACTTCACTTTGTGATAACATTTCCGCAATATCTTGCCACAGTTCTTTTTCCCACAACTCTTTTGAATCTTCCACCTATTCTTTTGCCAGGTCGGCAGCCACACCGCCAACCCATTCGCCACTGACCATGAATCTGTGTACAAATGACATCGACCAGGGGTCTCTTGTTTCAATGCTTGGTAAACTGTGTAAAGTTCTGCAAACTGACTGCTCTTCCCTTTCCCTGACGCCAAAATCCTATTAGTCTTGGGATTGTATGACACCGCTTTCCAGTATCGCTCGGTTCCCACATATCGAGCTGAGCCATCTGTAAACCAGGCATGCTCTGTCTGCTCTACGGTCAGATCGCCATAAGGTACTCCCCATTTCACGGGAGACTCACGTTTCCCAGACGCTTCTGGTGGTATGTAATCTGAAGGTGGTATGTTGGCTACTTGCTCATGTAATTTTTTCAACCCCACCCTTCCCTGATTTGGCTCTGTCTTGAGTGTACCATTTCCATTTAATTAGGCTGGCTTCTTGAGCTTGTGCTATTCTGTGTGTTTTACGAGAACTCAACACCCATTGCATAATCAGGATTTCCGGCCTCATCTACACATCATGCCCCACTGTCATTTGCTCAGTATCAACAAAGGCCCAGTAACATGCCAGCAACTGCTTCTCGAACAGAGTGTATGAGTTACCAGCATCGGGCAACTTATGACTCCAAAACCCCAATGGTACACGTTTCCTGTCCTGTTTCTGCCACACACTCCAGTTAGCGTAATTGTCTTGCACAGACACATTCAATTCCACTTCGCCTTCCTTCAATGGCCATAAATCAAGCACCTACTGCACGGTGTCGTTCGCCAAATCAAATGCTTTTTGCTGCTCCTCCCCCCACTGAAACTCATATTTCTTTCGTGTCACTTTATAGAGGGGAGCCAGTATCTGCCCTAAATGAGGAATGTGCTGTCTCCAAAACCCAAACAGCCCTTTGAACTGCTGAGCTTGCTTTTTGTTCATTGGAGTGGTGAACTCAAGTATTTTCTGTCGGGTCTGCGGCACCATCTCTCAATGCCCATTGTGCCACTGAATCCCTAGGAATATCACTGTCTCAGCTGGCCCTTGAATTTTGTTCGGGTTAATCTCCCACCCTTCCTTCTTCAATCCTTCCATAATAACTTCTAACTGGTTTTGCACACTTCGCTCGTCTTTGCCCTGAATCAAAATATCATCAATGTAGTGAGAGATTTGTATGTCAGGTTTACACGTTATCTTGTCTAAGTGCTCTGCCACCAGCCGGTGACAGATGGTCGGACTATGTATGTACCCCATAGGTAACCTTGTGAAGGTGTACTGATGCCCGTTCCAAGAAAATGTGAACTGCTCTTGGCACTCTTCAGCAATTGGCACAGACAAAAATGCATTGGCTAAATCACCCACTGCATACCAAGTCCCCTCAAACTTTTGGACATTCTCAATCAAAGTAATGGCATCTGGGACTGCGGGCACTAAGGAAGGAGTGTGTTTATTTAACTGGCGGTAATCCAGGGTGATCCTCCAAGACCCATCCCCTTTTTTGACAGGCCAGAGCGGGTTGTTCCATGCGGTAGTAATAGGGCATAACACACCCGCCTCTACATACCCTTTGATGGTGTCTGAAATGTCCTTGTGCCCCCCGGGAATGCGGTATTGTTTCATCGCTACCCGCTTGATAGCAATAGGCACCTGCACCGGGGAAATCTTCAATTTGCCTACAGTAACAGGTGGGCAGGTCAATGCACTCACCCCAAACTGATACGTTTTACCTCCAAGTCCCAAAGTGAATCCTTCCAGAATGTCAAAGCCAATTATGTACTCAGGTATTGGGACAATCAACACATGGTATTTCTGCCTAGTCAAATTGCCTATTTCCATATCCATTTCTGTTTGTACTGCGGGAGTCTCCTTCCCCCCAAGCCCTGTAATGGTAAAGTGTCTGCCTTTGAATCGTGTTGGATTTCCATGAATCAGAGAGGCCTCCGCCCCGGTGTCTATCAACATGGGGTCGCCTATCAACTTTTATGCGAGCGGACGTTGCCGGAGCTTAGCCGTAACCCTAGTCAAATTTTGAATGAGTGTAACCTGACTCTGCCTCTAAAATTGCACTCACCACCTTCCTTAAATCAGCATACGTTGGCTGGTACGGGGAAGGGATCCCCATAGACCCTTCTTCCTGTTCTTCCTCAGGAGGGGCTGAAGGTGAGGTGTCCCTCTGTGGCTTAGTCACCACCTGTTTCTTAACCTGTTTATAGCACTCTTTAGCTGCAAGCCCTCTCTTTTTGTACAATTCATACATTACCCTGGTTTCAATGCCATCAATCTCTTCTCGTGGCACACCATCTTTTAACAAGGCCAAAAACATGTCTTTTCTAGACCCTCGGGAGTCTCTACTATCTTGCCTCCTGCCTTCAGTTCTTCTCTCACTTCGCCCCTCTCTCTCCTGCGGCTTGTCATCACTCTTATCCCACTCCCCTAAATCTGCCAATTGCCGAATGGCATCCACTACTTCATCAGTGGGTTTGCCCGTCATAGCTACAAGCAAAGTCATAATGACACTTTTGTATGCGGGCGGGGCAGTTCTGATCACCATATTCCTAGTTGAAACTGAGAGCAGTACGGCCCCCACGTGCCCTGGTGCATTTACATGAATTGCCTCCTTCATAGCATGCTCTCTGACCTTTTGAATCGCTTCTTTCAAAGTGTACAACCTATTTTCCTCACTGGGCAAATCTGTAGTAATAGGATACTTTTGTTTACATGCCTGGGCTGCTAGGAGCAACAAAGACACCTGTGAATCTTGCCCATCATCGTCAGGGGGCGGCTCTGCCCTTAAGACCTCCTGTATACTGGTGTCAGTTGAGAAAGGCAAGAAGCGCAGTGAGTCTGTGGAATCCACTAACAAACCTGCAGCTCCCCCATCTAGCAATCTTACCATCTATGTCAGTAAAGGTTCCCCTGACTTTTGCTTCAGACGAGTAATCATTTCCCCAACCTCCTGCTGGGTGTAATCTTCCAGCGTGGTTAAATCCACATCCCCGCCTGCAGGATTCTGCGGGTGGGGTCTGGCACGCCGTCTTCTAACCGGCTTTGCCGTCACTGCCTTTTGATTAAGTTCCAGCTTGGAATCTGACTCACTTGCCGAGCTGCTCTCTGGGCTTGTTGAGTCAAAAATGTCTCCACCCCACTTACCAGGGTCCCAATCCACACCTGCGGTAGTGATTACAGCAGCTGCCACTTTCCTTTGATTGACCCCCCCCCTCGTCTTTTTCTATATTTGTTCCGGGCCACTCTGACTGCTGCCCTTTCTGCCACCGCCTGATATTTATCACCCTTATCTTTAAAAAGTTTCATCTGTAATTCCTGCATCAACGCTATCTGCTGTTTAGCGGCCAACTCTTTGTCTAATCGCAAAATTTGCTCTTTCATTTCCACATTTTTCTGATGTATTTTCCTGTAAGCATGCAAGAGAACCCAACCCCGCCTGCCTAACACGGCACATTCCTTTCCTCTCTCTACTGAAATCTGTTGTAAACAAAACATTACTCCTTACGGATCGGCTTCTCCTAAACCATCATCCCATGTTTCACTCAGCCCCGCACCACATGTCCACACCTGGGCCAACTTATCATAAGGGCCTTTAGCCCACCCTGGAATCATTACATTGGGACATTCACTGGCAGCAGGAACGCCCTTTTTCCTGAACAAACTATTCATCACTACAATAATTTGCAAAACCTCTTTTTTCCTTTTTCCTCTGCAGGCACTCCTTCACTCGCACAAACGCGCACACACAAAATAAAAACCAGATTAATACAGTCTGACGCTCACTGCCAAATGAAAACAAACTCTCGCATGCAATGTAAGTGAAGCTTATCTGCGTTCAAACAGATTCTTTAATATTTAGAGCAATTCTTCACAAATATCCAATCCTCGTCACCAAAATGTATTTCTTGCCAAGAGTGCACGGACAGTTATTTATCACCAGTACATTTGCAGAGCAAATACTTTGAACACAGGTAGACAAGGCAATGACTTACAACCACACGCACAATTAGAGGATAATGAGCACTTATACAGCTATTTATTCATAGTTAAACATACATAAACAATGAGTGATAACACAGAAATGAATCACAGAAAAGATAGTAAGTTAGCAAGAATACATAACCATGGGCATAATTGAATTCCTCATCTCGCCAGAAGCGGCTGTAAGACCTCGGTAATCAGCCAGGCCGAGAGCACAACAACCCACGGGGATTTCGGAACAATGCGCCCCCCGTCCGACTGAGGTCTTTGTGCTTTTCCCACCTGACCTTTCCAGAGCTCCGCATATATGCCCTCCTACAAAGGGGAGGTAATGTCTCGAACCTTCTGGCATTAGCGCTTGCGCATTGATGAGTGACCGTTGATTGCCGGCCGGGTCAACTGACAGTAACCCCCAAGGAGCAACGCGCTTCCCTCTTCTAAAGCACCACGGAAAACAATTCCATATCTAATCTTGAAACTTCGGCGCAGGCATAGCAAGCCATAACAAACCTTAACGGGTTCCAGCCGGCACCTGTGGATCCTAGCTTCCCCAGCGCCGTGTCCTTGGCTGAGACATGCATTCCTGTCCCAGCAACGAATAACGCATAGCTCTCAACCATTTGTGTCGCAAAAGCAGGTGAAATCACCCGATTTTGTTTTGGCGGGTGAGATGCCCATTGGAATGAATGGGCGTGCAGGAGGCTTGGCGGGTGAGTCAGCCCTTTACAAGGCGGGTGACACCCACCAAAAGCGTGTGAGTTGAGAGTTATGAATAACGTCTAAAACATGTTTTTCAGCAAGTGCCGCTTCCACTGAGAGTGCAGCTTCCACTGAGGCATCGAATAAATATCCGTTATGGCTCTGAGTGCTCCCAGAATGCACTGCGCACCAGCGCCATGTTTTAGCTCATGCATCACAGTGATAAATTGTAATGGTCATCCATGTCCAGGCTAAGCAGGCATGATATGTGGTATTAGTGGCTAGAGAGGCATTTTGGTGCAGCCAGTCTAGTCATTTCTTAGTTTGGCTTGACTTTTTTTAACTGGGCATCTCTGATAAAGCAGTCCTGCTAAGTGTAATTACTTGGCTAGACTGACATTTGAGTGCTGCCAGTCTAGCCATTTCTTACTGCAGCATTGTATATTTTTCTGGGTATCTGTGATAAAATATCCATGATAAGTGTTATTGCTTCAACTGGCATTTTGGTGCAACCAGCCTAGGTATGTCTAAATGTGACTTGGCATGCTTTACGGTAATATGTTATTACGTGTCTAGACTGGTCTAGATTGTGCCTCCAGTTGGACATGATTTAATTGTGGCAAGCCATTTTTAATAGCAACGCATTCTATTAATTAAAGCATTAATGTTCCTGTGCACTGTTGACGACTTGCATGCATTGGATTTTTGGATTGGTGATTTTTGGATTGGTGTGACCATACAAAACAACTGCAAACTCTCCAGCCTTTTAGCCAATTTATCTCAGAAAGTGTGCTGTATAATGCATTAAAACACATATTTATATCTTTCACCTAGTGCAGTGTGTGGAGTACCCCTGCAGCAGCACGTTCGTGTGTATTGTGCCATTGTGATAATCTAGGCCGGCCCATAGTGTGGTGCGACCCGTGATTTGTTACCGAGTTGGGGGGCCCTGGAGAGCCCTCTCAGCATGGCTCGTTGGGGGCCCCCCAAATTCTGTGTTACGCCACTGTTTCATCTCAGCATCATTTTTTAGGCACATGGAACCATTCTTTCTTCTGTTTTCCGCTAGTTAAATA
Organism: Ambystoma mexicanum; assembly: GCF_040938575.1. Classification (NCBI taxonomy): domain Eukaryota; kingdom Metazoa; phylum Chordata; class Amphibia; order Caudata; family Ambystomatidae; genus Ambystoma; species Ambystoma mexicanum. The sequence continues at coordinate 624,022,022 of NC_090936.1, forward strand.
TTCAATTAAAGTGTTTTACTGCATTCGTCTCTTACGCGACTGAAAGGAATATTGAGCTGCTTTATAGTTGATTCTGTAGTTAACCTTCCATTCAGAATCATTTTTAGGTACACAAGACCAGTCTTTTATCTGCTTCAGCAAGTTGTGAGAAACTGGAGGGCATCCTCACATCTATTCCCCTTGGGTCCTCTACGTGGGTGGCCAGGGAAATTACATCGCTTTTGAATCCTGACCCTGGGGTTGGAGAAACGAGGAAGGATCCCCTGGGTAGAGGGTCCTTGGGTATTGGGGAGGAGATGTTGTGAGGTGAGACACAGTATTCAGCATTTCCCTTTCATGAAGACCCCCCTATCCCAGAGACAGTTATGGGATATTGCTACCCCTGTCCCACTGAGCAGGAACAGGTGAGGAGATATTATCCAACCAGAGGCACCAGAAAGAGCATGAAGAAGAGAGGATCTAAGTGTGAGGTAGGAGAGATATGGTATTCCTCTTTCCTTACTGACGCCCAACGTAACACTGCCCCATCCTTTATGAGATACTGTAAAGCCTCTCTCCTCATTTTCCCACATTTGACTTCTGGCAGTTCTGGGACAAGGAAGAAGAGACTGAGAGTAACAAACACTAAACCTTAATTTCACCACTCTGGTACTGGTACAAGGAAGATGACTGCGGAGTACTGTGAGGGTCAGGCATGTCCCTTTAATCAGAGTCAGCTGAATTGAGGATCCACACCTACAGCCTGTCAAGGGTTTGCAAGTGTATAAAGAGAAAGCCAGAGAACAGCAAAGAGAGCAGCAGGGAGGCCTGTATGGGAGAGACCAGCAGAGAAGCTGTGTCGTGAGGAGACAGCCGTGGTGGGTTCTGATAGTAAGCCATGACGTTGGCCGATGCCGCAGAGAACCTGTAGAGCCCAGGGCAAGTCGAGCCGACAGGCTGCCACAGATGTGGGAGCCTCAGTTGCCCAGAGAAAGCAGCCGGAGCTGTGAGCAAGGAAGAAGAGAGCGGGGACGCTGTCCGCGTCTGTGGAGTCAGGTTGCAGAGCTGTTGGTGTGTGTTCTGAAGCAGCCTGAATGTAAGCAGGGCTCACAGAGATTGGCCTACTCGCCTGCGAAGCAGAACAGAAGTGCGAGGCACCCATAGTACAAGCGTGGATCACAGAGATTGGCCCGCTCACTTGTAAAGCAGATCGAAAGCCACGTAGCAGCCGGAGGAGGGACGTTGAGTGCCGGTGAGTGGAAAGAGGTATCACTTAAAGCGGGGGGCACTCCTAGGGGCTATGCATGAATGCTAAAGTGGTGTATGCCCAATATTGAATTCTGAATTGAATGAAAAATCGAAGAAGAGTTAAACCATGCATATTGAATCCCAAACTGATCCTAAATTATGATAAAGACACCGAGGGCCGATATGTCATCCTTAAGGGGTACATAGGTAGTGTGGAAGTAGTCATAGTTCATTCCTATTTCCCAAACCATGCTATACTGGCACACATTCAAACATTGACCGCATGTATACCCCCCACAGGGATGCCTTCTTTATATGGAGCAAAGTTTTCAATTATGTTTGTGGCACTACACAAGATAGGTCCACACCGCTTTGGTCTCGATCCTTCCCAGCCGCAAAGGCTCTCAATACTGCTCTGACCGAGCTAGCCTTAGCAGATGTATGGTGGGAGATTCACCCAGACCTGAAGGAGTACTCCTACTAATTCTCTCCACACAACCTCCACACGAGGTTAGACTACATCTTTGTGAGCACTGAACCCCTACAGAACTTTCCAAGCACAGAATATATGGGCCGCGTAATATCAGATAACTCTCCCCTCACTGTGATGTGGTATTGTGAGACGCCACACACCCATGTCTCGACGTGGCGCTTACCCACAGACGCACTGTTAGATTTAGCCTTCCGAGAACAACTTTGAGATGCACTGACCCTTTTCCTAGAAGAAAACATTGGCAGTGTAGAAAAATGAGGGACTGTCTGGGAAACCTTAAAAGTGGTTACTAGGAGAGAAGTTATCGCAAGGGCAGGAGGAGTCCGGAGACAATTAAAGGTGGAGCTCGAAGCTCTAGAAAAGTGAGGGAATTGGAAATAATACAGCCTATAGAGCAGGCTGTGGAGGTAACCCTGCGAGAAGCCCGGCTCGACCACCAAACCACTTGGGAACGATTATCAAAGTTTGAGTACACCACAAACAGGGTGCGCATGCACACAGAAGGGGATAAGTCAGGGAGGCTCCTTGCCTGGTTATGCCGCAGGGAACACCCCAGAATATCGATCACGCTCTTACGAGATGAATGTGGGGAACCCTGGAGGGCGCAAACTACAATTAATGACATTCTTGCCACTTATTATGCCACAACACCCACATCCCAGCTGAAGACATAGCGGAGGCTTTCACTGAAATTAAGCTCCCATCACTCACTAACAGCCAATGTAATCTCTTAGACCAACCCATCACCTTACAGGATCTAGAGGAAGCGATTACTGCAGCCGCCTCCGGGAAGACTCGGGGATGTGATGGCCTCCCGGCAGAGTTTTACAAAACATATCAAAGTACAGTAGCCCTGACACTCCTAAAGGTCTTTGAGTAGACCTTTCAAACAGGGAAACTCCCAGACACAATGAGAGAAAAATGGGGAGTTCCCATTCTTAAACCAGGGAAACCAGCAGATATATGCGATTCATACAGACCATTGGCTATTCTAAATTGCGATGTAAAACTGTTGACGACAATGCTTGCATCCCGACTCAGGCAGTGCATAGCGACGCTAATACACTCAGACCGAACCGGTTACATGCCAGGTCGCAGCACTACCTCGAACTTACGCAGGTTACAGCACATAATTGAACGGACAAATGGGCGCTCAGAGAAATATGTAGTGGCATCACTAGATGCAGTCAAAGTTTTTGATTCAGTTTATGGGGAGTGGATAGAGGCTGCGCTGAAGAGTTTTCGATTTGGAGCATATTTTAGAAGATGGGTTAAAATTCTTTACGCTTGCGCCACCGCTAGAGTTAGGTCGGGGCGATATATATACAAACTGTGGGATATTCAAAGAGCACTAGAACCTATTGCTGCATACCTCTGGCAAGAATACCTTGAGGCTGGGATACATATAGGAAATACCACTCACTTACTCTCATTGTACGCCGACAACGTGTTACTTTACCTATGACAACCACATCACAATTTACCCCTGGTACTGGAAATATTAGACAACTTGTCTGGAATCATATTTAATAAACATAAATCATGCCTTTTTCCCCTAGATGGGTTGAACAACACCAAGTTAACCTCTGCACTGGACTTGGGATTGAAGTGTGAACATTACTTCTTCAGGTACTCAGGCATAAGAGTTGCACATGCCCCGGAACAAATACATGCCCAAACATGTTGAGGGAGTTAAAAAATCAATGGTGTTTTGGTCCTGTCTAACTCTCTCGCTTATGGGCAGGGTGGCCATTACAAAGATGATCATATTACCCTGTTTACTATATGGATTCACAAATGTCACTTATTACATTACAGACCCCTTCTTCCAAGAATTAGAGGCCATTTTAAGAAACTTTTTATGGGGCTTAGGAGTTAATGACTGTCTACAGCAATACCGTCACTCCCCTTTGAACAATGCGGAATCCAGCTACCAAAATTAGAATATTACTATCTGGCAGCTCAGTTTAGCTTCATTACCAAATGGCTAGCGAATGAACCCAATACAGAGCCTAATTTGCTAGAAGCCCTGATCCGCCCTGTGCGATTACGAGAAGCCCTTTGGCACGAACTGAGTAGGCACGTAACTTTCCCGCTACTACTGTCAGAAGATAGACAAGTCTGGTCATGGACAAAGAAAATCCTGACGCTCACACACCCGTATTCTCCACATAGACCCATCTTAGTTAACACACAATGGGACCCTGAAGAGTTAAAAGTAGCACAGTGTTGGGAGGAGGTGGGCATTTTAACGTGGGGAGACATGTACGAGAGTGGTACTTATAGATAATCCCCAGACCTCACTCAAAAGGAGGGACCCCGAGAGAACAGTTTTTGAGATACATGCAGATAACTAAATTTGCAAGACGCATCTGACTAGACTGGCCAACAGAACCCCAACCGAATGCGCCCCTTACACTTCTGTGCGATTTAGAAAATGGGTGGAGACCGGTGTCTAGATTGTACAAGGCCCTAATTGAAAGCACAGTCATTGACCACGCAAAGCTTAGGACAAGATGGGAAGCAGATCTGAGAGTAGATATCACGGATAATCAGTGGCTGTGGGCACTCAGCCATGGTAAGAATGTCTCACGCAAAGCGAGGTTCCGACTCCTTCAGGTCAATGTCCTTCACCGTACCTATTTGACCCCAACTAGGGTTGCTAAATTTAACAAAGATGCGGTATCCAGCTGCCCTCGATGTGGTCAGGCAGATGCCCATTTAATGCACATGTTCTGGGAATGTGGTACTGTACAAAGGTTTTGGACTAAAATTAAACATACCTGTGCAGGGATCACCAGATACAAATGGACCCCAGAAGAATGCATGCTAGGAATCTACACTAGAACCAGTAAACACAAACATGTCTCTAGGTTCATGGACTTAGCCTGTATATTGGGTGAGAGGTGTATAGCCATGACTTGGAAATCTAGCAGAGGTTCACAGTTTGAAATATGGTTAAAGGAAATGCAGTGCTGGAGTGCAGCCGAAACATCAGCATAGGGACACGCTATAACTGTGCATGGAGGAGAAGTGGGGCTCCTTTTTGAAGCATGGAAAGCATTAACACTGTCTTTTATCCCTCTGATGACAAACCACCATGAACCGCCTTAGAAGATGACAAGACTTGTGTTAGCCCTTCCTGGAAAGTTTGTCTTCCATGATTCATACTGCATGCCCCCCCTTGCCGTGTAGACTACAAACTGTCAAATATTTATTCCTTAAATGCAATAAGACGCAGCACTGACTGAGAACAGCATGAACAAGAACCATACTAGCACAATTGGTTGTTTTCTTTGGTTTCCCCTTTCTTTGTTTCTCCCTTTCTTTGTTTCTCCCTTTTCTTTATTATTCGTTACCTGTTCTGTTGTTCTACTGTTCAAAATTTATTGGCCTGTCGTGCTGCACTGTATGATGTTACATTTGTATAAATGAATGTTGTTTACCCACATGGACAAGGAGAAGACACTCCCAGGGAAGGGAGCGGGGAAACTGGGAGGGCTGTTTCTCCACCATAAACTTGACAACTGTTGCAGACCGGTCCGAGGAGGTGATGGACCATGGACATAATGCTGCAGCCTTCAGGGGAGGGATGGGGGTTGGGGGGGAAGTTGAGTAACGCATTCCTCTTTTTTCTTTTTCTCTTTGTTGTAAAATCAATAAAAAGAAGTTAAAAAAATGAATGTTGTTTAACCACTGTATTTGACAAAAAACCGCCAATAAACAAATAAATTAAATAAAAAAAATTGAATCCCCGAACCGAATGAAAACCTGAAGGAGAGGTAAATTATGCACATTGAATACCGTACTAAATGAAATCTTGAAACAAAGCGAAACTAAATACATTGAATATTGATTGAATTGAATGAAAGTTCATGGCCAAATAAATAATTGCGGAAAACCAAAAGGGAAAGTGCTCTTTTTGAAAGCAACCCATTGAAAAGTGCACCAGTGTAAAAGTTTGTGAGAAACAAGTGGGGAATACAGAAAACCACCACAAAGGGGACTTTTATGAACAAATACAGTGCAGCAAGTTTAACGACTGACAAGAGGTGTCAGACACATATTGGCAAAGCCGAAAAGGCTAACATGGAGATGCCATAAGAGGATACACCTTCACATTAAGCCAAGAGGCTGACAAAGAGAAGCAAAGTAAAGGTGAATTAGGACACGGGGTAAATATAGAAGAACCTGTGTATGCGGAAGAATCTAGGGTTCTTGGTTGCGCAACCTGTGATGGGTGGACTGTGTGGTCGGACAACTGCGCCTAGACCAGATAGTCCTGATTTGTGAAAGCCAAAGACATTGGGCCTCATTACACGGTAGGCAGTAGCCATGGCGCTATTAGCGCCATGGCTACCCCCTTACCGCATTCTGGGTCCGTGTTCCCGGAATGGGGACTTACCAGGTCATTCCGACCTTGGCGGTACCAGTAAGTCCCCATTCGGGAACCATTCCCAATTCCCATTTGAGCCCCCATAGGGCTCAATGGGAATGGGGAAGGAGCTAATAACAGGCCTGCTATTAGCGGGCCCGTTATTAGCTCTGAAGTCCCTCAATGGGTCCCTTCCTTAACACCTGGTAAAACCAGGCGTTAAGGAAGGGACCCGCTAAGGGACCTCGTAGTAGGGCAGTAAGGAATTACCGGCACCGGTGCCCTTACCAGTGCTGGTAATCCCTTACCGCCTACTGTGTGATGAGGCCCATTGTGAAATATAACAAGGAGGAGCTCTGTAAGTGAGCTGGTGATGCAAACCAGAAGAACGGTCAAGTTGGTCTGGAGTTGTGTTGAACTTTTAAAATCTGACACAAATATTAATAGCAACGTTGTAGTCTTGGGGAAGGGAATCCTGGGACTTGATGAACTGCAAACGGTGTGCCTCATTATGAGTGTGGCGGCCCAGAAATAAGTAAGCTTACCGGTACTCCTATTTCTGGCACGCCACACTACAAGTCTGCCTGCAGGGGCCATCATACCCAGCAGGTCTGACCCTGACAGGCGCAACGGTCCCGGTAGGCAGAGATGTCACAAAAGTACCAGCCCCATTAGCAATGGTGGCAGTGCTTCTGAGTCCACATTCCAGTGGGAATGGGCACTTACCAAATCTGACACCTGACTTCCAGCACCGCAGGGACTTGTACTGTCCCGGTGGCACCAGAAACAGTGTTTTGGGGTAGCCGCCAACCTCGCAATGAGACCCTGTATCTTGAGGATGGAGCCTCAAGACCCCGTTTTCCTTTTGAACTGTGTTGTTTGGAACTTGGGGAAGGGAACCCCAAGGATTTCTGGAACATTTTTGAACTTGAAGGAGGCAATCCAGAGACTTTTTCTGGAACTTTCTTGAACTTGGGGAAGGGAGTTGAGAAGGAAGCTAGGAACAGGAAGAAGCTCAGAACTTTGTATTAATCACCATTTCCTTGATTTTTTACATCCCTACACAGTGTTTAACTTTAATTGTGAGGGCAAGCCTAGGTTTTGGACACAAATGGACTTTTAAGTTGAACTCTTTGACTCAGATTTTCCGTAGTTTCGTTAAGGTAGGGAAATCCCACCTTAGCATAGGGCAAGTTTGGTCTTCTACCATCCTGACATTTGAGTTAGTAAATGATTTCTGTTTCAACTTTGAATCTGTTGTCTGTGTCTTACTCCATGATGCCTTTACAAAGTTTAATATTAATTTAAAGTGTTTTACTGCAATCTTCTCTTATGCAAGTAAAAGGAATATGGTTCGCTTATACACAAATTTAACTTCTCAAGCTGTCCATTGTCTGACAATCAATAGGTAGTTTCACAAAGCTTTTACCTGTACGTGAGGGATTCTACGTGGATACAGTTGCCTGCCATTATTTGCGCAAGGGACCAGAATGCTCCGTAACACTCACCAGCTTCTGTCTTGTTCCCTTCACCCGATGCAGGGCTTGTACGGCGTCTGGCCTCTTTTGAACCCATACCCTTCTTTGTTGAAGGTATCTTCAGTCCGGCCATACAATTAAGGCGCTTTAAGCAGCAGCTTCCTGCTGTGCAATCTCTTCAATTAGGTTCACATGGGAAAAGGCAGTCTTCCTTTACGACTTCCGCTGCACAACCTCTGCACTTCAGAGGGAAGGGGGACCGGACCCTCTCAGGACAGGCAACTGAAATCTGCTTGTTCAAAGTCCTGGCGTCCCTTCTGTCCACCTTCTGCCTAGATTGCAAACACTGTGCTCTGCTTCTGCTACTGCTACTACAGCTGCAACCTTTCTTGCTACAGCTCCATCTAATGGTCTGCACCTGGGGGGGCCTATTAAGCCTCTCTGCTTCCCTCAGGTGTAGGTCATTAAGGTTAACAGGCTGACCAATACTGCAACATTGCTCTTCAGCCTTCTTCTTCATCCCAGTACTTCTGAGATTATGGGATTTGTAGTCCCAATCAGCCAAATTAACTTTTATTGTCAACTTTTTATTTTTAAAAGCATATCTATTTTTCTGTAAATGCATTTAAAGAAGAATAATTAGAATTTGATTGAAACGAGGAAGACAGTTTTTTGAGCCAATATTGATAGGGTTTCTTCCACTGTACCTTTGGGAGCAAGGGGGATTTTTAATCTTAGAAGTCTTAAATGGTCTTTCTTTCCTTGGGGTATGTAAAGATGTCACGTTAGCTTTACTCCCACCCACAGACTTAATGTGTGGTTCAGATATAGCATAACGAAAATAAGCCATTTCCTGGCTTGGTACCTTTGAAAGGTTCTTCCCCTTTAAAGATAAATATTGTGTCTTACCCCATGGAATCTCCTCACCACCCTGGGCCTTGTCTCCTCCCAGGTGATCCTCACACAGTACACCTCCCCCAAGGTCGGGATCAGGAAGTGTCTGCTTTTCCCTGACCACCTCAGAGGAGTCTTTAGGCAGGGTTTTAGTGAGGGATCCACAGGATTCATCACATTGGCCACATGAAAAACATAGCACAGTAATCGGATTTTGACCTCTGATTTCCTTTAACTTTGACTCACCCCCTCTCTTTAGAGAAAACAGTTCTTCCATCTCCGCCCATATTTTCTTTAGTTATTAATTTGGGATAATTCCCATGGGGGTCATTCCGAGTCTGGAGGTAAGGTACAAACCATGCCGGTATTGATTTACCGGCATGGTTTTCCGCTCCATGCCATTGCGACCCCTCAGACCGTAAATTACGGCACCGTAAACTACAATGCCGTAATTTACGGTCTTGGGTCGCACGCGCGCACCACCATGGCAAAATTAACGCCATGGCGTAAACCGGAGCTGATTCCAAGTAAGGACCACACGTAAATTACGTCCTCCTCAAGGCCGTAAAGTACCTTACCGGCATGGAGTACATACAGGCATCTCAGAGAAGGAGTAAAGAACCCTGAGCAGTGGGACCCAGAGCCACAGGTGCACACATGCAACACAGACGGAGGCCAGGAGTCTGGCATAGTAGAAAAGGAACACACCCACACACCACCACCCTCCCACACCAAGATGACACCAATTGAACAATCAAGTCCACAACCACACAAACCCCTGCAACAACACCAGGCCCCCCCACTGAGGAGACACAGGGTTAGAAGGAGGGGGGAGACAGGCCCTGCATGCAGCACCAGTGCATCCTCCGTTACCACCCCTGCAGCCCCCATGCACACGTAGCATGACTTGACGCTCTAGGAGAAGGCCTACCAGACAGACACCCCTGACCACCTAGACTGTGACACCGTCACCACCATATTGCGGCACAGACACAAGACAAGCGAGCACCATACAAATGTACAGTGCCAACCCGGCACAAGTGATGGTGTTGCCTGTGCCCCACACCCATGCCAAAGGCACCCACCAGCACACAGTGGCATGTCACAACCGTCCATTATGCGGCCACATGTCCAAGTGCCCTTACACCCTCCCAAACACATCCCCAAACACACAAGGGTCCACCGATCCCCAACATGGACCACCCATGAGACACACAACAGTAAAGCTGGACCAAAAGCAAATGGAGGCATGGCAAATGACAATGTTGCCCCTGACAGCACCCACCGGTCGTATGTGGACCAGCTTGGCATGCACGTTGCGGACATCAACTGCAAACAATACCACTCCCCCTACGTGCAGATGGAATGCAACACTACCAAGAACCGCACACATGGGTGGGCACGACACCAAACAACTACACATGACTCAAAGGGCCTGCTGAAATGACATGATATGATATGATATGGCATTTGGAACGCGCCCATACACAAGTGTCTCAAGGCGCGACGAGGCAGGGAGGGGGGAACAAGGGGAAGACAGACAACGATCCCACTAGGCCAGGTGTCACACAGACCGCGCAAGTGCAGGGGTAGTGAGAATGGAAAAAGTGCAAGTGCAAGGGGACGGCGGAAGTGCAGTACAAAGTAAGTCGAATATCCAAAAATAAATTAATAGGGCCAGCTGGTGGCAAGTGCAAGGTAAGTGCAGACAAGTGCTGGGAAGGGGGGCTGTAGGGATAGAGAGACAGTCCCGCAGTGCAGGGGTTGCCATGGAGGCAGTACAAGTGGAGAGTGGCTGGGCCCAGGACCGAGGTCGGCGAGAGTGGCCCAGATCCAGATCCTGTGCAGTTTCAGTGAAGAATTCAGCAGGGGAGAGGGAGAGAGAAAGCAGAAGCAAAGAGGAAGGTCATGAGGTGCTTCCGGAACCAGAGATGGTTCTCCTCAAATATCAGGGATGCAGGAAGGCTGTTCCAGAGGGAGGCCCCTGCCGCGGATAGAGATCTACCCCCAGCTCGTTGCTCTGAGAAGCGGCTGACCCTGAGTGAGTCAGAGACGGATGAGCAAAGGTCTTGGGAAGGAAGACATTCAGGAAGAGAGAGTAGAAGGTATTCATGCCCCAGGCCCCAGAAGGCCTTGTGGACAATGCATAGTGTTTTGAACTTAAGGGAAGGAGGGAGTGGGTGTGCCGTTGAGGAGAATCTCAGTCTTACTAGCATTAAGGCAGTGTTCATTGGCTGCACACCATTCCTGGATATCAGACAGACAGTCAGAGATGAGGGAAGGAGAGGAGGACGCCGAGGGTAGGCTGAAAATTTGCCGGGTATCGTCCGCATAGCGCTGAAAGTTTGGGCAGAGGGTGGCGATGCGGTGGCCAAGGAGTGCCAAATACTGGTTGAACAGCCAGGGAGGGAGATTAGATCCCAGGGGAACACCACAGGTGGAGGAAAAGATGTCAGAGAGGAGGGCCCCAAGTTGGACCTGGGAGAGTCGATTGAAAAGGAAAGAGGTCAGCACGCTACATGGCCCAACATGCAGGATGACCTGTCTGGCTGGCTGTTGAGTCGTCTGACTGTCATGCAAGTGCACTGGTGCCACAGGGTGGGTGCCTGCATGAACCAACTGCGTAGAAAAGATGGAGCCATTGTACGTTGTTCACCCTGACAACAAACCTGCCAAAGAACCAGGGCAAAGGCACTAATGAACATATTTTCACTTTGCCAGAGTAAGGCAACCACATCACACTACATCTACACCAACTGACAAGGGATAGGCACACTACACCAGCACCACTCATTGGCGGACACCACAACCGCAAGTGCATATCCGAGGGCACACTGCACATTCACATTGCGGCATCCCCCAGCCTGGCACCACATTAGAGACCCACCCCTGGAAGTGGAATTCACGGAGGACAGCAGGGGTACGATATCACGTCACCGGCATGGCACCCCCATAGGAGTGTTGGGAATCACCATAGAATGGATCAGAGCTGGATGATGGACATAATCCACAGCCAAATGAGAATGTACACAGTACACAGCACCAGAATGATCCGACATCAGAACAGCAGCATGCGACAAAGGAACATGTACCCCAAGATGTCCACACCACCGTTCACGGACCATCATGTAGACACGACACCCAACAGCATTACATTGCATCGGACACATATTTGTGTCCCTGATCGTGCCGAATATATCTATGTACATGTACATATGGCCATCATCGAAAGCCTGCCATGACAGCCAAGTACTGTTCACCACCATGACAGTCCACACACCCACCTCATTTTGCGACACATGCAGCTGTTGGTGGATGTACCCTAACAGCAAGCCACATGACCCCTGTCATGAACCCCCTGAACAGACCCATGGGGCAACCAGACCATGGCCATACCCGTGCATGCGTGTAGATGCAGCAGTCACCAGGTTTGCGTGATGCACATATGTGCCCGCGAACCAGGACTGGTGGCTGACCCCTCCACTGATATCTGGTGTCGAATGGGCCCATGCCATATGTGCAGATGGACAAAAAGTGCAATGAAGAATGTCCACAACGGTTCAACTTTGCAACACCAATTGTGTATTGAGATAACAAGAAATTAAAAAACAGTGCTTACTTCAGCAAATGCCCATGCCCCCTCCCCCCTCCCCCAACTCCAGAACACAACATCACCCCCCTCCCCCCAACCCCAGAACACAACATCACCCCCCTCCCCCCAACTCCAGAACACAACGCCACCCGCCTCCCTCCTCCCCCCAACTCCCGAGCAGTCGTCCCATGTAGGATCTGGGGACCACATGTGGCAGGAATGGCTAATGTCCCTTGGAGCCCTTGTCTGGAGGAGGCAAATCCCGTTTGCGCAAGGAACGCCGGAGGCGTCTCTCCGGGCTGCCTTGCGTGGCCTCATTTGTCTCGGACGTGCCCTCCTGCTGTGGCTCCGTATTTTGACTCCCTGCCTCAAGAGCATTAGCAATGCGGTTGAGGACATGGCATAGCCGGGTTGTAATGTCCGTCAGGGAGTCGCACAATCTGGTGGTGCAGTCGTTGTGGGACTGGCGCATTTGATCGAGTTCCTCATGCAGTCCAGCCCTGGTCTGGCGATTATCCTCAATATAGTTCCCTATGAGATCGCTCAATTGCTGAACTGGTCAGGTGAAGGGGGGCCATCGGATGATCTACTTGCACCAGCATGCTGTGCAGGGGGTTGTATGGGTGGACTGGGGGGAACGACGTCACACCCCAGCGGGTCAAGTTCAAGGCTGTGCACTGGTGATGGTGCATCCCCGGAGTCACTGCATGACGCCAGTGTCACGAGGCATGGTTCCAGCATTTGCATGCTCTCCTGGTCGTCCTCCGACATGGGCCCATGGATGGGTGGCGGGCTGGGCTCCCACTCATCTGGTGCGGTAGCGGCAGCCTCCCCTGAAATGCTCGATTGTGCTGAGGTAGGGGTCTGCTCGGCTGCTGCCGCGGATGTTGTGTGGCTTGCTGGTCTGCCAGCTTCAAGTGGCCTTTCCGTAGGCTGAGGGGTGGTTTTCTTGGCTGCTGGCTTCGGCCTGGCCCTGCCAGTACCCGCGGAGGTGCTTGGCCGGCTTCCTTGGGGCTCTGTGCTGTCATGGTCTGTGTTTGTGGGGGTAGGAGAGAGGGACAACATTAGTGTATGTGCTATGTCCTATTTGCATACATGGTTGCATGGACATTTCAGTCATTCACGGGTTGTTCAGTTTGGGGGGTAGCTATGGCAGTGGTACATGTGCATGGTGATGACATATACACGTTTGGGAGTGATTCGTTGTGCCCTGTTCATGTACATTTCGGCAGGTATTATGCCTACCACACTGGACGGTGTGCATGATGGGCTGTGCAAGTCAGTCCAGTATGGTTGATGTGCGTTATGTACTCGCACTTGGGCCAGCATTAGGCGGCACTTGCCTCAGCATTTGTTGGATGGGGGGATGCTTTGGATGGGGGGAGGGCAACACGAGAGGGTGCCTTCGATGACCCCTGGGTCAGTTTACATGATGCAATGGACATTGCCAGTGTGCACTGTCAACACTCACCTCCTTCTGCAGAAGTCGTTCCGCCGCACTCCATGGTCCCCACGCCCTCTATGGATTCCGTGCCAATGAGCTGCGCGCAGGTCTCCTCCCACGGCTCTAGTTGGACCTGTGTACTTGGCCCACCTCCCGTCTGCAGGGCCTGGCTGCAGTTGTTGGAGAGGAGGCCCCGCACCCGCACCCGCAGGTCGTCCCAGCGCTTGCGGCAGTCCCTTGGGATGCAGGGGGTGCTTCCAACAGCGCTCACCCTCTGTGCCAGTTCCGCCCAGATGGTCTTCTTGCGGAGGGTTGATTCCTTGCGCATGTCGCCGCTGAAAACTACATCAGCATGCTCTGCAAGGTAGTCTACCATGACCTGCAGTTCATCGGTGGAGAATTTCACCTTGCGGACGCGATCCGCCGCCCTTTTTGGTGCTTTCGGCATGTCCTGCGGTGCCTGGTCCGGTTCACGACTTTACTTCCCTCACAGGGCTGCTGGCAGCTGCGGATGGCAATGGATTGTGTTTTTAAAGATGGCCGCCGCTCTCCTTCCCGTGCCTGTGCGATGTCGTAATTTCCGGATCCGTTTTTCGGCGGAGACCGTAATTTACGGTTTCTGTAAATTACGGTCACCGTAATTTACGGTCACCGTTATGCACTGTCGCTAATGCTTACAGGGCGGTGTAGTACTTTACGTGTCAGTTGCATGCCGGTAGGGGTTTTCCGGGGGGTTTTGCGGCAGGCCGCGCGGCCCTTTTCCGGCATGGCTGAAAGCACGTGTCCGTGAGCTCGGAATGGGCTGTAATTTTCGGACTTCAACCAGCACGGTGTCGTACTTTACACCATGCCGGAAAATACAGATACTTACCGGCATGACTCGGAATGAGGCCCCATAACTCTTGTGCTTAGTTACCACATGAGAAGGATGATGAATACTTTTAGATTCTCTCTTTATGTCTTCACCTTTTTGTAAATTTCTCACATGATGGTTAGCCTTCATAAATGTTTGGGCAGTGTAAGGAACTCATGGTGGTAACAGTAAAGACAGACACAAGTGATCACAGTTCAAGGATGTTTATTAAACTGAATGCAGGTTCGGAAAATGCCTAATTTAAACCTAAATCTAAGATGGGAGCAAGCGTCTACCATCAAATGAAAATAAGGTAATCCTAGTGGCATTATGTCAAATAAAAAGGGCCTATACTAAGAAACCTATTGTCAAATCTTACAAATAATACAAAAAGGGTGTGGGATAGTTTTCAAGAAAAGAAAGAAGTGTTCCCAAATAATATGTCAGGATGTGGTAGCTTGGATCGCCCTTCCCCACGTTTTGAGCACAGGGTAAAGTGGGATCTTGGAGCACAGTACACTCTCGAGCTGCCCGAGCACGAGACGACAGTTCTACTTGTAGCTATCAGGACCGTCAATGGCCAAGTCTCATTTCTCTTAAAAGTCTCTTGCCTTCAAGGGCTTGACGTACTCAATGACAAAACAAAAAGTTCCTTCAACAAAAGGAAAGTTTGTTTCCTGGTTTCCTCATCTGGGCGCTGAGCCTTCACAAATCGCATCGCATAAATCAATAACAGTTCTTTCTCTTAGTGGACTTTGGATGATGGCTTCACCCCTGGATCTCCCTTGTTTGGGATTGGATTCCTCTCGACTGTTGGCCTCCCTCCACAGCGTTCACTATGGCTTTCAACAAATCTTCCTCTATCGTTCTTGTACAAAGTCTTTTCAGCAGTTTGCTGTGAACCTCCTTTTCCCTGGTTCACTTGATCAGGGTTATATTGGTTCACCCCTAGGTCCCCCTCTTCCGGGCGCAGAGCCCTCTTTACTTTCAGCCTCTTTGCTTTCAGCCCCCCTCTGCCAGGTTCAGGTTTGCCAACTTCACATTCATATTTTGATTCTAATGTTTATGGGATTCACTTCCCCTGCTTTCTTATGTGATGGGATTCACTTAACGTTGCTTTCTTTATGGTGTGCAGTCATAATGTCGACATCAATAATGTCGACAGTCAAAATGTCGACAAATTAATGTCGAAAAACAATAATGTCGACAAACAAAAATGTTGACATTTTTCTATATTTTTTCGAAATTTAATTTATTGTATGAATAAATAAATAAATATATAATTGTTATGTGTTGAGTATGAGGGGTGAAAGGGTGGTTGGGGGGGGGGGGTGGGGGGGTGGCAGGGGGGTGTTGGGTGAGGGGGGGTTGGGGGGGGACCCCCCCCATAGTAAATGATCCTTTTTTAGGTTATTTATTTATTGAATAAATAAATAAATAAATAAATAATTGGTATGTGTTGAGTATGAGGGGTGAAAGGGTGGTTGGGGGGTGCGGGGGGGGGGGTGGCAGGGGGGTGTTGGGTGAGGTGTTGATAGTTTTAAGGGTTTATAGTCATAATGTCAACAAAAAAAAATGTCGACATTTTTTTTTCGAAAAAATGACTTTTTACATTATAAGTATAGGATGTCGACATTATTATTTTCGACATTTTTTTTTCGAAATTTTTGTCTGTCGACATTTTTTTTTTCGACATTATGACTATAAACCTTTCTTTATAGTTCTTAGGTCAAAGGCTTTCGACTGTACAGGGATTTTGCTTGACCTCCTGTATGACCACTTTGACCTGTCTTGGTGGCTCTCCTATGACCTTCAGGTATTTGTAGTTTTACTCAAATGGGGATCGACCAGAGTTTCTCAGAGCAGCACCCAAGTGGGGCAGGTCCCCTTCTGCAGCTGGTCTCCTCTTTACACCACGGTAGCAGGAGTTTCCCTCGCTCCAGTTTATCAGCGTCAACATGCTGTGTGCACCATTGACATCTGCTGCAACACACTTGGGCTATTGTCCTCTGTGTTATGATTCCTTCTGCTGAGGTATCACAGGGTTTTGTGAACAAGGGCAGGGTCGTGTCTCTCCTTGTCAGCTTCTCAATGTTTGCTGGCTTTCTCCTCCTCTTGTACTACCGAGTCTGGATAACTGTCTCGTCGTGCGGTCTGCCTTCCTCGTACTGTGCTCTCTTGCTCCATCTTTTATCCCTGTGGGGAAGGGAAAGGGCCTCCAGGTGTGTGCGATTCTGATCAATTGCCTGACTTTGACTGGCACTTGTATTGGGCTCTGGTGTTAGTCCATTCTCTTGTGTGTCATGTGAAAGTGTTCATGTCGAAAAAGGGAGAAGGAAGTGGTTTTGAATGTCCCACTCCCAGGCGACCCCGCATCCAGGAGATCCTCCCAAACTGGTCCACCCCCAGGAACTGGATCTAAAGCGAGGGCTGTGTCCTGGCCACCTGGATGACATTTCCCCGGGAACTAGCTAGGGAGACACCTTCAGGTTTCTCACAGCGGTTTCAACGACCAAGGCTAAATTAGGTTTGTTTAGTTGTGATATAGATCTTTAAAGGTAAGGGGTACTGAATTTATAAACTGTTCTATTGTTCTAAGGATTTCCAGAACTTCTTCTAATGGTCTTTTCCCTAAACATAAAGATAGTCTTTTGAATTAGGGCAGATAATTCTATAGTTGTTTCTTCAGGATTTAGTTGTTACGCTCACCTGGTATTCACAGGGACGCCACCCAGCCGGGTTACTCGCTGGTATACTTCTCAGCTTTGCCCTGATGTGGTCTACGGGGAAGGTTCTGCCTGAAAATACAGGAGGACTGTGTTCAAGACTGACCGACAGGGGGAAGTATCCTCCCTCCACCCCCGTATGATTTCAGTTCCTCTGGCACCCTCTCCTCACCTTGTGGTAGAATTAGGCGTGCTCTCCGTCCTGCCTTCTTTGAGGGGCGTGTTGTCTTTCATGGGCGAGTGCGGTCCAGTTACTTCACTGACGCAGGCCTGTTTGATATTGTTTAGGTAGGTCTTATTGCTGTTCTTTAGTTTTGTTGCTATCCTGCATGCCTTTCTTTGTTTAAAATGTCTCTTTTTTCTCCCTTAGGTATGCGGAGCTTCAGCGCGGCGAACTGGCTTGGGTGAGCCCCGCTGGTAAATGATGATGCATTAAGAGCGCAATGATGCGTTAAGTAAGCGCTATGCACAGCGCTGCGAAGTCTTGCCTTTGCTAACCTGTGTTTTCCTTCCTTGTAGGTTGCGGTGTTCTTCAGCGCAAGTGGAATGTCCGGAGTGGTGCCAGCCGAGAGGTGACAAAAGAGGAGAAGCTTCAAACTTTGAACCCCCCGTCCCCTGCACACTATAGGGTGTGTTGGATAATCCAACTACTATATCCTCGAGGAAATAAATTCTTTGTGAGTAATTGAATATTATTCAAACACAAGAAGTTTCAAACACAAAAAGTTTTTTTTGAAAGGCACATAAGTGCATATATTATTATTTTCAAGTAAAGACTTTTAACAGGCTGGCCAATACTGCAACATTGCTCTTCAGCCTTCTTCTTCATCCCAGTACTTCTGAGATTATGGGATTTGTAGTCCCAATCAGCCAAATTAACTTTTATTGTCAACTTTTTATTTTTAAAAGCATATCTATTTTTCTGTAAAAGACTTTTGGGTACAAAGACAAAAATAATCTTAGTACATTTGCAAAAAACAAGTGAAGAATGATTACTCACAAAGAATTTATTTCCTTGAGGATATAGTAGTTGGATTATCCAACACAACCTATAGTGTGCAGGGGACGGGAGGGTTCAAAGTTTTAATCTTCTCCTCTTTTGTTGTTAGTTGTAGAGGTCTTGTGCCAGGATCTCAGTTCCTCCCCCGCACCTTTAAAATTTAAATACCATTATTTTTTACGTTTCTCTAAATAGTCAGTATACTAGGTTGTGCATCGTTTTGGTAGTTGCCAGCCGAGAGGCGACCAGCCACGTAAGCCTTTTGAGCAGTTCGTAATTTGTAAATGTCTCTACTGCTTTCTTTAATGTTGCCTCTATCTTCCTCTTTCAGGTCGTTCTGTCGGGGAGAAGTGCAGATTCGAGGAAGCTGTTCTCAGTAGCTGCGAGTGTTTAAAGATGAAAACTGCAGGTAAGATGCTGCTGCTAATGATGTTCCTTTTGTCTCCTTGCAGGTTCTGCTTCTCCGAGGTTCGAGGGAATAGCGGGACACGGTGAGCATCAAGTTGCAAGCTGCAAAGTAACGCGAAGCGTGTTGTCTTGCTCGGGTGTGGTTTAAACAGCCCCAATAAAATAGTCCAGGTAAAGTAGTCGCTAGGCTACCACACCCAGAACACTAGACCGCATAGCTTGGTTCTTAGGAACCAAGCTATGTGGATGCCTCCATGTTGGCTGACAATACAATAAAGTAGTTCCCAAGCACATTGTTTTTCATGATGTATGAGCCTTGCGCCATAGGCCATAGGCGCCAGGACTGGCCCAATGAGGGCTTTTTAAGAGGATGCCAGGCTTTAGAGGCCAGAGTCCTGACTCCACCTGGCCAATGGGTTTACCAGAGGGGTTTTTGGGCGAGGGTCATGACAGCACTCCTCCCTAAGGCCCCTCCCATGGTGTTCCTTCTGTCTGGCCCAGGTTTGGTTGGAAAGTTCCGATGGAATTTCCTGATTAGACGTGGTGCGTGGATATTCTCACTGGGCTCCGAGGATCTATCTTGTGGTCCAAATCCTTTCCACTCGACGAGATGATATAGCTTGGTCCTAGAGTATTTAGAGTCCAAGATATCTTTGACTTCGAATTCTGGTTCTCCGTCAACAAGTATGGGCTTAGGTGGTGTCCCAATCAGTGTGCTGGGTTGCATTGGTTTCAGGAGGGACACATGGAATACCGGGTGGATGTGTAGATTAGGTGGTAAATCCAGTTTCACGGCTGCTGGGTTGATAATTGCCTTAATAGTATAGGGTCCTAAGAATCTGGGATGAAAGGTCCGGGTTCCCTTGATGGCTACGAATTTAGCGGCTAACCAAACTTTGTCTCCTACTTGATAATCGGGGGCCTTTTTCCAGTGTTGGTCAGCGAATCTCTTTTGTTTTTCTTTGGCATGAATAAGGTGTTCCTTTGCCCTTTTGAAAGCCTAAGTAATGGTTGTGTGTAGAGTCTTTACTGCTGGCATTTCCAAGCTGGCTGGAAGGTCTAGTTCAGAGGTACGTGGATGTCTGCCATAAAGGGTATAGAAGAGCGTTTGTCACGTGCTTGAATGCAAAGAATTGTTATATGCATATTCGGCTATCCATAGTAGGTCTTTCCAATTCCTGTGTTCATGGTGCAGCATGCACCGTAAATATTGTTTGAGTGTCTGATTGGTTCTCTCGGTTTGGCTGTCCGTTTGGGGATGGTGACTGGTAGATAGCCGAACGTCGATCTGTGCCATCGCACAACATTTTTTCCAGAAGTTTGAAACAAACTGGCTGCCTCGATCAGAGACCAGAACCGAAGGGAAGCCATGTAGCTTAACCACGCCCTCCAGGAATACTTTTGCTAAAGTGGCTGCATCTGGGAGGCCTTTGAGAGGAATAAAATGGGCCATCTTTGAGAATAAGTCCACAACTACAAGGATGGTGTTCAACCCTTGGCTTGGAGGTAGATCAGTGATGAAGTCAAGGGAAAGAGTGTGCCATGGAACTGGAGGAATGTCCAATGGTTGTAGGAGACCAGATGTTTTTTTTCTGTGATTTATTTTGTGCGCAGACACCGCAGCACTGAATATACTGAATGATGTCCTTACGCCAGGTAGGCCACCAAAAGTTCTCTTTCACCTTAGCTAGGGTTTTGGCGATCCCAGGATGCCCTTCGATCAGTGAATCGTGATAGTTTGAAATAATATGCTGTTGTAATTCCTTCTTGGGTACGTATAGGTATAGGCGATCCCTAAAAAAGAGAAGATGGTCCTTGTTGGTATATTGTTCTCCTTGAGTTTGCCATGCGAGGTAGGCATCAGGATCCATTGTCCGTTGAATTTCTTTTCATAGTTCTGCTTGTGTTAAGGCTGTCATGATACCCAAGAGTTTGTCTTCAGGTATAATAGGTACTGTGTCTGGAGTTGTATATACTATTTCATCTATACCCATGCGAGATAAGGCATCCGCCTTTCCGTTTCTGACTCCTCGTCCAAATGTGATTACATAATCATATTCCGTGAAGAAAAGGGCCCACCATAATTGGCGCGAGGACTGGGCCTTGGCTGTTTTGAGATATTGCAGGTTTCGGTGGTCTGTGATGACTGTAATGGTGTGTCTGGCCCCCAGAAGCTAGTGCCTCCAGGCTTTAAAGGCGGATTTGATAGCCAGGAGTTCCTTGTCCGTGATGGCATAATTAATTTTTTTTTTCGACCAGAAGGCTACAGGATGTAGCTGGCCGGTTTCCGGATCTCTCTGTGAAAGGACAGCGAGACTGGACACATCAGTTTCAACGACATAAGGGAGGTCTGGACGAGGATGTCGCAGGATTGGAGCGGAGGTAAACCTTTGTTTAAATTCCTGAAAGGCTTCTTCTGCTTCTTCGGTCCAAGCAAACTTTTTATTGTTTTTTTGTAATAGTACTGTGATTTGGGTGCACAACCTGAGAGAAGTCTGGGATGAACCGGCAGTAGAAGTTCGCAAAGCCCAGCATGCTTTGTACCCCTTTTAGAGACGTCAGTGAAGGCCATTTCAGAATGGCATCTACCTTGTGCATGTCCATTCTGATGCCTCCTGGAGTAAGGATAAAACCAAGAAATTCTACTTCGGTGACATGAAAAAAGCATTTTTCAAGCTTTGCAAACAAGCGATGTTGACGGAGCTTGGTGAGGACTGAACAAACATGCCTGACATGATCTCGTTCCGAGGCTGAGTATACTAAGATGTCGTCTATGTACACTAAGGCACACACATCAATTAACTCCCTTAAGACGTCATTCATGAAATACTGGAATGCCGCAGGAGCGTTGCATAACCCGAAGGGCATGACTTGATATTCAAACAAGCCGTACGGAAGGCGGTTTTCCATTCATCTCCTTTTCTGACTCGGACCAGGTGGTACGCTCCTCGAAGGTCCAATTTGGTATAAATCTGGGCATCTTTAACTTGGTCTAGCATCTCAGGGATAAGTGGCATGGGGTAGTGGTTCTTCACGGTGATCTGGTTCAATGCGCAGTAGTCAATACAGGTTCTCAAGTCTCCTACCTTTTTCGGTACGAAGAACAAAGGACTGGCTGCGGGGGACTTCGAAGGACGGATAAATCCGTTTGCAAGGTACTGGTCTAAATAGGATTTCAAATGAAGGTTTTCTGGTTCTGTGAGAGCGTAGATCCTGCCGCAAGGGGTTTGTGCACCAGGAACAAGGTCGATCTGACAGTCATAGGGCCTGTGTGGCGGCAATGTATTGGCTTGGTCCTTTCGGAAAACATCCTGGAAATCATGGTATTCACTTGGCAAGGTATTAGTTGCTCCCAGGGTTGATACTGTCGCTCCGGGAGTCATGGGGATACAGACGTCGGGTTTCTCCTCTTAGTAATAGCAGGCAGGGGAGCAGTCACCGGGGAAGGTTAATTTTCGTGCCCACTAGTCTATCAAAGGGTTGTGAGCAACCAACCATGGCATCCCTAGTATTAGCCTGAACTGAGGTGCCTTGATGAGATCGAATGAAATAGACTCCTGATGTCCGTCCTGGCACAGCAAGGTTACCCTGGCTGTGCACAGGGTTACTGCTCCAGAAGCGATTTCTGTCCCATCCACGGTGGTTACCTTGTCCATAGTTGGCTTAGAACACAAAGGAAGCCCCATCTCTGCTGCCAGTTCTTGATCAATATAATTTCCAACTGCTCCACTATCGATGTATGCTTCAACGGCATGCATTCTTGACAACTGTTGGTGGTTAATTAAGATCACTGGTATTGCAAAGTGTGAGGTCAGTAACTCTTTCTTCTCACTCAACAAACTGACCTCTACGTTTGTCGAGCTTGGTAGTTTTCCGATTCCTTAGCTTCATCCTTCTCTGTGGCCCCGACTGTTCTTCTTGGGGGTTTTACTGGACAGTCCTTCAGGAAATGTCCTGGTTTCCCACAATACAAACAAAGCTGTTGTTGTCTTCTTTTATCCCGCTCTTGTTTTGTTAATGGAGGCCGTATCCCTCCAATCTGCATGGGTTCTACAGTATTTTCAGGTACACGGGGTGTGTTTTCCCTTGGTTGAACATACACGGTCCGAGGGTCCGTCTTAGACCGGTCTGCCTTTCGGTCCTGCAATCGGTGGTCTAGCTGCACGACCAGATTCATGAATTCTGCACAGTCTCTGGGTGGATCAACCACCTGGGCTAAGACGTCCTTTAATTCGCCTCGTAAGCCTCGATGGAATAACGTGGTTCTTGTGTTTTCTGGCCACCTAGCTTCGGCCACCAGTCTGTTGAAGGTAGCAATGTACGTTAACAAGTCCTGATTCCCCTGTCGAAGGGACAAGAGTTCATTGTGTACTGCTTCTTCCTGGGTATGGCGAGCAAAAAGTTTTTCCATTTCTCTCTGGAACCCCCCAAAGTCATGTAATAGAGGATCATCATGGGTTTTCAGCGCGGCGAACTGGCTTGGTTGAGCCCTGCTGGTAAATGATGGCGCATTAAGAGCGCTATGATGCAGTAAGTAAGCGCTATGCGCAGCGCTGCAAAGTCTTGCCTTTGCTAACCTGTGTTTTCCTTCCTTGTAGGTCACGGTGTTCTTCAGCGCGAGTGGAATGTCCGGAGTGGTGCCAGCCAAGAGGCGACCAGCCAGGTAAGCCTTTTGAGCAGTTCGTAATTTGTAAATGTCTCTACTGCTTTCTTTAATGTTGCCTCTATCTTCCTCTTTCAGGTCGTTCTGTCGGGGAGGCGTGTAGATTCGAGGAAGCTGTTCTCAGTAGCTGCGAGTGTTTAAAGATGAAGACTGCAGGTAAGATGCTGCTGCTAATGATGTTCCTTTTGTCTCCTTGCAGGTTCTGCTTCTCGGAGGTTCGAAGGAATAGCTGGAAACGGTGAGCGTCACGTTGCAAGCTGCAAAGTAACGCGAAGCGTGTTGTCTTGCTCGGGTGTCATTTAAATAGCCCTAACAAAATAGTCCAGGTAAAGTAGTCCCTAGGCTACCACACCCAAAACACTAGACCGCATAGCTTGGTTTTTAGGAACCAAGCTATGTGGATGCCTCCATGTTGGCTGACAATACAATAAAGTAGTTCCCAAGCACATTGTTTTTCATGATGTATGAGCCTGGCGCCATAGGCGCCAGGACTGGCCCCATGAGGGCTTTTGAAGAGGATGCCAGGCTCTAGAGGCCCAAGTCCTGACTCCACCTGGCCAATGGGTTTGCCAGAGGGGTTTTTGGGCGAGGGTCGTGACATTAGTTTAATATTCCTACTTTTTTTGTAAACAACGTTTTTTCTTGTGGTTGCTTTAATAGATGTGCCTGACTCTGAAAAATGTGTATAGCTTTTTCAATCTGCTTTTTACATTTTTATTCTCAAAGGTACTCTTTGTCCACTTGATTTCTTTGTGCCTTTGGTAATCGTGTGCTCTACACGTTTCACCACCTCATGAAAGTGGATCCTCAGGAAGTCTTATGATCTTAGTGGTTTCTATGTTATTCAAAGGAGATTGTTCTCACATTTTTTTCAACTATCTGTGAGTTTCAAGAATGATTGATTCTTGTCTTGAATTTCAGTTGTCTACTGCTAAAGCTTGGATATGCTAGTCCAAATCCCGAAAATCAGTATTCGAGGTGCGTGGTTTCAAGTTGATTGAATAAGCTATAAAGGTTTAGCAGAGTCTGGCACATCTATTAAAGCAACCACAAGAAAAAACTTTCTTTACATGAGTACAACTTCAGGGCAGACAAAGAAGTAGTGGATGTTAGGAAGCGATAAGACTAAACCTAATACAAATTAGGAACATCGGCCTGTGGGAAGATTTAACTCTGGCGAACTATTTACAGGAAGATATATTCCTAAATTTGACCCACTTTTTTCCAACAACCCTTCCTTGATTTCAGTAAAGGGTGTTATACCTTCTGGATTAAGAGGATGGTAGGAATTCTGAAGTTCTCCCTTTAACAAAGTGTCAAAATAACAGGTTTTTAATCTCTCACATCTTCCCCCTCCTTATAGGGTTGTAATATTCCTCTGGGTATTATAGGTCTTTGGGAAGTCACAGCTATTCTATCCAATCCTTCTTGAAACCTTGTTTAGTCTGTATTTGGTGTTCTGACAACTTAGTCGAAAGGTGATCTAACGTAGCTATTGTGACTTCTTGTGAAGAGATCTCAGATTTCTCTATGAAATGTGCCCCTTGTTCGTCTGAACGGGTTTGAAATTTTTCACTCCCTTTCTGATTCCGATAAGCAATGTATCTCTATTGCATCTCTATTGGTTCTTCTTCTTCTACTAATTTGGTTGGGACTTGTTTGATCTCAGGAAGTTTGGATTAATATTAAAAGCGGAAGATGAAGATGTGGCCTTATTTGTGAGAATCAGAGTAATTTTGCTATGTGATTTCAGATTGTAGTCTGATACTGTTTTTATGTTTGGCAAGGGCTTAGGGTGAAAAAAAGTGTTTGCTGGTCTGGAGGGAAAGCAGTTTTAATGACTATTCACTGTTTAATTCTAAAAATGGTGTCCTGTGGTTTAACATGTAGGACAAACTTATCTGCCTCTGGGTTTCAAATTATCAATTTCACGAGAAACAAACAAATCAGGGAAAATATATATACTTATATATATTTAATGTTTAATATGTAGGAGTTCCTAGTTTCTTTATCTCTCGACTGGTAGCGTCTTTCAGATAATAAGGATATTTCCACAGTTCATCTGTATGAACAAAAAGGTTCTTTAACACAATGTCTTCTTCTTCTTCTTCTTCTTCTTCTTCTTCTTCTTCTTCTTCTTCTTCTTCTTCTTCTTCTTCTTCTTCTTCTTCTTCTTCGGATTCAACCACAGTATAGTACTTAAAATACTTGGTCCACTCACCTGCCAGGTCTACTACTACAAAGTCCCTGCCCTGGTGTACTCACCTGCCAGGACTAATGCAAACATTGGCTTTGGCAATGGTGGTTTTTATACCCTTGACTCGAAATTAACCTCTCAAGAAAGTCTATGACCTTTACCTGTATTATGATACCCTTTTTGCCCCAAGTTCTTATTCTGCTACTTTAGCTTCTTGGTATGGGTTCGATATTCAAAAGCATTGTTATACTGTCACCTTAAGTTCTTTATATCAGTTTGGTATTCAAAGGCATTAGTTTGAGCACCGGGTGTTGCACACGAGTCTGTTCGCTCTGCTGCTTCCAGGTCCTCTGCCTTCCCTGCAGCACGTCGCCCAGCAGCCTGCTTCCTTATGCGCTTGCAGGTCGGGAATGGAGCGCTCCTCGCTCCAGAGACACTCTGGTGCTCGCCTGCCTCTGCGGTCCCTTTGCCTTGGGGAAAGCTTTCATACACACTGCTTCCCGCTGCTTGACCGCTGCATAAGTGTTCTTCAGGGGGGAAAGCTTTCACATGCAACACGTCCCGCTGTGCAGCCTCTGCAAACAGGGTCATGGAAGGGAGAGACCCTCTCAGAACCAGTCTTCAATCTGCTAATCACGCCAGCACCAGCATCTCCCACAGTTTACTTCCACTTCAACAGCACTGTGGAGTTATGGCATTCACTCCACCTCCCACTAATTTCTATGGTCCGCATCTGAGGGGCACACAACAAAATAGACCCAATCAATTTAGCACTGTCAAGTTGACTCAAAACCTTGTTGAGGTATCAACATATTCATTTCATATACACCTGTTGTTAATCGATATGAATCTTATCATCATAGAGTCCCCAAACTCCAGAGTGAAAGAAAACATTCAAGAATATTTTATCATCTAAATTCCTAAAACAAATGCTAAAAAATATTCAACAATATCCCTTCAATATACCAAAAACCTGACGCAAAATGGGCCTCATTACAAGTTTGGTGGTAGCCTTGCCAGTAAAACTGGCAGGCTGCCCCCAAACTTGCGATTTCTTCCGGCACCCACGAATGGGCAATTACCGGGTCATTACGGCCCGCCAGACCAAGTAATTGCCCATTCGCGGGCACAGAAAAAAAATGCTCCCCATTCCCATTGAGCCCCATAGGGCTCAATGGGAATGGGGAGGTCGAATGCACCGGCACCATTCAGAATGGTGCCGGTGCATCCGACATGCACTGCTCGCGGGTGCCGGTACGCCGGCCAGGTCTGACCTGGCGGGTGGGAAGGCACCCGCGAGCAGAATTCGTAGTTTGCTGGTCTGGTCCGTTATCAGCAGTACTGGCAAGCTTACTGGTACCGTTGTTACCGGACCAGCAAACTTATGAGGCCCAATGACTAGTGCAACCCTTAAAAGTGACGTGCAATATTATCTCAATAATTTATATATCAATCAGTATTCTGTTTAAAATGCATTAACTAACGCTAGTCACTACCCCAAAATCAATGTTATGGGTGTGACACATGATGGATATGTGCCACACAACCCTAGTTTTAATCTCTGAGTCTCCATGCTACTAATTTGTAGTTGGCAATCAATGTTTAACTGAAGCAACTGTTTATAAATGCAATTAGTATTGACCCAACATGTTTAGTTTTTCCTTGTATAATGACAGAAATAGCAGAATTTATTCAGGGGTATAACCTTCTAAAAGATGGGATAGCTTTGCAATAAAAAACTATCTAGATTTGAGATGTCTTCACACTGTTCTTGATTTAAGTCAGTGGGTAGTAATTCCACAGTAGCGCTGTAATTAAACACCTAAAACACAGTGCAAAAACAGTCCTTAATTAGTGCTGTTCTTCCAGTATATTTAACTCACATTACTCAACAAATAAATAAATAGAAAAGTGCTTACCACCAATTTAAATATATTCCATTAACGTGGGTCAAGCACCTTTCAAACAGGAGATTATCTGTGGTCATACGCATGTATGTATCAGACTATTGTGGAAATTGATTACTGTTAATCTATATCTAATTGTACTTCATTTGTGCATCGCTATATTAACTTACTTGAAAGTTGGTCTAATGGCTAGCAATATTTTCATGTTGTGTTGAACCTTGTGATTCTTAACTGCTTTGATTCTAAATACCCTCTCATTAGCGAGTATCTGTAATTCTTGTGACAGACAATAGGGGAGGGAGAGACACAAAACGCCCTTGAGCAGATGGATGTGACAAAACAAAATAATACCGCTTAGAACATAAAGTTATCTGCTCACTCTCACCTTCCGTTAAACGGCCAAACAATGTATTAGAATATTAGGCTTTAATAAAGGTGATACGCTGAGCTCCTACATAGACGTATCTATGGCATTGCTTTACACAGCACCTATCAAAAAAGAGAAAAAAAGAGAGAAGCACACAACATGTTCCAAATAACATGCTCGCGCAATTTCATATCTCATATCAATGAACCGATCATTGTCTCAATACATCCTCTCACCTGTAAATCATAGTCTCTTTCTCGCTGGCACCACACTCGCCCTGCTGCGCCACACACTATCTGACACAATTTGAATTCCGAGTTCCGCAGTGTCAGCTAATCACTGTGCCTTTCTATGGCCGGTCACAAGGAATGCAGCTTCTACTAATTATACGTACACCTGCTAGAATCTCATAACAGGTCAGCCATCTTAGAAAGGAGTAATCTACAGTGTTTACATGATACAAAGGGGGACCTAAAGTCTGTATTTGCAGTGAATGGGTATTGTTAAATGATATGTCATATGCTGTGGATTGTATACCAATCTTTATATATAAATCAAAGTTGTGTTTGTGGGTTTGTATATGGCGTGGTCTTGGGGATGTAACTCCTCATAAAAGGTGAGGTCTGGCGTCATTCATTTGTCATCGAATATTCTTTATTTCATTGCCGAATTAATGCAACTATTTCTAGCTCGATAGGTCATCCTGTTCCCGAGATAATTACATTTTTTGGTGTTTTTGCCATTATGTTTTCTGGTGTTCCGTGCGCCATCTGCAGGTCATTTGTAGAAAGTGCTCATCATCTCGCTGTCTGCACTAAACTGGCCTTGCAATCTTTTTGTTTTCAATTCTTCTTAGAAGAGATTTAGAGTGTCTGGTCTTTTCATTGATTTGTTTTGCAATAAACCCGATACATATTCATTTCACTTATTAATTAAACACAACATTTTTATTTATCTCAGATTTAAGTTCTCACATAATTATCATATTTGTATGCTTACTCTGATTATTTGCAGTGTGTGTTTAGCAACGAAAATGGCCCCACTGCTAACAACAGTGCAGAGTAAGCATACAAATATGATATTCATGTGAGAATTTAAATTGGAGATAAATGAACATTTAGTGTTCAATTAATTAGTGAAGTGAACATGTATCATGTTTTTCCTTTGTGGCAAACAACAATATTTGTTCATCTTTTTCGGTGGAATATGAAAATAAATCTGAGAATGGACATCCCGGGCGAAGCTGGGTACTTATTGTCGTGGTCCGCTGGAGGTGATCAGGTCGAATACCCCCACTAAGAGACTGTACAAACGCAAGAACTGCAATCTGTTTAACAGTAGACCGTGGACAAAAGAAACTTTCCTCTCAAGAGCGCGGCCTGCAGGATTAGAAAACACCTGACAGTCCAAGGGCTTGGTTGAAAAGTCAGGAGCAGCGACAGAGCTAGGGGAGAAAAACAAAGGTCATGGGTTACCGTACATATAATGTATCAACCAAAAAAAACAGTCACACCTCCCCTGGTAACCCCACTCTTACCTGCTGTGGTTTGTGAAAAAGAGAAGAACCTACTTTAAGAAGGTGTAAATGCAGAGAGTGACGAGCAAGTCCAATGAATTCCAACAGTGAAAGTCCAGATCATCTAGCCCAAACAGAACAAGGGCGCGACTAAAGTTAAAGAAAAACAATACAATCCATGGTTTAGCAGCAGAGCGTCCCAGAAGTGTATTCCCTAAAGCAGCAGAGCGTCCAAAAGTGATGTTCCAAAGAAAACAGCAAAGCGTCCCAAAGTGTGCTCCAGGTGCAGAGTGAATCACCAGTGATCAATATACTTGTCAGCAGAGCGTCCAACAGGTCACTAGGATTGCAGAGGAGAAACGGAAATAGCAACCAATGAACGTTCCTTCACTTAGGCAGGGCAAAGCAAACGGCAGATAAGGTAAGTTCTTGATCAATACGGGAAAACTGTATCCCGCGAGAAGATCTTCGGAAGCGAACGCCCGGCAGCCACACACAAAAGAAAACAAGAAAAGGTTGAATGCAGGCGTGCACCGTCGGTGCTTGCAGCAGAATCCAGGAAGCACGAAGAACATGGTAAGGGGCAAGGCGAAAATCCAGTGTCGGGTGGATGCCAGGGATCTGATAACCAAAGGAACCAAAATAAAGGAGGGTTCAGGTGTCAGGAGGCATATAAGGGCAAACTGGAAGCAGAGGTCAAAAGGCAGTCCAAAATCAAGATACCAGAAATCACAGGAGGAATGATCGCAACTTAACACGGATAACAAGAACAACGATTAAGGAGCACTTACTCTATGTTCTCCACCTGTACTTGTAACAGCACCGCAGGGAAAATGGGAGGCATGTCGCGTGCAAGTCACGTGACCATTCCCGGAGCGGGAAGGCCGTGAAATGTAGTTCTTCCAGTGTTGGTGCTGAGATAAACACCAAGGTAGCCTCCCGAGCCTTGTAGAGGCGGAACCATGCGATTGGGGGGTGGCACCGGGTCATGACACTTATGCTAATATACAGATAAAAATAAAGCACTGGCGTTACAAGGGCCGATCAAACTCTATACCAATCTATATTCTCATTAAGGCCTACCTCCACACTATTAGTAAGAAATATAAGACGTTTTTCTTTCTTATACAATTTCTTTTTTTTATTATTATTTGTTTATAGTTCAGTACAAAAAGTAGAACCTTTACAAAACAAAATCTATATGAAAGAATAAAATGTTTACATTTACATTTACAGATAGAAATTACAAAAGAAAAAATGTACCTTTTCTTATGTTACAGTTTAAGATAACAAGTATCATATATATAATTAGTATCCTTTTAATTCTTAAAGCTTAACAGCTCTTTTTCAATGTATTTACACAGACTAACCAGTTCATATATTAAAGGTTTGTGAGTGCCTTGCATCATACGTGCTCAAAGAAATTGCAGAGAATCTTCAAAATCAATATTTGCAAATTTCGCAAGACGGTTTGTCCTCATTGATTTGAAGTATGGGCATTCCAGAATGAGATGTTTCATGGACTCAATCGGTTCATTACATAGGGGGAAACGACATTTGGTGATTTTAAGTTCTCCTTTGTTAATCCACGTAGCAGTTCTTTCCCGAGTATGGTATAGATTATTCTATATCATATATAAAATCGTCTTGTATGGTTGCATGGGAAGAAAGTGAAATGATTGTATCTTGGAATACGTTGTTTAAGAAAACCTGTATATTCTTTGTACAATTTATAATCCGATATTTTCTCAATCGTTAACAGCAAATCCTGCTCAAAGAGCTTCCTTTTTGCAAAACCCGGACTCAAATATACGTCTTCAATATTAATACATAAAGACTTCAATAGAAGCTGCATACTAGTGTGATATTTGTTAAAGGAGGCTGAAGTGGAAGAATCTAACGTATGTTTCAAATCTTCGTACAAAGAATTTTTGGGTGGGAAGTAAATTTTTACATAGGTGGATAGTTTCCGCTATTTCCAACGTGTCGATAATGCAACCAAGCCGATTTCATGGCGTATTACTGCATTGGGTATGCACATAGGGAGATGCATAGCAGATTTAATCAGTGAACCTTGCGTGGAATCTAGAATTGTACTCATATCGCACAGACACATATCCAAGGAATACAAAACAACGCTTTCTATTTTTAACGTTAAGCACTCAATCATGGGAATTAATGAAAATTTACAATATTTTAGGTAAATCCTTTTTAGCTGGGATAAAAGAGGGCGGGACTTATTTCTGATCAGTTCTGTCCATGCGTTAATGGAATTTTGTGCGCTAGGATTGTATCACAAATATATTGCGCTAAGAGAACAAGAGATTTGAGTTTCCATAATCACCCATTTGAATCCCTTGCTATTTTGTTTCTTACCAAATTTTAAGATTGCTGTTTTTGCAGGATTTGGGGTAACATTATGAGAGACTGCAAATTTCTCAAAGAGCAATAGTTTAGTTTGTAGACCTGCCGGAGTTGGATCGAGAATAATGATGTCATCGGCAAACGCAATCCATTTCATCCGTAGTGAGCCAATTTTAACAGAGAAAAGGTTGCTATGGTCCCATTCCTTATCAAGGTCAGACAAATAAAGATTGAAAAAAGTTGCTGCTAGATTGCAGCCTTGCTTAAGACCAATGAATGTACTAATGGGATTAGTAGTTCTTCCATCTGCAGAGATTTTTATTTTGTAGGAAGTTTTAGTGTGGAGTTTGATGAACCAGTATAGTATTACTGTGGGAATTCCGATAGTTCTCATTTTAACCCACAAAAGATTCCGCACAACATTGTCAAAAGCTGATGACATACCTATCATCGCTATGTATACGGAATGCGCATTCGTTCCCTTAGTGCCAGCAATCAAGTGTGACATAATAGCAGATTTCAAAGAGGTACTCGTGCCCTTCCTAAATCCTGTTTAGTATTTTGAGTACAGGTTATTTTCCTCAATGAACTTTTCAAGATCATGCAACAGAAGAATAGCGAACAGTTTCGCGTCTGTATCAATCAAATAGATAGGCCTGTAGTTCTGTGGAAGAGATGGATCGCCCTTTTTAAATATTGGAACGATATTGGCAGTGGTCCATGAGATGGGAATGTGACCAGTACTGATGATGGAGTCAAATTTAATTTTCAAATTTTCCACCTAAAAAAGGAGGAAGCCCATCAGGGCCTGCAGATTTAGAATAAGACATTTTGGAGATTGCCCATTTAAGATCTTCCAATGACCACTCCAAGCGGGCGATCCTACTATAACACAGCTGCATGTTAGGCACAGAATCAAATCTCGTAGGAACATGAAACTTCTCTGTTATGAAATCGCACCATACTCGATCAGATATACAATAGGACGTTACTAAAGGAATGTTTTTATCATCACTTTTGATGGTGCGCCAAATTGTTCTTGTATTCTGTGATGATATAACTCTTATCAGGTCACAATTTTCTTTATTATATTTGAGAGTACGGGCATGTCTAAGATTCCGCTTAAATACCTTTATGATTTGTAGTCGCTTAGTATGATAGTGCATTACCCCTAGGCCTGAGGTTTTAAGTTGTCTGAGGGCCTTCTTTTTTTCCCTTTTTAAAATGTTGCAGGTTGAGTCGAACGGATGATGATAATTGCTCCTAACATACTTTTTACTAAAGAAAATAAGAGCATTAGTAATCACGTCAGAGTAGTATTCTGTCAGTGCATGTCCCGTTATGTAGTTAGGGAGTACATATATTTTTTCCGAAACATGCTCAACAAATTGTTGGCACAGTCCTTGACTCCATCTAATGGAAATTTGAGGACGATCGGACTCTACTAGAACTAAAGCTGGTTCGATACCTAGTAGATTACATTCCAAATTTAGGTTACAAGAAATACGTGCATGGTCGCTAGTAAGAATACGACTACATTTTAAAGTTGAAATGGAGGCAGAAAGGTTGTTGGTAACAAACATGAAATCAATCGTTGATGATTTGGACCCTCGGGACCATGTGATTGTGCTTTCGTGGCATCCCCCGCAACAAGATCCATATCCCAATCTCCCAAAAGCTCTCTAAATTTCGCCCCCCTTTCACGAGAAAGGGTGGATGATTTCGGTAAGCCACATTCACTCAATGCCCTACAATCACAATTGAAATCACCTCCGATGATAATTTCTAGGGATTGATATTTACTGGTAATGTTTTCTAAACAATCATCAATTTCGTCTAGCATTACATCAATCGGGGTACTAGCAGGATTCCAGTATAGGGAAATAATTAATATTGGTGGATATTTTGTCAGATTAATCTCCACAAGTACGCCCAACAGGCTTCCTGATTCCCAAACCCACTTTGACTGTAGGTTAACTGCATTGTTAATAGCGATAGCAAGGCCCCCACTAGGACGACCTAAGAGGGACCTCTTTGCAAAGCTGCAGTAAGTGGAAAAGCCTGGTATGATAAATGAGGTTAATTTCATTGACTCCTGTATTATTATAATGGTAGGTTAGTTCTCTGCTGCTACTGATGCCTGCCAACTCATCAAATTAGCACATCCACAAGTATTCCTTGAAAGAACCCTTAAAGAAGTATTTTCAGAATGCTATGAGGTAATAGATGGAATTTTAGACCCCAAAATAGTAGTAATCATACGTTCAAGCCATGGAATATCTTTTGTTATGGCTACATGGGTAAGTAGCGCATACAAATCTCCATCCACACAGCTCTTTGTTTTTTGCACAGGCTCCCCACTGTCCGCTTTCACTGCTATGGTAGGATCAATGTATGCTAGGAAATCGTTAGCTGTTGATTCAAATTCAAAGGTAGAAAGAGTAAATCCTTAGTTTCTAATCTCATTGCGGTTAGACCAAATGAACTTTAGGATAGTTTCGGAACTCAGATAGCATACAGCTCTACTATTATCAGTCTGAGCTATAGAAACTCTCAAGATGTCCTCATATCTAACCATTCTCAATTGCGGAATGCGAGAGAAAAGTGACAAAATAAAGGATCGATTAATACGCTTTCCAGCTGTCGAGCTCACGTTACCTTTGAGACCAATTAGGTAGAATTTGTTGTCTGGTTTAGATGAATTCGCCATATTTTTCTCTTCTATTTGTGAGGGAACGCTAGCTTCCACTTGTGCTCTTTGTACTACAAATGCGGGTAACATGGTAGTTAGGGGGTCAGAGTTAGAAGAACCCTCATATAGGGCCTTTCTCAAGATTTCAAATATCTCATGATGATGGTTCACAGTGCTTTTTTGTTCCATTTGAAGCAGCGGCAATGTTTCTTCCCTATGCATCTTCAATGGTAGGGCAGAAAGCCCCTTCGTAATAGTTTCAGCACTGAGTGAACCATCCTCAAGCGCTTTTTTCGAAAGGGTCCTGATGGGACTTCACAAGAATATTATTATCAATCTCGGGAACAGATCTGCTAAGTGCAGGACCATGTATAGAAATCCGGTTCGGGATAAATGTAGTTTTTAACTCCTCATCGCCGAAAATATTTTTCCTTTTGGGTGAGACAGAGGAGGTTGGATCCTTACCAGGGAGGGTGTTTAAAGGTTTAATCTTATGTCGCTCAAATGCCATGTCTAGTTGTATTGTTTTACCCTTTCCATTTATTATATTATAGAAGGGGTTCTTACTAGTCACTGTTTTCTCCGAGATGGTTCCTGAACAACATGGTATTTCAGTGCACACATCACTATATGATTTAATCTTAGGCAAATTTGAATCGCCAATGATTTTTGAGTCATTATTAGCTGTGGATTGTTCAAGAGTAACATCTTTCCTAGTGGTGCATCTTCTTCTTGTAGTCGGAAAATAGCTATTCATGTTTATTTTCTGGTTTGGACGTGAAATCTCTTCAATCCCGTTACACTCTACTCCAATTGGACCAGATTTTGAAATTGCCAAAGATATTTTGGCAGTGGAGACAACCGGGATGTCCTCAGTATTTATCAATTTGACAGGTTCCTTGAGTTGTTTAGAAGAAGGCTCTCTCTTTTGATTTTTTAGTTGCATTTTTGATTTTAGTTTAGTCAATCCCGTTACGCTCTACTCCAATTGGACCAGATTTTGAAATTGCCAAAGATATTTTGGCAGTGGAGACAACCGGGATGGGCTCAGTATTTATCAATTTGACAGGTTCCTTGAGTTGTTTAGAAGAAGGCTCTCTTTTGATTTTTTAGTTGCATTTTTGATTTTAGTGCCTGAGGCAATATAAGTGCCTCCTGGCTTTCCTTTGTAAGTTGCTGTAAGTGTATACTTTCCTCATCCGAAAGTACGGTCACCGTTTCTTGCTCGGTAATCTGCGGGTCATCAGGTATCAACAACGGGGCTTTATTAACCATCACGTTGTTCGGGATTTTACTGACTGTAGCTTCCTTTCTCCTCTTAGCGTTTCTTTTATGTGCTCTTAGGTGCATCTTTTTTGCACGCTGAGACATAAAAGAACAATTCTCTTCAGTACTAAAGCATTCCTGTTCTTTCAGTTGCTGCTCGTCAAGTACCTTCACCAATATCGAAGGACTATACGGACAGTCAGCTGGAGCAACTAATTTGGCTAAATGAGAGATGATTGTAGTGTGCATTGCTTCCACTGAGTCTTTTAGTTCTTTAATTTCAGAGGTGCAACTGCACGGCAACGAGACTGTAGGGATGCATGTAGGCAATATAGGCGCGATACACATCTCCTCGCATGATTGTGTGCCTTTTTCACAGTGGGCCACAGAGGACCGCAGGGGCTGACTGGTAATAGCTCGTAAAGTTTCAGCAGCAATAATAAACCCTTCTATCTTGTCCATTTTGGAGCATAGATGATATAGAGTACTTTTTACCTCTTTTAATTCTAAGTGGGTTAGGTCATGACCCTTACCAAGTAAATCCAGTATCTTAATGATTACCGGAAAGGTACAGGGAGATTGTGAATCTTTTGTGTTAGTGACGGTAGGGCACCCCAACGAATCACTTTGAGAGGGCCTAATGGAAACGTCTGCCGGCTCAGGAGAGTATGAGAGACGTGATGGAGTTAGTTCCTGCTTGGTATCTTGTAAGGCGTCTCTATCTAGATCGTTTAAAAAGCTTTGGTCACGCAATGATTGAGAGTAAGTTCTAAGGGAGGTTTTCAAGGGGCCATGGACGAGCGGTACAATTTCTTTTTATCATGGGTTACACACCCACTAGAGAGTATTTTTAGCAAAACTTTCCATTTTAAAATGTCGCTTGTATGTCCCATTGACAAAAAAAGTCCTACAAGAGGAGCAATAAGCACTGTTTTCTTAATGTAGCTATTGTGTTCTGAAATACGTACTTTTATTTTTCGTTCCAGTCTTACCAATGTAAACTTTACCACATGGGCACCATATGGCATACACAACCATAGTCGAGTTGCAGTTGGTGAGAGTTCTCTAGGTCCACATTTTATACAGGCCAATATTGACTTCTTTGGTTCTTTTCGTTTGGCACAACAACTACATTGGCCACAAGGAGTTTGACCAACTGGTTTTGCTAAACCCCGAGTCTCTGTAATGCTCAATTTATTATCAGTTGGCACATAGATTTCGTTCCTTGTCAGGAGGTCTTTCACGTTTTTCCCTCTTCTAAACGTGTGCATAGGATGGGTGGGGGGGGACTTGCCACCTTGAAGAATGTGGCAGTTTTTCTTAATGATGTTATTCATCTTATTGGATAGATGATTAAAAGTGATGACAAAAACAATGCTGT
This sequence comes from Ambystoma mexicanum, assembly GCF_040938575.1. Classification (NCBI taxonomy): domain Eukaryota; kingdom Metazoa; phylum Chordata; class Amphibia; order Caudata; family Ambystomatidae; genus Ambystoma; species Ambystoma mexicanum. The sequence continues at coordinate 624,058,865 of NC_090936.1, forward strand.
CATTTCTATCTTGTTTTACCCTTATACTCTAAGAGAGCCTCTGTATGATTATGACTTTCTCTCTTACATGTTCCTTTAATGATTGGTTTGGGGGTAAGCTCTTTGTCTTAGCTTAGTACTCAAAATATTAGCTGCAATATCATAGGCCAATCTAGTTGCGCTAGTGTGGCATGGATGGCAGCTAGAGAACAACAACAATGAGTTTCTATCCATCGTCATATGGTATGGCTTCACTGTAAGAGTCTTATCTGTTGGATCTGCCCAGTTGGTGATATCTAGAAAGTTAATTTCCGATGGACTATGACTAGCAGTGAAATCCAAAAACGGATACTAGTTGTTAAGCCATTGGAGAAATTCTTCAAAAGAGGCTGCGTCTCCATTTCACATTACAAGGATATCATCGATGTATTGTTTCCATAATTTAATTTTTCTAAGGAATGGCTTGGTTTCTGACAAGATTTTATTCATTTCAAAATATTCAACATAGAGATTAGCAACAATAGAGGCTACTGTTGACCCATGGCAGTTCCATGGGTTTGATGAAAAAACCTATTGTTGAATGCAAAGTAATTCTCAGTCAGCAACCTCTCAGTGCACCACAAAATAAAACTATTATGGGTTGTGCCACCATTTCATCTGGATAGCAGTAGCTCCTCAATCATACTCAAAGTTGTCAACTGTGGAATACGAGTATTCAGAGAGACTATATCAAGTCCCACTAATAGTTGTTCTGTATCATCAAAGGGATAACCCTCAATAAGATTGATGACCTCTGTTGTGTCTTGTAAGAATGAGGTCATTTCAGTAACATAGGGTTTAAGATGTTGGTCTGCGTATTTCAAGAGTGGCTCTAATATCGACCCAACACCCAAAGCAATCGGACGTCTGGGTGGATCAACCATGGATTTAGGTATCTTGTGTAATACATACGGGATACTTACATTTTCTGCTCTTAAAAATTTGCTATCTTATTTCGAGATCCAACCTCATTTGTATGCCTTTTCTATTTTGGTATCAATCAGTAATTGTAATCGTGGAGTCGGATCACTACTGATTTCCTTATAAAAGGAGACGTCATTTAGCTGACGTTCACATTCATTAATATAGGCTTGTCGCTCTAACATAACGATAGTTCATCCTTTGTCTGCTTTTCTTAGAATTATAGTCTTGTTATTAGCCAGATCTTTAGACTCCAGTGCTATGAGGTCGCACATTACTCTATTTTCAAAAATGATGGACTCAGGTGTGTAACTCGCTACTGGTGGACAAAAAGTAGAGGGATTGTGCAGACCACCTGTGCCTCACTAGGATTATTTATAAAATACTGTTTGAGATGTATTTTCCAGAAGAGTTGATGGATCTCAGTTTTCAATTTAAATTTATCATAAGTTGTTGTGGGTACAAACCCAAAACCCATCAGCACTGGGTAGATAAGTACATCAATTGACTAATAGGTTTGTCTGCTCTGTTTCTGTCAGGGTTCATAGTCCCAATCGCCCCCCACAGGATCCTGGGGTAAAAAATGCAGTTGTTGTTGTGCCCCACATCTATTTTGATTGTAGCCCCTAAGGTTATTAAAACCTCCTCGATCCCTGGACTGATAACAACTATTATTTCTGTTATCATTCTGGACACCAGCATCTGCTGTCATAGCTGAAACTCGTAGAGCTAAAAGATGTGTCACCAAATCTCACCCTTTTGATTTTATGTTGTTGTTGTTGCAGTACAGATTGCTTTTGGGATGGGTTATAACCATCTCGTGTATATTTAAAGGCTTTTTTATGTGAGAAATTAATCAGGTCTTTTTTCATTCACCTGACTCGCTCTTGTGTCCAAAATTACTTAAACTCTGCTATTTCTTTGAGCATTTCTTCAAGCCTTTTCTTAAAAGGGTCTAATAGCACTAGTTGTTTAATTTCTTCTTCCATAGTAATGAGGTCAGTGGTGATTTTATCTGACATTTCTTTGGCCGTGTCGATGATGAGGATGACCCAATTGCGGCCACATTTATTCCCTATATAGCTCCATTGGATCACAAAGTTTTTGTTATCAAGAAACAGATCCTCCTGTCCCTTAGTCTTGGGGGACGAGTGTTAGGGAGAAGTTTCCTTTCAGTGCTAAATTCCTCCCACCTTAGAGACTCCCAGCTATTTTGCTGGACTTTGGGACTTTTTACTTTTAATCCTATGTGTTTTCTATGGTTGTTTTTGGAGTCTGACAAACTCCATAGGCATCATCTTTTTACATTTGAGACACACTGCACCCTCAGTGCAGTGTCACAGAGAAATCCTTTAGATTTATGCTAAGGTTTGAATACCTTCTCTTTGATAACTACTGTTTCCAAGAGTAGTAAAGTGAAATTGACTTTACTTACATGTTCTTCTTTATAGACCCAACACACACTATCTTATAATGGGGTGCTGCAGGGGTTACTTAGTATCCCCTTTGTTTAACTTCTTGTGTAACATTTTTATGTTACCCTTTCTACAATTAATGGCTGGTGGCAGTGGTTTACTTTATCCTACCATTGTGTGTTATTACCGCAGGCTGCATTTGCAGCTGCAGTACAGCACCCATGGGGCCCCATTTTGTCAAAATGGCCCTGGTCCTCTTATTTCACTATTTTCTGTTGGAAAGGTCCTTTTTGAGACTTATTCTGCATGCCAAACCAGGTTTGGTCCCTTTGTTTGTTTTGTCTTTGGGGGGAGCCCGTCTCTGGCTCCAGCGTGTCTGGCAGGGCAGGAACCCAGAGAGTTGCCCGAACCTCCCTGTGCTTATTCTCCTTGGTTACAAGAATGCAGCAAAGGTGATTGGCTGGCTGGCTGTCCTTGGAGGACAGCCACCCTGCTGTGTAAGTGACAGCTAGGCTGCGAATGAATGGGAACGACTTGCATAAAAGGCGAGGTATTTTGCAAGGAAGGCAGAGTCGACCACTGGACGAAGGAACCGGAGAAAGAAACTGGAAGAGACTATTGCTGAAACTTCTGGACCATTGGTTTGCCCGGCGAAGCCCTGCTGCAGTGCTGAAGCTCCTATTTTGACATCGACTAGAGAAGCCCGGAATGGACGACTTCTCCCTTGGGTTGGTGGGACCAATTGACCCCAAGACAAACTCGACTAAAACCCCTCTCTCTGCTGGCTGTACTTCCATTGCTGCTGCAGGAATCGAGTGCCAGGGGACAGGAACACCAGAATCGAGTGCATTGTTTTTAAGCCGGACTCGAGCTCCAGGAAGATCCTACGGACTCCCTCGAAGCAGGACTGACCAAGCCTGAGCCACCTCAACAGAGTGCTGGACCCCAGAAACAAGGAAAGTGCAAAAGGTATCCAAGAACCGCAGTGGTGCTATTAGCGAGAAGCTTAAACTGCAAAGTGCAGCTGATCTGAATTGCGCACACTGCTGTTGCCGACCTTCAAATCGTAAGTGCAGGAGTCCGCAGACATCCTCCCTCTTGTCCCCATGACTGAGGCCCAGGAACAACAGGATCTGCAGGAACTACAACCGGAACAGAAGCCAGATGGAACCATTTCTTCAGACCCAAGGTACTGTGAACTAAGGGGTACTTACCTCTTGTGTGTGTAGCTTGCTTGTTCTCAATTGAGACTTGCCTTGCCTGCCCCTTTGCAGAGTTGTTTGCAGCTTGGACCTTCACAAGCCTCTCAGCTTGTGGCCCAACAGTGATTTGTTTTTCAACAAAACTCTCTTTAACATTGTGCAAGATGTTTACCTACCATCAAGAAGTGCTTCAGCTCCCCTAGACTTTGCTCAAGTGACACTGGCTGTCCTGGCTCCCTGAAAGACTCTTCTTACCCTGTGACTTCGTGTTTAACTATCCCTCCAAAATGTCAGACATACCTACTTTTATAGCTGGGAAAGGGTAAATCTACTTTGCATTGGGGGGTTCAAAAGTACTTACCTGTTTGAGAAACTTGTTAACCATTGTTTCCATCCCTAACCTTTTCCTTTTTTCCACAACTTCAGTATTACCATTTAAGTGTGAAAAGTGACATATTAATGTCCACGGTGCCCTAGCAATTGAAGTCACCTCAGGGTGTAGGAATATCTGTGTGCCAGTCCAGAAGGGTATCTACTTATTTTATTGGACTGTAGGAGTGTATTTTGAAGTGTATTTTTATTGTTGCCAATTGCTCCCTTCTAAAGAAGGCTTATTTTAAAACTGACTGTTAAATTAATAAATAATTATTTAATCAAGAAACCTTGAGTATAAGTGTTATTTGAATACTTGTCACTGTGAAACTCCATGTTGCAACCATGCAGCTCACATTGACCCCTCTTGAGATAAGTCTGGCTGCTCAGTCACTCTACCAAATTGTGTAGTACAGACTTATACCAATGGTCGGGTTACCTATTGCCAAGAGGAAAAGGCTGGTGGAGTCTCACACAGGGGTACTACATACAATCTTGCCTAACACCCTTCCACGGCAAAAATAGACGATCTTGCCAGCAGTTCATTCACATAACGGTCGTCATAGCTCTTGACCTTGTCTAAAGCCATATTGCATAATGTTATGAGGCAGCTGCACCTGAGGGCGCCTTTTATACTTCTCAGCCTCCCTCGGGTGTGGGTCATTAGGGCATTTAGACTCCCATTTGCAATCTTGAGCCTCTGCATCCCTCTTCTTCGTCCCAGTCCTTTGAGCATTGTGGGACTTGAAGTCCTCAATGTTCAAATCCTCTTTTCTGTTTTGACTGTGATTTAAAAATATATTATTCTCATTTTTATCCTTAATTATTATTATTATTATTTTTTATTATTTGTATTTGGTTTAATGAAAAAAATAATGTTCTCTTGGGATCCTATAAAAACAAAAAAATCATTTCTGAATAAAAAATGTAAATCATATATACAAACGTTGTCTTTGTATATTATTTTCACTTGTCTTAATCTCATTCTATTTTCTGCTTATTCAACCGACCCTCTTTCTTGCCAGTGTCTAGAATTCAGATTTACTAATATAAAAGATTGAGGGCCCTCAGTAGTTCCACCACTGCCGACGTGAGGAGGAGTTCATGTCCTGATATTAGTCTATTCCACAGATGCTCTTAAGATATTCTTTCCACCTCCCTAACAAATCTTCCAAATTTCTCTTGCCTCAGGGGAAGAGTCCTTTCACATTCCATGAGGAGATGGTAGAGAGACTGTTGCATCGGGTTGCCACAGTTTTTACAAAATATGACCGCTTTCTCACTCTGGTGTCGTATTTCTAGAATTTCACCCGTGGGCAGTAGATTCGACCTGGTCCTTAAAAAGCTATTTCTCACCTTATGGTCAGGATATTTCACCAGGCATCTTGGGAGGGAGCCTAGTTTTTTGTCTACTGCCAAAAAGGTGTTTCTTGGGACAGATTTCTGGACTTCCGATATTGTCTCGATCCAGTTTAGCAATTCCAGGTCTCTCTTCATCTTTAAAGGATTGGTGGCAAGAGTTTCTGGGTCCAATATCGTTCTGGCCAGAATGGTTTCCACTTTTCCTTTTAGTCTTTCCAGAACTATCGATTTTGAGCTGATAGTCATCTTTTTGATATCCTCGTATAAAGACTTTGGTCTGGGGTTTGTAATTTCTCTATGCAGTGAGACTAACTTCCATTCCTCCAGACAATCGAGCGATCTTAGCCCCAGCTCAAACCGCAAATTCCACCATGGGGTACTTGATGGGAGATTCAAGGCCTCTTTCCATATCCTGACTTCAATTTTGGACCAATTTTGATTCCATAAATATGGTTTATCCTCCAATCCATAAAGCAGGATGGGGACCCCTTTCATTGTGTAATACTTGATCATGGGTAAGATGGAGAATTGACAATATTTGTTGTTAATTTTTTTCATATGTGGAACCAGTTTCTTTACTTTATCTAGAATGTTCAGTTCCATTTTAGATGCTGTGGGATTCGCAAATAACTTATACCCCAAGTAGGTTAGATCCTCCACCTGAGGAATACTCTGGCCATTCAATGCCCAGGTTTTAAATTTGATTTTCTTCAATGGGTGCTTGAAGACCAAAATCTTTGATTTTCCATGGTTTATTACCAGCCCATTTAGGATGGCATACTCTCCTAGTTTTGTAAGGAGTCTTTGCAGCCCTATGGCCGTCTTGTCTAATAGGACAATATCATCCACATAGGCCAGCCAGAATATTTTTATCCCATTTAGTTCTGGACTGGCCAAGGCTGATGGCTCTAGATAATCTCCCAGGTCTAATAGGAATAGGTTGAAAACTAGGGGTGCTCGTAGGCACCCCTGCCTCACACCCCTCTCGACCTGAACTGAGTCTGAGAGGTGTCCTTGTTCATCGAGGCGGACCTTTACCGTAGTGCCGCTATGTAGCTCCATCATCATTTCCAGCAGAGTATCTGGTATTCCTTTTGTCCTGAGTTTGGCCCAAAGTTTCACTATATCGACCTGGTCAAACGCTTTGGATAAATCTATCCATGCACCGTAGACTGGCGCTCCCCCTTTTCCTGTGGCTTATTCAGTAGCCAGGTTCAGAGTCAATCCATTTATCGTTGTTGAGAGATATATCTGCTACAAGAGTGTTATAAGGATTTAATGAGTAGTTCAGATTCACAACAGATTTAAGATTTTCAGATTTGAAGATGTTAATATTGGAAGATTTGTTTGTACCATTCCCCTGTATTAAAGGGACCTTCATCATCATGTCTGTGGATGGTTTAATTGGAGAAGTTCTTATTTCCAATAAATGATGGATTATGACATTTTTCATCGACATCAAAGTAATTGGCTTTGGGAAAAAAAACTTTCCCTCTGACAGCAAGCCATTACATATTCGGGTAGTACTGATATTTCTTCCTTCCAATGGAGTCCTTCTGTCCCCCTGGGGCCTTTCTAATCGCAGGTGATCCTCCCCGCTAACACCACCCCCAGGGTCAGGATCAGGTAGTGGCTGCCTTCCCCTGGCCACCTGGGAGGAGACTTTAGGTAGGGTCTTTGTGAGGACTCTGAAGGATTCATCAAATTACCCAAAGAAAAAGCCCTATACATCAATGTCCTGTAGCTGAGGGCGTTGTTCTGGGCCCTGAAGTCCTTCAAGCCGCAATCGCAGAACAGGGTGGTTTGCGTCGTCACGGACACCACCACCACCATGTTCTATATTCACAAACAAGGTGGGACCTGCTCTCTGATTCTGTCTGCAGAGGCCAGAGGCGCAGGCATTGTGGATGTGGGCGCTGGCACACAACATGTTCCTACTTCCCTTCCATCTACCAGGGATCCACAATACCATAGCAGATTCATTCAGCAGGGAACTCACGTACTGCCATGAATGGAAACATCACCAAGGCCAAGTTCTCCACCTCTTCTCTGAGTGGGGTTGCCCGGAAATCTATCTGTTCACCACAGCAATCAACAGGAAGTGCACCAGCCTTTGCGAACAGGTTTCCCAAAGAGGAAAGCCTGGGGGACATGTTTCCGTTATGTTGCGGTCTAGGAATGAGAGTCTGACCAGATTTAGGCATTATGTGGCTAAAGACTTTTATTCAACTGAAAATCAAACCTATCTAGCACTACCTGAAACAACTAAATACTCGGGAGGGTCAGGAGGTCTGTGTAGTCCAAAATTAAATGTTACGTCTAAGTCAAACTCCTATGCTATTCCTACCAATGAAAGACAAATCCTAATCTAAGAGTTCCTTCTACACCGCAGGTGAATTACTCCATTCTCCTGGGTATGTGTCTTTCAAGGATCAATGTTCTCCAGAGTTCCAAGAATGTTCCAGGCTTTCCACACAAAAAAACACAGTTCAACTTTCCCAAAACGTGAACACACTCCACACTGATTCACAGTTCCACACCTTCTCACAGGGCTGGGAGAATGACTCTCTTCTCCTAGCTAATTCACGGTTCTCTGTAAGCCGTCTTCCAGGCTAAGTTACTTTTCACTACTTTAACAAATCTTGTAGTTCCCTCCAAGGGCTTCTTCCGCTCTCTACTTTCTCTACTTTATTCAACTTGCTCCACTGGGACGATGAAGAGGCTCCCTAAGTCCTCCTTGACTCTCCAGAACCACACTCTTGTGGAACTGGCTTGGGGATTGCCTCACAACGTGTTTCACTACTTTCTCTTCTTCTTCTTCTTCTTCCTCTTCTTCTTCTTCTTCTTCTTCTTCTTCGTCTTCTTCTTCTTCTTCTTCTTCTTCTGCTTCTCGACTCACAGTCTCAAACTTTGCCAGCCCCCTCCCAGACGTACTCTTATTCCTATTACCTTCTCTCAGGAAATGCTTCACCGGTTTCACCAGTGGCCGCAGGTTTGTTCTTCTGCCTTCTACTTTTACTTCTTCTTCTCTTCATAGGCACATTTGGCTTCACGGCCAGGTACTGCTGGCGATCCCGGTGCAAGTTCCAGACCAGGCGGTCCACCGTTTACAGGTCACGCCCCCACCAAAGTTTCTTGTGCTCCTCATACATTCACCCACGCAGTAGGCCAGAGTAGGTGGTATTGGCACATTTCTCAGACCGCACGGTCCACGCACAACAGGCTATGCCACCACCTCCCAATTTCTCCACTTCAAGTGCGTCGGCTCTGTGAGGGGTCAGTAATGCAAGGCGGACAACTGCTTTCATTTTTCTCTAAATTAAACATTTTATTAAAAAGAAAAATTATGCAAATAACTCTTTGCTAAATCTTCTCTATCAGGAAGTTCCCTACCTAGTCTAAGAACTAAGGAAATCACTCCTAACATAAACAAACTGGCCCTCACTAAACAACAAAACATACAAAGTAAAATATAAACAACATACATGAGTGAATAATCAAAAACCAGTAATTTGGAGGACCTTCACCTCACCTGGGTAAATCCCTTCCCCAGGATTGTTTAAGGTCAGTTTCCCCAAATGTTCAAACAGAAGAATAAAGTCTTGAATCAGTTCTTGTAAGTTCCAAAGGAAATAAAAGATCACCAAACAAAAATCCACTGGTTAAATGATCGTTCAGTTGAAAAGATACCTTCCCATTTTCAGCCAAGAAAATGGCACCAATGGTAATCCTGGATATCTTCCTTCCAGGATTGCTTTGCCACAGTTCTGAAAATAGATTAGCCACTTCTTATTCTACAAGTCTATAAGTGTACATATCCGCTGCAGCACATTTGTTATAATTGTCAGAATGCTTCTTCTTTGTAGTTGTTCTCCTCTTCACAACCACCCTTCTACTACTTCTACTACTACTGTTACTGTAGAAACAGACCCCCTTGGTTCCACATTATGCCACTACTTGGGGAGGAAGAATAGCTCAGGGGCAACACGTTTGTCTTGGAAGCAAGACAATGCAGTGCAATACAGGTTCAAATCCCGATCCCGCACTAAGAAACCACATGCTGGTATTAAGCAGATTATACAAGAACAATTATAAGTACTTCAACCAACTTTAATGTGACATCTACTGACAATATTATACACAACCACAGTTCTGTTATTTCTGCTTTAACTTTAGATATTAGAATGGTTAGCCATTTTAAAGACAAGACACCTCGAGCTCTACAGGTAGGCAAGGCACTCTTTTTCCTATACTCCAAGAAAAGGGCAGCCTCTTTGCCTCTTCCAGTCTGCCTTACTGCCACAAGTATAACCTGCCTCTGCTTCCGGACTGACTTCCTCCTAACTACAACAGTCCCATCATTACAGGTTTTTTGTTCAATTTTCTTACAAGCACCCCATCCCCCTTACCAAGGTTTGCACACACCTACTTAGTACCAGTAGCTACCTTGAAATTGTATTGCCACACTTCCAACTTTAGATAACAAAGTCTCCCTTGTATCAGAGTACACTGGACCTTTAATAACTTCGCCAGCTAGGTGTATTGATTTTAAACAGGATTTCTTCACTATATAAAGGGTTTGCCTCTTGTCTTGGGTAATGCGTGTTCTTCTTATTACTACAACACCTTCTGCACTTAAAGAATATTAATTTATTGAGACTTTGATGGACACAATACAGGCATAATGCATTATGAAAATCAAAAGCAGGGTACATCGAAATTTCGTGTATTGTAATTAATCAACTGTTAGGCTTAATACAGCCATGCAACAGAGAAGGGGGAAGAAAAGGAAAGGAGAAGAGAGTAAAAAAAAGTAACACAATTTACACGGCATGATACATTAACTTAGTCGCATTGAAGTGTCCTCAGGTGTTCACAGCATTCATTCATTCCTGACATTGAAAGGGGTCTCAAGATTAAAGGCTGAAAAAACATCTGCTCTTTGTCAGCCACATGTTCCAAAAAGGGCCCCCATATTCGCGAGAATTTCAACATCAGTCCCTCCGCTAGCGCAGACATTTTCTCCATCCCCATCAACTCACACACTTTTACCCACCAGTCAGCGATGTATGGGCCCTGTGCTACCTTCTTAAAGCGTGCACGGGTGATTCAGGCTGCCATCAACAGCTGGGAGATCAGATTTGCCTTGAGACCTGTACTACGAAAGGAGCCATTTTCTGGGACGTCACCCAGCAACAGGGTAAGCGGGTCCATAGGGAGTTGAGTGCCCGTGATCTCTTTAACTTTAGACCGGATATCCAGCCAATATGACTGTATAACGGGGCAGTGCCACCACATATAAACTAGGTCTCCCAATTGCCCACATCCATGCCAGCATCTATCAGAATATGTAGAGTGGGTTGTGTGCAGGCGCTGCAGGGACTAGTACCAACAAAACCACAGTTTGAGCGCCCCTTGTTTAACAAGAGTGCAGCATGAACTTTTATGAGCTCTAGTCCATATGCTTGACCAGGACTCTTCCAAGATTTCCAGGCCCAAATCGTTTTCCCGTGCGAGCACATAGGTGAACATCTCCTCAGGCATAGAGTTTTCCATGAGTTTATAAAGTACAGATACTTTATGTGTATTTTGCCCCTCCAACCCTTTAAGTTCAATACATGTTGGGGCATGGGACGCAGCCTGCCGAACTGCAGCATTAGTCACCGAGTGGTGCAATTAATTGGCCATAACGAAAGCACTCTGATTCAGGCAGGTTGAACTTTTCCTTACACTCAATGAAGGTCAGGGGCCCTGTGTCACTATATAGATCCCGTAATCTCAAGCCTTCTCCGGATTTCCAGAGCTGAGCATTTTTTTGCCTGCATGCCCGGAGTGAATGCTGGGTTTTGGATGACTGGAACCCCCTCTGAGCTCAGACGTTATCCCAGTTTTGAAGAGTTACTAAGGTGGTAGTCAGCAGTGTACCATGTCGACGCCGCGCCTCTTTAGAGAGGAACGGAAGATGGCCCAAGGGGAAGGGGCAAGCGGCTTGTTCTATGCCTTTCCATTTGGGGTCCTCGCCAGCGTCCTCCCACCACAAAATAGAGGCCACTTTTGAGGCCCGAAAATACCTTGGAATCGATGATAAACCCAGACCACCCAGCATGTTCCCTCTTGTGAGGAGCTTGCGAGAAATCCAGGTTTTATTCCGCTGCCAGATGAACTGCCCCACTGCTTTCTGTAGGTCAAGTAAGTCACATTCTGGAATAAGCACAGGCAGGGCCTGGAAAATGTACAGCAGCTTCGGGAGGAGAGTCATTTTGACAGAGCAAATACAGCCTAACCACGAGATCACCTCTGAACCCCACCTTTGAAGGAGTTCTTTGGCTTCTTTCCAGAGCCCAGGAACATTAGCCTTCACCTGAGTAGGTAAGGGTTAGATGCACCTCCAGGTAGAATAATTCTTTATCCGCCCATTGGAATGGAAATGCTTCTCGTAGAGTTGCCAAAGATACCGGCATCTCCGTCAGGCTCATACCAATAGATTTCTCATAGTTGATCTCAAACCCTAAGACCTTAGCGAATTGGGCCAAGAGTTCCATAAGGACCGGCATAGAGGTAAGCGAGTTCTTCAGAAAGCACAGCACATTGTCTGTGTATAATGCTAACTTGTGACATTGCCCTCATACATAAAACCATAGATGTCAGGATGAAGGCAAACACTTTGGGCCAGAGGCTCCATAGCTAAGGTAAACACTAAGGGGAATAGAGGTCATCCTTGCCTAGTCCCTTTATCCCGGGATTACAGGGAGGACCAGCGAGAGTTAACCCTAATGCGGGTGGCATGGAACTGGAAGTTTGCAAGTACCAGCTTAGTAAAGCGCAGACCAAAGCCGAAGGCCGGCAGTAACAGTTTCAGATATCTCCAAGACATGCTATCAAACGCTCGATGAGCGTCAAGGGATAGTAATGATAGTTTCCCAGGATTTGAGGGGCCAGTGCTATGAGGTCCACTACTCGGTTAATATTATCGTGGGCTGATTGGTTTTATATGAAGCCTGTCTGGTCATTATTAATGAACAAAGGGAGAACATTCCCAAGTCGCAGGGCCATGATTTTGCTAAATAGTTTTGCATCAGTATTGAGCAGGGCAATTAGGTGGTAGGATGAGCATTCCGTCAGATCCTTCCCCGACTGCAAGATTAGTGTGGGGGTCGATTCCGCCATGGTGTGCGTCACTGTCCCAGAGGAGGGAAAAATGTTTAACAGTTTCGTCAAATGAGGGATCAGCTCTGCACTGAAGGTCTTATATAATTTGTTAGGGAAGCCATCAGGTGCTGCAGCCTTTCCCGAGGGGAGTGAGGGAATTGCCAATAAGACCTCTTGGCCGGTGATAGGCCCTTCTAAGATGTCCCGCAGGTCCCAAGGGATTTGGGATAAACGGTGCATTATCTGATGATCCCCCTGGTGCGCAGCTGGATGTACATGGTAAAATTCCTCCATAATGCAGTTTCCCCTCTTCATAAAATTTGCGGTGACCACTATCGTCCTGCAATATCTCTATATAGTTGTGCATAGCCCTTTTTTCAGTTTTGCAGCCAACTACTTATTAGCCTTATTCCCACTTTGTGTAAAAATATTGTTTTGTGAGCAGCATAGAGTGCGCAGCACGCCCCACATGATGTGCTTCCAGGGCCTTCCGAGACACACGCAAGGCCTGAAGCGAGCGCCGGGACCCGTTCTCCCTATGCTCCTTCTCCTTTCCCCAGACACATTCCTCCAATTGAGTTTGGAGCAGCTTTCGGGCTTTCCCCCGCGCTACTGACTGCTCTATTATACAGCCCGAATGACCACATTCCCAGTGTCCTAAACTGTATCAAACCCCTTGTCCCCAGTGTCATTCTCCAAAAAGTACTGCTTTATCGCCTCAGATAAATTGGAGCAGGCTAAAGGGTCTTCCAGCAGGAAATAATTCAGGTGCCACAGAGGTATATGCGGGGAACTGGGCAGCATAGGGCCACCAAGAGTGTTAAGGGACCATGGTCTGATATGGCTTTCGGGAGGAACTCGGTACTAGTGACCTGCAGAATTAGGGTGCTGGTGAGAAGAAACATATCCAACCTGGAGAAACCTTTATGGATTACGGAAATAAAGGTATAATCGCGCTCTTCCTGATGAAAAAAGCACCAGGCCTTGATTAGCGAGTGCTTACGTAGTAGTGTGGTGAGAGACAGAAAGTGTTTCTTATCGTGAGCTGTCGGGAGAGGAGATTCATCTACCAGAGGATTAACCACAGCATCGAAGTACCCCCTTAGGATGATCTCCCCTTTGGTAAATTCCTCCAGCGTCTTGGAAAGAGGCAAAGAATAAGTCTTGTTGATCATTTGGGCTATAAATTGAAGCCAAGGTCACCTTGCTCCCATATAATTGCACCAGCACCATGACATACATCCCTCCACGTCCTGTAAAACCTTAAGCATCTTCTGGGGGGTACCCTTGCGGATCAGAATTGCGACTCCATGCCTCTTTGACCCACTAAAAGCGCAAAAGGCTGTGGGATACAATTTATTATTGAGGCGAAAAGGTAAGAGGTGGGTCTCCGGAAGAAACAGGAGTGAAGAGCTAAGGGTGGACATTTTATGAAAGAGTGCTTTGCGTTTTAATGGGGCATTTAGACCCTATACATTCAGTGTGATACAGACAACGTCAGGAATCAACATCATGAGCACGCCCGGGTAGGCCTATCATGCAATCAGAGACGTATTTACAATAAGGCCAACTAGGCCCTGGCCTAGTGTGGCAGATTGCCACAGGAGCAGCATTTTGTAGCAGTTTCTTTTTTAAACAAAGTTCATTTTGTTTTTCACAGTCCTGCTGATCCACAACAACGTGCACATGATTTCCAGCTCTTAGCAGTAATTGCACTCTGACAGCTAAAGTCTTTGCTGGCCAAACTTGTTTAGATGCTTCATATTTACAAAAGCTTTATTGCTAGAGTGACTTTTGCTTATTTAATTAAAAAATCAAATGCGTACCGAGCCCAGCGTGCATTAGGTATTTAGTGAGTCAGTCATACAACTCTCACAGACATAAGTCAAATATAAAGCTCTTTGGTCATTCTTAAATTCCAAAAATGCCATTTAATATGCAAATAGCCAGAACCTCACTGGTTTTATTAGTGCCACTCCCCATTATCATTGGAGTTCTTTCTAATCAGGACACACATACACTATGAAAACCAAATCACTTTTATTTTCAGATACATAACATGCATTTTTTTTAACTCTTGCAAAAAAAAAATGTCCCTCCAGAAAAGTAAAGATACAAAATGATGCATCAAAATAATGATGCATCATTTTACAATATTAAATGCATGCCTATGCCTATGCTTAAGTCAAACACAGATCCCGCAGATGGGCACTAAAATGATATTCAGAAGCAAGCACCACTTTCTCTCCCCAGACCCACATTTCAGAGATCTGTGGCCAACCAAAAGGTGCAAGCATGAAACAGATCGTACAGAGGCTAAAATGGCAGAGAGTAAATCTAAATGCGTAAGTACATTAAGAAGCTTGTGAAATGATAGCTGTAGAAGTGTGAGAGAAAACAATACTGCGTGCCAAAGGTAAACACTGTTTCACAGCTGTAAAGAAGAAAGTCTGAGGTGTCCCATCAAGATATCATTTCTGACATCTTTGCAGAAGCTGCTGTGGTGAATCCAGCGGGATCATCACTGCCTCTCAGGGGAAACTCTTCCCATATGGCCAGGGAAGGGCAGCCTCTACCTGATCCAGATCCCAGGGGTCGCTGCCCGAGGGAGGATCATATGGGGGATTTGTGGGGGAGACGGATAGAGACTGGTCACAAGTAACACGGTATCCACCTTTCCACTCTGGGTATACCCGTCCCCCAGTTCACAGACTGTCATGGCATATTGTGGTATTGAACCCATACAGCCATCTCATATGGACATCAGGGTTACTTCTGACAAATTATATCAAAGTACTGATACGAAATAGAAGACCGGAGTGATGAAGACTACTTGAACCAGGAAGCTCATGCTGCGTTCTAGTTGTTGGCGGGGGCTACATAGTAGAGGGACGCTTAAATACCCATCATCTGTGCGTGAGAGGAACATCGCAGGGAGAGAGACACCAAAGCAAGAACCTTACTGCAAGCAAAGCCCTGACGAAAACTGGAAAGCAAGCAGAGTGCTGCCCGGCGCTGAAGGGCTGCTGGAAACGCTGTCCAGAAGAAGCTGAGAAGTCATAGCTCTGCTGTGGTGAGGTCGAGGACAGCGCAAGACTGTCAGGAGATGCAAGAGACTATGCAATAAGACACAAAGAATGCCAAGCAGCCAATACAAACCA
The DNA here is from genome assembly GCF_040938575.1 of Ambystoma mexicanum. NCBI lineage: Eukaryota > Metazoa > Chordata > Amphibia > Caudata > Ambystomatidae > Ambystoma > Ambystoma mexicanum. The sequence continues at coordinate 624,074,465 of NC_090936.1, forward strand.
ATGAGTCCAAAGGGGAAAAGCGGAACACTGAGGCACTTCAAGGCCAATGCCACACACCGTGGGGAAAGCTAAGGAGACTGCTAAAGCGGGTGGAAAGCCCTGTGATAAAAAGGGAAAGTAACGAACGAGAAGGTGGAGGGTCACTGACCCAACTGACAAAAAGGGCATGGAAAAGGCTGTTGCCTAGTAAAGTGTGCAAGTCTGAAACCCATCTATATTGTGAAACACAGTGTGAAAATTCCTGGCAGGAGAGGCACTCTGCGAGTCTGGGATCCGCACCCAAATATATGTGTGGAATATTGTGAATACAAGTCTGGAGGCCCACATCTCAATCAAAGAGTGTGAAATCTAGGGGCAGGATAGCATACCCCCTTAGAGGAATAAGTGTAAAAGAACTATGAACTGTGGAGTAAGTCAAGGGATGAGGAAGAACCCTGGAGTGTGTGATGCTAAGGGAAGTGGACCATAACCCCTTGATTGGAAAGTTGCCTTTTGCCAAGGAAAGGAACTGTTGTAGAGAACTGAAGAGGAGCTGAAAACTCGAGGGAAGACCTTCTTCCTTTGTTCTGAGAGCTGAGAAACCTTGGGGAACTTTAATCATGTGTTAATTTGCGCACCTTTTGGGACTTTACGTTGAAACACTGAAGAACACTACAGATGGACAGTTGAGACTTTTACGTCTTTGCACATTTTCTTAAGTTTAGCTGTGAGAGTCAGGATAGGATTTTGGACACAGGGCAGAGAATTCTTTATTTTTGGATATTCTGAACCGAAATTCCTTTGTTTCGTTGAGGCAGGGAAACCCCTCACAGTGTTACAGCGATATAGTCTATCTCAAACCCTTTTTTTTGGTTTATGTTTTATTTTATTGGTTAAACAGTTAAACCTTTAACATTTCCATATTTAAATTTCCTTAGATGCTTATCATTTGCTGGTGGGGACTGGTCATCTTAGAATCGAGCCATTTAAATAACCGTTTTTCGAGAACCAATTTTCGCAATTTTTCACTAATTTTGTCCCATCTCAAAACCCAGTTTCAGGGGTTCATCAAATTTCAAAGCATCTATTGTCCGTCCCACTTTCTCAACTGTCAGTAGTCTCTCCCAATATTCTTCTTCCCTCTCTGATGAAATTTCAGTCACATGACTTCCCATTTCTGTCAGGTGTTTCACCCCCAAAGCTGGACAGTTAAACATGATATGTCTAATTGTCTTCAACAAGTCCTTGACTTCACAGGACCGAACATAAAATGTATTCTTCTCAATCAGTTTTTTCCTCAATTGTACTTCTCTGGAGGCCCAGATGTTCAATCTGCAACGCACCAGTAGGTCTCTGTAATGATATGATGGGAACTTCTTCAAATATGGGGGAAGAACATTCAGCGTTTTCCGCTCCCATATAATGTTATAATAGAATGTTTTTTCTCTATTCTTCTCCAGAGTTTCATCCCAATCCTTTTCCTGAAAATTTCTTTTTGCCTTATTAGGATTGTATTTCAAGATGTCATCTGAAATATTTAGCTGCTCCAAAAGGCTTTTGCATTTATTTTTCCAGCATTGAAGTGTCTTGTCTCTCTTTAACGACCCTGGCTGGGCCAGAATTTCAAATGGTACTGGTGGTTGGTCAAGAATACATTTCCGGTAGAGAGACAGGGTTTTCCATGATACTATTGAAGCCAGGGATTGCAGCTTTAGTTCATTTCTTATTTTATTTTATTTTATTTTTATTTAATATTTATATTGCGCCGGTAGCTCGCGAGCCTCGGGGCGCAGAAACAAGGACACGAGAACGGACGGAACAGATAGTGATTAGACAGAGCAGACGGGACAGTCACATAGAATTAAGCTAACTGAGGCATATGCCGTGATGGCCGTTTATTTGAAGATATGGGTTTTTACCTGTTTGCGAAAACGCGAGTAGTTGGTTTCCAGTCTAAGGTGGTCTGGTAGGTTGTTCCAAAGGTTGGCTGCAAGGGTTGGAAAGGTCTACCTAAGCCACTTTTGAGTTTGTGAGGTGACGTAGCAATTTTAACAAGTTGGGATGACCTCAGTGTTCTATTAGGAACGTATGGTTTGATCCTAGTTTTTAAGTAGATTGGTGCCTTTCCGTAGATGCATCTGTGAACGATGGTTAAGGTTTTGAAATGCACCCTATCTTCGATTTTCAGCCAATGAAGCTCTCTTCTGGAGTTGCTGATATGTTCTGTTTTAGTTTTGAGCTTGACAATTCTTACCGCGTTGTTCTGTACAATTTGGTAGCTTTGTAGGCATTGCTTGGAGGCACCCAGGACTAGAGCGTTGCCATAGTCAAGGCGCGATAAGATGGTGGCTCTTGCTATGGTCGCACAATTTTCCTCGGATATGAAAGGTCTGATGGCTTTTATTAGACGGAGGTGGTAGGCACAGTTTTTTTTGATGAACTGTACTTGGGCGTCCGCACCCAACGATGCTTCTAGCAGCATACCTAGGGTTTTAACCTTGCTTAGGACCGGAATGGGGGTATCTTTAATGTGGAAGGATGTGTAGGATGAGGGTAGCTTAGCACGAGCAGAGGATGAGCCGAAAATCATGAGTTCCGTTTTTTTTCCGTTTAGGCACATCCAATTGGAGTCCATCCATTGCTCCACGTGGTTGTATATCGTGGTAAGTTGCTCGCTATCTTTCTGATAATTGCCACTTAGTTCGAATACAAGCTGTGTGTCGTCAGCATAGTTAGTGAAATAGGTGTTTATGTGGTCTAGAACAAGGCATAGGTATTTTAAGTAAAGATTGAACAGTAGGAGTGACATACTGGCCCCTTGGGGAACTCCACAGAGGATTTCTTTTTCAAGGGAGAACTTGTCCCCCCAGTGCACTCTGGATATTCTGTTTTTTAGAAAGGACATTATCCATCTGATGGCTTCATCAGAGCAGTTGGTGGTCTTTTTTAGCGCATTCTGGAGTAGGTTATGGTCGAGGAGATCAAATGCGGCGCTGAGGTCGAGTAGAACGAGGAGGCCTGTCTTACCCTTGTCAATAATACCGAGCATTTTGGTCTGCAGATCTAACATGGCCGTCTCGGTACTGTGTGCGGGGCGAAAACCAGACTGCTGTGGGTGGAGGGAATTAGATTCCTCTACGTGTGCCTGGAGCTGCATGGTGGCGATCTTATCCATGATTTTGAGGATGAAGTTGCAGTTTGTTATGGGTCTGAGATTATTCGGATCGCGTTGGTCGAGATTGGGTTTTTTTACCAGAGGGGTTACTGTGACTTTTTTGATGGCATTAGGGACTTCCTGATCTCTAAAAGAGGCATTAATGATCTTTGTCAGGATGGGGGCGAAAATGTCTATGTTGTCCAATATTATCTTAGGTGGAATGATATTCTCTGCACAGGTAGTGGGTTTCATGGTCGCCAGTACTTTGATCATTTCGCTGTTGTTGATCTCTGTGAACTTGAAAGTTCCAATACCTGCTGTTGCAGTCTCAGCTGGCAGAGTAACTGTCGTTTTTTTGTTGGTCAGGGAATTTATGATGGCGTCCCTGGCTTTTGAAATTTTGTTGAAGAAGGCGATCTGGGTGGCATCGCATTCTTCTTGAGAGGGTAGGAAAGGAGGGGTAATGGCTTTGGGTTTTTCTATGGATTTGAGGATATTGAATAGTTTGCTGGTGGAATTGGTGGCTGTAGAAATCTGTTCGTTGTAGAAGTTTTTTTTGGCCTCGGTTATCATATGTTTATATATTATTTCGCTTTCCTTCCAGCGGGCTTTATTGGCTGATGAAGGATTTTTTAGCCATACATTTTCTCTGTTTCGTTTGTCCTTTTTTTGTTCTGCAAGTTCTTTGGAGAACCATTGTGGTTTTTTTTGGGTGGGTCTAGTTGATTTAGTTTGAAGGGGGGCAATTTGGTCCGTGAGTTTCTCGAGGTGACTAAGTAGATTTGCTAACGTTGTTTCGCAGGAGTCATTCTCGGTTTGGTTTTTATCCACCTCAGCTAGGCATTGTATGAGGTGGTTCCTATCAATGTTTTTGTAGTTACGGTGTGTCGAGAGGGTCGGGCAGTTAGGGGTTTTGGGTTTGGGAAGAGGCAGGGTGATGTGGAAGGATATGCTATGATGGTCTGACCAAATGCAGGGTTCAGTCTTAAACTCTCGGGTTTCGAGGTTGTTAGAGACGACCCAGTCAAGAAGATGGCCGTTGTCCATTGTGGGCTCTTGGTTGTTGATCTCAAAGTCAATGTTGTTTAGGGATCTTTGAAGTTTACTAGCTTCTTTGTCTTTTGTATCGCCAAACCAGCGGTTAAAGTCGCCCATGACTAGTGTGGCTGTGTTGGGTCCTTTAAGCATATTGAGTTGATGCGTTATTTCGTCGTTGAATTCTGGGGTGGACGTTGGGGGCCTGTATAGGACAATCAAGTTTAAACTACTGTTAGCCGTAGGGGTGTGTTTGAGGTGCAGTATTTCACAGCCTGTACATGCTATGCTGCTGGGAAACATATGTATAGAGTCTCTTGCGATGACTGCTACACCACCCCCCTGGCCTTCTTCTCTGTTTGAGTAGAAGATGGAGTAGCCTTCCGGGACTGCGATGTCGCAGGTGGGGCCGATAGGGTCCTTGAGCCAGGTTTCAGTTATGCAGAAGATGTCTATTTGTTCATTGACAATCCTGTCATGAACACATTGTGCATGTTTATTGAGAGAACGCGTGTTAAGCAAGCATATTTTTAGGTCTAGCTTATTTGAGGGGTGAAACTCGGGACTGTTCCGGGGGGGAACGGTCAATTTTTCTTTCTTGGGGGGCCTTTTGATGGCTGCTTTTTCCTTTGAGTCCTGACTGACTCGGTTAAGGGCAGTTTCTACCGCTTTTTGGTCCAGGTTAATGCGCGCAAGCTTACTGAGATCTAGCGCAAGCTTGTCGAGGGGGAGCAAACCCATGATTACCTGTGAGGATGTTACACCGGTCTATGGGGAGACGGGCAGCACTTTCCGCCCTGAACGCCGCGGACGGCGAGGACCGGCGCAGACCGGCTTGCCCCTGAAAGCGCCGGCGCTGAAAGCGCCTGACGTATCCAAAAATAGGCAGCAAGTGCTCTTGGGAGCTGTAGTTCCCAGAGCCTGTAGTTCAAAAATAAATGCAGCAGGAAGACAAAATACGAGTGCTTGCTCATTGCAGAAATGTCAGAAAATACTTTTAAACACACAAAGGTAAATCTAAGTTACAAAGTATTTCTAAAGCTATACGAAATGATTCCCAAAATGTGATTCAGAGTAAATGGCAGCAGGTTTAGAAAAATGGACAGTGCTTCTCTCCCTCCCACAAAATACACTTAGCTTTCTCCTGGGCCACGAGTGCCTTAGGGATAGATAAAGGAGGCCGGCGGGACCGGCGCAGACCGGCTTGCCCCTGAAAGCGCCGGCGCTGAAAGCGCCTGACGTATCCAAAAATAGGCAGCAAGTGCTCTTGGGAGCTGTAGTTCCCAGAGCCTGTAGTTCAAAAATAAATGCAGCAGGAAGACATGATTTCTACTTGCAGGGAGTTTGGCAATTTCAAGATTTTATGCCAAAAATATGCATCACAGACACTCCAAATTTCCCAACGGAGGGCCAGTAATGCCTCAGATCCGTAGGTAATTACTGCTACCACCTTTTGTTTATAAGATAGGCGTCAGGGAAAACTTCCCATACCTTCGATTTATTACTAGTCCCTGATTAGTTAAAGTCATTAGTTTTTCCCGGATCAAAGCATATTACCCCTCTTCGTTGCTGTTTTTATTTATCCTCACTCCTAGATATCGTATTGTATCCACCACTTCCAGTTTTTGATTGTCTAAGGTCCAGGTGTAGTTTTTCTTTTCACTCTTTTTTCCGTGGCTGGATTTAATTGTTGGTACCATGGATTTTTTTGTATTTATCTTCATCCTATTTTCTGCTAGATACTCTTTAAATGCCACTATCCGTCGCTGGAGGCCAATGGCCGTCTGGTCGATAAATACAGCGTCATCAGCATATAACACCCATGGCACTTCTGTACCTTCAATCTTTGGGACAAAAGCACGTACCCTTCCTTGTGAGGCCATCATGTTGGCCATGTGTATGACAAACAGGAAGGGTGCCAGTGCGCATCCCTGCTTTATCCCTCTGAAAGTCTTGATCTTTTTTGTCACTGACCCCTTTGCTGTTGTTTGAACCTGTGTACTGGTATTAGTGTAAAGGGCCTGAATGGCTTCTAATAGGTCGACCGGGCAGCCCCAGTTTTTCATCTTTGACCACAAGCGGTCACGGTTTATCCCATCGAACGCCTGTTCGAGATCTATAAAGCCTAAATAGATGGTTCTTTTTTTTTCAAGTGCTCTTGCTTTCAGGAGATTTAGTATGAACAGGTTCAATGATGTACCCACCCCAGTGATAAAGGCTGTTTGCCGCTTATCCAGGATTTCAGCCTTTTGTGCCCATTTTTTCAGATCTCTTAGCAGGATAGAGGCGAACAGTTTTCCTATTGAGTCCAGTAGGGCGATAGGCCTATAGTTTCTGGGATCGCCTCTATCCCCTTTTTTATAAATTGGCACAATAAAAGCCTCTCTCCATGATGTTGGAATTTTTCTGGATCGCCTTATTTGTTGGAACAATGACAATATTCGATCTGTCCATTCGTCACAGCTGTCCTTAAGCATCTTGTTTGAAATGCCATCTGGCCCAGCCGCCCTGGAACAGCTCAATTTTTTTAATCATCCCTGAGATGTCTTCGTGGTCAAATTCAATTGACCAAGGATTTACATAATGCTCTTTTTTCCCATCTCTTTTCACGTTTTCCGCCTCATATAGGGCTGTGTAGGGATTTATCAAATTTTCGTCTAAAACTTGCTTTACACCAATAGCTGATTGGCAGAGGTCCCTGTTATTTATTATGTCCCACAGGCTTCTTGCATTGGTCGTTTCCACTGCGGCTAGCATTTTTTCTGCATCCCCCTGGGCTCTTGTAGCACATAGCCAATTTTCATAAGTTTGCCGACACTTCCTCAGTTGTTCCTCTTTCTCCAGGTTGTTATTCTTTTTTATTTGTACAAGTTCAGCTCTGTATTTTTTCTTTCTGATAACTAAGGATTCGTCATACACGTGCTTCCTTGTAATTTTTATTGTTCTATTTGGATCATATTTGACCTCTAAAGCCTTCAACAGCCATCTGTATTCAACCAGGTTTTGCCTTTCCACAACCACACTGTTGTATTTCTCCACCAGCTTTGGTATCGATTGTTGTTTAATTCTTAATCGATTTCTACCCCAAGATACTTCCATTTCATCCATCTTCTTCACGTGTGCTTTTCTTATTTTCCAGGATAGTTCTATTTCCAGTAGGCTGTGGTCACTGTTTCCTTGCTTCTTAATTCTAAAAGTATTAACCCATTGCAGGGTATTGTTTCCCACAAAACAGTAATCCAAGCAGGCTCCACTCTTTCCACAGGACCAAGTGTTTGCCCCAGACAGATCACCTTTGGTTTGGCTGTTTAGCATCTTCATATCCCGAGTTCTCATTTCCTCCATCCATCTTTTTTCTTTACATACAAGTTGTTCGGTATCTTTTTTCTTTGCTTCTTTGTTCAATAGTTTGATTTTAAGATCGCCACTAAGTATGACGAGTTGGTCTTTATCCTCCATCATTGAATTATCAACGGCTTCAGTGATATGTTTTATATATACTTCCACTTTGGGCAGATTTTCACTCCAAAAGGTGTTAATTAATAACAACTTGGTTGGTCCTTCTTTTGGCTCTGACTTTATTGCTATTTTCAGAATTTGCACAAAAGGATTTGGGGTGAGGTGTTCCAGGACTTGTAAATTGCTATCCATCTTTTTTAGGGTCAGCAGGCCAGCAAAGGGTCTCCCCTTTTGGGCCAAATGTATATACACTTCATAACCCTTGCAAAGTGTAATTTTCCTTAACCATGATTCCTGTATGCATATGATATCATATTTGCCCAAAAAGCTACTTCCACCAGAAAATAGATGTTTAAAGCCTCTGGTGTTCCATGAGGCACAGTGGACATTTTTTATGGGCCCTCTTCGATCTATTGTTTTTCTTTGTAATTAAGGCATTTGCCATCCATGTTCAGCCGTCCATCTTATTTCTTCCTTCACTGGGTGTCTTTTTGCTTTTACCCAATTTACTTGAGTTATCCACAGTGAACCTCAGTTTTCTGACCAGGGCTTCTGAGGGGTATCCCCCCTTTTTCTTTGGGTCACTCACGGCTGATTCACTTGGATTTGTTATCCGTGGCATTATATGGTTGTTGGCACTCTTTTCTGCAGCAAAAATGTTTGCTCCTTGTTTTCTTGGTGTTGATTTTATTTCCTCTCTCAGATCCTTTTTGTCCTCCCTTGATACATTAGTTCTATTTTTTTTTCCATTCCTTTTGTTCATCATCTTTGAATTGATCAGGGTCCTTCTCTCCCTTTCTTTCTGTTTCTTTTACTCTACTTTCTTTTGGGCTGTTTTGCTTCACTTTCTCATCCAGAGCACCTAATCGATATCCCATCTTTTTTAGTTTCTCGGTAGCCTCCATCAAAGTTTGTTTTATCCTGTTTGAGTTTAAATGTAGTATGACCTGATAAAACTGCTCTTCAGTCACAAACTCCACTATTTTTATGTCCTCCGTTGAGACCTTCCGTAGGGTTGAAATTTGACTGAAGAGTGCCATCACCTATTTCCTATTTAATAAGACTCTTCTAGGACATTTCGATGTTGTTTCTAGTTTTAAATACCACCCTTTCTTTGGTCGATCTTTCCTTACACTCCATCCAGGAGATTTTTTTCTTTGATCCTTTTCAGTTTTTTGTTCCTCTTTTTTTTGTTTTTTTTTGTTTTTGCAGTGCCTTTTCCCAATGAGATTTTTTACCCTTTTCTTCATGTGTGTATTTCTTCCTTTTTTGTTCCAGCGTTTTTAAAGGGGTATCACTTTGCTGGTCCTTTTGGTAAATGTTTTCCTTTAATGGAATGACCCAGCCGTGATCTGCCTTTTCCTCCATTGTCATTTTTCTTCTTTGATTTTTCTGACCCATAGAATCTTTAGCTCTCACTGCATGGGAATCCTTTTCCCATTTTTCAATGACCTGCCAGTCAGATAAACTGATGTTGTACCATTCCTCGTCCTCCCTATTTCCGTCCATTATTTCAATAAGATCACTAAGCCCTGCATTTGACTCCTCGTCTGACCATTCCTCCTTCTCTGTTTCGATATCCTTTATAGAATTTGTTGCCTTGGCATCTGGGGGAGACGCTAACTCACTGAGTATCATTTCTCTTCTGGGTTTTCTGGCACATTGCAGACTTTCCTTTCTCGGTGGCGTTCTTATATTTCTCAATAAAGCTTTGGAGCCATTTGCTTTCTGTTTTTGGGCATTATTTTTTTGACTTTTTACCCTTTTCTGAATTTTTTACCTCCAATTTTTACGCCTGTAGATCCTGGTCATTAGGTGGCACCGAAGTTGTGCCTGCAAAAATTGAAAAATTGGGTTTTAGTATGGATTCCCCTCTCTTTTCTACCAGTCTGGTCGAGGAGATCAAGTCATTTGCCTACAGGCTTAGCTCTCTTTCTTTAGATTTTACACCATCCGCCTGGTTCAGTCTCAATGGGCCAATTCCAGGCTTTATTATTTTTGTCATGATGTTTTGCGGGTTTTCCTTTTTGCACAGAGTTCTCATCCATTTGCAGTCCTCTAATACTGCATCCATCAGTATTGATTTGTCATTAGCGTCTTTTCTTGCTAAATCGCGTAATCGATTTTGCCAGATTTGTGTTTGCTCTGCTTCCTTGTCCATTCTTATTTCAAGTCTCTTCAGAGAACTGTCCATTTCACTGTTGGTTTCTTTAATATGTATATTGGTCTGAGCCACTCCCTGCATGGAGTCCTTTACCCCTTCATATAATTTAAGGAATGGGGCAATGGAGATGGTTAGGGATGCCATGATCACATTTTGAATGTGAGCTTTGTCATTTAGCCTTTCAGTTCGACAAGATTCGCTAATTAACTGTAAGGCTTCCTCTTCAGTCATCCCTTCTAGAATCAGCCTCTTTTCCACTTGAAATGGAGTTTGGATTGTTTGATTCGCTGTTTGTTTTTGGTGGTGCTGGATCGGCCTTTGATCTTCTCCTTTTTCTTCCATATACTCCATGGGTATGTGCTCTTTATCTAGAGCTGCAATCTTTTCATTTATGAAAGAAAGGCTTTTCCTTCTCTCTCTTTCAATTTGCCAGCCTCGAGCTACTCAGATTTGCGGCCAATACATTTTTACTTTCAATACCACTCAAACTTCCAGATGGTTTCAGCCTCTCCTTGATAATCATGTTATTTTCATTAGTGGTTGCTGTCTTGTTTACTTCAGAATCTTCTTCTGTGGTCAAATGTAGGTACTCCCCTAATTTCTCCACTAATTGCCACACCTCCAGTCTCGCCACCATTTTCCCTTATTTTCTATATCGGGGTGAATTCGCCCCCTTGGTATTGATTTTCTACCGTATATGGCAGGAATATGTCCTTTATTATTGATTCAGGTTGTGCATCCTCTATTAACTCAAGGTCTGCAGGGTCCCAAGGGCCAACATCTTTCCATATGCCCCCCGACAACTTGTTTTGGCTAGGGAAGTGTTCCGCGATTTCTATTTCCCATTTTGAGGTCTCTGAAGCTGGTTTAGTCAATCCAGAATGGGGGTTTCCGTCATCTTTCTTTAAGGGATTGGAGCTTTTTTCTCTGGTCTCCGGAGCTTTCCCCTCCTTTTTGGGGGTAGCACAGGTTAGATCGATCTCTATTTCCGATTTGTGTCCCGAAATGGCAGTTTTTGAGTCCCTTTCTGTCAATGTTGTCAGAGTCCCCTCGGTGCGCTGTAGTCTCCTCCACAAGGGTGTTGCTGGTCATCAGGCTGCCCTGAGCTCTGACTGGGTTTGTGGGTATCTCATCACTGTTTCGATTCGTGTCATCTTCAGACCCACTTTGAAGATCTTTTTTTTCCAGTTCGTATCCCCCTTTACTACTATTTCACTGTTCTCCAGCTAGCACTAGTGCCATGAGTCCCATTCTATCTAGGGTGGGTTCCGAGGGCATGGTTGGGTGGTTACCACCCCCCATCAGGTTAAAGGTAGTTTTTGGTCCAAGGGGAGTCTCCGCCTCTTTGGGCTGCGAATCATTCTTTTGACTTTGTTCAGGCTCCAAGTCTGAGGTCGAGTCCTGGTCAGCCCCTACTGAAAAGCTCTTTCTTTTCTTTGTATTGAACGGTAATCTAGACTGTTTTAACACCGGCAGATCTTTCACTGTCAGCTTCATTTTGAAGCCAGAATTTCCCTCTACTCCTGGGAGGGAATTACATCTTTGCCTTACCTGTAGCCGTGTTCTTAGGCCCAAGGTCGGTGTTTCTTCCATCTGGTTTCCGTCCGGGGTGTTCTTCGTCGTTGTGCAGCTCCTCACACAATTACCTGAATAGTATAATCAGTGGCCTACCGCTCGACCAGCCAACCACCAAGTATATCGCTTTCGGTACAGACGCCCGCTTTCCGGCGGCACTGCAACAAAGCAGCCAAACAGCAAAACAGCAGTTGTATGAAAACTGCCACAAGCCCCTTGCGCGCACCTTTTGGGACTTTACGTTGAAACACTGAAGAACACTACAGATGGCCAGTTGAAAGACTTTTACATCTTTGCACATTTTCTTAAGTTCAGCTGTGAGAGTCAGGATAGGATTTTGGACACAGGGAGGAGAATTCTTTATTTTTGGACATTCTGAAACCAAAATTCCTTTGTTTCGTTGTGGCAGGGAAACCCCTCACAGTATTACAGCGATATAGGTCTTTCTCAAACCCTTTTTTGTACTTTAATAAAAGTCTATAGCAATCATCACAATGTCTCTGTGTCTGAGTCTTACTCCCGATTCATTACACTGCCCAGTGCTAAGCAGGCAAATACCATACCTGCTGAGTTCATCATATGCCTTTTGATGATATACAGCTGCACGCAGGAGAACTGCAAAGTATGCCATACTATGCATAACAGTTACGTTTATGAGTAACCTTTACCTGCATGGGATTTTAAATGCAGGGTAGGACTTTTACTGTGAATCATTATCACACACGAAAGCAAGAAATATAGATCCAGCCCACAAATCTCAAAATGATCCTATGTATTGTACAGTCCAACCAACTGTAAGGAGTTAACAAACATTTTAAATTGGCAAAAGCGCAAGCTGGTAAGACCCGTAGCCTAAACCACACCCACAAAGGTTATGTTGTTCTGGACTGCCCAACCTAGTACTCGGTTTTACTCTTGGAGTGCAGGATATTTTGGACAATGGCCCAAACAGCAAACAGCAATGATGTAAACAGACTCAGTATGTACCACTTCATTTGTTATAAAAAAATAATCTTCCTGCACTGCACAGGTTCTATGTTATTACTTGGTTGCAATCAGGTCGAGTTTATTTTCCTTTTTTCTTTTTTTTAAATTTGGACTCCCACACATCCTCTGTCCCAAACCCTCCGTTCTTCCCCTTAACCCTTAAAAACATGTACAAATTTAGAAGTTATTCAAAGCGTTTGCAACAAAGTGAATGACCACAAAGTAATTTACTTTGTTGAAACAACGGGTGACAGTGCAGCTACGTGGAATGCAGTCGCTTCCCACCCACGAATGTTCAGGGTCGCCCTTATTCATTACTCCACCATGAGAAAGCACATCCAAAGATTTCAAGAACCTTCTGCAACTGTCTGTTCTACTGAGGTGTTTATGCCCAGGGAGAGTTTACAAATTTCACTTGTGATTTTGCCAGCCTTTAATGGCGTTCCATCCAAAGATATTGGAGGTACATGGGCTGCAGCAGGTGGTATGCCTTTTTTCATTTTGCCATTTGCCAACACCAGAGCTGTAACCATGAGGAGGTTGAGTTCTTCTAATTGAAAATTTTTATAAGATGTGCCTATACCACTTGCTTTTATTTCGGTTGCATACTAATTGACCTTTTCACAATTCACCTCGGGAGAATTGACCTCGGGAGAATTTACCTAATTTAGAAGGTCAATTAGGACATATATGCAGGGGAAACCCCCTGCAACCCTGCACCCAATCCAAAACCCCCCGCAACCCCCCACCCAATCCCCTTATATTATTTATAATCCAAAACCAACCCAATACATATATACAATAACTAAAACAATATAAAGGTCAATTGTGCAGAAGGTCAATTAGGACCATTATAATTAGGTCAATTGCGCAAAAGGTCAATTGTAAAAGGTCAATTTGGGTAATACCTTTATTTCATATGTATTTCATATGTAAACTTCGCCATTTGAAAAGACTGCATGTAAATATGTAGTTATGTTTGAAGCATTCACATTACAGTCCAGTGTAGGTGTTTCTCATAGGGTGACAGCCAGGGATGTAATTTCACCAAAATGCTGGGGGTCGCGGAAGGGATGTCATTTGACCCTGCCCCCAAGTGACATCACAGGAAGTGATGTCATTTGACCCCACCCCCACATGACATCGCCGGACGTGGCATCCTAAGGCAGTATCCCTCGGTACACTAATGAAAAATATGGTTACAATATCAATGTAATATGACCCACAGTTCAACTCTCCATGGACAGATGAGATATATTTATTAAAGAAAAGTGGCCCAGCTATCAGATATTTGAACAAATTAACAATATTTAATAGTACCTTAATAATTGTCAAAAATAAGGACGTTTTTTAAAAACGTACTTCAAGATAGCAACAGGTATATGATGTATCTACTGCTCCTCTGCTGTTGTCCTTCTCATTTCCACTTCCTCCACTCACGTCTTCTGCTTTCCAGCCCTCTGCTCTTGTCTCACTTTTCCACCTCCACCATTCTGGCTTTCACTTCCTTCACTCCTCACCACACCAACTTAACCCTCTATCTATCCTCCTGCTCCGCATTCAGTTTCCTTGCACCCGCACACCCCCTATCCTGCTTGCATCTTTCATGGGCCTCCGTGGACAAGTCTGCAGTGTGTGCCACTGTTTTGATGGGCTTCAGCTGCCTGTGCAGGAGCTTGTTTTCCGATTCAGCACAGACTATACAAACTATCGTTTCCTCAGCTGCCTTGTTTGGGCACACCCAAAATGCATGTCTCACCTGGCTGAAGCCCCCTGTTCTTTGTGTAAGGTCCTCTGCAGCGCAGGTCCCTTGCCCTTCGCACCAGCCATCTGCCGATCCCGCTCGTGTAAAATATAGGCCCAATCCATTCTGGCAGCTCACACAATGTAAACCCTAATCGGTCTCCCACTCTTTGGTTTCACAGTAGATTGGTTCTGCTCTGCCTGCCCCCAGCAGTCTTGCAGTCTTAGCCTAATGCACAAAACTAAGGATCTATAAAATTGGACGGTTCAACCCAACACACCTGCTCTGCCAATGGGATTGTGTGGGTTTGGTGTTCCTCCTGCGCTGTTGTGAGCAGCTGTAGGTAAGGCTAACCCTAGGACGGGGACATGCAGGCCCCATCAACCCACATGCAACTTCAGGCTAATAATTCAGGCGTGCTGCCCATCAATTAATTATTCCACAGTGCTCGCCTGAACCGCTGCCCGCTCATTACGGATCATTTCTTGACAACAGCCTTCATGAATAAAACACATGAACCCACTTAAATACAAACAGACTTGAAAGGTTCTAATCCCCCCTCCGCTCCCTCTCCCTGGCCCCCAGCAACCTCAAGTCACCGGTGTGCTGCTAACAAGATCATCTGCCATCCTCGAATGCCCCCTGGGGACAGGTGTTGCTTGAGGTCGCAGGCTCGCAGCTCCACGACCGGCCTGGACAGGGTGCTCTGGAAATGCCACCTAACACACGCCAGAGAAGGCACCACAGTGTCGGCAAGAAAGGTGGCAAAGAGGACTCAATTTACCTGACCCAGGGCATAGGGTGCCACCGAGGGTGAAGCCCTGCCTCATCCACTTTTGGGCACCCAGAATAGGAATATGCTAGTTATCATATTCATGCAAAATGGTAACAAGGCACAAAGAAGTGAAAGGTAGATCTAAGAGGAGGCTGCCCACAAAGGGTTGGGGCCCCCAGTGCAGAACAAAAGGGCGCCCAAGGGAAATTGCCCTCAGGCAAGGTTTGGCCCTATAAGTTCAGGTGTTAGTGTGGACAAGGGGAGGGGCTCAGAAGCTGCAGCCAGCGCGTGGTGTTATTGAATGTGCTATATTGACACTGCAACAGAGAGGGCTACAGTAGCGTTTGAAGTGCATTGCTGGGTTCTGACACAAGCAGACTGGAAACACGGCCTTGGGGCTGCAGAAAAAAGGAAGTTTTGAATCTGCAAGAAGTGCATGCTACAATAGCGTACTGGCACATTGCTGGATTTAAGAAGCTGGTGACCTGGGTTTCATTCCCAAACCAGGAGGAAAATAATAAGGTGACAAATGTGTAAGCCGCAAATGCACACCTGGAGGGCAAAACTACCAGCTTTGCACTGTTTCCTGTGAAAGGAGCATTTTCATCCAGTCAGTGTATTTCAGTCACACGTCTGCTGTTGCTCAAACAGAGCATCAAATGACCCTTTTTCCATGCCCCATTGTCAGACTGGCGACACAGGGACCTTTGCTTGATGCTTTCAAAGTGCTGAAGCAATATCACAAGCAGAGCACAGCCATGTGGCAGGACCGCAGTGCAGCTCCAAAAAACAACAGGCTGACGCCACAGGTCCAGTCCCAGCCAGCCTCCCAGCCAGGCATCATGTGCTCAAGTGTGGCACTGCGCCTGACCCACCCAGCCAGCTGCCACAGACCCAATGTGCATGGTCGGCCTGTGCTGGCGCAGGGTTGGCGGCAGTGAGGCCAGGTCAGCCCGTTCTTGATGGCGTTATTCACATCTTGTGAAATTGACAAGAGTCTTGAGTGCGCGCCACAGGCGCGCCCCGCCCACCCCCTTGCACTGACTTCACTTAAATTTTGTTTTGTCTCTGCTGCCTGCAGCAAATCAATAACACATTCACACAAATCTATTCTCGTGACACCTGCAGCCGCGCGAGGGCCCCCTGAGCACGAGGCCCAGGGCAGTTTATCTCCCTAACCCCCCCTTGTGACAGACCTGGGGACCCTCCCCCAGACACAGGGAGAGGGGCCCTGAAACTGCCGCCTCCAGTCCCGCTTTGCTCTTCTTCCCCTGCCTCAGCCCCGGACGAACTCCAGCTATGGTTGCTAAGCAACCATAGCTCAAGTAACAGACATGAAGGCACCAGTGTGCCATGCTGCTGCTTCCACTGGCCTGGACTGGAGCCTGGAGCTTGCTGGTTTATAAATAGTTTGTAACAAACTATTCATCAAAAAGTGCTCCAGGCTCCGGTCCAGGCCAGAGGTCGCAAAAGTATGCCAGAGGTCGCTGGGGAAATGGCAGAGGTCACTCTTGCGACCTCTGACAACCCCCAATTGACGTCCCTGGTGACAGCAGGCAACTTGCAAGAAACCAGATATTAGCATTGAAACTAAAATTCCTCATTTCAACCTTCTGTCACTTGTGTCACGTTGACTGACACCTTATGTTCTGATCTCTTCCTCTAAAAGATTGTTTCTGACCGAACCGAAAGTAGACAATTACCCTCAACAAGTACTTCTAGGGGTCTTAACTGTAGAACACGCTGTCTTCTCCAAACCTTGTGCAAAAGAGATCTTAAAACACTCTTTCAACTTCATAACATAGAAGATAACAGGCTTGAATTAATAGATGGGAAGCAATAACTTTCTAATCATTAAAAACGTGCTTATGTTGTTATGGAGCCAAACTGGGCAACAAAATGGGGGTGACTGGGTGTAGTTTGGCCAAGGCAGACAGAGTCTGCTGAAGGTGCAGAATCTGGTGAAGGTGTCGAGTCTGGCAGAGAGTGAGTAACATTGGCAAGGGGGAACGCATGTATTAGTTGGGCCTAGGGCAGCAGAAAGCCTAAACACACCACTGCATGCAATTACTAGCTGATCTGCCCAGTGGGACAAGTCAAAGAATACTCTTCAGCAAAAGCGTCATCTCAAGTCGTGTGTTACAAGACAAATAAAAATTCTCAGACCCTAAACCCAAATAAAACAAAATTGGGCTTTGAAAAATTCACCTAAAAACGTCCAACAATGACATAAAGTCAACAGTAACAGGTGTTAACCGCCTAAGGAGACCCCCTCATCATCTTACAACAGTGAAGAAGCATATTAGGTTGGTGTCTTTTCAAGGGCCGCGGAACCCATTGAGTGAGCAATTCTTTAGCCAATCCATCCCAGAGTCCCTCATATTTTGCATCTGGACCTATCTTTGCCGGTGAGAGTTTCTTGACACCTCAGTCTGAGGGCCTCAAATCCAATTTGGCTATGGGTGTCAATGGTGGAACCTCCAGGGCCCGTCGTCCCTTGGGTTTCCTCCTCTTGTCTCTAGGGGTGTGCCCAAAGTGGGCATCATCTGGCTCCCTAGCTTCTAACGAATGGGTCTCGCTCGCTTCTTCCATCAATTCCTTTGCCTCGTTTTCTTAGGCAATTATGTAGTGGCGATTGCGAAAGTCAAAAATCAGTTTACAGGGGACCCCCCAGGCGATAGCAGACCTTTTGTGACTGAAACCAGGCAGTGACCCTTTGCAAGCACCAGCGGTTGGCCAAGGTCCTGGAATAGAGTGAGGGAGGCTCCTCCGGGCTGCAGCCATAATCGCCCCTTTGTGATGAAATAAGTGTACATGGGAAAGGATATCTGGCAGTAGGTTGTGTCTCTGTTGTGTAGAAGAAAAGACCTGGTGGGTCCTATCCAGGACTAGCTCTTCAGAGTTAGGGTGCTCAAGCAAAGATTTAAAGAGATCTCTCACGTATTCAGCCAACTCGTGATCTTGAACATTGTTTCTTCTCAACCTATTTTCTAGGTCAGCTTGTTTCGGCTAGATATCCACAAGGTGTTCTTCAAACCCCCCACTCGCTTCACCAACTCAGCATTATTGTAAGCCTGCTTACATACTGTGTTTTCAAGGTCATTTACGTGAGATTCAAGGCCCAGTAGGGGAGAATCCAGGTCCACAATTGACTTGGCCAGAGAGTCGTTGGAATATCTTATTTCCTGCTTTATCTACTGTGTGATATCCTGCTTGAAGGCTGGCAAGATGGCTTTAAAGTCCTGTTTGGAAAATACAGGATCAGCGCGTGCTGGTATGAGTGGGGCGAGTTGACCTCCGCCCTCACAGATTGCATCGCTGGTTTCATGGACTCCTGGGGGGTCAAAAATGTGGTGATGTCTGAGGACTTCCCCTTCGCCCCAGCTTTGGGCATTGCCAGTCGTGCCAAAAACGTCCCAGTGCTTGGGCCGAGAGATGTCCGGCCAAGACTGCTCTGGTTGCTCCCCGGGGTAAGGAGCATTCAGAGAAAGGGGTGTTCTATCTCAGCCAAGCACACAGTTATCCCCCGATGCAGCCCTGACGAGCCTAGGCAGTGAGGGCACCAAACATGGGGGGAGGGGATAGAGTATGATTGTGTCCCAGGGATTATCCAGGAGGGCATTGCAGGGCTTACTGTTGGTGTCTTGGAGCGGTTTCAAGGTGCAGGGATTGCCGATGAAGAGGAGGCCAACAGCACAGAGCGAGTCACCAGCCACAGATCTACCTGTGTGCGTTACTAGGAGCTTATACCCCAGTCAGTTTTCAGGAAGCATTGTGTCTCAAGACCACAGATCTTGGCCACTTTCCTGAAAGATGGAAGGCGCAAAGGGCACCAGCCATATTTCAAGTGCCTCAGGAAGGGCAGAAGATTACATGGTAGTGAAGTCTGCTCCGTCGGAGCAGGCAAGGAGAGCTGCCTCTGCAACGCTGCTTCTTCCCCTCCACACCACAGCTGCTGGGGCCCCAGCTCCTCCGGCACAGCCCGGTCTGGTCTTTTCACAAACACGGGGGGCGTCAGAATCCCTCTAGATGGCGGAAAGGGTGTGGGGGACCAAAGCGGATCAGAGGTGCTGCAGCACCGAGACCTCGGGTGGGTGTGGGGTCACTCCGTCCCGCTCCTCACCTGCAGGGATGACCGGGGGCTCAGCTGCACTCCGCCCTGAATGCAGTTCCACCAGCAGCAGCCATGTAGAAGGCAAAAGCGGGATGACACGCTTGTTCCTCTCCTGAGATTCTGCTGGGGCTTGTACTCAAAGGCTGGAGTCCACCTTCATCCAGGGAGAGCAGACATCCAGGGAGAGCAGACATCAGAGCAGAGGATCACAGCGCCCCCATCTCAGGCTGCCATTTCCCTCTTGCTCCGTGCCATCCGACGCCAGGGCTGAAATCTATTAATTTGTGGCTTGTTGGTAGCAATTTCGCCCCCGAGTTGAGGGCCAAGGTCAGGGACACCAATTGCATTGATGAGGGGGGAATAAAATCTGAAATCTTACGGCAACATCAGTAGATCGGATGCCCCGTTGCGGAGCTTACAGCAGACATGACTGCATGGCGTGCCACCTAGGCACGCCCCACGCAACCACTCTTTAAGGCAGTTCTTCAACCTTAAGTATCTGTAAGGGTCTGTATTCCCACAGAGATACTACCTACTCCGGTTGGGAATCACTATTGGTCATATGCAACCTTCCTTTGATGCCTTAAGATCTTACAGTAATTTTGAAAACTTTCTCCCTTTCATTGGAGACATGCGACCACTCCACCAATATTTAACAGTTCGACAATGGAAAATGAAAGGCTTTTCTTCACACATGAACACCAGAGCTTTCTCTAGAAGTGTGTGTGATACATTTCCATTGAAAAGATTAACTTTCACAATGACTAACAGTTTGTACTCGCTTCTACTCTTACGCAGGCCACTTAAGAGCTGGTAACAGTTGCCGGCAAGAGTTTATGAGTGAACCTGAACGTCAAGCTTCACTCACCTGCTCCAGGAACACTGCGGCTGCTGGCTGCTCCAACTTCCCGATGACTCCTTCTACTACTATGACTTCAGGCACGTTTGCCACCCACATCCCTCTGCAACATGGGTGTCTCCGGTCCAGCCACACCAACAGGCAGTCTCCTGCACGCCTCTGTCCCTCGGCTTGCTTCTTGCCATGGGTTTTGGGCTTCAGCATGGTCATGGCTCTGCAATTACAGCCACTAGGTGCACCTTGGAAGACCTTCACTTTCAGCACGTCTCTCTCAGTGCAGCCATGGCTAGGCAGGCTTTGTGAACACAGGACCCTCTCATAACTTGCAGCTGCAATCTGCTCTCTCAGTGTCCCAGTGTCCCATAAGTGATCACACTTCTTCATGAACTGTCAGCCTTGTGCTCTTCTCCTTCTACTACTACTGCCAGCCTTCGAACTCCTGCTCCAGCTCCTCCCCCTTCCTGCTTCTCCCTCCTGCTGCAGCCTTTTACGCCTCTTAGGTGGGGCAATTGATTTCAGGTGCAGGCCATTAATTACCTGACACTGGCAAAGGTTGTTAGGCCTGATTGCCTGTCCGCTACTCCTGCATGCCTCTCCAGCCCTCTTCTACGTCTCGTCAGTTCCTATGGGATTCTGGGACATCTCTTGATCAAATTTTTAAGGGTAGATTTAATTCCCTTAGTAATTGTGCCGCGGTAATTGCACCGAAAAGGGACGGAAAGTCTGCAGATTTACCTCAAGCTCATAGCTCGAGGTGAATCCTCCAACTTTCCGCCATACTTGTAGTTGGGCAGTGCAGTGATGCAGCGTCAATGCTATTACCACTGCATTTTTACTGCACCGCCCAACCCGTGATGAGGCCCAAGTCTGTTATTCTGATCTTGTTAAAAAGCCTAAATTACACTATTAGCTAACTCTAGCCTTTCATTTAACAGTACGGGAAGGAAGAACAGTGAAGGAAGACAGACTACTCCTTTATTGAATGTTCAAAAGACTGCGATGAAGAAGAGCATGATAACCTTACAGAGAAGCATGAAGAGGGTTCCCACAGCCAGACCGACGTTACACTGGGGAGGTCCAAGCTATATAAAATAGAGACTAACAAGGGACTAGAGTGAAGTTGGAAGGAGAGGTTCTCCTGCAAGGTTGCAAATGGGCTTCGGGAGACTGCAGCTAGGCAGCAAGGCAGTCTCCAGTTTAACAGAGACAAACAGCAGGATGCCCGGACTACATCTTGCAAGTCTGGGCGTCAGCTGGAACTTCTGGTGGCCGCAAGATGTTTTGCAGTCATGCTGTATTGAGAAGGAGTTTTCCGAAGCCTCCTTGTGGACATAGGTCTAAGGGTTCTCAGAAGCCTGGCAAACCCTTTATTTCCGTGCCTTCGCAAAAGTCCTGACGCCAAATGTGTTGGGGCCAGGCTATACTGGTTCTGGCCAGCTTGGAAGGCCATATCTACTGACCTGTGAATGAACCGGATTGTTTGTTGGGTATACCAGATCGAATTTGTCTCACATCCTCCGTGCTCAGGAGCTTTGGAGACTCTGTTTCCAAGGAGCACGGAGTGTGCTTTGGCCATGACCCAGAGTGTCCTGGAACTATTGACAAGGAGGCAATCCAGGGGGTTCCCAGGAGGGAGAGGGCTAAAGGGTTCTACTGTGTTATAAACCCAATGCCAAGTTCTGTCTGATCATTGACCTCAAGAGGCTGAACAAGTTTTTACAGACTCTGCATTTCAAAATGGAGAGCCTGCAGAAGATCATCCAATTGATCAAGACATTGGATTTGTTGGTGTCCTTGGATCTCCTGAAAGGGGCCCTTAGGGGTCCCTCGCGATATGGAAACAAGGCAATAACCATACACAAAAGGATGCACCAGGCACGAGGTTCAAATTCCCAATGCTAGGGTTTATTGCAAGCAAAATAGTCCCAATTGGCCAACTGTGGTCTCACGCCCCGCGACGTGTATTCTCTAGACCTCGAGGGACGCAAGAGAGCGAGTTACGTACATCAGTTACATATATACAAAATGCATATCATACAATCAGCTATGTCATGCTTAACACCCCCCTTTTATTGAGTTTCTTTGAACTCGGGATGATGATGGACATTTCCGACGAGTATGACAATTATGACACTGTCGATGTCTATTCTAGTAACAATGTGCAATTTAGAAAGTGCAGAGGCATCTTCTAGTTGTTGAACAGAACACAGTGCTTCTGTTCTTGGAAGCAAGCTGCACACGGGGGAAGAGTCACATTCCAAGCTTTGCTATCTATGAGGTGCTATTTGTGTCCTGGGAGCCGACACGCTCTAAAGGGTTTTGTGAAGGGGGGCCGTAAGAAGAGCATAATTCAAGCCTTTAGCTGCTTTGTTCTAACATATTCTACCACAGTACGAGACTGGCTGGCAGCTGTGAAATGATTAAATGCCCTGCAGCGCTCCCTCAAGGCTACAGAGAGGGAGCGTGGGCATTCCATCTTTCTTCGTCGAGGGGTGAGGGCAGGAGCCCCCCCAGCCCAGCAGAGGATCCAGGCTCCTAGCGAGCAACACGGACAGGGCCTGCCCGACCCTGTCCCCATACGGCGCCTGACTCGGCCATGCCGGGCACGGCGCGGCGCGAAACCGAGGCTGAGCCTCGATTACATCAGCTGGATCCGCCGGCAGGCGGATTCGCCGGCGGCCAGTCCGAAGGCCATACAAAGGCCTGTTCCTGCGCCCCAGATCCCCCCATTCCATCTTTCTTCGTCGAGGGGTGAGGGCAGGAGCCCCCCCAGCCCAGCAGAGGATCCAGGCTCCTAGCGAGCAACACGGACAGGGCCTGCCTGACCCTGTCCCCATACGGCGCCTGACTCGCCCATGCCGGGCGCGGCGCGGCGCGAAACCGAGGCTGAGCCTCGATTACATCAGCTGGATCCGCCGGCAGGCGGATTCGCTGGCGGCCAGTCCGAAGGCCATACAAAGGCCTGTTCCTGCGCCTGTTACGCGTAGGGAAGCGCGGCGTGGCCACCCCCCCTGCACATTTTTACTACTCTCCAACCGATAGACTACCACTCGGACAATGAAAACGTACTGTAAGTACATGCCAGCACTGGAGACACTACTGTATGCTTGTAATTTTAACCCCTTCTACTGAAATGTGCTCACGGTCTCTAATACTGGTCGCCTACAGACCACATTAGACTGCCATATTGTGCTCTTTGGTCGCCTACAGACCACATTAGACTGCTGTATTGTGCCCTTTGGTCGCCTACAGACCACATTAGACTGCCATATTGTGCCCTTGGTCGCCCACAGACCACATTAGACTGCCATATTGTGCCCTTTGGTCGCCTACAGACCACATTAGACTGCCATATTGTGCCCTTGGTCGCCTACAGACCACATTAGACTGCCATATTGTGCCCTTTGGTCGCCTACAGACCACATTAGACTGCCATATTGTGCTCTTTGGTCGCCTACAGACCACATTAGACTGCTGTATTGTGCCCTTTGGTCGCCTACAGACCACATTAGACTGCCATGTTGTGCTCTTTGGTCGCCTACAGACCACATTAGACTGCCATATTGTGCCCTTTGGTCGCCTACAGACCACATTAGACTGCCATATTGTGCCCTTTGGTCGCCTACAGACCACATTAGACTGCTGTATTGTGCCCTTTGGTCGCCTACAGACCACATTAGACTGCTGTATTGTGCCCTTTGGTCGCCTACAGACCACATTAGACTGCTGTATTGTGCCCTTTGGTCGCCTACAGACCACATTAGACTGCTGTATTGTGCCCTTTGGTCGCCTACAGACCACATTAGACTGCTGTATTGTGCCCAGGATCACCTACAGACTACATTAGACTGCTGTATTGTGCCCTTTGGTCGCATACAGACCACTTTGAGGAGTTAGCACTGTGCCTTATGGTCGCAGCTCGCCCTGACACTAATCCAATATGCAAACTTGGTTGCCCCTCATCATGTTCCCGTTCTGCATTCTCCCCAACCACACACCCTGCTTGGCCCACTACTACTGGCCCCATAATAACGGTCTCAGCAAGCCGGCATGCCCCCGGCATCACCCTATCCCATGTCCTACACCGTTCCTTCCCTCTACTCCCCCATTCCCAAACAGCGCAAGTCTTACTCCTAGGACCTATCTGAATACCATCAAGCATCATGCTATCAGCCCTGATCCAATCTCACATGTATTGCCCACAGCAGAGTCACCTCACCACAGCCATACCGAAAAATTCTCTAACCCTGTGATAGGTGTAGCAAGACACTTCCGATTAAGGTCTCGTACCTTCAACCACCCCAACCCAGTCAAATATGAACACACACCTCCCAAACAAATTAAGCCCAGAGTACCTCCCCCTCATCAAAACCATACTCCTAGCCAGAAACCCAACACTACTTCCAAACCAGCTCCGGACACCCCCAATAAATTACTATCCACCTTTAAAGGAGCGCTTATCAATGCCCGCTCTTTAGGGGCGCATGCTATAGAAGTTCACGACCTCATTATGGAATCACAGCTCGACATACTAGTAGTCACAGAGTCCTGGCTCCATCAAGCATCAGGTCCACTACTAACTCTGGCAATCCCATCCGACTACACCATATTCAGAACAGATAGGACCCACTCACAAGGAGGCGGTGTTGCTATTATAGCCAAGACTAAATTACAGCTTAGATCTTGTCCCATTGAAAGTATTGAAGGGTATGAAACATTACTTGTAAAATTTCCCATAAATGCCAAAACTACTATTAACTTAATAGTAATTTATAGAGCACCTAGCCCCAACAACCACCCAGAGACTGAAATTCCGTTGCTATTAGCTCCACTAATAAAACCTAGCTCGAAATACATCATCCTGGGTGACCTTAACCTAGGTTTCAATGACAGCCAAGATGCCAAAGCAGAATCACTGCACTCCGCCCTGAAGGACATGGGTTTCAGCCAACTAGTTAATGCACCCACACATATCAAAGGCAGGACTCTTGATTGGATCCTCTCCCTTAATACCCCCGTAACCATTGAGGTCATCTCCCCTCTTACTTGGACCGATCACCATAACATTGTATTTACAATCAATCCCTCCGAACCCACACAAAAGAAACCTAAAACTATGATTACCTATGAAACTAGAAACGCCCGCAAACTCACGCCAGAAAACTTCACGCCTCCTCTTTCAAAAATCCTAGCTTCTACCTCGATCACCAGTGACAACCCCTGCCTCCTAGCAGACATATATCACAACTGCCTCACTGCAACCATTAATGCTATAGCACCGCTCACCACCAAGGCAAAACGCTCAGACAAGCGATCTAGCTTCTGGTTCAATGATGATCTTATCGCCCTCAGAAGAACCAAACGCGCGTGTGAACATGCCTACAGAAAGCATCCTACTGCAGAGGCAGAAAAAGCCTACCTAGAAATAAACAAAACCTATAAAACAGCTACTATTACCTACAAATCTAATGCGTATAATAATAGGATCAGCAATGCTACTTCAGATACCAAGGAATTATTTGCCATTCTAAAAGAATTGGAAAACCCCACTCCAGCCATAAACCCAACCTTCCCCAGCAAGGAATGGTGCACCACTATACAAGACGCACTAACAGCCAAAATTGAACTACTCCAAATAAAAATCACATCCAAAAAACAATCACTAGCCAACAAACCTGCCCTCCTTAACCTAAATCGACCACATCAGGAATTCACCAGCGCCCCATTCCATTTCACACCAGTATCCCAAAATGTAGTGTTTGACACCATCGCCAAACTTAAAGCCTCCAACTGCAAAGGCGATTCTGTCCCCGCATCAGTAGTCAAATCCTGCGCTCACACCCTCACCCCCATTATCACCAACTTCGTCAACGCTTCCTTCAATACTAACCTAGTACCAGCTAGCATTAAAGAAGCCTGGGTCACCCCTCTCCTGAAAAAACCTACCCTAGACCCCACTGTGCCCACTAATAACAGGCCAATAACAACTGTCCCATTTCTCCTCAAAATATTGGATAAATTAGCATACAACCAAGTCCAAACTCACCTCGAACAAAACCACCTCCTTGGCACGAGGCAATCAGGCTTCCGCCCCAACCATAGCACAGAAACGGCGCTCCTTGACTTAAAAATCCAGATGGATACCATCAGAGACTCAGGGAAACTCTGCATCCTCCTCCTACTCGATCTCTCCGCAGCGTTTGATTTAGTAGACCATAATAAACTGTGCGCCACACTAGCTAAAGACTTCAACTTCTCCACCGAAGCTACTACCTGGATCAAATCCTTTCTTGCTGACCGCACCTCCAGGGTCGCCATAGGTAAACAAGCCGCCAACCCCATCATAGTACCCATTGGTGTCCCCCAAGGTTCCTGTCTCTCACCAACATTATACAATGCATACACTAAACTCCTCTTCTCAGCGCTAGACGACATGGGTGTCATCTACACCAACTTTGCAGATGACACCCAGATCCTCATCCCTTTATCGGGAGACTACACTCAAGACACCGACACTATCAACAAAATATATGCCATAATCCAAAATTGGATGGCACTAAATAGCCTCTGTCTCAATGATAAGAAGACTGAGGTTCTCATTGTGGGCTCCCAATCCAAAATAGAAGCATTACATCCTGATTACTCATCCATCAACATTGATGGCACAAACATATCAGTACTCAAACAAGTGAAAACACTAGGTGTCTACCTTGATGCCAACCTCACCATGACCAAGCACATCAACGCCCTCTCTTCCTCTACATCCTACACCGCAAAACTTATTGCTCTCAGTCGCCAATTCTTGATACTCACCAATTGTATCACGCTGGCAAGAGCTTTAATCTTATCCAGGCTCGACTACTGCAACGTACTCTACCTGGGTACCTCAAAAGCCAATCTAAACAAACTACAGCTTATCCAAAATAAAGCCCTTCGGGCAGCCCTTGGAATAAGGAAGTCAGATCATATCTCAAATATTAGAAGAAACCATCACTGGCTCCCCATCAAAGCCAGGGTCACATTCAAAGCTCTGTGCGTCACATTCAAATGCATCCACTCATGTGTCCCCATCTACCTCAACCACGCCATCACCAGAAAAGTATCTAAGAGGCCCCTCAGATCTAACAGTCAATTACTCCTAGCTATCCCCCGCTACAAGACAACCAAGGCAGGAGGCAGTAGTTTCCAATACCTCGCACCCACATATTGGAACACTCTTCCCCTCCCCATCAAAAATGAGCAAACATTCTCAGGTTTCAAGAAATCCCTGAAAACGTGGCTATTTAACCAAGACTAAAAAATCCCCCTCCATGCTTCAGGAAATATCATTGTACTGAAACCCTGCATTTAATGTCTTCGTGTATGATTATTTTGTATTCACATGCACTGCGCCCGATTGGCAAAGTCCAAGAAATGTTTTAACCAAGCTGTCTGTAACATCGCCGTGGTACCCAAGGGTTTGGGCGAGTAATAAATGCAATAAATAAATAAATAAATAAATTCCTTCCTGGGCTGCTCATGAGGAGTTTCAACGAACTCCTCAGTCCCGCGGCCTTGCCCTTTCATATCCAGACAACAATGTTAACAGTTGAGCAGAGTAAGCAGAATTTGCAAGAATTGCAGGCTGCAAAGCAGTTTAGACAGAAAGCAATGAGCAATGGTTAACAAACAAAATGGCGATTCTTGCTACGTTTAAAATGGCCACTTGTTGGTCAAGCATAGCAGTCTATATTTCTATAATTCTGTGCATAAGCCGGTTGGCCTTCGGCCATCAAGATACTTCTATCATCAAATGAAGGGTATTTCATTTTCCCAGATTGACAAACCCTCCTTTTGGCCGTATGCCAAACGTCTTATTCATTCATCGTATCTGGGGTATCTATGTCTGAACCTTTCATGCTATCATAAGCATCATCTTTATCATTAATGTCCATAGCCATGAATTGTTTTATTGTTTTTGTTTCATCAATGTCTCTGTTATTTTGGCCATGCGTTTGTTTTCCTCGCGACACCATGTGCATACATCCCTTAGTACATCCCTCAGTTGTCTCAGTGCAAACGATTGGTAGGCATTGTATGCAACAACAACATGTTATGAATATATCAAATACCACCACTAGTATCGAAATTAGCTTCCATCCCCAGGACCGCAATAGTCCCCAAAACCAAGACCCTATTCCCCAACCCCCTTCTTCAGTAGAGAGTGTGGAACTTAGGACATATCATTTCCGGATTGCTTTAAATATCGTAGGGGAGTAATCATCTATAAACACACAGCATGCAGTTTTTACGAGTTTGCAAACTCCCCCACAATCAACTAATATTATATCAAGACCATTCTATTTTGTAGTGCCATTAGCCTAATTCCTTTTTCTTCCAACGTCATGTTGTATAAGATATCTGTTGTTGTATCTATTGTATTTTTTAGTATTCTGGACAGTTTCCTTATGTTATAGGAGTTTTCTATTTGGGCCAAGAATGGTATAAATGATTTGGCTATATCCATTGCTATCATTCCATCTTCACTACTCCTTCGGGTTCTACCTCTTAACCGCCTCACTACTTCTGCAGTTTCTAAGAGGAACACTCCTGGGAATAGTAGACCTAAGTAACACGTACCTCCCCAGTTTCTAGGTAACCATGGATATGCTTTTTCCCCACATATAAAGTAAACAGGGTCCCGTACGTACACAGGTTCTATTTCGTGCTTTAAAACCACTGTGTTCAGGCAGCTGCTAAACCTTCCTACTTTATAGGAACCTTTTTTCTTTAAACATAGGGGAGCAGTTTTTGGGCTGTAATCTACTGTATAGGCAGGGGGCACAGCATCTTTATTCCATTCATCCCTTATTCAAAATGTCATTACTGATGTTTCTTCTGCTGGCGGGGTCAGTCTATTCTACCTATGTAATCTATCTAGTCTTGTTGTCTTTCGTATATTTTTCCTCATGGGATCTGGTGATAACACGCGAGCTTTGTGAAATATGGAACAACCCACAGGTCTCATGATCACTTCCTCAAATTCATTCATATTGGTCTCATCTAGCTGACCAGTATTGCTCTTGTTCCATTTCCCAAAGAACATTGCACTCAACGATACTTCACATGAATAAACCAATGATAACGGTTGTACATACCAGCCTATCCCTTTCCCACCGTGTTGTGGTAAATGGGCACAAACCCAGCAATCTTTTTTCTTTAAAACCGCATGGGTCATGTTCATGATGAGCAACAATGTATTGTTGCCATATCCTTCTCTATGTCTTTTTTCCATTGGGGACAAAGTACCAGTGATTACATGAACCGGGCTTTCAGTAGCTGCTTTTAGCAAAAGGGTTTCTAATGGGTGCGCAGACTCCAGGAACCATAGTGTAATAGCTATTATTGTGGGTACTACCATACTTAGAGCACACAGGACCAATGTCCAAATCAGCACCTGATTCCTTTTACTATGCTTTTTTCCTAAATTTACAGTCTCTAAAACTATCATCTTTTCAGCAGGGGTGCAGGAGGAGGCTGAAACCGATCTTGACTTATTCTTCATCGTCCTTCTTCTTGCTGGCAAAGTTCGTTGCAAATTTCTCTCGTTTTTGATGCCAAAAGTTCAATGAAAATGTCACAGTTCAATTCTGCCAACCCTTTCACAGCCTAGATCACTTATCCCCTCCGAGCAAGATTAGTTGTTCTTTCTCCCACTGTTCAGACGATTTCTGAACATTTCTTTATTGACAGAGTACTATGTCCATCCAGCTTGTCCCACTCTGGCTTAGGACACATGTACTCTATCAGCCTTAGTACTTATGTGCGTCCAGCTTGTCCTGCTCTGGCTCCTGACACATGTACTTTATTATAAGCGCACAGAGGAGCCGTGAGTCTTGAATTGTCCGATTTGCACAACTCTCACACTTCTCTCCTCTACGCCCCTGGTTCCTACTCCGTCCGTGAGTGGAACCAAAGGCAAAAGATAAGCACCAAAGATCTGTGGATCACTTTGCCTGTTGAGGCCGCAAATTATACCGTTTCACTCCTGGTATTGTATGATCCGTGAATAGTGCCGTTGTACTTCCAGTATCAGGCTCAGTGTCAGCCTGCGGCGCAATGATGAGTAGCAATGAGCGCCGTGGTAATGATGTAGTTTCTTTCTCTGGCCTTGGTGCGTTTGCAGAAGCCGGTGGGCGCCAAAGGGGTACACGCGTTGTTTCTGCTCGTGTTTGCAATGCAGAGTTTGTGTCGCTCGGCAGTAATGTTGTTTCTGCTGAGCAACGTTGGGGCACTTTTCGCCCTTTCCCCTTCCTGGCAGCCTCCTCAGGCTCTGTTTCGAGTTTCACTTCTCGCTTAGCCTTTGTTTCAATTTTCACTTCTCGCTCGGGCTGATGCTGTGGCAGTGGACTGGCAACAGTTTCTTTCATTTCCGAGACCGTTTCCTTTCTCTGGTCGTCGGAAGTTGTCAGCAGTCCTGGAAATCTTTTGGCATGTGTCGCATGGATCCATGCCTTGCGACCGTCCACTCGAATAGCCGTCTGTGTCGCCAAAAGTACTTGGTAGGGGCCGCGCCACCTGAGTGCTAATGACTCCTTTCGTTCAAAAATTTTCAGCAGCACCCAGTCTCCTGGCTCCAGCGCGTGCCCCGGGCCTGTGTACCTCACTGGTAACGCCTCCTGCACCTGCTGATGAATCAAACGCAATTTATGCATTAAAAGGCCACAGTACGTGCTTAACACAGGATGCTCGACCTCACATAATCTTTTGGGCTGCGGTGCGCACCATACATTTGCCGGTCTCCCCATTATAATTTCGTAGGGGGAGAGCCCAGTTTTAGCCTGCACAGACGTGCGCATGCACAATAGCGCTAGGGGTAATGCATCCACCCAACTCAACTTGCTCCCAGCACAAATTTTAGCTATCTTTGACTTTAAGATACCGTTATGTCTCACAACAAGCCCGGCAGAACTGGGATGCCTGGAGCTGTGGAATCGCTGTCAATCTGTAGACCTGCACAGATCTGTAGTACTACTGCGCCCACGAAGTGTGGGCCGTTGTCTGACCACAGGACACGGGGCAGCCCGAACCGGGAGAAATACTCCTTTAACATTACTTTTGCCGTTGACATGGCAGTACAGTCTTTTAAAGGATATGCCTCCACCCACTTGCTAAATGCACAAATCACCACTAACACATATTTGTAGTTCTGGCACCGTTCCATTTCTATGAAATCAAAATGGATCACCTCGAATGGCATAGAGGGTGGGCCAAAACTACCTACTGGAGTCACGGTTCCCTTCCCTACATTGTGTTGCAGGCACGTAATACAATTCTGCACTAGCCTTTCTGCATTCTTTTTTTTGTGCTCATTTTTCCATATTGTGGATAAATGCTGTACCATTTTCTTCGCGCAAATGTGGGTAGGACTATGCGCCATTGTAACCATTGCGGTTACGTAACAATTTGGGAACATCCAGTTCTTGGTCACTTTGTCCACCCAACATCCTTCCAAATCTAACTCAGCAGAGCCCTCAGCCCACCCCTGAATCTCTTCGGTCGTGGCCTCAGCCTGCATTTCTTTGACTGTGGCAACTCCATTCTCTATCATACAAGGTACTTCCTCAGTCTGTACTGTCATCATTTTATTTCCCAAATCAGTGGCTGTTTGTTTTGCAATCATGTCTGCAAATGCGTTTCCCTCTCCCACTTTACATGTTACTTTTTTATGCGCCTTGCATTTCACTATAGCTAAGCGCTTTGGAAACGTGAGTGCAGACAACAATCGTACAATCAAAGGCCCATGCTGAATCCTGGCCCCATGTGATGTCAAGAAACCCCTCTCAGCCCAGAGTTGACCAAAGTTGTGAACCACCCCGAATGCGTACTGACTGTCAGTATATATGTTTACATTCAAATTTTCAGAGAGTTCACAGGCTCGGGTCAGTGCTATTATTTCTGCAGCTTGTGCCGAATTGTGGGGGATTCTTCTGCTTTCTACAACACTCTCTAGGGTAGTAATTGCATATGCGGCAGTTGATGTGCCATCAGGTAATTTAAAACAAGAGCCATCACAAAACAACTCCCCATCTGGCTCTTTCTGTGAGATGTTGCTCAAGTCAACTCTTCCCTTTGTTTCTTCTTCAGTGACCATTAAACAATCATGGGGTGGTGATTCGTTGTCACCAATTTCTGCGATGGGCAGTGGCATTAATTCTGCAGGATTCAATGTGCTACACCTCATAATTTGGATGTGGGGTGCAAACAAGATGAGCTCATATCTTGTTAGTCTAGCAGAGGTGAGGTGTTGCGTCTGTGTTCTGTTTAATAGAACGGCTATGGCATGTGGCACCATCAGAATTAAAGTATGCCCCAATACCATTCCTTCCGTTTGTTTCACTGACGCAGCAGCCGCTGCAACAGATCGCAAACATCGTGGTAGTGCGCGCGCTACAGGGTCCAGCGCAGAAGAATAATAGCCGCACGGCCTATTTCTTCCACCTTGTTCCTGTGTCAAAACCGCCAATGCACATCCTTCACTCTCGCTCACAAATAGTCTAAATATTTTCTTGTAGTTTGGTGTGCCTAAAACTGGCGCGGAACATAATGCAACTTTCAATTGTTCAAACGCTTTCTGACATTCCTCATCCCACTGTAAAGGCATCACTGCATCCTTTTTAGTTAATTTTAGCATCGGCTTCACAATCAACGCAAAATTACTGATCCACTGCCGACAATAAGAGGCCATGCCTATTACAGCTCTTACTCCTTTTTGAGTTTTTGGAATAGGCATACTAGAAATGCTTTCTATGCGTTCTGGTGTTAATCTTCTCCCTTCTTTCGAAAGTAGGTAACCAAAATAAGACACCTCCTTTTGATTATACTGGAATTTCTTCAAACTTGCCTTGTGACCATGGGTCGCTAGGTGTGTAAATAGTAATATAGTACTTTCTTTGCAGATCTCTTTTGTGTCAGCAGCTAGTAACAAGTCATCTATGTACTGCAAGAGTGCGCAACCTGTAGTTCTAGCATATCTAGCTGTTCCTTTAGTGCTCTGCTATAAATGCTCGGGCTTTCTGTGTATCCTTGTGGAATGCGTGTGAATGTGAATGATCGACCTCCTAGAGTGAACGCGAACAGATATCTACTGCTTTTATCCACCGGAATGCTAAAGAACACGTTCTTCAAATCAACTACACTAAAGTATTCTGCAGTGGCCGGTATCATTGTCAGTATTTTTGTGACATCTGGGACCAAAGGGAATTGTGGGTCTACCACTTTGTTCAATGCGCGCAGATCAATTATGAAACGATATGGTACTTCATTGCCTCCTTTCTTGTAAACTGGAAGAATCGGGCTGTTGCACGTGCTACCTACAATTTCTTCAACCACCCCCAATCTCACCAGGTCAGTAACAATACTCTTTAATCCCTTCTCACCTTCAACAGAAATTTTATGCTGGGGAATTCGTGGTAATGTAACACCTTCTTTCAAAGTTATTTTTGCTGGCTCTATTTTCAAGCATGCTACATCGTTATCATGCATTGCCCACAGACAGGTTGGTACTTTACTTAACTCTTCTGGTAACGCTTTTGACATAAATTCCGTCACCGGTGCATCGTGAGGCCAAATCGTGAGGAACACCCCATCTGCCGTACAATGTATAACTGCCCCCAATTTTCTCAACAAGTTTAATCCTAGCAAGTTCTCCCCACAATTTTCTGTCAGAAGAAATGGACACTGTTCCGTAAATGGTCCTATTGTAATTGGGACAGCTTCGGACATGGGGTTAATTACTGGTGTACCTGCGAACCATACAGAAACATTCTTTTGCCCCGACAGTGGGATCTCCGGAACCAAGTGGTGGTCTATCGAACACTTTTGTGCCCCTGTATCTACGAGGAAACGTTGCTCCTTATTCCCGACTCTCATTTCTATGTAGGGTCCTCTCTGATTCACGGGTATAGACACTGGTTCCGACCCCTACCGTGGGCTGTCCTATTGCGAAAATAACACACCGTCCGATGTGTAGTCACTGCTTGTGATGGTTTCTAATGTGCGTTTCGCCTTCCGACCTATTTCCAACATGGCCGCCACTTCTGCACTAGGATATCGTCTACTCCACAGTCAAGTTGAGACTGATTCCAAGATGGCCGCCACAGCGGTTACCATCGCTAGCGTACAATGCAGGCTAGTTGTTAATTCCCAGGAAGCCTTGCAACCTTCCACCATCACTTCCTGTTCACTCCCTTATAATCCAGCAACAACAGAAGGAACATGCGTTGCTACTCTCTCAGGAGCCGGCATACGCTTCGTAAGTTCGCCTCACTAGGATTATGAAGACCTTTCCTCTCAACCATTTTTTGTCTACTTTACTCACCTTCTTGTTCTCCATTCCTCCCTTTTATTTCAGAAGGCTTTACGGAACCTTTCATTTTCATTTCCGGCATTTCCGGGATCGATTCTACTTCTAAGCACGCTTAGACCCGGAATCTCCTCCATACCTCCCTCCAGGGAGTCTCTAGGTACTAATCTACTTTTCATCTTACTTCTTCAATCACTCCCGGCTATCGGACTTCTGTTTCTAACTCCTCACCCTT